>NC_140582.1:323563339-324937131 GCF_964204655.1 Triturus cristatus
GGACAGATTAAATTGATAAGCACACGCACAAGAGTAAACTGGGTAGAATAGGACACCGTCCTAAATTCACTTATCTTACTATTGTTTCTGGTTCGTTTTATTTTTTTTCATAACTTTCCTGTTAACATTGTTAGGTATCTACTATTGCATTTAAACAACATCTGTTTTTGTGTATCTCTCGGCAGAACTAGCTTCTGTCAATGAACAGCATAAAAAAAATATCGAGTTCACTGGTGGAAAACATTGGACCGGTGATTAAACTTATAGGGTAAATTGGCACCGCTTTTACTAGACTTAAAGAGGACTATCAAGTCAACTGTCTCCTTTAGGTGTAGGGAGGGGAATCTGGATGGAGATGTAATGATGTATGCTCCATGCCCACATAATCATTACCTTCCTTGGAATGACCACCTGTAGGAAACATTACCCTGCACTCTGCTTGCCATCATTGACAGTTTTGATATTGTCTTTACATATGCAGCACTGCACTTAATTACCACAATCTCTCTCGTAGAGGTATGGCGTAGCATCCAGAGCGGCAGACTCCGGAGGGTGGGGCTCGCGGTACGCTCACCAACCGCAGCTCAGCATCATGAGATTCTGGGCAATAGCTCACTTAATCTCTCCGACGGCCCCTCAGCGCCTTGATACCCTTAGGGGTGATACGTTTGCGCCACTCCTCATTACCTAGCGCCTGGGAGAGTAATGTCCTCTTTCTTGCAGTAATATTGCTCATTTTAATAGTGTATATATTTTAACTGTGACGCTTTTACTTGCCTCATTCCGGGGCTCTGGTCTTTTTCTTTGGTGTCCCTGCCCGATCCGCCGCGGCTGCATTGCCGTTTGAGCGGCGGGAGAAAACACCTCTCTGACCCAGAACTCACTTCCGGCAGGACGCGGTCTAGTCGTCCGCCGGAAGGGAAGGTACTTAACCCGTATGTGTCATACGCGCAGCGGACGAGCGCAGCGGGCGTGCCGGATGCGCGCCTAAGGCAAGCCCGCCTGCGCCCGTCCGCGGCCGACCGGGGCACGGGGCCATACCCCCTGGCTGTTTCTTGCCACCTCGCCCTTACACAAAGGAGGAGCTCACCAATCTCCGCACGAAGATCATTAAGGAGTGTGAGCATAATATGGATATTGGCAAGAATGATCATGAACTACCATGTAGGCATTGTGGATATACTCTGAGAGAACACTCCACAGGGAGACTTTCTGATACTCACAATGCACAGGGTAACAGCAGGAAGATTAGCTGCGCCCTGCTCAACTGCAGGTCCCTAAATAAACATAGGCTAGAGATTCATGATCTCCTGACTGATAATAAATGGGATATGCTGTTTTTAACAGAGACCTGGCTCAATGAGGACTCGGACCCTGAATTAACGGAGGCTCTTCCCCACGGTTATAAAATCTGTAGGCAAGACAGACTTAGCGGGAGAGGTGGGGGTATTGCAATAATTTATAGGGAGAGTGTTACATGCACCCTAGAGTCCGCCAATGTTGCAGACAGTGAAACAGGAGCTTTCTCCATTTTGATTGACACTAACACGGTTATTAAAGGCCTATTAGTGTACAGACCTCCTGGTGCCAGCAAGGTCTTCACTGATAGTTTGATACATAACACCATCTCCTCAGCCATGCGCTTTAATAAATATCTCCTGCTAGGTGACTTCAATCTTCATTTGGAAGACGTCAACAATACAGCAGCACAAGAGATGCGACAAGAGTTACATACTATGCAGTTACAACTATGCTCCACCCTTCCCACACATCGTCTAGGGCATCAGCTGGATCCCATTTTCTGCAACTGGGATAATATTAAGCAGGAACCCCCCATACCTCTGATATGGACAGATCACTACCTTGTCCCTTTTTCCTTCCACTTGAAGGATTATAATAATCGGAGCCAAACCACTTGCATCAAGAGAAGACAAAGAAAATGGGCTAAATTCTCTTATAATATGTTCAGGGACAGCTTTATCCAGGAAGGCCCCCCCACTGAGTTGGGCACTACCCTCAATGAGGCTTGCGAAAACTTAGATGCACATATTACATTGGCTCTGAATTTAGCAGCTCCCTGGTCTAACAAGGGCCCGGTGCGATCAACCAAATCAGCACCATGGTTTAATGCGGAACTAAAAGAAGCCAAGGCTGCCTGTAAACGGGCAGAACGAGCCTGGAGAAAGGCCTATCTTGTAGAAGCAGGAACGCAGTATAAAGTCTGCCTTAAGAATTATCATGCCTTGATTAGGAAAACCAAGGCAACGTTCTACACCGATTGTATTGACAGGGCTAACTGCTCCACTAAAGAGCTATTTATGATCTATAAAGAGATCTCAACCTTAGCCTCCTTAGATGAATTGGCGGGCGCCTCTGCGCAAACCTGCAACAAAATCGCTGAGTTCTTCCAGAAAAAGGTGTTGGACATCTATTCCACTTTTCCTTGTGATGCCAGAACTGGCTCCAATAGGCTCCCCCCCCCCACGAGGAACTCAGATGGGGGGATGAGAAGGAAGGCTGTATCAGCCAGTTCCTTGTTCCTGAGGAGGAACTTTTGACAACAATAGCGAGGGGAATTAAATCAGGCTCCCCGAGGGATCCCGCACCGGCCAGAATATTAGCTAGTTCTATGAGCTTCTTAGCCCCCTATATCAGACACATACTTTCTCTATCCTTTGACTCAGGCAAGGTTCCGCCTGGATGGAAACAAGCAGTCGTGCTACCCCTAAAAAAAAAACCTCAAGTGAGTGCCACTCAGCTTAACAACCTACGCCCTATTTCCCTCTTACCCTTCTTTTCCAAACTTGCCGAAAAATTGGCCAACCAACAACTCACAGCACACATAGAGGCGAACAGCCTTTTCCACACTTGCCAGTCTGGCTTTCGCGCTCACCACTCCACGGAGTCAGCCCTACTTTTCTCTACAGAGGCGCTGAGGAAGCATGTGGACGAAGGGCAAGTAGCAGCACTGATACTTCTCGATCTCAGTGCTGCCTTCGACACTGTAGCATACCACACCTTGCTACAGTGTTTGAAGAGAGGGGGAGGTGACGGGAAAAGCGTGGCTATGGCTAGAATCATTTCTGACTGACCGCAGCTTCTATGTGGAGCAAGGGGGCAACAGATCGGATGTTTTTGATCTTAGGCAGGGAGTCCCTCAAGGTTCTAGCCTCAGCCCCACCCTATTCAATTTATACGTTACACCTGTGGCGCTTATTGCTGAGCAGTATGGGGTTGAGGTAGTAACATATGCCGATGACACTCAGCTGGTTGTTGCCCTGACCCAGCCAGCTGAGCAGGCTGCTAGTAAATTCACATCCTGTCTCCAAGACCTTTCAGCCTGGATGGCTAGTAACTGCCTCCGCCTGAACGGTGACAAGACAGAGGTACTTATCGTCGGCAGATCTCCCTCAGTTTGGACCTCGGCCTGGTGGCCGCAGGCCTTGGGACCTCTGCCGATTCCAAGGGATCAGGTGAAAAATTTAGGCTTTTGGATTGACTCAAACCTGACATTTGACTACCAATCCCGGTGTGTCTCTGGCATCTGCTTTGCTATCCTTCGCAAACTGAGAAAGACGCTTGACCTGCTCCCGGAATCTGCTAGGAAAACTTTGGTACATGCCCTAGTCACCTCTAGGTTGGACTATGGGAATGTTCTCTATTTGGGAGCAAATGCAAGCTGTCATCGAAGACTCCAGACTATCCAAAATGCCGCCGCTCGCTTGGTACTTCGGTTACCAAGAAGAGCTTCCTCGAAAAAATCCCTGGAGAAACTACACTGGCTTCTTATTAAGGAACGTGTTGATTTCAAGGCCCTATGCGTTGCCCACAGAATAATTCAGGGGAAATGCCCGGGCTTCTTGCGCAGCCTGCTCCTTCCTTATATTCCTGCTCGGCAGCTGCGCTCCCTTGGAGGTGGATTCCTATCGATTCCTAGAATCAAGAGAGCCAGGATGGGTGGGAGGTCGTTCCGCTCCTTAGCTGCCCGCAGATGGAACACCCTTCCCCCCCCCGACTACGGACAGAAACATCAGAACTGATTTTTCGGAAAGAGCTGAAGACGTTTCTCTTCCCCAAAGGCTAATCATCTGCTCTCTTGGTTTTCCGAGTAGGTGCTGCTACAATCCTTGATAGCGCGGGGACACACTGTATAGTGTAACCAGGCGCTCTACAAACTCAGAAATAATAATAATAATAATAATAATAATAATTATATTATTATATATAATATACATTGATAGCCAGATCACATCATTTACAAGTCAAAGTTCAATTGTCAGCGTTTCACCAATCCGATCAGGTGTGTTAGCACTATTGGTTTAAGCACAGTCAGACTAGACCTCCCAGAAAGGACTGATTAATTAAATAAAAGTCCAGGACTAAATTATGATGTTTAGCAATGTAAACCCTGTTTACATTGCATTCTACATGCATTGGACAGAACAGAGTTCATTTTCTACACAAAAGTGTTTAAGATGTTGACCGCTTCACTTATTTTCGACTTTCTACTTTGAAAGAAATGTAATGCTTTTCCTTTCTGCTTTTTGTCACATCCTAGCTGTGAAAAAAAAATGTTTTGCTCATTTTTTAGGTCGAGGGACCGTCCGGTCTGCCGAAGGCAGAACCGGAAGTCCGGAGATCTTATGATGCTTAGAGTGGCTATTTAGCCCGCCTCTCTTTTTGCCTCTCCTCCATTGGCTGGCTTCCTAAACGGAGGCCAGCCATTGGAGGAGAGAGCCGTCCCTCCAAATAGGCTCCGTCTTTTTCAGATTCGGGGGCGTGTTCCGTGCTCTTCTTTCCACTTTTTAGCCACGCCCTTTTTTAGGCGTGTTTTTCTCTCCTCCAGCCAATGGCAAGAGGAGAGAAAAGAAAAACACGCCCCCGAATCTGAAACCGCCGCTGCGTTTGTCCGAGGCATTTCTGCTTCGCCTCGGAGAAAGGCGGCGGTGTGTGTTTTCTTTCCATAGATGCTCGCTTATCTCCCTGCCTTTCTGTCCTTCGCCCCCCTACTCTCGTCTCTTGTTCGGATTTCTTTTTTTTTTTAACACAGACATTAAACTCTTTCCCGGTTCCATTATTTTGTTCGGCGCCTCAGAGTAAGAAGCATATTGTAAAGGTAATTACAACGCAATTACTCGAACAATGAAACAATTTATACAACACCGTGCCCACCCGTCTGATGCGCTTCAGCGGCACTGCAACAGGGTATGCCCTATAAGGGCAATGATACAATATAACTACGGAACTCTCAAAACATATCGTGTAAACGCATTCAGCGTCTGACTGGTAGATGTAAAAAGTGAGCAAGGTTTCATATTATTATGAACGTTATTTTGAATCTGCCAGCCTCAGATATCCAACCCAAAATGTCCCCTGCCCGAATGAGTTTTGTTTTCTCTTTTAGTGAGGCGTTTGAGATGCTAATCAAACATCAAAGGAAATGATGGACGGAGTGTTGAACATTGCAAGCACTCACCCCCAGTCAACTGATCTGGGTTTAATCCACCATCGTTCTTTAGCCCACTCTGCCACCCCAGTTCAGACATGGCCATATGCAAATCAGTCTGACCCTGTGCCTCATGGGAACAGTCCAGCCCGAACTGCCAAGCCATGTCTTCCCTGGACCGGAAACAAGCTTCCTAGGACTGGTTTCTGGCATTTCAGCCGTCTTCAGCCAGGCTTGCTTGAATCCAGTGGCAAAGTGAGCAAGGGACTCACGTCTGAGCATACCCTGCCAACTTATGTTTGCTTTGTTCGCCATAAGTTGGCAGGGTATGCTCAGATGTGAGTCCCTTGCTCACTTTGCCACTGGATTCAAGCAAGCCTGGCTGAAGACGGCTGAAATGCCAGAAACCGGTCCTAGGAAGCTTGTTTTCGGTCCAGGGAAGACATGGCTTGGCAGTGAGGGCTGGACTGTTCCCATGAGGCACAGGGTCAGACTGATTTGCATATGGCCATGTCTGAACTGGGGTGGCAGAGTGGGCTAAAGAACGGTGATGGATTAAACCCAGATCAGTTGACTGGGGGTGAATGCTTGCAATGTTCAACACTCCGTCCATCATTTCCTTTGGTTTTTGTTTTGGTTTGAGATGCTAATGCCTTCCTCTGTGTGGGGAGGAGGACTTATGGCCCCTGTCACCTAGCGACGCGTCTGTCCCGCTCCCAAAGACACCGAACCAGGCAGGTGCGCTGAGGGCTCTGCTTCGGCAATGGCGCGCCCCATCGGCCTCGTCGCCTCCTCCCCGAGCCGGCCTCTGGCTACGGGCTACCGGCTCCAGGGGCTCCCCAAGCTGGCTTCCTCCCACGGCGGGCGGCAGTACACAGTCACCGTGCACCTAGAAGCCAGCGGGGAGCTGTTCTCTGTCCCCGGGTGCAACCCCCAGACCCGGCTCCGGGAGCTGAAGGAATGGCTGGAGACCGTGGCCGGGGTCCCGGCCGAGATGCAGAGGCTCAAGTACCTGGACGAAGGTGGGATGTGGGGGTGGGGGTGGGGGTGCATGGGCGGGGGAACTGTACTGTTGGATCTGTAGGTAGTAGGGTCAGTGTGGTGTTTACCAGGTTAATAATTATGAGATCGCTCGGAATTTTCGAGACTATTTAAAAGGAGGTTTCAAAACCTTAATGCGGTGTAGAGTGATCGCCCTATGTTACACCCCCCCCCCCCCTCTCCCCATGGCATAGTGTCAACTGGACCCAGAGCTCTCAGGGTGTTCGGTGCCCGGGGACAGTAGCATATCTGGCGTACTTTCATAGTATGCGTTCTGGTGCTGTACAAGCCCCCCCCCCCCCATACATGTAGGCATACATGTCCTAAAGTGTAAAAGAAAAGGGATTGGATGCGCTGAGCTGTTCTCCGAACACGGCTCTAGCGCCTCTTCAGGGCTAGTAAGCGCTATATAGGTACTCCATCACACCATACTGTGCCATACTTGCGGGCTACAGATCTCCGCCAGTGCTCTCCACAGTGTGACCCTGTGCACATCATGATTATTCGCAAAGTTACACCGTACACTGGCACCTGCATACAATAGTGGCTTTTGCATAAATACTGCATAGTTCGTAAATTACGACTGAGATTCGCAGAACTTCAGATTTAGCCATTGGTAATTTGCCTATGTTGTAAACTACGTGTGCATCCAGCGAGGCCGAAATTATTCTGCCCACGAAACCACTTTGTGGAGCTAGTCATTACCATGTCTTAACTATTCCGGACAGCATCGATTTGGCAAAAACAAGAGAAGGGAAATCTTTAAAGGGTACAACGCTAAAGCTAATTTCTCCACTAGAGAAAAGTGAGCACGCACGTCAATGTGCCTGCTGTGACAAAAAACGGACCGCTGGTGCCAGGGCACAAAACAGAGCCCGATAGAGACCTGTTTCGAGGCCCCATTTAAAAAACTGCAGATGCTCTTCACTGGTGAGACCCGGCCCTCTTAAAGCCCTGGCTGTAGCGTATATGTGTGTGTGTGTGTGTGTGTGTGTGGGAGGCTCTGTGTGTGTGTGGGAGGCTCTGTGTGTGTGGGATGCTCTGTGTGGGGGTAACTCTGTGTGTAGAATGTTCTATGTGAGTGGTGGGGGTAACTTTGTGTGTAGGTTGCTCTATGTGAGTGGCTCTGAATGTGTAGGTGGCTCTGTATGTGTGTAGGTGGCTCTGTATGTGTGTGTGGCTCTGTGTGTGGGTGCAAATGCAATAGGTCTCACATTGGAGAGTGATTAAGCTATTGACATTGTAAATAACAATGCCGTTTCTTTAAATGTTTTAAAAACCAAAACATACAAGAATGTCATGAGCAATGCCAACAGCTCTAACTTTAACAATGCCGAGGCCATTGCATTGTACATGCTTGTTTTACTCTGGTCTCCATTCGCTTGTATTTATATTTCCTTGTAAAAAGGAAGCGTCTCGATCTCTAAATTATTGATGCATGAGGGAATGGAGACCGTCTGAATCACCTTGAAACTGATGTCTGATTTCGAGTTAGCGCTATAAAAACGGCAAAACTAGAAAAAACGTTACTAGTCTATTATGCGGTTTGCTTGGTTCCCTTGGTTCTGATGAGTGTATTTCCGAGACCGGTTTAAAACGACATATATATTTTATATATTTATTATCTGCATTTGAATTCTGTGTTTACCAGGTCCCTAAACTCACAACTCAAACACACAACACTCTTGCTGAGTCTTAAAGTGGACCTCCTTTTTCGAACGTCCGTGCCACAGCACTTTGACGTCACTGTTCCCCGGGGCTATAGCCAGGGCCATTGGAACTAAACGATTTTGCAGCTGCTGTGTTTCCTTATTATGGATTTGCCGCATAAACCATAATCTTCTGCATAATTTGCAGATGTACAAAAAAAACTCAAACGGATCAAAAGTAACTAAAAATGCAGCAACACGCGTGGCTGCTCAGTGAGTGGCTCTTTGAAAGGTTGACTTGCCCTCTTTCTGTTGCTTGTTGCTCTTTTTCGCTGTTAACCCCTTCAGTGCCACGCCCTTTCCCCCTCCTGTGCCGGGCGTTGCACTAGTGGGTGGGGTTCATGACGAGATAGTCTCGTCATGGGCACAGCGCAACCGTGCTCCATGACGAGACCATCTCGTCATGGGCACTGAAGAGGTTAAACTGGAACTAATGAGATGAAACATTTGCGCGGACAGATGTTAACCTGTGGGAAACTGGCAAATTATGGAAATAATGCTATTAAAAAATGTGCCACATTATGCCGTATAATTTGCCTTCTCTTGCTGCAATATTTAGTCACCCCTGGCATAATTTGGTCCTCCCCTGCTGCCCTGTGACCGTGGCTATAGCACTGGGACTTGCCCGTCTGACTGTTCCACAGCGCCAATGACGTAATTATAAACTATTCTTTAATTGGTGCTACTGCAATGTGACGTATGCGTCTCCCTTAAACCAAACCCTTAAAACTGCTCAGCACTTCTGGCACACCAGTCTTAGCACCGCAGTTAATTATTTAACTTATTTTAGAGCCATCAAAAAATGGTTTAAATCCTACCTTAAAGTTGTTATCAGTGGTGTGACTTATGCCTTTCCTTTTGTGATAATACACAGAGTTCCATTGCTCCAGAACAGATGTCCCAAATTACCAAAAACAATGCAACGCAGTAGGATTCATGAAACCTCCCACCGAAGCAGTACCAAGAAAACCACAAGGTCTTACAACATATTGTGAATTAAAACCTGAACCTCAAGCGTCTGAAGGTGCAATAGCTCAGTCATCCAGCACAATATCCTTGGTGCAACAACATAAACTGTTGCATGGCCAAACACTTATAAGGTCCCAAAGGCGAGACCTATTGGCTATGCCAATGCTTGTCTGCTAAACCTTTGGCATACGTACATTTTAAAAAAATTACTCTTTTACTCCATCTTAAAACAATTAGATCCCCACCGATGGGAAATGGAATAATGTTGCTTTAACTCCAAATCCGACACCTTTGAGACCACTTTTCTTTTTTCAGTACCTAAACGTCTGGAACGCAGTTCTGCTCTGCAGTTATGTAAGCTGTAACATAAAAGTTTTAAAAATAATTGTTATTATCTGTGGGCAGTCTGTACCTGCCCTCGTAAGCCGAGTCCACCTTGTTTGCCAGAGATTAAATCCTGAATACTGATTAGGTGAGTGTATCTTTTACTCGGTGTGCTTTTTGATAAGGTGCTTTGTCTGGCACTGTTATTTACTTTTCGGGTGCATTTTTAGGTACGGCAGACCAAGCATTAGCTTTTTTTGTCGGTTCTTTTGAAAATCGTGCATAATAAACTACAGAGCAGCCAAGGATCAGCTCTGCGTGGCTATTGTTTGTTCCAACATATGTTCACGTTTTGGGCCAGCCCCCATTTCAGCCATTCTGTCAGTCGTGGTGTATGGGTTATGCTTGTTCATAGTATAGGTCTGAAAAGCAAAGGAGTTTGTCTCTGCGACTGCACCCTATAGGCTGGACAAGGAAAGATGGTCAATTCTGGATGTTGGTCCCATCCCCACAGGAAGATAGTGGAGGCTAGGCGCGCTTCTCAGTGCTTCACCCCGCTTAGAGGGGCGTGTGTGTGTTTGCGTGGTTGTTTGCGTGTGTGTTTCTTTGCATGTGTTTGTCAGAACAGGGGCAGATGGACTTAGGTTGGAGGTTGAGCTGATGAGTGAGTAGTGGTCCTGGTGCGACAGTGCTGTGTGCGGCAGGACTTTTACAATGGTGTGTTTGGCAGGTATATTGGCAACAGCCTATTGTTGTAAAGTGGTGGTGCTGTGTGTGAATGAGTCCTAGACTGGGAGTATTCATTGGCCAGCAGTAGTAAGCATGCATAGTACTGCAGCCAGGCTTCAATCCTGATGGTGAGTGCGACAATGGCTGAAGCCTTGCTCATCTGTCCTGACTCCGACATGAGCGCACGGTCAGTTGTGTGATGCGCGCCATCCACCAAGAATTGGTGGACGCTCATTCTGCCATATTTCAGTGGCACTTTAAATATAGCAGGCAGCAGATCTGCCACTTTTTGGTGTATGCCATGTGCTGTCCAGTTGCAAATATGGCCATAAGGATAGGGTCTGAGCTGATGACTGAGCACTATGCCAGCTTTGGAGAAGATATCCGCATTTATTAATATTTACTGACTGGTGGATCAAATCTGATGTGTTATGAGAGATGGCGTAAATTCAAACATGCATTAAGTTCTGCGCAGTAATGTGGCAAATCTAGATTCACGATGATGGAAATTTGAACATACGCTAAGGATTACAGAGTGATGCAGCCAATCTGAGCATGCACAATGGTGGTAATGTGTAACATACTATGGGCATTCTTGGCACAGCGGTGCCCGCTCCTTTGACAAGCTTGCACACGTATAATGGTGGTAGTTCTTTCCATATTGTAGGCTCTTGGCACTGTGGCTGTGGCACCCACTTCTGGTGTAATGTTTTCACCGGTGTAATGGTGTTAATTGTTTTATAGGTGTTTCGCACATTCTTGGCACAGTGTTCCCCTGGTGTACTGTAAGGCTTGTTGTGGCATAGTAGTGACAATTATTTGCATTTTCTATTCCATTATCGCTTCTGAATACTGAGGACTCAGTCTGCATAATTGTTAAATCCTGCTTTCCTCCATGCACTTAACCATTCATCAATCTGTGCATTCATTCATCCAACCGTTGACTCATTCTCGCAATCACGCACAGTCTCCTTCACACAACCAAACGCAGCCTCCTTCACACAACCAAACACAGCCTCCATCACACAACCAAACACAGCCTCCTTCACACAACCAAACACAGCCTCCTTCACACAACCTCCTTCACACAACCACACACAGTCTGCAGTTAATGAAGGAGCGCTTCCACTTGACTAGCTAGACCTATTTGTTTTACCAGTGCTGGCTACCTCGACATTGCGTAGACATCAACATTAAGGTGAAGGGGTCAGTGATTACCAAATACTGATTTCATACTCTAAATGGTACAGAACAATTTAGCTTTCAGATCATGCACCAGTCCACTGTCCGTCGTTTGTTTTTGAGCTTAGGAAGCCCAAGAATATGAAGATCTTCCATTTCGGATCTTTTAAACACTAAGGGCCTGGTTATAAGTATCTGTGCTATTTATCGTGCCTGGTAAAGAACGATCCCACTGGGTTTGATATTTATCAGGTAAAATAATTAGCAACTATTACGAGTTTCTGGTGAATAACATGCAGATTTTGGTATTTAACGCACTAAAATTCGCATGATATGGTAATTACCGCATGACTATCCCCAGTTAAATTCCGCCGGGTTTGATCTGCCGAAATCTAATGAAAGCTGAGGTATTTAACACATCTGATAATCATCGGCTGCACTAAATAACAGTCAACTTGTAATTCTGACCTGTGCGTTAACAATGGTATATACCGGGTCTGAAAAAAACCGGACTCCTGCTCAGACCGTCAGTTTTTAATGCTTATTCCTTATCTGATCTTTCTTTCTGGTTCATAATTCTTGCAGGTGAAAGTTAAGTTCACACAAAATAGAACACTTTACCTTTACTCGTTACCATTGTGTACTAGATCATTCGAGCCTTATACAACATTGTGTGCGCCTAGAATCCTGACTAACCTATTTAACAATCTCTTGTACAGGGGATGCAGAGGGCGACCAATGTCACCTACCAGGCTCACCATGTCAGCAGAAACAAGAGAGGCCAAGTGGTTGGAGCAAGGAGTGGCTTTCGTGGCTGCACCGTCTGGCTGACAGGTAGTTCTTTATACATCTCTTTTATAGTCTTGTAGAGGCTCTGAAATATAATCCTATGCCTCTTTCTACTCTACTTAATTCACTTAGGATTTGTGTGCTATTTTCTGTTCCCCATTCTTCATTGTGATTCTTTTCTGTAAATAATAAACTGGCTCTAGCTTTGAGGTTTAGTACTTTGGTTGAGCCAAGGAGATCTTTCAAGTGTCCTTTGTTATTTCTCTTCTTGTCAAACCACTAATACGAGTTGCACTCCTACAGAAAAGAAAACAAATGTGACAATGGGAACACAATGGCAAGAGTAATAGTCAAGAACTGTCCGTTCACTTGCACGCTAAGAACTTCTGTGGTGACATATAGTTGTGCTTCTGCATTGTCTACTAGTTAATGTGTATTTGATATCGATTCTTGTTGCGACACATTCATCAAATAGTGTTTTTATTACTCTTATCCCTTTCCAGTGAACATTGTGACCTATGCATGCTCTGTTACACATGGGCAGCTTTGTGCATTGAGAGATCAGATGGACAGGGAGGGAAACCATTATCCCTATAAATTCATACTAGGCTCATTCTAAACATGGGCTAACAAGCTTGGCTTTTAAGTTTTGACTAAGAGGTAGACCCATAAATTACAACATCTTGTAACTTTGTTTTAACCAATATAAATCCAGAACATTCAAGGCAGGCTAATGTTCTGCGTATTGGTTGCTGTGACACAGGTGATGAAGATGGAATAGGGGTACTATGCCACCTGGTATTAAGACTTTTTCCGATTAAGACACTTGATGTGGGAGAGCATCTTACACAACGTTGGGATAATTGATTCATGGATAGTCCAACCCTGATGAAGTCCTAAGGGAAAAAAGGCATTGGCTGGACTGATTGACATTTGTTTGATAAAAGGAATCAATTAAGTTGCATTTGAGCACATATACAAGACTCTAGAAAAACTGAATTCAATTGAACTGGCTGTATTGGACATCTATGGAACTTTTCCAGTGCTCAAATTGAGTGATACTTATGTTACATTGCACGCTCCTTTTTCAGTTGTACCAAAACATTCCTTACTTGTTCTAGACCATGACTATTTCACAAATAACAGCCGAATTGTTGGTGTTATGTGATCCAGATCGGAACCATGCCATTATTTTCATTCGACCAAGAAATGTGGAAATCCATTACGGTGATCATTCTTCTATAGCGTAGTCTCAGTGCAAAAGTAGATCTCTTATATGTGTTGTGTGTGTATGTGTGTATATATATATATATATATATATATATATATATATATATTCACTGAAAAAACCATAGGTTTCACACATGTTATAGTTAGCTGGACATTTTACTGATAAAAAACCAATGAAATTCCCCCGTTATAGTTACTGCAGGCAACTATAACTCACGCGACCGCAATCCTCTGCTGATGCTAATACTGTATTTAGACACTTATTTGCCCATGTCTTCTTCCATTAAATTTTAGCTTTACATATATTACAAATATTTTTTTTTCATAAAGACACATATGTCATCAGCAGAAGATTGCGGTCGCGTGAGTTATAGTTGCCTGCAGTAACTATAACGGGGGAATTTCATTGGTTTTTTATCAGTAAAATGTCCAGCTAACTATAACATGTGTGAAACCTATGGTTTTTTCAGTGAATTTGCAAGGTTTTTTAAATGCTAAGTTACTTTACGCCATTCGTGGCGTGCGCGCCCAGTTAACGCAGTTCGTTCCGTGCGCGCACGGTGCGCTTCGTGCACCGTGCGCGCACAGTGAGCACGCGGTGCGCTTCGCGCACCGCGCGCCCACTTTACGCAGTTAGTGCCGTGCACGCACAGTGGTCACGCGGTGCGCTGCGCGCACCGCGTTCCCACGTTAAGCGGGATGGGCCATGTACGCACGATGCGCTTCGCGCACCGTGCGCACATGGGGGACATATTTTGCGCATCTTTGTGAAATGTATTCTTTGTTAACTTCTTACATGTTTTATGCCATACACACCATTTGCACACGGGGTGGGGAGAATGTGGATAATTTTTTTTTTTTTTACAATTTTTTACCGTACGCGTACGGTAAGCGTAATCGGCGATTTTCCGAAAAAAAAATTTTTTTTTTTTTTGGGCTTGGGGGTGGTTTGGGGACCCCTGTATCAATGCTGGGTGGTTAGGATCTCATGAAACTGCCTCTTTACACATTTTTGGGGTTCGTTTTTGCTGCCCAACTCAGGAAGCGAGAGAGAAAATGGCGGCCGCCGCTTCCTGGTTTCGACCGATTCGAATGTTTACTAAGATCTAAGAGCCAATCAGAATCGCGCTCGCGCACGCCACCGTACGCGTACGGTAAGCTTGCGGTAAGCGCACGGTAAGCGCACCGTAAGCTGCCACAGATATATATATTGATTTAAAGGCTATTTTCTCAGAATCTACTGAACAGATTTACACCAAACCTACAAAAGGCACTTCCTTGACCTGGGGACTACCTCTCTGCCAAATTTCATTAAATTCTGTTCAGCCGCTCGGGCTGTAGCCCTGTCTAAAGGTCCTATGGAAAAATGCATGGGAAAAACACGTTTTGGGACCCCCCTTTTATCTCAGCCCCCGCTTGACGAATCCCCCCGAGACTTTCAGGGTAGGAGCGGAGCGTAGCACCCCACCTATTTTGAAAAATTCGCGAGGATTCGTCGACCGGCGCCAAAGTTATTCAAAATAGAATGTTGCGGATTTCCTATGGAAACGTGGTCCTAACTATAACTACCTACTGGCGACCGCCAGTAGGTAATATATATATATATATATATATATATATATATATGTGTGTGTGTGGTTTTCTTTTTTTTGGTCATGTTTTGGTGGTCAATTTGAATAATGTAAGATTTTGGGTGATGGCTTATTCTTAGCTGGTTTGTAAAAGGACTTTTGTGTATATCGACCATAGATTTCGAAATCTCTTACCAAAAATGCGTGCCTTTTGTCTGTTGTCACATGTTGGCTGCACTTAGATCAGAATTTGGATAATGAGCCCACATAGACTTGCTTGACCCCCATAATCCTTTGCAAAAGGGAATATCTTGGGCAACACTTCAGCATTGACAAGTTAATTTTTTAGCAGTCAATTCTCCTTTGCACTGTGCACATGCTCTCATGGTGCCATTGCAGCAGTCCACCTCAAAGAAAAATCCCTACTCCTCCCACATGCCCTTCCCAGGTCCCCCAAGTCCAGATTATGTTAAAACAGCAGTTACCTCAGGGCAACATTCCAAGTGATTTTGAAGCTACAGAGAATCCAGAAAGGAGCTGCAAAACAACTTATTAAGCTTTGTTTCTGCACTAGCTGCCTTTGGTTAGACTTCCCAAGCATCAAAGCATTGTTCATAGCTCATCGAGCCATCCATGGCTCTGGTCCTATCCTTTCCTTCATCACACAATCTGTACTGGCCACAAATCCAGAGCTCTTCAATCGAGACTGGCTCCACTCCTGACTGTCCGTTTCTTCACTAAATCGTACAGTGATGCAAACGGATTCTCCGTTCAGATGGCTCAACGCCGGAACTTAATCCTTGCAACAATAAGAATAATTTACGGCTATCTTGAAGAGCATTAAAACCTGTCTCTACCCATGTTTATAGCTGTTATTTTTTAGCTTGGTCCTAAATAAAACAGTGGGCGTTAACAAGTTCAACAGCATCTATCGTCCGATGATTCCTCAACGCATGTAGCTGAAATGCAGTGACTCCATCGCAGCATGTTGGCGTACGTCTCCGAACCTCCCTCATCTTGCCTAGCATCTTCAAATGACTCTAAACACAATGAACACTTTATTAAACCCAGTGCTGTGAAAGAGTTTCATGAACATGTGCAGATCGCACAGCTTTATGACCCGGTCAGGACTCTGAAGCACTATATAAATGGTAAAGTTGCTAAAGAACAATAAAATGCAATAGAATGCTGTAGATCCACTGGAATCAGAGATAGTTCAAGTTCAGCTCCCTGTCTTTTCTTGAAAAAAGATTTTATGCCAGAGGTGCTGAGTATTTATATAGCGTAAACCTAGCCACAAAGCTTGTACAGCGCTGCAGAGGGTGAAAGAAAGCCTTCAGCCAATGAATGATAGGAGAGGGAGCTGGTTATTAGAACATTGAAATGTTGAGCGCTACATTGAAGACATTGAAGTGCTCCGGGCTTCTAATGGCTGGTAGAATCCCGGACCATCAACATTCCAATATTTGTTCACAGTTCACTCCTTCGGCTCGGGCCTTTAACGCTGGAGCGGGCCTTTAATGGCTGGTAGAGCCCACTACGTCGAGCTCGAAGGCTATAGTGGATTATTTTATTCTGATGTAGTGCTCTTTAAAGAGGTGCGTCTTCAACTCTTTTTTAAATTGAAGCAGCCTTGGGGCTGTCTTTATGGTTACAGGAATGTTGTTACAGATCCTTGGTGCATAAATGGGAAAAGGCCTGTTGCCTTGTTTTTTTCTTTTTTATATTCTTCCAAGATAAATGGTGACTTCACCTAGAGCAGAATCTGCCCATTCATCTGTCCTGCCTTTCTGGTCTTTCTGGTCTGCTGTGCCACCAGCTTACAGCCAACGCCCTGGCTTTCATATTGCCCTACTCTGCTTAGCTGCAGAATCCACATAGTACTTAGGTGCTCTCCAGAATAATCTGCTTCTGCAGTACATTCTCATAGTGTTGCACCTCAGCACAAAAGCTGGCACAAACCACTAGCTGCACAGGTAGCCAATGGCCAATCCCTGTAATAAAACAGTGGCTTTCTCCAGTGGACTTCCCTTCAGGGCTGGACTAGGAACCTAAAGCAGCCCTGGCAATTTTGTTGGAGTCCCCCTCTCACCCCATACTCCTCTCCCCCCCCCCCGAAGGGGGTGCAGGTGTGAAGCACTGTTGCCTTTGTTACTGGGACCGATATTGTAGCACCTCCGCAAAACTTGCCCCTAGTGACAAAACTGGCCCCCACCCCTGCAGAACTGGCCCCACGCTTCCAGCCTCCCATGGAAACGCCTGATGCCCGCTACGGCCAGTCCCGCCCTGCTTGCCTTGCCAGTTCATCAACCAACCCTGAAAGCTTAGGAACTGCTTAGGAACTGCTTTGCATTTCTTCAGGTGAATTGCTCTTACAGAAAGTCAAAAACAAAGCGAGGAGATGTGGAGTATCGATCTAAGTTGCAAGGCAACAGCCAAGGCGAACTCTTAGCTAGCCCCAGGTGGACACTTTGGCCAGGTATTCCATCAAAAGATATGATTGATCTATAGATTGGAGAGCTTCATTCTCCCTCATTTTGTTTCTTGCCTTGCGTTGTTCTAGCAGGTTGGTATTGAAGCAAGCTGAATTTGTGAATGAGAAAATGCTGCATGTCTAATAACATTCGTGCTATACAAGGTGAAGTGCTATGTCTTTGAATGTTGCACTATGTAGTTTGTTAATCGCGGAGGACGCAGTCCTCTTTCCTTGTACTGCACTGGCAGGGAACATGTCCCTTTTGGCCTTAAAGCGTGTGGTTTTTTTTTTTGTTTTTTTGTAATGCCCCTGAAAAGTTGCTGTTATCACCGGTAAACATGGGTGGGAGTCCATAAGTAAAACTGGAGGGATAGGTGAGTGGGTGCGAGTAGCCTTCGGATGCCAGTTGTGCAGTCATGTGAAATGTGACTCGTGGTTGTAAATGACGACTTCTTCGCGTGATTGGCACACGTTTCTTACCATTATAGGTCTGTCTGGAGCTGGAAAGACCACCCTAAGCATGGCACTGGAGGAGCTCCTTGTGTGCCATGGCATTCCTTGCTACACGCTGGACGGGGACAACATTCGTCAGGGACTTAACAAAAACCTTGGCTTTTCTCAAGAAGACCGGGAAGAAAACATCCGCCGGATTGCTGAGGTTGCCAGATTGTTTGCCGATGCAGGCCTGGTGTGCATTGCCAGTTTTATTTCCCCGTATGCCAAGGTAAGATGGCCTAGTGAGTTAGACCCTGCTGAGATGTGTGTGTTACACACCACTGGTTTGGCTCGTCAACCTATGGATTGTGTAATGAGATCGGTTCTGTACAGCACTCCGAATGATGCAGTAGCAACCTCTTGGAGCTACTGATCCGTCTCCTTACAAGTCTTGTGTATCTCTTGTCTGCTACTTGATGTCCCTCAAACTGGCATTCTTCCCCAGGCAAAGACATGAAACCTTGACCCCAATTGGGAACTGAATTTGCAGACGTAGATGTGAGCTAGTGACTCGGAGGATGTCCCAGGGGTACAGGTGGGTGGACCATTATAAATGTGGCTGGGTGGAGAGGAGTGTAATTGGACCGGTTTTGAGGAGAGACTCCTACATAGGCTGTAGAAAGAGAATCCCAGCAGTTGGATTATCTTTTCCCTCACTTGCTTCTGGTTTGTTTTTGTGCTCTTATGTCTCCACTTTCTAGTACTCCAAATACTTGAAGTGCAGGTACCCAAAGTATTTCATAGTAGCCAGCTGTCAGAAGCCGGGGTTAGCAAATACCAAGGCTAGCTTGTCTTGATTCATCCTCCTGTCTTTCTTCTACTGTCCTACACTTCCTGTCTCTTTATTTCACTCTTGCAGGTTCTTTTCTTCTTTGCTTTCTTATTTTGTCACTGTTGGCCATATTTCTCTTCTTTCTTTCTCCCCTTTCTGCATTTGTCTTTTGTGCTGGGTCACAGTCCGATGATGAAAAATAATTCCTGGTTCCCAGAAATGACTACGGGTACTCGCCACCTGTAACCACCAGAACAAATTAAGTACTGCCTCTCCTGTTGTCACTCCTGCTTGGTTGCCATTGCTGCCCTGCTGATTTTTTTTTCTTGTATCCTGGAAAGCCCAATGCAGCAGCAGGTAAAATGATCACTGTGCACAGCCTTCAGCCCTGAACGTAAAGAACGTTTTTATACCTTTTTTTTGTGTGGATGATTTGACTTCAGGCTTACCATAATTAAAGTGAGGAGCCTTAACAGCCATGTGTTTACCTGGCTGATTGATAAGAGACTGCGGGAGCACTGCAAGACACTGAAGTTTCAGGTAAGAGTCCGCTCCTGCAGCGCTGCCAGGGTCAGCAGCGAACCAGCGGAACATGGGGTGGTGGCAGCACAGAATGATGGGAGCTTTCTGATTGGTTGCCCAGCTTTCAACCTTCCATCCAGAGTGCTAATAACAATTGTTGCGATAAGCACAGATGCATGTGCTCCCAACTAAATGAGCGCCTATTGGTGTTTTCTTCAGTGTGATACATTAAGCATAGCATGTCTGTGCTGTAAGGTTCTTGGCATACAAAACACTAAGCTTGCTGTGCACTTACCTACAACCATAAGTTTGTCTGAAGCATTATAGAGCAGCATAACTTGTATAAAAACCAAGGTGCCCGCAAGTAGTTCAGAAATTGTATACTGTGCTGGCCTCTTACGAGAAGTCCCTGTCTCTCAGGGATGTCGAGGGGAATGTTACGGTTTTAAGGAGTGGCTTCATTATTCCTAAAACTGTAGCAAGGTCTGTGCTGTAATCTCAGCTCCTCAGGCTGCTTGTTGGGCTCCGATCACAACAGTGATCTGTTACAGTAATCTCGCTTTGTTTGGCTCGGACAATGGTTCTTAACCTGTGGTCCAAGAGGCAGAGGCGGGAAAGGGGGAGAGGCGGAGGGGGTAAGGCAGAGGGAGGGAGGGGGGGGAGGCGGAGGGGGAGATTGAGAGGTGGAGATTGGGAGGCAGAGGGGGAGAGGCGGAGATGGGGAGGCAGAGGGGCGATGGAGAGGCAGAGTGGCAGAGGGGGAGATGGAGAGGGGGGAAGGGAGAGAGGCAGCGGGGAGAGGCGGAGGGGGGAAGGCAGGCGGAGGGGGAGAGGAGGAGAGGGAGAGGAAGAGGCGGAGATGGGGAGGCGGAGAGATGGGGAGGCGGAGAGATGGGGAGGCGGAGAGATGGGGAGGCGGAGAGATGGGGAGGCGGAGAGATGGGGAGGCGGAGAGATGGGGAGGCGGAGAGATGGGGAGGCGGAGAGATGGGGAGGCGGAGAGATGGGGAGGCGGAGAGATGGGGAGGCGGAGAGATGGGGAGGCGGAGAGATGGGGAGGCGGAGAGATGGGGAGGCGGGGAGATGGGGAGGCGGGGAGATGGGGAGGCGGGGAGATGGGGAGATGGAAGGGCGGAGGGGGTGAGGCGGAGGGAGGGACGGGCAGGGGCAAAGGGGGGCAGGGGCAGAGGGGGGCAGGGGCAGAGGGGGGCAGGGGCGGGGAGGCGGAGAGGCAGCGAGATGGGGAGAGGCTGCGGAAGGGGCCGAGGCTGCGGGAGGGAGGGAGGCAGGTAGAGATTGAGATTGAGGAGGAGAGGCGGAGAGGGAGAGAGGCAGGTAGAGATGGATGGGGAAAGGCGTGGAGGAAGAGAGGCAGGTAGAGATTGATGGGGAAAGGCGTGGAGGAAGAGAGGCAGGTAGAGATTGAGGGCGAGAGGCGGGGAGGAAGAGAGGCAGGTAGAGATTGAGGGAGAGAGAGATTGAAATTGATTGCAGTCTTGCTTTCACATTCCTAGGAGACAAATATAGGACGCCTCATTCAGTTAGATGAAGGAGGCAGGCTTTGTTTTGCTAGAAAACATTTGCCTTTTTCTGAAGTCTGTAGGAAAAAGAAAGCACCTGTTTTTCGGCATTTTAAGCTTCAGGTGTGTGTGCTCGCAGCTTCTTAATACGCATCATGGTCATGGGGTATGCAGGCGCTCCAGTGCGTGCAAACCTTAAAGGAGTAAAGGTAATGGTGCTCGCCACAGTCAACAAATTAAATAAATGGCTTTTTATAATTTTCATATTTGCATTTATAATGTATAGGTTTATAATAAGGCCTGGTTACCCCAGCCTAACGAATGATTGTTTGAATGATGATTGGCATCTCTGTCTCTTAGGATCGTAACAACGCCAGGAAGATCCACGAGGCAGCTGGTTTGCCTTTCTTCGAGGTCTTTGTGGATGCTCCTCTGCACGTGTGTGAACAGAGAGACGTGAAGGGGCTTTACAAGAAGGCCAGAGCTGGGGAAATCAAAGGTTTGTATGTGCCAACGTGGCCCTCTGCAGCTCACGCTTTGTGTGCATGCATAGAACACTCACAAGAAAATCATGCACCTGCTGCTTCCTTTAAATATCAGACTACCCATGGGCTCCCTGCAGCTCACGCTTGGTGTGCAGGCATAAGGGCACACTCAGGAAAATCATTCATCGGCTAGTTCTTTTAAATATCCGACTCCCCATGGGCCCTCTGCATCTGATGCATTGTGTGTAAGCATAGCACACTCAAAGGAAAATCGTGCACTTGCTGGTTCCTTTGAATATTACACTACCCAGAGCCTTCGGCAGCTCATGCATTGTGTGCATGCAAGGCACATTCACAGAAAAATCATACATCTTCTAGTTCTTTTAATTTTCCGACTACCCAGGGCACTTCCAAACTAATGGGGTAACCCAAATGGCCAAAGGACCTGGGTACAGTTCCATACATAACAAAATGGTCCTAGTGGCAAAAGCGAAAAGGAAAATACAATATTAATTCAATCAACACAAATTGATTGTTATTGAGAGAGAGAAAGCAGACCAACCACAAATACAATTTGCTAAATAAATTCAATGTATATGTTATCAATCAATAATGCATACATTTATTGAATGTTATTGTGGTTGCTACATATAGTGCAAGAAAAAAGTTCTCCTAGAGGTTAAAGTGACATGTAAGGGGAAGGAATAATAAATGACAATAGCACAAAAAAACAGACACATCAGTGTTCACAGGCCACTGCAATAAGCCTATTTGAGTGTACTTTCTGGTATTTAAGATATGCCCATACTAGTGATAGGTGGCCGATAAATCAATGTACACCCTCCATAAGGATCTGAATATTCAATCCTGGCTTGCAAAAGGTCTTCATCAAGACGGAAAAGAAAAATGGAGGGGGAGGGGGGTGGGGCAACTTTCAGCGGTGCATAGACAAAACTTGGTACGGAATCCAATTGAAGTCTATCCGGATATGGGCCCAAGGCTCCTAGTCCACAATTCAAAGTTTAAAGGATCCAACTTAACTGTAGTAGTCATGCGTGGAGCTAATCCATGCATGCGGCAAAAAAGCCTTGTACAACCTCTGGCAAAAAGCTGAGTTAACAGAGCCCATGGATCGGTTTAATCGGAGCGGGTCTCTAACCTGCAACATTGCATCCCTCGGCCGCAGCTCACACAAGAAAATCCTGCATCTGCTGATTCTTTTAAATATCAAACTACGCAGGGCCCTCTGCGGCTCATGCATTGTGTGCTTGCATAGCACGCTCACAGGGAAATTATGCACCTTGCTGGTTCTTTGAAATTTCCGACTCCCCAGGGTCCTCATGCATCCGTGGCACTATTTAAAGAAGAGCCATTCTAGCCCACCACTAAATACACTACCCAGTAAGTTAACTGAAGGACACCTTAAACAGAAATGCTTATTAGGTCGAGGACTACCGGTCTGCCGAAGGCAGAACCGGAAGTCGGAGATTTAATGTTTTCTAGAGTGGCTATTTAGCCCGCCTCTTTTAGCTTCTCCTCCATTGGCTGGCTTCCTAAACGGAGGCCAGCCATTGGAGGAGAGAGCCGTCCCTCCAAATAGGCTCCGTCTTTTTCAGATTCGGGGGCGTGTTCCTTGCTGTTCTTTCCACTTTTTAGCCACGCCCTTTCTCGAACAGCAGGAACACGCCCCCGAATCTGAAAAAGTTTCGAAGCTTCCATCCGCCATTTTTGTAGGACTGCCTTCAGTGAGATGACGTTATTGCCAGCGCCGCCGGTACTGTTCTGTGCAAATGCCTAAGCTATTGTCTTTGCCAAAGATGAATTTCTTAAAAATTGCTGAGTTTTGGGGATGTCCTGTCTCGAGCTCTCCATCCCATTCCCTGCTGCCTGCCCCCCGCCCCCCACCCCTATCGGCATCTCCAGAAACTAAGCGCTAAAGTGATGTGCCCAGGATCACACATTGTGGTCTGTTAGGACATTTGGGATTAAAGAAAATTAAGTTTCATTGTCTGCGGAAAAAAACGGATCGCCTAGAAGCAGGCCAACCAGAAAGAAGACGCTTTGTTCATTAAAATAGCCCTTATATTGCAGTCGTTGGCTGAGTGAAATGTTTGTCGGCGGCAGGTAGACGTATTTCAAATGTCGCATGATATGGGGGGGGGGAGGAGGAATGGCAGGCAGTTCATCCCCGAATGTGTGTTCTTTTTGGGTTCTAGCGCTGTCCAGAAGCCGTGGTTCCCCGCTCCGTCTCTTCTCTGCCAGGAGGTGTTCCCTCCAATTACCGGCCGAGTCCTGTAGCTGCAGTTTCCTGCTCTCCCATCCCCCACCGAAGGCACAATCCCAAACCGCTCCTCGCATTGCAGCAGAACTGGTTTCGAGCCTGCAGTGAGCCCCAGAACCACCGCCAATGTAATGTTTGTAGGAACTCGAGACTCCTCCCGCCACAGGCACCCATCGCGTTTATGCAATACAGAGTTTCTATTTATAACCGGCTATGTTCTCAACATCTGATACCGCCTTTCTGCCATTGGAATGCCTTTAAGGCGCTATCTGGTCATAGTGCAGTTAAAAAAAAAAACAACAACCCAAAAAACTTTTTATAAATGTTCTAAAAATGCAGTTTAAACAGGAGAAATGCATCGACCTACATCAAATCACAGGCTCCATACATTGTAGTGCTTTTGATGCCACACCCACCCTGCGTAGTGTTGTTTCTGACGGTGAGTGTATCCCCCTAGAGTTAGTCATTATTACAGAACCACACAACTTCAACAACCCGACCAGACGTGCTCTGTGTATGTTGAAACAGTTTTCCCTCCTGGGTTCCGCCGGCTCTCCAAGCTCTTCCGCTCCAGCCGCTCTGGCAAGGGTGTAGTTGTGTTTGCTTAGGGAAGATTGTAGGTTTAACCTCTTCAGTGCCCATGACGAGATAGTCTCGTCATGGGCACAGCGCAACTGTGCTCCATGACGAGACTTTCTCGTCATGAAACCCACCCGCTAAGGAAGTTCCAGGCACAGGAGGGGGAAAAGGCCTGGCACCCAAGGGGTTAAATGTGACTTCTGTTTGTCAATAGAAAGAGGAAAATGTGTCCGCGTGTGTTCCAGGTCTTCACAAAGCACTGTGTGTATAGGTCCGTGTGCTGAGGTACGATGTTGTTTATGCGCCTCCACTGGGGTGCAGTTGTCCATTACCTGGTGTGAGAAAATTGGATTCAGCATCAAAGAAAGAGCAGAAACACCAGGTGGGGGTGTGGTATGTTGGTGAGAAGAGATGTTTGGGGCGAGCAACAGAAAAAGCAGAGTCAGTGATTTTGGCAAGTTAAATGGAGAATGGGGGCGGGGGGTGGTCAGTAGGAGAATAAAAAGAGGCCGCGATTGTACTCAAACTGGTAGGATTTTGTTTTTGTACAGCTTTTTGTTTGCTTTTTTTGTCAATCTCATTTGCATACTTCCTTTGTCTTTTTGTGTTTGTTCCAGTTCTGGGGCATAACATTTTTTTAAATCTGGGGCATAACATTTTTTTAAATCTCTTTTTGGTTCCTTGACTTGCATCCTTGCACGTCTCGCATCAGGGAACTAATTAATGGCAAACAGTTTGACACTTCATCAGACAGCTGTTATGTTCTTTAAGTACCTACAAACATTCCTCTGTGCTGTCTTTATGCTGGTTCACGTGCAATGACTTTTTAGATCCTAATCAGAGTTTTCTGCACACATTTTGAAAAACAAAAATTGCTTTTCGTAATGCTTGAAAATATTGAATTCAGTGTTACATTCCTAAGTACTTGAAGATAGGTTTGCTTTGGTTCCAGTTTAGGTATTTTTTTTTTCAAATTGCTTTGCAAACATGCATTAGCAAGGCCAATAGCTTGAAAGTTTCACTTGAAAGGTGGGACCTATTTGCTTTGGCAATGCTTGTTTGGAGCTTGCTTATTCAGCCACTGTTGTATTACCTCGGCATTTGAGTTCTCTACCATAACATGCGAAAACCAACATTTCTATAAAAAAAAGAAATCTAAAAAATCTCAATAAAAAGAGTCTTTAAAAATTGACTTAAAGGTA
This sequence comes from Triturus cristatus, assembly GCF_964204655.1. Lineage (NCBI taxonomy): Eukaryota > Metazoa > Chordata > Amphibia > Caudata > Salamandridae > Triturus > Triturus cristatus. Next base: position 323,588,662 of record NC_140582.1, read on the forward strand.
GGAAAGAGCCCAGGAAAACAAATAAACAAGGAAAAGAGAAGATGAAAGATAAAAAATAGGGTTTAAGTTTTCCTTGGTAAAGACAAACAAGCATTTACAATGCAACGGTCTCGGCATTGTTAAAGTTAGAGCTATTGGCATTGCTCATGACATTTTTTTTTTTTGTTTTTGTTTTTAAAACATTTAAAGAAACGGCATTGTTATTTACAATGTCAATAGCTTAATCACTCTCAAATTACTATGGACACTCCCTTGAACTAAAAATGTGCAGAAAGAGCACATTTTGGAACTGCCCAATAGGTATCACATATGCAAAAAAAAAGCTAATGCCAATAGAAATGACAAATTATTTATTTAGGGATATAAAAATAAAAATAAAATAATGAGCAATACCAATAGCTCTACCTATAATATTGCCGAGACCATTGCATTGTAAATGCTTGTTTTTCAACGTTGTGCGGTGTATTTGGAAGCTGTGTTGAAATCTAGGGCTATGTGCAGGATTGAAACAAAATGTGTCAAAACCTAGGCAAGAAAACAAATATGTGGCTTTAGTGGCAAGTTCTTTCTTAACACATGTTGTTATCTGTTAAGTAAGGGCATTGGTGGTGTTAAATTTACAAATGGTAGATTTAGCCACTTTCATCGCACTCCCATATCATTTCCCTTTAATCCCATTCAAATGGCGTAAACTCGCCAGAGCCCAGCTGGTCATGGGCTTGATCTGCTGATGTAACCAACTGAAAACTGTGTTACTTTGGGGTTAACCTATCAGTGTCCACATAACATGATCCACATAACATGATCCACATAACATGATCCACATAACATGATCCACATAACATGATCCACATAACATGATCCACATAACATGATCCACATAACACGATCCACATAACACGATCCACATAACACGATCCACATAACACGATCCACATAAACATAAAAATACACATTAAAAGAAAATCACTTGCTTTACACTGCCGCTCCACGTCCTCGTTCTGCTGCTCGTCCTCCCAGCACGAAGCGCACAGCGAACTCTCTCATCCAATCAAGACGCTGTCCTAAAGTGTCTTGATTGGCTGGAGCGGACTGGGTCCACGCTCCAAAAGGCACTGTAGGCTTTTCCCTGCTCTCAAACCCAGCTGTCCAAGTCAGCCGGGTTGCAGAGGTCTGAATTGTGCATGTCGTTTGGCCATAGCAAGGTAGCCGGCCAAACCAACACGCACAATGCAAACTTAAGGGCCCACTTGTCGCTGCTGCCAGTCATTGACAGCAGTGACGCTGTGGTCCTGGCCTGCCCTTGCACTCAGTTTGCTGGCAGAAAGTGTCAAAAATAAAATGGTAATAAAATAATTTTATTACCATTTCATTTTTGACGCTTTCTGCCCAGCAATTGGGGTGGGGGGGGCGACACATGCCCTCTCCCACAGAGGAACTGCTGCTGCCTCCTGTACCACACAATGTGCGCCATTCATTCATGATTTAAAAGTTCATGTGTCCCCAGTCTTTAGATCTGCTTGATTCCAGAAGGATAAATGCACTCACATGAAGTAAGTAATTAAAAAGAAAAAAAAGTCTTTTACCTTTCATATAATGTATTACAAGACACAGACCCAGCCAACGTTTCATTTCCATTAAATATGAACGTCTTCAGCGCTGTTGAGTCTTTATCATAGGTCAACAGCTTTGCTTGCATCTCCAGTGTCCGCTGCAATAAAACAGTGTTCCGTCTTTCATGGTAGAACTCGCAGTACCTTGAAGATTCAGAATAGTAATTAACTTCAGCTGCACAATTGATGAAAGATTCAGTTCTTCGTTTCAGGCTTACGAGTGCCCCATTACCATTAGCGGCTGCCCAGAGTAGTACTGGTGGGGCGGGGATGGGGTTGGTAGAAAACAAATGTCACTTACCTGGCGTCTAGCCGTCGCCTCTCCTCCGTCCTCTTCTGTTTCTCCCGGAAGCAGGAAGCACACAGACTACCCTAAGCCAATTCAGAACGCTGCCGTCTCCAGCATGATAGCAGCGTTGTGATTGGTCTGAGTGCCCTGGTTCGGCGCTCAGACTGGGAGTGGGAGGCTGTGCATGGTCTCCACCCAGGTTGTAATACAGCCAGGTGAAAAACATGCTAAGTGCGCAAGACTGTTTGGCCGACCCAAGATGGCCGGCCAAACGTCAGGCGCACTCAAGTGTCCCGACCACTCCTCCCCCTGCTGGCTGTGACGAGAGTCCTACTCCTCCAAACTGCCTCGTAAAAATGAAATTATAATAACACAATGCGATCATTTTATTTTTCCTTTTTCCACTGCTCAAAGAGCAGTGGGGCAGCGCTCCTCCGCCTTAGCAGAGGAGCCGCCGCTGCCCATTACAGAGTTGATAACGCCTAAAGCGATCATGGCGAGTGTATCTGACATTCCAGCGAATGCTTGTGAGGTCAGTGAATAGGGATGTGATGACTCAGTTCCCTCTTTTGCAAATCACCCTCTGGGTTTTAAAAGCGCCATCTCTGCCTGGCCACCAGATCACAAACATGGCACCTTCAGCAGTTCGGGCTGTCCCCTACCCATTAAAAAAAAAAAAAAAAAAAAAAAGTCCAAATGCTGGGGGTTGATCCTGTCTGCCTTCCTGTGTCCCGCAGGCTTCACCGGTATCGACTCTGGATACGAGAAGCCAGAAGCCCCCGAGCTGGTCCTGAAGACGGAGTCTTGCGAAGTGAATGATTCCATACAACAAGTCTTGGAGCTCCTGCAAGAGCGGGTAAGACTAGGCGCTATACCGTATACATTTAAAATGCTGGCAAGGAGGGAAGCAGTTGTCTTGCGAAGACTCTACATTGTGCTTTTGGAGTCTGTGGTTTTCCACGAATCACTGTTAAATGTATTATAGCGCCGGACATTGCATATAGGAAGTTTGGTTAAGAAGCCAATGATTATATGTTCCATCATATTTCATTTCCCTTGCAGATGTGTGAATATTGCATGATGCCCTTGTATATCCACAATTTGTATTCCTGCTCCCCAGGAAGATGTCAAAGGGGGCAGAAGTTTAAATTAATAGCGTCGATGGACAATACACATGATAATTACTTAGTATAAATAATTCATGTACACCAAAACCAACCTGTTTGGGGTCGGACTGGAACCGAAAAACAGGCCTGGGTACCCCAAAAAAAGTCCCCCCTTACCAAATCAAATATTTACAAAGTGGCACATAGTTGCGAATCGAGGCACTTACGAACTTGTTTGGAGGCGCTGTATATGTTTGCAAGGTATAGGATACTGCATGCATTGCTGCTACCTGCGGGCAATGTTTATGGTAATATCAGAAACGTCAACATTAAATCCGGCCCCAGACCATAAAACAGGCTTACAAGAGCCCCTCAAAAATGTCCATATTTTGACCTTTCAGACCAGCCCGCTAGCACTGCCCACCCAGTTGCCCTATAGGCTAGTCCGACCCCGCCTGTTGGATGTTTAGAAATTATAGTATGGCAAATAAAAACTATACCGGAATAATGTGCTCTTTAATGGCTGACGCTGTGCACGTTGCTTCTTGAAGAGCACGAGCAGGTCATTCTGGTACTATTTGGTGGTGTTCGGATTTTTGACGTTTCTGTTGCACCCAGGCTGTCATTAGTGCATCGCAAGATTCAGTTGTCGGAGGATGTTTTTCCAAACGGGTCTAATGTTGCCATCGGACACTTGGTGTTGAATATGCGGAGATGTGCTATCGATAGGGCGGCTCGTAAACCATTTGTCCTGATTTTGACAGATTTATCTCCGTTGCATGGGGTTTTACTCTCCATTTAAGTTTTTAGTGCTTGTATTTAGAAGGACCCCGAGAATACTAGTAATTGATACTTTCCACAGTAGTGCAGGCACGCTAACACATCCATTCCGTGAAAAAATTCTCGGCTGAGCAGGGATAACCAGAAAATCTGATTTTAGAGTGAACCGGTTAGTGAATCGCTTGCTTTAGGCAATCCTGCCATCTAGCGGTAGATGTGGCTCACTGTCGAGTCTGCTTTCAGTTGTTTTTTACAGAGTGAACTGTTAATGAATCACATAATTTGGGCAATCCTGCCATCTAGCGGTTGGGTACGGTCCTCTTCTGTTATTTTGTCTGCTCGTGGCCACGTTGCCCACCAGGGCCGGCTTTAGCGCTGGTGGCGTCAAGTGCGACAGTGGCTGTTGGTGCTCCCCCCAGTGACCACCTCTGCCATGCATTCCCTCACTCCCACCCTTTAACAGTGCCCCTCAAGTCCTCATAACCACTCCATCGGTCAGATGCATGAAATAGTTGTATAGCGCCACTCATACCAGTGTAGGGTGTCAGACCACTTTACATGACACACACAAAATACCGAGACAATCAATCGTAGGTGTGCAACTCCGTGTATAGGAAATGTTACATAAAGCAGAGGACTATAAGGTGTAGGGGTCACATGTCATCCACACTGGTAGACAGTATAGTTTAATAGCGCTTGGTCTGGGGAAGCACAAACTCAGAATTTAAAACTTAACACCATAGTTCGGGGTTCTTTTTAATAATCAGAATTGATTTATATCCAAATTAATCCTTTTTCCAACATTAGAATAATGAAAGACGGGGGGGGGGGGGGGAGAATCATAACGCGCTCATCTATACCTTGCAGGTTGCATGCAGCTCTTTGACAGTTAATAGCTCACTGTTCTATGCTAGGATGTTTACTTATTAACTGCAAGTAATAAAAGGATCTCTCAGACAAAAGCAATGACCTACTGATCTATTTAAATTATATGCACTTTGTGATCTGCTGGTACAGGTTCTTTTGTGATCTGCTGGTACAGGTTCTTTTGTGATCTGCTGGTACAGGTTCTTTTGTGATCTGCTGGTACAGGTTCTTTTGTGATCTGCTGGTACAGGTTCTTTGAAGTAGGCATATTAACAATCTGTGCTATCCTCAAAGCTTCCACTAGACAAACCTCCGATCTTTCTGTAGAAAGAAAATTAATCACGGCGTTATATTGACATTTTTATTGAAGGCTGAAAACTGCTGGAGGCCAGAACGCTGGCAGAAGGTGCCTTTAAAACTATTATTAACTTGCAAACACGACGCCCCCACCTAAAGTCAGCGCCCGGTGCGGTCGCGCCGGCCCGGTTGCCCACAAAGCCTGGGCATCAAAGGCACAGATGCACAAACTATAATTCTGCAGCAGAAAGGGTGCACGTGCAGTTCGTATTGTTGTCGATCCGAGTAGTCTCCAGGAGGTTTAGGGCCTTTAGTTCCCGTAGAAAGTGGTTGATTAAATGTGCGGAGCCTTAAGCCTTCCATGCGACAGCATGGTACGTCGCTTATTCGGTGCACGTACCCAAGCCTGTTAAGGGTTGCCTTATAAAAGGCCCTCCGGGAACTCGACAAGGAGAGTAGTTGAGGACAAATAACTTTTCCCTGTAGGAGTTGTCTTTGATGCCCATAAACCAGACAATCTGGCAGGGGCGGCTCCTCCATTAGGGGGGAGGAGCGTCACCCCACTGCCGCCTTGCAGTGTGAGAAGCAGAAATATAAAATGGTAAAACTACCAATTTATGTTTCTGCTTCTCACACTGCGAGAAAGCAGAAGTGTTTGGTTGGGGGCAGGCGGGAGGGCGGGTCCACTCTACGGCCGGGGAGGAGGGGCTTGCCCACTGCTGAGGGTGCTGACTGTTAGGTCGGCCCCAGGGCCGACCAAAGCAGTCCTGCATACTCTGCCTTTTCTCCACGTAGGCTGCAATGCAGCCTACATGGAGAAAATAGCCTCCCCATAGGCACCTGGATGGTCGGAGTCCCCACCAATCGCAGCACTGCCATTGCAGTGTTGTGATTGGCTTAGGGGAGGGAGGCAGCCTACTTCCTGTTCCTGTACAGCAGTTAGGAGAGACGACACAAGCCCAGGGAAGGTAAGCCTATTTTATTTTTAAATGAACACCCCGTGAACCCTCAACCTCCGATCCGTCCCTCCTCGAATACCCATACTGCGTCCATTTTTGATTTCCAGTGTTTCCTCTGCGCTGGGAAATGTCTGAACATTGTAGAGTTCCCACTTAGAAAACCTACAAGCTCTCTCTTGGGATACATATAGCTTTGACCAATTGGTGCCTGCCACAGCCCCCTCCTTTGTGGAGAAAGCTCAGAATGCCCAGTTAAAATATATGCCCGGAAGTGGCTAACCAGTATTGAAGATTGGTGCTTGCCTTCCTACCAGTGCCCCTCTGTAACCGGGTATGAACTTGCTGTCAGCACCCTTCTATTCTTCTGCACTATGAAAAAAGCTCTGTGCCACCATTTTGGAGAGATGTCTGCCAGGATCAAGACATCTCACTTTGTGTGTCCACCCTTCACCTCCTCCGTCAGCGGTGCCCTCCTGGATAGATTTAAGTAAGGCCGAGATTTCTAAGTGCGCGTATACAGAGAGGCATTTTGGTGCTAGGACTGAGATTACTAAGAAGACTGCTTTGGTTAAAAAAAAATGTCAAGGTTAACAAAACCAGTGAAAGGCTAACAAAACCAGTGCATCTTCAGGGCCCTGTTTTGTTATTCAGTCTGCTGAAGTGCAAGTGGCAGGCTCTCCCATGGCTGAAGAGTAACCACTGGAAGGCCCTGCTGCTGAGATGCCTATTGTTAGTGCACAGAATGGTAAAGGAAAGACTGAACCTTAACAAAAGGAGTGGGGCTCCATGGAGGTGATGTCTTGCCTGGGTGCATTGCGGCTCGGGCTCCTAGAAAGCTTGGTGGACTAGGCCAGGTGCCTTGAATTGAATCTGCTGGAACACTGAGGCAATGATGCATACGGTGGGAATTAAACACAATGGATTTTATGAACCTAATTTTCTGAACCAGCTCCAGCTTATGGATCCATCTCAAGGGAAACTACAGATAGGATTGTCTGGGTGTCCTCTGCTTCTAATATTGACCCCCTGCCGAAGTATAGATTACAGCAATACAGTCTTTAAAGGCTCCCATAGGCTGCCTAGAAGATGAGGGATGTGGGTTTTTTGATGGTAATTGCACAAACCTATACGAGACTACACTGGTTCTCACCCCATATGGAAGTGTATGTACACAACTGTAGCAGTGGCAGGGCGGAGTGCCCACCAATGAGAATGTCGCTAAACGTCACCATAGCATGTTGACCTAGCACTATTCAAAATGCGTATGTCGCAAGTATTGCTTGAAAGCGCATAGTGGAGGTTTTCTCTCAGTACGACAACTGGCACCAATGGAGAATGCAGCTATTAGGCTGGCTAGGCTGTTATTCGCTCCCTTCACCCATGTGCATAAATGGAATTCCAGATATTTTTCAAGGAAGGTTGACTTTCCTGTTGCTGTAAAATCTGCTTGATAAGTCTCTGAACTGCAGCTCTTATTGGTATACAAACCTCTGACTAAAAATCTTGGGAGCAAAGGTTGAGGTTCGTCAACATCAAGAAGTTTTGCCTAAGGTGGTCTTGGGTTTTCTTATTTCTCTAATCTTTGTGTTACGAACATTCTTCCTAGGTTCTAGGATAACAGCTAAAATCACTTTTGAAATGTTCGAAACCCTAGGGCACTTGGAATTTAATCAGCAGAGCTGAGCGCGCAATTAAGAAGGGTAGTAACATGTTCGTCTTATCTGACTAAGCAGGGCCAAAGTTGACAAGTCCAACCTGTCGAGGCGGACTTGAGTACATTTAGGGTCTGCTACCACCTAGAATGAAGGGACTTGGCTGGTATTCCCAAAGTTCACCCCATATGAGGGGAAGGGAAATGCAGTTAGTACATAAACATAAAAAGTGCAGAACTGCGACGTGACCCACATTCCAACATAACCAAATACTGCTGGATTCACTTGTATGCAGGAAAAGGCAAAAGTTATATAAATTGTTTTCCAAGATTGCACAAACCCACTTTCTTGAAAGTTTGAAGTATTACTCGCTCTGTACGTAATTCTCTGTTAAACTTGCTAGAGATTTGCATGCACGCCAGCCAATGAGTTCAGTAGGTTATGAAGGTTAAACTGATGCTACGCATGTGGTTATGGTTTGGGTAATGCTGGGTGCATTATTGATGCATGCTCGACTCACGTTTGGTAATTTTTTTCCCTTCAAAACATCATGCGCAGTTATAGTGCTAACCTCTTGGTGGCAGTATAAGGTAAAGTGCGCGGCTCCTTCAGGCTTTAAGATAGGTGACTTTTTCTTCCACCTATTAGTCACAACCAAAAGGAAAGCATGGAAGCTTTCCTGCTTGTATACAGATGTAGGGCCGCCCAGTTCAATGAGTGTTTCTGAAAAAGGAGGGTCTCTAAAAGAGGAGTCTCTACAAGGGGTGGGGCGTAGGAAGCATATTGAATTAATCCCTTTAGGAGGTGTGGCGTCTTTAAATAATGGCGCGAAATACAACAGCACCCATTATGCTGCTTCATCCCCGTGCCACACGGGACTTGTGGTTCTAATGTTAAGGGCTCCAGAATGTGACTGGCAGACGGGAACATTTTTTTTCCTCAAGTTGTGTGGGCAGAAATAAAAAGCCTATACACCCTGCTTCACTGTCTTTTTAGGTCGTACCTACCAGTCAGCTTTTAGCTGCCTGTTTCCAAAGACCTCTTGTGGACCATACCAAAGACTTAGAGTGGGGTTAGAGCCTGCCCATTACTTACCATTGGTTGGCTTTATTGTTACTACATATGCTTGCTTATTCACTGGCTTGCCTCTTCTTGTTTGTTTAACACATGGAGCACACCCTCTTTACCATCCTTTTGATTGAATGACTTGTATTCTTCCACTGTTCACATTCAGGGAACTACTTTTAGCACTCATGAGACTGCACGTTTTCTACCTCTCTCCCTTATGTGCTGCTTCCTCTCAAACACCAGCCCATTTGCTCAGTTTTGCATCCTCATCCCTCCCTCCATGATCATTGTTTTCCGACCCCTCGCTGGCTTTTTTAATGATTTCTTTCTTTGTTTTTTTACCTTCCCAGGGCCCAGCCTCCAGGGCCTCTATTGCTCCCTTGCCCCCACCCAATACGTTGCTTCCCACCCACTCCTTGGATACCCACATAATCTTTTCCGTGCCATCACATATTTTTGTCTTGTCTTTATTTTTCTTGAAGGGTCTGACATTGGCTATTTGTTTTTACACAACAAACCCACCCAAGATTTAATTTATGTATAACAGTCAATCAACTGAAATTGAACTCTGATAAAGCTGAGTTAGTGGTGATAAAAAACTAATCTTAACGCTGGAACCTCGCTTTCTGGTCTTTCGGTGATAGGTGCTCCTCCTCTCTCAAAAAAGGTGGTAAAGTCTTGGCATTCTCATAGATGAGGATTTATCTCTAAAGCATCTAGGAGCAGTGACCTCAGACTGCTTCGGCAAATAAAGAAAATAAGAAGGTATTTTACCTTCGAGGTGATCATCCAAATTATAATCGCCTTGGTTATGTCCCGTATTGATTTTGCCAATGCCTTATACCTAGGACTTTCCTCTTGCCTTGGGCACAGACTGCAGATTATACAAAATCCGGCAGCGATGATATTTCAGCAGCCAAGATACTGCCATGTTAATCCCTTCAGAAAAAAACTTCAATGGCTTCCAGTAGTTCAGAGGTCCTTTTTTAAAACTGGGTGCTGTCTCTTTCTCTTCACGTTAAGTCTGGCTTTTTATCTTCTAAAACACCCCTAACTGCCAGCTCTAGTCGGCCTCACCTCAATCTACTGGTTTTTCACAGAAGCAAAAGAAAGAGACTGGTGGATTCAGGTTTTCCGAGATTGCTTCTGCTACATTGAACACCTTCCCTCTTGAAATAAGATCCTCTGTGAACTACGAGTTTTGTAGGAAAAAAATTGATAACTTGGTTGTTCAAACAAGCCTATGAATAAATCGATAAGCAGCTGTCTCTTACTCCCATCGCGCCAAGAGACCTTTTTGGTGAACGTGGGCCCTATAAGTAAATATTAACATAACCTAGCAATGCTCCACCTCATAACAATCTACTTCTGGGCATACACAAAAATGTGACTGCATGTCCTCCTCGCACACCACCAGGTGTCATGCTTCATCAATGGACTCCCCACCATTTTCGACAACCCGGTTTGATGAAAAGCGGGCCTACACCTAGAGTCAGGGAGGCGCTTCTACCTAAGAACGGACCTGTGAAATCTAAACATTAAAAGCCAATGTGAAATGCCAAAATGACATTTATCTTTCCATAGAATACCACTTGGTATTAAAAACCAATTGTGGAAATAAGGGGAATTAGTACTCCCATCACCTCATACACCATCATTATGTTTCTGCCTGATGGCTCATGGGAGTCTGTGGCGTTCTCAAGACAGAAACCTAGGATCCAAACGTGGCCTCTGCAGATGTGTGTGCCACTAAACAGTATAAGGTTGACTTTTGTCTACTCATGCCGCTTTTCGGCCCATTGGGTACCCGGCTGTTGGGTCACCTGGGCCCCATGGAGGAAGGGCTCAGTAACCCCTGTAGTCCTACTTTGAACAAAATTCGTTCCTGTCTGGTAACCTCCTGGTGTTACCCTCTTCCTCCCAACGATCTTCTGCGCAATGATAATGGCACTTCATTTATTTACTGATCACAATGGCATCCGCCATCTCGCATCGGTAAATAACGTTTAAAAATTGAACTGCATCATTCCGTAGGCACGCTCATTCATAGTGGTGCATGCATGTGCATACGTCATCATGCATGTGCGTATACATCATTAAAGTGTGCAAGTCTAATGAATGACATGGCCACGTATTCATTGCTTTTTTCTTTTGTTGTTATTTTTGTTGTTGCTGATGTTCACAGGAACGACAAAATACATTTTGCTTGTTGCCTGTTGTAGTAAAAATGAAGGACGCTCCAAGCCAGGTAGCTTTTCCATGTAGGTTTATTGAGTAGCAGGATACATAGTAGAGTGAGTTATCCTTAAGTCAGAGAGTAAGCAGGAAAGTAAGCCAGAGCCCCACCAGGAGCAGCTTCTCTGCTGCTCAGCCCACCTACCAACTGATTCACGCAAGCATTCCAAACACTAACATTCTCTCAAGCAGTCAATCTTGCTGAGTAGCAGGATACCACACCTATGCTGAACAGCATTGACAAAAAGCATTGGTGAAGTCAGTCGATCAAGAAAGGTGAAGCCTACTGGCTTTGCCAATGTTTGGTTTTCTTTGCAGGTGCTCAGCACTTCTAGGCCCTAACACACTTAGACCACTGTGACCAACCAATCCCAATCTGGTTATTTCAGCCTCTCCTGGTGAGAGGTTAGAAGACTGAACTTCATTACCAGTACATTTTAGTTTACACATTATCTGGTAGAAACCATTAAGTAATACTTTTATCAGAACAAGGTTTACTACCTTAAAGGCAGTCAAACACAACCATGGATGAAATCACAGAACCCATTTGAAAGAACGCCAAGACTGATGCATAGTAGAAGTACATAAATTATTCTCTTGCTGAGAAGACAGGGCAGTCCTGCTCAGAACTGGTCCTGCATTGCCTCATTGTTCCAGTGAGTCTAGTTTTAGGTACTGATGACAAGTCTATGATTTTCATAAGAAACCAGGAGTAGACCAATTATCCCCATCTCTCATTACCATATTGCAACAGTCCGAAACACTGCTAGTATTTCTCGATGGGATAGGTTAAGCGGTACAAATTACTATTTTTACTTTGCCCATTTTACACCAAGCATCTTTGTTTAGTTGCAAAAGAGGTTGCAATCTGCAAAAACTTGAATAGTCGGGTTTCTAACCTAATACTTTAAACTGTACTTCAACTGATCAGCCATAGCCCACTGTTACCAGCGGTGTTGCGAGCAGTTTTGTTACAAAGAGATGACTCTGAGTAAGAAAAAGGAAGTCTTTATTTAACGTCATTCATCATCACAGGTTCCAATCGGGTGGAGTCAGCTGTACAACCTTCGCATCAACAGTTGTATACTAAACTTTCCAAGGGGGAATAGGAAGGGGGGGGAGGCAGAATGAATCAAGATAGGAATTACAACACACTTCCCTTGGGAGGGACAGTACAAACTTTCATTGTAAAATATGAACCTAACACCAGGTAAAACTGTGCAAGGCTACCCCAGTATAAGTTGCAACTGTAAGGTACCCATTTATGAAAAACGCTACAGAAATTATGAATAACTGAGGCTATACAAAAGTTCCTTTAAATAACCAAGCATCATATGAAAAGAGTTCACAGCGCACTTGAATTAATAAGCAAAACTATGTACCCGACAGAAAAATGTATCACAGAGAAGAAACAACAATATTTATTTTGTAATATAATCTCTATGCCATTTAGGAGCAGATCTTGTTCTCTGGGATTTCCTGGAACTATTTTGACCCATCTCTACTTCTACTCTTGTAGGTCCTTGATCCCTAATTAGTTATTGAGCAAGATTGGGGAACTATTATGTCTTCCCCATGTCTGTGCAATTGGAGAATGGGCAATATTTTTCACTAACCTAGAAAGTCCTAATGGCACAGAAAACCTAGAATCCCCCTTCCTCTGTTGTTTGGGGAGGCCGAAGTGTACCAAATCCCCTTCTCTGAAAGGTGAAATCTTTACATGTTTGGTAATATCATATCTGTTTTTGTATTTATCTTGGTGCAAAGATATTTTCCTTGACCTCTTCTTTTTATCCACCACACACGTACACTTTTCTTTCAACCATGAAGCTGCCATCTTAGTTTTAGAGATTCTACCCTTCAAGAATGCAAAAGTAGAGATACTTGTGACACAATTAGGTGTAGTGTGGTAAGCACACTCCTTCACCATTCTGTTCATTCTCTCCACTAATTTGTTTGCCCTGGGACAATACAAAGCAGTCTTGTGATGCTGGATTTACAGTTCCTTGAGGAACTCTCTAATGAGATCAGAGGTAAATTGTGCCCCATTAAGATTTTCTAAATTAAAAAAATTAAAATTGTACCATGTTGTCTTTAACAAAGATTTCTGGAATACCTTCCTCGTAGAAGACACCCTTGAAAAAATTAAATTGTTTCTGTGTTTATCTGATGCACGCACTTCGTGATGACCCAATGCATGTGGTAATCGACCAATACCAGAATAAAGCGTTCACTTAGAACTTTAAGATTCGAAGGGCCTATTATGTCTAAGGCTGGTTTAGTCCATGGTGTATTACCAATAAGTTGATCTCAACCTGCACACCTAGTGCAATGTTCTAATTCTGAATTTCACAACGTATCAAATTAAACAGTGCATGCTGCTGCGAATTATGGGATCTACCTATCTCCGTTGGCAAATACTTCAGGCAAAAAGGTGCGGAGAACACTCCGTACCCGATCGCAGTGCACAGCGTTAGTCCCTAAGGTTTCATCACGATAAGTAATAAGCTAAACTGTGTCAGGAGCTTCGACTGGAGAAAGGAGAGGCTTCCTGCCCTGATGAGTTTTGTCACTCTTCATGCACTTAAAACACCCTCTCACTTTGGCTTCCATCCTAGTGTCCATAGCTGGCCACCAGTACTCCATTGATGCGAAGGTTCTACAGCTGACTCCAACGTATTTTATTCTTGGTGAGACTGCATCCTAAATGACCCTCATGCGCTAGGTCAGTTATTTTCTCCGTCACCTCCTCCGCAGGCACTATTTTCTCCCCTCTGTATACTGTCATGTCCTGTGAGCTCAATTCAAATCTAACCTCCTAATACTTCGACAGTCTAGCAGCAAGGTCCCTTTAACTTTCTGGCCACCCTTCATGTATGGGTTCTGTAAAGGATTTTGTCTACTCCTCCTTTCTCATGCACCCTTCCCACTCAATTCTGTTTAAACTAGTCCGTTTAAGTACAGCTTCACTCTCTTCTTCTTCATTAGTGTCGGCGGCATAATCCATGGGGGCCCGAGATAGAAAATCTGCTACTAGATTCTGTGTGCCCGGAAAATACTGTACCTTGAAATCCTACCCTTCTAGCCATAATATCAACCTGGATATCCTGGGTGTGGTCCTGCTCGATCCTTTAGGGGTAAATGCATACGCCAAAGGTTTGTGGTCAGTTTTGATGATGAAAGGTACCACAGAATGCGGTGTTTAGGACAGCTGCCACTGGAGTACTAGTTGGGGTGATGGTGTAGCTGCCCCCGCATAGCCAAATCGTCGCCAGTTTTACAAAGAGATGACGCTGAGTAATGAAGAGGAAGTCTTTATTTAACATCATTTTCCATCACCGGTTCCAATCAGCTGGAGTCTGCTGTAGAACCTGCGTTTAACAGTTGGGTAGAGAACATTCCAGTGGGAAAGGAGGGGGAAATGGAATGATGGGAATTACAAGTTTCCGTTACTCTCTCTCGATGTGATTTGTAAGAGAGTTTCATTTGTCTGGATCGAAGGAGACAGAATGCAGTGGTTTTGCTTGGACATACACCATCGCAAAGAGGACTGAGATCTCGATTTGACTTTTATTTCAACCTTTTCTAGAGAGCTGGACACAAAGTTTTATCTAACACCTTTGAATGAGGTGCAGTGGTGTTGAAATAATTTAAAGAGTGTCCGTCCTGCCTCCTTCGGTGTTTTGTGAATGAAGTTTGTTGCACAAAAAGTACGAGCCAAACCCAGTGCTTTAAATAGGCCGGAAAACACCGGAGTACCGGCACTTAACAATTTCCTTCCCTTGAGCACCAGAGTTTTTCTTTAGATAAGGAGAGTACCAGTACTCACAGGAGCACAGCAGCTGTGCAGATGTTAGCTCCTCCCCGGGTCTGAGTGAACCAGAGGTCACCTGATTGGCTGGCTGCATCATGTGATCAGGCAGCAGAACTTGCGCTGCAATCTGCAAAGACAGAGCAGTGTCTTCACTTGCTTGTAAGATTGAACAGTGTGTGCACAATAATCATGTCTTGCATATCCATCGTGCCCACAAACACCATTGCCCATTTTCTGATTCTGTTAGGAAGAGGTGCAATGTTCAGGCTGCTGCATGTACAATCTGTCTGTCTGCCTGTCCTGGTCTGTTCTGGTATGCTGTCTGTGCTTTGGAACATACCACTTGTATGCCCGGCACCTGGGTTCACTTTAGCAGCCACAGGTTTTCTGGCTGAGGCTCCGACCACCTGACCTCTGCACCTGTATGACTGCAAGGCCCTTCTGTAGATCCAGATCTGAGGCGATAGTGGGCCCATCGTTTCACAGACAGCACGTCTCAGCCTCCGCATTCCCAGAGATCAGCGAACAGTAAGGAGGCCTTTGGATTTCATTTATAGAAAAAATGTTACCTTCCAATTGAGTTCTCAGCTCCTGACACTGCTAGGGGGCATGATGGCAAACCAGTGTTTAATTGGTAAAAAATTGAGTGCCGGGGCGCAAAATTTTGCTCAGAAGCTGCTGTCGCCAGTGCTGCAGAAAGTCGTGGTGCCGAATACCAAGGTTGGGTAGGTTTGAGCGCCCTTCATGCATCTTTATCACACCACCAGACACTCCCTGCCCCTCTATTTCACTCCTGCACGTTCTTTGTTGTCTTTGCTTTCTCTTTGTTACGTTTCCATCTTTCTCTTCGCCCTCCTTTCCCCCTTTTGTGTTTTTCTCTCTTTTGTTCTAGGTCAATATGTGATGAGCAAAAATAAGTGCTAGTGTCTCAAAATAAGTGCTGGCGTCTCCACCTGCCACCACTGGCTCAAAGTGAGCACTGGGTGAAACAGCAATATATGCTGCAGGAGAGCCAAGGGCAGTCCAGAGTGGCAGCAATGAGCCCAGAACTGGTCAGTGTCTGCTCTGTAAAACGTTTGTCTGTGTGAAATTTAGAAGAAACTCTAAATAGACCTGTTTCTACTGTCACTTAAACACAATAACAGAGATACAGTCAGATGTCTAATTCTCGCACTCACCACACACACAAAGATTGACTTACATGCGCGCATGCAGGCATAGACTGACTTGCAAGCAAGCAAGCAAGCTTGCGCACACAGAGTTCTACTTCAAAATGGTGGATCCTAAAATAGCTTTCAAAACGTCTAGTCAGAAATAATGAATCTAAAATAACTACTTGATCGCTCCTAAAATATCACTCCCAGTGATGGTTTCAAAAAAGACTGAAGCCTTTTTAATATACCCTGAAATAATTGTATTTATAGTGTGAATCCTCCACTAAGTTATTGTTAACGATCAGTTAAAACCATGTGTATGAAAAAAATGACAAAGGAAAGGATTGTAAAGAAAAATGTCCTTGTGCTTTGCCAGTTTTCTCTACTTTGAGGGGCCATACATCATACTGGAAGCTTTGTTGATGCAGTGGACTGGCAAGATATCGCCCATTTCCCAAGACACATCTGTTTTCCAGTAGTTGAATCTGGTGTGCTTGTGTGTTCAGTGTATGAGACATTTACTATCCCCTTGGATTGTCGTGGCGATCGCGTGTACCAGTTCTGGTCATTGCGGCAGTAGAGAGGAAGTGCCCATAATGCTGACATTTCTGTGTGACATGCATAGTTTTTGTTTTCTTAAATGATATCTGTCACCCCTTCTAGGCTCCATACTGATGACCCATCTGATGCCTGTGCATTAGTAGCCACTGCCGCCACTATTTCAGTGATAATTTAGCATCTCTTGTTGTCAAGAAAAACCACTCTTAACTGTGGTGTTTATTCCAAAACAGCATGCAACTTGAAAGACTTGGTGCAAAAGTAAGTGTTTGGCCAACTGACAGTTAATTTCGTACTGTTGCTTGCCTCTTAATTCTTTTTGTTTTAACATACAATAACGGCTGTTTATTGCACGCCACCGCAAATACATGCCTGAACCACAGACATTGGCTCATAGGGAGGGAAAGGTAATTTAACCGGGTTGTATTTTCTACTAAGTTGTGCAGGCAATAAGGCCATCCTGTCCTTTGTCACGAACGGTGTGGTGGTGGAGAGAGCACAGACTTTTTTTCTTTCATGTGCTGTTGAAAGAAAAGCAGAGCTGCCTCCCTGCTAGTGGATGCTGGCGCCACTGCTCTCTTAGTTACAGTCCACCGTGGAAGTAGAGAAAAAGTTTGTTTACTTTTCTCGATTTACGTGGTTGAGTCAGAGACAACTTCCTAGAAAACAGAGAGAATTTTCTTTGTGTCCGCACCTGGGAAGATGCATGAGCTGTGGAGATAAGAAAAGTTGTGCCTCTTCAGCTTAGCTCCACCTCGCCACGCCATGAGGTAATCCGTAGCCAAGACTAACCCGGGAAGCCCCCATGAGGAACACTGCCCGGCCTGTCAGGTGAACCCCAACCATTAACCTAATATCTAGGAGGAGATTGTGGGGCAACTGGGTCTACGCTCACCGCTTTTGTAGCGCTGCCGAGTCAGTCTCAGAAGCCCCGAGTAGGGGTGGCGGAAGCGTAGGACAGAAAATCACAGGCAGTGGAAACAGCACTTAGCAGTGACGAGCAACAGGACCCGGTGGGGCAGGAGGGAGTCTAGTACTGTGAAGGGGCATTCAGAAAGGTGAAGACGATGACCTTATGACGAAGGTACGACACTGGTGGCTCTTGGCAGGGGAATGCCATCAGGCTGCAGCGTGAGCCTGAATCCAGTCGCACAGAAGCCTGCCCACTTACCAACAATGATCCGGTTCTCGCGGCTCACTGGGTCTTAAGGCTGACTTCGGGTAGGGCTGGGATGGACAAGCAGGTGAAGAAATTGATAGTCCCTGCACTGTGCTGAGCACCGAAAAGCACCGGCACAAATTAAGCACTGCGGCAAACCTATGGACTGCCCCACTATTCTGTGTAGGTTATCTCCTATTGATTGTTCTCTCGAGTCAGAATCCTTTACAGCTGTGGAACAGTAGAGATCACATTACGAAAGCCTTCACGTAAGCGAGCACAGTAATGTGTGTGTTGCTATCGTTGGTACAACTGGTCTCTCTGTACCTGCTACACCATTGATAGGTATGCCTGTGCAGCAGACTGAGAAAGTAAAATTATCATTTTTTGTGTGTGTTGATTTAAGTGGAAAAATTGTGAATAGTTGGGTGCATCAGTATCATTACATGTGATTATCTGTGTGTGTCTATTTTTTGCGCATACCACTTTATCTGCGAGTGTGGGTTTGTATGTGTTTTTGAGATAATCAGGGACATTTATACCTTAGCTATTAGTTGAAATATTTTAGTAAAAAAATATTTCCATTGTTTTTCAAATGTCCTGAGCATATGCGGGCATACGCATAGCAATATCTGTGCATTTGTATGCATTTAACAAACCCTGCATATTTGGAACAGTTCCTAAATTAAAAAAAATAGGTTTAGGTTCAGTGTATTGGCAGAGTTTAGTACTTGCAGTATATACTTCTCACAAACTCACTGTCCCTTTATGAAGCACCTGGAAGTTTTTGGTCCATTCTCATTATGATGCCACAGGCCTTAAAGCAAGGAAAGAGAATGATGTCCTATGATTGGGTAGGGAGAGACAGCCAACACTAATCTGTATTGGGCTCCTATCACTCCTAGGACCCAGTGACACCGCACCAATATTGGCTACACCCAAGTATAAAGCTCAGCTTTGCACACAACCTGAGTGTTGTCTTGCCTGTCATTTTGGACAGAGGGGAAGGGGCGGGCATGCTCTTCTCCACTACAATCCCGATTTAAAGACCAAGAAAAGGGAAGAGAGGGAGAGTGATGCAGAAAGAGGACGCACTGAAAGGTAAAGACAGGGAAAGAAGATAAAAGAAACTATAGAAAGACAAGAGGAAGAGAATGAGGAAAGGCAAGTGAGTGAAAGAGGAGAGAAACTTAGAGGAAGAGAGAGGACAGGGGAGAGTAAGATAGACAAGGCAGAGGAGAGAAAGGGGGACTTTGAATAGAGGAATAGATGGCAGGGAGAAACGTGCAAGACTTGAGAAATTGGCATGGGAAAAGGTTTACGTATGTGAAATAGACAAGAGGTGAGATTAATGGTCATGGAAAAGGTATTTTGTGGGTAGGAGGAAGGGAGACAGCAGGTGAATGGTGAGAGCAGGTAGAAAGTGTGGGAAAATGTGTGTGGACACCATGTATCACAAAGCGAGACTCAAAAGTATTTTCCCCTTCATGTTGTGGCTACACCAACATAACATTTAAGTGCTTCGCTGTTTGAAATGGAGTTCTGCAAGAATGTTTTAGGGATGCAAGTAATCTATTCTAATATAGGCACCTGGTACGCTTTGCAGCTCCCATTTAAATGCTTCTATATAAAGGATATGGATGAAAGTATAAAACCAGTTTCAAATGGAAAACCTACTTATTTTATTTTTAGGAGTTTTATTCTCCTTAATAACTGTGCCACAGCTTCAGCCTTCAAAGCAGCTGGTCTTGGACTGTGCTTCTTTCAGTGGCACATTACCCTGCACCTTCAGTATGCACACATGCATGTGCCGCTGTGCCTCTGTCTCCATGCTCATGACTGTGTCCATAACTGTCCCAGTGAGTAGGGCTTCGGCTTGAGGCCCGAGCCAAATCGGTACCAAAGGAAAGGTAAATCTATTGGACATCCTCAACCGTTCAGAACTCCTGACTCTCACAGGGACAGCTCAGTGTGTCCCACTTTGGTAGAATCGCTGGACCTCAATCAGAATGTCATCGAAGGGTGAACTCATCAACAGCGTTCTCCAACTTACCCTCTTCTGAACCATCACTCCTTATACTAACTTGCACTGAGGCGACTTCTCTGTTGCCGCAAGATCTGCCCATCTCCTAACTAGAAAGGGATTATGGTTGATCATTACGCAGGTTTCTTTCACAAATTGCCCACAGTATCAATAATTGTGCATAATGTCAAAATGCAAATATCTTTCATGTGCCATGTGCGAAAGTTACGTTTAAAGTTACCCTTTTGTACATGCATGGGCAAAAAATACTCTGCAGATGGCAGAACTGTTGCTGTATTATTGTGCGCAGATGCACCCAGAAAATCTCAAATGCTCATCTGCTAACAAATGCCTTCGCCCCAACCAGTCACCCCCCCCTCCGTTTAATTTGGTTAGAACTCGCACTTATTTATTTCTATTTAAAGCACTGGCCACACCCATTTGGCCGAAGAATGGTTGGCAAATATGACAGGGGAATAGTCTTTGCCCAATGGGACATTTTGGAGCGCATTTCCCTAAATAAGTGATAACGCCTGGTGTGCTGCGCTTACATAGAGCGCGCCGTCCATTGAAATTACCCCCAAATTTGCATGAACTAAACAGCTTTACCGCTCCACTTATGTAGCGCATAAACAACGCCTTGCAGAAACTGGATTTCTACGCATATTTATCATGTGTGCATTGCGCCAGCAAAATGTCTTTGTTTGTTTAGATCCTATTAAAATCTTTCTTTCCATCGCACCTCAGATTTACAAGCAAATGTGCCTCATTTGAAGGTTTCTTGCTCCTGATACAGTTTGAAATATTTGTAAAGTTCATTTACAAGTATTTAAATGTGTTTGATACCATTTCATTTCACATCATGCACCCTTTCCTTTCATGTTACTTGAACTGCAAGAAGATTGCCACTTGGTCATTACAAAATTCCCTCGCTTTTCGTGCAAGGAAACGTAACAATCCCCAGTCTTGTAAAATAAGCGGCAGTTTGTTAGAAGACAGAGCACTTGACCCCTGTATTTGAACTTGCAGCAAATGCGACCACATTAAAACTAAAGTAAAGACTTATTTATTGCTCATCCCCCCATCTGGATTTCTGCAGTATTAGCGTCGGGGGTGCTGCAGCCCCTCCCTCCCCCCTCCTTCCTGTGACTCTGATGAGCCGAAATTACCTTACGAACGGGAATAGATAGTAAAGGGAAAGCTGCAGCATGAAATACGTTACATCTGCACGGTTTCGGTTTGTTGCAAAGCATTAACCAGTTATGTATTGAAGTCACCGAAAGCAGAGGGGACTACGTCTGGAATAAAGCAAATGCATTAAATCCATATATAAGCCCGTGACGGTACGGCGTGTCCTGAACCTGCATCCTACAGGATTCACGTCAAAAATTCTGCCATGCTTTGTAACATCTTCTAGCAAAATGTCATTTCGGGTAGTTTCTAAAAGGGACACTAGATGGCAGCCAAACGCATGTTTTCACATACAGATGAAGTCAAGTGATATTCTTTAGTAAATAGATGAATACTTAAGTTACTTGTGTAAATAGTATAGTACTGTATTGTGGCGTTTGTATAGCGTTTACTACCGCTATTTTTAATTTTATCAAGCAAGAGTATACGCTCATATCAACCATCGTCGCTTTCGACGTTATTGTCTCATCTGCATTTTAAAAACGGTAATTTGCATATTGAGAACTGCGCTGTGCTTTTGCGGATTCGAGCCGTGTCCACCATATGTGCTCATAAAAGACCGTGCTGGCTATAACTCAAAATGTCGCTGTTTGTCCGTTCCTCATGAAATGTATTTTAGTGGTTCCATTTGAAAATGATAACGCGCAGAGCAATCCAGGGGATGTCTGCCATCTTGGGGTAATAGAGATGTGTGTACTCTGCATGCCCACAGCGGTCCAATCCCCCAGCCTCATCCCTAGGAGCTCAGTGGCCGGACCGTGGTGCATGGGACTGTTGCAAGCTAAAGCAGAAACGGGGTGACGCACCTAATGGATAGCACTGCTAATGTGTTAGTAACCGTCGTGCACACCCCAGCACCTGTCACCCTTTGGTGCCACTGGTTAAAGATTACAATGCAAATTGCACACACGAAGGTGCACCGAAGAAAGCCATTTTTAGTCCTTTTAAATTTCTTCAAATTCTTTCTTTGTTTCATAATCCATATTTGTTCATAAAAACAGCCAACGCGTTTCGTTCTCAAATCAGTTTGTGGAACTTCATCAGGGCTTTTGGAGCGGTTAGCAATTGCACCATGAGGATAAATATCAAAATTGAGAATTTCATACAGTGAAGATGAACTCCAAGGCATATATATATAATTGTTGTTTGTTTGAAGACTGTATATTGGCTAGAGATCCTCTCTAGATAGAAACCTCACCTAGATTTTTTTTCATGCAGTCAACAAAACAAGTAGGGGAAATAACACAGTTGTCCATGTTTGATCACACTAATCCACAGTAGAAATTAAGAAAGGGGCAAGCAAGATCACTTAAGTCATGCTTTGAGTAATGCCTAATGGTTAAGGTTTTGTTAATCACAGCTACAGGTTTCATGCTGTGGGACTACTTTGAAATTTTACTTTGCTCTAAAAATAGAAAGTTAACCAAAGTGTATTCGACTGCTGTTCATTGGCAAGAAATGATAACATTAATAGATCAGGTGTGGTTGTATTTCCCCAGCACATACCCGCACTTGCCTCCGCACGCGGGCTGCAACCATTCCATGCCCCAACCTGCCGCAGGTGCAGACAATTAATGCCACCATGGCTGACTGGTGCTCCCTCTCTGCTCCTGCTGACAGGACTACGCTTACAGACTACAGTGACATATGGAATTATAGATGGGTAACACTGAAAAACGTTGATGCTTTCCACTGAGTGGTTGTGAATGACATCAAATAGACCAGAGCAAAGCTCAAGTTAACTAGGAGACCTCTCGGAGCCTCAAGGTGATAAACAGCCCCGTAATTTGCTTCTTACCTATCTCCAATTTTGTTATATATGGCCCCCAAAATCATCTGTCCCTGCTTTCAGCTGCTACGCAGACACATGGGAGTAATGAGGGAGTCATACATAACATGGCCTTCCTGACCCGCATGTGAAAAAACACACCTTCCTTGCCTCCTTCCCCCTCCTGCATCTGTGCTTTCTGTGAAAGGCCAGCAGCGAGGCTCTCCGAGAGCCCTGCCAGTGTGATCTGGAAGGCCTTTATGACACAGGAACAGTCTGCTCCGAGTTTTGTTGCTACATCATAGCAGTGAGGTACAAGATTTGGAATCTGACGTCAACGATAGAGCCTTCCTATGGAAGCCATGCATAGCAAACTGATCTCCTCCTCCAAGGCCAGGGAAGCAGCTGCCAGCTGACCAGTGCAAAGATCCTGCTGTGCCAGCGGGGCAGGCAGCCCTACCAGTCCCGTGCCGCACCCATTGGCCGTCTTGGCTGGTCACGTTCTTTACAGTAGGACAGTGATGAGATTAGGGCTTTGTGTAAACCTTGACAGGCAAATAGCCTTATATTACATGTGGACACTTTGTTGCTGCTAACAGGTTGCAGACTGTTACAAAACTAGCTGTGGACCACCATGTATAGTGCTTTAACATTTCCACAAGTCTTGTACTCTTGTGCAAATCTTGTTTCCTTTTGAAACATTCAGGTTTTCTCTATGAAGGGACCTATATCTTAAAATCCTCTAACCTATGGAAGCAGAGCTATCCAGTACACTTAACTTCAATTTGATATCCTTTTCCATGCTTCTTTTGGCACATTGCAAGTATGTTGAGATGTAACATCTGCGTGCATTTATGCCCTCATGAGTAGTGTATAAAGGAGCAATATAGATGGCATTAGGGATATGTTGACCTATTCTAGGAGTCTTTTCAAGTTTGCCTTTTGATACATAGTTTTGCCTCAGATCGGGCAAAGTTTGATTAAAGTTCAGTGTACCCCCAGGCGCTGGCCTTCTCTGGATTTGCAATAATGCTGGTTGGCAGGCTTCTATTGCTGCCCCTCTGCAGCTTCCATGTCGACAGTCGTCTGCAGCCAGCCACTTTAGCTGCCAGGAGCATAAATATTCAGTTACAGATACCTTTAAATCTTTGTTTTAATAGTGAAGAAATGTGGCTCCCCGGGGCACAAAAGATTATTAATGCTGAGCTGAAACAATAACAAAACAAAAAGGCATGCCTTCGACTAAAGATGAACCATCTGTCCACCAGCTGGGAGCAGTTCTGAACCATGCTATTAACTCTTTCTGTTCCTCCATCTCTTTCTTCTTTTATTGCTGTGTAGGATATCGTACCTGTGGATGCATCCTATGAAATCAAGGAGCTGTATGTTCCGGAAAACAAGCTGCAGCTGGCCAAAAGTGACGCCGAGGCGCTGCCCACGCTGGATATCAACAAGGTAGTGTCCTTCGTTTGCGTGTCCGCTTCTTGAGTGCGCTCCCTTGGGCTGCCTTCAACTTTCCACCTTTGCAGGAGCGTAAAAGGGTACAGGAAAGTGTGGCTTCCAAGATTTAATTGTGTGCATGGTTCGCCTGGTTCTTTAATGGGCTTCTTCCTCACATTTAATCCAATTATCCTTAATGCAAGACTGAGTTTTTCCATGAAGATGGTTCTAGAATCCAGGAAATCTCCTAGTTTTTGAATAGGTACTTGACACACGAGGATTTATTTTTTATTACGAAATTTGTTTGCATAATGGTTACAGGTTTCTTCTTGCAGTTTTTGTCTGAAAGGAATATTGATGACCTACGAGACAATGGGCGCTCTGCAATATTACATGCGACTGAAGTATTGAACCTGGGTCTTGTCTGAAACCTGAAACATTACTCGTTGGACTGGTGTCTGTGATGGGACACTAGGGAGCCAATCCTGTATGTGTTTATTACCCTGAAGAGGTTCTACATATCCCCACAAGATGTAACTCTTCATTGAAGATACAGGAGAGCAACACCTGAAATGTGGGCTTTGCAAGGAGAATAATGAACGATACTGTTGTTTATTCCAAAGATAAAGATTCTTAGAGTGAAATGAGCCTCTTTAGATGGGTGTTCTGTTGGCAAGGGACTTAATGAAAGGTATTGTGGTGCTTGATTTTTGTAATCCTTGCATCGAAAAAAGACATTACCCATGGTCATATAGAACACGCATGCTCACAGTCCTCCACCCATGCAGTTCTGTCTCAAGGCATTTTATCCTTGAATTATGGTTGAAGCAGCATCTGTGGGTATGTAATTTTTGTGGAACACTCACTTTTATAGCTAAAAAGTTTAAAATCAAGCCCTCTCAAAGACACTCTACTCTAGAGACTAGAACACTTTTGGTAGGACTGTTGAGGAAAGACGGTGTTAGCAGCCGTTGGCTTTTCTTATGGCAGGAAATCGTCAACAAAGGCAACCAACCCTTTGTGCAATTGTTACTGTTCATTTCAGGAAGCCTGTGGGCCACACGTTCCCGGATCCTTAAGAACAGCATTCATAGTGTCGCTATTTGAAGGCTGATTGCTGTTTTAGCCACTTGTGGTCATTCAGCGTTGAAACTTACGTTTAAGTGCGCTTACAACATCAGTTGTGTGTACGTGCTTCAAACGTTATACCCAGAGCTGCTTGGATAGAATCTTCCACTTTTCCATCCCTGCGGGGACCAGAAGTAAGGATTAGAGTTCTGCTGTCCTGGAAGCAGTAATTAAAGATAAAGAATGAGTTTGGGTACAGTCCCCTGGTAAAGTTATAAAATCCCCTATACTGCAGGTCAAACCTCTCAATAAAAGGCCAGATTCCACATTTATCCCTTATTCTTAATGTTATTTACCCCCCCCCCCCCCTGTCTTTTGTGCCATCAGTAAGTCCTGTCATATTTGC
Organism: Triturus cristatus; assembly: GCF_964204655.1. Lineage (NCBI taxonomy): Eukaryota > Metazoa > Chordata > Amphibia > Caudata > Salamandridae > Triturus > Triturus cristatus. The sequence continues at coordinate 323,614,109 of NC_140582.1, forward strand.
CTGGGGCTTCCCTCAACACAGGTGATCTTCTCCATGCCTAAACATATTTTCTGTAACTTACGACTCAGTGTCCAGATTTGCTGCATATCCCAATCTGGCTAGTCATTTACTGCATGTTTGGCATCACTTGGGCCATCTTGGATGCTACATCAAGGTTTCTCACATCATCAGTACGGCATAGCCCATAACCTCCTGTACTCTATGCATGATCCATGTCAGGAAGCCGGCTGTTTTGAACATGACCCACGAGCATGAGTTAACAACCCTGCTCGTCGTGCCCCTCCCCCCAACATGTCAAGTGATTGCGTTTAAAAAAATGAAAAACATAAATGTTGGACAACCTTATGTGGGAGTGTAGTGATATCTATGGTTTATCTTCAGTCAAAATTAGAAACCCCTTTGCCCCCTTAATCCTCTACTTTACATTTCCCACTCCCTTTCCCGTATCCTGCTGTGCCCTCATGTCCTCTATCTGGCCGAATAGGTGTCAATTTGCATAGCTACAAAACAACCCATCTCATCAGTCTTTCTCTGTAGCGCTATTCAAACCGAGTAAGCATCAAGTAGTCTCCTCTGAACAGGTGTAAAAGCCAGTGCTGGACTTGAAAGTGTCTGAAACACTCAGTTTCCATCAAGCAGAGTTCATTTTTGCTTTTTGGAATGACCTGATAACTCCTTATAAGGAACACATCCCTTAGGTTGATATTCCTCCACCCACCCCTTCTAAACTGCCCTTGTTTGGGCTCCTTCAGAAATCTTCATTTCCCATAAGCGAGTAAATGGAGAAAGGTACAACTTCTGCTACTGTGTTTCATACAAACTTGTAAAGTTGCCCTCGTTTTTGGGGAGCTGTAAAGCATGTCCTATCTTTGTGTCCTAAGGAGCCACAGCACTTCCTTGAGGTGCCTTCCTGCAAGTGTGTGTTGAATGAGGCACCCTGCTTTTTAAACATTTTTGAGTTGCATACATTCTAAGGCATACCTAGCTATGCCACCCATGGAAACAATTTAAGATTAGGGATTCCTTGCCCCTGGTTGTAATATCTGCGTACGCAAGATGCAGGCTACTCCCCTGGCACCAAACAAACCTAATCCAAGAACCAGACCCTGGAAGGAAGCCAGGTTCAGAAGTGCGAAGATTACGTGTTACAGTTTGGGCAAGATTATCATTTTAATGAGGCAGTGCCGCCCAGGCATGAGATAGCTAAGGTCTTCCAGTTGCAGAAGTCTTTTTCTGGTGTCCGCTTGTGGTCCTCTGAGTTCCTCTGTCTAGTCCTATACGTATAACTGTTACAAAGAATTCCCCACACATCTAAATGGTTAGCTCTATTCGGTTTGCTCACTTTTTTGGGGGTCCAGAGTCAGATTAAAAATTCCAGATTCCCCTTCTGTTCTGTTTTCTGATATCTGTAAGGTGTAACACCTTCTAATCTTGTCACCGGTCTGTTGATGTTTTATAAAACTGACCTGGTCAGGAGCACTAAACCTGACTGTACCCTGTCAAGCCTTTAAGATAATATTTTCATGTAAACCTTGACATCTGTGTTCGACAGTTATGTGACCTCTGCGATCTACGGCTCATTGTATCCTTACCGGGCTTGACCATCTGATAAATCATTACTTCAGTCATCGTTGGGGGACTATTCCACTGAGTTTCTATGACATTCACGGTTTCCGGTGACTTACCTTCAAAGTCGGGCTCAAATTGCTTATAGAAGGCCAAGGAAAGTCCACCCAGTTCTGTATGCCTGTGTGGATTTCAAACCATTTGTGACTGACAGATCCTTCACAATCAGGGCTTAAGGATTTCTCTCTGCTTCCCCGTCCCTGAAGGAGAGTAGACCCTGGAACCCTCTAGGCTCTGTGCGCTCACTTGCAATATACGGGTGACGCCTTCAGACTCTTAACCCCCCTCTACTCCCCTCCCTCATCCACCAGGCCCTGTAAATTGCAGTAATCAAAACCTCCTCTCTGCCCCATCTATTTCCTGTGTCAATCTAGACCGCAAAATTGGACCTCAGCATCTGTCTGCTTGGCGCTCACGTGTAAAGATGCACTACCCCAGCATCTGCCACTGGTCCTCGGAGTATACTAATATTTCATAATCTGAGAAGCTCCTTAAATTTCAGTCCGCCACGCCAGAAGGTACCTCCTCTTTGAACCCTATCACTACCTTTGTAACTTCATTGAGCCCGTTTCCCATCACTGATCTAATTCCCGGGATGTCTGCTTCATCCAGCAACTTCAGTCCACACGGCTTCCTGTGGGATTCAGAATAGATGCAGGGCGGATATCCACAGTGAAAGTGCACTTCATGCTTGTGGAGGACGTCTGTCACTGGTCTGAAAGATTTTTTTTTTTCTCAGTAGTGTGATCGTTAATAGGACCTGTAGATGAGGTGATTGACTCTTGGAGCAAAATTCTCCATTTGTCTTGATTTAGCAGCAATCTCTTGCATTTCTCTCGCTCACCTTCACCTCCGGCCGCTCCCAGACATAGGCCACGTCTGCACTGTTCCCGGACTCATGGAGAGAAATCCCTGTGCAGCACACAGCTCTCAGTCCTCCATTGAAAACATGCCCTCCCTTATGCCCACCCCTCCATTTATCTCAGTGCCTTGTCCCTGCTGGGACATCCGCTGGTGTTGCCAGTTCCACTATGGCGCCGCAGTCTGGTGCCTGTTCCCTCCAGTACCAAGCTCCCCCACCGGCTGTCCCTCAGCTAAGCAGCCTATGCCTCTTACAGAGAGAGTGAGGTGTGCTTTGTGCCACATGTGCCGTTCCAGATGTACTTGTGATGGCCTATTGCTTCTGACTCTTACCCCACCCCACAGCTCTTAATGGCTGGAGATTGTGCCTCGCTCCTGCAGGAGTCAGCTCAAGCCCTCTGATAGTGCTGAATTCCAATTTAGCTGTGCCATGTGGTCCAGACTCGGTTATCGTTGCTGTGCTCGTCTTCAGTGCAAGAACTGCGAAGTCTTCCTTCGCCAGTAATAAAGTTAAAAGTCTTGGGAGTCCAAATCGACAATAAACTCACTTATGGTGGCCAGGTTAAATATGTCATTTCATCTGCTTTCTACATCATGAAAATTGTGAAGAAAATGCTACCCTATCTCCCAGAGGAGGATCTACTAAAATTAGTTGCTACTAGTCTTATGCTGTCCAAACTTGATTATTGTAACAATCTTTACCTGAACATTCAAAAACAATTCCTTAACAAACTTCAGGTCCTTCAGAAAACTGCTGTGGACATGCTTTTGGGCCTCTCTAAATATCATTCCACTAGACATGCACTTCGTATGTTCCACTGGCTGCGTGTCCAACAGAGAATATCCTTGAAAGCCTTGTGTATTTCCCACAAAGCACTCCACAGTTAAGGCTCACAGTACCTACAAAAAAGATTTATGTGGTACCACCCATCCACACTACTGCGCTGTGCTAGCACAAAAAATCTGTTGCTTCTGAACTGCAAACTCTCTTCCTGGGAGGACGAAGCTTTGTATTAAGTTCCTTGAAACTCTGGAATTTACTTCCAGCATTTATCAGATCTATTCCTGACCTCTGGCCATTCAGAAAAGCTTTAAAAACCTGGCTGTTCAACAACTAATGCCCCAAGATTTCTTTTTAGGTAAGTGTTCACTCGTAATGCTGAAGCAACACCAAGATACCCTTGTGTAAACGTTGCGCTTTATATGTAAATGTAACATAAATAAAATAACATATGCTGTATGGCTGAAGAAGGTATCTTATACGATAGCAACCCAGTGCAGCAGGCCCCCACAGGCTGTGCATAGTCGCGTTGGCTGTTTTGGTCTGCTATTCAATGCCTGGTTTCACGCAGACTTCTTTATTGTTCTAGTGATGTGTATGGGGATAGTATGTGAAGAGATTATGTCTCTGGGTACAGCCTAAGATTAACCGCTGTCTGCAGCCATAGATAATTTCTCTGGGGTCAATATCCGATAAGTTAATACCTCGTGGGGTTGAGGTTGTTGCTCGTCTCAACCCCCTGCTGCACACCATGTTTACTCTCCTCACAAAAGCCCTGTTCACAAGAGTGGTGCTCCCCTGTGTCTGGGTGTCCTTTGAGTGTGACCGCAGTAAGCTCCACTATTCATGTTTCTCCTCTCTGTTCAATGGTCTTCAAACCCAGCACCCCTCTGCCTTCTCTCTATCTGCACAAGCTGATGCTCATAAGGGTTGCTTGGCTTCAGCTACCCGATCTGTTTTCTCCCCTCCATCGCGCCCTCTCCGCATCTGGCAGCTGTCCTTCTTCATCCGCTGTAACCAGCACACCATGAAACCCCCTCGATATCTGGTCCTACTGTTCGCTGACCACCTGTAATCTGGAGGTGGTGCCCAGAGCTCCATGCAGCACAAGTCATAGTGTCACGTCTGTGGGTGCACTCAATCCTCAAAATGAATCTTGTGGGTTTACTGTGCCGCTATAGCCACCTAATGCCTGTGTCGTGCTTGCCACACGATTGGTGCCAAATGCGGGCTGAGGCTAGGGTGTATGTAGCACCTTGACAGCTGCTGCCATTTTTTTCTAGAATGTCCCGATAGGACTGTTATTTTATTCCCTCAACCCTAAAAGCACTTTGTAGTTTTGAGGGCATATTTCTGACCATTATCTTTCCTCTTTGCCACCATGTTAATGCAGCTCTCGTTCAGGCATACCAGGGCTTAACTTTTTTTGTTTAAAATGCAATTACTCTGAACCTAGTCCTCATTTGAACTCTAGTGGTAGCGTTGCTTTTTACAAAATATTTTTAAATATTTGCATGGCAGTCTTTCGGTTGAGTAGTAGGCATTCCACATCTAATGTTTAAAGAGCAGGATACATAGTTGTGTGGATTGACTTGAACATTTCTGATATACCTGATGCCTACTCTGAGTAGAAGTGAATTATAATTGTCTCACTATGAGACATGATAAATTGTAATGGAAAATGTGCTGTGGTTATGCAGGACCGAACCTGTCAAATTCAGACATTTGTTTAAAGAGCAATGCTCCCAACCTGAACATAAACATGTATATGTATCCAACAAAAGAGAAAAGCAAACATTCATTACATTTGCGGGCAAAAAAGAACCTCAAAGGGGTCTTTTTGTAAAATCTTCAAAGTAGACCTGATCGTCTCAAGCTCAGCAAACACTGTCGGAATAAGACCTTAATGTTACAAAGAGAAGACAACAGGAAAACATCCAAAGATTATAAATTGCGATCATATGCACATCCGTGGTTTTTGTTTTTGTAAAGTTATTTGTAATTTAGAGAATAGGGCTCACGGGAATAATATAGGATGCAATATAACCTTTTTTGAGCAGTATAAAAGCACTTTGAAGCAAAGTCCTTTATTTCAGTTGCAAACCATTAATAATCTTCTCTCACCTACGGGCAGATCACTTCAATTCGATCAACCAGATCATTTGTATGGGGAATTGAACTCTACGGAGGATCTCTTCAATCTGATCAACCAGATCATTTGTATGGGGAATTGAACTCTACGGAGGATCTCTTCAATCTGATCAACCAGATCATTTGTATGGGGAATTGAACTCTACGGAGGATCTCTTCAATCCGATCAACCAGATCATTTGTATGGGGAATTGAACTCTACGGAGGATCTCTTCAATCCGATCAACCAGATCATTTGCATGGGAACTGAGCTCTTCGGGTGATCTCTTCTGTCCGATCACTCGGATCATTTGTTTAGAAACTGAATTCTGGCCAGAAACTTTTAGTCTACGAAAGAAGACCAGGCTGGATAACATTCAATGATGGCTGCTTAACAAGAAGCTAGTGGGCACTATAGTATATTGTACAGAAAATAATATAATGGGCGGATGCAATGCCAGACAACCTGTTGCAACCAGACATCTATTGGCTTGATCCTACGGTTGGAACCAACAGCAATATTGCAAAGTATTTTTAGCTGCATACTAAGCAAGTAGATAAACAAACTCAGTGTGGGTCAGTTTATCATGCAAATGATGACACAAGAAAAAGTTCTTGTGTTTTTTCCGATTTATTTTTGTTCTTGTTTTTCATAAGGTTTAATTTGACACCCAACATGTCTTGTCCCCTGGATGGAGGCTGTAAAAAGGTCTCAAAATACATTCAATCTACAGCATGTAATTGCGTTATAATAATTGTGGTAATGGTTTTATAATCACATATGCAATATTCACACACCTGGCTGACTGTGGCCACTGTAAAGTGATAACGTTGCCGAAAAGTAGTGGTCAAAAGAGGGATGCCTTTTGTCCACTGACCAGTTTACTTTTCGGTAGGTTCAGTTCCTGATATATATCACACAGTGTTTGTGTAATTCCATTACCATATGTGGCACTGGATAAAGCAACTTACTTGATGAGATTCTGGACTTCTTTTTTTCTTCTTTTTTTTCCTTAATGTTAATAGGATGATGGGAGGAAAATAGGCCATAATAACATAACATAGGATGCAAGAGAAGGCAACCCATTGCCTTCTACCTGGAACTGTGAGGCCCGTTTTGATATATACTTCTAACCACAGATCCCTCACCTTAGTATACTCTCTGGATGCCAGACTAGATCCAGAAAACAGCTCTCCAAGCAGTGCTCCCATGTTCAGCTAGGTGGCATTGTGCCACTCCATGCTGACTCCACACTGCCCCCACAGTGACGGAGCACTCTTTTGGCTTGACCTCTGACCTGATAGAGTGACCAGTTATTCAGGCTCTGGCAGTCGCTACACGGTCGACAGTTCATGTGTAGGGTTGACTTTGCTATCCTTCGTCTAACCTTCAGATGACTGCATGGTTTGGCAGCTTGATGCTGCTGATTGACCCAATAACCAAAGTAATTCTACAAGGGCGCACGAGTAAAGAGTGCTGGCCCTCCACTTCCTGCACGCTGCCCGTGCACATTTACCGGCATACGCCGCTGAGTGATTGCAGACAGTTTATTAGATAACTGTTGTGTATGCATGATTTTAGTTTGATGTGTGTTTACTATTAATAACTATAACCGGAAACATTGCTTTGGCCATAAGAAATCTCTTTGAAAGTTACCATATAGTTACAGAGACACCAATGACAAGACTTCACCATTCTCGTTGATGTCCCAGGCGTTTGTTGCTTGCTGGATGATAACTTGCCTAATAAAATGCTACCTTGGTTTTATTGTAAATTCATGTAAGTCAGGCCTAAGACTGCAAATCGGTGTGTAGCATCATGTCCACACTTGTGCTTCGCGGAGGGATTCCTCACACCGTTAATGTAACTGCTTCTCCCTAGACAAGCTCTCTAGGGCTGCAGGAGAGCGTTTATCAGAAAACAATTTCCATGCGCATTAGGACGGGAGAGAGGATCCCTAAAAACTGTTGTGAAAATGTTTAGTCGTTTCCTAGGCCCTGTTAATTACCAACTATCCCCCACAGCTACTGGTATGTCAACATTATTTGTTGGTGATGGTTAATGAAATGTGGCTGAGAGGCAGCAGGGGCATGAAACTTGCAAGGCTTGTTTAATTGGGAATGTACATGTACCCTTTGCCTCACAACTTGTAGCTCCCGAACATTTTCTGTTACCAGGCACTAGGTGGTGCTCTCCCCACTGAGAGAGTTAATGGCTCAGTAGCTAATTCAAAAGACATTCATTGTGTAGAAAATGTGGACAGAATTTGTAAGAATCCTGACACTCTTTCACAAATTCAGGCTCAGCGGATCTTTCCATGTGCAGATGTAATGAGTTGGTAACATTTTTTTTTTTTTTTTTTTTTTTTTTGTTTTTCAAAACCTTTATTCAGCATAAACATGTAATACACAGCCCTATGCCTACAACCAACCTGTGGCCGGCAGCGTGGTACAAGAAGGAGAATGAATGTTAAACACAGCTGCCTGCCTACAACCCACCAAGGGCCGGCCGCGGCATAGGAAACAAGATAATTAGCATGCCAGTACAAGGGACCATCACCCCAAAGACATCTGCATTGAAACAGTCGGCCCGCAATAACATGTAGCAGTGGTATAAAGGCATCTATCTGTAGCGCCCAGGGGGTCGTCCCAACTCTCATCTCAGTTCGCTGCCCGGCCAAGGGGCAAAAGGCGGGCCACTACCACGGGAGCGGTGTCTAGGAAGGTTAAGGGGAGAGCGGGAAGAGAGCCCGCTACGTCTGTGGATGTGACAGCAGGTATACCTGTAAGGGACCCCAGATGTCAGTCGGCCGTGAAGCAGAAGGCAGGAGTTCAGCATATCTAAGTAAAGTATCCTGACAGTGTACCATATCATCAATCCAATCCTTAAACCTGGGAGTTCTGCCCCGTCCCCATCTACAGGCTATCAGACGTTTCGCCATAAGAAAGGCGATAGTGGCAAATCTGCGGACTGGTTTTCGTATAGTTTTTGTATATCCCAGGAGTGCCTGTGCTGGAGAGGGTGTCAGTGGGACATCTATCATTTCGGAAAGGCCTGAAAAAACCCGCTGCCAATAGTCCGCAATCTCCCGACATCCCCAAGCCATGTGGAGAAAGTCCGCCCCTGGAGCGTGGCAGCGCCAGCATAGATCGTCTTCTCGAAGGCCCACCCTATGCATATGTGCTGGAGTACAATAGAGCCTATGTAAAAACCGATAATGAATCACTCTAAATCTGCTACTGGAGGAGATCTGTTCTGTTTGTAAGCAGCAGTAACTCCAGAAGTCGTCATCTACGGGGAGCCCTAGGTCCTCCGCCCATTTTATACGTGCCCTGCAAGGCGAGAGGTCTAGGTTAGCGCGGAGCGAGTGGTATAGAGTAGAGACTGCATGAGCCGGAGTGGTAGCCTTAAGTAGGCGATGCAAGGGTTCGAGCGTGGGCGGCTCACTAGGGAAGTCCCCTGTCAATGCACGAATACCACTCCGAAGCCTGGTATAAAGGAAGGTGTCCATGAAAGTGGGTGTAGAGTGAGTGAGCATGTGAGATTGGGAACGGAATTGTCCAGTATGATAGAGGTCCCCCCATGTTGTAATGTGGAATTTGGCCATAAAGTTTTTAAACAGCTGTTCCTGTAAAAGGGGCAGCCGGGGATGGTATGCTAGGGGAAGCAGTGGGGAATAGATAAGCGGTGTGCATGCCACCTTCGCAATGTATCGCCACGCTAGAATGGAGCTCGAGATTGTGGTGTGGTATGTCGCATTCGCCTCTGGTGTACTGAGTATCGTTCCTTCTAGCGGAATAGGCGCAGCTAGCCAATGTTCCACAGCCGTCTGCGGCAGGAAGGGCGTGGGGCGAATCCAGTGATAAACGTAGTGGGCCTGCGCGCTGTGATAATACAGTTCAAAATCAGGAAGGTCGAGCCCTCCTTGCGCGAACGGACGAGTCAACACCTCCCAACGAAGACGCGGCCTCCTCCCTCCCCAGACCAGACGAATGAGCTCAGACCTCAAAAGACGAAAAAAGGATCTCCCCGGGTAATATGGGATGTTCATGAACAGGTACAGGAGTTTGGGAAGAACCACCATTTTGATTAAGGAAGCGCGGCCCGCCAAGGAAAGGGGCAGCGTGATCCATCTAGATACGCATGCCTGGAGATAATCAAACGTGCGGCCATAGTTCATCCGCATCAGCTCTTCTCGGTCATGGGAGAGGACTATGCCCAGGTATCGGACCTCCTCCATTTCCCACCGTAGAGGGTAGTCCAGAGGGAAAGGCTTGGCGGACGCAGTCAGTGGAAATATAGTGGATTTTCCCCAATTGATATGGACACCAGACAGGCCCGCAAAGCGGATAAACTCACGGAGGATAGGATTGAGATTGGTGACGGGATCACGTATGTAGAGTGTAATGTCATCCGCGTAGAGGGAGATGAGAACCTCTCGCTGAAGACAGCGCAGCGCCTTGTCTCGGTGGTGTTGGCGGAGACGGGCCGCCAGAGGCTCCATCGCTATCGCGAACAGCAGCGGGGATAGTGGGCAACCTTGCCGGGTGCCTCTCGACACCACGAAGGCGTCCGATATGCGCCCATTCAACCCCACCCTAGCGACCGGTCGGTCATACAGGAGATCAATCCAGCGCGTGAAGCCCAGCGGCAGTCCCATGTTGCGCAAAATACAATGGAGATAGTCCCATTCCAGTGAGTCGAAGGCCTTGGTGGCGTCCAAAAAAACAGCCACCAATGGCAAGTCCGGAGCTACATTATGCAGGATGGAGAATAGCGTCCGGAGATTATTGGAGGTGGCCCTGCCAGGGACGAACCCCGCTTGATCAGATAGCACCAGGCCTCCCAGTAGCAACTGCAGCCGGTTAGCCAGTATTTTTGTCAGGATTTTTGCGTCACAATTAATGAGCGAGAGCGGGCGGTACGAGTCGCAGCAGTGAGGCGGCTTCCCAGGCTTCAACAAGGAGGTAATCAGCGCCTCCTGCATGGATGGAGGAAGTGCGCCCGATTCATGAGCCTCCATGAAAACCTCACGGAGCACCGGAGCAAGGATGTCGATATACGCCTTATAGAAGTCCATAGGCAACCCGTCCAGGCCAGGGGCCTTTCCCGGAGCCATCTGTTTGATCGCGTCTTTAACCTCCTCCAGGCCTACCGGCTCCGCCAGGAACTCTCTGTGACGGTCAGAGAGCCATCCCAGTGTAAGCTCCCTAAGGTAGTCGTCAATGTTGAGTGCACCCACCCTGGTAGTGGAGTATAGCTTCGAATAGTGTGTGGTGAAGGCCGCCAGAATCGAGCGCGTGTCTCGTAACGGAGTCCCATCCTCCCCCTCCAGCTCCAGCACAAAATTAGAACCTCTCGGAGGTCGGATCGCTCCCGCCAAGGATTTACCGGGTCGTTCCCCTTCCCCGTACGTACGGGCCTTGAAGTATTTGCCCCGGAAATTCACCTCTCTTGCAGCAGTGGACATATAGTCCGATAGTGTTTCGCGGTACTTTGCCTGCGCATCTGCATTGGTGTTGTAGTCAGGGCTGCGTTCCAGAGTGTGGAGTGTAGTTTCCAGTTTGCGCAATGTATCCCTTAAAGACCGTAGGACCCCAGAGCCCTTGGAAATGCAGAAGCCCCGTATCGTTACCTTTAGCGCCTCCCAGAGAGTGGCCACCCGGTCCACCGTTCCCCTATTGCGGGATAGGAAATCGTCTAGTTCTTGACCCAATTCCGTTCTAAATAGTTCGTCAAGTAAGATGGTGGGTTGGAGTCTCCAAGTCGGAGATCTGCCCATGATGTCGGGGAGCCGGAACTCGGCTAATACCGGAGAGTGATCGGAGTATGTGCGGCTCAAATGTCGCACCCCTATCAAGGAGGGGGCCAAGGCCCTATCTACCATTATGTAATCTAGTCTGGCCCAAGTTGCATGTGCATGATTCCAGTGTGTGCCTTCCATAGAAGTCGGGTGTAAGTGCCGCCAGGTATCCACTATCTCATGGGTGACGCATATGTCCCGCAGGTATTTGTTTGTGTTAGTGTAGTGGTGCGGTGAGGGGTTCGACCTATCCAGCGCGGGGTCCAGGACAGCATTGAAATCCCCCCCCCAGAGGAGGTGTGTGGACCACACCTCCCTGACCTTGTTCCAGAGAGCAATGAAACTGCTCGGATTATCACAGTTGGGGCCATAAGAGCAGGCGAAGGTGATGGTCTCGGCCCCTATCCTACCCCATGTTATGCAATAACGACCCTCGCGATCAGTGGCGGTACCCATGGGAACGTAGGGAACTCCCCTTTTAACTAGGATAGTGACGCCTCTTGCATAGGACGAGTAAGGTGCATGAAGAGAGTGGGCAGCCCAACGGGCAGCAAAGGTGGCATTATGAAGAGGGTCCATGTGAGTCTCCTGAAGAAACACAACCTGAGCATGCAACCTGTCCAGGGTGCCCAAGATCTGCCTGCGCTTCCTGGGATCTCCCAGGCCCCGAACATTCCAGGTGATGGCAGTGAGCAGGGCTTCCCCACCTATCTCAGGGTGCGCGGCGCGGGCCATATGAGACGAGGTGTAGCTGATGGGTGAGGAGGTGTAACTGGCAGCAGGGCCATAAGTGTAACAGTCGAAAAAAGGCGGCACATTGCTATTTCAACAGACATATGCGCAACGTTCATGCTGAATATCAACAACAACCCCAACAAAGTCCCTAGGACTCCCACCCCCGTGCTTATTTCAACATCCCAATCATGTCGAACAGACCAAACTCCCTTCCCACCCCCTCCCACCACTGCAGCCCAATCCTGCCGGAATGCAGAACCCCTCCCAATCTTAATAACAAACATAGATGCAAAGGTGGGGGTACACCCTACAGGGGACTCGCCGGTGTGCCGGACCCGCCCTTCCCAATCCCTTTTTTCACCCACCATGCCATCACCCCATAGGGGGAGGAGTACGGGTGGGACAGGGGGGGAGTGCCAGGGCGAAGTTTAATTGTCAATGTCCAGACCAGTACCTTGTGAACAATATATGATGGCACATTCAGGGCCCCAAACCGCAAGGACCGTGCCTCTCGCACAGCTGGGCGAGGGGGTCAGTGTAGCCTTATAGTGACCGAAGGAAGCAGTCCCACCCAAAAAAAACCTGAGCCGTCCAAGTTCCATAGGTAAAGTATAGGGCACTCAAAGAGTGGGCTCAAGAGTACGGGGGGAGTAGGGAATGCCAAGGCACCAGGAAAAAACATAAGAAAGGGAAGAGAGACCAAACAGAAGCCATAACAGCGATACTCATCAGTCAGGAGCAGTCGTCGGAGAGCTGGAGCCTGATCTTGTTCCAGGACCTCGTCGCCGAGGGGCCGCAGAAGATTGTTCCTTCAGAAAGTCCTCAACCTGTTGCGGAGTGCCAAAGAAGATGGACTTGCCATGATGTGTGACCTTGAGTTTGGCCGGATATTGCATGGAGTAGGGGATTTCTCGTTGCTGTAGCTTCTTCTTTACTCCTGTAAATTTCCGGCGGGCATCCTGCACTGCTTGTGTAAAATCCGGGTAGAAGGAGATGGTGACATTTTCGTGGAGGATCGGTTGTTTCTCCCTAGCTAAGCGTAATACGGTGTCACGGTCCCTGTAGTTCAGAAATTTTATGCTAACAGGACGTGGTGGGGCCCCAGGAACTGGACGAGGCCCCAGGGAGCGATGGGCACGCTCCACCACCAGTTGCGGCGAGAATGAGTCCCTTCCAAATTTGTCGATCAGCAGCTTCTCCATAAAATCCTCCATACGACCCCCACCGCTGGACTCCGCAAGGCCAATCAGGCGGACGTTGTTTCGGCGGGAGCGTGCCTCTAAATCTTCATTTTTGTCGGCAATGACCTTGAGCAGCCGGTCCATCTGAGTCAGCTTAGTTGCTCCGGCCACTGCGCCATCTTCTAGCTCCGATATTCGTCCCTCCGCTTCTTTCAGGCGCTCTCCGTGTTGGTCCAGCCGATGTACCACTGCCTCCAGTCGTGTGTTCATGTTGTCGATTTTGGTGTCAATGGACGTTAGGCTCGCCTGAAGTCCGATGAGGATAGCCTTCCAGTCCACTTCCTCCTCCTCGCCGGGCCCTGCCTCGCCACTCTCCGTAGGCGGGGTTCGCGTCTTCTTTTTGGGGGGGTTGAATTGTAGAGTCGCCTGTTTGGCGTCCGTTTTACCCATGATGACGCCGGGTAGGGTCGAGGGGAGTCGGTCCGCCAAAAAGTATAGTATTGTAGGCGCGTGTGGGAGCCTCAAGTCTATGTCAGCCCTCAGGAGAGGCAGTCCCCTCCAGGCAGCAGGGCGCCCCGAATTACCACAGCACCCCCTCCACCTCAGCAGGTATGGGAGCACGCACCTCCGCAAAGAGGGCAGTCAAGGAGAGATGTCCGGAGGGCACGGGTCGCTGCCAGTCCCAAATGCCAGTCGAGGTGCTCCGCAGGCGATCCCCCGTCGATGCGACTCCAGGCGTCCACAGCTACGGCACCTCCGTAGTGCACTGGTCTGGGAGCGCGCGCCCCCGCTTCCGTGTGGTCCGGCTGGGCGGACAGGGCCTCTACACGTACGACATCCGCAGCCCGGAGGCAGCAGGGTCCATCTCACGCTGCGAGCACGCCCGGCACTGCAACGGAGGGGATGTCAGGCCCGTCGCGGTCGTCAGGAAAGTGGCGATCGCGTCAGCCACCGTCCGCAATTCCCTCGCGGCCTGCAGGGCCGAAGAATCCCCGGTCTCGCGTTGTGTGGAGCCTTCGAGCCGCAGGTCCGCTCCTCCCACTGCCTCGTCCAAGATTGGTAATATCCGCGCCGCTAGGGCACCCACGGACCTGAAACTTGCGTCGAGTGGACTCGAGACCCTCAGCTGTCCGTCGGCATCGGTTTAGTATAGGTAGCTGGCCTGTAGGATGTATTTGCAGGGTGTATTAACGCCCGGCTGGCGAGAGCCTCACGAAAGCGCGGCCATGACGGTCCAGCGCCACCTAGCGCCCCCAATGAGTTGGTAACATTCATTTGATGTGCATGCAGCTGTTTCTGCAGTCTGTTGCGACACCTCTGGGAGAGCAGTGGCCGGTGAAGCATCATGGTACTATGAAGAGCAAATGACTTGATCCTCCACGTTCCTCTTCAACGCCTCCATGCAACCCCTATATTTACCTTTGTTGGCGCCCGCTGCATTAATTTGATGGCATAGTAGATGAAGCATCTGAGCAGCATCAGGGCAGTACTATCCTCAGGAGTAGATGAGGTAATGTGCCACTAAATAAATAAAACATGTCATTTAAATAGCCAACATGATACGTTAAATAGCCTTCCTGAGATAACTAAAACCACGAAGGCTTATCAAAAGATTTAAAATCCATTACAGAATGCAAAAAAAAGATTATCAGTCAATATTGGGAATTAGCATAGAGCTCAGTCGAATGCAGCATAATCCTGGCAAAATAGTGCAAGTTCTAAGCCTGAGACAGACTTGCATGAGTCTGTATTCCGAGCCTGGGACCAAAAGGATTAGCTTGCCTCCAGATTTAGCATTTGTTATGATGAAAATCACAAGGAAAATCGCAAATTCGGCATTAGGTGAGTAAAAAGTAACATTGGCTTAATGAATCACAGTACAGCTTTAATACATTCTAATTCAACACTAACCCATTATCATCCCCTAAATTACTCTTCAGTGAGCACACGTTTGACCGAATGTTATCAGATGTAACAGTGCAAATCTAGTTACTCACAAAACAATAACTTATTTATAAAAACGATAGGCCCTCTGAAACACAGGCAGGAAGGGCCTCGAGCAGTTACATTGTGTAGGACTGCTTCCTCCGAGGCCACCCAGAACAGCACGTCATCAGAAAGCATTAATGTTCATTTTGCTGCATGTGGATTCTGTGAGACATGAAAACATGTAAACATCGGATACGATTGGAATACAAGATGTCTGGTCCTTGTCCAGCCAGTTCCATAAAAGTATAGTTCTGTAATGTACAGAGTTGTCGTTTTTAGTGCAAGACATTCATAATACTGTGCAAACATTATTTATAAATCAAAATATCTTCGACACCTGCATGATCCAGGCATGCTAAAAAGTGTGGAACTGGAATTCGAACAACCTGTTACAACGCTAGTCTTCAAGATCAGAGAAAAGTTAATTTGGAAGAATAGTATTTCCGTGCAGTTATTTGAGCACGCTGTGAGCATTTGCTGTAGGCATATCCTGGGAACACCGTGATCTATAGGTGCATAACTTTTATGCTGGTCACAGACTGAACCTGGTGAGATTTCTTTTCCTTCATAATACCCCAGAGTATTCTGGAACTCCTAAACAAACCTCTAGCCTGCTAGTACAGTCTGCACCAACGATTACCCCAGGGAATTGGAGAATTAATTGCCATTTTGTACTGACCCTATCACTCATGTTGATCAGGCAGGATGTGGTACATTGGGTCCAATACTCCCTGTTTATTGTTGCCTGTTTCAGTCCGCAGTGCATGTAAACCCTGAATAGCTTTATTGAACAAATCTGTCTCTTGCATTCTTGTTATAAATAGATAAAGATATAATATTTGCGTAAATGCCTGTATCACTCCCTTTGGTGTCCAGACACCAAATATTTGCAGAGCAGTCACAGATGAATAGAATGCACCAGACCGATCGTCATCCAATGCATTGTTGCTTTGCGGCGCTAAGGAAATGTAGATTGGTTTAGAGAAGCACGTGTGTACGCCTGTTTTCTGGCTCTTCCCACTGTCTGCAAGATTATTTTGTAAAATTAATTATATTCTTTTGCAGGGACTTCTCCTTAAGTGATCTTGTATTGAATATTGATTTCAGATCTTAAAGAAGAAGAAAAACAAACTAAAATGTGCATTTTCTGTTTCCAGGTGGATATGCAGTGGGTGCAGGTTTTGGCCGAAGGCTGGGCGACCCCGCTGAATGGATTCATGAGGGAGCGAGAATACTTGCAGTGCCTTCATTTTGATTGTTTGCTCGATGGTAAGAAATCGAGTGATGAGCTTGATATTAGTCATTGGCGTCTGTCCTCCACTCCAGCCCCTGATTGCATTATATGGTATTGCTTTGCATGCTGCTGAAGTACTGCTTGTGATCTGCTTGTGCGGCTTGACTTTTCCTACAACGGATGATGGCCCCACCATGGTTCCCCTTTTTTAATGGCGGAACCTGAAATTAGTAACAGTGTTACGTTGTTGATCTTGCACTGACAGAAGTGCAGCCTCCTCTGCTCCCAATTCCTCGAGGTACTCGAACGCCCCTGTACCCTACCAGGTCATCTTCAGGAATATGGATGTCTAAAGCAGACAGGAGTTCAATGGAAGTAGGCTGCTCCTTTCATGCTCTTTAATGTTGTAAACAATCCTGGTACTGACAGCTAAGCACTATTTCTACTCAAACTGTGGTGGTTTGAGAAGCAGTCCTCCCCAGTTCCTCTTTCTCTAAACCAGTAGTTGGGATTCACAAGGCAGACCTGGCGAGAAGAATTACCTTCCATCGTTTCCCACTTCCCCCAGGATAACCTCTTCTGGTAGGAACCAGTTTCTTAATCTTTGGCCTGGAATGACCGATCAGAAGATCAGGAGAAAAACAAATCGTATTTTCATATATGGATTATCCCTGTGCTTTTCCCACTAATGTTTACTGGCACTGCATTTTTCTTGCGCAAATTTTGTATCAACACATATTTGGTAATTGATGTACAAAAAACGCAAACTTGGGCTCCGAGAGGATTCTGTTAACCCATCATCCCATATTTAAATGTATAGAGTATTTGGTCAGATCGTATCCTATGTTATTTTTTAATGTTTTAGTTGGAGGCTTTAGTCATGCTATTTCAAAAAAGGCTTAAATCTCACACAACTACGTTTTTTAACTAATCGTGCTAAGGCTTAGGGACCTATTCACTGACAACTTGAGCATGTATGACTTGCATAATTTGAGGTCTACAGGTGTATGGCTACCTCGAGTAACTGCAAAATTAGATTGTCTGAAGTGTCAAAATTCTGCCGTCATGAGGTTAGAATATTTGTGAAATGTTACAAATGACTTGTTGCATTTCTTTTACCTTCACATTGAATGTGTACTAGCATGGAAAGGCCTCCCTTCCACCAGTGAGAACTGGGAAATAGAGGGCACTGTGCACAATCCTTTCTTTAACTCTACTTTAAAGCCAATGTCCAGTTGACTGAGGCGGTCCTTTAAGTATTGGAATGTTCACGAAAATTCTACATTTTCTCTGGAGATGTTGGGATGAAAAGTCTTGTCATTCTCAAAGAAAAGGAACAAACCATTATTCCGTAGACTTTATTATTTTTTCAACGCCATGCATATGGTTGCCAAATTATAGACCTGTAAAAACTAGAATCCAACAATTCCTTAACAATTTCTGTATTCCACACCAGATCCTAGAGGAGGCAAAGAATGCCTCTACCAGCGTAAATTGGTGCATCCCTTCATCCAAGACAATTTTCCCTTGCAGCGCAATACGAGAAAAAATTAGCCATTTTTATGCTCTTATTAATATGTTCTCTAGAGTAGAAGTATCTGTATACTCTGCATTGAAGAGAGAATATATAATAATTGTTTGGTAATTGTGAATGACAGAATTATTCACTGAGTTAGTTCCTGAGGCGGAAGCCGGGAACATACATTATAGAGCGGGTATTTTAAAACGGTTTTAACTTGTATTGTTGTTGCTGCTAAATCTCTCTGGTTGTTTTTAAATCAATACTGCTAGCCTGCACACGCGCTGAATCTTTAAAGTTACCTCGTGGGTGTCATACGCTTGGGCACCGGGGGAGAGACCGGACTTCTCCTTGGGACGGCCACCATCTTGGGGCTACAAGGAGGAGGCGGTCTAGTAGTCAGCTCCATAGGCCTAAAATGCCGATCCCTCACCGCACGCGCAGCACTTAGTTCCTGAGGCGGAAGCCGGGAACATAAGTTATAGAGCGGGTATTTTAAAACGCTTTTAACTTGTATTGTTGTTGCTGCTAAATCTCTCTGGTTGTTTTTAAATCCATCCTGAAAAAACCGACAGCAGATCCCCCTCATGCTTGCTAACTATCGGCCCATATCATTATTACCCTTGTTGGGCAAAGCACTTGAAGCATCCATAAATAAACAGCTGAGCCACTACCGTGAATCAAATGATATCTTAGACTCATCTCAATCAGGTTATCGGCCAGGCTACAGCACCGAGACTGCTATTCTAGCAGTTACGGATTCACTGAGGCTAGAAATGGATGCGGGAGGATCAGCCATTTTGGTTCTCTTAGATCTCTCCGCAGCATTTGACACGATATCCCACTCTAAGCTGTCGGAGAGATTGAGTTCCTGCGGCATACAAGATCAAGCCCTGAAATGGCTACAAAACGTCCTGGCACACAGAAATCAAACTATCATGCTAGGCCCATTTAGATCGAACAAATATGGCCTGGACAAAGGCGTCCCCCAGGGATCATGTCTCAGCCCTACTTTATTCAATCTATATATGTCCCCTTTAGCAAAAATAGCCGAATCCTGTGGGTTCGAGATTCTCATACGCGGATGATACCCAGCTCATCTTTAAAATCAATCCTAATGCAACGTCAGAACATCTACGCTTTGCAGCAGGAATGACCACTATCTCCAACTGGATGACCGAGAATCTGCTCCAGCTAAACCCAAGTAAGACCGAGATCTTATTAGTTGGGAAAGCTTCTCTTTCCTGGTCCAAGGACTGGTGGCCACAAGAGCTTGGGATGGCTCCAGTTCCAAAAAAAGTTGTGAAAAACTTGGGGTTTACACTGGATCAGGCCCTCTCGATGAAAGACCATGTAGCTACAATCACCAGCTCATGTTATTTCAGTCTGCGACTTTTACGGAAGATTCTCCCTTACCTCCCCATCAACTATCGAAGAACGCTAGTTCAGGCAATGGTGATCTGCCGCCTTGATTATGGCAACGCCATGCTCGCTGAACTTGGCCCGTCCCTGTTAAGGAAATTACTGGTCATCCAGAATACCGCGGCCCGAATGATTTTCGACCGTCCGGCAGGTACGCCTTCAACCCCTCTTATTAGCGCTCCACTGGCTCCCTATCGTGAAACGATCCCACTTTAAGACCTGTTGCCTCACGTACAATGCCTTGAACGGTACAGGTCCCAAATACCTGGCAAACAAACTAAAAAAAAAAGACCTCCACCCTTAATCTTAGATCTAACGCCATGGAACTTTTGAAAATTCCCAGAATCCGACGCTCACGTGCAGGGGCTAGGACTTTCTTGTGTCTCGCGCCACACTACTGGAATTCGCTTCCTATTGCCATTCGAAACTGTCCCTCTCTCACAATCTTCAGGAAAAAATTAAAAACATTTCTATTTCTCACTCCCTAGTATTTGTCTTGGGTCTCTCCCACCCTCCTTCCCTCTCAGTGATTAACTGAGTATAGCGCCGAGATGCCCCCGGGTGAGTCGCGCGCTCTAGAAGTACCCTTAACATAACATAACTGAGTGGGTCTGAATTTTATCGAATAGCTAACATGAGTGAAAGCTTGAGTTGTCTGGATGCTCCCGAGTAGCCATGCGCTTTAGAAATGCCTTTCAATCCCATTCCATTCACCCAGAACCTAGAGTTGAAAAACCTCCCCTTAATGCAGTTACCTATCTACAGTTGTCCGCTGTTACGACTTTTATTTTCCACTGCTGCTGCGTCTTAGAGAGTAACTGTATTCAGAATGCTGAATTCACACTAATAGATTTCTATGGGAGCCATACATTGAGTTTTCTCAGTTTCAGACCGGAAGCTCTCAAGCAACATATTTCTTTCAAATTATTAAAGGATTTTAGTCCATATATCCTTTGTGTATATCTTGTCCTTTGTGAAAAGGACCCATCTCATTAGAGCTTATCTCTTTATATGCATGGGAAATGCCCCGTTTGTCTGATATAGTACAGCACCTTCTCTGGTAGTTCAGGACGGGGTGAATAACTTCTTGAGCCTGCATCCAATTGAACCTTATAATGTTTTTCTTGTATTCCCTAATCTGGATTGTCTTTGCACCATATTGTTAGTTCTTCTGTCTCCCCATTTGCTTGGATTGACTGTTTTATGATCATTATAAGCACACTTGGTAGCCCTGGGCTGTGAACATTTTAGCGAAGGCCATTGTTGACTGTAAAGGGTGCTTTGATGGTGTTAATTACTGTAGCAGTCTACCCAAAAGGTGTGGAAGGGCTCTCCTTTTGGGGTCAAACCATAAAACCCTCTAGGTGTGTTGGTTGACAAAGCATTTTGACATTTGGTCTGTTTCCTTTGCTTTTTTCTTGTGTTCAAGGGTATTCATGAGATCTTCATTGGTCCATGCTCACTTGGATTTGTGGTCTTTGTTGTAGGTGAAATTAGTTGTTCTGTGGCTGGAGTGGATCCTTTTCTCCATTGGACCTCTACCTGGTCTCAATTACAGCTACTGGCACACTGGCTTCTGCCCAGACCCAGAAGTAGTCCACAGACTTACTTGTGTCCATGGTTTCTGAAATATGTCCTGCCATCAGGTGCATTGGGAAGGTACTTCAGGCAAATCTTTAACTATGAGAGATGCACATTTCTAGCCCTAGCAAGGGTAATGTTAAGTTAATGTTTTCGGTGTAATGTGCATCTGCCAATGTGTATGTTCCTAGAAAATTGTGATAGAAGGCATTGGTGTGTTCTTGACGGTTGTATTGTTTTTGAGACTCTGTGGTGAATTGGTCTGTCTATTTTGTACTCTGCTGCAGTCTTGCCTTGACTCTTTACAGAAACATCCTGTGTCAGACTTTGCATTTCTGTTGTCCATTTTGTCTCTGTCTTCTTCATTGATTACTTCTGTCTTGTAATCTCCACTCAGATATGTATCAGGGAACTGCTTCTGTGCCTCTGTGAAAATATTGCCTTTGATGATAGGCACGTTTTTCTGATGATTGGTTTTACTGGCTGTTTTTACTTTTAAGTAAAATCAACGAGTGATGACTTCTGTGGGCAAGCTGTTGTTGGCAATCTCTTTGCTTGAAGGCAGTTTAGACCATAGTTTTAGTCCTCTTGCAAGTGTATTTCAGCTTATGAATTTGATCAATAGAATATTGCAAATCGGGAACTAGAGAGCACTAATATGGTTCTCTTAATTAATGGACTTCTTTGGCCTGTCAATGTCGCACAACTACCACTGACTCAGAACCAACAGCACAAAAAGGAGATCTGGAAGAGCATATCATTTGGAAAGCACTACAAGTAAAACACCGCAGATCAACAACTCTATTTTGCCGCCTGCTCCGGTGTCTGCATTTTGGCAACGATTTAGCCATTTTCCTATTGGATTTTCACTTGTGCTGTGCTGAACCAGGTGTTTATTGAAAGCATTTACAATTCCAAACGAAGTTGGTAGTCTTTGAATCACTAAAATGCTATACATGCCTGGTAGGGAATAGAATCAAATGTGCTCTCCTGAGAGCTTATCGGAGGAGATTCGCTCAGTCCAGGCAGGAGCAAAGGGCCCTTTAAAAGAATAAGGTGCTACGTAAACTGTGAGAACACAAAAGAGCTCAAAGTAACTTTCTGGTGTTCAATTCAGTCAACAGGTTTTCAGCTCTTTGGTGGTCACTTATAATATACATATTTTGGTTTGTTGTGACACTAGTAGCAATTTAAGATTTTTACAGCATAAAACTATCTTGGGTCTATGCATTCTTTTATTTTTATATGTCAAGCACCGGGGCCCTTGTGTCAGTCTTTGAAATCTCCAGGATTGTTTCTGTCTTGTTCGGAGATGAAAGAATCGGCTGCTTATTAACTTTTTGTGCCTGAAAATGGTGCTTGTGTTACTTTTCAGTTAGCCTCTGCATGCCTTTATCTGTCTACAAAGATGAGGTGGCCAGAATCACATTTAAGAGAGAGCGAGAGAGAAAACCTTTAGACCGCCTCAGTGAATCCATCTCGGCTGATCGAGACAAAGTCCATACGCTGACATGATTTGAGCATAAAGCCTACCTAGTGTTATACTTATTTTATCAACTTTGGATATTCTCAATAAATGGCAGAAGTTGTAGCAAAGTAGATCGCCTTATGTATTAAACTCCGGCAAATCCCACGCCTTTTTCATTTGAATCCCTCTACCCCTCTATGTAAGTTTATTAAAGGATACGATATGTGATGAACATTATTCATCCTGAGTGTGTAGCTAGTTTGTAAGACACATACCTTGTTATCTCCAGTTGTGTTTAGTTGCTTTAGTTACTTGGAAAGATAGAAAATGTATAGTTGGATCTTAAAGTTCTAGTCCGTATTAGTGGAGCTGATGTCTTCAACTGTGTGGGTGTGTTTTTAACATTGATTACTGAGATGAGCTATTCTGAGTTTAAGTATTTTAGGCTTAATTAAAACAATTAAGCCTGAGCGTCTTAAACTGTATGTATTGTGCAAACAGGAGATATTTTGAGTGAAGGGGTGGCGTTTCTTGTGATTCTAGTATTACAAAGTCTGACCCACCTCCCCCACCCCAGAAACTCTTGAGGTGTATGCGCCAAGCCTTTAAGACCTGAGTTGAGGAATGGAGAGGACACCTGTGTCCCAGCGGTACGATTATGATTAGTGTGCATGGAAAAAGAAGCAACTTTCATTTGTTACTAGACAGCAACTCATTGTAATTAAAACGTGCATTTTACCCACTGCATACAAACACTGACCACATCACTTGCAATTTCATGTCGGTCCTGAAGTAGGTACGGGCTTGTGAAGTCCCTGTTAATGAACCTCTCGAGTTACTTGAACAGAAGATTAGTTTAGAGAAAGTAAGTGACCAAGAATGGTGGCTCCGGACTGCATTCTAGCCATATTTCTTGTATGCGCTCGTAGAACTTTTCCTTGAAACTATCCAGTGCATAGTGGCCATCAGCATCCTGTTTATGCCCAAGAATATGTATTTGTAAACCCAGTAGCCCGTCGGTTGTCTACTATTAAGGCAGGGTTAGTGAAAGTTACTGTTATTTATTCTGGAGCTATATCTTGCTTCCTCTTTGCTACCTCAGAGCATTGTATAGATCAAACTGTAGCTCCTGCATTGTGGTGTGGATAGTGGGGATCTTCCCTCATGGTTTAGTTTAACACATTCCACAACTTTAGGTCTTGAACTCCTATGGATCGGCCTCTGTATTTCAATCTCTTTGTAGTATTTTGGGTAATCTTTTATGACGTAACTGTCCAGATATCCCTTGTTTGGTTGCAATGAGGGTCAAGATGTTTCAGGCTCTTCAGTTTTTACTTCCAGTACGCTTTCAGCGAAGTACAAAAAAACTTAAAACTTCTGTTTTTTTTCCAGCAGCCGCTGAACCGTTTTCATTGCTGGGTTTATGTGGTAACACTTTCTAAGATGCATGTACTATCTAGCAGTCAGTCGTTGTCAATGCGCGGAATGCCAAGGAGATAACCCACCCTCCCGTAGATAACCACACTTTCATCAAACAGGTCAAGGAGATTATCTCCTCTAATAATGAAAAACATAACAGCCAGATTTTTCTTGGAGATTTCAACATTCATTGGAACAATTCCAGCGACTCTCTCATGAACAGTTTTAAAGCCTTCCTCCAGCAACTCATCCTTATCCAAGCCTGCAACAGACCAACCCCAGAGTAAAGGGGCCACCTTAGATTTAATCATCGCAAGAGAGAACAACATACAAATTAAATCTATCCTACCATGGGACGGGATTGACCACCATTGCATCACCTTCCTCATCTCAAAAAGGGCAACTGTCATCAAGGGCCAACCAGTGAAAGCCAAACATTGGGTCCGAGACACCCGCAATATTAACCCATTCACATTGTCGGCTTCTAATAACAACATCCTACTCCGCCTTCCTCCGTTCATGATTCTCATGACCTCACTGAACACTGCATTAATTCCATATCAAATATCCTGGCCACCCTTGCCCCAAACAACTAAAGACAATCAACCTAAAAACACAGTTTGAAATTAAGAACCATTCGAACCGCAAAATCGATCCCCGTCCTCTGACTACAAAACACTAACTAACTGTGAAGCCTTTGGTGCCTCCTTTGATGAGAAAACCATGCTGATCACCATTGAGAACCAGAACGCCATGGAACCCCTTCCTTGGAAAACCCTTCCACAGCCGGCCCCACTAGATCAGAAAGAATGCCTGAGCAAGCCTCCCCTCCTAAAAACGCCCGCTTGGTCTGTTTTTAAAACCTTTTGATAAAAATGACAACGTAAAGCTGTTGACCTTTCTGAAATACTCCAACCACTTCAACGCTCCACCTTCCCTCCAAACTACTCAACGAGGCCATTCACCTCATACTCCCATTATGAACTAGGATAATTAACGCCTCACTTACGGCTCTATTCCCGACTGCCTCAAAAGTGGCAAGGTTACTCTTCACTCCTATCCTAAAAAACGCAACTCTGACCTGTGACCTCCAAACTTTGAAATAGCTACCCTATAAGGCTAGGATCCAACTAAAAATTGTGTGTATGACCCATAACTCGCTGCACCACAATACCCTCTCTTACCTGACCCAGAAACTGACTCTTTCAAGGGGAAACAGATCTTCCAGAAACACAAGTGCGCTAGTACTTAAACCACAAAAGTTCAACAAAAAGAAAACCTAAAACAGATCCTTCTTTGGAATTGCCCCCAAAATCTGGAACTCTCTTCCTCCCAAGATCAAATGCAACCTATCCACAACCATCTTCCACAAAGAAGTAAAAATCCTACCATCCAACCAATTCCTCTCACATTGAGGACATACCTCCCTCGTCTCATGAACCACTCTTTCCTGCTGGCTTGCTGCTTCTTGTTCACACCTGCGCCCATATCCCCGATAGCATTTTCTTGTGTTTCCAGTCATCTTCACACCATTCTGACACCCATCAGACCCTGCTCATGCCAGTACCTATGACTGCCCAGGTGTTCCCATCTCCCCTCTTACCATGTGTTCTTGTAAACACTGGCCTCATGACTTGTACCATGTTTTGGTATAATGCTTATTGTTTTGTCACATCTTCATACCGTTCTGACACTCCTCGGACTCTGCTCATGCCAGTATTGATGAATGACCATGTATTCTTGTCTTTCTCGCTCTTGTAAAAACTGCACTCATGATCTATACCATCTTTTTAGGTCTCGCCTGACCCAGCGCATGAGCTGGTCTGGCGAGACTTATTGAGAGGGCTCCAAAAAGTGCTACCAGGCCAGCCTAGAGCTACAGTGCATGTGCGCGGGCGCGCGCGCTGCGCTTGACCGCAATTACTTTCACTTTCGCGGTCGCTTTGATGTTTGATCGCGATCACTTTGCGGCCGCTTGGCATAGCCAATAGGTCTCGCTTTTGGGACCTTATAAGTATTTAGTTATGCAACTGTTGCATGGCTAAACACTTATAAGGTCCCAAAGGCGAGACCTATTGGCTATGCCAATGCTTGTTGTATATTGCCTACCGTTTTTTGTACCATACTGTCTGTTATTCCTGTAAAGCGCTCTGTCACCAGACAGGGTCTTGTACACGCTATGTTAAACTCTGAAATAAATGAGGCTGCATACTCTTTATTCCACCTTTTGCATCTGTAATTTACTACCACACACTCCCTGCTCCTTTATCTCACTCTTGCAGGTTCCTGCTTTCTCCCTTTTTGACAGTTTTTTCTTCTTTCTCTTCCTTCTTTCCGCTTAGTTTTTCCCTCTCTTGCTATCGGTATATGTCTGTTAAGAAAAAATAAGTGCCGGTCCCCAAAAATGAGTGGCACCCACCAGCTCAAATTAAAGCACTGCTAGCAGTTCAATTTTTAGCGCTGATTTGGATTGAAAAAGACGTCTTGCAGGCTTTGTGCTCTGCAGATTTTCGAGGGAGACCTATTTCTGGTCTGTCCCACTATACATGAGGAATCCGTCTTTTCCCCATGAAAACAAACAAATATTTTCTCGTGACCGAAAGCTTTCCTTCGGTCTCGGCTTTAAAAAAAAAAAAAAAACTTTATTTTGCATGTAGTGCCTGGAGGTCTTATGGCTCATGTATGTAGACGCATCAGGATCAGGCAGCGTTGGCCGCCTGTTTCCTCAACGGGAGCTCTGTTTCTGTCTGTGGACGCAGGGGAGTCTTTCTCTGCCTACAAATTAATTGTTGCAGGTTCCCTTTTGGTCGCCAGGAGGATGAAGGCAAGTAACTGCTCCACTGGGACTTAACGTCTGGAACAGATATTAAACATAACACACACCGTGAAACCGCTCTGCATTGGTGCTAGAAATAGACCTCTTCATTAATATGAAGCTTCTACTATTATCACTTTGGTTACTACGACTACAGTGATGACTGTATTCATATTAATAGCTGGCAAGATGGCTCAGCGAATTGAACTCTTGAACCGGCTGTGATCTATAGTTCGCCTTTTGGAATTCCAGCATGTCTACCCATCCCTCTGAGGGAGGTGAATTGAATACCATAAAATGGGCCACAGTTAGGCTAAAAGGAGAAGTGAGATTTCAAGAACATTATAAAAACAAATTGTTAATACAAATGCAGCAAATAATATTTAAAACCAAGTACTGACTAGGATCCTAAAATCCTGTTCTTTGGTTCTCCTTTAGCCATGGCACTTTCTTCTATTTGTGATTTATTTTCTCTTAATGTACCTTTCACTTATGTGATTGCTAATCTTTAACGGCCTTCCTTTACTTCCTTCCTTTTCTTTTCGCTTTGCTTCCAGCTTCACAACTTTAATTCACTTTCGCACCCTTTCACGCTAGCTTCTTTTTATTTCTTACTTTCGGTCCATTATACATTGCACGCAGCAAAAAAGGGAGAATGTTTGCACTGATATCAGGAGGTTATGGGGGATTTATTGCTGTATTATTCTCTTATAGCTAACCGGAATTCTCAAACCTACTCCAGTAACATGAAAGCGGAGCAGTTGGTGTCTGAGCTACGAAGAAGGGAGGGTTGGACTTTCACCTGCCCACACATTCCAGGGGTTTTAAGAATACAAACTAAGGGTGCACTAAATCACAAACTCTTTGGGTGAATTCTTTGAAAATTAGAGGAAATTACGTAAACTCTCTCAAAATTCACTTGCCCGGTATCTTGAGTAAAACTGAATACTACAGATCATCTTGTGTTCAGAAGTCTCAAAGATATTACAGGATACCAATTAATGGAGAACATTTCTCTGGACAATGTTTCCTGGATGTACCAGTCCCCTGCAGGCAACAAGTATGCACATTTTCATACCCGCAAATCTTGCAAAATTCGGTAGCGTCAAATAAAAACATTGGCCCGCTTGCAATACAAACTTTCCTCCCTCCCCTGCTGAGATAACGATTCTGATTTGTCCTCCATAATATACGGCGATTCATTGCTTCCTGTGTTCCTTTGTGCTTTTTAAATGCACATAAATTGTGGGTCGATTTATTTTCTGCTTCTTGCCATTTTCTTAGAGCAGTTTATTCTGCAGTTGCTCCGGGAATGTGTAACACGTTTAACATAAGTCATACATTTGACAGCTTGTACTAGTACGTATCTTAAAATACATATAATTACAGTCTAAAATAAGAGTTTAATAGCAGTGAGTGCAATTCAGTGAATTGCAGAAGAGAGGATAATGGCAGGTGAGGGGCCCCAATGTTCCTCTTTGTTGAATATTTAAAGATTGAGAGCATGTTGAAGTAACTGTACAGGAAAGTCGTAGCCAGGCGTGCACATTGGTGGTGACCAAGGCCTCGTGTCCATCAGCAATTCATAGTTAATATTTCTTAACTGTGGGATTTTTTTTTTTTTTTTAAAGGAAGCTCTTCTATTTACAGCTTTTATATCTACATTATTCATTAAACTGGCGAGACAGCGTCCATTTATAGCCACTGTTCTTTTTGAAGCTATATCTGAGGAATGCATTATCAGCATTCTGGACACATCTGCGCGTGCTCTTGTGATTTGGAGGTCGTACAGTGCGGTTTGACCCTTGGCAGACATGTCTAGTTTATACTTTTGTTGTTCGAGGTGTATGCAAATGTAATCTTCAACCCGGCCAGAGACTTCATCAGCTTCCTTGTAGGTGGTGAATGACTGCAGTGCTTGCATCCTCCTCTTTCTCGGTTTTATTAACCAGAGTACTTTGAAGCTGGGTCTGTTTTTGAAGTCCGAATTGCACAGAGAGATGAGGGACTTGTCGTGGTTGTTATTCTGTTTCAAAGGGAAAGTTCCCCAGTGCAGTCAACCTGTTTAATTTCACATCAAAGCAGATGGAGTGTCGCGTAAGTATAATTATTGCACCTAGCGCCAACCTGTGTTCAATCACTTTGCTTCTCATTTCCTGGCCCTTCCTTTCAAGACTGGACAATAAGCTCGGGTTTATAGCCCAGTAATCGAAACCCCCAATGAGGTGAATGCTCAGACTTGGTTTGTTCCTGGCAGTGTCGCAGCATCTTGTGTGGAAAGGCTGGTCCTCGAAGTGGCCTTCAGATCTGATACTTGGCACCCTGAGAGCATTAGGTTGATCAAACAGTGCAATTTTAACCCCTCCGTGACTGTATGAAAGTAATTGATACAACTGGGATTTTTATCGACTAAAGGTTGAGGTGTTTTACTTCTTCAATTTTCAACAAAGTCCAGTCACCGTTTATAGATAGGACAGCAGCGCTGCTTTTGAATGGCGCTTCTCGCCACTTCACACTCACAGCGCGATGTATTTTACTAACAGAGAGCTGATTTCACCATAAGGCAGTGATGAGAGTGGAGATTAACATTGGGTGAGGGTTCTGTCTTAACCTTTCTGTATGCTTAAATGTGGTGCCTTGTCTCATTGGTCTCTAACTGCTTCAGATTAATCGTTTTTGTTACTGTGAATTCTGGTGTATGCAGGGGCCCTCCATCTGTTGAAGGGCCCCATGTTAGAAGGGCTCCACCCCTCCATCTGTTAGAAGGGCTCCACTCCTCCATCTGTTGGAAGGGCTCCACCCCTCCATCTGTTAGAAGGGCTCCATGTTAGAAGGGCTCCACCCCTCCATCTATTTGAAGGGCTCCATGTTAGAAGGGCTCCACCCCTCCATCTGTTTGAAGGGCTCCATGTTAGAAGGGCTCCACCCCTCCATCTGTTAGAAGGGCTCCACCCCTCCATCTGTTAGAAGGGCTCCACCCCTCCATCTGTTAGAAGGGCTCCACCCCTCCATCTGTTAGAAGGGCTCCACCCCTCCATCTGTTAGAAGGGCTCCACCCCTCCATCTGTTAGAAGGGCTCCACCCCTCCATCTGTTAGAAGGGCTCCACCCCTCCATCTGTTAGAAGGGCTCCATGTTAGAAGGGATCCACCCCTCCATCTGTTAAAGGGCTCCATGTTAGAAGGGATCCACCCCTCCATCTGTTAGAAGGGATCCACCCCTCCATCTGTTAGAAGGGATCCACCCCTCCATCTGTTAGAAGGGATCCATGTTAGCCGGGCTCCACCCCTCCATCTGTTAGAAGGGATCCACCCCTCCATCTGTTAGAAGGGATCCACCCCTCCATCTGTTAGAAGGGCTCCATGTTAGCCGGGCTCCACCCCTCCATCTGTTAGAAGGGATACACCCCTCCATCTGTTAGAAGGGCTCCATGTTAGAAGGGCTCCACCCCTGCATCTATTAGAAGGGCTCCACCCCTGCATCTGTTAGAAGGGCTCCATGTTGCTCCACCCCTCCATCTGTTAAAAGGGCTCCACCCCTCCATCTGTTAGAAGGGCTCCACCCCTCCATCTGTTAGAAGGGCTCCACCCCTCCATCTGTTAGAAGGGCTCCACCCCTCCATCTGTTAGAAGGGCTCCACCCCTCCATCTGTTAGAAGGGCTCCACCCCTCCATCTGTTTGAAGGGCTCCACCCCTCCATCTGTTTGAATGGCTCCATGTTTGAAGGGCTCCACCCCTCCATCTGTTTGAAGGGCTCCACCCCTCCATCTGTTTGAATGGCTCCATGTTTGAAGGGCTCCACCCCTCCATCTGTTAGAAGGGCTCCATGTTAGGAGGGTTCCACCCCTCCATCTGTTAGAAGGGCTCCATGTTAGAAGGGCTCCACCCCTCCATCTGTTAGAAGGGCTCCATGTTAAAAGGGCTCCACCCCTGCATCTGTTAGTAGGGCTCCACCCCTGCATCTGTTAGTAGGGCTCCACCCCTGCATCTGTTAGAAGGGCTCCATGTTAGACATGCTCCACCCTCCATCTGTTAGAAGGGCTCCACCCCTGCAACTGTTAGAAGGGCTCCACCCCTGCATCTGTTACCTGCATCTGTTAGAAGGGCTCCACCCCTGCATCTGTTAGAAGGGCTCCATGTTAGCCGGGCTCCACCCCTCCATCTGTTAGAAGGGCTCCACCCCTCCATCTGTTAGAAGGGCTCCACCCCTCCATCTGTTAGAAGGGCTCCACCCCTCCATCTGTTAGAAGGGCTCCACCCCTCCATCTGTTAGAAGGGCTCCACCCCTCCATCTGTTAGAAGGGCTCCACCCCTCCATCTGTTAGAAGGGCTCCACCCCTCCATCTGTTAGAAGGGCTCCACCCCTCCATCTGTTAGAAGGGCTCCACCCCTCCATCTGTTAGAAGGGCTCCACCCCTCCATCTGTTAGAAGGGCTCCACCCCTCCATCTGTTAGAAGGGCTCCACCCCTCCATCTGTTAGAAGGGCTCCACCCCTCCATCTGTTTGAAGGGCTCCACCCCTCCATCTGTTTGAATGGCTCCATGTTTGAAGGGCTCCACCCCTCCATCTGTTTGAATGGCTCCATGTTTGAAGGGCTCCACCCCTCCATCTGTTTGAATGGCTCCATGTTTGAAGGGCTCCACCCCTCCATCTGTTAGAAGGGCTCCATGTTAGGAGGGTTCCACCCCTCCATCTGTTAGAAGGGCTCCATGTTAGCCGGGCTCCACCCCTCCATCCGTTGGAAGGGCTCCATGTTAGAAGGGCTCCACTCCTCCATCTGTTAGAAGGGCTCCACTCCTCCATCTGTTAGAAGGGCTCCACCCCTCCATCTATTAGATGGGCTTATGACCACCTGCTGCCTCTATGGTAACGTGTGACTGCCTTAATGTTGGAGCAGACGTGATTTTTTTTTTCTTTTCAATCCGGAAGAGGACTGTGTGGGTCTTGCCACGATTGGGCTTTAATCAATAACGTATAAAGATCAGTGGTCCGTTTAAAATTACTAAGGCTCCTGATATTTGTAGCCGGAAGAACGCAACGCTTTCTCTGTCAGATCTGGGCTGTTCACAAAAACACTTCAAAAAGCAGTGAAATACAATCTGGGAACTACTTGACATAAAAGATATAAAATGAGAATGTCTTATCTGAAGTGCCTTGAAGGAAGAAATACACCATTAATGCCAACGTGATACCTAAGATTGGAACTTTGGTAAGAGGATTAAAGGGACACAAGAATGGATGCAAAACTGCAGCAAACTCACTTTTCGACACAATAAAATGCTGCCTGATAATTCCTAGGCTAAATATTGCCTATATTTGATATATGGCGAAGTTTGTGTTCACATTTAGGCTCTGAAACAGCACTATTATGAAGCCATGTTATCCATCTGTCCAGTTGTGACTTGTTCGGGATACTATAGGCCATCCAGTGGAGGACTCTCCTCCCCCACTTCAGTGTCAGCTACTCCTGTGGGTGACCTCAAAACATTAGTACTGCTTGCTGATTGAGCCTGGCTGCAGTGCTGCTTCCCTGGGGAAACTAAGGCAGCATGCCGCCTTGGCTGTGTCTGCATCTGTGTGTTCCCTGTATGTCACCATGGTCCACATGCAGCTCTGCTGAGTGCTGACTGTCAAGGAGATGAGCTGCCCGCTTCCCTTGTTCCTGTCTCATCCTCTATTCTAAGCTGCTGGCTTTGTCCGTGTCCATGAGGACGAGAGAGAAATGGCTATTGTGAAGTTGCATAAGTTCAAAGCTTGCCATGCTATCTGATCTCGTCCAGAGGCCTAAAGAAATATGATCACACCACCCCCATACTCATGGAACTCCATTGGACCCCCTGGCCAACCCACGCCATCCTCAAATCCAGCTGCTTGTGAAAGCCATCACGACCCGCACCATGCTTAACTTCCAGACAAGCTCACCATGTTTGGTGGATTGTGGTACACCGACCGCTAGACCACCACCAGAATGCAAACCAGGAAGTGTTAAAAAGAAAGAAATCAAAGCCAGTAGGCCCTTTCCTTTATGCACCATGGATCTTTAACGACATCCGCTATGTTCATCAGGACCATCCCAACACTGCTCCAATTTAGGAAAACGTTTAGGACACCCCTCCTGAAAGAACACTATACAACATTGCATTAACTGTCCACAAACCAGCTACCTCTCCTATCACCTTTTGGCTTTATGCTGGGCTTTGACCATACAGAGTGCCTTGCTGCTTTTTGGCTTGGGTTGAGCTATAGATGCCTTATACTGCTGAATGTCTTCTCCAGGTGGTCCTCTAAATTGTCACTTCAATTTCAGCCTTGTTGTTACGATTTATTTTAGGGGCAAATGAGCTTGTAATTGAGACACATGTATATTAAGTTATGCGCTCATTTACCCAGCAGATAAATATGCAGGTATCCACCTCCGACCAACACAGTCCTATTTAAATAGGTGGATACATTGTCACCACCTATACCGACCAGTATCTAGTGGTTGAAGTCCCCAGTCTTTCTTTTACTTTCAAAGCTGCAGTTTATTGGGTTCGAAGGATTTAACATGTTGTGTGACAGCTGAAAACAAGCACAATGTGGGGTTATTCCCCTTTCCTTCGCTGTGCAGCCCTTCAAGGCCTTTCGAACAACCTTTAAAACATGGTGCTATGCAGCCTCTGCGTGCACCTCTTTTAGGTGTACTCTGGTAATAATTATATGCCTGACTGAGAGCGGCACACTATTAAAACTTGCAAGTAGGTCAACAGTTCCATTTAGAGTGCAAATCCAATTTACACCCGAATCAGGATTACAATTCTTTTGCAAATTGCCTGCTGCACTGGGTTTTGTAGTCAGTTTGTACCGTGTAAAAGTCAGTACAAGTTGTGCAGGCCAATCTTCACAAATTTCGGGTTTGCGCACCTCAGAACAGGCAAATCACATGCACTTAGCACCTTGTCCCCCATTTGCAGGGTTGAAATGCGGAATGGTGTAGTATTTAATATCTATCTATTACCGCTGCTGTAGTTACATAAGTTGCGACTGTGGAATTACCACACACAGGGACTCGTGTACCAAGGGTTTTAACTTTTTCAAACTCTCTGATTTGGTAAATCAGAAGTCTTGCGAAACCTAAAATCCTTTTTCAAATGTACTATGCCCATAAAACGATTCAGAAATATTTCCAGAATCATTGGTTTACAAAACCATACCAAATCGGTACTTGGGAATGGCATTTTTAGGACATCCGACTGAATTCCGGTTGCAAAACAGTAAGATTGTATCGACTACACAAAGGATATGGTGACCCATTCACAAACGGGAAGGGGTCCTCAAAAGAAAAACAGTCTGCATGTTAAATTTTTTTTTTATTTAAAAAAAAAAGCCTTATTTAAAAGCAATTACACAGCTAGTGATCTGCTGAAGCCAGCAGGATACCATCCCTGTGATGACAGTAAATCATAGTGGGCTGCAATTTGTGACCTCCTTCATTAATATTCATGATGTATTTAGAACTGCAACCCACTGTGATTCAGTAGTTTGTGAACCGACCTATTAGTACATAGATCGGTTTGAAAAATACGAATGCATTCGGTAAAAGTTGTGACCACTTTTACCAAACTCAGTCTTGGCATGAAGCCTTGACCGTCTGCTCAGTTTGAATTGACCTGTAGTATTTCGCTCAGTAGAACTACATTGTAAATTCTCTTTGGAGCAAAAGGTATTCTTAGACGCTGATGACCTCCATTTGGGGTGAAGGTGGGGCCCTCGTGAAAGTAATTGCCATGCTGCATTGTGTGGAGCGTGCTGGAAGATTTAGCTCCCTCCTGCTTTTATTTGTAAATTGATTACTTGAGGCTGGCTAAGATGATAACAAACACATGGTGGTCTTATGTGCAATTCTTTTTAGTATGATGAGTGAGTGGTGTCTGGGATTTGTCATTGGCAAAGCAGGAATGTGCACAGTGAACCAATGAATTTAGGAAATGTTTGAAAACAGTCTATCATAAGAAAATCAATATGAAATCAGACTTGTAGTGATGAAAAAGTTTCTTTTGATAAACCACATAATTATGAAGTGGTCAGTAAAGCATTGTTTTTTTCCTTGGTTAACTGTTGATTGAAAAATGTGTCGCATAAGTAAGTCACACTGAAATAGTTATTTTCATAGGCTCTTTATAGCGTTTGCTTGCACCATCTGTAATAAAAAAAAAAAAATCAATTTAATGATGAACTGGTTTTGAGACAAAGCCAATATAAAGGTTATTAGCGTTTTAATTTTTAATTTATTTGAACATATAAAGGAAGGGTGTTGTACAGATACATGCTCAAGACATACTATACATGTACAGAAGTAGGCATGACATACCGACATGGTGCTGACAGAGCATTGTTGTGTTTTTTTTTTTTTTTTTTTTTTTTTTTTTTACAAATCAAGCTGACCTTGAGAACCAATCATTCATTGTCAGTTTATGCAATGATATTTGTATACTTCAACCAAGAGTACTCAGACATATATTGTTAGAACTGGTATCCTTGGCGTGGTTTACCCCCTATCTTTTTGCCTTCAGACTTCCTGTTCTTGTTGACTTCCTTTTTACTGGCCTCAGGACACCTTACCACCAGTAACCAGTGCTAAAGTGCTTTTCCTAAAACATAGCGGTACAAAAGGGGGTGGTGATGGACGGAGCATCAGAACCAATCAAACACTCGCACCCAGTCAACAGATCTGGGTTTGATCCATCACCATTCTTTAGCCCACTCTGCCACCCCAGTTCAGACTGATTTGCATATGGCCATGTATGAAGCCAGTATTTTTTTTTAATGAAGTGTGGATAATTTGCAGAAGAGAAACAATACAGACCGAGGAAAAGACATATGTGACAGAGTAGACTGCATTCAGACAGAGGAGACTTATAGGAATGAGAAGCCCGAGCGTGTCTTAAAAAAAAAAAAAGGAGGCGACAATTAGAAGTTATGTCAAGTCAGTGTTTCATGCATATTTATAAGAATGTAGAGGTAGCTTTTTGAGCCAGCATGCAATCTAAATATTGCAATTTGCAATGCAATAGGTCTCGCATTTGCGAGAGTTTAAGCTATTGGCATTGTAAATGACACTGCCTTTTATTTAGGTTTTAAAAACCAAAACATAAATAAAAGGCATTGCCATTTACAATGCCAATAGCTCAAACTCTCACATCTGCGAGACCTATTGCATTGCAAATGCTTGTTCTATTTGGATCTAATTTGTGTCAGCAATATATATTTAAAAAGAACTGAAAATTCAAACCTGTCTGATACAGAGTGAGAACCACCAAATACTGTTGTTTTCTAAAGTGCTCTGGAGGCTCCTTGACCGATGATGATGGATACAAATCCAGTACAAGAAATAATCGGATTCTTATCCTTCCTATTAAAACTGAATTTCAGCTGATGGAAGAAACTTTAGATTGTCACTCACCCTATCGGTCATAATCTAGCACCTGACATCATAATGGCTTGAGGAGTATCATTGATTGGGAGGACGTACAAAAGGGAGTAGGAGTCTTAGGGGGGTTAAAAGTCCATAGAAGATGGGGCATCGGTTGAATGTCGCATTGCAAACAACAAATGCACACAGCTAGGAGTAGGCTTTTCCATGACTTCCTAGCAGCAGCTGTTTAACGTGGTAAGCTCGGAGTACCGAGCTCTCGTGTGCACAAACCGTGCACACCTGCTTCGAGGCACATCAAACTTTGCGGCGTTACGGGTGACGATGAGGAAGATGAATTGGGAGTATTGCTTCATTCAGACTGAAATTGTACCTGCTGGCATACAAGTCATGGGGGGGTGGGGTACTGAGTTTCAAGATATTGATTTTTTTTTTGTTGTTGTTTGTTTCTTTTACTGAATGTTTCTTAAAAGGCAGCCAGACAGCACAGTGAATGCTAAAAAAATAAGAACAAAATACAGCAACAAGACATACCCTGAAGTCTGATTACATATTAGCTTCTGCAAACCAAAGGTTAAATGCATAGATTGAGCGCCACAGATGCTCATTACGGATTTATTTTTCTTTTCAGTTTTTACATAGCGCCAGTGTTTGGCCCAAGGGCATTAGGGCATTTTACATGAGTACCAGATGTGAGCGTTGAACTAGTTTTGAAAATTTCGGGAAGATTCATCAAACTGTGCCAAAGTTAATAGCAAAACAAAAAACTCTTTTCCTTGGAAACTAGATCCTAACTAGAACTACCTACTGGCAACCGCCAGAAGGTTATGTATGTATGTATGTATATATCTATCCCCACAAAGCTCCCAAACCTCCGTAAGTGAGAGAGCTAGCACTCGAAGGCAGGAAGAATTAAAAACCTATTTAATTGATGGAACCTCTCCAAACACAGCAACAAGAAAAAGAGACTCATTTCGGCTGTTCAACAGCCTTTCTCAATCAATGTGGTATCCGAGATACCGAGGTAAAGTAACTTTTCTGTTGGTCAATAAAGGAAAAATAAAACCCGTAATACCTCTTAAAGCGACCGTCCCTTTGCATTTCACCCTATTTTCCACTTAATCCATATCTCCTCCTTCCTCTATGACGTCATTTTCTGTTGCCTTTTCTTTTTATACTCTTTAACGCATATTTACACGAAACAATTTGTTTTCTATATCTGAATGTGCTTGGGTGCATGTAGAACTCTAACCTTATACTTGCATTTATTGGGATAGTATTATTTATTGTCCACTCTGCCTGTTTTTGGTGTATAGGTGGAGTCATCAATTTGTCCGTGCCTGTAGTGTTATCTGCCACCCATGAAGACAAGCAAAGGCTGGATGGGTGCACAGCATTCACCCTGGTGTATGAGGGTCGGAGGGTTGCTATTCTCCGCAACCCAGAGTTTTATGAGCACCGGAAGGAGGAGCGCTGTTCCAGGCAGTGGGGCACTACTTGCAAGGAGCATCCCTACATTAAGGTGATTATTCATTGAAAAAAAGTTTATTTGTACCTTTTTTAATATTCACCATATTCTGTTGTGGTACACTGATTTTATTTATTGTGAAGCATTTTCTATTTGTTTTAACCGTACTTTTTCACTGTAATACTCCCACTGCTTTCCCATGAATTGGATTTTCTAGTTTCGCAGATAGTGTCAAATAGTTGAATACATCTGCTAGATTTTGTTAACATTTTTTCTACACATTCTACGTTTGTCCTAATTTTTTTGTTGTAATAGGTATTTCACCGTTTATAAAAAATAATACGTTGTCTTCTTAAGAATACAATTTCTAGTCTCCCCATGTACACAAACAGAACTAGTTATGTCTAAAACGTGGCATTCTCATTCCATTATGTAATTAACTTAATTGTGTTCTACATAATCTTGAGCTGTGTAAGGAAATTCTGCTGGATGTAAAATGTTCATGCAGGAATATTAAATGCCTAGATGATATGTGCATGACAACTTGTACAGTAACCAACTAAGTGATATTTGACTATTGACGCCAAAATGATGAACCCCATTCTGAAGTAACGTAGCCTCGTGTTGCATGTATATCTGGGTTGGCGACTGTGTCCATTCTATAAAATATCTCAATATTCTGTATAATATCTCAATATTCCGTAGAATATTGAGATAGGGAATCTCAATATTCTGTAGAATATTGAGATCGGGATTGTTCCATAGTTTTGCTGAAGTTTTGGGCTAAGCATAGAGTGCCTCGCTGTTGCTGCTGAGGATTGGTTACCTTCCGCTTATATCTATTACTTGAAGATATTCTGTCTTTATGCTCATAAGGAGTATACAGAATATTGACTGGTCTCCAGCTTGTTATATCTTCGTGCCGTCAACTGTTACGCAACCCCACTGCGATTCAATCTTGTGATCTCAGCATTGAATGCAGACTTCTTCCTGAAGAAGTCTGGCCAACTAGCTATAGTGCTTCAGAGTGCAGCCAGAACATTTCTGTGAAGCCATATTGTCTTTCACGAGATGCACAAATTGGGGAATTGCCTTGCTGCTCCCTAGATCACTGTCATTTATAAGCTACACACCACCCTAATGGGAGAGAACATGCTCTGTAGACAACTGATGTAGAACACGTTGTAGTTTTAGTTTGTTAAACATGACCATAAAGGCATCCTGGCAGAGGAAATGTGCATACTTTCTGCCGGTGCCACAATAAATGTGTGTTCTTGCCACTAGTCTGGTCTGTGGTAGCATCAACATATCAAATGTTGGATGTCTGCCTAAACCAAAAAATGCTAAATCCTTCTTTGTTTCCCATTGGTGCTTGCCAAGGACTAGACTATCATTGTCGGTGTGTGGTGTATGTTGGAACTCGCTCCTTCCTGTTTCCTGTGCTTTTGGGTCCAACTATTACAGATCGTTCTAGATCTGCTCATAAACATAGGTACTGATCCGCAATCGCCAGGATCAAGGAACAGAAGAACATGTGATCTGTGTGTGGTGAACTGTGCTCAACACCAGGCCAACACGTCTTTCAATTCCAGAACACCCAGCTTCTTGTGCTTCTTGTTTCCATCATTCGACAGCCAAAATGTTAATCTTTTTAATTGCTGCCAAATGCATACTTCAAAATTTGATTGTGTTTGCATTTGGCACAGGCATGTGTGGGTAAAGAAGTCAAAATATGTCCGTCATAGATCATTGTTTTGCCAGAAACTGGAGAATCCACAATAGAATTGCTTTTGTTCTATCCTTACTAAATGTAGCAGGTGCACTTTAAGTTTGAAGTTGGTTACAGTGGAGGAAATCTACTATGAATAAATGAAAAGCTAATCTACTAGCTAGAGTTCAGAGCTAAGTACACACTGTTGAGTTGTCAGCCCTTCTATGCAAGCAGCTTAAATAAGGTGATGTGTTTACCAGGGGAATGAGCCATAGTCAGTGAAAGAATAATATTTAATGGGGTAGTTATCATCCTCTGTCAAACTGTTATCCGGCTTACTCAAGGAGGTGGAAATAAATTCGAAAATCATATTCACCTTAGTATGTTAACTCCTGGTGAACTCAATGTCCAGTAAGGGCCATTACTTGTAAACAAAATAAGTGATATTTATCTAAACTTAGGTGAGGTAAGGCAGTTTAAATTAGAGTAACGACAAAAAAGAAACTCCTTCCACCAGAGTTATAAATCCAAACTCATTAATAAGGGATTACGTGCTAGGACTCCTATTTTGTGGCCCTGTGGCTAATAGTTATTCTCTAAGGGAAGCTACAGGTTTTC
Organism: Triturus cristatus; assembly: GCF_964204655.1. Taxonomy (NCBI): domain Eukaryota; kingdom Metazoa; phylum Chordata; class Amphibia; order Caudata; family Salamandridae; genus Triturus; species Triturus cristatus. The sequence continues at coordinate 323,653,883 of NC_140582.1, forward strand.
ATGGTTGATTGTTTCAAAAGGTTTCTTTACTTCCCACTAAACAATGGAACAGCAGAAACTATTTATTTGGTGACTTGGTGCAAAGCGGAATAATTCAGTGCCCTCCAGCCTCTTTGGCCGAGGTTTTTTTTTTTAGAACCCAAACACCGACTACCAAATTGGAACATGGCCCCATACAAAATCAAATTATCATCTTGGGATGCCCTGGCCATTTTTTAGGTCGAGCCTAGGCAGTGCATGCACAGCTCTGCAAGGAATGCTATATTCAGGTAGGAAGTTAAAGCTGCGTTCACTCTCCGCCCATATTTTCATTGGCTTGTGACATTGTCCACTGTAAACTTTGGCTGTTCATTGGTCAATAGGCTTAGTACTCCCTTAGTACCACCTTGTCTCATTTTGTAACCTCACATGGCGACATCCCTTGTTACTTGTGTTGTTACTTGGTAGGCTTTAATTACAGCCTCTGAGCACTATTTTCTCAAATAGCTTTGTCCTGCAGGCAGGACACGCTCTCTCCTAGCGCATTGAAGGAATTTTTTATAGCACAAACTCATTTGCAATGCAATAGGTGTCGAATTTGCGAGAGTTTAAGCTATTGACATTGTAAATGACAATGCCTTTTATCTATCTGATTTAAAAAACGCACATAAATAAAAAGCATTGTCATTTGCAATGCCGAAAGGTAAAACTATTGTAAATACGATACCTATTGCATTGCAAATGCTTGTTTTCAATAGTCTCCTGTTCGATTATCTGAGTTTTCCTACAACCCTTATGTCAGTATCTAAGTGGGCATAGTTCAGGGAATAGAACTAACTCGGAATCTTAACTATTATCACTGTTGCCAATTGATGTGGAGACAGCCAGTGATGTGATGGGCCTAGGCCGGGGTATCTGGTTGAGAGGCACACAACTACTTTGTACTCTAATCACCCTCTGTATCCTCACACGGTAGGTCCAGAGCCAGGTGTGGCCTTCTGTTGCATAGGAAGAACCAAAAGTTGATTGTAGCATCTATTTACATTGCATGGCTTTCTCTGCAAGATAGAGAAGAACAATTGCAGATCACAGGGGCTGCACTAAGGTACTTGATGCACAACAGGCTTAAATACAATGCGGCACGATGATAAACGTAATGTTAATTTTTCCACGCACCTTCAACTATTTAGTTTTTTTGTGGCCTGAGCTTGTGATGACCATGTAGTGGTGGAGGGGCTAATAAATCAGCTGATTGTAAGGGCATGTTATGAGTGATACAATGACCAGTACTTAATCTAATTAACACCTAATCAGTGTGTTGATGTACCATAATGTTCTGTCCTGATAAGAGACTCCAACGTAAAGGGGACCAAAAAGGTGACCAGTGGATAAGCAATTGTGAAACAATGCCCCTTTTTGTATGGTCATCCCCATTTTTGGTGGATTTTTTTGCTGTTTTTTGAACAGTGGGACACTGCTGCCCAGTATGAGCACCAACCCCTAAAACATGTCAAAATTGACTAAACTCTTAATTTGCATATTTAACTTGCTAAGTCCCTAGTATATGGTACAAAGAGTACCCAGGTCCTATTAGTTGAAAGTCACTAGTGGACGGCAGCACACATTGTGCCTCCGCTAGAGTGACAATGGAAAACATAACTGCAGGCCTACCACTGTATCCTGTCTGTGCAGTTTTAAAACTGCAAATTCAACCTGTCAAAATACCCCTTTTAAAACGCCTACACTCTCCTTTTAAATATTAATAAGTCACCCCTAAGTAGGCCTGAATGTGCAATGAAGCAGGGTGCACGGTATTTAAAAGTAGGTTGTGTAAAAGTTTAATCCGAAACATGTCCTTACAGTGACAAGTCCCCCATAAACCACTTTCCTGTAGCAAGGATAGCTGTTCCAAAGGAAAGCATTATAATAAAATATTAAAATTAAATAATGTTATCCCTGCTTAGGAGAAAGCAAAAAAGTAAATTTTTTGACCTGTTACATTATATATTACAAGCCCAATTCACTGTTAGAATTGGATTTGTACTAAATATTTTACAAACTGTACTTTAAAAAAGTTAATTTTTACCTGCCTAAGACTTCTAGAAACTGAATTGTATGAGCCTCCAATTGTCACCCAGGAGTTGAAGAGTCTCTTTGTGGTAGAACCTGCACTGAAAGCTGAGATAAAGGCCTTGGGTGTGGGGTGGTGTTCGATTTCTCTGATAGGATGGCCATCTGCTCAGTGCCCAGTAACTTAACTTCAAAGAGGCCTACACTGTCGCAGACAAATGTTGCTAATGCCAGGGCCTGTCCCTCCTTTGTCCATCCAGCCAGACAGGTACCAATCCGAGTGGGAGAGGGGCTGCCCTTAGAACTGGGTTTGAGTTCCAACAGAGGAGGGATTGCTCATTTTCCTGGCTTCACCTCTGGGGTGGGCACAGTAGATCTGCACAGAGGAATAAGAGTTCTGTCATGGTGGATTTAGGTAGAGAGGGGCACTGTGGTGTTGTGTGCAGTAGGGCACACATGAACTGCAGCAAATGCTGGGCAGGGTTACCTCATGACCCTTTTCCCTATTGGTTTGGAAGGGGCCAGGAGTCACCTCCACCCCATGGCTAGTGCCAGTGGCACCTCAGGGCATCCTCTTCAATACACTCCTGGAACTATGGAAGACCGAAGGACTACACTTGCTGTTGAGACCTGTGCGGGACGTGAAATGCTGGACATAGTCCCATTTGTACCCCGAATGAAGATTTGGACTCCCGACTGACGTCCTGCTAAGCTATAGGAACGGCTGAATTGCTGTAGAAGCGCTTTTCCTGAATAGCCCAGCTGACTGATTTCAACTGGACCTTCCATGGGCCTTGTAGGTGGCTTCTGCTGGAGTGAGGCCTAGTGCTGTTCCCGAGGTCCTAGCCTCCTTGGCTGTGCCAAAATGTACTCGTCTTAACATTCGGAAAAACCTGGGACTCAAAAACATTTAACTCCTAAGACCTCAAGAGGATCGAAACATACCAGCCAAGTCTATCCGACGAAGATGCATTGCTGCTAGGCCAAAGATTCAATTTGCTTTTGCTTGGAGCTTTTCCGCAGTCTCAAATCGCTTTCAGCAGGACTTCAGCTGAGAAGGTATCCAGCCTTGTGGAGCACGGTGCGGTGACAGTCTTCACCCTTGCCCCGCTGGAGAAATCCAAACTTTAAAAAAAGTGACTATGTCTAAATGTAGAAGTCTTTATTGGGTGAAGGCGCAAAAAAATAATCTGTCCGTGAAGGACTTTCCTTGGGTGCGAATTTTGAATTTCTCCCCTTTGAGCTTCCCTGAAAAAATTTAACAGCTTCATCAGGACTTTGTCTGACAGCTATCAAGCATAATTGAAACCTTCTCGGCCACAGTCTGTTACCATGCCCCTCTGAGAATTTTGAACTTCGATTTCCAAAACTAATTCAGGAGGTAAAACTTCCTACTGGGACGAACCTGGTTTCGGTATCAGACTAGCGCTCCATCGCGGTCGGCCTTAAATGGTGCCTTGGTCCTGGTCAAGTGCAACCAAATGACAGCAGTTGATGCATTTGATGCTTGGCCCTACTTTTATTCTAAACTTTAAAAATGTATATCTCTGGTTCCTCATATTGGATGTTTGTCTTTGTGGTGTAATTTTGTTAATTTATTCTTAATGTAAAATTATTATTTTTTAATTATAGTGGGACTTTCATTGATTTGTGTTCGACCTTGTTACTGTTTTGGTACTTCTAAATGCTTTGCATTTTCTCTTCATATAAGCCTGTCTGCTCCATATGTGTATTGAGATCAGGTTTGACTTGCTGAAACCTATACTAAACTTAACAAGAATAGTGACATAATACTTCTGGTGGACTACCATCCACCCCAATTAATAAACCTCTTTCTCACAGCAATTATCTGCAAAAACGGTGCTTTCTGTTTGATAACACTTCTTCTGGTGAATTGGATAAGCAACCATATGCAATAATTGCATACTTATTACATCAGAAAAATTTGTCATTTGAATTCTCAAGTGCATATATTGCCACACGGAGAGTTATCTCATCACATATTCTTATATCTCATCAGCTTAGCAACTACACAAAAAAGACTACTCAATGAATGGGATAAACTGCTGGAGTATCTAGAACATTGGCATTCTAAGCCCATATGTACAACCTTTCTATTTTGCGGCTCTCAAATTGCGATTATTTTGCGATTTTCAATTTGCTACTCGCAAAACAGAATATACTAATGTGCCTCAGACACATTTAGTGATACCCAATGGGGTCGCAAATGACATGCCTCATCAATATTCATGAGGGAGGTCGCATTTTGCGACCCATTGGGAATGGGCAATAACATAGGGATGTTGGCCTGCTGGGGACAACAGACCACCATGTCTGTATTTGCTTTCGAAATAAAGCAACGTTTTTTTATTTAGGTCAAGCCTAGCGGCAGTCCATATACGAGGCATGCTGTAGTAGAGGATGCTGTGGAAGCCTCGCCCATTCTCCCATATTTTTTATTGGCTCGTGTCCTTGTCCTTGGTAAATGCTGGCTTCCGATTGATTATGAGGCTTTTTAGTCCCTCCTTGTTACCGCCTTGTCGCCATTTGTTACCTTCCGTGAGAACGGGATCTTTTACTTGTGACATTACACGGTCTCCTTAAGTCAGTAAGCACTTTTTTCTTCGTAATGATCTTCTCTATTCCACCCACGATATCTCAGCAGGCCCTCTGGTTTTACTAATGTATATATTTAAATTATAGCGCGTCTCTTCAACTATAGCGGACACACTTATTTATTTTATTAAAAGTGCAGGCCGCTTTTGTTAGGGCCGCGAGGCACTGAAGGGGCATGCCAAACACGCAGCACTGCTATTTCCACTCCCCCACTGAAGAAGGAAAAAACAACATTTGCAATGTAATAGGACTCGCATTTACGCACATCCAAGCTATTGGCACTGTAAATGGCAATGCCTTTTATTTATGTTTTAAAAACCAACACATAAATAAAAGGCATTGTCATTTACAATGCTAATAGCTCAAACACGCGTAAATATGAGACCTATTTCATTGCAAATGCTTGTTTCCAAATGCAGCCCGTTTTCCTTAAAGGAAAACTGGATGCGTTTTAAAAGAAAAAAAATGGAAAGCCTTCTTTTTAATTTGTAAAAGCAGGCAGTGATCCATGGGACCACTGCCTGCTCTTAAAAAAATGTTTCACTGCTAAACACAAAGGGGAGGGGGTCCCTTGGGGACCCCTTATCCTTTGCGACTTGCTTACCACCTATTTGAAATGGGTGATAACTGCAATTGTTTTGCAACCTCATTTGTGGTAGCAAAACAATCCTACATCCCCCTACGACTTGCTATTAGGAAGAGACGCCCTTGGCATGCCCCTTCCCAGTAGGGACTCGCAAACCCTATTTTGCGAGTCTGTAATAGGTTACTGATTCGCAACATAGGGTTTGTATAGTCTACATCCCTTTTTAGCAGTCGCAAATGACCCGTTTTTCTGTTTGTGACTGCTAAAAACGGATGTACGTTTGGCCCTATATGCTCAACATTAATATGATTTCAGAAGCAACAATAGCTATTAACAATGACCATGTTCACAGGAGTAATTCCAATAGCAATAGAACACTTTCTGAACAAATGCTGGTAATAATCTAGCCATCACCCAGTCATTAGGTTTGTGATTATTTTATAGCATTTTCACACAGTATATATGAATACACAAAGAAAAGGACAAGGTGCACTGTGTCCCATGTTATGAAAGAACCCCTAAATCAGAATAGTTACAGTTTATACATATTTACAACAACAAAGGGGGAAAGGAATGTGTTTTGTAAACAACCATGTGTACTAATTAAGTCTAAAGATTATGGTAAATCTGTGTCTATTCCTGAATTAGGTTTTGTTAGGTTTGTTTGCGTATTTATTACCGATGACGTTTTGACCCTGTTGTGGACATATGATCTCAATATTGGGACAGCCTTGATATGTCGCCTTCACTGTAGTACGTGAATTTTACCCTCTAACATTAAAAGGGCAAAAAATATATTATGTGAAATAATCACTCCGGAACTAAATGAGGATATCCCTGAGTTAACAACACGAGCAGAGAGCCTAAATATGTTAATATTATTGTGAAGACCTGAGGATGGGTCTTTTCAATGTCATCCGCTCTTAACAATAATATCCTTCAGGCAGAAGTCTCGATGTCCGATAATGACTGAGGCGCTGTCGCCAGTGCGACTCGTGCAACTCGCTAAGATTCCCATCAGAAGGATATTATTTTGAAGACCCGGTGACATTGAAAGGACCTGTCCTCTGGCCTTTGCAATAATTTGAACCTATTTTGGTTCTCTACTCGTGTTGTTAACTCTGGGGTCTCTTAAACACAAAGCAAGAGGTGAAGAATGCTAAACCCTTATCCTCCCATCATTAATGTGCACACAACCAAGGGTTCCACAACTATCTCAGAAATATGATTGTTCTTTCACACAGAGAGAACTCTGGGAAAAGCAAGGCTCTCACCCACATGGAGATGTGGCATGCTTCATCATCGGGCTTCCCACACCTTGGACCCAAATGAGCCCAAGGTCGGCTTCTACCACACAAAGTGTGGGAGCAAGTTTTTTTTTTTTTTAGGAATAGTTATTAAAGGTAAAGTATATACTTCACGTCAACCAGAGATATGAAGAAAAAAACCTGTTAAAACTGCCTAGAGCTATCCCGATATATCATTTTTATTTGTGGATTCCCTGACCTGATTAAAAATATATATGTACACTTGGATGAAGTTGAGGAATTTAGTGTCCCTATAACCCCTAAATGGGCAACATGTTTTGGCCGTCCTAACTATGCCTGATAAGTGCAGCAGCCTTCTTCAGGACCTACAGTCTCTGGTTACTTAAGTGCCACCAGCCCCACAACTAGGCGTCAAGTAGCTATACAATATGCTGTCCTTTATATAACATTTAACTATTGTCAAGTAGATCCTAACTTTTTGTAACCCAAACAAACCTAAAACATGTAAGATAACTTCTTACATAACCTTACTCTGGAGATAAATCCTCTGTGGTGAAAAAAGACATGATGAAATGTCATGCATGTGTTCGCCCAGAGATATAATAAACATGCCATATAGCTTACTGATAATCTCAGACAGTTTTGTTCAAGTTGCGTAGCATGCACCATCATATGTGATAGGACAAGCTATGTTCCTTCTTACAGGAATGGTGCAGCCAATGTTGTATCCATTCAGAAGTGGTTGCACACCGATCACCTGTGAAATGAGTGTAAATAAACTCTCTAATAATAATCATCATATTTATGCAGTTTTAAAACCAAATATTAACAAAAAAAGGAAAAGAACAGGCTTGTTTTACCCCAGTGTGTGGGATAAATTCCTAACTTAGAGAACCCAAGTGGGCATCTATCCTGTTGTCACACTCTAAGGGGTATATAGGTCGAAGATTATTCAGAGTATCCCATTATTCGTGGGGGGGGGGGGAGGAGATGTTAATGCCTAGATAATTTACTGTAAAGAATTATGTCTACAGCAAGCAATCCTCGTATCCTCATTTTAGGGAAACACCCTTTACACGGCCATAGTATCATATTGGTTATTAATGCACCATCAATCAAGATGGCAGTTTATTAATAAGGCTCTGGTTCCTCCCCACATGTGAATAAAAAGGCCCCGAGTAACCCCACTTACTACACCAAGAGTCTGACGTAGCCGGTCAGTGCCAAGGAGTCCCCGCCGACGAGAGCGTTGCTGTGCTCCGGCCGCCATTTTTACCGCAAAGGTCAAAGGAGCATGCCTCAGCGTGGATCACGCTATGCATTCATTAGGTAATGGTCGTTATTTTTTACTATGTCTGGTTATTTCAATCCTACTAAACGCGGCGGCCTTGTTATGATGGCTCAGTTTGGAGTAATGAAAGCAGTTTGTTGACTCACTGAATGTTTATCCTTTGGAATTTGGAATCTGGTATTAGCAGTGTTCAAATAACTAGAGATGGTGGAAAATAACTCCACCTTTAGTAACGATTCTTTAAAAAAAAAAAAACCTTGCTCCTACACGTTGTGTGTTAGAAACCCACCTTGGACTCATTTGGGTCCTGGGTGTGGGAAGCCTGATTATGAAGTATGCCACATCCCGTGTGGGTGAGGGCCCTGCTTTCCCCACAGAGATTTCTGTGTGAAAGAACTATTATTTTTAGGTCGATCCTGGGCAGCGCATGCTGTATTGAGGTAGGGACTTAAAGCTCCGCCCACTCTCCGCCCGCATTTTTCATTGGCTTGTGTCATTCTCCACTGTGGCTGTTCATTGGTCAAAAGGCTTAGTAGTTCCTCTTTAGTACCGCCATGTCTCATTTTGTAACCTCCCATGGCGACACCCCCTGTTAAATATAGGCTTTAACTACAACCTCCTAGCACTATTTTCTCAAATAGCTTTGTCCTGCCTGCTGTTACAGGCAGGACACACGCTCTACTAACGCTTTTTAAAAACAAATTATAGCACACATTTGCAATGCAATAGGTCTTGAATTTGCGAGAGTTTAAGCTATTGGAATTGTAAATGACAATGCCTTTTATTTATCAGTTTTAAAAACAATACATGAATAAAAGGCATTGTCATTGCCAATAGCTCAAACTCTCATAAATGCGAGACCTATTGCGTTGCAAATGCTTGTTCTGAGATAGTTGTCGAATCCTTTGTTGTGTGTACAACTCCAGCATATCCTCATTGCGTCACTAAGTAAGTATTTCACATAGTATACTTGATGCTCCTTTGGTGTTGTTCACGGGTATATTTTGTGTACTTTTGTCAAGGTGACTTATCAAGGTGGTCCCAATGTTTATTTATCTTGATGAAACCCATATCCACAACAGTCGAAACATTGTCAACATAAAAAAAACATACAAACCTTCTAAATACCAAATTCAGGAATAGGCACGGATTTACCATAATCCTTGGACCTCATTATTACACATGTTTACGTTTCTTTTCCCCTTTTTCTGTTGTAAATATGTATAATCTGTAACTATTCTGATTTAGTGGGAGTATTTTCCTCACATGAGACTTTATCCTTTTCTTTGTGTATTCATAGATACTGTCCTAATATGCTACAAAATATCACAAAACCTATAACTTTGAGTGATGGCTAGGTTATTACCAGCATTAGTTCTGTTGCTATTGGAATTAATCCTGTGAACACAGTAACTATTTATTGCTATTGTTGCTTCTGAAATCATATTAATTTTGAGATATGATGCCAATGAGAACCAATATTTATATATTTTGTATGCCCTGGTTCCCATGGAGTAAAGTTCGCCCTTGTTTTTGTAAGAGGGCTATCTATACCTGCACAATCTTTATCATCAGACAGTAAGCGTAATTAGTAGAAACATAATATCATATAGATTTTCTGATGTATTTTGATACTTGTGTTAATTTTGAACGCAATATCTTTTGTGTATTAGGTGAGTGAGTGACAGAAATAGAGACAGATTAGGCTGCAAATAAGGGCCAGTTAGTTCACAGGATAGCCAAGGATGCACACACTGGAGTAGAATTGATAACATAAGTTTAGCTTCTTGTACTCGCTGTTGCAAATCGCACCTGTACTGCTTCAGGCTGACTAACACGAGTAAATAAAGTGATAGTTTTTCTCCTCAACCTCCCTTTCCATTACCCTAAGAGGAAATATCCATGGACATTGGAGGCTAAAGAAATGGTGAGAATTAGAACTTGAAGAAGCATGACCTGCGAAGCTACAGTTGTTAGAGATGCATGTTTTTGTTGTCTAAAAGGCTGTAGCCTCCAATTTGTAAAACTCTGTATTGACTATGAAGAACTGTATTCTCTTAAATTGCCACGAAGAATCCATCAAATTGTCTGAGGCTTCATATGTTTCTGCTTCCCGTGATTTCTGTATTTAATTTAAAAAAACTAGAACCACTTACTGCATGCTTCAGTGTCACTGTGGCTTCTCTGCCACAAACCATTCAGTTGTCCATGTTACTTCACCTTCCTTTTTTGTTTAAGGTTTGTGCCACCATGCTATCTCTTGTAATTGAGATATTGTTTTATTTTGTTTTCTCAAGTTTTTTGTTTTCACTTGTCCCTGATGTAGATGGTTCTGGAGAGTGGAGATTGGCTGGTTGGTGGAGATTTACAAGTCCTTGATCGTATTTATTGGAATGATGGCCTTGACCAATACCGGCTTACTCCCACTGAGTTGAAGCAGAAGTTTAAAGACATGAACGCAGGTGAGTTGGGCTCAACCTCTCAGTCACATTGCCTGCTTTAGTGACTCTTGCTTTTAATCCTTGGTTTGCTTACCTTTTGGCCCATCGCTGCAGGCATGTTGATGTCACCCACTTTTTGAAAATCTGTCTTTTATGTGATCTTCATTGATAAGTTGTTTTCTCTGAGTGATGTGGTACAAATGTCTTCTGTACAGGCTTCTATCACAAGTGGCATTGATTTTGCAAGAACGGTATGAGCTCCCCATAGAGGGGAAGGTCAAACTGGTGGGGGCCCTGCTTTCCCCACAGAGAGGCATGGCTTCTTTCTTGTCCTGTCAATAGTTCTCCCTTTAAATTATTATGGGTATGCAAATGTACAAATCCCCTGAGAGTCGGCCTGTTTGGCGGCCTGTTTGGCTCCACACTGTACAAGGTAGTAGTATGCAAAGGTCTTCCCGCCTTTTGCCAGGATAATGGACAGCTTAACAAAAGGTCCCCCAGCGCATTTCTCATTGACTTCTTTAGTGACCAGTTCTTGATGCCGAGAAATAGGAAAACATTGCCACCAAACAAAGAAGCACTTACTTCATATAGTTAAGAGGAAATACCCTTGTTTGGTGGAGATTTACCACTTTGTAGTCTTGTTGCCATCTCTGTAAGAGGATTCATGTTATCACAGCTTTCTGGTTGAAGATGCACGAGGAACAATTGCATTGCCGAAACGCATACAAGTTCACTGATGACGTTTCCTTGTGGTCCATTATAAAGGCTGTAATATAAAATACACACAAGACATTTAACTAATGAAGTAGCACTTACTAATTAACCAGTAGAAAGTACTCCAATTGGGTAGAGTTTTTGTGCAGAACTGTGGACTCTTGTTGGATAAAGGGGCAGGTGAGTTTCCATTCTGGCCCAGTCACTCACACAGCTACTGACACACCCACACAGATACTCGGACACTCACTTACACACCCATTGTGGCACTCTCACATCCACTCACACCGCCCCACAGACCCATACAGCCACTCACACAGCCACTCACAGACCTATACAGCCACCCACAGATGCATATAGCCACTCACATATCCACTCGCTCGCCAAACCATTCACACTCATTCACCCACAGAACCACTCACACCCTCTAAACTAATTACACACCCAATCATACATCCCTACAGCCACTTGCACACCTACTCACAGACCCATACAGCCACTCACAAACCCACTCACAGACCCATATAGCCAATCACACACCCACACAGACCCATACAGCTACTCTGACACCCACAAAACCACTCACACACACTCTCTCACAGGTTACAGGTTACAGTTAGGAAATAAAAAAAAAAATCACTTAATAAAAAGTTACAGTAATGTTAAAGTTAGGAAATAACATTAAAAAAGGAGAAATTCACTGAAAAAAACAAAGGTTACAGGGACGTTTTAGTTAGGAAATAGAATTAAACATACCTTAGAAATTAACTGGAAAAAAACAGATTACAGGGAAATATAGTTGGCCTCAGATTTCACACCGCTCAAAACCATAGAAATTCAGCAGTTATAGTTACCTGATCTAACTAGAACGTATGCCCCTGCAATGCACTGCTTATGACCTCACATATTGCATCACTCTTGATAGGATCAGTGACATCACTGATGACATATCACATGACATCACTGATGACCTCATCTACGGAACCACGGACACCTACACACCACTCAACCACTCGCACACCCACAGATCATAGTCACTCACACTCTGTCACAACCATACAACTACTCACACACACACACACACACACACACACACACACACATACAACCACTCACACACATACAACCACTCACACACATACAACCACTCACTCACCTTCACAACCACTCACACACCCCTAGAACCACTCGCACAGCTACTAAGACACCTACTCACATCCCCATACAACCACTCACTCACCCATACAACCATTCACACAGCTAATCAGACACCTAGAAAACTACTCACAAACCCATTCACAGACCCAGCCTGTCTTGTGTCTCAGTTAGGCCCAGTGTGAAACACTGCCATTTTACATGTACACATTTTTCCTACTTTGCCTTCTCCTTCACACGTTGACTTTTGACACATATTTGCCTGCATGACAGTGCAGGTTTAGTTTCCATGAAACTACATTTGCTTACAAATTCCACTACGTATGAACACTATCTTGACACATTGAATATATTGTACAAGGTCTGAACATACATTGTGCAAATGTGATTGCTCGTTGTTCGTCCGTGCAGCAACGCAGCTATCTTTAGAACCTAAACAGCGGCAGCCTGACTAAGGTCTCGGCTCGGAGCAATGATGCTTTTTGTTCAAAATATACCAGCCTTTCCGGGTTTAGGCAGAGAAGCACTTGCTGTCATTGCGAAGTCACTACATGCTGAAACCTCAACCCAGCTGGAACCTACATGCTTTCCCTTCAGGTAATGGGGGTTGGATCAATAGGGGGTTCTGTGGCAGAACACCCACACACACCATAGACTCTTAGGTTAGAGAATGCATAGTAGCAGTACGCTATCTAGATACTGGTTTATATGGTCGTGTATGTGTATATATATATATATATATATATATATATATATATATATATATATATATATATATTATATTATATTATATTGTTTAGCAAGATGGTGGAACTGTTCAATCTGCTCCCTGTCCTTATACTGCTAATTACTCTTATCTGCTTCTGACTATTGATCATTGCAACACATATATTCTATACAAGAATCACGATGTTTCAATAAATATTGAAAATGCCCTTCTGTGTATTCTTAGTATATTTCTCTGAGGGAGAGAGCACTAGTGACTGAGCGAAAGGGTTCTAGATCTGTTACCATGATTCCTGAGGGGGAATTAGGGCTGTCATGTTCTGTGGTTGCCCTAGCCATTCGCTACCTTCCTAGGTTTAGGGGTGATTAAAGTGGCACCGTGCGCTACGTGGCCTGTAAGACAACATCTCTCCGGAGGCGATGCACAGGATCAGTCTGGCACCATTCCGAAGTTTATGTTGCCCAACAAACGTGCCGTTCCTACTGAAAAAGGAAAACTACTCGACATTACTTCCACTCACATACTTACTGAAAGTCCTATACAGCCACTCACACACCCAGTGACAGATCCATGCAGCCACTCAGACACCCACCCACTCACACACTGATGCAGACAGTCACAGATCCACTCAGATGACATGTTGGAAATAGTAGCACTGATTAGTAGTACAGAAAGAAAAGTAATTTAACTTGTGCAGTGGTTAGTATATATCTTTAAGTCTCAGGAATGTTAACAAAACACACTCACTGGATGATTTCATTAGTGATTTAATTTGTGATGTCATCAGTGATGTCACTGACCATGTCATGGGTGATGTAATATGTGAGGTCAGAAGCAGTGCATTGCTGGGGCATAAGAAATAGTTGGCTCCGGATTTCTATGCTGAATTTCTATGGTTTTGTTTTTGTGAAATCTGAATCTAACTATAATGTCTCTGTAACCTTTATTTTTTCAATAGATAGATAGATCTGTTTTACTCCAATCCCTAAACCCTACCCACCTTAAACCCTAAAAATACCCCATGCAATGAGGACCGCATACATGCATACATCACATATACATACATACATACGTTCATACACGCACACACATGGCGTATACTTACATTTTCGTGGAATGGTTGCATGAAAATGACCGCATAGTTAAGGTTCTTTCCCCTTGATGCTAGTAAGTGAGCGAGTAAACAATAACTCTGTACATTCCTGCCCTCAAATTATTACTGCTCTGGTGATTTCTAATTCCACCACAAGTTGTTGCAAGGTCCTTGGAAACTAGTAATGCATTTAGCCTTTGCATTAAATATACAGAGTTACTAGAAAGTATTTACTTTTTATGTGTTTTTGTATTTTTTGGGATGTACGTATTCCCTGCAGTATTTTTCTAGATTGTGCCCTTTGTGTTCTATACTTGACTATCTCCATATGTTTTCTGAATATATGTACAATACAGGAATCTATTACGTCTAAAATCGTATTTAGACCATCTGGAGATGAATCTTGTAATCAATCCATCACTCATTTTTTCTAAATGACCTGCATCCGGCATAACTCCTGTGGTGCAATTTAATGTTAAGATTGTTTCAATATGGTACACAGTGCTCAAAATATGAACTGTGACTGACTGACTTGTAAATTGGAAAAACCTAAGTGATGGAAATGTTTACAGATTAATAGAGATCTGAGTAACAATGATAAATTGATTGAATGTAAACTGAACAACAGGCCAGTTTCCATTACATGGTTTTCATTGCACTGGGCTGTTTAGTTAAAATCACATATTTTCCAAGAGCATATAAAAACGAATGTAACGGCTTGTTTACATTTGGTTTGTCTGCAGTCATAAATTATGGTTAATGATTTCGCTTTTATAATGTAATGGTGATGTGTTTCCGTGAAGGCCTAGTTTTTAAAGCGTGTGTTCCTAACTCTAAATGCTTCTCCTTAACACTTAAGCCAATTTGAATTTGACTGTGGTTACAGCCTTGGTTGTGTATAACCTTGATCTAGCCGTTGTGATGACTTTGGTAAACGATAATCTCATTTTATTAGGTAACTCCCATGTTTGCATCCAGGAACGTATTGTATATTCAGGTATGGTGTATTCTGGTGATGGTGTCCCAAACCCGAGCTTGGGCTGTTCTTTAGACTACAAAATGGCTGCTTCAGTCATTGAAAAAAGAAAGTATTGGGCATTCTTTGAATCTAGTTTGTTTCGCAGCAACTTGCCAGCTGTCCCGAAGAATTTACATTTTTAAAACTGACACAAAAAATACTTTGAATGTAGTTTGCGATTATTGCATTGACCCACTAACTAACCGCAAACCCCCATGGTATTCATCACTGTAGCCTTCCTTTGATGCAAATAGACTCCGTTTTTGGTTTAATTCATGACTATTACAATGTTTGTCTGTTATGATGTAAAGTGCGTGCCCTACAAAATTGAAGGGTGAGTCTCCGAAACTGTTAGACGGTACTCCATGACCAATATGTTTTCAAATAGTGTTATTATGCAAAGTATTGTGGGTTATTCTCTACTTATTGCTGGTTTGATGAAAATGGGGGAGCAACCGAAAAATAATCTCACTTGAATCTGCTTCATATGTTTTCGCATTTTAATCCATACAGATATAATCAATCTTGATATTTGTATTTCATCGAACTGATCAATGGTCATTTTACTAAAAATAGTTATGTGGCTTTTATGTGGAGCGAGTTTACCAAGGAGTGAAGGGAAGCCCTACTTTAAGACATGACCTTGGCAGACCAGGCACATATCCCTACTTGTGCATAGGCCCAAAATGTCACGGTATTCAGTTTAGAAACCATAATTGATACACTGAGTGCCACACAGGCCTTTCTCCTCCACCCTGCAAACCTAACTGAGTGCTACTTGACTCAGCATATATAGTGAGAGAGCTCATGAACAGTTAACTGCTTCTTCCAACTGCAGTCCTGAATGATAGACAGTTTATTTCTCTAAATCATCAGAAAAGGGAATTACTGGTGCTCCCTCAAGCGAACATTCGACCCCTCACTACTGGATTTGCTGATTCATGTTCTGATAAACCCATAGGGCTCACTTTAGACTCTGCTCTTGTATACCCTATCACCCATCCCCTATTTCGACGTTACCCTCGTAGTTTGTGATAAGCTCTATTGGAAATCACCCTAACATGCTCAGTGAGGGTTCACTCTATAAATACTGCAAGTAAAAGTAGTGAAGACACCAAGAGAAATAAGAAAGCTCACGGAGAAATATCATACCATGAATGGCACTTCCAGCAGCCTGTAAGATTGCGATGATTTCTGAAACCTTGTTGATGGGGGAAAAACAAGTGCAATGACTTGGAAACATCAGTGAAAGCCAAAAAAACGACTGGACTCTTGAAGTTGAGGCTGCAGTATACCAGATGAGTTACTTTTCTCAAGTGGGCCTATACATCTTCATTAACTTTTAAATGTCTGAAAAAGGTGTTGGCAAAACGTTAATCTGCCCAAATATGAATACATAATGTCGGCAGAGAGACTAACTCTTTCTGATTGGGAGGAACCCAAACACCTTGAAAAGGAGCATCATGGACCGAAGCTTCAAGAAACACCTCATCACAAGGCGTAACCTCCACAGATAAATATGCTTACCGGACAAGAGAACGTTTCCTACATTTCTACTGGCTGTCATTCTAGAGCACATTGGGGAAACTGATGTCTGAAGCATAGGACTCCACAGTAGACAGTTGTTTCTCTATCAGATGAAGGAAGGGTGCAAAGCTCATGCCTTTTATGGATGCTAGAGTTGCTGTCTACTCAAACTGGTAGGACAGTGGTCTGAGCATTGAGAGACCGTGCAATCTCAATAGTTATGAAATATTCCAGCACAGTAACAAGTATTTGGGAATGGGAAACTATCCGTTATTTCCACCCAAAAAAGAGCAAAGTTGGGATGAATTCTAGCCTTGGTCCTCTTTGATTTCTACTCCAAACCTTTGTCCTTGTAGTAACTACTGGGGGATGTAAGTGCCCTTCCTTCCTAGACCCACCTCGGTAATTGCTTACTTAATGTTTCCATTATCCTCTGCAGAAATGTGAAAGGTCTGTGCTGTAAACTAGTTGCCATACTAAGGTTATTTGAGAAAAGATTGGCTTGCTGTAGACAGAACACAGTGGAAATGAACCTAATTATTTGTGTGTGTGTGTAGATAACTGGAATTTTGTTGCCGTTGTCTCCCACTTTTTGTGCTCTATTTGTGACTACTAGATGCTGGTTTTCAAATAGGACAGTGCACTGAGGCCTGCTAACCAAACCTCCGTGCCAGTGCTTTGTCCCTTAAAACAAGTTAAGGTCCAATTGTAAACTAATTGGCATGGACTTTAGCGCCCCTGCAAGTACCCAGTAAATGAAACCTCTGGTTCTTACGGCATGGCCTCTAAATAGCGTCCCTCAGGCCTGCAGCATAAGGAACCCACACGCAAATTGCGTGCAGGCCGCCTCTGGAGACTGCGTGTCATGATAAAACCATGATTAAACAAGCATTGGCATAGCCAATAGGTCTCGCCTTTGGGACCTTATAAGTGTTTAGCCATGCAACAGTTGCATAACTAAATACTTATAAGGTCCCAAAAGCGAGACCTATTGGCTAATTAAAGCGGCCGTGCGGTTCCGAAAGTGAAAGTAATCGCGGTAAAGCGCTGTAGCTCTAGGCTGGCCTGGTAGCACTTTTTGGAGCCCTCTCAATAAGTCTCGCCAGACCAGCGCATGCGCTGGGTCAGGTGAGACCTAAAACACGACATGGCATACTCTCTGTGTGCCATGCAAAAGTCACTGCATGCAATATATGTAAGTCACCCCCATAGCAGGCCTTGTAGCCTGAAGGCAAGGTGAATTATATTACATGTGAGGGCATGAGCAGATATGCCCCTGTGTTGTCTAGTTATACTACTAGATGGAACAAGTAAACAGGGAAGCCATTTTAAGTAGAAGTACTGGGCACTGATCATTACGAGTTCCCCCGCTACATGATGGCTTCACTGAAAATACTGGTGTTTGGTATCAAACACCTTGTCTTAATAAAGCAGTACTAGATTTATTAAGGCTTGCACCCAGAGGGCGCTTTAGAGGTGCCCACCTGAAACCTTACTAGTCTTCTAGTGTGTTGGCTGACTCAACCCTTCCAGCCTGCCACCATAGATGCATTTCTGACCCCCTGCAGGTGAGAGCCCACGCTCTCAGGGGGTCAGAAACAATGCCTGCTCTGGCAGGACGTGTTATCACCTCCTCCAGCAGGATGGTTAGTGAATCTGCATACCAAGGCCAGAGGCTTCAAAGCCTCTGCCACCTTTGATATTCAACACCGGCTTCCCTCAGACCTGGGCGATGCCACCCACTGCCCTGAGGCCCATTTGGTACTAGGACAGGAGTGAAAATTGGCTAGTTTGGAGGTGTGTTCACTCTCGAGCTAGTTACACCCTAAGGTGGGGCTGCCTGAAGAGAGCACAGAAATAAGGGTTCCACCATCTTGTTTTTGGTTGAACTAGGAACTCTGGGACAGGCTTATGCCCACTCACTACTGGAAGTTGTCATATAGGGGGTGTAGTGACCCCAGGGGTAAGTAGCCCATTGGCTAATCCCCTTAATACCCCTAAATGTAGTATTTAAGAGGCCCCCTGACACCAGGAAAGCAGATCAAGTCAAGACTTTGACTACTGGAAACCGAGGAAGATGACGGACCAGCACAGTGAGAAGAGAGGACCTGCACCAAAAATTAGCACCAAACCCTACCAGGCTGCCTGTACTTCACCAGGTCCCGAGGCAGACATCACAAAGAGCTGGACTCCCTCCCCAAACCTTGGAGGACCGTCTAGCACCTCAACAACCGGGAAAGATCTCCATTAGTGTAGAGGAGCCACTTCCCTGCACCAGAAGGTACCTACTGCTGCTGCCCGTTCCAGCGTTCTGTTGACCCTGGGTTTACCGGGGAGCAGCAACCCAGTAAACGTCTGGAAACGCCAGGACCCCCAGGAACCACCCTACAACCAATACCCCGGGTACCGGAGCAGTTGCCACAACCATGGCTTGTTGCATGCCCAGTCCCAACGCCACCCTACCATCGAAGGACGACCGGATCCACAAGGCCAGCACCAAGAGTGGCTCGGCTTGTCCCCCTTCATCAGGTCTCCCACACAGAGTTAGAGCCTCTGACAGTGCAACCACACTGGAAAAAAACACCTATGCTCCGGAACCACACAGCCAGAGTCCACGGAAACCGATAGTGTCCCTGTGAACCAGAAACCCTCAAGAACTGAGCCCCTCTTTGGGTTCAGCCGGACTGGCCCCTCAGTCCCTGCTTGCAGCCTCTTTCCACAAGTGCCGTTTCCCATTGACTTTAATAAGTGGCGTTCGAGGCTACCATCGACACCAGCAACTATGCACCCTGACACACCAGGGCAGACAGGATTAAACTGCTTGTGGTTTCTTAGGCCTTGGCCCATAGTTACCTTAAGTCCTGAAGACCAGCCCTGTAAGTTGTTACATATGACCCTATGCAGTGTATGTTTCTCCCATAGGGTAACATTACTGTGTTCGAGTCTCATGCCTCAAATCTAACAGCTGTCATTTTCTATTGTTTCTAATGTAAAAATTGATGACATTTAAAGTACTTACTCAATTACGAAGTTATTGGTGTTAAAAATTATATAAATATATGGTATTCTTCTAAATTGGTCTTGAGTTTCATCTTGAGTGTGTGTTTCATTTATTGACTGTGTGTACAACAAATACTTAACACAACCCTCTGTTAAAGTCTAGACTGCTTGCCCACACTACCACAAAAGAGAGCATTTGGGATTAATAAATTAAGCCAATAAGGGTAGTCTGGACTTCCTACATCGTGTACCTCATTTTGGTACACTTCATAAAAAGACCACTTCCTACAGTGTGTATAATGAAGCGGGATTTATTTTGGTGTGCCTATATATGATCTATGGTTGCTGTCATAGCATAGTGGCGGTACTATTGGTCTGTTCCTTTGTGCATTTACACTGTGATGGAGGACTCTGGGGTACTGCTGTGTTCTCAGTGAGCCACAGGATGAGCAGTCAAGTTCATCTGCTTAATTGCTGTTGCGCCAGTACTCTGCATCCTTGCAATCACATCCCAGCCTTCCAAGAGAGACTCTACCACGTTCTTACGTAGTCAAAGACAAGCGGCAATAGATAACAAGAAATAATGAGACCCTGCAGGATGAGTCTGGTATAAGACTGAACAATTTCG
This sequence comes from Triturus cristatus, assembly GCF_964204655.1. NCBI lineage: Eukaryota > Metazoa > Chordata > Amphibia > Caudata > Salamandridae > Triturus > Triturus cristatus. The sequence continues at coordinate 323,673,999 of NC_140582.1, forward strand.
GTCCCCTAGAGGGACAGAGGCTTGACACCCTGTCTAGGGCATTCACATCTTGAGCCTGTTCAATGGGCAGGATAAGTTTTAAAAAAGAAAACAAAATGCTGTCCCCGAGCCAGGTTCTGTCGGCCCTCAACGTGGGTTTTGACTTGTTGCACTAACCACCAGGACGCCTTTTTTAATTTCCCTATCCTTCCCACTCACAGGTCCTACCTTAGGTTGACTGTGATGTCTCTGCACTATTGTTTTTCGGTTCTTCTAATAAATTAGATGCCGGCGTTGGTGGATGTCTTGAGTCTGTGTATTTCGGTACTTGGCCGGCTGGCGAAGAAGGCAGTGTCCCCCCACGCTGGTCACGGGACATCTTCAGTGCACCATAACTGTTCTCCATGCCTTGCGCATAATGATCAATGCCAGAAACTCCCATCTCTCCCCCACACAGAGTGTGACCATCATAGGAGCAGTGCTAGGCATGACCTGCTTCAAGGCTGTTCCACTTCTTAGGATATTCTGAATGTTCTTCTGATGTTTCTACCTCAAGACACCAAATCCTGTTGTGCAAAACCTACTCCTATTGGACCTCATGGTAAACCGATGGTGCTGCAAGTAGCAAACGTGAGTATGCTCTTCAGTGGTTTCTAAAAAAACCGTGGCTCTAGCATCAGACGAGCCTGTTGGCACAGGTGCAGAACAAAAGTCCTATCTTTCCATATCTCCACCTATCGAGATGAATGTGCTTATATGATTTATTGATGGTTCATGCCTTTGTCCCACTTCAGTTACAAGCAATTGTAGTTTGTGAAACATCCCCTTTGAGCTTGGCCTCTCATCTGGGTGACATCACGGGTCATGAGTGGGAACTTCATCCCGATGTGAAGAAAATGATCTTCACAATATTGTAGTGTCCATGAGTGTATCTCTTCTCTTTGACCTAGATCAGGAAGTGTCCTCTGTTTTGGTTGAATATGTTCCCTATGAATGGTTCCCTGAGGGCTGCCTTCAGGTTAAGTTGGTTGTGGGTCTGCTTTATGAATTCTTACTGATTCCTCTTCTGTCCAAAGTTCTATACAAGTTGGAGAGGATCGACCACAAATTACACTGTTTTCTGTTTTCTGGGAGAGTAGAACTGTTGAAATTCCACAGTCTGCCTTCTCTTGCTCGTACATAGGGTGGTCTTGCTTTCACAGGATGATAGTTTTGTCTACCCTTACCACTACCCTCCTACATTGCTGCTGCACACATGGAGTTTAAGAGCTGCCAAAAAAGAGACTTACTGCTTGCCACCAGATGTTATAGACGTCCTCTGGCCACGTAGGAAACCTACCATGAAATCTATTTATTTGGGTTGTGTGGATATAACTTCTGTGCTATGGTGGGAGATGTCAAGCCGTTCCCACCCTTGACATATGTCTACCAAAATAAGTAGGTTTGTTGTGCCTGCTTTTCATTCTTGCTGGAAGTAGCATATGGTTTTTCCTCATGGGCAAATCCATCCACATTCCACCAGTGATGAGGATAGACTGCATAGCTCGAGTCCCAGGCGCCTTTTTTAGGTCTCGCCTAGCGAAAGCAGCGCATGCGCTGCTCTCGCGAGTACCTTTTGGAATCAATTCAGTGGAGGGCTTGTATGCGCGCATCTGCATGGACAAACATGGCTGCTCTCGCCATCTGTCCAATGCAGACCGCATGCGCGTGTCCGTGTTTGTTGTAGCTCGGGTCTTCCAGTCGTTCGTGCACACACACCCACACTCTCACTCTCACACCCACTCACTCTCACACTCTCGCACTCTCTCACTCTCACACTCTCTCACTCTCTCACTCTCACTCACTCTCACTCACTCTCACTCACTCTCACTCACTCTCACTCACTCTCACTCACTCTCACTCACTCTCACTCACTCTCACACTCTCACACTCTCTCACTCTCTCACTCTCTCACTCTCTCACTCTCTCACTCTCTCACTCTCTCACTCTCTCACTCTCTCACTCTCTCACTCTCTCACTCTCTCACTCTCTCACTCTCTCACTCTCTCACTCTCTCACTCTCTCACTCTCTCACTCTCTCACTCTCTCACTCTCTCACTCTCACACACTCTCTCACACTCTCTCACACTCTCTCACACTCTCTCACACTCTCTCACACTCTCTCACACTCTCACACTCTCACACACTCTCACACTCTCACACACTCTCACACTCTCTCACTCTCACACTCTCACACACTCTCACTCTCACACTCTCACTCACTCTCTCACACACTCACTCTCTCACACTCTCACTCACTCTCACTCTCTCTCTCTCACTCTCACACTCTCTCTCTCACTCTCTCACTCTCACTCACTCTCACTCTCTCTCACTCTCTCACTCTCACACTCTCTCTCTCACTCTCTCACTCTCACACTCTCTCACTCTCACTCTCACTCTCTCACTCTCTCTCTCTCTCACTCTCACACTCACACACGTGTAATCAGGAAGAAGGCGGCACTCGTAGCGTTAAATCGGGCTAGTACTGCAGTTTGTCAGCAATTCAACCAATCCAAGTGCCTTTATGTAGAATGCAGTGGTGGTCATTGGTTGTAGAGTCCTCTCGTACTTCAGCCGTCCGACAGATCCTCTTGATAGATGTGTTTATATTTTTTGCAGTGTTATTTAGCGTGACGTCGACCCGAAGGTATTGGAGCGCTTACATGATCACCAAGTATATTACACAAGGGCACATTCCTATTCGTGTATAACCACGGTCCCTACACTGTTACAATCCCTAAACTCAACCACTGTCCGCGTATTTAACCCCTGTTCTCTCACTTTGGTTTCCTCTACGCAGCCCCCTGATCTGCCGGAGCGCTTCATGCCAGGTCACATCTCCGGGACCGCTGCCTCACCCCCCGCCCCCAATATGTATATCTGCCCCAAGAGAGTGAAAGGTTCCTTTGTCTGCCTGTATAAAATGTGTCCATTCGACGCCTGCTTGAAATATGACTGCGGTGCATGTGTAACACGGCTCCTGCCCCGCTTGGGTCAAGTCTGTGCACTTGTCGTCCGAGTAAAATGCATTTCTAACCCGCTTCCATGAATTACACACCTGTTCTGCTTGTTTGGCACGCACACACCGGCCGTGCTTGTGTGAAATGTACTCCAATCCTGTATGTGTGATGTGCCCTTCTGCCCTGTTAGTATGAAATGTGCCTTTGCTCTACCTCTGTAAAGGACACCTTTGCCCTGTCTTTGTGAAGCGCATCTCATCCCTGCATGTGTGAAGTGTCCCTCTGCCCTGTCTATATGAGATGTATCTGTGTGAAGTGTACCTCAACTCTGCCTCTGTGAAGTGCACCTCTGCCCTGTGTGAAGTGTCCCTCTGCCCTGTCTTTATGAAATGTATTTGTGTGGTGTGCACCTCGGCCCGGTCTCCCTTTGTGTGTTGAGTACACCTCTGCCCTGTCTGTGAAGTGCATCTCTGCCCTGCCTGTGTGAAGTGTAGCTCTGCACTCTGTATGAAATGTACCTCAGCACTGCATGTGTGAAATGTTTCTTAAACATTTGTCAGTGAAATGTACCCCTGCCTTGCCTGTCTGAAGTGCACTTCTGCCCTGTCTGTATGAAGTGACGGCTTGTGATGGGAGAATAAGTCTCCATTCCAGTACGCCCTTTGCAAGCTTAGTTTGGTTGCTTGTATTGCTGTTTACATACGGACTGTAGTGTCTGTATTAAGCCGGTCCCCAATTTTAGGTATGGTCGTTGCAGTCCCAGGTCTGCACTTAATTATCGCCACAAAAGGTTAAAATCTTAATGGGCATTTCATGTGCAGTGCGTGGACCGGTGTTTTGCGAGTAAGGTAACTATGACCCATCTGAAATGAAGCCCAGCAAATGGGCATGTAAAGTGGTTCCTTTTTTTTCTCAAAGGTGTTTTTTATTGAGGTATAAAACAAGGGAAAGGAAAAAAAACAAAACACACGCGGCAATCCCGCAACAATTCCCACGCAGGGGAGATGCACAAATTGGGGGGGGCCGCTATGACTAGCAAATGTCCTGCTGTCCGGCCCAGCTAAGCTACAAGTCTAAAGGAAAAGAAGAGGGTTCAAGTCCAGGCTTCCAGTACATAGGCAATACGGGCGTCTGAATTCCGCCCACCAAGAATGTACAACAGCATTGAAGTTACCGGGGCCGGACCAGCCAAACCCAGTACTGCAGGCTCTCCCCTCTTGTCGTTTAGGACTGTCACAGTAACCCAAAAAAACTCAAATGAAAACTGGGAAAAAGCCCCACCGTGGGGGTCAAGCGAACCCCTAGATACAATAGGGAAGAGTGGGACCACGGTAGGGGCGAGAGCGGTCGGAGACGGTCCACCTCCGCCGACGAGAGCGTGAGATTGAGGATATAAGATTTGCCGTAATTGACCCGAAACCCCGCCACCTCCTCAAAGTGCGCCAGGGCCCTCCGCACATGGGGGATGGAGTGCGCCGGATCCGCAAGGGACAGGAGGACATCGTCCGCAAACAAAGAAATCTTGTGTTGCTCCCCCGTGAAGGGCAGTCCCCGGATATCCGGGTGTTCCCGGATCGCCATTGCTAGGGGCTCGATACTCGGGGCGAACAACAAGGGGGAGAGAGGGCAACCCTGCCGCGTGCCCCGCGAATGCGAGAAGAAGGGGGACAAGTACCCATTCACCGCGACTCTAGACCGGGGGCCGCTATAGTTGGCTTTAAGCATGGTCACGAACCTGTCCGAGAATCCAAGGCTTGAAGAGTCCGGAACAGGAACTGCCAGTCCACCCGGTCAAATGCCTTCTCGGCATCCAGGCCAATCAACACCGCCGGGATGTTAAACCGGTTGGCCTTCTAAATAAGGTGAACCACCCGTCTAGTGTTATCATGAGTTTTCCGCCCCTTGATGAAACCCGATTGGTCAGGGTGAATTAACGCCGGCATCAGGTCTTGTAAGCGCGACGCTAGAATGGAAGAGTAAAGTTTAGCATTGAGATTGAGAAGGGCTATCGGCCTGAATGACGAACAAACAGAGGGATCTTTGCCAGGTTTGGGGATCACTGAGATGACCGCTTCCGCCATGGAGACCGAGGACACCCCCGCGTCGGCCATTTCATTGTACAGGCGAACCAGGAACTCAGACATCCACAGCAAAGGTCTGATAGAAAAGGGCTGTGAACCCGTCCGCGCCAGGCGCCTTGTGGGGCTTCAGAGATTTAATGGCGCCCAACACTTCCTCCCTAGTAATGGGGGCAGAGAGCAGGTCATTCCATTCGGTAGACACACAGGGGAGAGGAAGAGCGCGTAGATAGTCCTCCTGGGCAGCGGGGTCCAGGGCGTCCCCCGAGTACAACGTCGCATAAAAGTCCCCGAAGAGGTCTGCCTTGATCGCGTCGTTGTGCTGCAGCAAGCCGGCGGCGTCCCTTATGCCCCCTATGTACTCCTTTTCCCGTTAAAGGCGTAGTTGGCGGGCTAAGTGCCTCCCCACCTTATTCCCCTGGGAGTAAGAAAGACAGCGGAGCTTCAGGAGAGTGAACTCTGCCCTGTTATTATAGTGGGCCCGGAGCTTGCCCCTGAGAGCAGTAAGGGAGCGCAGCGTTTGCCTGGACGGATTGGCCTTATGCGCCTGCTCCAGCGTTGAGAGCTCCCGCTCCAGCGCTTCCCGTTCCGCCCTCCGCAGCCTATTGAGCGCTGCATTAAGGGCCAAGCAGCTACCCCGAACCGACGCCTTAAAGGCGTCCCAGGTAGTGAAGATCGAGGTGTCCTGCACCGGGTTGAGCTCAAAGAATTCCCGAATCGCCTTATGGAGGTCTTTGCAGGAAGACTTGTCCCGCACCAGGGACGCCGGAAAGTACCATCGTCGCGGCGCAGTCCCCTCCGGAGCCCACCGGAGGCCCAGCCCCAACAGGCTATGATCAGAGATGGAGAGGGGAAAAATCTTTGCTTCCCGCAGAGACCCCCGGAGGGACTGGCTATAAAAAACATGGTCGAGTCGGGAGTAAGAGTGGTGCACATGAGAAAAGAAGGTGTAATCACGAGAGAGGGGGTGCAGAGACCGCCACCCGTCCAACAGACCCAGCTCCTCAAGCCGCTGACGTGTCTCCTCAGAAAAGAGGCCGGTCTCCGCTGGTGAGAACAGTCCAAGTCCCTATCCCAGACCAAATTGAAATCGCCCATTATCAAGAGGCCGCCCTCCACAAAGTCCTCCACCGAGCGCAGCAATTCCAGGAGAAACTTATTTTGCCCAGCGTTAGGGGAATACAACACCAGGAACGTGCAAGTCCTGCCGAGGAGTACTCCTTTAACAATGAGCCATCTGCCCTCCTTATCGCCACGCACCCCCAAAGGCTGAAACTGAAGGGTCGAACGGAACATCAGGGCCACTCCCCTGTGTTTTGACGCCGCCGAAGACCTATAAATAAGGGGGGATTGCCTATGTTTGAGGCGGGACTCGTCCCTCCGGGTCAGGTGTGTCTCCTGAAGCCCCACCACATCCAGGTGGTGATCCAGGATGTATTTCCAGACCTGGCGTTTCTGGGGAGAGTTCAGCCCCTTCACATTCCAAGTACCTAGGGTAACAGGCATCCTACATAACTCCCCTCTCCCGTCTCCGCCAGATCCCCCCACTCACAGCACAGCTCCCTCACCCGTCCCCCAGCGCGATCAGACATCCCTCCCCCAGCGAGGGTCGGCAACGCACCCCAGGACAGCCGCACCCGACTCACAGCGCACGGAGACTCCAGGTCGTCTTGCGTCTCCCCAGACCCATCAACCAGATGTCGCCTCGTGCCCTGCCACAGCAAATAGAACAAGGACCCTAGCCAATTCAGCCCCCCACCCCCCCGCCCGGACTCAGATCGCGTACAGTTACTCACCCCAGGTCCATCCCCATCCCCCGCGGAACAAACAACCCACACACAGCCCGCACACGCCACCCCCAGCCGCCACCACCGGTCCCCCCCCTCCCCAACCCTCCCCCCAACCCCCTCTCCCTCTCCCGGGACCACCCCAACTAGGACCCCACCGAAGACAAAAAAGAAAGAGGAAAAAAAGCCAGCAACCCCAAAGCCGGGACCACTGTGGTTATTCCCCAAGTCCATGGAGCGGGGTCCCCGATCACACCCCTCCAGTGAACAGGCCCAGGGTGTCTCCCCACAAAGTACATCAATTCCCAGTGATACCTGAAAGGAGGGTGGCCCTCCGGCGTCAAGCAAGCAAAGGCCTCCCAAGGGGTTAGGCAGCCGAAGAAGAGTCCTGCAAGGCAGCCTCCGTCAGTCGCCACCGAAGCAACTGCGGCACCTCGCTCCTGTACGCTGGTCTCAGGGTCCGGCCGACCCGCAGCGGAAGAGCGCCCCACTCTCTGCCAAGAGGAGGAGCGTCGACGTCGCCCCGCCGGCGAGTCCCCAGCCCCCAGCGGGGGGGACCAGTCATCCAATCCCAGGAGATCCTTGGCAGCCTGCAGAGAGCGGACCTGAACCAGCCTGTTTCGCCACCGGAAAATAAGCCGAAACGGGCGGCCCCACGAGTAGGAGACATTCTGGTCCCGCAAGAAGGATGTCACGGGACGGAAGTCACGTCGCTTCTGTAGCGTTGATGCTGCCAGATCCTGAAACAGCTGGGGATGGTGGTCCCGGTACAGCAGCGACTGCATCCCACGCGCCTTCCGAAGAATGCGCTCCTTAAGCTGGTAATCGTGGACGCAGACCAGGATGTCGGGGGGAGGAGCCCCTGACCCTCTCGGCAACCCCACGCGATGTACCCTGTCCATCCGGACTTCGTGGATATTGTCCTCTCCCAAGATCGGCAAGAACAGGCCCTCCACATAGCCCCGCAGGTCCCCAGCCTCTCCATCCCACGGCACCGCTCGAATGCGGATATTGTTCCGTCGGGACCTGTTCTCGAAGTCCTCCGCGTGGGCCTGGAGGTCCAGGTTCTGCTCCGTGAGCCGAAGAACATCCTGTTGGAGTTGATGGATGTCGCCGGCGAGTCCTAAGTCATGCTCCTCCAGGGTTGCCACCGTCTCCCCAATACCATCCAGATCCCGGCGCACCTCCCGGAGGTCAGAAGCCAGCTGGGAGCGGAGGCTGGTGACATCCTCCTTGGTGGCGTTGAACAGCTCCAGCATAAAGGCCTTGGTGGCAGGCGCTTCATCATTTTGCTTGGGAGGGGCACTAGCTCCAGGCGGCGTCGAAGGGGTGGCACCCCGCCGTGGACCGTCCCCACCGGGCTTGCCCCCCCGGGCCTTGTTGGGCATCTTGTTCCGTTCAAGGATAGCTCGGTGCAACACGCTGCCAGGCCACCCGTCTCCACCACCGGTGCGGCCCCCACAGCACTACCCAACAACCGGGAATAGCCGGTCTCCGGGCAGGCCGCTCTTCCCAGTCCGTGCCAAGCGTGGGGAAGGGGCAGATACAGGCAGGCGCTCACCAGGTCGGAGGGTCGAGCAATGGAGCAGCGCACCCAGCTGCAGGACGATTCCACCCACGCCTCCGCTCTCTCAGGCCGCTGCCGCACTCTCCTCATCCGGGGACACACAGCCAGCAGGGAGGTCAGTGGGGCGACTTCTCCTCCAGGTGGCCGCCAGCGGGAGCCCCCCAGGGGGACCGCCCACCAGACGGGCCCCAACCCGATCCCACCGGGCCCACACTTGAATCGCCGGGTTCAGGGGGGAGCCCTCCGCTCCACGGCTCCCCCGGTAGTCCAAGCAGGCCGAAGCAGACCCCACACAGCTCGGGGGCAAGAGAAGTACGGCCCCCCGGGCACCCACTCGGCGTGGCAGCTGGCCACTACTCTGCTTCCTCTCCGTCAGTCCAGCCACGTCTCAGCGGGGTCCCGCCTGCAAGACTGCAGGCCCCCCGACGCCACAACACTGGCCTGGCCCACATACATGCGATACCATTGTTAACCCATTTAAATAGTGTCATGTGACTAATTGTTATGGACGAAAGACGTTACAATTCATTGGTTTTACTTGTTGAACCAGGTTGATCGCAAAGGTGCTCAAATATTAAAGATTATAATTCATCACTTTCATTGCATGTTTCAATGCATAGTGAGATTATGCACACAAATAAAATGAATCCTACAGTTCATTGCCCACTTCAGATTAGCTTCTTAGGTTCTGACCTAGCTTCCCTATTTGGGACGTGATCCGATATTGGTGCAATTTGTGCAACTGGTTATATTCTCCAAATAATTTCATTATATACATACAATGTGAAAGATTTTTTTCTCATTCAAATAAACCTCCATATTGAGCCCATGTGGACTGATTACTCGCAAACTACCCGGGTTCACCAATACTGTGTCCATGTCCAATTCTAGGCCCCTTGCAAATACGTACACTTGAAAAAATAACCGCAATTGTGCCCATGTGGGCATATACATTACACTTTTAATGTTTTCCTTCTGCGCTTCTCATTATCCCAACGCATACACTTTACAACAAAAGTGAAAATTCAAAACAGAAAGCAGACTTGTAACAAATCCAGTCGCTTATCAAATGCCCTCCCTCATCAAAAGTATGTCACATAAGTGTCTAAACAAGTGTGTGTGTGTGTGTGTATATATATATATATATATATATATATATATATATATATAGTATGTATATTGTGTGTGTATGTATGTGTATGTATATATAAATATATATATTTTGTGCTTGACAGTTATTTCACAGAGAATACTTTTTGTGGGTTTTTATTTTTTATTTTTTTGATTGGAAACCTCTTTTGCACGATCTTTCACCAGCATTATTAAAAAAAATCTTTCAAATTCGTAAAGCTGGCAGAAATATACACACATACTTTTTCTGCCACTATAATTAAGCACCTTTTGATGTGGAACTGCGAAGATGATTAATTGATGTTGAGCAGCGGTGTGGTATTGTGCTTTGTGGGTTAAAGTTTTTTTTAATCTTACTACATCTTCAACTAATAATAAAGGTGTTGTGTTCTTTTGTTTTTCTTTCAACTTCTGGTTATGTATGTAATGGCTTCAAACATCATGCCTGCCCTGAAAGTACTTCACTGGCTTCATGTAGAAGTGAACATCAAATTTAGGTTGTCTGCACTGTCCATTAAGCTTTTTGGGACAAGGGCTCTAGTGGTTGACATCAAAGAACATTTGGCATGGTTCCACCCTTCTAATTTGACTCGCCGCCCCGTCTCCTCACCAGACTGTTAATAGTAACTGCTGTAGTGTCAGAAGTAATCCTGTGGTAACACTTAGCTGTCTCAAAACCCAGAAATAAAACGCCCTCCTCACTGTCCTCGATACATCACTTGGCTTTTATTAAAACTGTTTTATTTCAAACTTTATGTAGGAAAGAATTTTAGTCACATTTTATATTGAACCAGCGCATTGATTTTTATAAGGTTTTTTTTTTTTATTATTGCAAGGGTCTCTTTATCTTTTCGCCACCTTTTCCACACTTTCCTTGTCCGTCTTGCTTCTTGAAAATGGACTTGGAATTGATGTGGATGGAACTGAAATAATCATATGCTGTTGAGCTGCATTAATAACTTTAGAGTTTTCTTTTCTGTATGATTTTCAAGAGGAAACCCTTAGCTGAAAAAATATATACGTTTTTAGTCAATGGCATCACATCCTACATAGAAAACTGCAAACTTCAAAGGTAGCATGTTTTAAGTTTTGTTACTGTGAGAAATCGGGCTGTTAGTTGAATGGGGAGGTGGTATCCTTCTCAAGCAACAACCACAATCCTTGTCTGGGTGAACCACAAAACGTCACTACATTAACCTGTCTAACCCTCTGGTAGCTTTGGCACAAAAGCAGTCGGGCTTCACGTAAAGGCAATTTGTAATGTATTTATGCAGCACTTAAACAGTAAAAAAAGAAAACAGTTAAGTTGATACACAACACAAAAAAATCCCACACCATTTTAGAAAAATGGAGTGAAAAGCAATAAATTTGACACTAAAATTACAAAGATCCAACCAGTAGGTTATCTGTATGTTAGACCCAGTGAAGGTCACAGGTGAGGCCGACCGTGATGGAGAATGGGCTGGGTACAGGGACCAGGTTAGTACTGCTGAAAAAGTTACCTAGTCCAGCGCAAAGAGTTCCGTCTGCGAGAAGTCCACGAGAAACAGGAAAGAGCATCACGTATGTAGTGCGTTGGCAGTTACCACACGCTGTTGATGCTGTGGCGCGAAGTACAGATCTCGCATTGCTGACCATTGCTGTAGACTGAAGAGTTTAGTTCACCGCAGCTTAGCATTGGCGGGTGGCCCGAAAGCGAGATCGTGGTATGTACAGGCTCATTCATTTGTGGTCGTGGAGAGGCCAAAGTACAAGGATTTCCCTTTTTCTTCAAGGAGAGAGAAGCTCAACTGATGCAACATCAAAGGTCCAGTACCTGGGAAGCACCTCTGGGGATCAGGTACTCCTTTCAACAGAGGTCAGTAGGGCTCAGGTAGGTCCAGTTGCGGCAGGTCAGCTGGGCAGTCGCAAAGAAGCCTCTGGAGCTTGTAGTGTTCAAAAAGAACAGAACAGGAGATCAGTCCACTGACCTTTGGAGTCACTTTTGCCTGGGATGAAGGGTGCAGGTTCAGTCTTCCTTCTCAGGAAGCAAGACCGGCCTCAAAGTAGGAGGGTGCCCTCCTACTGTAGTATCCACTGGTCCAGGAAGGCACTGATGTGTTGATCTAAGGGTCCCCTTTTTATACCTGATGCCTACTTTGAAGAGAGAGAAGTAGCTGGAGTTTCCCCCTACAGACATGTCTGGAATTTCCTGCCTTCCTGCCCTGGTTCCAATCGGTCTGGAGGCACAATAGGCTAGTGTGAAGTCCTTTGTGTGTGAGCTGACCCAGTGGCTTTGAAGTGAAACTGTGTTAGGTGACACCTCCGCCATTCTATCCTGCCAGAGATGGCCCATTCTGTCACAAACAGACCCTCATTATGATATTGTCAGGGAGTAATAAACAAAGGCCAACTACACCTAGTCATTTGGCCCAGGAACAGGCTGCATGCACCAAATGGTTAGAACAAGAAAACGTCAACTTTCTAAAGTGGCATTTTCAGAATTATTACTTAAAATTGGACCTTAACATACGAGAGGGTTTTAAATGACAACTCCACTGTGCCAAAAATGACTTTCCTACCTGCTCTCAATAAAAAGTTATCACTTATTAAATGTTGGAAGGTAACCCAATGTTATGCTATGGGAGAGGTAGACATTGAAATAGTGAAGAATGAATACCGGGACATGTAACACTTAAAAAAACATGTAGAACTTTTTAAATACATTGTGTCCTGCCATATGGGTTATTTAGGGCCTACCCTATGGGTGAGTTATATGTATTAACAAGCATTGGCATAGCCAATAGGTCTCACCTTTGGAACCTTAAAAGTATTTAGTTATGCAGTACAATATCCTTGGTGCAACAACATCAACTGTTGCATGTCTGAACACTTAAAAGGTCCCAAAGGCGAGACCTATTGGCTATGCCAATGCGTGTTTATTTTGAGAGGGAGAGTACCTGCACTTCTCAAGAGTGACATAATATTTTTAATTGGAGAGTACCGCACATCTTAGAAACAAGCAGGTACTCTGGTACAGGGTGCCTGCACTTCTATTTTTCCTTTTCAAGCACTGCCTCAGACCCTATCTTTGCCATGGGTTGTCTTAAGGAATTTGGGGAGCCAGGGAAAGACATATTTCAACTGTTTATGAGGGAAATCTATTTTTGAAAGTTTGTTTGGTATCACATGGGCTTCAATTATCAGAAAATGGGTAGTAAAATTGCGCTGTCTGATAGACCTAAAAATGAAACTAAAAGTCCCGGAATGCCATACCCTCGGGAATAAAAGACAGCTGAAGAGACGCCCATCAGGTGAACGTTTTGACTCCTGCACCATCACAAACATGCACTTCTCCAAGAACCGGACAAAATTCCGATTTCGGACCCCTTCAAATTTGAATTCCTTCATCCTTCAATCTACATGTACCCGACTCTCCCGCTTGCTGGTCAAGAACGCAAGAGTAAGTAGACAAACCTCTACGCGTCGAACTACGTAACCTGAAACTTTTTGGTTAACATTTTGAAGTACGAAGGTGAGGGAACAATTGAAGTGCCTTTGAAGGGAGGTAATGAACACCTCGCCTGCTGCAGTTTGTGTGCTGGTTGTCCGAGAGATCTGCTGGGGCGAAAGTCTGAATATTAGGTTGTATTTCATGCCACAAGCTCGTATTAGATGGTAATTGTGGTGAATTTTAGGTTCGAGATTGGAACCGCTACAATAGTGAGCCAGTAATCCTTTTGGAGGAGAAAATGAAAAGTACTTTTGACGCAGTTACATAAAACATGGGTTGTCATAGACTGAACTCCATTTTTGGAACTTCAAATGTATGCATTCCTTTGTGGCCTAAATGTTTTCGTTAGGCTTTCGTAAGCAGCAAGTGGTCTAAGTTTTTTGGTGATCCCTAGCCCTTTCGCGTTTTCAACATTTGTATAATAGCTGAAAATTATTCCGTTGTTGGAAACACCAGGTGGATGATAATCTCTCATGATGATCAACTCTCTCGGACGTGACACGAAACCGTGTATTTTAAGTTTGCGCGTGTAGTTCGAGCGCTAGAAAACCAAGCACTGAAACACAAGTTAATTGTGAGAGAGAGGGGGAGCAGGAGGTGAGCCCGCAAGTGGTGTGCGCGTGCTCGCTGGGGAGAGCAGTCTGCTCATTTTGGAAGCACATACTCGTGCTTGTGGCACGCTGCGTGCTCCCGCAAGGTGTATGCCGCCACAAGCATGAGTATGTGCTTCCAAAAAGAGCAGAGCTACGGCTAAAGGTCTCGTAAGTTGCGCATGTACGCCGCGTAGGCGAGACCTAAAAAGGAAGGTTTAGGCCTGGTAAAAGGTTTATTTTGCCAGGTCGAAATTGCAGTTTAAAACTGCACACAGAGGCTACGGTGGCATGCCTGGGACTGGTTGTAAAGGCTACTTAAATAGGTGGCACAAGCAGTGCTCCAGGCCACCGGTAGCATTTAATTTACAGGCCCTTGGTACATGTAATGCCACTTTGCTAGAGACTTAAAAGTATAATAAATGTGCCAATTGGGTGTAAGCCAATTTTACCATGTTTATAGGGAAAGAACACTAGCACTTTCTGCACTTTACCTGTGCACAAAGTAGTAACCAGTGCTGGAGTCCTAAGGCCAACAAAAATGAATTCAGCAACAATACAAGGAGTTAAGGCAAAATGTTTTAGGGTGACCCTGCAGAGAGGGCCAAGTCCAACGTGGTAAATTAAGACTCTTGCTAAAAGAAATGTCATATTACAATGCACAGATTTCTTAAGGAATGTGGTGCACCTAGGAATTGCAATCTTCACTTAGTAAGTTTAATGTATTTTACTAGGTAACACACTTGACTTTGAATGAGAAATCGGGAATTTATAATATATTGCATGTTTTATGGATCTTGTTCTTTATAGCTAATCCTTTGTCCAAATTCCTTGATTTGTTTTTTTCCACTTGTACTTTGGGCGTTTTGCTTAATCATGACTCTAGGTTCTTTAAAAATACATGATTTTTTTTTATTTACTCGCTAACCATATTTGTCAGGATAGACACACTAAGTTGATTTCCTTGATGACAATATAAAGTTGAATGTAATTCTATCAATAAAACACCAAGAATGTTTTGATTGCAGTGTTTTTCTTTTTTGTGTGTCTTAGATGCAGTATTTGCGTTTCAGTTGCGTAACCCAGTACACAACGGTCACGCCTTGTTAATGCAAGACACACACCGGCAGCTTCTCGAGCGTGGGTACAACCGCCCCGTTCTACTCCTCCACCCACTAGGCGGCTGGACTAAAGATGATGACGTCCCTCTGATGTGGCGTATGAAACAGCATGCTGCAGTGCTGGAAGAGGGTGTGCTAAATGCGGAAACCACAGTAGTGGCCATCTTTCCTTCGCCTATGATGTATGCCGGCCCTACTGAAGTAAGTGCACTCTTAATTGTGAAGTATGAAGAATGTCTAGGCTAATTTTTGAGCTACCATTCCATAGTAGCCAATCTTAATATGAACTCTTACAGCGTCCCCTCCCCCACCACATGCAATACATTAAATCTATAATGCAGATCAGAGGAGTCATTGGCTGTAAGTACGCTCTCTCCCAGCAAGCCTCCCATCATTTGCCTTCCACCATTGACCCTATACTGGATTTGCAGTGGTTCGACATTGTTTGCATTATCCGGTCACAAAGTCTGCCCAGGATAGTGTTCATGGAATGCACACTATCTATGCCCAAAATATTTATTTATAGTGTTTTATAGAGCGCGAACATGACCTTCGAGGTATCCGAGTGCTGTACAAAGAGTTGAATGAAGGTTGGGGTACAGTAAGGCATAAGTCTCTAAAAAAATGTATATAGGAGTCACAAAGCATGTTACAAAAACATTAGGATACTGTATAAAATGGGGTACAAAATAGTAGGATACAATATTACAATGTGAAACGCTGTTCAAGATCTCTTATCCTATTTCGTGGTATGGCACAAGAATCTGTACATAACCATGCCAAATGGTCGTCATCCGTGGACTACTGTTGTGTGGCTCTGCTGTTGACTGATCTATCTGATGCATGACTGCAGAAAGATTACGGGTGAGCAATAGTGATTTGATGCATGTGGTCCCATTGTAAAATTCCAGCGGGTGGGATATTTTGAAGGGAAAAAAGCCAACCATGTTTTGTCTACAGTCACTTTTGCAAGGTTTCTATATGTGCGTAGTTGTATTTATATTTAACCCCTCCTGTGTTTGTAATCTACTCAACAGCCCTGTTAGAAATTGGGTTCCTGGTTGATTGGGGTGTGAGCCCTAGTCAAGCAGTGGCCACAATCCTAGTCAGGGTAAGGCACCAGCAATCCCCAAATTAACCTGTGTGCGCACCTTTTAGTAGCTTGGCACTGAGCCCTCAGGCTTAACTTGAAGGCAATGTGTAAAATATTTATGTAACACTGTAAAAACAGTGAAAACACCACACAAAAAGATCCCACACCAGTTTGGAAAAATAAAGTATACATTAATAAATAAATGTAGGAAGCTGGCTTTTTATGAAGTGTACAAAAGGAAGTACACTTGGTTGAATGTCCAGATGACCCTTATTGGTTTACAGGGCTTAAGTCCCAAATGCTCTTTGTGATGTGTGTGAGCACTCTAGCCTTATTAGAGGGTAGTGTTAAGCATTTTTTGTACACACAGAGTCAATAAATGAGAGAAAGATAACACAGATTTTTATTTAATTTGTGACACCAAGATTATTGGAATCAGGTAAGTACTTTCGACTTTATCAAACTTTACTGTAGAAACAGTAGAAAATGACAGCTGTCAGATATGAGGTATGAGCCTCGAACATGGTAATGTTATCCCATGGGAGAATCATTGACTGCATAGGCACGCTTACAGATGACTTACAGGACTTGTCTTCCGGACTTAAGGTAAGTAGGGGCCAAGGTCCAAGACAGCACCAAGAGTTCAAGTTTACCTGCCCTGGGGTGTCTGGGTGCAGAGGTGCTTTACACGGTGAAAGTCTTGAAGGCTACATGCTACAGTAAATGGGAAAAGTACTTGTAAGAAAGAGGCTGCAAGGGAGACTGGGGGAACCAGTCTGGCTGAACCCGAGGTGGGCTCGACTCTTGTGGGTCTAGGACCACAGACACCGGTTTTTGTGATCCTGGGCTGGTGAGCTTCGGTGCCGATGTGTTTTGGCTGGCGTGTCAGTGAGTTAGAAGCTCTCACGGTTCTCTGTGTACCTGCAGACGAGGGAAAAGAAACACAGCAGGGCCACGCTCTGTAAAGCTGGCCTCTTTTGAAGTCCCTCGATGTGCATGTAGGTTCTGGTGGTCGTGCTGGTGTTCCGACGGAACACAAACAATCTTTGGTGCTTGTAACTGGTACCTCTGGTATTGGTGCTGAGCGGCTCCTGAGGGTCCGGGCGTCTCCAAACTTGGCAGGGAAACAGATCTAACCTCCTGGAGCAACAAAGACTTCTTGTGGAGAGTGGGCATAATCCTGTCACGGAATTCCCAATTTCACCTCAACCAAGATGGTGGAATCCTTTTTGTATCCTCTTCAGTTAGCTCACCTTAGGGGTGTTACTAGCAGGGCAGTGTAACACGCCTCATGACTATCTAATTTCCCACCTGCCCCGGTGCCAAATGGGCCTTATGGCAGGTCTGGAGGAAGCCAAGGTTGCATACCAAGGGCAGCAGAGGCTTTGAAGCCTGAGGCCTTGACATGCTAATTTCACTAGCCATCCTGCTGGAGGATATGTGAACACTTTCCTCCAGAGCAGGCATTGTTTATGACTCCTCTGAGAGCATGGGCTCTACCTGGCAGGGGGGCAGAAACTTGTCTGTGGTGGCAGGCTAGGCAATACCAGTCAGCCAACAAACTAGAAGACTAGTAAATATTCAGGGGGCACCTCTGAGGTGCTCTCTGGTGTGTGCCATAATAAATCAAGTACTGGAAACAATACAGATTTATTAAGACAAGGTATTTGACTCCAAACACCATTCGTTTCAATAAAGCCATCATGTAGCTGGGTAACTCTGAATGACCAGTGCCCCAGAACATGTCCTTAAGATGGCTTCCCTGATCACTTGCAATATCTGGTATTTGAACTAGACTTTACAGGGGCATATCTGCTCATGCAGTTATGTCTGCACATGTAATATAATGCACCCTGCCTTAGGGCTAGAAGGCCTGCTATAGGGGTGACTTACATATATTGCGTGCAGTGTCTGTATACGTGGCACACAGGGAGTGTGACATCTTGTTTTCACAATGGTTCGCACCGTTTCATGCAACCTGCGATGGCAGTCTGCATGTTTTTCTGTGGATCCCTTACAGTGGTATAATACATGCTGCAGCCCTTAGGGATCTCTCTCTAGTACCCATGCCCTAGGCACCAGAGTTACCATTTACTAGGGACTTATAGGGTTGCTAAAGTCTTTGCCAATTGTGCTACAATTGAACTTTAACTTGTTTTAGGGGAAACAGCACTGGCACTGAAGTCTGGTTAGCAGGCCTTAGTGCAGGCCTCACAACCTGATTTTTAAAGATTTAAGTTAAAATAGTGCCAGAAAACACAAAGCACCAACAAGGGATATCTGGCTGTGCCAGACTGGGAAAAAGTCACATGTTCAGGCTGACCCCAATGGAGCCCAGGCTGACTGCATGGGCCAGGTTTGGCCCATTGAAGAGAGTACCTTAAATCCTGGTTGAGGAGCATTGCCTGGATCCGAGGCAGGAAGCGTCGCTCAGTCGAAGCTATGTTTCACTGTCCAGGTGTGGCAAATCTGGGATAGGAGGGCTTGTGCGTCATCGAGGATCCCGTTGATGGGACATTTTGATGCGAAGTCCGGGTCTTTGAGGATGCGTCACACAGCTGGGGCAATATGTTAGTTCCGATGAGCTGCGAGGTTGCAATGCAGAGGGTGGTGTCATCGACGAGGGGTGCGAGGACCTGGGTCGGGGATACACCGTGCCGTCAGCTATGCATTGGTTCTGAAGATGCGGCGGGCGCTGTGGACCTTTTGCGCTGGGCCCAATCCATCCAACAGCGGAGATGTGTTGGTTTTACTTGAGGTTGCGCCACTCCGCAGAGGATTTTCGTCGGTTTGGCTAGTGGGTGCTCAGCAGAGAAAATGCATGAGTTCTGCCGGTAAGCATCTTAGCCCCACTTCCAAGGGTCCAGGACTGGGGTGGCACCACTTGGCAGTGTAGCCTCAGAGGGCGGAGTTCAGGCGCAGATGCAAAGTTGTTGGAAGCCTGCTGTGTCCCTGAGGCTTCATATCAGGAGGCCAGACAAGTAGCCTTTGCAGTCACTCTGAGTTCTGGGTTCAGAGATGCAGGTCAAGTCCTTCCCATCCAGGCAGGAGGGCAGCAGGCAAAAAGTCAGCAGAGTAGCAGTCCAGCAGAGTGGCAGTCCTTTCAGCAGCACAGCAGTCCTTCTCCCTGCCAGAGTATCCACAGATATAGAAGTGTACTAAAGTGGTGGTGTCTGAGGTCCAGTTCTTGTACCCGGTGGTGCCTTTGAAGTAGTACACTTCAAAGAGATGCCTTTGAAGTGCACAGATGCGCTCCCTTCCTATCCTGGCTCAAGACTCACTACAGGGGCTGGGGTTCAGCCCTTTGTGTGTGGTAGGGCAGGGCACAGCCTGTCCAGGTGTGAGGCTGTGTTCAGTTCCTCACGCCCATCCTGTCCGGATTGGCCCATCTGGTCACACCTACCCTCCCATGTGTGTCCCTTTATAGGTGGAATGCACAAATCCTAGGTGCCATCCTTCCCAGACATGTGATCAGAGACAGGCTGCAGGCACCGAATTTATAAGGCAAGAAAATACCCACTTTCTAAAGTGGCATTTTCAGAAATGAAATTTAAAATCAGTCTTCACCATAAGTTAGGATTTTAAATTATGATTCCAGAGACACCAAACATGAGCCAATTATATCTTCCCAATTGGAAATTACGCTTATAAAACAGAATAAGGTAATCCCAATGTTAGCCTATGGGAGATATAGGCCTTGTAGTAGTGAACAACAAATTTAGAAGTTTTTCACTACCTGGACATGTAAAACTTAAAAATTATGTCATGCTTTTTAAATACATTGTTGAGAAGAAAAGAGTATGCAGTTCCTCAGAAACAAAGGGAGAGAGAGAGTGTGTCAGGAAAAGACTAAGTATAGAGGAAGGGGAATTCCTCTAGTCGGAACTAGGGTCCTCACACACCCAGCAAGCTAGGTGTCATGCTTCATCATATGGACCTGCTCCTCGTCGGGACGGCGCTGCAATCCCCGACGGGCACCCTTAAAGGGGCTCTTTGGCGGAGATCTTTTGTTCCTGGCCGTATGATGTGGTGTGTGTGAGGGGCCTAGTGGTGTGGGTGTGGATGTGAGTGAGTGAATTAAAACAAGTTGGATAGTCCAAAAACAGGACTTTATTTAGGAAAGGCTATCCACTTGATTAAAAAACAGGAAACAGAGTGGCAGCTGACTGACGTTAGGGTTCAGCTAAGCTATGCTCTTCTGTGGTGGTCAACATGTTTCATGCCTAGTGGTCTAAGGATCCGTGGCAATTCTTCAGGACCTATTTATCAATTAACTATCCACACACTGTGGGGAGTACAAAAGTTACCTGCCACGTGTATTATGGGACAATGGTCTCACCATATGCAAGGGGGAACCTATGTGGGTGTATATCCCTGCTTCTGTCCGTATTCGTTGCGCCACCCGTAACACCAGACTTCTGGTGTAGTCAAGGTTGTTACTGGGACAGGCCGTTTAACCTACCCTTGCGCCACACGAACCGGGAAGGATGACTCTGCTCCGGTTCCTCCGTAGATGAAGTGGTGAAATTTAGAAGTTTTTCACTACCTGGACATGTAAAACTTAAAAATTATGTCATGCTTTTTAAATACATTGCCCCTGCCCTCTGGGCTGTCCAGGGCAGTGCTTAATTTGAGCCAGGTTTTTCCAGTGCTCGGCAGTGTCACTTAATTGTCAACACCGGCGCTTTTGACACTCCGCCACAAGGTGGTGCGGTCTGTTTAATTTAGAGATGACCACAACAACAGTTAATTATTCAATATACATTAAAAATGACTATTCACTGCCGCCCAAGCCATTCTATATAGCCTTGGAGGCCTAAAATAATTGAATTGTCACACTTGTAGGGTATGTTGGTTAGAAGTTGTGTTGTTACTATCATTGACAGCATGGCAAGAGAAACGTGTGGTGCAAGCTACAGTTGCGTCCTGACAAGAGACCCGACACGTTTTTATTAAATTTATTGTTTCTTACGAATGAAGCACTGGTCCAGGGTCTTCTCTAGCGGTAACCTGCATGTATTAACAAACATTTACAATGCAATAGGTCTCACATTTACGAGAGTTTGAGCTATTGGTATTGGGAATGACAATGCCTTGTATTTGTGTTGTTTTTAAAACTGATAAACTAAAGGCATTGTCATTTACAATGCCAATAGCTTAAACTCTCGCAAATGCGAGACCAACTGCATTGCAAATGCCAGTGCCCGTGCTATAAAAATACATTTTAAAAAGTGTTAGGAGAGAGCGTGTCCTGCCTGCAATAGCAAGCAGGACAAAGCTATTTGAGAAAATAGTGCTCGGAGGCTGTAATTGAAGCCTACCTAGTAACAAAACATGTCTCCATGGGAGGTTACAAAATGAGACAAGGCGGTACTAAGGAGGGACTACTAAGCCAATTGACCAATGAACAGCCGCAGTTTACAGTGGACAATGACACAAGTCAATGACCAATATGGGTGGAGAGTGGGCAGAGCTTCAAGTCCCTACCTGAATACAGCATGCCTCGCAGAGCAGTGCATGCGCTGCCCAGGCTCAACCGAAAAAGGAAGTTTTGGGCCTGGGGAGAAGGTTAACTTGCTAGGCAGACATGACAGTTTAAAACTGTACACACAGGCTCTGCAATGGCAGGCCTGAGACATGTTTAAAGGGCACTTAAGTGGGTGGCACAATCAGTACTGGAGGCCCACAAGTAGCATTTAATTTATAGCCCCTTGGCACATGTAGTGCACTTTACTAGGAACTTACAAGAAAATTTAATTTTGCTAATTGTGAATAAGCCAATGTTACCAATGTTTAGGGAAAGAACACAAGCACTTTAGCACTGGTCAGCAGTGGTAAAGTGTGCAGAATCCTAGGGCCAGGCAGCAAAAACATAAGGTCTGAAGGGATAAAGGTAGGGGAACCACGCCAAGGTTGCCAGGTCTAACAAGCCCACATTTGGGGGAAGAGATTTGTCCATTATGTTGCATGCGTGTGTTCTGTATTTTCTTATATTGACTCCCTTTAAGGCAGTGTGGCGTGAGACCTCTTTTTCACCTCGCTGTCAGTTTTAACCCGCTTCTCTGCATCCAGGCCTTTATTTCACTGCTGCCTGCTTCCGGTTATCAAGAATGCGCATGGGTAGAGTTCTCTACACAAGTCTGAATCTAATATCCACAGATCAGCCAGGGGCAGAGTGTTTCTTTTGAACGGGACTTCTTGATATCTTCGATGAATGTTGGCAAACTAAGATTCAAGATGAAAGGGAAGCCAGCCTTTGTCTCCCCTTTACAACAGCCTTCTTTTTGTTTTTATATTTGGCCTGTAAGATTAATTGCTGTGCTGATACAGTTCACCACATTCCACCTATTCGTCCTAATCTTCAGTGAAATAGGAAACAGCCCTGGAGCTAATCAGTCTTTTCCTATGACGTCAGGACGCACCATGCCAAGAGCATCTCGCCAGCTACTAATGTGAATAATAATCCTCGGGTCATTTAGAAGACACAATAACGTCTTGCGACCTGACTTTCTGAGGCAGGCCACCGACTGCAGCAAGTTCAGAACCACGTATAAGAAGCAGATGTGGAAAACTGATGTAAACGTGGTTACCTCTGGCCAGCACCAACCACCCTGTGTGGCATCACACTGAAAGATCTGATTCAGAAAATGATGGTGACGTCTTTTATGAGCCTAAAGCACATTTGGGAATATTCTAATCACTATAGTCCACATTGTGCCACCCTAAAGGAGCCTACTAACACAGAGGTTGTACGACGGTACAACGCATGTAAATACATTGAGTGCCTTTGCCACGCAATTTTTTACACGCTTTTTTTTTTACCGTGAATATGCATTTTCAACGCATGCCAATACAATGCATTGTTTTTGGATGTAAAAACAATGCATTATTGGGGGGGGGGGGGCAACTTACCTTAAATGCGTGGTATTGGCATGCGTTGTAAATGCATATTCGCAGTAAAAATATGCGTGCTAAAAAATGCGTGGTAATGGCACAACGAGGTAAAAACCTCGTTGTAAAGGCTGTTTCCCAACACAGAGAAGTACCACTTGAAAATCTGTTGAAGACATCACAAGTAAACGCCCGGCACTCTGTCGCCCTCCATTTATTAAATGAACACAGTCCCCGTGGGTACTCCTAAAACTAACCGTGCTGTGTTGCATGTGTATAGCAGTTTTTAATGAGGTGGATAGGTGTAGCACACTCCTGGGGTGTTGGATTACCTTAACCAATCACATGGGTGGTTATAGTTTGATGGCAGAAATTGGTTTTGAACGGACAGGTGGACTGTAGCTTTGTATGTGAATCTTCGTTAACGCAGGGATCTTATCTGACTTTACTTTGCAGAGCTATCTGCACACAATGCCCCTTGACATCCTTTGGTGTTAAATTGCCTTTTCATTGTATATTAATCCAAATGTATTTCAGGTGATCTCTGGGAAGGAGTGAATGTTATAATTGATCACTTTATATAGTACATGGGATTCTGGAAAATACGTCAGAACGTGACTATTATAAGGCTATTACAGTCGAGTTGTGACGTCACAATACCTGCTGCCAGCAGCCGAGGTAAAGGGCAGGTCACTTCAAGGAGTATAATCAAAGCTGCTGTTTAAAGCAACAAATGGAACGTTGCTTTTCTTTCTTCTGCTCTATAGATAGCTTACAATGACGAGCAGAGAGAATGTTTCTTTTTTGCATCCTTAGATACAGAAAAATGTTACAAAGAACTCCAGACGTAGCCATGAGGTATAACATAAGTAAGAGGTTTATTTAAGCTTAGATGGAGGATGGTAGTTACAAGATGGCAGTTCATCAGTTAGGTAGTTAAGGCCCCACCAGGAGCAGCATCCTTGCTGCTCAGCCCACAGTCTCCAATTGTCTCTCTGTCCACACAACCATCACTCCAACTCTCTACTCTCTCATCAGCATTCTAACATTCCACATACACATCACACTCATAGTGGCTGAGCAGCAGGGAAAGGAAATCAAGGTATAACAAAAAGCTAGAACCTTTCTGCATGTTTCTACCTCAGATTCCATGACCTTATAAAGGAACTATCCCTTCAGCCTCGTTCCTCTATATGGTTATGGAACTCCTCAGTGACTTGCAATATCCTTACAATGTATGGCAGGGTGTACTTTATTCCTGATATAAAACATGATTTTGACAGGGTTGTTGTGGCAGTTTTGGGCTTTGCTGAAGTCGTTTGATAGGACTATATGCAGCATCTATTTTTTTGTTTTACATTTTTGCGCAATTTTTTCTTTAAGAACTTATCCGCCAAAATGTATTTAACAATGTAAAGATCTTGTATATCGTGCCTTGTCTAGCAGTCTGAATCAAATATAGACATTCATGCAATTCTCACACCATTCTCAGTCAAAGCTTTTCATCATTGTCCAGGCGGGCAGTATTTAATCGTTGTCCTTTCGTACATCACTCCTGGGGCTGAAGGACCGTTGCAAACCCAATTCGCTGCAAATTTATGATTCGTTGTAGTTTCACTTCTTCATATCAACTGCGGCCACCCAAAATAAGGCGTGACCTAAATTAGCTGTTCAGCCTCAAGGTCACACCATTAAATCTTGGTTGCTTCCTCTCAACCTTTAATGCTTTTAAGGTCGAGCGTTAAACAACTGTGGGAAGTCTGAACTGGCCCAAGAGGTGAATAGCCTAAAAACTTCTCATTTTATTTGAAGAATAGGAAGTACAAGTGTTTGAAAACACAAACTTTTAATGTGCACCCTCTTCCTTTGGTTGAAAACCGTACATCCTCTGACCAGATGGCTGATCATTCGCTACCTGGGTAGGTTCCTTTTGTTCATCGTTTGGCATTCTGCTCTGCCAAACCCTTTCGGGTTGTCTGTATCTGGTTGTTGACTTGTAATTGGTACAAAGAATAACTGCAGTGATAACATTGTTGCAGTCAACAAGATCTAAATCTCAGAATTCGCAAGAGCATCGTTATGTAAACCAACGCAAGGTGAGTAGACTCTGCCTTCACCGTGGTGCACTTGAAAGCACTAGGAAACACTGGATGGAGTTGGAGCATGGTCGTGAAATGTTTGTTCTTCATGGATGGTTTGTCTCTGTGAAGCTCAGTAGCCACTGTCCCAGTATAAGTCCATGTCTGGTGTCTTTATGAAAGATCAGGGGTCAGATGTTAGTTGTTAGTTGTTCCGGGCTTGGAGACGTCTTTCAGGCCTTCCGAGATATGCTCTGTAGGAGTCTGACTGACCCGATGTGAAGGCTTTGAGAAAACTTGTATAGATCTGGGATAAACAACTTTTGTAGAGGCAAAGGTAGAGGACAAGTCGAGCAAGTCAGCCTTCTACTTACCTTCTCCTCAGCTTACATCTCTGGGTGGTTTACTAGATGAGCTCTGGAGAAAAGGAGGAGCCGTGTTTCCCCTTTCACCACAATTGACATCCTCACCCAGGCTGAAGCCTTTAAAGGCAGATGAAGTGTAAATATGTGGCGTTCTCACAGTGCTTCTGACAAATCATTTTAAGCTTACCAAGCCCTGGGTGGCATTTAGATGCCTACTGAGATGAACATGTAATATAGTCCAGGTACTTACAACATTTGTCCTATGGCTCTTCCTGAAGAAAGCGTGTTTGTTCGCCGAAACACACGTAGAGAGGACTATGATTTACCAACGAAAGATTAATTAGGCCACAACTTCTATTTTGTATACATTCAATGTTTTTTACCCGTTTTGTATTAGCTATTGTACTAGTATCACTTTGTCTTTTTTTGTGTATTCACCTAGGTATAAATGTTAGATTTATTGTTATGTTCTAGTGGAAAATTTTCCTTACCTGGAAAATTAAAAGATGTGTTAGGAGATAATTCCATACAAAACATTCTTTCTTGTTGTTAATTTATGTGTGATGTCAGGAGTTGACTCCGATTTATCATACTAATTGTGAACACAAATGTTTTTATTTACATGTTCTTATGGCCTATATCCGTCTATTGTGAGGAGTACTATTTTCTATTGGTTGCCAATGGGATTTTTGTTGCTTTGTTAGGTGCCTACTGAGCCAGCTTCCATGTCTCATAGCCTTGGTTAACTCTGGGTTGTCTGGTATTGGGCATGGTACACGCTGTCGTCTTGGAAGCTTTGGATACTGACCTTTATGTGAAAGACACTCTGCCTTCACTTGACCCTACAAATGGATAGACACTGCCACTCTGAAGGCACCAGGGAAATTAGACTTGCCTTTATGATTACCCCTTGTAGGGTAGTCCTAAAGGCAAGAGGAGATGAGGGTGTCTGTTTCTTTACACCCAGGAAGCCTCCTTTTGCATTCTATTTAGTAGTCGGGATAAGGCTTTGGGAACTGTGCTTTTTTTGCCTGTTTCCTTTCTTCCTGCATTGGATTCTACCAGGGCTGGCACTGTTACTTGTACAGGCCAGAAGGCTGCGTTCACTGGGGCATGAACAATCTGATGAACTGTTTCACTTAGCATTGAAATGCGGGTCTGCGTTTGTGTTTTCTACAGCCCTGGGCATAGTAATGACAAAACAAAGTTAGGACAGTCTCAATAAGAAAATGAAATTAGATTTAGAGAACAAACCTGAAGACTAAACATTAATGTGATTGTCTTTTCATTCGCTTGTTCTCTCACTACAGACGTTGACCATGAGGAGTGTCTGGTTCTCATAAACTGGCATCCTGGCTGTGCTGACATTTAGCTGGAAAAATAAAATGGGTACTTATATTTTTTTATTTTCCGTCTGTTTGGTTCGTTTCTTACCCACTTCAGCATTTATTGCTATGTAGGTTTATTGCCCGAAGTTCATATTTTGCATATGCTCTGCACCAGTCCTATGTAAAGCTGATGAGATTGCATCTATAGGTACAAAAGGAGTCAGTGGCGGCCGGCAACATTAGGTACAAAAGGAGCCCGTGGCGGCCGGCAACATTAAAATATGGTGAGGTACGATGCCCAAAAACTCACTGTATATGTTGCACGGAGCCGGTGAATCCAGCAGGCAGCAAGACAGGAAATGACTTCCTCCCTTGTGCTAAGTGAGTCGAACCAATCCTGATTGAATTGAACACCGATCTTAACAGTGAGAATCCTGAGGCTTTGTGTAACTAGGTGCAAGGAAGAGTGTATGAGAAGGGTGATCTTTTAACACTACAGAAAGCTTCGCGGGACTCTTCGGAGCCTTTCTCACGGCAACTGCGATGCTAAGGTTTCGATTCCCTCCTGACAGCCCAGTCTCAAAGCCAGACCTGCAGGTTTGAAAGATGCTGGCCTGTTGTCTATTTGGGACGTTGTTTCTCTTTAATGCTACCTAAAGCAATGAGTCATGCCCTTCCTCGTATGTAAAATCGGATCTGATCAGGACACGCCCTTACCTTGTGTAGGCCTAGGAATGCACCTTTTATGGACACGTGAGATAATACTTTTAAGTTCCAATAAGGGCACAGTTTTAAAGTAGAGTGTATTTGAGGCATGTTGAAGGGAAGATCTCCATTCCAATTTTTAATCCTAAACAGCGCTGTGAGTAATTATTTTCTCTAATGACATTTACGAGGGTAAAATAAATCATGTGGGAAAATAAGTTTGTCGAAAATGTTTTCCCTGTACAGTTTGTCATTCTAGTGCAACCTTTTCTCAGTAAATGTTTTCTTTTCACTCTGCATTCCTGAAAGTTCAAAATACCTTTAAGTGAAATTATTTTGGTGACCTTGGCCCAAGAATTGTATGTTAATAGACTTCTCTCCCAGCAACCTTTGTGATTAACAATATTAAACAAATGTGCTTCCACAGATCCTCTTGTAAAAGTTAAAGCCCTAAACATTGTCCAAAACAGACGACTTATTATCTGTGGATCAATGTGTAGCGGATTGGAGATGCTCTTCATATGTAAAATGCGTATGCCAACATCTGTACGACTTGTTTCTCATCTCACAAGGACAGCAGACATCCGCTGAGGCCTGGGTGTTAGGATGCTGGTGACAGTCCCGACACCCAGCAACAATATCTATGAAGTTCTGGACCAGAGTATCTGCTCACTGATCAGAAAATGAACTGACACTACCGCACACCCATTTCACGGCTACGAATAGCCCCTCTTAATGCTGACGATGCAAAACAAGTAAACTAGGATAAGACTGTGCAGGTCAAAAAAAAATCTAAACTGTATCACAATGTTTGCAATCTAGAGGTAATTACAGTTACCTTGAAGGAACATGAAGGGTCTTACAGGGGGAGAGGAAGATGCAAGTAAGTGTAAGCTGGTGAGGAAAAGAGTAGAGAGCACATAGCAGATCTCCCTCCACTTCAGTAAAACTTCTGCTTTGGGACTCTGAGAGAGATTTTAACAGTGTAACTGTCACGACTGATCTGTATTCTTAAAGTCAAACGCAAGGCTCCACATAAGACTTTTACAACAGCGTCTGGGGAATCAGAGGAGTCATAGGTCACTAAAATCGGTGGAGAAGCTGTAGCTACAACAGCCACTGACCCAGGCGCTCCCACAACGGTGCCCTCCAAAGAAAATACTGACAGGATTGCTATTGCATCAGTAGCTGTCATTTCAGAAGCAGCGGGTCAACACACCTAAGTGGCAGTCCCTTCTGACAGCTATCCAGCTCTTATTCCTGGCAGAATGTCCTCAACCCATAAGTGTTGTACTTGTACCCATTTCAGCCTTTAAAGTAGGCAAACTTCAAAGAAAAGTCTTGGTAGTGCACAAGACCCTGCCTTTGCCTGCCCTGGCTCCAGACACACTAAAGGGTGTGGACACTTATTTGTGTGAGGACAGGCACAGCCCTATTCAGGTGTCAGTGTCAACTCCTCCCACCACTCAGGAAGCCCCATCAACCTGGTGATGGGCCATCAGGATATGCAGGGCACACCTCGGCTCCCTTGGTGTCTGTCTAGAGTGAATGCACAAACATCCCAACTCTCATCCTGACCCAGACATGTATTCAGAGACAGGCAGAGGCACAGAATGGTTAAAGTAAGAAAATGCAATTTTTCTAAAAGTGGCATTTTCAGACCTGCAATTTAAAAACCAGCTTCACTAAAAGATGTGTTTTTAAATTGTGAGTCCAGAGACTCCAACTTTCTATCCGCTCCCAATTGGAAGATACACCTGTAAGATGTTACAAGGCAGTTCCAATGCTAACCTATGGGAGCGAAGGGGCTTGCTGTAGTGAAAAAACGAATTTAGCAGTTTTTCACTACCGGGACATGTAAACCCAGCAGTACATGTCCTACCTTTTAAATACACTGCGCCCTGCCCAAGGGGCTACCTTAAGCCTACCCTAGGGGCGCCTTATATGTCATAAAAGGACAGGTTTAGGCCTGTCAAGTGGGTGCACTTGCCAGTTCAAAAAAGCAGTTTAAAGCTGCACACACACTGAGGCATGTTTGCAGGGCTACTTGTGTGGGTTGTACAATCAGTTCTGCAGGCCCACTAGTAGCATTTGATTTGCAGGCCCTGGGCACCCATGGTGCACCGTAACAGGGAATTACTAGTAAATCAACAATATTTTAGACAGAGAGTACTTGCACTTTAGCCCTGGTCAGCAGTGGTAAAGTGCCCAGAGTCGTAACACAAGCGGGAATAAAAATGCAGCACACAGTCAAAAACAGGAGGCAAGAGGCAACAAGCATTGGCATAGCCAATAGGTCTCGCCTTTGGGACCTTATAAGTGTTTAGCCATGCAACATTTGCATAACTAATTACTTATAAGGTCCCAAAAGCGAGACCTATTGGCTATGCAAAGCGGCTGCAAAAGTGAAAGTAATCGCTGAAAAGCGCAACGCGTGCACCCGCGCACATGCACTGTAGCTCTAGGCTGGCCTGGTAGCACTTTTTGGAGCCCCCTCAATAAGTCTCGCCAGACCAGCGCATGCGCTGGGTCAGGCAAGACCTAAAAGACAAGGGAAACCATGCCAAATGATGCCAGGTCTAACAAACCCTATATAGTACAAGGCGTGTGGTCGGCACAAGAGACGACATATCACATTAATCTAATGCAGCCTAGGGCAGTACACCTAGCCTTCCACAAGCAGGGCGATATAGAGTAGAAAACTTTCACAGGGAACCCAAGATGTTAAACTAGAAATCTGATGATCACAGCACTCGAACTGCCAGGTGCAATCTACCTGCCATGTGTGCAGAATGCTGTAGCAGGTGCTTTGAACAGAATGTTTCTTGCAATCAAGAAATGGGTGTTAAACGTCTCCGTGCCCTACAGATGCTTCTGAGATTGGGTTTTTCCTCAACTACATTTGCTTGCAAACAGGCAACATAAAATGCCTAGAACACGCATCCATGTAGCTTAAACTTGAGTCCAAGAGCAATGACTTGTTGATCAGCTAGTCGGAGAGATCCCTCCACCCACTTCCAGCTAGACCGGGGAAATGATCTTAATCTCACTGGACTTAATTCATCATTGTCGCGAGAACTCGCCGTGAACCTTATGCCGGCCATTTATTTGAGTCCGTTTTCGTGTTTTAATTCTTTGTGTGCTGTTGAATGAAATACCTGGCCAATCATGCTGCAAGAGCAAAATGCCAATTAAAGTGGCAGTGCAGAGGAAAGTAAAGAGCGCAGTTGCAAGCAGAACCTTACTCCGAATTTAAAACAAGCCAATCTGCCTTACACATCCTGTGAAACCTACCTTTGTCAATCACAGGCATGTTTGTATACATCATGTAGGCACCCGCCTGTACATCCTGTTTCATGAAGACCGTTTTGAGCAGTTGTGTACGTTTTCTGCAATTATGATTTATTCTTTTCTATCCATAACAAACCAAGCCTGTAATGGACGCGCCGCCCTTCGTTTGGGGGATCACTGTTATTGATTTGATTTTTAAACCGCGATATCCTCCAGGGATTTAAATTGCGAGAGTTGGGGAAATGAAATGGCGCTCGTCCCACATGTGCACAGCACGTGCCGGTGAGATCGCATATCTGTGGTGTAAAAGTGTTAGCACGAGCTGCACAATCCAGATGGGCCGCAACTTCCGCCAGCACGAGAATCCACTCTATTTCGATTGTAGCGCGAGTTCCTGTGCACCTGTTAAAAATTACTACCAGTTGTACACCATTGCAATCCTCTAATTGAATACTGATTCTTGAACTTCCCGCCTGGTACAAAGAGGCGTACGTTTTAAAAGCTCCTAGGGAATTTCACTTACAATTTCTTTCAAATTTGGCATGTGTGTATTTGGCAGATATGTGGGCGTTTTGGCACATTTGACGCCCATTAGGTGAATTTTAAGGATATACATGTTGCCATCTTGTGTTTAGAGGTGATGGAGAGGGAGAATGTTGAACACCTGCAAAGGGTGGGATGCTGAGGGGGCGAGGTGTGTGGGGGGGGGCGGGGCGGCTTGGTTATGTTTGAGTGAATTGTACTGTACTGTTGTAGGGTACCTGTAATTGGCACAAGAGATGCTTATGTAACATTTCTCAATATACAGTGGTTCTGCCCCTGTGAGCAGGACTGGGTTTGTCATAAAGGAAACATTGGCGTTTTCCAGGCTTGAAAGTGGACCGGAGTGAGCAATAACCAGGGCTACTGGAATTATGCATCAGGAGAAGGCCAAATTATGCAGCAGAGTAAATTGGACCAAGAACAAGCAAATTATGCGGCGTAAGGCAGTCCTTTTTTTTGGTAGCATTACTTCATTATTTTGTATTTTTTTACACTTCTTAAAACTGCCTCATTAGTACCAGTTTAATACCCAAATATAGCAATAAGCAGCGGAAAGGTGACCAGTCGACCTTTGCGAAGGGCCTTGCACTGCGCAGCAACACATGCTGCTGCGTTTTTAGTAACTTTTGAACCGTTTGAGCTTGAAACCATTTTTTGTAATCTGCAGATTATGCAGCAGATGATTTATTATGTGGCAAATCTATAATTATGTGAAAATCGCTGCGGTAGCACAATCTTTTAATTCCAGTGTCCCTGATGATAAGCTATCTTTATCAACATTGACTTGAATTAATTGCAAAAATAACGCACCTCAGTTCTGTCACAGGTCTCGTAAAAACAGACTTTTTAGCCCATATTTGTGGGAGTTCAGTGAAATCAATTGTTTGGACTCATTGAATATAAATGATATATATTAATGTCAGATAACTTCAGGCTCCCTTGGACAACATTGTTAAGGTCTTGTGGGAAGACCTCGAGCACATGCACTGGTATTTAACTGCTCCATTCTCTACCAACAGTACACAACAAACTTAGGGGCCTATTACGATGGCGGGCGGACAAAGTCCGCCCACCACTGTAACGAAATGCGGAACCATCCGCCAGGGGTGCAGGGGTCCTGCACCTGCAATTAGGATGCCACTGTGGCAGTGGCATTCCCCATTCCCATCATTGTGGCGGGCGGAGCTCACAGCACCGCCCGCCACAGTGCTGGGAATGCACGTTGTGTATTGACATGCACAAGGTGACAGCACCGTGCGGTGCCTGCCACTGTATTCCCCCATGTGCACCCCGAACACCCTGGGGGCCTGCTACGGGCCCCCAACAGCGAAGACCGCATGCCTTTCCATGGCGGCGTTGCTGCCATGGAAGGGCTGCTTTCCGCTATCATCATAATATGCATGGTGGTGTCTTGCAGACACCGCCACCATGTTATGCATGATTTCCGCCCGGTCGACGAGTCGACCAGCAGAATAGCGACGGACGGTCTTTCCGTCCGCCGCGGATCCCCCCCCCCCCCCCCCCCAGCCATCCGAATATGGCGGGGGGGTCTTTGAAGTGTGGATGGCGGGCGGATCGCCCCCACCTGGCCAGCAGTGACTACCGCCGGCCCGACGGGGGCGATCCGCCCGCCATCCTAATGGGCCCCTTAGTTTTCAAGCTGCTGTGCTTTGTTTTTATACCTTCTCTGAGTAACGCCACTTATATCTCACTTACACAATGTCAAGTTAATTGCATTCTACATCGTTCCATTTGTAATAATTTGTGAATTTGTTCAGAGCATCACCCACTGATGCCTATATCTAACTTTTAAGCATTATATTTATCAGCTTTTGCGCACATACTTCAATTCCCTGCACCTTTGTCTCATCCTAAATCTGTTTTCTTTAGCGTTAAGACTTCTGTTCTGAGAGTGGTGCTTTATTTTCCTCCGTTTTCTTATTATTATTTTTCAGCCACTATTTGTGATTTTCATCTGTTTTTCTGACTTTGATTTATTGATCAGTTTCCGGTTAGACAACCGTGAGGTTTATGTCCCATTAACTCTGCACTTATGGCATTTTTTTTTTGTTTTATTCCCCTGGCTTCAGTTTTTTTTTTTTTTTTTTTTTTTGTTTTTAAAAGTTTTATTGAACAATAATTCGATTACAAGCACGGGCCTACAACCACCAGGGCCGGCCGCTAAGTACAGAATGAAATATACATTTATCAAAGCTGCAGTCGGTTCCCGGGGGTCGGCCCCGTAGCGAGTCCGGATAGTTCTAGAGGCACAGGAGACTGAGATCAAACAAACACAGAAAACTAAAAGAAAAACAAAAGGCGAGGCATAAAGACAAACGGCGCAGGTCAGGCTTCCTCCGGGGAACTCCAGGTCAGACCATTAAGCAGCACATGAAAGGAAGGAGTACCGGGAGGCTGGGGACGGGGGGGGGGGCCAAGGGAACTGAACGTCCATATGTAGTCATTCCAAAAGGTGCCCGGAACCGTCAAGGGTCAGGGGGACATGGCGATATCGGTGTCCACCAGGGGGGGCGTACAGATACCCCCGCGATATGCATTCCATTGCCCCCAGATTCTGCCCCATGCCCCCGGCTTACCACGGGCAACATACACAGTCTTCTCCCTGAACATACACCAGTCCATATTCTCCTTCCATACTGACACGGTGGGCGGCCGCTGGGCACCCCAAAGCTGCGCTATATCTCTCTTGGCAATCATGTTCCCCAGGGCCGCCCACCGAGTCTGAGCCGCGCTATAATCATTGGGCTCCCACACATTCAGGACACAGCGACGCACCTCCGGCAGCAGCACAACCCCAGTGACCTGTCCCATAACCGTATGTACCCGGCGCCAGTAGTCCGCCACCTCGCGGCACTCCCACAGGATATGGAGAAAGGTGGCACTGAGCCCACAACCCCGCTTACAGAGCCCATCGTCGGAATATCCCATCGAGACCAAGCGAGGACCCGTCACATACACCCGGTGAAGAATCTTAAGCTGTACCAACCGGAGACGGGCTGGAATGGCGACCTCTTTGGGGGACGACAGTGCAGACTGCCAGTCCTCGTCGTCCAATTCCACCCCATCCCCCGTCCAAGCCTCCCGAAGGCGCACCAAGAGGTCAGTCCGATGATTAATCAGTTTCTTATAAATTAAAGAAATAGTGCTGTCCGGGACATGTCCGTCAAGTATGCGGTCCTCGAGGGGCGAGGAAACCGGGATCGTGGTCCCCTCTCCAAAGACCGAGAGCAGGGCGTGTCGAACCTGGGCATAGCGGAAGAACTCCCTGTCCGTAAGCTCATATTCGGCCTGAAGAGCCGCGAAAGTCTTAACCGCGCCCTTATGCCACAGGTCTCCCACTTTGCTGATACCAATCGTGTCCCATTGGTCAAACCCCTTCGTAGTCCAGAGGCTCCCCAGGCGATCGGAGGCAAACAAAGGAGTAGCACATGTCAGTCGCTCACCCCAGCCCGTGGCCGCAGTGGCGGCCCTCCAGGTCCGCACAGCAATCTTAGTAGGACCCGTAAGGGTCCGGCCAGCCGAGCGGGAGTACAGCGCCCTGTTATAGTCCCCGCCGGGAAGCAGGAACTTGTCCATCTCATACGCCGGGTTCAGGCCAGGCGCATACGTGGCATGGTTGATGGCCGAAAGCTGCGCGGCCCAATAATACCTGCGAATGTCGGGAAGCGCGATGCCCCCGTCATACCAGGGGAGAGTAAGCTTAGCAAGAGCAATACGCGCCCGCCCGTCCCACACCAGTCTCCTCTGCAGGCTCTCTACCTCCCGAAAGTAGGCCACTGGGATGACGTCGAAGGAATTCTGGAGTGCATAGAGGAACCTGGGAAGGGACATCATTTTGAACAGCGCGGCCCGACCCAGCGGGGACAGGGGCAGCCTGCACCACCGGGCCGTATCCTCTCGCAATCGCCGAAGCGGACGCAGGAGATTCAGCTCATAGCGAGCCACCGGGTCCAGTGAAACGTATATCCCCAGGTACTTAAAGCCGCTCAGTGATACCTGGATCGGAAGCCGAGGCGGTAGGAGTGGAGGACCACCGGAGATCGGATAGACGCAGGATTTAGACGAATTGATCGTGAGACCCGAATTATTCCCAAAGGAAGTCAGAACGTCAAAGAGGACGTTGAGCGACTGCCGCGGTGAGGTGAGATATAGGAGAATATCGTCCGCATACAGCGAAACCCGATCTTCAAAGCCCGGGGCCCACCGGATCCCTCGAAGCGAGGGCTCCCAGCGGAGCCAAGCCGCGAGTGGCTCCAGGGCGAGAGCGAAGAGCAAAGGGGACAACGGGCATCCCTGCCTCGTGCCCCTGCCGAGGGCAAAGGGCCGAGAGACCCGCCCGTTCACCACCACCTGAGCCATGGGTCCCGTGTACAGAAGCTTCACCCAGCCAATAAATCCTTCCCCAAAGCCAAATTTAGCCAAGACAGCCCAGAGGAATGGCCACTCGATGGTATCAAAAGCCATCGTGGCATCCAAAGAAACCAGCACGGCCGGTTCGGAGAGGAGCTCCGCCCTGGCAAGGGCGCCATGAAGACGCCGCAAGTTAAGAGCGGTGTTACGATGCGGGATGAATCCGCATTGGTCCGGATGAATCAGATCGCACACGACGCTCAACAGACGATTGGCAAGGACTTTCGCCAGGATCTTAGGCTCCGCATTTAGCAGTGAAATAGGCCGGTAAGAAGTACAGCGATCTCGCGGCTTGTCCTCCTTGGGGATAACGACTATCGTGGCCAAACGCTGATCGGCCGGGAGGGAACCCGCCGCCAGAGACTCACGGAACATGCGACTGAGGAAGGGCGCAAGCTTGTCAGGGCGCAATTTATATAGCTCAATGGGCAGACCGTTGGGACCCATAGCCTTGCCCGAGCGAAGGGAGCGGATCGCAGTCGCTATTTCATCCACCGACAAGGGGGCGTCCAGCC
The DNA here is from genome assembly GCF_964204655.1 of Triturus cristatus. Taxonomy (NCBI): domain Eukaryota; kingdom Metazoa; phylum Chordata; class Amphibia; order Caudata; family Salamandridae; genus Triturus; species Triturus cristatus. The sequence goes on from NC_140582.1 coordinate 323,709,984, forward strand.
GCTCACGGTCCTCAACGGACAGGCAGGGCAAGGCGATATCCCTCAGTAGAAGGCGAGAGTCATCCTCATCCCTGTCAGTCACTGGGGAGTACACAGCCCGGAGGTGGTCGGCAAAACATTCCACAATCTCGTCAGGCTCCGTCACACACACACCATCCGCAGCACGCAACTCCGGGACCACACGATTCACTCTCTCCTTCCTGTCCAGCCACGCGATCAACTTTCCCGCCTTGTCCCCGGCATCGTACAGTCGACCCTGCTGCTCCCTATACATAGTTTTGGCCGCGTCAGTGACCAGGGACCTATATTCAAACTGTTTCAGGCTGAGGGCATGGAGCCCGTCCGGAGTAACATTCGCCTCCAAGGCCGACTCCAGCCCCAAGATGTCAGTCTCCAGCCTCACCACTGCCTCACTCTTGACCCTCTTAGCCACCACTATCTGGGAAAGGGCGTGTCCGCAGATCACGGTTTTAAAGGCTTCCCACAGGGACATTGCAGAAGACACCGACCCCTCGTTATCCAGGAAGTATTGGTCCATAGCCTTAACCAGGCTGTCACGAGTCGTAGGGTCTCGCAGGTACCATGGGTTAATGGGAGCGATCCGCCCTGCAGACCGCGGCCCGGTGTCAAAAACAAGCCACAGCGGAGAATGGTCGGAGATACCCCGCGCCAGGTGCCTGACCTCTCGAATCCGACCAGTCTGCGCCGCGGGCATAAGGAAGTAGTCTAACCTAGAGAGACTCCCAAGCGCCCCCGAGTGAAAGGTGAATTGACATTGGGTCGGATGCATTAATCTCCAACTATCCACCAAGCCGAAGGTCTCCAGCATCCCACCCAGCCATGCCTGGGCAGCGGGGAGGGTCCTTGGTGGGTGACGATCCAGTTCACCCGAAACCACAGAATTAAAGTCCCCGCCCATGAGCAGGAGGCTGTCCGGAAGGTCAAGCAGCATTCGACCCAAGTCAGTGAAGGTGGAGTTCTGGAGGCCCGGGGGGACGTAAACTGAAACCAGGGCAAGGGGCTGCCCCTCCCACCTCTCAATCAAACACACATAGCGCCCTCTGTCATCCGAGACTATCTTAGTGATCTCCACCGGAAGTGAGGTTCGCAGCAGAATGCCCACCCCCCTGGAACCAGTTGTGAAACCAGAATGGGCCACGAGGCGGTATCCCCCCCCTGTTCATTGCATGACAAACATTGCCAACCAGATGCGTCTCCTGGAGAAACACCACATCAGGAGTCAAACGACGCAAATATTGCAGTACTACACCCCGCTTGATACGGTCCCCCAACCCATTGACGTTCCATGACATAAGCCTCAACCCGTCCCCCCCCCCATCCCCCCCAATAGATCAAGGGTCCCCCAGCCTGCAGCACAGTTCCCAAATGTGGACAAAAATCAGTACCTCGCCCTGTAAACAAAAAACACACAGCAAAACAAACCCTCCTCCCCCCCAACCCCACCCCAGGACCAACTCCCCCCACCCTGCACCCCTGCGGGCCAAAAAACCCCCCCAACTTGCAGTGTGCCTGTCGCCCCACTAACCCCATTCTACGAAAAGAACCCAGAGGAGGTAAGGGACCCGTCCCCGCCCGCCCCCCTCACTGGTCCTGGTAAAACACAATATGCAAATGAAATAAGACCCGACAGTACAGTGCAAAAAGGCAAAATCAAGGACCAAAAGTCATTCTAAAGGGGACCCATCACCTGCGGTGCCCGCAGAGGGTCCGGGACGGCCACCTCCGTCCGGCAGAGAGTCCAGCCAGTCACTTGCAGCCACAGGAGAGTCAAAAAAGGCTGTCCGATCCCCATGTTCCACTCGGAGTTTTGCAGGGTAGAGCATCGAATACTTTAGGCCCAGCTCACGGAGACGACGCTTCACCCCTTGGAATCCCATCCGTTGTTTCTGGACCAGTTGCGTGAAGTCCGGGTAAAAATTGATGGTCGAGTTCTCATGACGAACCGGGCCGTGGGTCCGTGAGGCCTGCAGAATAGCGTCGCGGTCCCTGTAGTAGAACAGTTTGGCCACGATAGGCCTCGGGGGGGCCCCCGGCCGTGGCCGACCGCCCGGAACTCGATGGGCCCGCTCCACGGCAAAGAACTTACTTAGGCCAGCCGAGGACAACTGTTTCAGGATAAGTTCCTCGACCACGAGGTCAACCGGGCGGCCGTCAGAGGACTCCGGTACACCTATGACGCGGATGTTGTTGCGTCGGGCCTGTCCCTCGAAGTCCTCAAGCCGCCGGGCCATATGGTCGTTAACCACCCTGATGTCTCCAAGCGCGGCCCGCAGATCCGACACCTCCGCACCGAGGGTGGAGGTCCGTGCGTCGAGAGCCTGGACCTTCTCGTTAGTTTTGGAGAGGTCGGCCCGGATCAGGGTGACATCGATCGCGACAGTGTCAATCTTACGGGCCAGGGCCTCATATTGCGTCGCGATGGTTTCCCTGATGCCATCAATGGCGCCCATAATGTCCTGCAAGGATAGTTCCGTAGTGGCGGTCGCGCCTCCTTCCGCAGTATCCGAGGGGAGGCCAGCAGCGCCAGAGGGCCCCCTGCCCTGGGTGTAGCGGTCCATGTTATTACTCTGGACTGCCCCCCCGCGGAGGGAAGCCTTGGTCTTGCGGCCCTCGGGACCCCCTTTGCCCCCCATGTGAACACGGTCACCAGAGGGGACCTCCAATCAAGAGGTGTAAGGCACCAGCAAGAAGACCACAAAATGTCGGTATAGGGGGTCCGAGGCGATAGGCGCTCTAGTGGCAGATGAAAGAAAACCTCATGCAGAGGCCCAGGAAGCACCTCTCCACCCCGAGCGCACCTCCCTGCCGGTCTCCTGAAGTGCAAAACCGAAACCGAAAGTGGTGGATCGGCAGCTGGCACCGCGCTGAAGCCGCTGTTGTTCAATTGCAGCCCGGTCCCTCGGGTCACCTTCACCCCGGTCACCTCCGTCGGGTGGGTCCCAAAAGTTCCGACGACGACAACTCAGGATTCCCAGGTCCGATTTGAGTTTTGAAAAGAGATATACGCTCAGCTGGTCTTTATCTCCCAGATTCCATAAGCCACGTCAGGATATTCTCAGGATAAATTCCGAGGAGCAGAGAGGGTCCGGGGAGCCCTGTGCTCACGCGACCATCTTGGATGCGCGCTAGGCTCCTCCTCCTTGGCTTCAGTTTTTAATGTAGAGAAATCCGTTCAAGTTCTTCTCTAGGAAAATTGCTAACACTGACATGAACAGAATATCCATGGTATATGGCCCTTTGAATTGGAACCGAGTCTAGTCTCTGACTCTTTTTAGTTTCAAAAGAGAATTTTATTTAAAAGTAAAGAGGTGTCAATATACAATATAGATGATTGATCATCAAACAACGTCATAAATAAATTCCAGCAGAAATACATGAATGAAGATAAAGAATAACAAGCAATATAGTGAGAAAGTAAGAAAGAGAAATGGTATATATTACATAGTATTTAGAATAATACCTAGAGAATCTATGGAGGCTTGAGTACCTCTTGTTGGGAAGGATTTGGTAAGGAGTGTTGTTTGGCGCAAGTGTCAAAGAATGTTGTAATAGGTAACCATAACTGAATTCTTTTAGTAAATGTAGGTGTGGGTGAGGTGGAGAATGTATCCAATCTGTGATTGTGGCATATATCATACCACCAGGACTTACGTGACATTTTTGTGAAGTCTTTTCAATTTCTTGTTATTTGTTGAAATGCGACTGCCATCAATAAGTCAATTATTTTGAAATTAATCTCAATATTGTCCCAAACCGGTGAAAGGCTGCCTAAAAAGATTGTTACCGAAAATGGGACTTTTGTGTCAAATTGAATTAATTTGAGACCAGACCCGTTTCCAAAAATTATATACTGGTGAACATGAGAATAACATATGAAACAGATCGGCGTTTGGAGAAGTACAAGACCAGCAGGTGTCTGGTACGTTAGGGAATCGTTTCTTAAGGGTTTGTGGAGCCAACTAAAGCCTGTTCTATATATAACAGTGTTTGTATCAAACTAGCTGCTCTTGAAGATTTGCGTATTTTAGTCCAGATCTTAGTCCACAATGTTAAGGGCCACACTATATTAAAGTCCCTCTCCCATGCCTCTTCAACGCTTCATTTCTGTCTCAATGTGTCAGTGGATTGAAGAAAGGCATATAAGGTGGATGCTTTGGGTTGAATGCGTAAAAGAGTGGATAGATCCTTATACAGATGAGTAGTGTGATCTTTGGAGGCTGTGTTCAATAGCTGCGTGTAAATATCAAGTACAATTTTACGAAGAGTGTAATATTTAGAAATGAAGGAATTCGGTAAAGAGTATAACTGTTTAAGCGAGGAAAAATAAAGAAATTCTTTATCTAAGAATAGTTGGTGAATCCATATTAGGCCACGTTGTCTCCATGTCTTCCAGTAAAAGGGTTTGTTACGTATCAGTAAGATGTTATTGCGCCATATGCTTGAGTTTAAAAAAGAGTCCAGAGTGTCATGAGATAAGGGATATAAAAGGCTTAATAATTTGGAAGTGAGCTTAAACAGAGGAGTGGATAACGTTTGGGGTTTACGGGAAAAGGAAAGGTATTCTTGAAATGAAAAAGGAGAGAAACGAAAGTTCAACAGATGTCCATAGTGGACAATCATCCACAGAATCAAGCAACCAGTAGGAGGTTTGTCACAATAGGAAAGGTTTTTGATAAGCAGAAAAATTGGGAAAATTGACTCCTCCTTCGGCTTTGGGATGTATTCGTTAGAAATAGACATTCGTGATTTCTTGGCATTCCATAAAAAAGACAGTACTGAGTTTATAGATTTAAATATTTTAGTAGATATGTGGACATGAATGTTGGAGATGGCATACAAAACTATGGGAGATAGCATCATCTTGATAGTATCCAGACGGCCCCACCAAGATAAATAAAGGGGGTGCCATTTAGTTATAAACTCTGAAATTTTTTGAATGCAGTTGTTCATGCATAGAGTTACAGTGCCTTTAATTGTTGGTGTAAAATTTAAACCTAAATATTTGATATGAGATGGCTTCCAGGTAAAGTTGGTTGAAGCAAAATCAGCTTCAAAAGTAAATTTAGTCAAAGGTAAGATTTCACATTTATCGCTATTTAGTTTGTATCCAGAGATTAGTGAAAAGGACCAAACCTCCTCTAAGAAGGCAGGGATCGAGTCGTTGGGGTTTGAAATGAAAAGCAAAATATCGTCAGCGTACGCTGCAAGTTTGACGTTGGGCGTGGGAGTCTGAAAACCTTTTATTTGTGCATTTTGACGAATTTTTGAAATAAAGGGTTCAAGGGCCAAATTGAAAAGAAAGGGGGACAGAGGACATCCCTGACGCACCCCTCTACCAAGGTCAAAGAATGGTGATATTAGACCATTAGCACATATAGCAGCGCAAGGTTTAGAATATAACACTGAAATTAGGGAAATAAAGTTTGGGCCAAAACCAAACCATTTGAGGGTATAAAATAGGTATTGCCATTCCACTCTATCAAATGCTTTTTCAGCATCTAGTTCTATAGCTGCAAGGGGGTGGTTAAAATGTGAGACTTTAGAGAGGATGTTGAAGAAAAGTCTTGTGTTGTCTTGTATAACTCGTCTCTTCACAAAGCCGGACTGTTCCTTGCCTAATATTTTTGGAAGGTAAGGGTCTAAGCGTAAAGCAAGTGCTTTGGAGAAAATCTTGTAATCTATATTAACCAGCGAGATGGGTCTAAAGTTCTTACAGTACTGTGAATCCTTTCCTTCTTTAGGTATTAAACAAATATGAGCATCGGAATAAGAGCCACCAGAATTTTTTTTAAAGAGTAAAAGGAATCAATTAGAAGAAGTAGTTTAGGCATTAATAAATTGGAGAAATAGAGAAAGAATTCAACAGTGAAGCCATCTGGTCCAGGTGCCTTATCTTTTTTGAGATGCTTGAGTGCATCCAAGAGTTCTTGTTGTGTGAGCTCAGTTTCCAGAAGGGATAGATCAGCAGAAAGCTGTTTTTTGTATGGTGGAGAAAAAGTGTGAAAGCATATGGTCTGTAGGATGTGTTTCGGAGGAATACAGTTTTTTGTAAAATAAAGCAAATTCATTTAAATTTCCACATCTTTGAATTTTAAAACGGAACCATCGTCCTAAATAGTCAATACTCAATTGGTTATGCTTAGTTTTTAAATAGTTGGCCAAAAGTTTTCCTGCTTTATTTCTACCATCATAAAATTTAGCGCTAGATTTCAATAAATATAACGAGGCATTATCCGTTGATTCCTTGTTAAACTGTAACTGCTTGTATAAGGGTATTAAGAACATCTTTTGAATTAGATGTGTAAAAAAGAATGCTCCAGTCTCTTAATGTCTTGGAATAATGAAAGTGTACGGTTGCGAGCGATACTACGTTTTTTTGCCACATAAGTTATAATAAAATCCCTTGCTGAAGCTTTAAAAGCATCCCAAATAGTTGAAAATGGTAGGGATTCAGTTTGATTTATAAAGAAATAATCAACAAAAAAGGCATTAAATGAGGAAGAAAACTCTGGATCAAGAAGAAGAGAATTGTTAAATCGCCATCTTCTAGGAGCATTAGTTTTGGGTAAAAAGTCCAAATCCATTGCAGTAGGAGCATGATCAGATAATAAAATCGGTCCTATTTATGCGCAAGTAAGTGCTTGCGAAATGTTATGCGATATAAAAAAAATAATCAAGTCTTGATTGGGAATGATGCATCGGGGAATAAAAGGTGTATTCTCGTTTAGTCTGATTGCATAATCTCCAAGCATCAAGAAGTGTATGCTGTGTAATCGTATGGATAAAAGATTTGTGTGCCTTGTTGGGAATAAATGAGACCTTAGAGTTTCGATCTGTGAAAGGATCGAAAACCTGGTTGCAATCTCCTGCCAGTATAAAGTTATCTTCCATGTGTAGAGTTATCATCTTAGCTACTGAGAGCCAATTAGAAGAGTCACCAGCAGTAGGGGTGTAAACATTAAAAAAAAGACTGGAACATCCTTCAACATCAACTTAACATTAAGCCAGCGGCCATCTGCATCTGATTCTTGTGAAATGAATTTAAAAGGAAGAGATTTACGACATATCATAACTCCAATACGTTTACCATCACCACTGGAAAAAAATATTTCTCCCACCCAACCTTTTTTTAATTTTAATGACTCCGTTTCTGTGAGATGAGTCTCTTGCAATAATACTAGATCTGTGTTTAACTTAGCCAGATGGGATAGAACCCTTTGTCTTTTAATGGGAGAGTTTAGCCCTCTAACATTTCACTATACTAGTTTTAACGACATAGCGGGTTAGAGAAAGCAAAAAATGATGAGAATAACCAATAGTAATTCACATTAACTAAACAAATAGGAGAAGTACCTGGGGTAGGAAATACCTTACCAATAATAACCATGACTGGGAAGAAGACCGTATCAAAAATATTGAAGGGAGAGGAGGCATTTGATAAGAGAAATCAATAAAGTAGGAGGAAACCTAGCGAAGGTTGTGAATTGAAAACAGGAGACGAGAAAGTAAATAGAAAGAGGCAAAGATGGTTAACAATAGATGCTGGAGAATGATCGAATCAATGATAAATTCAAACGAAGAGTACAAAATAATATGATGAAAAATATCGCAAAGAAGAATGACAACGACGCCCAGAAATAGAAAAAGAAGATTATTTAGAAAAAAGAGGAGAGAGAAAATCAAAGATGGAGTTAGAGTAGAAATGTAGGAGAGTAACATACCTACATAGGGAGAAAACAAGTAGACAAGGTGGGGGGGTGGAACCACATGGAATGGACGACACATCCAAGGTCGGCTGAGCGAGGGGACCAGGAAGACATCACGAAGCAAGGATAGGGAACCTGTGGAGGCGAAGAAAATGATAAAACATTAGGATAAAAAAAAAACTAGAACGGACAACAACAGTAATAGTAACCAAGAATAACAATGGACAGTTGTACAAAATCACAAACTGTGGACAATGCACGATAAAAGTTGTACAAGCTTAAAGACTCAATTCTCAAACTATTAAAGATAATAATGAGAACAAAAATTCGAACAACATTTTAAAAGAAAGAAAGCAGCATCAAACATTAACTGAAGAAGAAGGACCAGAAGATTCCATGGCATATGGTTTGTATGAGCTTATGAAACTTTGCAGGCGCAGCGGGTCTTCATATGTAGTTGTTCTATTATTGTAGGTAACCTTGAATAAACAAGGGTGAAAAAGACCATATCTGGCTCCCAATGAGCGAAGCTCAGCTCTCGTATTGAGAAAGGCTTTACAACGATTAGCAGTGGCCTTGGCATAGTCCTGAGCAAAAAACAAAGAAGAGCCTGACTAAATAATCTTTGGAGAAGATTTAACCGCCACCAATACTTTCAACAAATCTGTACATTCTAAGAAATACAGGATTACTCCTCTTGGTCTGTGTGAAGGCGAGGCAGGAGAAGGCACACGACCTAGCCGGTGCGCTCGTTGAATATTTAGTACTGTACCTTCTGGCATATGGAGAATCTTAGGAAGAAATGATTTGAAGAAAGTAAGGGAGTCCGATCCCTCAAGTCCTTCCTCCAATCCGTAAATACATAGATTATTCCACCTATTGCGATTTTCCAAGCGTGTTTTTGGAGCGTAGAAACTTGAGAATGAAGATGGGAGACCGTAACACAAGTTTCTTTAAAAGAAGTAACACTTTGCTCAACTGGAGAGACCCTTGTTTCAAGTTGGGACCAATTGTCTGTCAGGACTTGCAATTTTGTATAACTCTCTTCCATAAAGGGTTGAAGAGCTCTAATTTCCTCCAGTAATAGCTCCATGGACACTGGTGAAGATGATTTAGGAGGCGAAGGAGGATCTTTTTTGGTATTGGATTTCCCTAAAGCAGCTTGAGAGGATTCCATTATGGTATCTAAGTTTTGAGAAGATGATCTTAAAGAATCTTCTAATTTGGATAATTCGGAAAAAATCATTGAATTTTTCACAAAAATGTGTTTTGGTTTGGAAAAGGAATGGTATCGTGCTTTTGTTCTGCCCATAAATCTCACACCGCGTACTCTTTCTCAACGCGAATTAAGTGAGAATAGACAGCGAGCAATGAGAATCACACAGAAGAGGAGGAATCATGAAGAAGAGACTCAATGTAACCGTTTAGTAGTATGCCTGCAGAGTTAAACCACAAAAGTCTCTTTTATTTGGGGAAATGAGTCACAAAACATGCAGACTACCTCCTTTCAGGATCCTGATATCTAGTGAGCAGCCTAAAATGTCCGCTGCAAAACCTGCCTCACCAGTGCTTAGGCGATGGTCAAACAGTAGAATACGTCAACGAGCAGTAAATTTCAGCTTGAAAGAACCAAGTGAAAAATTCCAAATCCATGGTGAGCTGAGGATGGAGCAAGCAATTGTTATGCCGCGAGGTAGCATTGTGCAGTAATCTGAGGAAGAATGCTGGGGTGCATTATGCTTCTAAAATGGCTGCCAAGAAAACTGCATTGGAAGTGCTGAGAATGGGCTTACTCAGTAAAACCCAGCACCCATTACCACATTTGCAGCACAGAAAACATATATTTAGCAGTCAAAAGTTGTTGAGGACTTGGTGGGTCAGCACTAGCATGCCTGCTTGCCTGCAGGACTCTGATGAGGAAATACGCGATCGCGTGAAGAATTCAAAATGGCGGTCGTAATTAAAACGGGACCGCGAAACACTCACTGCGGCATGAGTGCTCCAATCCCTCTTCAAAAAGCATATGGAGCGCATTAACGTGTTCCCGGCACCTTCCAACGTCCTTCCGACGTCCGCTCACATCTTCGGCACAGGGGAAGACTGCTCTCGAACCAAAGTCTTCTCGGTGAGCCGCGGAGCCTCACTCTGGCGCCGCCATATCCCTCGGGCGCCAAGCCATGCCCCTAGTCTCTGACTCTTAGCAAGAGGATTTTAATTTGAAGTGAAGAGAGACTGTAAGGTTGGCGGGAAAAGACTGGTAGGTTAAGAGTGAGTGAGGACTGAGTGAAAGATGGTGACATGTAGGTTTTCGTAGCTGTGTCTCACCTACAGCAAAATCTTTTTTGGCATCAACCATGCACACCTGAAACCAAGATTAAATACGTTTTTTTGGGCTTGAACTCTGCTGCCAAGTAGCCTCAGATGAAACCTCTAGCCTTTCTCTTTTTTCCACATTTGTTCTCGCCGAGGGCGATGATGACTGCCTTGCACCTCAGTTATGTATTTGGAATCCTTTTGTTTTTTCCCTGAATTAAAGCATACGTTTGCTGACTGGGAAAATTTTATTATTTATCTAATAGTTTAACGTCGATAATAATGAAACCTTGTACATGGAAAGTTAAAGGAGCAGAAAATGAAGAAAATACAAGCTGTAAAAACAATTTGTAATTCTATGTTTATATTTTATATCTTGAACACCAGTCTATTTAAACACTAATCGTGTGCACAGAACCATGATTAATAGTTTCTGAAAACATGGAGGCAGGTCTGATTGTGAACAGATTTTTTTTTTAATTCATCAGATTTATAAACGTGACGCAAACTTTAACTACAACTTAGCGGAAGAATGTGTTCATTACAAAGCAAGTATATCTTTCAATTCTGAATTTATCAAATTATTCTTGGGCGCCAGAATCACAAAAGTGAAGTAAGGCCTGATAAAGAGTTTGGCAGATGGGTTACTCCGTCACGGATATCCTGTCTGCTTTATTGCAAGCACCTTAGAGTATAAGGCACTGTAATAGGGCAAATTAAAAATGTATGTTGTGACTGAGAAGCCAACGGTCAAACCTAAGTGAGGCCCATAGTCTTATTGCACATGGTGCACTTCGCGAGGGGCAAATGTGGTCAATTGTGTAGTTCTTTTGAGGATCAGAAATACAAAAACGTGTACAAGGTTTTTCACTTTTGATTAATACTGCAACTGGACTAGTCTTAGCATTTCTCATCAGAACTTCCTAATATGATAATTGTTTACTGGAGACCTTATTTTAGACTCTGCTCAACTTGGTATGTGTGACATCCATGCACCACTACCTGTCTTCCAATAGGGAAGCAACGTTTCCCAGCATCCCGATTTCACATCAGCAGCTGTGCAGGTAGGTGAAGCCATCTGAACATGTTCATGCTTTGTCCTAATGGGGAAGGAATTTGAACTTGTGAAATGTGAAACAAAATTTTGGTTGCAGCATTCCTGTTCTCATTTTTGTGTGGTGTGGTGTGGTTCTCAACACCAACACATAGTTCTCATTTTTTCAGAATTAGGAAAGCACAAATGAAGCACATTTATTTGTAATTCGGAAGTGTGATGAAAACAAAATTTTAGTGCGATCAAAACAAATCAGTGCACTAGGTGATGCCATTGCCACACATTATCATTTGTGCACTGTTCAGTTTTATCAGTGACACTGTATGTGCAAATGTAATGGTCATTTTATTTGAATGTGTTGTGTGTAATGGCAGTGCGCTATCACAACATGCATATTCCACACTATTCCACTCTATGCTGGAAGAGGTGTGGTGCTGCGGCCAAGGTGAGTGACGCTGGAATCTGGGGCTCACGGTTACGATCCCCGGCACCGGCGGCAGGTCAGCCCAGCAACATGCGACTCTAGGCAATAGCTTGCTTAACCTTCCCGATGGCCCACAGCGCCGGGATGCCTTCGGGTAGCTGTCCGCGCTTTGGAAAGACTGGATTTACATTTATTTATGCCCCTCCACTCTATGCCCTTCCACTCTACTCTACCAGACTCCACTCTACGACGTCACACTTCACTCTGCGCCACGATAATGCCACTTCATACTAGTCCACTGAACTCCACTCTATGGCACTCCACTCTACGAAACTCCATGACGCTCTATGCCTCTCTGTGACACTCTATTCCCCTCCACTCCATTCTAGACCACTCTACTGTACTTTACGACACTCCACCGTACGATACTCTGCGCCGCTCTGATACTCTATTCCACTTTATGCACTCTGAGGTAATTTACTTCACTCCACTCTACCCTATGCCTCTCCACACCACTCTACTCTGTTGCATTCCACGCTGCAACACTTTACTCTACGCCTCTTCATTCTGAGACTCTGTGCCACTCTACTACACTACACGTTATGGCACTACTCCACTCCAGACCACTCTGCTCCTCTATGCCACTCAGTGACACTTTATTCCACTCTACAATACCTTATTTCACTCTACAATACTTTATTCCACGCTACACTCGCACTCCTCTCCGCCACTCCACTCTTTGCAAAGCCACTATATTCCACTCCGCTCTGCTCTTCGCCATGCCACTCTGCTGTTCGTTGCTTCCTCTGCACCACTCTACTCCTCTCTATGCCACTAACTTTTAGCCGTGCTGAGCAGTAGACCTGCTGTTGTACAACATGGCTAAAACAAATTGGCAAAGCCAATATCGCTTGTATAGGCTAGACCTATTCGTTTTACCAATGCTTGTCATCTTCGGTGTCCTCCATCTGACCTATTCTGAGACTTGAATGTACTTGGTGCCTTAAATATATGTTTTTTATCCTTGTCAGCGTAAGGACTAGCAGGATCACAGGATGAACTCCATTTGTGCTCAGATGCAAGGTTACCAACCGAGCAGCCAGTTTGAATAGGAAGCTGGTTGGTGCATCCACCACATGTTTGTACGAACAACCTTGCTGGATGTTTATTGCCTTTTTTGCAATATTAGCAGAATGTTCCTTAGAAAACAAATTGTTTCCAGTACGAAGGAAGCCGCGCCAGATTGAAAAAGTCCCTTGTGTTCTTTCGGCAATAAATGTACCTAGCTTTTATTCTTGGCCAATTCCTGACCAACTTCCAAATGTTTGATTCTGGATTTGCTAATAATTGATGCCTGTCTGATTTTTATTTGTAAGCAGGTGCATAGTTTACGAATGCAGCTGTAGGGAGTCACCACATTCAAGACCGTTCCCTGAGGCCTTAAACACAGTTGTCTGATCACCAAACAACGATGCGTGTCCTGTCTGCACTCACTATGGGTCTGCATGACCCGCTCTGTAGCATGCCTCTTACATTGTGTAATATTTCCAACAGAGAAGAAAACATGGTAAACTGCACTGCAGTACTAGCACGTGGCGAGTACTTTAAAATCAGTATTTAGGGAAAAATAAAGATTTGCACGAGTTTTATTAAGTCTCTGGGTTCAGTGTATTTTTTATGGCTGTCCTTAGCAGGCTAGTTTCTTGCTGTAATAAGTCTCAGAACTGTTTGTGGCAGTCACTGTTGTGATTTTTATGAAATAAACTGACTTCTCGTCAACCTGATTCTGCTATAGAAGTAGAGGTTGTCAAACTATATCCCATTAATGTTAGGATATCATTGTAACGCATCGCAGATTATAAGGCAGAGAAGGGTCGAGTGACTCTTCCGCAGTGAAGAGACTAGCCAACCTAGGGCCATACTTTAAACTTCGCCTGAAGCCTCCTGCTCAATCACAAAATGTGTATTCAAATCCTCCTTTTCCCCATGCCTCTCCAGACCACCACCTTTACTGCGTCTGTTCCTTAAGTCTGTCTTCACTTTCTAGCATGGCTTCTGAGTGAGTGCAGTACTGGTCCACATGTACCAGATATGTTTCTCCACGCTAAAGTGTATTTTGTGCTGAAAAATGGAATCATTCTGATCAAATTGTGCATGGTTTTAAGGGAGCGGAGGCGAGAGCTGATGCCAAAGACTCATACGCACCACCAAATTCTCAACGAACAGCACAAGTCATCCAGAAACATTCTGATATTGCACTAACAATACGAGACACCATAGACAACCAACATCCTCCCCACCCCCGTCCCCCTTGTGTTAGCTTGACCCCGCTGGGGTATATATGTGAAGGATGTGATGTCCTCTCTGGGAATCTTGGACATTTTATTGCTGTACTATGATTGGCTATGTACGTATGACACCGTGGACATTTCAGAATAAAGTTACAACAAAAACATTGTGCATGAATTTGAAAACTATAAGACCACTTCCTGCCACGTTATCTCTATCAATCCATTTAGAAATGTGTTGTACTAGATTGAATTCTAGGGAAAACGGATTCCTTCAGCTCACAAGAGCGCAGGAGGTGGCATTGCATTTGCATTAAACGTAACCATCGGCATTTCTCTTTCTCTTCCCTTTGTTAACAATCTGTGAGTTGCTGTCACGCGCCTGTTTTTTTTTTTCTTGCGTTAATTGAGTTTCCTTCGCTTTACTTTTCCGTGGTGGGTGTGGGCATGCAACATCAAGAGCTCTGTCCTGGCTAGCCAGTTTAGGACTTCATTATGATGGGCTTTTTATGTCCACTGGGGCCATTAACAGCAGTTAATTGTTCCATCCGTATTATGAGATCCGCAAGAACACGCCAGATCTCTTAAGTTTCATTTGGAGTTGTCTGCTGCTAAATGGCTTTTAGCAGCCCAAATCTCTGGGTCAAAATCCGTCCCAAAAGGAAGAATTACTGAGGCAATCTGTCCCAGAATTAATAATTTCCCATGGTATTTCTTCATTTCTTAGTGGACCCTAAGGGTACAACTCGTAACGGGTCAGTACCAGCCCCCACTTCCCCTGTCCCTTGTAGGTACCTCCTGTTTCTGTAATACCGGGAGTAGGGAAATCCGGCCAAATTACCAGACCAGTTCCTCAAGTATATTCCATAGGCAAGCAATGTTTAAATTTGCATGATAGTTTTAACACAAGGGGCTTGATTTAGAGTTCAGTGAATGGGATACTCCATCACAAATATGACGTATATCGTCCCCTATATTACAAGTGCATTATATCCCATATCACTTCTAATACGGCAGACCGGATACTTATCACATTTGTGACAGAGTATCCCATCTGCCAAACTCTAAATTTGGCCTAAAGTCTGTTCCAAAAAACAAAGACAAAAACTTTGAGAGGAATGCTTCCAATAATTCTAACCACTGACCGTCGCCCTGGGCAGCATTCTAGCCTATCATTCTTTTGGCCACCATGCCACCTTAGATTAGACCCAGCCCAATACAAATCAGGTTTGGTCCTGCTCCAATAGGATAAATCCAGCCCGAACTGCCAAGCCAGGTCATCTCTTAACCACAAGTAACCCAAGACCTGTTTCTGCCTTATTGGGCCTCTTTAGTGGGGTGGAGCTTGGTTCCAGTGGCACAGAGGGCAAGGGACCCACGTCTGGGCAATGTGGGTTCTCTCCTTGTGCCTCAGTTCACATCTCAATTGCGTAGGACGCTCATGGTAACATCATAAGATTTAGGAAACGGACAACATATGGGACGTGGGACGTTAAGGTATTCTCATCTGGGGTTACATTTTGTATGCTTATTTAACAGGATGATTTAGTCTTTATCTTTCAAACTTTCCCTATATGGCAATCACTTACACTTGCAATTGTGTTCAGCTCTTTGGAAATATTTGTCAAGGACTGCTCGTGAATATTTGATTTTAACTTGTCCCTACTTAAAAAAAACCCATTTAAGATCAAATGAATTGGCAGTACATAGACACCCTCGTGTATCTCCCTTGATTTAAAAGAAGAAAAAATAATGATATAGATAAATTTAGATATATATATATATATATCTCCATCTGTGTATATATGTGTGTGTGTGTGTGTGTGTGTGTGTATATATATATATATATATATATATATATTTTTGAAAACACTTCTCGTTATATTGATTATTATTTACAGGACTTTGTTACTCAACTACCAACATATCTACGTGATAGCAAAGATTTTTTGTGCAAACTCAACAATGAGAGTTGGTCCTCAGAATACTGTTTCATAACATTGGACATTTCTTCACTCTACACCAGTATCCGGCACACAGATGGAATTCAAGCCATTGAATTTTTTCTCAGCAAAAGACCCATTGAACTTTATTCACATAACAAGATGTTGATTTCTATGATCCGTTGGTGTTTGTTTAACAACATTTTTACTTTTGATGGTATTTTGTTTCAACAATTGCAGGGAGTTGCGATGGGGGCATGCTTCTCCCCTAGCTACGCGTGTTTACACGTGGGCTGGTGGGAGGAGCATGTCCTACAGCAAGAACACAGGTCCTTGTGGAGCAAACATGTCATTAGGTGGTGGCGTTATATCGATGACATTTTTGTCATTTGGCATGGTACACATGATGAGGCTGAGGATTTTGTTAACAAAATCAACTTGAACACCATCAATTTACAATTCACAGCTAACATTAACAATGTAGTCTGCAACTTTCTTGACATCAAAGTGTACATTGAGAACGATCACATACAAACATGTTTGTATCGTAAACCATCAGCAGGCAACAGCATTTTACATGCCAAAAGCTTCCATCCGGCCCACACCATCACTAGTCTCCCATACGGCGAATATCTTCGCATTCGCCGAGCTTGCAGCGACCCCAATGAGTTGATCCAACATCAAAACGAGGCCACACAGAGGTTCTTAGAGAGAGGATACAATCCCCACAAACTCAAATCAGCTAGAGACAAGGCTAACAATATAGACAGATTATCATTAATCAGCAACACGTTGCATACATCTAACACATCCTCAGCCAATCCAACAGATGATTCCCAGTGCGATCAAGTGACTTGTAGGCTCATCACCGCATACAGCAGACAGGCTAAACAAATCAAGTCCATTATTAATAGACAATGGCCTATTGTTTTGACCGATTCCACGCTCAAACAAGTACTCCCGATGAGGCCTACCATTACTTTCCGGAAGGCGTTTTCTATGCACAACGACTTAGTGAGATCTAGTCCTGAAGTAACATCTAAAGCCAGTTGGTTATCTCCCAAATCTGGATTTTACAGGTGCAGTTCTTGCCGCGCTTGTAAATTTGGAACCAATACAAATAACTACACCACGGCTTTTTCGACGGAAAGTATTCCCATTAAAGGGCACTACTCCTGTAGAACGGAGTATGCAGTCTACATGTTAGAATGCACCTGCGGACTGAAATACATCGGCAGCACCAAATTACCGGTGCATGCTCGCATTCTCCAACATTTGCGAGCAATCGTCAATTCAGACCCCGCCTATCCAGTGGCCAGACACTTTAAAATGACACATGCCAACAATCTCAATTGTCTTAAATATTGCGTTCTGGACTGCGTACCCAATCTAAAAAGAGGAGGGAATCGCGAAAAGCAATTGCGCCAATTGGAGTCTCGCTACATCATCGAGCTAGACACCAAAAGCCCTCATGGTCTCAACATTGGGGAGGACATGCACCATTTTCTGTAAGCAATGCCAGGCCAATCCATGAGATTTGGACACCAGTCAGTTGTTGGGCCATTCCATCTCAGCTGTTCAATCCAGGTCCCAGAGTGTCTATTACTGTTAATTACTGATACATTCCTTCTACATGCCCATGGTGAATCAGTCACTATCATACAGGCCTATAACTTCTGACGATGTGTTTGGTTATGAATTTATGACTTTTTAATCCTCTACTTTGACAATGTAAAATTATGCAAATAGTTGTCCACTTCCGTTGGGAGTTCGAATTGACCAACACTACATTCAGGGTTGTTTTTTAAGGGGTATCCCTTTTTCAGCATCAGGTATTTATACCTTCCATGTTGACACAGTGTTCGTTAATCCCTCTCCACTATGGAGTAGGTGATTTTTCGGCTGTACTGAACTCAATTTTTTAACCACTAGCACTTAACACTTTACTACATTGGCACCTTAGCACTGAGCACTGCTTATTACTTCAGCATACTATCTGTGGCACTTTCGTGCACATACCTTAAAATTTGGATTTAACCACTTATATGAAATGTCCCAAGGATGTTGTCTTGGTTGACCATCTTCAGATTATCAGCATACCTACTCACAGCTACTAAAAGATTATTCAACCTGTGGAGTTACTAGACCTGTTTCCATTTGAGTATTTGTACCCAGTAACAACAACTGCCAGTTTTATATAACAAATAGCTTTGAATTGTGGTGTATATTTTATGCATTTTTGCTAATTTGGTAGTTTTTCAGGCCAATAGACTAACTGTATATAAAAATAACTCCTTATCTTGACAGATTGTATATTCACGCACAGCTGACAATGTTAGTTATGTACATGGTCCGCACAGAAAACGTGTCAGCAGAAATTCATTCCCATTTTGTTGACAGTTTTTAAGTTCAAATTTACAATGCTGCAGAAGTATTTATTGTGATTTTTTCAATAATGTGACATCGAATGGGCAATTTTATGAATTTACACGCAATAGTGTTTCTTCTATTTCCTTAGTTATGCTTTCAGATTGTTCTCAGGTGCTAGTGGGTGATTTCACTTTAAATGTATTGTAATACACGTAACGCGGTCATGTGAGCAAGGGCCGAGTGGCTCGAAACGCGTCATGGACTAGGCACGTAACTTTTTGATTAAACACCATTTCTAAGCACTGGCGACTGAAGTTGTCCGTTCCTTTCGTTGTGCGAGACTGCACATAAGGGAAGTTTCTTTGATATATATATATATATATATATATATATATAAAAAAAATTTTGGGGGGGGGGGGGGTTTGTTGATGAAAATATCTTTTTAATTGCTTGGGAGAAGAGGGATAGAAACATTGGCTTGCTTTTGTTATATAAATATATGAAATGTATCCCCAGATGAGAATAGTTCTCTCTAATAGTATCAGTTCACATAGCAGGAGTGATCGATCTAGCCAAGGTTCATTATCATTCATTGGCACACCTACAACCAGGAATGTTGCACTTGCTGCATATTTCCCCTTTAACCCTGCCTAATACAGCTTTGAATTCTGGCAGGGTAGCTAAGCCGGTCAACCTTTACAGGTTGATAAAAAGTACGAGTATGTTGTTAGCAATTATTGTAATTCATAGTTCTCTAGCTTTTAAATCTGGTTTTTCTCAAGATACTTACTTGCACTACTCAAAGGTTATAGATTCAGGAAAATCTTGTAAAGGAGACAAATTCTATTTAAGTGAGCTCTGAAACTGACATTCTAAAAGCACATCTCAATTCAGAGACCAAGTAAAACACGATTTCAAAAAAAAAATAATCAAGCCATTATTAGTCTTAAGAGTTGAAGCAAGATCCTTCGTTCATCTCGGTTCGTTTGTCATCTTGATTGAGGCATTTGCTGATTCTGCATCTTGATGTTCGTACCTGGAGCAGTGGTCTTCAAACGTTTTAACGCAAACCCCCCTCCCCCGCGCCCCACACCCCGTGGGGAAAGAAAATCAGGTACCCCTCAATTTTTCCCAATTTTATTAAATTGCCATATTTAAACATCGCAGTTACATTCTGTTGCCATTTTAAAAATGCAATCATATACATGATTGCCAAACATACTATTCTGGTCAGGCAGGCCTTACTAACACATACAAGAATCCACAGTGTGACTATTAGAAGTGTAGGGTTGGGTTTTGAAGAATATTTGGAGTCTCTTCCCTTTCGACACCCTCCCCCAGCCAGGATATATATAGCAAAAGATGTTCGTGATGACCCATTGCAGAGCCGCTTTGTGGCGCTCATTTTTTTCAGCTTAAAACAAAGCACTGTTATCAGCACAATGCTTCTTTTTGGTCAAAGCCCGCCCCTCCCCCCCTCCATCCCCTATCACTTGAGGCTCCCCCTAGGGGGGCGTGCCCCCCTGTTTGAAGACCTCTGGCTTAGAGAGAGTATAAGAGGGTGTAAATTGAAAGAACATATGTAACTTACATCGGGTAACTGGTCTCATTCCCTCATGACTGCCATCTGGAGGTTTCATTTTGAGACTATGCCAGAAAGTTCTAGAACTATTCCCAAAAAATACCCATCACCTAAAGCTTGAGCTCCAGGGGGAGCCCACCATGGTATCTTATGGATTAACATGGCGAGAAGGGACTCAGTGATGTAGGATGCCAGCTCAGTGGCTCTGGGCCTTTGTCATGTTTAAGGAAAACCTCTAAGCCAATCCCTCATCCCTGAGCAGCTGCATTCTTACAATCAGATTTGCCCTTCTCTAAGCTTTGTTTACTCTCTGAGTGGACTGTTTAAATTGGGGAGGGCGTATCTTGATAGAAAAACTGTTTTTCCTCTCTCATTGGTTATTCATATAGTAAGTTCTAGATTCAATTTATGACTGACTTCATTGAAGTATTTTATTATTAAATGGCGTATATTCAACTAGTATTGCGGCAGTTTCTGCATGTACATTTGCTTGAATTAAGAAATGTAAATTTATATGGCTCACTTTTCCCCAGGGTACCCTGCCCACATGCTAACTAAGTGAACCGTTCGTTGTTCGTGCACTGCCAGTCTATCTGGTGTACTCCCGATTTGTTTTGATACATGTAAATGTTGGATTAATCTATATTCGATTAAACTGCACAGTAGGTAATGGAACCAACTGGTTTACTTAGTAATGTAAGCCCACCATTGCCTGCGCTTTGATCTGCACCAGCTGGTTTCTTTGTTACAGGTCTGCTTTATAGTACTGTTTGGTATTTTTTCCCAGGTGTCTGAATCCCCTAACCTCGAGAGCATGCTTCCTTCTCAGTCTGCGTACCTGACTCGCATGGTATACTTATATTCCACCAAACTCGTTTTTTTAGGTCTCGCCTGACCCAGCGCATGCGCTGGTCTGGCGAGACATTTAGAAGGTGGGTTTTGAAAGTGCTACCCACATTTTTGTGCTGGCTACAAGCTTCAATGCACGTTGGGGTGCACGCGCACATCTGCTCCCCGCATTCCCCCCCTCCCTTCTCGCCCAGCCATCTGCCTTTCCTGCGCCAGCCTTCAGCACCATGCCCCTCCCCCCGCTGCTGCGCGCGCATCCCTAGCGTGCTTTAGCGCATCATCGCGATCACTTTTGCTTTCAGAGCAATCGCGATGACTTTCGCATTTACGGCCGCGCTGCGTTACTTTAACTGCCGCGCGGCCAATGCTTGTTTTCAATTCCCTTTAATTTCTGTTTTATACATCTTTGTTTCTGTTTCCATCCCTCTTTTCTGCCTTCTGTCGTTTATTCCCTCTGTCACCAGCACTCTTTCTCCAACCTTTTTCTTGTATATTTTCTCTATTATTTTAATTTATTGTGTTTCCTTTCTCCATATTACATTTCGTCCTCTCCTCTTCCCCTCACAAATATTACCTTTTTCCCCTCAACTTTCATCTTTACTTTCTTCTTCTATCCTCGCTCCTTTTCTCCAGTTTTCAGCATTCTCGCCTGTCTCTCTTCTACCTCGTCCTTTCTTCTCCCATATCCCCACTTCGCGTTCTCTCGCCTTGCCGTTTTTCTGTTCTCTCCCCACAACCCCCACCTCTCCCTTCACTCCCCTTTGGAGTGAAGGAAGCAGACGTTCCTTTGCCTGTATTCTTGCGGAGCTCCTGCCCCCCCTCCCGCATTATATTTCATATTCAGAGATAAGTATCACTCTGACTTGTCCCTAGGTTCGCTGCCTAACGACTCATTGAAAACACTGCTTCGGTCCAGCAAATAGTCCTAGAGGGGAACGCTACCTGTTGTGCAGGCCATCATGCTTCATGTTAGGCGTGCCGACATACGGATATCTATTCCGCCCTCCCTTAAGTGTTCGAGTAACCTCACCAACGGCATTGGGACAGCCTCTTTACATATCCTTACCCAACAGTTCCCTTCTGATTATTGTCGAGACTCCAGCGGAAATTTAGGCTACTCTATTAAGAAAAGCTATTGGCACAGCAAGGGGAAGATTATAGTAAAGGTGCACGGATACAGAGGTCAGCACCAACCAAACACATGCAGGCACTACACAAGAAGGGTCACTCTAGGGTCCCACCTTCGCACGGCATCACTTATGGCTAACTACTGCTGACTAAGCAAAGCACTGCGGCCATTCTAAACTGTTTTTGTGACCCCTTATGAGTTAATTAGTTGTGCGTTTGATATTTAGTTTTGTTTACATGATTTCTAAAGCGAATTCGCAAATGTGATGTACAGAAATAAATTAAATGGTGCAATATTATTTGAATAACTTGCATAGCCGAGAACTCGGAGTAGAGAGACCAGAAGAATGAGGCACGGTGGAAGAATGAGATGAAATAAAAAATATGTGGTAACATAAACCACCGTAATGAGGGGCCTAGAAGCGGGAGTGGTCTACTGAAGACAGATTCTTGCTGTATTTCACTCCAACCAGACATCAGGACGCTTTATTCCTTGATTGCAGTACAGCCCTTGGCACCCTGCTACGCCACTGGTCGTAATCGATATATAAATAGTGCAGAAAATATAGATTTGGCTACTTTCAATCGCTGTTCATTTTGACCATTTAGAATTACAACGTTTGAGCAGAGTTTACGCAGAAATTGTGGAATTTTGTATCAAGTTCTACAACTGTTTTGTGTCATTTATTATATTATCATCATGGGGAGAAAGGCAAAGTGGTATCACTTTGTATCCCTTATGCCTTGGTAAAATTATGCTGCGGTCACATCGGCAAAAACTAGACGTTTTGCTATACATCTGCAGGCCAAAGCTGCTACTTGTGGGATCCTTGCTTAAGTCAGGCTCAGCAGTGCAATTTAAAGCAGGACTTTTAAAATGTGTCTACTTACACTACTTACCACTGTAACTGACACACGGGAGTGAGTGACCAGAAGCTGAGCTCTGATGGCTAGTTCCTGTACCACTAGAAGTAAGTGCACTGTCTGAGGGAGGTGCTTGTAAAGTCTAACCAGCATTGGCATAGCCAATAGGTCTCGCCTTTGGGACCTTATAAGTGTTTAACCTTGCAACAGTTAATGGTGTTGCACCAAGGATATTGTGCTGCATAACTAAATACTTATAAGGTCCCAAAAGCGAGACCTATTGGCTATGCCAATGCTTGTTTCGATTGGGGCTGATTGGTACTATGCCTGCACCACAATAGTACGATTTACAGAGAGTGTAAACACAACTTTCTGCTGGCATTTTCATTAGATTTGTTTTGTACCTCAAGAGCTTGTGATCTGAAATGTCCACATATCTGATTGTGTGATCACTGTTCAGTAGAGTATATTTTGCATTAAATAATGCCAGAAGATCTGCACATTTATCATCAATACAAATGGTATCCTCTTGTTTACCTTAATATTTTTTTTATACTTAGGTTCAGTGGCACTGCAGAGCGAGGATGGTAGCAGGAGCCAATTTTTACATCGTCGGCCGGGATCCCGCAGGCATGCCTCACCCGGAGACTGGAAAGGATCTGTATGAACCAACTCATGGCGCTAAAGTTCTCACAATGGCTCCTGGCCTCATTGCTCTTGAAATTGTCCCATTCCGGGTCGCTGCCTACAACAAGAAAAAGAAATGCATGGACTACTATGATTCTGAACAGTAAGGTTTTTTTTTTTTCTTTCTTTTAAATATCTGAGCCAAGATACCTTCATTTTAGCAAATGCTTAGATTCTGTGCGACATCAACCAGTTTGTTCAGAACGAGATACAGAGGGGTTTTGAACTCCCATCTCAGGCAGCATCCATGCGCTATAGATTATACTCCGAGAAGAGCCTTAGCCTAGCTGTTACAGTAGTCTGAAGGATGGGCAAGGTGCGAGCGTTCGTCATATAGCTCTTTTGTAATTTTTTGACAATCTTGAGCCTGGTTTAGAAGTCAGCAGAGGGAATACTCCATCACAAATGTGACGGATATCCCGTCCGCCATATTACGATCCCCATAGAACAGAATGTGATTGTAATACAGATGGGACGTTGTGACGGAGTGTTCCCCTCCGCCGACTTCTAAATCAGGCCCTTAGCGACCCAGAAGTGATTGGCAGTGTGGTCATTTAGCCAATTCCCCAAATCATTGAAAGTGTTAAGAGAAGAAGAAAAAAATGTTGGTTCGCCCTCATTCGCTTGCTTCTAATCCAAAGCATTAATCAGATTCAGCTGCCTGAGATAGGGCCTGAGCGCTCTCGCCCTTTCACATAGCGGCTGGAGACCCAATTTCCTGTTGTGGCAGCCATCTTAACAATATACACTGGTCACATTGCTGTATTTAAGCACGCATCTGAACGCAGCTCGTATATGCAGCTAACTGACACTCTGGCATTTTCCTGATAGTAGGCAGGCTGGGCCGAGGACCGCTTTCCGAGTAGGGCGAGCTGCTATGATCCAAACACCACTGTCATATTTGAGTCGCAGCTTCATGCAGCTTGGGACTGGTTTGATCTTATTTTTGCTAGGGCTGATTTTGGTTTTCATTCTGTGCCTGACTAAGGCTCTCTACTGACCATGGTATCACCAACTGACTTGCACCCTTAACACCTGCCTGGCAATTGGCACGTGCACCAGCAGAGAAGTCTTGTAAGTGAATTAGTAAATACAACATTTTCAGAAGTATTGCAAAATAATGAATGTTTTTATGAGTTATACAGAAAATTGTGCAATAACAAATGAATCTTCGGTAAATGTGCTATGATTGATAACTTGTACACTTGCACTGTACCTTTTCAGTTCATGTGTTCATATTAGTGAGGGTGCAACACAAAACGATCATGGACGGAATGTTTAACATTGTGAAACATTCACCCCTAGTCACAGATCTGGGTTTATTCCATCGTTATTTTGCTCACCATTCCAGTTTAGACCCAGCCTTATGCAAATCGGCCTTGACCCTGTTCCCCATGGTAACAGTCCAGCCCGAACTGCCAGGCCCGGTCCTCCCTGGACCGGAAACGAAGCATCCTGGGACTGGTTTCGGGACATCCCCCTCATCAGCCAGGCTAGCTTGATACAAGTGGCGTCGCGAGCATTGGACCCACTTTGGTGAAATAATGCAACACAAAAAGATGATGGACGGAATGTTGAACATTGTCAAACCTTCCCCCAACCCCCCCCACCCCCCCCCCCCCCCCCCCCCCCCCAGTCACAGATCTGGGTTTAATCCATCATTATTTTGCGCACCACGCAATTCCTGTTTGGACCAAGCCATACGCAAATCAGCCTTGACCCTGTTCCCCATGGGAACAGTCCAGCCCGACCTGCCAGGCCAAATCAGCGAGGGAGCAATCTTTTGATTTACCCAAAAGGAAAAAAACAAATGGCGACCTAGTAAAAGGTGTGAGTGTTGTATCTTTTATATGTTTATAAGCAGTAAAGGCACTTCAGTGAAAGCAAATGCCACCTGGCTGGCATTGGTTATAAATCTATATTGGTTAAAGTTAAAGCTCGAGGAATTTGCTACATGACAAAATCCTAATGTGTGTTTTTTGTGTGAAAACGGCAATAAATTCGAGGCCGTCCTAAATCTGCTTCAATAACGGATAGGATTGGTATGAAGGTTTTTGTCCTATATTTTTTTTTCTTTTAAATTGAACTACCATTAGGGTAAGAACTAGCCCTCGCCCTGACAGAAAAGTAATAGTGGCCCGTTTCTTCCTGCATCTACCATCTGTTGCTAAAACGTTGTCCCAGATCTGCTCCAATTCTTCTCTGGTTTCATGGTATTCAGATGTATTATTATTATTATTATTATTAATCATTTGTAAAGCGCGACAGCCCGGCGCTAGCATCCAAAAGAGGGGGGGGGGGAGGACGGTAGAGAGATCGAGGCGCTAGAAGGAAGACGAGAGGTCAAACAGCCAAGTTTTGAGGGCCTTTCTAAATGGCAGTTCCGCTTTGATCTGACGCAAGGGGTTAGGCATCATATTCCACAGCGTAGCCGTTTTTACTGCAAAGGCTCTCCCTCCTATCCTTGCTTTCCTATAGCGTGGAATGGCTAGGAGGTTCAGGTTGCTGGATCGTAGAGTTCTGGCATTCTGATATTTTTGGAGCCTCTGTCTCAGATAGCGGGGGCCAACCTCTCTGAGCGCTTTGTGGGCTAGGACCAGAGCCTTAAACACCACTCTTTTTTTTTACTGGCAGCCAGTGTAGGCTTTGCAGATGGGCAGTAATGTGATACCTTAGTGGCACATTTCTAATCACTCTAGCAGCAGCATTTTGAATTCTTTGAAGTCTCTTCAAAAGATAGTCAGGGACACCAATGAAAAGGCTGTTGGCGTAATCTAACTGGGAGGTGATAAGCGCATGAACCACCATCTTTCTGCATTCCATAGGAAGGAGATGAAGACACCTGCGTAGTGCCTTCAATTTCCAAAAACATTGCGAGGATATATAGGCTATTTGACCCTTGCCTGTTAGTTGGGTATCCATTCTAAAACCCAGGTTCCTTGCTGAATTGACCGGAATTGGTGGGGGGTTAAGTTCTGATGGCCACCAGAGCTCGGATTGAGGAGGGATCGGCTGATTAAAAAACTATCTCGGTCTTGTCAGTATTTAATTTCAGGCAGTTATCGGTCATCCACGAGGAAATATCACGGAGACACTGCCTGAACTTAGTGAAAGCATTCTCATTTTGCTCTTTGAAGGAGAAGATAAGTTGGGTATCGTCAGCATATGAAACAACACGTATACCCAAGCCTTCAACAATGGATGCCAGGGGGGCCAGATATACGTTGAACAGGGATGGACTCAGGGCGGATCCCTGAGGGACCCCCTGCAATAGTGTCTTCGAGCTCGACATGTGCGGGTGAAGGAAAACTTGTTGGGATCTATCTCCCAAAAACGACTTGAACCAGCGTAAGACGGTCCCTGTAACACCTAGTGAGTGGAGCCTATTGAGCAGAATCTTATGGGAGACCGTGTCGAAGGCTGCCGACAGATCAAGCAGTACCAGCATGGCACAGCTTCCATTATCCATTGTCTCCCGAATTGATTGTCACCTCCAGCAGTGCCGTCTCAGTGCTATAGCCCGCCCTAAAACCTGATTGTGAGTCATGTAGGCAGCTATTGGATTCGAGAAAGTCTGACAGCTGCCTTTGGACCTCCTTTTCCAGAATCTTTGCGGGAGCGCGGAGTAGGGAGATAGGCCTAAAATTCTTCAATTCCGTGGGATCAGAGTCTTCTTTTTTTAGAATAGGACGGACAAAGGCTTTCTTCCATTCTGTAGGGAAAATTCCTGTGTCGAGTGAGGTGTTCCAGACATTGTTCAATGTGTTGTTCACTGCAGGGGCTAGGAGTTTGAGAATTCTAGCCGGGCAGGGATCAGAGGGGCAGCCAGACTTGACTTTCATAAGATCCCTCAGGGAAGCGTCCTTTTCATACCAATGGAAATCAGACCATTTACCTGAATGACCAGTCAGGGGCCTCTCCTGCTCATCCGTAATCGGGAAGGCAGAGTAAATGGCTGCAATTTTGTCATGAAAAAAAGAGGCTAATTCCTCACACAGCGGAGGGGTTGACGGAATGATACTTTTAAGGGGTTGAGGTTTCAGAAAACTCTCTACTATCTTAAATATCTCCCTAGGGGAGTTCTCTGCCTCCATAATTTGTTTGGCAAAACAATCTTTCATGGTTTTACGCTTGAGGGTATGGAATTTTCTCAGTTCTTCCTTATAAGTCTCCTTAGCTGAGATTTCATATTTTTTTCTCCAAATGCGTTCCAGTTTTTTACAATGACTTTTTGCCATTTGGAGTTCGGTGTTAAACCACGGCGCTGAAGGCTTGCTCCTAGCTACTTTACAGGATCTGATCGGAGCAATCTTGTCTAGGGCAGAGGTCAGCCATGTATTGAAAAGGGAGGAGTCTCTGTTGGGGTTACCGGAAGGAATAGGAGTGGTATTAGCTAATTCATTTCTCATTGCGTGAAGAGTAACTTTCCTCCAGTTTCTTCTTTTTTCTACAGTGGGTCCATAGTATTTAGCAGGGCATAATAATCCCAGCTTAAATGTGACTAGCATGTGGTCTGACCAGGTTACTGGTAGCGGTTTTTCCACACTGATGGCCCTGTCATTAGAGAAAATGAGATCTAGTGTGTGTCCCGCTGAGTGGGTGGGGGAATGAACTAATTGCACAAGATTTAAACTTTTTAGTGCATCATCTACTAAGGAGGTTTGAGGGCACATAGCCAGGTCCATATGCACGTTAAAGTCTCCTAGTACAGTGTAGCTGGAGTAGCGTAGTGATAGATTGGCGATGCAATCAAAAAGTGGCGACCAGTAAGAAGTCGGAGTACTAGGGGGTCTATAGATCAGAAGTCCTGCCATTGACTGGTTTTTGTTGAGCTTAATTTGAAAAGACAGGGCCTCAATAGGACCCAGCTCCGTTATTTTTTTATATGTAGTTGTTCCAATGTGGCTGACACCCACACAGGAACCTAAGGAGGGCCATATGTTGTGCTGAAAATTTTGCAACTAAATCAATATTCGGTTGGAACAAGTAAAACAAAAGGGTGAAGTGGGGCAAAGGGGCATGTAAAGCAGGGTTCACAATTGCTTGCACCATTGCCACCTTACGACCTACAAAATGTGCATCAAGTTGCCCTAGTTGAATTAACCATTTTTTACCTGGTTTGGACAAATCACATCCAAGTGGACCTGAACAGATGGTAGTGCTACTTCATGCCTAGAGGTTCTACTTTCATTATCAGTGCTCGCTGCCCTGATTTCCTTTCTGATCCCACATAAGGCATTGCTGAGCAATTCAGAGAGAGGCTGTGGCGTAATGGTCAGAGCTGCTGACCTTGGAACTGGGGAAGCAGGTTCGAACCCCTCCGTTGGCTCAACATCCTGTGATTCTGGGCAAATCACGTAATCTCCCCTGCCTACCAAAAAATGAATGCATCCTTGTAAAACATAACTGGTGCTAATGTAAAGCGCTTCAATTCCTCGGGTCTAGTTTGCGCTATATAAAACTTCAAAAAATAAACATTGAGTTTTGCTTTCCCATCATGATAATCTGGCTTCTGATGTTCTCATAGGTGTCACTATTGGAAATACAACCCATCTGCACAAAAACCTTTTGGGACAGTAACAGCTTATGTGTTTTTTCAGAGTTTATGCACTACAGGGCTTGAACATTAACCTCTTCAGTGCCCATGACGAGATAGTCTCGTCATGGAGCACGGTTGCGCTGTGCCCATGACGAGACTATCTCGTCATGAACCCCGCCCGCTAATGTAACGCCCGGCACAGGGCGGGGAAAGGGCGTGGCACTGAAGGGGTTAATCCATACCTGTCATGTCCCATTATGGAGCTGTATTGCTTGAACTCTGATTGCTGTGAAATGTAAACGGAGGCTAATGAAACGTTTTGGTAGCACAATAGAGTCAAAACATTGAAGCAGTCCCAAAAATCTTTTGCCACAAGAATATATTCTTTTGAAAGAAACAAAACAAAAGCAAGTCAGTTTGTCATCATAATGACAAAAATAATGTTTTTCCCCAATCTTCATTTGTGCTAGAGCATAGCTGAAAAGTTGGTCATGTCACCTGTGACACCTTCAGTCATTGCTCACTTTTCAGCCAACATAACTTTGTTCGCATTTCGAGACAGATAGTTTTGATTTTCCCTGTAAACGGCTCAAAAATCCCTGCACACAAAATGATCTTGACAAAACATTCAGGACAGGCTGAGGTGATGTACATAATGTGGGGGTGCGTTTCAGCTCTGCAGGTGGGCATGTGCAACTCTGTATGTGTTATGTACCTTCTTGTGACTCCTGTGTTGTCTATGTAAATGAGTGCCTGAATGCATGTTGTTTGAGTACATGGATACATATTGGTGTGTTGTCTGTGTGCATATGTGCACATTTGTGTGTTGGGGTGTGTGCATGCCAGCAGCCTTCTCCTGTGCTATCAAATGCCACTGTGTGGTCTGTGCCTGTTTGTGTATGCATTGTAGAAATGCCTGAACTTTTAGCTTTCAGTGCTTATGGTCAGTCTCATGTTGTGGGTTTTTAAATTTTTTTAATAAGCATTTTTTAGGAGGTCTTATGTATATGTCCCTGCTTGAGTCTGAGTAAATACATAACCCATGGTTAAGGATCCCTTACAGTAAATGAGGGCTCTGAACAGTGGCAGCTGCCATGAAGGAAAAGTGGTGGGGCAATAATACATTTTAATTAAAACCTACTTGCTGCCCGGGTGCTCGCTGCTCTTCTCCTGAACATAGGCTCACAGATTCCCTTGCGCCAATCAAGAGGCTGCTGTCCTGCTGGTAATACTATTACCAAGCATGAGAACAGTGTCCGGATTGGGCGAGCGGGCTGGTTTTATGCTTCAAGAGGTACTGGGAGCCTGTGATAGCTTCTCTCCATGCTCCTGTCTGGAGACATCTAAGTAAGACAGCCGGCCAAACAGTCATGCGCACTTTCAGTGTCCATCACTGGAAGTGCCCTCCATGCTTACCTTGACCCAGACCCCAAGACTCGGCTGGGCTCTGGCTCCTTATAATATGATAATAAAGCTGCTTTATTATCATTTCATTTTACATGATTTTATCCTGCTGAGGCAGTGGGGTGACGCTCCTCCGCCATGAATGAGGAGCCGCTGCTTACTCTGAAGCAGTTGGAGTCGGTAATGTTAGGTTTGGCACAGTAGACACAGGAATTGATAGCGAGCTTAATAGCATTGTTAGAACGTATGTCTCTGAATGCCTGACCTGTACCAGTGTACATATTCCTGTGTAACTGTTTGGATATTTTCAGGCAGTTTACGATAACGTGGTGTACAGCCTTGTACGGTAAATTGTTTCTGGGCTTCAGGGCATGCGAAGTATGGCATATATGAAGTACCTTGGATAAAGGGAAAACTTGCCCGTGAGAGAACTTGTTTTGCAGCGTGAATCTTTCTGGATTCACTATGCTGTGCATTTTTCCGCCATCTAGTGTTTGGGTCTGGAATTGTAGTCTTTTTTTCTCTTTTTTTCTTTTTTTTCCGTCGTGGCCCAGGTGGGCATCGACATACCAACATTTGGGGTCCTTCGTGACGTTGACGTGCTTCCTCTGGAAGCTCCCACCTTTGGCCACCATCTTCAGATTCTTTTTTCCGCTGTTGGGTCAGAATCGTTACGGAAGAGTTCCAGAGTTTTGGAGGAGGAATCAAAGAAAAGAGAAGAAAATCGACTGAAATCAAGGTTTTCCGCTACACCAGACTTCAGGTCAGGTAACCGGGACGACGAGGGAGAAGGTTTCGACCGAGATCTCGACGTTTAACGGAGAATGCCCTCGCAGGGGGCTTCCTGAGCGCTGGAATGGACAAAACACCTTTCAAGTTTTGCACCAATTGACACCACAAATACGCCTAAAAGGACCAGAATCCAGTCTGCAACCTCTGCCTGCCGCTCAACCACCACAGCGAGGACTGCAACGCGTGCTCGGCGTTCACACCCAAGACACTCAGAGTAAGATAGAGGCAGAGAAGGGCGAACCACACCATGCAGGTGCAGGGGCAACCTCCATCGCTCCGGGACTTGGGCTCTCCAGTGGAGTGGAAGACCATATCGCCGAAGGACCAGAGGACTGCGCGGTCGTCGGGGTCCATAAAAGCCGTCGAAGGAGTTATGGGAGTCGTCCACCCCGCGACACTCGAAAGGGTGAAGCTAAAGCCCCATGCAACACTCGTAGGAGTGAAGCCAAGTCCTTGAAGGGAGCATTGCCGCCGAAACACTAGACTAAGGCAACAGCAACCAAGGACAGTCAGCCGAGCGGATCCTTCGAAAAAGACTTCCAATCGGCGAAAGCCCTCAAAAAACCTAGATCTTGACAGGTTGCCCCCGAAAAGGACACCTCGATGCCGAGAAAAGAAGGGCCTGCGTCGACTGCCTCGAAGCAAGGAGCTCCAACCCTTGACGCAGAGCATGCCGCTGAGAGGAAGAAGAGGAGGCTCAAGGCCGAAATGGCGAGCATCCTGCAATGAAAAAGGAACTTCGAGAAGATGAGCCAATACACCATCCCCCCCGAAACCCACGCTCGAAGTCGAAAGAGACGACGAGAATGCAGAACCGCTGAAAATGCCCGAACTGGTCGAGGAACAGGAGGACTAAGTATATTATTTCGAGGGCAATGGCGATGAGGATCAGCAATCCTACCGGGACTCGACGTCCTCAGGGGCACAAGACTTCGAATGGCAGGATCTCGATGCTGAATCGCCGGAAGACGGGGTAGACACTTACCCTTTGAGGCCCCCGCCGCCAGACGACCTAGGGATCTACAACATGGTCGTCCAAAAGGGTGCACAGACGTATGGAGTGAAAATGGAAGAGGAGAAGCCAAAGGCATGTTTTCTCCTGGAAACTCTACTGCCTCAACAAACTAGGAGCCAGTTTCTGCCCATTCTCCCTAGTGTGCTGGATCAAGGAAGAGAGGCATTTAAGGAACCAGCAGTATGCAAGGCTGTGACTCCAAGAACGGAGAAGAAATATAAACATTCATCTAAGGACCCTGCGTACATCCAAGGGTCCGTACCAGCCGACTCAATAATTGCAGCGACGGCTAGGAAGAGGGCCAATGTGCCCACTAATGCCGGACCACCTCTGGACAAGGAGAGTTGAAGGATGGATCTCACAGGGAGAAAGGTGGAGAGAAATGCGGCAATCCATTGGCGCATCGTAAACTCCAACGCTATGATCAACAGGTACGCGCATACCAGCACTGGGAGGAAGTGGGGCAACTCCTAAAGCATCTACCAGACCAGTACCAACAAAGAGCGGCTCACCTGGTAGAAGAGGGTAAAAGCATGGCGAACACATGCTTAAAATCGGCCTTTGATGCTGCAGAGACGTCCAGCAGATTAATGATGATAGGAGTGACCAAGAGAAGACACGCATGGCTCAACTTCTGGATTCAAGCCCGAGGTGCAAAGCAACATCCTGAACACGCCTTTTTACGGAGAGCAACTGTTTGGTGCACCAGTTGACGACTCGTTAACGCAGCTAAAGTAGGAAAACGAGACAGTAAGGTCCATGGGAGCGCTGCAGTACAGGGGGATGAGAAGGGGCACACCCACAAGAAGACAAGGTGGTAGGGGGGGGCAACGTACCTACCACATTGCACCAAACGTTTCAACAAGGCTACCAAGGGAACAACCAAGGCCAGCAGCAGCACAGACAGCAGCAGAACTGGCAGTACCAGCCCCGGGGCCAGTCCTTTCGAGGGCGCGGAAACGGACGAGGACAGACACGAAGAGGAGGCCAGCAGCCCCCCTCCAAGTGACTTCGCCATGAAGCCAGCCCCCACCCTTGCAACACCACGGGGGACAAAGATATAAGAAAAAGCAAAAAATGGACGTTCCACGACAAACAGTACCTCGAACACACAACACCAGTAGGGGGCAGAATAAGAAACTTCATCCAAGAGTGGAGGAAGGTCACAACAGACAAATGGATACTAAACATCATACAATATGGATACTGTATAGAGCTAGAGAAACAACCTCCAAACAGAAAACCAAGAAGCAAGGCACACTCAGCAAAGGAACTCTCGCTCTTGCAACTAGAGGCGCAAGAACTGCTCAGCAAGGAGGCGATAGAGATAGTGCCGGACAACCAGAGGAACAAAGGGGGTCTACTCAACTTACTTTCTAGTGCCAAAGGTGGACGAAACACTAAGACCTATCCTAGATCTGAGGTTCTTGAACATTTTCATAAAAACTCAAAAATTCAAAATGACTTCCCTACAAGAAGTAATACCACAAATACAACGAGGAGATTACATAGCAACTATAGATTTAAAGGACATGTACTTACACATCCCCATCAGCCACAAACGTCTACTAAGGTTTGTGATCAACCAAAGTCACTACCAGTTCACAGTACTGGCATTCGGACTCAAATCCACACCAAGGGTGTTTACATATTGCCTAGCAGCTGTCGCAGCGCACCTACGAAGGCAAGGAATACACGTATACGCCTACCTCGACGACTGGCTCGCAAAGGCAAGTTCGTACAGCCAATGCAATCAACACATCCACCAGGTCATACTAACACTGACGCAACTGGGTTTCTCAATCCATTGGGAAAAATCGTCAACGGAGCCAGAGCAAATCAAGATATTCTTAGGGGCAGAGATCAACACCATACAGGCCAAAGTGTTCCCCAGCTGGAAGACAACATTGGCAATGCTGAAGGAAACACATCATTACCGCAAGGGGCAAGTTCTGACAGTGAGGACGGTGAGCAAGCTGATGAGAATGATGGCGTCATGCATTCACCCGGTGCAAAATATTCGACTACACATGAGACCATTCCAGTAATGGATACAGCAGCAATGGTCACAGGCAACAGGGAGTTGGGAAGATCTAGTGGTTGTCACACACGCAGTGCATCAAGAAATAGCGTGGTGGAACAAGGAAAATATATCACAGGGGAAAACATTCACACAACCAACTCCTGCAGTGACCATCACAATGGACGCCTCCCAGCTGGGGTGGGGCACGCACATGAACAAGCTGAAGGTGAGGGGGCTATGGTCTCAGCAGGATGCAGTCCAGCACATCAACTACCTGGAACTAAAGACAGTGTTCCTAGCCTTAAAAGCCTTCTAGAAGGAGCTGTACGGAAACAGGGTGTTGATCCAAACAGACACCACGACCATGTTCTACATCAACAAACAAGGAGGAACTCAATTAGTAGCACTATCAGGGCTAGCACAGGAAATATGGACATGGGCCAATCCACTAAAAATAGACATACTAGCAATACATCTCCCGGGGAAGGACAATGTGGAAGCAGACAGACTCAGCAGGCAGACGTCAGCATCCCACGAATGGGAGATCAACCAACAGGAAATACAGAGAGTATTCTGGAAGTGGGGTACATCGCAGATAGACCTATTTGCAACACACTAAAATGCAAAATGCCAACACTTCGCATCCAGACAACCAGACCATCGGTCACAAGCAAATGCACTATGGATAAGTTGGTCAAAGACGTTTGCATATGCTTTCCCCTCCGATACCACTGATACACAGGGTACTCAGCAAATGCAGGATCAGCAACATGTTGCTAATACTAATAGCACCTCAGTGGGCCAGACAGTCATGGTTCTCACAAATAGTAGAGATGGCGCATGCACCAGCACACAGATTCCCAAAAAGAAGGGACCTGTTAACAATGCAGAACGGAAGGGTGCTACACCCAGAGCCAGAGAAACTCAGCCTGGCGGCATGGCTCCTGAGGACCTAGAGTTTGCACAGCTCAAACTACCTGCGAGCACAATGGCAGTGCTCAGAGAAGCGAGAAGACCTACCACAAGGAAATGCTACGTAGCAAAATAGAAAAGATTCTCTGAATGGTGCATTAGGGAGAAACTGCAAAGGAAAATTCCAAAGGAGTCAACCGTAATAAAATACTTAACACATCTACTGCAAAGTAATCTAAGCTACACATCCCTAAGGGTGCACTTAGCGGCGATAGTGGCTTACACAAGAGGAGAAACAGGGAAAAGTTTCTTCACCTCCCAAGAAGTCAAAAGATTTCGAGAAGGAGCAAAGAGAATCGCACCTCCAAACAGAATGCCAGCACCGGCATGGAACCTCAACTTAGTGCTCACTCAACTGATGAAGGCACCATTTGAGCCTATTCACAAGGCTACACTGCACAGGTAAACAATGTTTACCCCGAAACTTTTTCCACGCTTGGAATCACAACGCGGTCGTTACAACGACCGCGTTGTCATTCCGCATACCATTACTCCGCAAGTTGGAAGAACGACTTGCGGAGGGGAAGGGGGGGGGGGGGGAGGTGTTGGATTTAAAATCCAACACCTTCCCTAGTGTCCGCACACACTGGAGTTGGAATAGTAAATTGTACTATTCCAACATCCAGCGCCCCTCCTCCGCAAGCCGTTGTTCCGACTTGCGGAGTAATGGTATGCGGAATCACAACGCGGTCATTGTAACGACCGCATTGTGATTCCAAGCGGGGAAAAAGGCGGTGGAATAACGTTGTACATTCCACTGCACATACACTAAAGATGGCTTTCTTAGTGGCTATCAGATCACTACGAAGAGTAAGTGAGTTGCAGGTGCTAACACTTCAAGAGCCCTACCTGCAGATTCACAGTAATAGGACTGAATGAGAACGAACCCACACTTCATGCCGAAGGTGGTGTCACGGTTCCACATTAACAAAACAATCCAAATACCTAGTTTTTTTCCAAAAACCTACCACTAGCACAGAAAGGGCGCTGCACACACTGGACACCAGAAGGGCTGTGATGCACTATATAGAAAGGACAAAGGAGTGCAGAAAGACAAAGCAACTCTGTCTTCTTCGCCAGCAGTTTTCTGGGACGGCCAGTTACCAAAAATACCATTGCACGGTGGATTGCACAAATCATACAACTATGCCACAAACAAGCAAGGCAACCATTACAAGGAGCAGCTCATGCTCACTTAGCAAGGAAGAAAGGAGCAACAATTGCGTTTCTAACTAACTCACCCATTCAAGACATTTGCCAAGCTGCAACATGGTCTTCAGTGCACACGTTCACTAAGCACTACTGTGTAGATATCCAAATGAACAAAGAAGCACAAGTGGGACAGAAGGTCTTACAACACATATTCAGTAACCAGTGCTCATCTTCCACCCAGCCACCACAATAAGGACAAACCGCTACAAAGTCTATGCACAGCATAGTGAATCCAGAAAGAGTCACGCTGCAAAACGTATGTTTCTTACCTGTCGGTGCAGTTTTGCAGCTTGAAGACTTTCTGGATTCACTAGCGAACCCACCCTCCTCCGCCAGAAAGATGAGACAGAAGGAAAGGGATTAAAAGATGAAAAGACTTTAAAAAGCAAAGGGGAAAAAACAGAAACACAAGACAAGAAGAAAGAATCCGAAGATGGCGACCAAAGGTGGGAGCTTCCGGAGGAAGCACGTCACGAAAGACACCAAATGGTGGTATGTCGACCCCCACCTGGGCCACGAAAAAAAAGCGAAATAAGACTACAATTCCAGACCCAACCACTAGATGGCGGAATAATGCACAGCGTAGTGAATCCAGAAAGTCTTCAAGCTGCAAAACTACACCGACAGGTAAGAAACTGTACGTTGTGTCTTTTGGCCCAACAGTCAAAGGGCTAGCTGTCAGTGGTGCAGCAGGTGCAGTGGCGAAAGGGCCCGGGGGTGTGAGGCCCTCTTGGCCCAAGTATATATATATTTTTTTCTTTAAACAACTAAACCTGGGATCGCGGGACCTGTTTTCCTAGCTCGCACCAGGGCCCCTGACACCTCTCCCAGGCCACTGTTAATAATCGCCTGTGTCATTACTGGGCTGGACTGACAAACTGACGAAGGCAACCCCGCTCTGGGTGTCGGAGAAGCTCGGGTTACTGTGACGCACCAAGGGGTTCCGCAGTTGGGATCTAAACGGTATCTCCCGTATAAGAGACCTTTGGGGGGCTGGAGGTATGGTGTCCTTCGCCTCCCTACAACAGTCGCACGAATTGGCACACAAGGAATACTTCCGCTATCTGCAGGTCCGACACTCTCTCAAATCCAACATCCCACCGGGGACACCACTCCCGGAATCCTCCCCTCTAGAGGACCGATTACTAGACGGCCATTTGCCGGAAAGGGCGATATCCCTCCCCTTCAAAAAGCTCGTACACCACTCCCCGGATCCAATGGGGCCCCTCAGGGGGAGGTGGGAGGCAGATGGCCTGGAAATTGACGAGGAGGAGTGGAGAGAAGCACTCTCCTCCCCTAAGGAAGTGGCGATTTCGGCAAAACTGCGCCTGATCCAACTTAAAGTACTACACCGGGTGTATGTCTCAGTCACCAAACTGGAATTGATGGGGAGGAACGTGGATGGGCTCTGTCGGAGGCGGTGTGGGGATAGGGGGACATTTCTTCATGTATTATGGGAATGCCCACGGGTTCAAGCATACTGGGCAAAGATACATGACTGTATAAGTGAGGTGTGGGGCATACGGTTGCGGCCCGAAGCTAAACGATGCCTCTTAAATATCTGGGAGCCCACGGACCTGCCAGC
Organism: Triturus cristatus; assembly: GCF_964204655.1. NCBI lineage: Eukaryota > Metazoa > Chordata > Amphibia > Caudata > Salamandridae > Triturus > Triturus cristatus. Next base: position 323,747,755 of record NC_140582.1, read on the forward strand.
AAGGGGCAAAAAGTGGGCAACACTGGGGCTTGCAGTGGCAAAACGTAACATTGCCTGCCTGTGGGGGGCGGAGGCACCACCACGGCTTGGAGCGTGGAAAAAGGACATGGACTGGTGCATGCTGCAGGAAAAGACAGTCTATGTCGCGAGAGGTTGCCCCAAGAGCTGGGTGACGATATGGTCTCCCTGGAATGCTTACCGAGGTAATATCTGTGAGCCCCCAATCTCCTCGCCCCTTGAACGGTTGTCCCAATGAAATTATGAACATGTATCTGTTTTCTTTAACTCTTTTGTAACATATTGCATTACAGAATTGTCAAGTGATCAATGGCTGTACCACTGCAACCCTACTGACCTAAAAATGTGAAAGTGACCGCTTTGTTCCATTTTTGTTAATAAAAAGAATTATATAAAAAAAAAAATAATCGCCTGTGTCACCAGAAGTCCCTGCCCTTTGCACCGCCTCAGCACATCGCTGGTGGGATCTGCCTTCTCGCTGGCGGGCTTCTGCTTTGGTTTTTACTTTGCGCATTCAGTACCGAAGCGCCCAGACGTTTGCTTCCTAGCCCACCCGTGCTGGTTATGGTTTCACCTGTGTTTTCATCTCGGTTTCTTTTTGCGATACACAAGTCACCAGTTTGAACTCGTCACGAATTGGAACTTTTTTGTTTCAGTCCTCGGTAAAACGAAGCGTTCTTGGTGTGTATTCTGATGATATGTCGCCTGCCATAGATAAAAATAAAGGCAAAGGGCAGGCGGTATTGTGCAGCGAAACATGGCATGCGTCCTGATTATATTGGCCTGCTAATCTGACCCGAAAAAAGTTTCAGCAAAATAAAGGCGGACTTCACTTTTTTCCTTTCCACTTGCGAAGAGGAATTTGGCAGGATTATAGGCTAAACCTAAAAAACGGATCTTGCTTCTGTTGCATTTCACATAGAAATCTCACCCAGGACACCGCACTAGTGTTGGCTTCTTTATGTGCGGGATTGAAGTCTCCAGCTAATAGCATTCAGGCGGCCGGATTGGCATGGTGCTTCACATTCTTATAAAACTGCATTTTGTGGTTATATAACATAAAGCATGTTCGCTAGTTCGAGTTATAATAACTCTGCAGATACAGCAAGTGCAGAAACATAAAATGCTCCATTCTGTGCGACGACAGCCTGTTCCTTGTTACATAACACGCCACAGACCCTCCACATGTGTCAATCTTCACATGCATTCAGAGGACCGTGAGAGATCAGAGCTCCCATCGGGCTGCCTACCGCCCCTCCCCTATATTTCCATGGTGGTCCAACCACAGTAGCACAGTGTGTAGGAGCCACTTCCGAAACCGGATCCGTGCGGTTTCGGGGGGGGGGGGGGGGGGGCTTAGTTCTATTTTGCCCATCATGAAAAGGCCCACATCTACAGGATCAATACTCTCCTGGTTTTATTTTTATCCCCCTATTATTTTTGATTTTATGAGCAAACAATAACCCAATGTTATTATCCACCACTCAAATTACTTTCATATTTCACTATACTAATTCAACACTAATCCTTTATGGGTTCTGAAGCGCTTCTACACCTTGTCAGGGGTAGTAAGCGCTATAAATGCAATTACAATAAAATTCAATGTAGGAGATAGATTCCATAAAAACATTTTAATTCCACAGCCGGTATGATTGATCAATAAATTAAACGCTCACTGCTGACGTCAATTTAATTTGCAGGTCAGAAGTTCTAATACCATCCAGGCCAGCTCTGCCCGAGTCACCCTCAAGATTGTTAATTGAGGACCTTTACACTAGGTAGCAGTAACCTCCGTTATTTACAGCGTTTAGAAACCGCAAATGTACGGTATGAAATGCTACATAAGAAATGCCCACGTTAATCTCATTGTCTTTAGCACACTGCTGACAGCTTGATGTTTTAACATTCTGCAAAGCAAATAAGAAAAATATGTTGCGCAGTATTTTGTTTAGTTGGGGCGTCCAACGCCTATTGGGATTAAAGGGCTGTAGGACCCCCCCCCACCCCACACACACACACACTCTCCCTCTCCCTCTCCCTCTCCCTCTCCCTCTCTCTCTCTCTCTCTCCCTCTCTCCCCCTCTCCCTCTCTCCCCCTCTCCCTCTCTCCCCCTCTCCCTCTCTCTCCCTCTCTCTCTCTCTCTCTCTCTCTCTCTGTCCCCCTCTTCTCTCTCTCTCCCTCCCTCCATCTCCCTCTCCTCTCTCTCTCTTCTCTCTCGTGTGCCGTAGCCCGGGCTGCAGCTCTGTGGGTGGCTGTCCCAGGGAAAGCCTGCCCCAGGGAAAGCCTGCCCCAAGTACGACTCTGGAGCACAAGAATAAACACCGTCTTTTCTCGAGGGACACGTTAAGCTTCTCCTACACTGTCCTTACAGGCGGGGTAGAGGTCACAGGCTATTAACAACATCCCAAGACAAAAACCCCACTGTGGGGGTTCAAATTGTCACATTCAATGTGCTTTCCCGTTATTACTGTTTTAAAGGAGAAACCATGTTTGCCAACTCGCACTCATATGAAAGACCTTGAAAGGCTCTGGATGCTTTAAAGTACACAAGGTGGCAGAAATCACAAATTGTCTGGATTTGTAATTGCTTTCATGTAGTGTTTACTACCCACGCAAGGATTAATAAATGAAAAAAGGTAATGAACATTTATTTTCTTTTTTAAATGGTGGTCTAGAAATTAATTGACCATCCAACAGTGCAGACTTTACTAGGATTAACTAAACAAGCACTAGCAAAGCAAATCGGTCTCACCTATGTGAGCTATTGCCTTTGTCAATGTTTTTAGCCCGGCTACTGTGCAGCAAGGCAGAAAGTTATTAAAAAGGAAACAAAAGTGCCTTAAAAAAGAGCGATGACGTAGCCAGCACTGGCCTCATTGCTGACAGAATATTAGGCATCTTGGATTGAGGGAGGGCATGCAGTGCCAAAGGTGTAGCTGCCTCCTGCCCCGCACTCCATCAGCAATAAAAACAAGCATTTGCAATGAAATGGGTCTCGCATTTACTTGAGTTTGAGCTATTGGCATTGTAAATGACAATGCCTTTTATTTATGTTTTGGTTTTTAAAACAAATAAATAAAAGGGATTGTTATTTACAATGCCAATAGCTTATGCTCGCGTAAATGCGAGACCTATTGCATTGCAAATGCTTGTTAAACTGAGCAATGTTTTTGTCTTTGCTTTAGGGACAAGGGAAGATAAAAACAGTGTGTGCGCCACAGAAAGACATAGAGAGATTAGTAAAGTTGTTGAGACGAAAATGAAAGAGAGGGCCAAGGAAGAGTGGCAAGGGAGAAAACAAGACAAAAAAGAGGATAAGTAAGAAAAGAAAAAGAGGACAAAAATAACAGAGAGGAAGAGAGAGTGAGATTGAGAGAGAAAGAAAGAAGATGAGAGAGGGTTAGTAAGAGATGTGGCAAGTGTAATTATTATGCAACCAGTCAGTGGATGTCATAGTAAAAAGAGAGGATAGAGTTTTACATACATGTTGGCACTGTAACCAAAACTACACTTTTACTTTCGTGCTCATGGTAAACCATCTGACTAGGAGACAAGGAAACCCTACTCACATAGAGCCTGGGTATTAATTATTACAAGGAAACAGTGGCTCGTGTGGATTAATAATCAGTCATATGATATACGACACATAATAGTAATCAAAAAAAAAAATAAGGGGGTTAAATGTGACGTCAGAAAGAAAAGTTAGCCATACACATTAGAATTTTGGTAAAAAACATTGTTCTTTATATTTATAATGAAAGAGTTTTTTGAAAAGTAAAAACAATCTTACAATACATAATCCACAAAATAGCAGTCTTAGTACATCATTCTAAAGAGTGTCCCAGTGAAAAAAGTGATTTCAACCTAAACAAAAGAAAGTGACATAAGGTACAACATAAAAAAGGTTTAAATTATTCATTACAAAGGCGATCATAAAAAATAAAAGAATGTAATTGTCAACACTTGATCATCGTAAGTGTCAAAGAATGATTCACCTTTCTCGTCAACGGCGTTTCGACCCTGTAAACCAGGCCCAGATTTTCTTTTTTTCCAGACAGTGCAAAATCCAAATTAATTTATTGTGCTGTTTTGTGCAAGGAGAAAAATACAGTGCATCCCCTGCGCTGTCACAAAAACGGGGCTGCCCTGTGAGACAGGTAGCTTCACACCAGGGTGCACAGGGGAGTGTAAGCTTCTAGCATAGGATTGTACTTGAGGCACAAATTTCCACCACAAATTTCTATGCGTAGACAAACTCAACAAGCATTGGCATAGCCAATAGGTCTCGCTTATAGCAAAAGTAAAGAAATAGATTTTTTTTCTATTTCTTTACTTTTGCTATAATCGCGCAGGGGAGGGGGCCTGCAAGATTCCCTTGCGGGAGCGTGCGACCATATGGCGCCACCATATGGCGCCGCGTGCTCCCGCAAGGAAATCGCCAGAGGTGCATGCGTTGCCATTGCAAGCAATGCAACGCGTGCACGTTTTTGCCCCCAAAGCTGTGCCAATGGCATTAGGTCTCTCTCCTACGCGGCGCATGCGCGCTGCGTAGGCGAGACCTAAAAAGGTTGCCACACATTGGATGTGTGCTGTGCACTGTAGCACACATACAGTGTGTCATTTATGGGAGAAATTAACACATTCCCCGTTGTTTGCACTTGCTTTAAGTAGACATTGCTATTTGAATGTAGAGCCTGGTCTGGCTATTTTCGTAGTTGGGCCTGGAGTCAAAATCTGACAGTGTGCCCTTGACACAAAGCAGGGCCTTCCATTTTTTTACACTGTGAAATCTGCGCCTTTCCAATGCAAAATAGCTGGATAGTAAATAGAATGCCATGCTGTGCATCAAGGTACCACTGGCACCTGTTTGAAAGTGTCACATTGCGTGTGAGATGGGACGCACAAAAACCAGTCAGTCCACGGCCGGGGCAGTTGCGAAGACCAGAAAAGGCAGCCCTTTATAAATAAATTACTGAGGACCTTGTCAATCGTCTATGGTTGGATTTAACTGCGTTACACCCGTGCACTTCAAGTGGTGCACTATAGAACCAGGGAACCAAGTACAAACCCACCCCGGCATCCCACCTTTAGGCTGCGCCGTTTTATGTAATTTACCAAACACGCACTGTGGTTTAGCACATACTTTATAAACGCCAACGCTCCCCTCCCCTTCTCCCCCCCCCGTGCATTCATTCCTACTCTCTTTAATGCTAAGCTTGTGTCTAACTGTAATGCAATTGGTGCTGATTGAAAGGGCTCTGATAACTTCGGGTAAAGTTTGCGCTATTTAAAAGTGAAAACTAATAAATAAGTAAAAAAAAAACAAAAAAAAACCTACCTGTACCACGTCCGTTCTTATTCTGCGATGCCACATACCTTTGGGTCCCTGTACTTATTAACTGCACCCGACTGTGGGAAATCCCCATGGCGGGAACAACATGTTGTTGGGCAGACGCGGGGAATGTAGCCATTGTCCTGTGGGGGTTAACAGTGCGGGAGCAGGAAGGCAGGCAGTCGGTAGTGCTGTGCATGGCAGTGTAGTCCTGTGTGCACGCCGGGCATGGGGTTGCTGTTGGCTGACCGGAAGTGGTGAGGAGGTGCCGGTTCGGTATGCCTGCCTCCTAATCTTGGGCAGGCGACAGTTAAAAAAAAAAAAAAAAAAAGCTGCAAGCATCTGCCCTGTCTGCACATATCTGCCCATGAGCGTGAACACAAGTTTACATACATGCAGCAAACGCATGATTAGAGCCGCTCATTCGATGTAAACTGGGTTGAAAAACAATTGATTTCTGTTAATTTTCCTAATATGACGATCCTTAAAACACGTAAAACTATCAGAAAAACACCGCCTTCATTTTAAATGTGAAAATAAAGAATAGCTACATAAGAAGGGTGTGATGCAGGGCACTCATTTTCCCAAACTTTCGATTATCATTCCATCTGTCTTCTACAGCCAATTAAGATTTAGAATTCAAATGTAGTGTACACCTACTGTCTTGCTACACTCTCAGTGCAGGAAAGCACCCCAGTCAGTGCTCAGGGCCCATGAGACACAGTGGCCTGCCCACTGCCGCACACCTGCTATGATACCCTGCATCGCGCACCTTGTTGAAAAAGTAACACGGGACAGGTGTTATGCAATATATGTGAAAATTCAACTCCGGTGTTTATTCATCGAATATAATCAGCAATAACACACTGGTTTACTTTCGCGCACTCTTCCATGACATGCCAAGCTAAATAAAACATTCATTTTGACAAACATTAAAAAGATGCTGCGCGAAACCTCTCATCAAAGCTAGAGTTGTCGGTTCTTTTTAGCACTCACGTTAGTTTGAAGCACGGTTTGAAAAACGACGCAGCAGTCAGTGCAAGACTTCACCGCACGGCCAACTGCGGGTTCAAAGCAGAAGCCCCAGAATGGCAGCTAGCCCCTGCTTCAGCCTCTCGGCGCCGCGCCTGCAAACTGCCCCAAAGTTGGCTTGAAAGGGAGCGATTCTGAGCTGGAAGCGCTCACATTCCCAGGAAAGAGCAGAGGAAGGCCGGTGCACTGCTTGCAGGAGGAGTGAGACACTCTGACTGAGGCCAGCTCGCCCCTTCCACGGAGACAGGCCCGGTGGAGCGAAAAACACTCCAGACTCCACGAGTGGATGGAATGCTGAGAAAGGGACCATGAGGAGGCACCGGGCAACAGCAAAGTAGTCCCTACATTGAAAGATACTGCTTTGCAGGGTAAGGTAACTGTAGTTGGTCGATGCTGCTTCCTCCGAAATCGGAAGAAAACTGAAGTGACGCATCGGCCCATCAGCCAATAATGAGCGAGTTTAAAAGAGCAATGCCACATTTAAACCAATGGCAAGAGACAAAACAAAAAAAAAACGCAATGGGTGGAGTTTCACCCTTAATACTAATTACTTGATGCCTCGTAGAGGCAGCGCATGCGCGCTGCCTATGCGAGACCTAAAAAAAAACACAGTGCTATGGCGCAGAAGGGTACTAGCTACATCATAGGGTTTTTTCAAACTTTCAGCTAAGCACCTAACAGCCTCACTACTATGGAACATGGGTAAAAACATTGACAAAGCCAATATATTGCATAGGCGAGCCGTATTGGCTTTGCTTATGGTTTTTTTTCTGGACCAGGAGGGTGGGGGTGGAAGCAATAAAAAGTGGCACAAGACGGTGGGATGCTGTAAGCAACAAAGCGTGACAAGAAGGTGGGATGGTGTAAGCAACAACACAGGATGGGAAGAAGTGGGGTGGAAGCATCAAGGCAAGATGGGAAGGAGTGAATAGCAACAATGCAGGTGGGCAACAATGTGGGATTGAAGGGGCCAAGCAACAGTGTAGGTAAGCCACAACAGTGGGATGGAGTGTGGGAGGAGGCGAAAAATGTGTAACAGGAGGAGGGAAAACAACGTGAGACAGGAGGAGGCAAGCAACAACAGGGTAAAGCAAAACTACATGGGATGGGAGTGAAAAGTGCCAACAAGCAAAACACGCAACGGGAGGGTGGTAGCACAACGCAGGCAAGCAACAAAGCTGGGTGGGAGATGGAAAGCAACAATGAGGTCAGGCAGCAATAAGTACAAACAACAGGGGATGGGAAGGTGGAGTCTAGAAGCTACAGTGGGGACGGGAAGGTGGGAGGGGGCAAACAACAACACTGGATGGAAGGGGGGACAAGCAAAAATGTAGAGCAGTACGGAAGGGTGGTGGGCTGCAAACAGATGCACTCTTCTAGAATGCTGCAACTCAAAGCAAAAGTAGCTCAGAAATTGCAAGCATTGGAAGGACACTGGTCAGGAAGCAGTACTTGGGCTATACTCCAGGGAAGGGACAAACACACAAAGAGGAAGTTAAGCTGGCATACACTGACCAAAGAGAAACAAAGAATTGAGTGACGATGAAGCCAGCCAATGGTATGCCATGAGCGGGTTCTAAGTCGCCTGTAAGTTAGCCAGATTTCTCAGGTGAGACCTAAACATAAGAACACACACAATGTTGGCCAAATAGGGGTGGGACTTGTGGACTGCACCATCACCTATTAGTGGAGACAGGAACTCTTAAATAATGGTCCATAGGTAGCAGTGCCAATCATCTGTGTAATTTGATCTTGGCCGCCTGTCCTTTCCTCACACGAAGGCCTGCTGAGGCCCTAGCATTGATGTTGCCTGGGAGTCAGTGAGGTAGTCTTGGCTTCACGGTGGTAGCTTCACAATGACTTCATGTCACGCAGTTACTCTAACAGTCTATACACATGCAGCCCCATACAATGCTTGTCTGCCTCATGCTTAAGAAACCCTCAGTGGACCATTCCGTGCTCCCCAACTACAGGCTATCTCCCTGCTACCAATCTGGCCAAGATCTTAAAGAAAATCATCAACAGACACCTCACCGAATAGCTCAATAACCACCACCAACTCCTCATCACCACTCAGTCTAGCTTCAGACCCAACAACCGTATGTAAACTGTTCTCATGACTGCCACAGATGACATCCTTATGACTCTAGACAGAGGCAGCACGGTGGCCCTCATCCTCCTAGACCTCTCTGCAGCATTTGACACGATCTCCCACCAGATCCACATTCAACACCTACACAACATTGGAATCCAAGGAGACACACTCTGATGGATATGCTCCTTCCTGACAGAAAGGACCCAGTCAGTCAACCTGGCACCATACACCTCGGATGCCCACAACCTCATCTGCAGACTTCTGCAGGCATCCTTCCTGAGCCCAACCCTCTTCAACACATACATGATCCTTCTAGCCAGCATTATCTGCTCTCACATCAACATCCTCTCTTGCGCTGACAAAACACAACTCATTCTCTCCCTCACAGAGAAGATGCCTAGTACCTGAATCGAGTTCAATGCCTGTATGACTGAAAATGCCCTCTGGATGAGGGCCAACTGTCTAAAGCTCAACACAAACAGGACCAAAATTGTGATCTTCGGGAAGAGCACTTCACAGTGGGACTTCACCCAGGGGAAAACAGAGCCAGCAGCACTGATACCCACCACCACCATCCATGCCAAGAACCTCAGTATCGTCATGCAGTTACCGCCTCCTGTTTCCATACGCTGAAGATGTATGTAAATGGAGATCAAAGGTAGATTTTCAAATGTCAACACCTGGAAAATCGTCATGCACGCTCGGATCACAAGTACACTGGACTACGGAAACACCCTCTGTCAGGATCAGCAAAAAATTAACCATAGGCTGCAGATCATTCAGAACTCCGCAGTCCGAATCACTCACAACCTCTCAGGCCACTCACACGATATGACACTACACCTGAAGGATCTCCACTGGCTCCCCATATACAAACAAGCACAATTTAAACTCCTCACCCACGCTTTCAAGGTACTACATAGCACTTGCCAAGCATACCTCAACAATCTCATCTGCTTTCACAAACCTTCCAGACACCTCTGCTCATCCGTATTCCTACTTGCACACATCCCACACTCATGGAAAAAGTCAGAAATGGCGGCCGAGCCTACTCCTTCATCGCTCCTTCAGAGTGGAACGCCCTGCCATTACACACAAAAGCCTCGTCCTCGCTTTTTGAATTCTCATTGGTCTTTCGCTGAAATTGGGTAGTACTACATGTATGCTTCACAGCAGGGGTACATGTTTGGTGCAATTTGCTCCTAAGAGTAGTTGAGGGCTATTGGCTGCAGACCTATCAGAGCCCAAATCAAAGTAGGCCATGGTGTGCTTCTCCCCTTGGGCGTTTGGTGGCCTTGCATGCAATAGACTGAAGAGGGAGAACACAATGACACTGTTTTTGTTGGGCTGCACCTTGCACTGCACCCAGAAAAGCTTCCTGCTCTCACAACATGGTGTTCCCCCGATCACCCTGCCCTTGTGTGGTCAACCCCTTTATCATCTTTACCATCTTTGTGCGTGGCAGTTGGAGGTTGGAAAACCTTGAGCTGAAGGGAGAAGGGTGCCTGCTCCAAATCAATATATATATATATATATATATATATATATATATATATATATATATATATATATATATATATATATCCATTCGAAAAGTTGCCTGTGAAGGAAGGAGCCCATAGAACAGGTAAGTATCAGCCAAATTCTTTATTCGAAGCAACAGCGGGGAACAATGAATGGCGGCAATGAGGTCATCTTGCCTGACGCGTTTCGTGCATTGCGCACTTCCTCAAAGGCAAACGGACATGAGAAGCAGCAGCATGTCAATTTCAAACCCCAACTTAAATGATGAACGATCCCGCCCCAGTGGGCGTGGCCACCCTATGGCCTCCTGGAACTTGTGGTGTTCGTATTCTTTCAGTGAGCTGACATGCCAAATACTTCATTTACGTCCAAAAATAAAACCACAGTGGGTATGCACAGCCAGACACCCTTTCTCGTTGTTGACAATGACCTTCGAACAAACAGCACTGTTCTCCACTACGAAGGCGTTGTTAGGCGTCTCCAATGGTGGGCTGCTCGACAGCCCCAGGGCTCCCCTCCGCGGCTCAGGCAAGCCGCTAAACATCCATTCGAAAAGTTGCCTGTGAAGGAAGGAGCCCATAGAACAGGTAAGTATCAGCCAAATTCTTTATTCGAAGCAACAGCGGGGAACAATGAATGGCGGCAATGAGTTCATCTTGCCTGACGCGTTTCGTGCATTGCGCACTTCCTCAAAGGCAAACGGACATGAGAAGCAGCAGCATGTCAATTTCAAACACCAACTTAAATGATGAACGAAACGCGTCAGGCAAGATGAACTCATTGCCGCCATTCATTGTTCCCCGCTGTTGCTTCGAATAAAGAATTTGGCTGATACTTACCTGTTCTATGGGATCCTTCCTTCACAGGCAACTTTTCGAATGGATATATATATATATATATATATATATATATATAATGAAAATCCTGATCCCCAGCTTTTAATGGACTGGGCAGAGTACACAGCGGAGTCTGCGAAAGGCATGGTTAAAATTTTAATTAAATATGTGTGGAGTGATCGGGAAAAAGTTCTTGTTGAAATTAAAAGATTAGAAGATCTCATCTGCAAAGAGAAGGACAGTAAACTTGTGGAGGAATTAAGAAATGCCACGATGAAGCGTCTTAAAGATTACGAAATGGTCATAAGACGTCGAAAACAGACAAAGTTCCAGAGGGACGAGCAGGACTACAAATCAGGCCGAATTCTGAAAATTAGATGGTGCAAGAAAAAAGATGAGTAAACCCGGTGCAACAACAAGCGGAAACCGAGATACCTCGGAATCAGAGGCTGATATATCAGAGGGTGAACAAATGGTAAATAAAGGAGGAAGGTGGCCAACCGAAGTAGAAACTCTGTTTTTTCACGAATATCAGTTGATCAGGGAAACACGCCAGAGGCCAGTACCAAGAACACACCCCCCACAACAGACCCAAGAAAGGGGCGCAAAAAGCGGAATACAAGGAGGGGAAAGAAAAGAGGGAGAAGTGGCACCAACCCCGAGAATAACCCGAAGCAAGGGGAGAAGGGGCAAATGGTAAACCACACAGAGGCACAAACAGTTGTTAATCTCTACAACAAGATCTTGACTGAAGATCAAGTGAAAGTACTACAACTGGGCCCAAGCTTCTGCCCAACCTCCGGTTACGATTATGCAGAGGTTCGTATAGATCTTTTCAGATATATTAGAAAATTGAAATTACAAAAGATTTTCCTCATCCATCCAAAACAAGATTCCGCGTTAACAGCGAGTAATAACTCTGATACAACGGACCACCTAACAGGCCACTTGATAGGCCATAACCTGCAAACTCTAGTTACTCTGCAATCCCTGGAAGCAATCGGCGCTGGAGATGAAAGGGAGATGAATATTGAAGAACATTTAGAATTGGCAGGAATAATACAAATCAGTGGACACAGCCAATTCAAGAGAAAATCAAGAACTATCCCACAAACACCATTCGATACTATCGATGTCTTCAATGAGGCAGTGATAGCAGGACTCAAGGATTTAGCTAAACAAACCAAATCAAATTTACAGCATTACAATATACCATGGAAATATTGGGATCTCGTCAAATCCTTGAAAGAAGACCCAGACATTGAAATAAAACCATCGGACAAAGGAGGCAACATGGTTGTCTTCAGTAAACAACAATATTATAGGGAGGCAATGCGACAACTGGAAGAGGTAGATTGTTACACACCAATCCAACGAAAGGAATATGTAGTGTGTATTAATACATATCATCACCTATTGAGGGAGTGGAGAGATAATGGAATGCTGAACCAAGATGAATACTTGTTCCTCCTTTGTGAAACACCTACCTTACTAACTGTCTACCATCTCCCCAAAATACACAAAGACCTCCTCAATCCCCCAGGAAGACCCATTGTTGCCTCCATTAACAGTCTGCTAGAGAACACCGCCATCTACATTGACTCCTTCCTCGCCCCCTTGGTCAAAGATCTGGTATCCTATATTAAGGACACTCAGGACTTTTTAAGACTGATCGAAGGGGTAAAGTGGGAAGAAAACATGCTCCTGATAACTCTGGTCATTACCAGTATATAAACATGCATTTCACATCAAGATGGACTCAAAGTGGTCAAATGGTTCCTAGACAAAAGACATTTAAGATTTAGGAACCATAAGCAAATGTTGCTTGAAATGATATCATTCTGTTTGCATAATAATATCTTTATTTTTGCAGGCCAGCTCTATCGACAGAAACGGGGTACAGTGATGGGCACGTGCTTCGTCCCCAGCTACGCAAATCTTTTCGTGGGCTGGTGGGGGAAGCATGTGGCCTGGGGAGAGGAAAATGAGCTGTGGATGGACAATATTATACTATGGTCACGATATATTGATCATCTTTTTGTTGTTTGGCGCGGCAGCTGCTCCTCGGCTGAGGAGTATGTTGCCTCGCTGAACAATAATAATTTGAATCTGAAATTTACGAGCCATATTAGCGACTCTTCAGTTAGTTATCTTGACCTGGAAGTGTATATTGAAGATCTAACTTTATTGATATGTCTGTTTAGGAAGCCTACAGCGGGGAATGCTGTCCTTCATGCTGGCAGTCGTCGTCCAAAGAGCCTGATAAAAAGTATACCCTATGGGGAGCTTTTGCACCTCAAACGCAATTGCACCACTGATACCAGCTTCAAATTGGCAAAAGACGAAGCTACAAAACGATTTAGAGACAGAGGGTATACAGATATAGATCTAAAGCAGGCAGAAATTAAGGTCCAACTAATCAACAGAAAAGATCTTTTAGTGCCCAAAAAACAAATATCACTGCCAGCACAGAGCCCGGCTAGAATGATCACAAAATACAATGAAAAATCTGCAAAAATCTTAGAAATCTTCAAAAAGAACTGGCATCTACTAAAGACTGACAATATTTTGAAATACCACCTCCCATATAAAAGGTGTCCCTCTTTAGGAGATCATCTGATACAGTCACTTTAACCATATACCATCGGTAAAAATTAGACTGGGAATTAATGGCTTCTTTCCCTGTAAAAACTGCAAAGCATGCAAACATAGCAGCAAAATGACCACCTTTGAGGGGAGACCGGGAACCCTAGGCCCGTCCGAGAAATTAAACAGTTGCTTAACTGTAACTCTGATTTTACAATCTATTGCTTGATATGCCCATGCCAGAAAAGATATGTAGGTAGCACCATTAATTCAACAAAGAAACGCATCTTAGAACATATGCGTGCCATCGCTAATAGAGATGCTACTTGCCCTGTTGCTCGACATTTTGAAACATACCATCAGAGCAACAGGGAATTACTGAAATTTTATTGCATAGATCTGGTAGAAAGGCATGAAAGAGGCGATGATAGGGTGAAAAAACCTTGAGCCCTGGAGTCAAGGTAGATCATAGACCTTCAAAGCAAAGCCCCAACAGGATTAAATAACGACGAAGAACTGTGGACCCAATTAGACTAGAAAACTTTAATTCGGGACACAGTGAATAAGGAGATCTTGTAAGCAAAGAGGAAGGATTATTGATAGAATAACTAAAAACTTTTCACTAAGAAGTTGTGTACTCATTTGTTTATCTCTCCTCCTCTCTTTAATGATCCGTAATAAAAGATATGGTTAAGATCATTAGGGAGCCTGACAAGATGAAGGCCCATTCAGGGCGCAATTGTGGAGAACATTTGAGTGTGAACAAATTGACATGAATTTGAATTTAGATAAAACTGTTAAGTCACCCAAAGTTCAATCACTATTATGTGAGTTTCTTTCTTTATATATATTGCACAAGCACTTGTTGCACTTTTGTTTGTTTTGTATTATATTTATTTCGGTAGAAATAACAAACTACAAGATGGCCGCCATGGATTGTATACTCAATGAGGCATAAGTCCGTTTTTTTATGTTTACTTTAACATGTGATGTATGCTGACTTTAAATACTTGCGTGTTTGCACAAACAAATCGACACTGACGAAGCCGTGAGGCGAAACGCGTCTGTTGGGGAATAGGGGGGGGTCCGCACAATCAAAGCATCCGCTTTAGGATTTTCTTGTGTGATTTCATTTTTTTGCATCATATCTAGCTGCCGTGTTGAACGAATATATATATATATATATATATATATAAATATATATATATATATATATATATATAAATATTCAGTGAAAAAAACATAGGTTTCACACATGTTATAGTTAGCTGGACATTTCACTCGTAAAAAACCAATGAAATTCCCCCGTTATAGTTAGTGCAGGCAACTATAACTCACGTGACCGCAATCTTCTGCTGATGCTAATACTGTATTTAGACACTTATTTGCCCATGTCTTCTTCCATAAATTTTTAGCTATACATATATTACAAATATTTTTTTTTCATAAAGACACATTGTCATCAGCAGAGGATTGCGGTCACGTGAGTTATAGTTGCCTGCACTAACTATAACGGGGGAATTTCATTGGTTTTTTACGAGTGAAATGTCCAGCTAACTATAACATGTGTGAAACCTATGGTTTTTTCACTGAATATATATATATATATATATATTCGTTCAACACGGCAGCTAGATATGATGCAAAAAAATGAAAAGCACACAAGAAAATCCTAAAGCTGATGCTTTGATTGTGCGGACCCCCCCTATACTGAATTTGCAAGGTTTTTTAAATGCTAATTCCTAACTATAACGTGTGTGAAACCTATGGTTTTTTCAGTGAATTTGTACGGTTTTTTTAAATGCTAAGTTACTTTACGCCATTCGTGGCGTGCGTGCCCACTTAACGCAGTTCGTTCCGTTCGCTGTGAAAGGTAAGCTTTTACATTTTCTACAATTATGATATGCCATGCACAAATGGGGCCCTTCGGGCACCATTTACACACGGGGTGGCACCCACTTAACGCAGTTCGTTCCGTGCGTGCACGGTGCGCTTCACGCACCGTGCGCGCACAGTGAGCACACAATGCGCATCGCGCACCGCGCGCACACTTTACGTAGTTAGTGCCGTGGATGGGCCATGTACGCACGATGCACTTCGCGCACCGTGCGCACATGGAGGACATAATATGCGCTTCGCTGTGAAAGGTAAGCTTTGCCATTTTTACAACCTACAAAAGGCACTTCCTTGACCTGTAGACTACCTCTCTGCCAAATTTCAAGGGACTCTGTTCAGCCGTTCGGGCTGTAGCTGTGTCTAAAGGTCCTATGGAAAAATGCATGGGAAAAACGCGTTTTGGGACCCCCCTTTTATCTCAGCCCCCGCTTGACGAATCCCCCCGAGACTTTCAGGGAAGGAGCGGAGCGTAGCGCCCTATTAGTTTTGAAAATTTCGCGAGGATTCGTCGACCGGCGCCAAAGTTATTCAAAATAGAATGTTGCGGTTTTCCTATGGAAACAGGGCCCTAACTATAACTACCTATTGGCGACCGCCAGTAGGTTATATATATATATATATATCAAGTTAAATATATACTGGCTGTGCAGTTGCTGGACCTGGTCTCTCTAGCTGACCTACTTTTTGGTGATGCCCATCCTGGCTTTACCTACCCTACACCTACTCCAAATTAGTAAATGTAGTTCATTGGTTTAACGCACCTTCTTCTTAGACCTGGTTCAGGTGACTCTTATTTCAGCGTCTTTCTGAAGGGTGGATTTTAAAGTTCAAGCTTAGTGTGGAGACGAGTTTGTTTTTTCATTGCCTTTGCTTTTCTACTCGGGTCCACTCTTTCCTTCCTATATGTTATAGTGCACATTAACATCTATTGCACTGCCCATAGGTTGTCACCTGAACTTCAACACTTTTCATCCTGCCCTCTGTCCCTGTAGCCACTTATCCTCTCCTGCTCCCTTCCATTTTCCGTTTTCATTTTCTCCACCTCTAGCGCCTCACCTTTTGCATTTTACCTCTCTCTGTTCATATTTAATATTGTCTCTTGTTTCTGCCTGATTGTTTTCTACTCTTTCTAAATTTTGGAAATACAAATGTACATGAAAACAAAATACTAAAATGACATAAAAGCAATTGAGTATGAAGAAGACCTTCATAACAAATCGTACTCTGGGAAGAAAAAGCCTGTGCTGTTGAAAGAGGATACGATGACAAAGGAAATAGAGATCCGAGGTCCAGCTGTTGAGAAAAGCGCCACATGTCCAAGCTATTGCAGTACAAAGCACCAATCAAAGGGCGAGGCACCTTTTATTAAGGAGAGGAAGGCAAACACTGGTGGTTGTTCTGGTTATAGAGTGAACGCCTAGAAGACATAAACAAGTTCTTGCACAAATGGAAATGAGTTCCCGTGAATAGAGACAATGGTACTTTGCCACAAACAGACAACATAATTTTGTTGAGCTAAGCTCCTTTGCAGATTGAACTGAGCTCCAGCACAGATGCAGCGAGTACCTGAATACAATGTGCTGAATAGATAGAGCAGAGGTCGTGTACACACAGGTAATTTCTTTTAACTTAGCCAGAGCTGAGTTCATCCATACTTGGCGCTTAGGCCGTTGGTAGACAGAGTGAGCTCTTCCAAGTATGCAGCTAAGTACCACTGCAGACAAAGCTGAGCCCAAGAGCAGACATAGATCGAGGTGAACAAGTTTCCTGCCAGGATCAAGCTCAATCAACATTTATTCCTATAATATAAAATAAGCCTGGGCGGAGTTCCGCTACACGGAACTCCGCGAAGTGCAAAGACAAATCTGCTGCGCTACGCGGAACTCTTCAAGTGGCGGAATTTCTTTAGATAATGCCGTTCACGATGATATTTCAGTGCCAGGTGCATGTTCGCACTGTGCAATCATCCCGAACGGCACCATGCACAGTGCAAGCAGGCGCTGCATCCTTTCTGCCATTCAAGTAGATTTTTAGTCAAGCAGCAGCTTTCTCAATGTGAACAGACTGTTTCTCTACGTGAACGGTTGCTAGGATATGCGACCACTCGCAATGAGAAATCTGACCGCCCGCGTTTAGAAATCTTGCCGGGAGGTTGATTTTCAGCACTCGCCAACTTGATGTTGACAATCGCGAACGAGGAAAATTCTCGCCGGGAGGTGGATTTTTCCACTCGCCAACTTGATGTTGTTGAACGCGAGCGAGGGGAAAAACACTCTGCGAGCTCCGCATAATGCGAGCGCAGTTTACCGCCCAGACTGAATATAAAAGCTGAAGTTCTCTGGTGACTGAGAAACCGGGACCAGCTAATATTCTGTGGGAGGGTCACACTCCTCTCTCCCAAGCTAGTCTTGCACATGGCCTGTTTCTGAAACGGAGTGAGGTGAAGAAGGTGGGGTGGGGGTGGAATGGCAGTTAGTGAGAAGGGATTGAAAGATAACTTTGAAGAGAGAAAGAGACAAGGTAGATAGTAGTGAAAGAAATGTGTTGTATGTGAGAGAAGCAGGAGAGAAAGGAGAAAGTAATGAGAGGTGAGTGTGGCGGAGATGGGAAAGAACAGAGAATGAGTGTGAAACAGGAGATGGCATAGTGAGAGTTGTGTGAACAAGCAACACTACTGTGATGCTGTGTCACCCTTTACATGCTAGTGCTGGTAGTGGATAAAAATCCACCACTACTCTGGTACCAATCTCCAAAGAAACATTTTGGTGACCAGCACTTATGTTCTCTTTTAACAAATTAAGCACTAGGTGGCGTGAAAGTATTGCACGTGACAGTCACTTAGCATCAATGTTATAGTATTGTACAAGGTGGTCTAGTTACCAGGCAAATTTGAAATTGTGTTTTACATGGAACATCAAATATAAACCCCTGACATATTGAGGGAATTTACTGCCTTATAATCACCTCCCAGGGCTTGGTTGGAGCAGGCAAACCCTAATGTGTGAGAGAGGAGTAAAGCATAAAGTCTGTGATGGCAGGTCAACTTTAAGTTACAAGAGGATGGATTTCCTGAAGGCGCCTCAGTTAATGCATGTGCAATAATCGTTAGTGTATGACTTGGTGACACCACAAATCATGGTGCCAAAGTGGTAAAGATTCTGTGCACTACCCTGTACTGCTATCTATACCTTCTATCTTCCTGTGAGAGAGGACAAGGCAGCAACATGAGCTCTGCACCAGCTGGGGTGCAAGTATCGTGCTTTTACATTATTATTCTCTGTGGAAACCCGTCCCTTTGAGCTGTTGGTGAGCCCCCTCATTTTATGACCGCCAGATAGAAGTTCCCTATGAATTGTTTCTTATCTCTGTTGGTTCTTCACACTTTAATGGGGTTTATAATTCGACTTCTTAGTGTCTGTGGGAGCAATTTCTTGAGCTCACTGTGACATCCTCCCCCCGCCCCCCCCACACACACACACCCACCCATCCTTCAGTGCTTTCTTTTCGATGTCAGACATGCACACGACTGGTTTGGTACCAACCATCGTGCAGGAAGCCGATGCTCGCAGGTCTTGGACACTCTGAGCTTCTGCAGTGCTCACTGTCTCTGGGGAATGAATCGACAAAACCAATAGATCTGGCTTTAATGTGCAAAAAAAGCATGAAGGAGCAGGCATGCACATACGCTGTTTGCATGCTTTAGCGGATTAAAGCCAGACCTATTGGTTTTCTTGATGTATATTCTAGTACTGGCTTCAAGGATGTCTTACATTTTATTTTAGATACTTGGTGTAATAGTTTACTAACCAAGACTACTTATAATCAATGTTACTTAATGTTGTTATAGTTAATGAATGTTTGTCTATTTTGGTTACCCAAGCATCCCATTAATTAGTGAATAAAATCCCCTGTCCTGTAACTGTAGGGAGAATTTCAGGGCATCATTCAACGAACATTTGTTGGAGAGACACTAAATGTGTGCTAAAAAAATAACATTTTTAATTTTTGTAAATTATTTTGGTACATGAGAAGACTAGCAACTGTTGTCTACAAATGTGGTTGGCACATTGTCTATGTTGGCGAGGATTATAGCGACGGTAGCCTCATTTCTTTAGCTACACAATGGATGAATTAAATGACTGAAGCATTTGGGAATGTTGGGCTAGGCGGACGGGTGGTTTATGTTGTAACAATTCTGCAGCAGTTGCCTACTGAGAAGATGGTTAAATGCTGCTGGTAAATGCACCGCTGTAAATGTTTATGGTAGTGTTGCATTTTCTTTTGTATAGGGCGCAGCCTCTGTTTTGATAGTCATGCCAGACATGTTCATCCGTTTGCATCTGGCCTCCTAGCTGACAGACAATTTTGCTTGTGTGCCTGGGTGACCCTAAAGCTTCTCTGGTGGTAGCCAAAATTAAACAATTCCCAGGCAAATTTTCCTTTGGAAAGGGCCTTGAAGTTTTACAACGGCAGTGAAATGTTTGATCATAGCAAACGTATTTTATTTGGAGCAATTTAAACAAAAGCGCTTTTTGGGAAATGGTACAATTCTGTAACTTGATGCTCTTAAACGAAGTAATGATATGGTTGATGCAGATGCTGCAAGGCAAAATATATGGCAAGCTACCAATCGGCTTTGAGGAAATGCACAAAATGAACATCAGACTACATAAAAAGGCCGGAGAAGAATTGAGAGGAAATTGTCTCCATTAAATACTCATATTAACAGTTAAAGGGAAACTGCGGTTCTAGGTTCTAACTTAAACTCGGCTATGGCCACTGCAGGTAAGTGCGGTGGGGCACGCTGGGGGGAGGATTTCAGTTGACATCCATGAGGGAAAATAAATTAATTTAATTTTCCCTTGTGGTTGTCTCTCGAAAGCCCGCCTCACCTGTAGCGGCTGCTTAAACTAGCTCTGAGTAATAGCCACTGCTGCAGTGCTGTCTCAGGCTTTCTATCCAGCGCAGTAGACAGAGTACCTACTTACCAGGGGTTTTCCACATCTTTATAAGTAATTCTAACACTAGACCTCCAATATATTTCACCAACTGGGTCTGCTGAGTCTAGTTTCCTGTTTTTTTTACTCTGATCAAAATGTTAGTGTATCGGATTGTTGCATTTGAAGCAGTCATGCCTGAACTACTCAATTTCCTGACCCGGTTGTAGAAAACTAAATCGAAGGATTCCACAGGTCATCCAGTTTGTATCAATGCGAGCTGCTGTATCTGTTCCTGCTTCCACCCAAGGCTTGCCTTTGGTGTTGGGAGCTGGGCCCAGGCCCGCGGCACCATTATTCTGAGTGGCGCAGCAGGGAGCTGCTTTACTTCATGTTATGCAAACCGCAGCGCATCCACCCCACTTTGTTTCAATTGGATCCCGTTAAAGGCTTTGTGATCAGCCCTTAATGTACCTCAGCGTTCTTGTTAGCACATCATCAACCCCGTGCCCCTTTCCTCTCTTCCTCACACCATCTGCCATCACACCGCAACAACTCCCTGGTCCCACAACACATTTTCTGTCCCGTTCAGTCAGATTTAGGCCCGGCCCTGCTTCTACCATTCATACTTGATTTACTGCCTGAGGACTGGGTCAGCATATGCACAGCAAAGAGTTAAAAAGTTGCCCGAGAGCAGGTTTTTCATGCACACCCATGGGTTCTGACCCCTTGCCCACTTCTTAGTTCCCCATATCTCCCACCTTTTCAATGAGATCAGTGATCTTTCTGTTCAGCTCGCACTTTGATGGAATCCCCGTTCTAAGCTGAAAAGTGCTTGCACCTGCAACACCCAAAGGCACCATCTCATGCCTTGATGTTGTCTCTTTTGCCTTCCTCACTTCCTGGTCTTCGAGAGATGTGTTCCTGCAGAGAAAAATTCACAGATAACTGACCGC
This sequence comes from Triturus cristatus, assembly GCF_964204655.1. Lineage (NCBI taxonomy): Eukaryota > Metazoa > Chordata > Amphibia > Caudata > Salamandridae > Triturus > Triturus cristatus. The sequence goes on from NC_140582.1 coordinate 323,768,968, forward strand.
TAGGTAAGAGGTAAGAACTGAGTCTCAAGGCAACGAGCAGAACAGAGTATGTTAAACTATCTGCTAAGCATCCTCTGTTTTCAGTCATGGTGGCATCTTTTGATAATAGGCCCTTTTCTCACAGTAGGCCTTCCATTGTGCACTGTATGTGCTTCTGATAACTCTCAGTTACTCATAACCGTCCTTTAACGTTGGATCTACCCACTCCATCCCATTTAATCGTTGTCGTACACTTCTGTTTCTCTGTATCTTCACTGCTGGATTTCAAAGTGGATTGAAGAATCCTAGCATGCGGAGGGGAATACTGGCAACTAAGTTATGGGAAATGACCTTGACTTCCAATCTCCTATCACCAGTCCAAAGAGATGGTTTCCCAAGTTAGAGATGTTCCTAGGATGCTGGCTCCATGGAGGCCAAGACAGAAAACTAGAAACTGTGCCAGCATCCAAGCTCTTCAAGGGTCTGCAGCTCACATTGGGTCTCAAAATGCCCATTCCAAGCAGCTGTGTTTTGGTTCTGTGCATTGTGAGAGAACAATGTAGCAATGGCCGGCGTTTTGTGGGGAAAGACATCCTATTGTGGAAATGCCTATGCGGGGAAAGATGAGGCAGTACATTTTGGCTGCTAAATAAAGCGGGTGAAAGAGCAAATGTTACCATAGGTTCCTATTTCCCCAAAGGAAAGATGGCTTTATGAAGCGGAGAATAGTTGCCCCCCCCCTAGCCAGCCCACAAATTTACTCTTATTCAGATGTTAATCACATCCAATGCCTCGTACGCTTAAAACCAGAAATACCAACTGGTAAAGAAAAGAGAATGTTCGACCCTCTAGCTGATATGATGTAGTTTGCATAAGTCTTGGGAAGTGTTATGCAATTATATCCTGACTTGGCTATCAGAGACGATTGGCTCAGGGCTCATTCGCCCTGCAGGCTTCAGAAGCCGAAAAGACTCTGTATGGGAGAGTGGCAAATTTCAAACAATTTGATTGCCTTGGGCGGAAAATCTGTCTGATGCCCTTAAGCAGAGGAAAGAGTTGGCAAAAACAGCTTGCAGTTAAGAACAGTGTTTGATCACTTTGACCATAGAATTATTTTTGCATTTGCCCCCCTTCCCACCCCCCCCCCACCCCCCTGATGATTCAAATTTTTCCCCTCTTGGAATTCCTCATTAAAACCCCACTTTCCACACATTGTCCTGTTTTCATACATTCTCGAACACACCAATTTCGATACTTTAAGAAGTCCTCGCCTGTCACAAAATGTTTTCTTTACAAATATGTGTCTGTTCGTAACCCCCACCCCCACAGGAGTTCTGCATTGATTTCTCTTCTGCAAGTTTCTGATGCACCAAATATAATTTACCAAAGTGTGATTTAATAAAAAAAACAAGTCCACAAAAGCTCGAGGCTAAATATTCTTGAGATTTTAATTTCTCATCCATAATACTCCATTGATTTTGATTCTTGAACAGCTAGTCTGTAGGTAGTATTTCTAATGTTCCTCTGTCTGCCCATCATTGATTAAGTTAAAGTGATAACAACCATTGTTCAATACCTCCATTTTTTCTCTTAAGGAAAGGATTTGCAGGTGTATGCAAAGAAAACAAGTCTCCGTTTGATGAACTGTATTCCCCAGTTCCTCTGCCCTCGCCTGTAGCACAAGCTGGATGGATCTGAATCCTTTGTTATCGCAAATGAAGAACACCGAGCTAGCTAGTTTAAAAATGTTCCCCCCGAAAATTGCACAAAAGCACAGACACTCCTTGCACCCTAGACAACATGGTCTCTCCTGCTCCATGCTGCCACAAGAAGTCCTCCGGCAGCCATATTTGTTGAACCTCATTTAGTGCTTTAAATGGGTTGGTACTGTCCAGTACGGAGTAACTCCAGTTATACATTTTGAAAGGGAGAGTGTCTGCACTTCTCAGCAGTGCTGCAGTATATTGCTGCAGTATTTTTAATGTGAGTACCCGCACATCTTAGAAGCAAACCGGTACCCTAGAGTGAGTACATCTTCTGTAGTTTCATTTAAAGCACCGCACTAATGAGACAGCCGACACAATCCTCACGCCCTTGTTCTGTAGAGATTGTCAAACGTTTGGTTTCAGATCAACAACGGAAATATGAGGATGCCTGAAAGGCACGCAACGTTTTCTACTGGAACCGTTGTATTATCTAACTTTAGTACGCCTTGTTACCTACTTCTGCCTTAGATCAACCCCTCCTTAAATTTCACCATCCGCCTCACCGCACTTATTCTATCACAAAGGACCTCTGGCATGCATTTAGTGTTCGGGGACCTTTACTTGATTGCTAACATGCAATATCTTCCTCCTCATCTTTCACACAACTCAAGTTTTCCCATCTGAAATTTTTCTAATAATCCCACTGAATCTACTGTCATTTCGAATTAATCTGTTCAAAGGCACAGGCTGGCTATTACTTTATCCCCCTAACCAACCAACCAACCCCACCCCAACCCTCCTCTCCTCCTGGAATCTCACTTTAGACCCACTTGGCTAGCAGTTGGTTTGAGCCCGGATCTCATACATATTTTAGATTCTGAATCTCGAGGCAACAGCGTTCATTGATTGTCCATCTTAAATTTCTTCGATTTTCCTATTGTTTGCTCTCTCTCCCTCTTGCCCAGGACGTTTCCCTGCCTCTTGGTTCTGTTGGGTCCAGATAACATTGTAGGCCTGAAAATGTCATTTCACGACCTGTTTCCCATTTTACGTCTTAAACATGACACCTCAAATGCACTACAGCCTCTGAATCCTGCTTGGTCTACTTTACCCAAACGCACTTATCTTGGCAGCATTGAGGACCGTCCTTCTAACAAACCGTATCTTCATTCCTCAACGAGGGCAACTTGACTGTGCTGCAAACAAGCAGGCCTGCTGCCAAGCATTCTAATGATATGCATTACTTTGTAAGGGACAGTCACCTAGGCTCCGTACTCATAGCTAAAAACCTGGTTCTGCGAGTCCTTTCAACATCCTTCGGACACTTGGTACCCCGTAGCTACACTTTAGCTCATGGGAAGTTCCTGCCAATGGAGGAGGTCGAGCCCACAAAATGAGACGTCTTGAGTCTAACATGCTCTCGAGATGTACCCCAAAGTCACACATGACGGTAAAACAGCCTTCTGTTCAGTCAGGGGAGACACAAACTGGGAACGGCAATAGACATTTACTCCAAGCTTTACACAACTGTATCCCCTCCCAATACACCTCAACTACCCTACCTCACACTAGGACTGATGCATGAACCTAGGACATGTCTTTGTAGGAAAAGGTGCAAAAGTGAGTGTACACATCACTCTCCCACAACCCACTAAATTTACATCTCCCACCCTATATTACCATTACAATATAACTGCTTCACATTCACTCCCTCAGAGCCCCACAATATCTTTACATGACTACGTTTACTCCGTACCAACAGGGACTTGGATGACCCCAGCCCATCTGTAATCCCTGCCGTAGTGCTAAAACCCTTGCCTTCACCTGCGCCTGCATTCATCACCAGTTCCTTAAAAAATGGGATGTCCATACACACTTAAATAAAACTCATTGGTGACCCCCATCCTCAAGAAACCCACCCTGATCACAGCTGACCCCAGCCTGTTCCCACCCATTGCAAGGTATACATTGTCCCAGCGCAGCTGCAGGATCATACAGAAAACTGCCTTCCAGATGCCTACCAGTGAGGGTTCCAACCTAAACGCTGAACAGAATGCACATTACTCTCAGTTTGAGATAACATCCTTTAATCAGCTGACCAGCTCCCACTGGGCATGCTTGTTCTCCTCAAGCCACGTTCGTAAAAGACTTCAACACGGACTACAATCGGTGGCACTTCTCTCAGGATAGGCGCTTACATGGTTAGGGTTTGTATCCTTTCTCTCAAGTCACACCCAAACAGTTAGACTAAGAACTCAATGTTCCCGAAGTAGCCTGTCAACTGTTGCAGGGTTTCGCAGGGCTCCCCACCCCATTCCCTTTACTATTCAGTAAATACACCATATCCCTCAGGGTCATTCTTTAAGATCCATCGTCTCCTCTTTGATTCCTAAGTGTTTGACAGTCATCATCATAATCACTATTTCGCCAATACAAAAAAGAACGGTATAAAAGTATACTATGTACAATAAGGTTAAAAATACCAACCGTAAAATTACATAGAAATAAAGTTAAAAATAAAATAGTGCCACTTAGTGCTTCATAATGAGGTCCACCAGCATTTAAAATCCAACAGTGAGATACGTAAAAGAAATTAAAATCTTACTCATATTATCACACATTACGGGTTCTGTTTCCTCCTTTGTAAAGCGCTCTGATGGAAAGATGCCAAACAATAACAAGTAAATGGATCAGCTAGTAGCTTTAGAAAGTGTAAGGCTGGGTGACATTGTCTAAATTTGAAACTACGCATTAGTGGAGAAATAAACATATTCCTTTCCTCCCTATACAAACTGCAGAATAGGAGATGTAGATCACATTGGCAAGAATGGGAATCGCATGGACAAACAGTGAGGGGCATCCATGGAATATGTGTTAGAGGGATAACCCATCATGAGGGGAATGTAGTTCAACCGAAACCTTGCTAAAAGATATCTATGCTTGGGATTCATCCCTAAGGTTAAGTACGTGGGGTCAATTGAGTTTATTCTTGGTGCTAAGTGGTGTACTTTAACCCTGGACTTAGTACAATTTGACTCCCATCTTTCTCTCCTCTGCTTTACCAGCAGTAGTTCTTTCAGTTCAGTTTGTGAGATCGACCTGCATGTGGTTGGATCGTCAAATAGTTTGGCCTGACCAATGGTATAAAAACTATTCTTAATAAATTTAAGCCACTTTACAAGATTTCTTGTGTGATCTTTAGCGGTTGACAGTCAAAAACCAGCATTTGCAATGCAAACGGTCTCGCCTTTGGGACCTTATATGTATTTAGCTATGCGGCACATTAGCCTGGGTACTGAAACATCTACTGTTCTTTACCATGGAGGGAAAGTAAGCACCCAACTGCGTGACACGCCAGGCATGGGAACACATGGAGACAAATATTGCCTTTCAGCGGAAAATGGTATAGTCCAAAGCTCTGTTTTTAATATAAAATCAGGGCCTTCGGTGGTAATATCACTGAAAATACAAGATTGAAAAAAATATTTTGTCTATGGTTGCTCGTGGAAGACAATTTCTATGGACTGGAATCTAGAGTATGCTAAAGTGATTCTGTTATTTTACTGACCTCTGCTGTTCGTTTTCTATCAAGAAAGTTAAATAGAGGCAGTTGAACAGAATAAAAGTCCCTAAGCGGAAGCAGACAAGTCCTAGGGCTGATCTCCAGAGCCCACAAAGTACATACACATACATATAAGTATATACTAAAGTATATACAAGAGGTCTCGAATGCCCGACCTAAAAAGGCTGAATCCTGCTTGAAACAAATCCAGCAATATTTTTTATTTCTTTAGTCGAGGAGGATCAGACTCCGAAGCAAAAGAAGAATCAGCCAAGTTGCAAATCACAGGTGCCACAAGAGGATACTACCAATCATGAAATAGAAGCAGGACAAGACTTAGGAGGAGATCCAGCTTTAAGCACCTTTACTAAACACATAATACGATCTTGAATGAGAAGGCTGAATTCAAGCCCAAGGTCGTTCCAGAAACAACTGAGAACTAATCAGATGGACTTGAAGCACCACTGGATTTATACATGGAAACAATGTTGTCCTGAAAGGAAATAAAAATAGAAAAACAGTGTTGCAGCATTTGTGTAAACGCAATGCAACATAAGGCATTTTGTAAATGATCTTACGCAGGTGTCAAACAAAAAGCAACGATTGACTTATTGATAAGATCCTTGCTGTTCAAAATTAGAAAATAAACCATTCTAGTTCAATCATAATAATGACATTTACTTTAAAGTAAATCTAGTTAAAAATAGTAATATTTTATATAAGACAGTAATTTATTTTACTTGAAAAGATTAAAGCAAAGTGTGTTGATCATAAGAGGTTTCAGTGAAAGAAGCTCATTTAGAACGAAGTCGAAAAATTAAGGAAAAAGCCTGAGCACAAGTAACATTTGTGCCCGATAAGGGTCTGTTTTTAAAGATAATTGACACCTTTTTGAGGATCAAAAGTTGGGAGTATAATGTGCAAAAGGTGAATGTACCCATTTTTGTACAACAGTATTCCCTTTTTTACATTTTGCCAAACGCTGGTGGCTACAACCTATGCAAATCATGAGCAGTCATAATCTGTGTTCAGTTCATGAGCAAACACCGGTGCAAACATGGATTGTGTCCGTTTTAGCAGGCAGTTATTTCTCGAAACATGTTCAATGTTAGACAGAATTTACAACGGGTAGATATGACAAGTGATATATTGAGACACAAAAGAGTTAAAACTGTACGTCAGTAGCACACAAATGGCTTCAATAGGGATTTGGGGGCAGCCGACAGGGGGAGCAAATCTAATTTCTTACATTATTCAATTAAAAATTAGCCACTGTGTCACCAAAAAGCACAGATGATGATAAAACAGCTTTATGAGAGACCTTTTTTTAAAATACCATTCTCTGCTTGGCTGAAAGGATCTTTGGCTGACAGAGGGGAGGGTTTTATTAGCACAAATTAAAACTGTGAGAGTTGAGCAGTGAGGAATGACACAGCTCCTCTCCTCAGTCACACGTGTAAACAAACACCTGCATCACAGTGAGGCTGCTGGTGTTTATTCTTAGAGTTTCGAAACTAGACAGCAGCTGCATCCCGCTGGATTGCTGGTAGTGTCTTCCTACTCCGCCCTGGAACCACGCCAAGGGTGCAACATAACGTGGGCGGCATTTCTATGAAACGTTACAGAAACAGGATTACTGACTTGAAAAACATATCCATTGCAGGCAGCTGCGAGGAGGCGGGCACTGTTACATGCTGCAATCGGACACCCAACTACTTTCATTAACAGTTTTACTCCTAGAAATGTGCGCAAATAAAACGTGCTATAGTTCTTCCCTTACCTTTTCCTGTGCCTGCACCCTTTCGTAGGAGAAGCGGTCCCTTCCGAACACAGCGTTCATCATCTCTGCAGTCCCAAATTCATTCACAAATAGCAGCAAACTGGTGCGGCACCAAGACGCAGTGTCCGCTCAGAAGCTGCTGGGAGAGAGCGGGGCCTCGTGACATCTGGGATGGGAACCGGTTTTTGGACAGCCAGATCAAAACCAGTAATTAGCCTCCGTGTTCAGGTGTCTCAGTGCTGCTTCCTAGTGCCGCTGTCACCTGGTTTATTCCTCCACTTCGCCTGCCTCACGATCCTGCACGACAGGCAGCAGATTAACCCAACCACATGGCTGCCGGCCACTCCATGCGTTGTGCAATATTTAAAAACCCATGGCAGTGTGTACAGTCTATCGAACCATACTGCATTCTACTGTCGTGTTAATTCCTCTTTTTGACGAATTTTCATCACTTTGTGCATAGGTTCACGTGTATTAACAGGAATAAGAGGCAATATTTTAGATGCATGCTTTTACGATAGAAAGATCGAACCAATCTTTAGTAGAATGGTTATATAAAAAACACATTTGAAGGGTTTTGCAAGTGTGTGGTGGTGTTTTGTAGGCTCGTCCAACGCTTGCGCAGCTTCTTTTCCTGTTTGACTCAAGCAGAGATGAGACTCCGAGCGGCGCAGCCAGCAAGGGGAGGAGAACGGTTCGCCGTATAAATCTCCATTGCACCAGAGCTCCGCGTTTGTAATTCATGCACAGGCAAGTCTGTGCTGCGTAGCTTTAGTGTGGGGGCGAGGCGGGAAGCCCTGTGTCTCGTGGCAATGTGCCGTCTCCCTGACAGACCCGCACAGAAAAGATGGCAGATAGCCACCAAGAAACCAAAACGCAAGCACGGGCGCCCGCCAACTACAGCCTTCGCAGGGCTTCCACCGGGCCAAACTGCGCAGCCAGTGCACGGAACTCGCACATGAACGTGCGCTCCAACACGATCCGAGCAGAAGCAAAAGCCATAAAAAGAATTTTCGGAATATGTACTTCATTAATAAAATTATTACAACTAAAAAGCGTCCTTTCACTACTTTTGTTTTGCAGCCTCCACCCATCCCTGAAATAAAAAAAATCTCTCTGCAGCGAGCAGGCCTGCCCTACAGCTACGCAGATGGTGGAAAAACAGCAGAAAATGGTTAAAAGAAAAGCGATCTAAAAAGTTGCTCAGACACACAGAATAACTCGTAAACATACACGCCCCCTATAGATAAGAAATTCAGACACGACAGCCGGCAAGCAGACAATCCAGTCCAGATGGGCCGGACGAAAAGGAGACAGGCCAGTAACAAATAAGCCTAATTTCCAATCGGAGGCCAGCGTTTTGCATAAAGGATGATGCCAGCCAATGGAATTGACGGGCGGGGCTTCAAGCCCTCTTCTCAAATCTCCTTTATCACAAGAAGTCTCACAGAGCGTGCAGCGCTTTGCGCTGCAACGCCTGGCGAGACCTAATGACTCAGTGGGTCTGCAGTGCACAACCACTTTGTAGCTCTGTTCAGTGGTTAAGCCATAAAAGCCTCAAACATGAAAATCCTGCCTGAGTCAAGCAAATGGACATTATTTGCCCCTCCCATCTCACATTCTTTGGCCAAATCATAATTAAAAATTCTGCAATGTTGACCTCTGCCTGAATTCACATGTTGGAGCTGCAGCTAAAGCTACATTCTTCCATTGGAAACTGCACAAAAACTCTCCCATAGAGGATTGCCCTATAGTTGTGGGTTCCCAGGTGACTCCCGCCTGGTTAACAGCAGCATTCTCTTTTCGGGTCTCCCAGCACCATATTGAGAGACTATAAAATGGCAAAACGCAGCTGCCTCATATTCGGACTTATGTGGCAGAACATGTAAAAAGCCCCAACGGGCTCCTAGTAAAGAAACCCCTTCGACTTCTTCACGCCGCAGATGAAAACCTTCTAGTCCTATTAGCATCCAAAAACAAGGCTAGAGTCGGCAGGAGATTCAAGTGCTGACCCCCTGCCCGTGGAACAACTTTCCCTTCATCCCCAGTTCCTCGTCCCGCACGCGCTTCATAACCAAACCGAAGTCTCCTCCTTTCCAACTCTATAGAAGTGTATTCCAAAGTAATTCTCTGATGAGCTGTGGTTTACGGTAATGTACTTTATACTAGAGTGGATCTCAAGGTTGATATTAAAGAATTTTCTCAAGCATCTACTTTACTTTTTTACGCTGCTGTCTGATTTTACTCATCACCCTTACATGTAACTGCTGTGCATTACTTACTGCCATAGCTCAAATAGTGTGTAGAAGCAGTTCACTTGTGCAGTGTGTGCTATACAATTAAACATAAACATCCTGCCTGCCAGGGTGAACAGAATGAGCAGCCTTCTATAGTCACTGGTAATGTAGTCAACAGTTGATGCATATTTCCAGGCCTTTTCAGTGGAATGACAAAACTGGGGGGGTCTCTCCAAGGAGCGTGACCCTTGTAATTAATGGCGTGGTTTAAAAACGCCTATGCTATAAACCTGCGCTTAGCTTAGTGTGCCTCCCGACTGGTATTTTGCTGCTTCTGTCATTGCATCCAGATATATAACACAACAAGTAACATTACACCTACAACAAGCCTGGGCTACTGGCTTTGTCAATGGTTGTTAGTCGCATAGGATGAATAGGCACAACTACTGCTTCGTTCTATATAACATTGAAAACGCATCAGTTCTGAAATGATGAGACTGTGAAAGTACTATAACGACTCTTTGAAGTTAAATCAAAGGCAGTGAAGGGTGGTACTGCTGCAGAGTTAGGATTATGTTTTTCACCCTGGCGGTGAGGGCAAAAATGGAGAGTCCGATAGGACCCATCTCAGCACCTGCTTTGTAGAACTGCTGGTGCTCCGCACCAGCAGGACCCGGTCCACTTAAAGCCCTACATATTTCTTTGTTTCACTTTCTTCTGCCTCAATAACAAATCCACTGATTCGACTATCATCCAGAATGGTATTGTTTCGGCTCTTTAAATTAACTAATCGTGAAACCTGTAGTCCCTAAAAGCTTGTCTTTGTAGGCACTATAAGCATTGCCTGTTATTCGCCTGTGCCTGCCATATTGCCGGGGCACCTCTGCAGCAAGGAGTGAATGGGGCCGTTGTACATTGCAGTGGTCTGTTCTTACCTTTTTAATTATCCATACCTAAAGGCTATCGCCATAGACGAAACCTAAAGAGGCAGCCCTGGAGTTAAATTTTTTTTTTTTTTATATGCAGAAAATTTGGATTTTCAAACTTAACATTCATCATCTAGCAAGTGTAACCCTGAATTTGGCTTGTAGGCAACCTTCATTCACCTGAAGATTTCCTAACCCTTTGTCACATGTATCTTTAACATCAAATATAATGTTCACCAAACATGATATCTTATTAGCTGTAACTGCACTGCACCCTATGTTGGAAAAGTGTTGCAGTTTACAAAGTATTTTATACAGTTATTAACTCTTTGGTGTGTTCAGTCCCGTTATATTTTTAATTGTCCTTTACATCTTGAAATCCCTCTTGTTTGCCACCAAAGTACATCAGACTTAGAAGCTCAGGAGGTAGTTATTTCACAAAAATAACATGCCACCAGTGTTGATCCGTCAATACTCCTTTCCGAACCACAAAACAGTTAATGACCCAATAAAACCATTCCCCTGGAGTCTTCCAAGGGCGCTCCACCGGTGCCTGATTATCTTGTCATGTGGAGCCGCTTTGAGCTGTGCGTTTCCAGCATTGACAGTTTATAGCAAACTGTTCCCATTGTGTAAATTACCACCCAGGAGTTTGCAGTAATATCCTTCTCTTTTCAACCAGATGGGCTGTGCTTTCTTTGCTGGGTTTGCAGTTGTTCTGCCAGTTCAACATTTATTTTACGTACACAGTGATTGATGTGTTTTGCTGAAAAAGGATTTATTCTGTTTTATTTTTAAACTAAGTTTGTTGGTTACACTCAGTCTTATAGGCAGATGTGATGCTTTCAGGTTAAGTAGCATATTTGAATGTTGTCTAAAGGGTTTCTAAATGGATGTTGGAAGGGGAATGTCCCCTGCATGTTGAATGAGCATTTATCCCTGCCCGAGTGCACGATTGCTTGTGAAACTGGTATTCTGGCTTTTTATTTGGCTCTGACATCCCGCTGATCTTGCGTGTGTGTCTAGGACTAGGCCTGCCCCATATATTGCAAAGCCCAGGGTCCATTGTGTGACCTGGAAGCGCATTCAAGTGTGCCTTCATAGTGTGCTTAGTCCTACTGTCCATGCTTTGGGTGAATCTCATAAAGTGGTAGTGGCAGCACACCAGCTTTTTTTGGGTAAATTAGTGTGACCAGACCTTTCTTTTCTGTTTCGGGGAAGGGTAGTCTACTGATCCCACTCGTATAAAGTTCCAGTGTTGCTGCTAAAATCCCCCGACAGCCCTGCCAAGTACCACAATCATGCGTTAGACTTACGCATTCTAGTGTGGTGATCCGCATCAGTGCACTTAAATGCTAAGTCACGCATTTATAGAGCCTTCTGAAGTTGCGGACAAGCTGGAAACGGGAGCGCTGCTATTCCACTCTGAGCAAAGTATGACGGACAGCGTGCTGCTCTTGCAGCTGCAGAGTGTGCGACTACACTGTGCAGTGCACTGCTCTGTCCTCCTGGATTAACATTTCTACTTATAGAGTTTACATGAAATCCCATGCCTAGGTTTGGTGGCGCCGGCAAGGCTCACCTCAGAGCTGCACACTCAGGCTGCAGCACAGCTGCGGAATTCACGGCACATGACTGTAACATTGTGCATTTGCAGAGAGAAGACACAAATTACTAGTGGGTGGGGCCAAACCGGTACACTTGCGGCACAGGCCGGTGAGCGGGCGTAGTTATAATGTTTCCAGGTAGTTCTTCGGCCCGCCGTGGCCTACACCTCTCTTCTGATGCAGCCCTGCGATTGGACAGGGCTGGTGGAGACTCATCGTCACGACCGATGGCTCACAGTCAGGTCTGTAATGCTACCGGCTTCTGTTCTTGAAAATAGATGTAATTTTAATTTACGATGTCAGTCGTAGCTCGCTTCTGTACTCAGGCTGGCAGGCTGCAATCCGCTCTGGGATGACAGTGAGTGACTCGGCAGTCTCCACTCAATCCTAGCTCGGCCTTTAAGGTTCTTGTACATAACACGTGGCGGTGGTCCCTTAGCACTTATCCCCCGACCCATGGACACGTGACTGGGCAGATTGTTGACGCATCATTAATATTGTGAGGAATGTTATAAGCAATAAAATTCACTATAGTGCTTGATTGGTGACCTGAAGCAGTCACTGAGGCAGCAGCTTAATTTTTCTTTGCTGGGCCTGCTGTCGCCCCACTGCCAGAGCAGACAAGTGGCAGACCCACTGGTGCTCTGTTGAGTAGGTTGTGCTTCATTGTTATTATTTGAAATTTGTAGGGTGTACAGCTACCCCGAGGGGTTTCCCGGCGCCAAGCAGGGTAGGCAAGAAAGAAAGGTACAAGGGAGGGCTAATTTAATAACAGCCAGGTTTTCAAACCTTTGCGGAAGGCGAGCAGAGAGGTCTCGGCTCGTAAGGAGGCTGGTAAGGAATTCCATAATGTCGGTCCCAGGTAAGCCAGGGACCGGCCTCCCATACGGGCCCGTCTGGTTTTTGGAACAACGACCGGATTTGCTGATTAGAGCTCAGGGGGCGAGACAGAAGGTAACACTGCATCCGATCCTGCAGGTATTTAGGAGCCAAACCTGTTTTGATTCTAAACATGTAACACAGAGCCTTAAATGTTAGCCGATTTGACACCGTCAACCAGTGTAAGTCACGTAAACACCCTGAGACAGAGGAAAACGTAAGCAGCCGAAAAAGAAGTCTCGCTGCTGCGTTTTGCACCTACCTGCAGCCTCTGGATGGTCGTCTTATCTGTTTCCAGATAGAGGACATTTCTTTAATCAAGTCTTGAAATAACAAGGGCCTGGGCCACAGTTCTCTGGGCTGAGAGAAGAGTCAGCCATAGAATCTTCTTCAACCATCACTGAACTGCAAAACAGGTGGATGATATCTTGGCCACTTGTTGTTTCATCGATAGATGTTCATCTATAATGAAACCCTGGTTCCGAACATTGTTCACAGACGTGGGTAGAGCTCCCAATTCTGAGGGCCAATGTTGTGGCCCCCAGAGGTCATGTCTTTTGCCTAGGATCATCACTTCAGTCTTGTCGCCATTTAATTTGAGCAAATTATTTTGCATCCAGAGAGCAACTTTGCTCAATCCTAGGTTAAGGTCAGAGGGCTTGTGTCCTTGTGGCGAGGAGTGGGATAAAATATTCTGTGTATCGTCACACCATGACGGGTGTCTAACAGCAGCCAGTGGAAGAGAAAACATAACAGAATTGCACAGTGCTGAGTGGTTGTTGCGCTGGCAGACTGAGGGAAGCAGGTATGATGCATTATTTCCACTTTCGCCCAGTCTCCTGGATATATGACCAGCATGGGCTGCTCAGTATTAATGGTGCTGACTAAAAGTCAACAAGCTGCTGTCGCGTGTGCATGGGTCGAGGGCCCTGTACTTAGGTCACACTTAAAACCAGCTTCACATAGTCCTTCTCCACTGGTGCCCTCCGATCGATGGCACTGTGACTGGGAGACAGTCTCTGTGAAGGCTTCGGAGTCGGTCTGGCATAAAACTAAATCAAGTCTATTGCAGCATTCCAGACAAATGCAAAAACAGTTGATGGACAGAATGCAGAACGATGTCATACATTCACCCCAGACCTGGGCCTAAATCCATCGTTTTTTGCTCACCATGCCATTCCAGTTTGAACCCAGCCATATGCAAATCAGTCTTGACCCTGTGCCTCATGGGAACAGTCCAGGCTGAACTGCCAAGCCAGGTGCTCCCTGGACTGGAAACAAGCATCCTAGGACCGGTTTTGGGGTTTCACCCCTCTTAAGCCAGGATAGCTTGATTCCAGTGGCATGGAGAGCACGGGACCCACGTCTGGGAATACCCCTCCGACTCTGAGTGACAAATGTGAAAACAACAGTTGATGGACAGAATGCAGAACAATGTCATACATTCACCCCAGTACAGAGATCTGGGCCTAAATCCATAGTTTTTTTGCTCACCATGCCATTCCAGTTTGAACCCACCATTCCCCAAGAGGACGTTAGACAAGAAGGCAGCTCAGAGAAAAGTTAGTATATATATGGCATCAAGAAACTTGAAATTCCACGTTTTCAGCTACTCATTAGATGCCATCTTCTGCTCTAACCTGCAACTGATATCATCCCTAAATATAACTACAACACTTCCATCACAGGTATGATTTATGGCCGCAGTCTTCTAGCCGTCAGGGAGAGACATCGACATGTGCGGGCCTGACTGGTTATTTAACCATGTTTCTGTTGAACATTTTTCATGGCTTGGCCTTTTCAAGGTGGATATATATTTAGCATGCTTTTCTTTGCACATACCAGATCACGGCCACTTTTGGTGTCAATGACCCCAGAAGCAATTTTTTTACCCGGTTAGTATATGCATGAACCACAGAGCCAAGCTGCACAGCCACCTTCCTAGAGGAGAGCTGTTAGAAACGGGGTAGCGTGGTGCGGAGCGGGTAGGCCAAACTCGGAGGCATTGTGTAAAGCATCCACACAGTACACACAGGCGGCACACCAGGTACACTACTAAAAGAGACCACACCAGTTTAGGTGAAAAACAGCATATGTATTATGCAAAACACGTTAGGATCCTATCACAGATATGAACACGGTGCCAACTGACACCAGGTAGCAATACACAAGGGGACTATTTACAGGGCAGGGCCATTCGGGCTGCTGCCAGAACCACCCTGAGTCCACGAATAAATGTACAGTCCGTCAAATTTATAACATCCAGTTCCTTCTGGCAAGGTCAGGTACTAGGCGACCTTGTTAAAAGTATCAAGCCGAAACATAAGGCATCGTCATTAGCATGAAGCATTATGCAGGAACATATGAGATCAGGCGTAATCTAAAACATGCTATTAGGCATCTCATTAACATAACCAACATTCACAGTGGGCATAACCTTCAAACATCATGGTAATACCGTTAGGCAACATCACATATGGGGCATGGCATTAGGCATTATCACATACATAAATCACATGTAGTCCCTTGGGCCTAATCATATTAGCATAGGGCACATTCACCTGCAATGTAAGCATTAGGGGAGAAGCATTGGGCAGGATCACAGCATCTCCTGGGGCATGAGGCTCATTGCGCAGCCCATCAGCGAGCAGGGATAATCATGTAGGCATCCTCGGGAGTAGGCAGAAAAACATTAGTATGAAAGCACTTAACGCAAACCCTGCTTAGGCACAGTATCAGCCACGCAACCCTTTGGAAACAGACATTGGATATCTTCATTAGCCTAAATGCGCTCCACTCAAAATCAGTAGGGCAGATCTATGAGCATAGAGGCATAAACCATGAGCCTGGGAACATATTAGGCATCACCAAAGTGCATCCTCACTGGCATGAACACATTAGAAGGGGGCCTAAACCATGAGCATAACTCACATTGGCATAAATCGGAATATGCCTCAACATCGGCATGTGGCATAGTTTATTAGGCCGCACCCCAACCAGGTAAGCATTCAGCATTTCTTGCTGGTCATCACCAGCAATGCAGGGCACCCCGTATACCTTCCTAAGTGGGGCAAAGATTTATCCTTGGCGCCACGGCGCCCCTATTCCGGGACTCTACACGGAAGGAATGCCCCCACCATGGCGACTGCCCCCTGTTCAACGGAGCAGTCGTGCCCACGAAAGTCAGTACGAGTCCGTTGGAGCCCCCAAAACAACACTGGGATGTGGGAGCCCCCTCCTCTGGGGCTCGGAAGTCAGAAACGCCCCCTCGGTACAGCTGGCCACTGCCAGGTGGGGCAGCTGTGCAGAGCATCGCACGGGCCCTCCTGGTGCCCCTCCCGGCACCCACGAAGCTGCCCGGAGCCCCCACTCACTGGGACTCCTCTCGTGGCCTCCGCTTCTGGGCTGCAGTCACCGGGGCCCTCTGGTGGGCTTCTCCGGTCTCAGGCTTGTCCTGGTGGGGCCTTTCTCTGGTACCGCTTGCTACTCGTGGGGCTCTCCTCATCACATGAGGCCCCGCCTGGCGCCTCCCTTCACCCGGGCCACCCCTCGTGGGGCCCGGGGCTTCCGGTTTTCTCTGATGACGGCAGGGCTCCCTCACCACACGGAGCCCTGCAGGCGGCGCGCTGCTTCTCTTTCGGGGCACTGTCCGGCGGGTTGGGCTCCCGCTTCGTTCTCTCTCCACGGGGCTCCCTCGTCACACTGGAGCCCCGCCACCCATCCGCCTACTTCCTGCTCCCTTCTTCTGTCCGGCGGGCCACGCCCCCAACCAGGCGCGCTCCTGCCTGGCTTCCGGGTCGCTGTGAGCAGCGCAGCAGCCCGGGGTTTTCTCTGCGCTTGGGTTGCGGCGGGGATCTCTTTCAAAGTGCCTCAGACACGCTTGAACTCGGGCCGCAGCAGTGATTTATTTCTTGGTGGCAATCAAGCGGGGTGGGCCCCCACTTTTCAGATAACCGTCAAGGCGGCAATAATGCAGGGTGGGCACCCGCGAAAGGCAGTAAAGTGCGGGGTAGGCTCCGCAATGTTTAAAGGCAGGCAAAAGCGGCACAAACGCAGGGTAGGCTCCCGCTCTGTTTAAATAAACAGTTCTCCCCGGCCTTACCGCGGCGCAGGCGTCACACGCTCCTCACCTCCTTCTTCTTGGGGGGAGCAAGATACAGCGCTCACCATGCGCTGGAAGGCACAGTCCATAGAAATATAGCGCTTTCACAGCCCAGCGCTGCAGAGGACAGACACTCCTCTTCTCCTGGCACTTTAGATGTAGCGCTCATGAGGCGCAAGGTCCCACCAGCAGCCTCAGGGACAAAAGATAGCGCTCCTCACCTCCTGGGAGTACAGGCTAGTCCACTATATAGCGCTCCCACGGCGCTAGGTCCCACGAAGCAGGGTTGTAGCGCTCAAGAGGTGCTAGGCAGGAGAGCAGCAGGCACTACTGGGCAAGATCAGCAGTCAGTGGGCACTCATCAGAACAGGGCCACAATTCCTAGGAACTGTCATCCTCTGTAACTTGGCACTCCTCCTGGTACAGCAGTCTTTACTCCAGCAGCGGGGCTCTCACTAGCCCTGTGGACAGCAGAGGGGTTACAGTTGGGCACAGGGGCCAGCACACAGGCCCATGCGGCGGTACCTCCTGGCGGAGTGTCCCCTCACATTCAAGTCCACGCTCCGTCTGAGCACATGGTGGCACAGCCCCCCTATTTATACAGCCCTCCTCCCACTTACCAGAAAGGGCTAGAACCTTCCAGAGGGCTCCTGGCAGTTTACAACTATCACTGTGGAGGAGGTGTAGAGCACCCTGGGTGCCAGGCTTCCCTCCAAAAGCTGGGGGTGCTGGGAAACAAACGACTAGACTGGTAACCCATCTCAGTCAGGCGGCACAAACACACAGCCATGGCGTCCATTTTAAAAGTAGCATTTCTTCACAACAGCACACATAAATCTGCGCACGCCATTGCGCAGCAGGTATTTTCTCACCCATGGTAAAAGGCTAGGGGGAAAAGCGAAAAATTTTAGGGAGAAAGGGCCAAGTCCAACAAGAACACAGGCTCAAAACTGCCTGCAGTGCTGCATTCCGGGGAGCACCATCTAAACCAAGTGCAGTCCTGAAATCAGCCTCGCATACAAAAGCCCAATGATCCGCAGCTCGTCCCTCTTTAAAGATGCTCTCTGCTGACTCGGGTTGACAGTCACTTGTTTGCACAATCAACTATCACACAGGACTGCCAACCGAGTGCATGGGGTTCAGTATCAGAGTGTGGAGGGAGAGGGGCAAATATGTGACTGAAAAGGTCAAAATATTCGTATTCTTTCACTATTTTAGTTAGTCGCCTTCAGGTAATTGCATGTAAAAGTAGCTCTACACACACCTTAAAAGGAAAGCTACATGAAAGTAATAAATGGGAAATGCACTCCTACGTTATGAAGCCTCATTTGATAATGCTATCTGGGCAGCAGATGATCCTGTGTGAGTAGCACCTGAGGGAAACAGAACGAAATCATTGTTGGTGGGCAAGAATACTGACTTCCAAAATACTTATTGTTTAGTATCATGGTGCCACAATTGCTTTACAGTACGATCATCTGTGAAAAGGGGGTACATTTGTGACCTTACATTTCAGTGGTTTGCCAACAATTTCAAGATGTTTATAGATCTTGCAATTGGGCAAAATTGTGTAATTTCTGATATTTATCTCTTTTCTTGGGTTTAGATTCCCTCGTCGTCTTTGCTTGATTTTTGATCGCAAGAAAGTGTCACTTATAGTCATTGAATGTCAATCATAATTATGCTGAAATTATGAAAATGTCACATAAGCAATCTGAAACCTTGGCAGCTATGCCCCGACTGCATGCTGCCAGTCGGACAGGGCAGTGGTGTAGCTATCAATTGGGCAGCACCAGGGCTGCTGTTTATTACACAAATGGAGGATAGTGTGCCAGTGGCATAATAAAAGCCCCCGCAGTGCGGGGGGGGGGGCGAACTCTGGGGATCCCCTCTGCCACTGGCAGGTCCTTGGCCTGAGCATTCCAGACTGGGTTCAGAGCCTAGGGGGCCTCCTGAATGTACCCGCCTCCCCCCTCAAGTTTCTTACGAACCTGATGTGTACCAAATTTCCTTGTGCTGCATTGGTGCCTATGCACCCTTGTCCCACCCGCAGCTCCTAATTCAATGTCAATGGAACATGAAGAAAAGCTCGGGGCATGTAGCAGCAGTTTCTCTAGTCTGTTATATTAGGACGATTGCAATGCCCACCGCCCACTATGAAGAGTCACCCCAGCAACTGGACCCGTGGTGAAAATATGTTGAATAAGTTACATTCAACAATTCAACTGGAGTTTCTAGTACTAAAGAAACATTATTTCCCTTAGAAACAATAAAAAAATAATTCCAGTGTTGTATATGGTGCTGTGTCCAACAGATATCTCTATAAATACACAATTCTAAAAATAGTATTTTTTTAGCAATAACTGCACATCCACAAAAAAGCCTCATTAAATAAATAACAGTTTAGTTTGTCCAGTAGATGTGCATAGGCCTGCTAAAGAAACAAGGGTGCTGCAGTGCTCTGCTGGCCAATTCTGTTCCTTCACAGAAATTCCTGACTGCACTGAGCAATGGTGGCCCCCACTCTGCACTCTACTGATAGCGAGGAATGTGGCTGATGAAGAAAATGCTGCGACGGAAGGACTCCCCGAGAGCAGCTGAGCAGGGATTCCCTTTCCTTGGCAGACATTGCTGTGGATGGAAAGTGCACAGTTCATAGGGTGACCAGAATTTTAAAGCCAAAAACCGGGACTTTTCACAAAAATAGAAGGACTACAATTTTACTTCAAGCGAGCACGCAGAATGACAGCGCTCATCAGCAGAGAATTACAGAACAGGCAGTAAGAACATATATAAAATGCCTTTTTTAAACCCAGTAGCTTGCCTGCAAATTAAAGTGCTTTCTTGAAACAACTGCTGACAATCCCTGCTTTGTAAAACATAAAAAAGCACCTCCCACCTTTCAGACGACCCTCTCTAAAATCGAGACATGAGCTAAATTTCCTGAAATCTGCCGGGACAGCTGGTGGAAAACCGGGACCATCCTGGCAAATCTGGGACACCTAGTAACCCTGACAGTTCAGGATAAATGGCCTGTGTGAAGCCTGGATCTCCTCTCTCTGGGGGAGCCCGGGTGGTGCTGGAGTGAACTGTCAGCACAGAACGCAGGAGAGTGGAGACCGGAAGTGGACCATAGCTGAACTGCAGCGGCAGTGAGGCCACGTGGCATCGCGTGCAAGAAGCACAGAGTGGAAGAGCCAGCCACTGCCATAAGTGGCTGCAGGTCCGTGCCCACTGCCACCGCAATATTGGGGAGGTTTAACACGCGTTGATGCTCCAATTCTGTTAAAATTAAGGAGGGTCATTTTTGCAGGATAGGGAGTATCCGGGACTTATACTGCCAAAACCTTTCTGAAATATATGCAAACAAGGCGCTTTTTCTAGTTGTTAGTGGATTTATTTATTTATTTTAGAGGTTTTTTTATAGCACGGACCAGACTCGAGAATATCGGGTATCAGGGCACCAGTTTCGTTACAGATGGACACATTCATTAGGTCTCGCCTACGCAGCGCGCATGCGTTGCATAGGCAAAAAGACCTTTTGGAATGACTTCAGCTTTTCAGCCAAAAACGTGCACGCGTTCCATTGCCTTCAATGGCAACACGTGCACGTCTGGAGATTCACTTGCGGGAGCGAGCGGTTGGTGCCATATGTTATCAATTATTGCGGCGCCAGCCGCTCGCTCCCGCAAGTGAATCGCGCAAGCCCCCTCCCCTCCCCTCCTCTCCCCCCCCCCCCCCTCTCTCCCCCCCCCCGCTGCCACGTGTGTTGTTACAAGGCATCGCTAGCTTGATCTGCATATTGCAATATTACCACAGCAATGAGGCAGTACAAAGCTCTCACAGATATCCTACATCCACACGTTTCATAATGCATCTGTACCTTGATCTGCATGTCACAGATTATCACAGTTCAGTAGCCTACGTGGTTAGTGTGTCTGCTGCTGTTTCTGGGCTGTTTTCCGGTTCTCCGTACCACGCAAGCTACACGAATCCCAACGTCCTGCGGAACGACTGTGAAGCAGGCCTTCCAACAAGCCTAGTGCAGCGTCCAGTGCTCTCAGTTTGTGGACCATTCCTGGACCTGAGACACCGGACACGCCGTTTTGTTCACGCCTGGACCTCCAGCGCAACTAGAGGCAGGTAAGATGATCGAGCACAGCCAAGCTCAGCGGTAGTAGTTACTGTGTGCTAAGTGGAAGCCCGGGGCCCCCCGTGCAAGCTGCCCAGCCAAGTCTGGGTGCGGTTTGCGGGCCCCCGGTGAGCTCCAGCTCGGCCTCCTAGCCTCTTCCCTTTACCCTCTAGCCCTAGCCTGTAGACTCTGACTGAATACAAGTCTACACGGAACAAGACCCACAGGAGCTCTATATCATTTTTGGAATTTCACTGGAGCACGAAGGAAGGCCCTATCACCTAGAATCTAGAAACACGTGGGCTGCAGGGGGGGGTCTAGCAAGCCCAGAACCAGCTTTGAGGCACGTGAACTGCCCGGAACGCACTAACTTCCGCTTTCAGCTGGCAACAGACAATTAATCGCGCGCAGTATCAGTAGCTACCAGGGCTTTACGTGGGATGAAAAAGAAACTGGGTGGGGGGGGGGTCTCTCAAAAGGGGCGTGGCCAATGTAATAAAGGGCGTGGCTTAAACACATAAGCTAAAAATCCATGCTTAGCATAGTGTGCCGCCTGACGTGTATTTAGCTGTTTTTGTCATTGCATCCAGATATATGATACAACAAATAACATCATAGCTACAACAAGTCAGGACTATTGGCTTTGTCAATGGTTGATAGTTACATACGATAAATAAGCAGCAACTATGGCTTGTATATACAGTGCTTTAAATGGAAAATAAGTGCAAGTACTCAGCAAATTGAGATGTGGGCTAAGGGGTGGGGCTTGGGGGCAGTGCTAGGGGGTGGGGCTTGGGGGCATGGCTAGGGGCAGTGCAAAGGGATCCGGCCAGGGGCACACATTTAATGTGATTGAGATTCAATTGGTGTGCAGATGTGCATAATGATACAACATCATTTCTGGTATATTTTCATTATTCCATTTCCCTTATACCTACAAAAGGATACATTTATTATTAAAGTGGGCTTTTCATGGTGCAACACCTCGCACAAGATATTTTCCTTAACATTTTTTGGAAAGGTTTAACTATGGTTAACCCTCTTGTCGCACTGCCACTTAGCAGACATCACCCAGCCACTCCTAGCTGGCACGGCTTTGCCTCAAAAATCCTTACCTGCTGTAAAGTCTGATTCGCTTTTTCTGGAGTCAGGCAAGCTGTTGAAAGCCTGAGCTAGGATGCCTGGCTATTGCTCAGTTCCAGGTCGTCTTGCACCCTCAAGTCAACAAGCATTGGCATAGCCAATAGTTCTCGCTTTTGGGACCTTTTTAGCCATGCAACAGTTGATGTTGTTGCACCAAGGATATTTTGCTGCATAACTAAATACTTATAAGGTCCCAAAAGCGAGACCTATTGGCTATTCCAATGCTTGTTAGGCACGGTGAGATTAAGTGATTTGCCAAGAATCTCAGGATGTTGATCGTCGTTGCCAAGACTTGAACCCGGTTCCCCAGCTTTGAGGTGACCGCTCTAGCCGTAAGGCTACATCCTCTCCCCCTATTTAAATGTCAAATTAATCATTACAGAAAGCAAAACCTTAGTTATACTCGGAAGGCAATTCGTTAAATGCAAACATGCAATGTGCCTTTAAGAAATTAAGCAGGCAGAGCACATGTGGAAAATAGTTAAATAATACGTTTCATTACAGAAGGACCACACAGCATCTCATCAGGCCCTCTCTAGTAAAAGAAATAAATGAAGTGAGTTAACTGCTAAATAGCACCCTGCTTATAATGTCCCCGACAAAGGGAGCACAAACTGTAATGGCATGTTTTTACTTAGAGACAGCACTAAAGTGGTATTTGTACATTAACCCTATAAGGGTGTTATTTTTCAAAACACCAACTAGAAAACTATTTATAATGGGCATCAACATTTTGAACGGAGGAAGAAAGCAAAAAATGAAACTTTACACAAAGCTTTTGCTCCACATTCATAACGACAGCATTGCAACAAGAACTCAGCAAATAACCTTGTAATGTTTCAGAAGCTTTAACCTTACTGCGAGAGGCCATGGCTGGAGCTGAATTTCAGTGATTACCTGAAAATCAAATGAAAACAAATGCTTGTGCACAACTTTTAACGTGTAGTTTTCATGATGTGGTCTAGTGCGGCCTGGTTATACTAACTGAAACAGACCTATGTTAAGCATTATTTTTGTAATGAAAGTGTTTCTCTTCTTTTCTACTTTTCTTTTGTGTTCATCTATTATCCTAATTTATTGAAGGCACACAGTTAATTTAGATTCTACTTGTATATGGTCTTTAGGATCAAGAATTTCATCAGCATGTCAGTCTTCTTTATAGCTTATGGTGTTGTGCTATGTATTTTTTTTCCAAATAATATGCCTTTAAGTTTCTGGTTCATTATAATGTAGTTTGAATGCTTCAAAATAACTTGTTGTGATTTAGAATGCAAAGACCCTTTTTTCCCAACAACACATCAATAGCTTTTTTTGAAAAATGAATAAAGTAAAACACGTGGTAAAATAGTTGACCATGTACATTGATTTTATAGTTTGCCTTTTGAAAGCAATGGTCTGGTGATTGAAACCAGGGGCCGAATTACAGTAAGTGGCCTGGGGGCACAATGGGCGTTTGTGCCCGCTTTGCTCGCCCCCGGGCACTTTGGTATTACAACAGGGGTTGTAGACGCCTGTGCTTCCCCTTCAGTAATACCGATAGCGTTGGCCCACTTAAAGCGCCAGGGCTACCTCCAGGGGGCGTTCCCTCGTTTGCATTGGGGGGGTGCCCTATGCAATGGAGGAAATCCCTTTGCCCCTGCGCACGCTCCTTTTTACAGACACGGGCGCAGAGGCAAAGAAGCTCTCAGGGGGCTCAGTCACAGTCCACCACCTAAAAGGTGGTGGACTGTGAGCGAGCCCCCTGAGAGCAGCCCTCTGAATATGGTAAAATGGGGTCCTATGAACCCCCCCAGACATCCCCTTGCAGGCAGGACAGTCACTGACTGCACCCGCCTGCAAGGGGATCTCTAATCCCCTGTAAAAGTGCAGAGGGGTGCCATCTGCACTGTGAAAATACAGAGCGGCTTCAAGCAGCCACTCAGTGTTTTCACATTCACGGCTGCCCTGGGGGCAGCTCGTTCACCGTAATATGGGGCACTTTCATTGTTTGCACCAGGCGCTCTTTTTAATAGGTGTGCCCAGCGCAAACAATGAAAATGCATAATGGGGCCCTGGAATGGTTCCAGTCAAAGCTTTTGACAATCGAATGGTTTAGTTTATGTTTTGCAAGTATCTATCCATCCATCATTGATTTGTTAATCAAATTGGTCACTATCTTTTCCAATTTTTTTGTAATTAGTTTTTTTTGGAGGGGGGATTTTAATGTTTCCCTCGTACGTTAGAATACAATGACATGCATGGTAGTAGGACTATCCAGCCTACCACTCTTCCGCACAAGAAACACGACCTCCGAAACCTAAAGAACCTGTTTTCAGTATCTCAGAGATTTTGGATTGATTATTAACTATTGCTTAATGAGACTTTGCTGTGTAGTTGATTAGTGTTGTTTACATATTTGTTTTAAAATGCTATTGGGAATTGGCATTCATTGCATAGAAATTGCAAGGGAGGTGCCATAACTTTCAGTTATTAATACCATATTGTAAATCTCAAATCGTCATCCTCTCTTAAGCTGCTAACAGGTATATAGGGGAAGAAATCTTCAAACATCTAATAGAGCTAGGATAGTGATGCATTATTGCATTTTGAATGCAGCTCAATGGCTGTGAGTGAGAATTTATTTAAAAGCAGTGTTGTGCTCCATCAATATTCTTAAAGCTTTCTCTTCAGGTGAGCCTTGCCAAATGTAGTAGATGTTTCACCTTTCTTTCGTCTCTTTTCCAGCCATGAAGACTATGATTTCATCTCAGGAACGCGCATGCGCAGAATGGCTCGTCAAGGGGAAAACCCTCCAGATGGCTTTATGGCTCCTAAAGCATGGAACGTGTTAAAAGAATACTACAAATCTTTAGAGAAGGCCTAAACTCTCTTTTTATATTAACTGCAGACCATCCCCTTGATGCTTGGTTTCTTGACCAGAGGGAGACCACACAGTCACCATTCTCTGTGCTTTGTTGAGGCGGCTGCCTCGAAGTGTGTTCTTGAAAACAGACTTTGCCTCCTGAAGATCGCGTCACTCTCTGGTTGTCTTATGGATTGTATTATCTGTTGGCACCTAAGAAGCTGGTGGTTTTAATGTTTATTTTTACGCTTAATACATCTTGTAGCTGTATTTTAAATAGTGTTCTTTTGTATTAAGGCATTTTATATATCCTGTGTAATTCTGTGCAGCGGTCTTCTTTTTTTAATCAGATTTAATGTATTGCAAATGGGTTTTTTTATTTCCTAACTGAATCTTAATTAAGATATGAATTATGTTTTCAATTTTTCGTCTTTAACAATCTTGTGCACTTTCTGCTTTTGAAACTACTATATCTTATATGCTATTTAATGCAAAGTATATACATTGAAAAAATAAATTTTTTATATCAATTTCCAGCTCTGTATTGTTTTTGCATTTCCCACTCTACTTACACAGTTCTAGAAAATACACTAATTTCAACCTGCAAGTAACTTGCTTTTACCCCCTCACTGGCACTCTATGCCATACTAGCAACCACACACAACATTGAGCATGTGTACTTTCCATTTCTTTTTCCTTTTAAACAAATTGTATTTTTACCTCTATATACATAGAGCACATCATGACTTAATGGTTGAGACATTGTCCCTCTAAACAAGTAACACAATACAGCGATAAGGAGATCATTGAAGTTAACAGCATCAGTTGGATGACAATTAGCAGTATTGATTTTGATGCTTTAGGTATGTGAAACATTATAAGCCATGACTTGACGATAAAGAAAATAAAACAGTCTAAAACAGCAAGCTTATTCATATACGGTGAATATAGGCAGTAGCGGTGAGGACAAGCCGTATGTCGAGGTTAAAGGTGTGGTATTCATCGGTTTCTCTTCTACTAGTTGGGGGAGCCCTCCTAGAGATAGGATTATAAAGAAGGTTTGCAATGCCCCTTACTGCAATGATGTGTTAGAGCAGTCAGGTGCTATCTAAGGTGGTCTAGTGCCATCTTTACGGCCGTCTTTGATGGAGAAGATCAACTCCTCCCACATGGAAGCAATGGGGTATTTATGGAGGCCTCCTGCCTCCTCCCGCTGCAGGGATATAGATTGCATGTCAGCCCTTCGAACCACTGTAGCATGCCAGTGGACTGTTCCAGAGAGGGATAAGGCCATCCGTCTCATTGTGTTTGAGCACCTGGCTATCAGAGAGCCCAAGATTTTATGAAGCTGAGAACGTGATCCGTCCCATTCTTTCTTTTTTTGGGGGCGATCAGCCCCTGCTTCCCACTTAGTTTGGAGTAAAGTCAAAGGTGCCGTTGACCGATCCAGAGTAGATCTAACCAGGGCATGTGCACTTACCCCAAGTTTCTCTTCAAGCATTAATTAATTAAGGAAGGTGATGTGATTTACTGTCTATATTGTTGTCTTGATGAACCGAGGAGACCAGCATCTACTTACTCCTGGTTTCCCAACTTGCCCAAATAATGTGATTCCTGGCAATATGCTTTAGGTTCTTCTGCCTTTACCTGACAACATTGACAACATTTATAAATAGGCATAATGTGGATATTAATCACTATAGTAGAATGTTGCATTATACGCTTTAAATTTTAGACTGCCGTCATTTTAGAAGACTTTTATTCTCTAAGTAACCCTGGTAACCTGTGGTGGTGCCATTTTAACTAACATGGGGTTTAAAATAGAGGATACAAAACCTCTGTCACCTTTTGTATCGACCGGTGTTTTTGTATATATGATCTTAAATATGAGTCGGCATCAGACATGGAGGTAAAATGTTATTAAGTGGAGTTTCTTTGTGACTGGAGATAGCATCAAGTCTGATAGCTCTACTTTGAATTTGAGAAGGAACAAACATTGGCAAGGCCAATTGTTTGGGCTTTTAAATAGGACATGCACACAGAGACATGCAAAATTCGAGCATATATGGAAACAGGCAAACTTACCTGCAGAGAGACATTTTCACTAAATTTACCCGAAATATATTCACCAATGTACACAGGATAGAATATATCCAGTCTTTAATTCACACAAACCAACAGTCCTACTTCGAAACATGCTGGAGGAGGCACAAGCTAATGTGCATAAAGGGTTGCAGGGTGATATGTGGCACAGGAGCACGTTGGTGTGCACCAGAGGAGCAGAGGGTGATGTGCGAAAGGGGTGGACTAGCTGGAACAGTGGGAGTGTCACATTTGTGGACCACTGACTGTTGCACCTTAGGAGTGCACTATGTAATGCACCACATGGGTGGCCTGGGTGATATGCTATAAATGTGCCCTAGGTGAACTGCAGGCAATGTGCTTCCCTCCAGAGCTTTAAGTGGGCTGGGTCCTGTCAGTGCTCAGCACTAGCAGATCTCAAAACCAGGTGCTGATACCAGGTCCGTTTCCAGCTCACCATTTTTACCCTCGCCCTCAGTATGAAACATACATGACCTCTGGGAGGTAACACTGATCCATGGACGTCAATTGGGGGTTACCAGGGGTCAAAACTGCGACCCACAAGCAACCTGTGGCGACCCCTAGCACTCTACTTGCGACCCCCTAGCTCTGTTTATCATGACACGGTGTTACATTTATCAGGACACAAGTTAAATAAAAAAAATAGTGCATTGTGATGGCATCTTATCCTTCCAGGCTTAAAATAATTGAGGTGGCACTGTGATTGCGCAGAGGCGTGCACCAGAAGCAGCATGCACATTTGATGTGGCGCAGTAATTATGCAGAGGTGTGCACTAGAAACAGCATGCACATGTGATGTGGCTAACCGTGGGCAATGAGCTCCGCTCCGCTAGCGGAGGTTGCGGAGATTTGGTAACTACGCATTTCATTGAAAACACAGAATTCATGCAAGAATTCCCGCTACGCAGCGGAGTTAACTACTGTACCCATAACCCTTTGCTAAATCAACTTTACCTTTACATGCTAAAAAGTATATATCCAATTCACAAACTTGAACTTTGAAAAATACTAGGCAATGAGAGAGGTGATGATGTTGGGGTCATCCCTTACCTAGGGGAGGGCAAGCAATGCCTTGAACACACAGAGCATATCATGCTGAACGATTCGGTGGTGGTCCCATCCTCCTAGGACCACCCAAAGCAAAGCTATGGGCAAAAATACGCCAACCAAAAGCCCAGCAAAGCATTACGGTGCAAGATTCTAGAGTTTTGTGAATATTATAGTACTACCTCTCAGCTGAGCCCGAGAGCCTACCCCTTGAGGAATGTTTCG
The DNA here is from genome assembly GCF_964204655.1 of Triturus cristatus. NCBI lineage: Eukaryota > Metazoa > Chordata > Amphibia > Caudata > Salamandridae > Triturus > Triturus cristatus. The sequence continues at coordinate 323,797,238 of NC_140582.1, forward strand.
ATATTTGATACTATAATATTAACTGCCCTCTAGAATATTGTGCCATAATGCTTTGCAGGGCCTTTGGTTGGGGATTGTATTTTTGCCCATAACTGTGCTTGGGATGGTTCGAGGAGGATGGGACCACCACCGAATCATGTCAGCATGATGTGCTCTTTGTGTTCAAGGCATCTGCTTGGTCCTCTCCCTAGGTTAGGAAGGATCCCAAAATCATCACCTCTCTCACTGCTTGCTATATTTTCATTTTCACTTTTGTGAGGCGACTATATGCATTTTAGCATGTAAAGATAGAATTATGTTTTTTTTAATTAAGGCACTGCTTGCTATATTTTCATTCTCATTTTTGTGAGATGGCTATGTGTATTTTAGCATGTAAAGATAATTATTTGATGTTTTACTAAAGGTATGTGAGATTTCTGTTTCAGACAGTTCATGCAAAAACTGGAATAAACTACTGCACCCACATCCCTTTGATATAATAATGTTACCTTTACATGGTACAAAGCATTTAACCAATTCACAAAAGTGAGCTTTGAAAAATATCAGTCAATGAGAGAAGTGATGATTTTGGGGTCCCCCCATAACCTAGGGGGAGGACCAAGCAGGTGCCTTGAAAACAAAGAGCATATCCTGCTCAATGATTGTGGTGGTCCCATCCTCCTAGGAGCACCCCAAGCAAAGTTATGGGCAAAAGAATACAATGCCAATCAAAGGCCCAGCAAAGCATTATGGGGCGAGATTCTAGAGTTTAGTGAATATATAGTATTAGCTCTCAGCTGAGCCCGAGAGCCTGCCCCTTGAGGAATGTTTTGATATTGGATACTAGAATATTCACTGCACTCTAGAATATTGTCCCATAATGCTTTGCAGGGCCTTTGGTTGGGATTGTATTTTTTCCCATAACTGTGCTTGGGGTGTTCCTAGGAGTATGGGACCACCACTAATCGTTCAGCATGATGTGCTCTTTGTGTTCAAGGCATCTGCTTGGTTCTCTCCCTAGGTTAGTGAGGACACCAAAATCATCACCTCTCACTGCTTGCTGTATTTTTATTTTCACTTTTGTGAGATGATTATAATCATTTTAGCATGTAATGATAGTTACTTGTTGTTTTACCAAGGGTATGTGAGGTTTCGGTTTTATTAATTGTGGTGAGACGGAATGGATCAATTCCACAGAATTCCGTGTAGTGGTACTACGCCAACCTGTGACGTATACTAGTAGCAGCATGCACATGTTTGCATGCCTATATATGGGCTTGGTCAGGTGGGGAACTATCCAGTGGAGGCTCCTCCGCAATGGCCAGTGGTGCAGCGGCTCGCCCAAACCCCCCTCCCCCGGCTTTAGATTCCCCAAAGAATCGACAAAAATGCCAAAAAGAACAGTGTCGCGAAGGTCCAAAGTTCACATTGTGACATTTCCTATGTTGTCACCAGGTCAAAGATATTGTGATGGCACTTCATGTGCCATCATTTCGGGTCAAAGGGCATGTGATGTCACTTTCGCTACCCCTGGCATTTTTAGCTCATTGATCTTGCACTCTAGAGACAGTAATTGAGTGATAAATAACAGCTATTAGTGTCCAAAGTTCAAACACCGAATTCAAGCTTCCCGAAGAACAAATCAATAGTTTGTGAGTTGATTGTAGTCAAAGATTCCTTTTATTATTTTATTTCTTGATAACATTTCATAGAAACACTTCACGCTATGGACAAGACTGTCGACGCGTTTCGTCCCCCTTGGTTCTTCTTCAGGGCTTAATAAGACGAAGCTTTGTTTTTTGAACCGGACGCGATTTACATATCGCAGGGAGATACCGATTTCCATGAACTTGGATTATTTATCACATATAAGAATACTTGTTATATATATATATTGCTTATTAAGCCCTGAAGAAGTCCCAAGGGGGACGAAACGCGTTGGCAGTCTTGTGCCGTAGGTCCTGTCAGGTCCATTGTTTTGGTACTATTGTAAAGCGCCCTTATCCCGTCCACACCCAGGAGATGTCTATCCATGCGATAGGCTGGTTCATCTTGTGCTGCGTGTAGCCATTGGTTCAGCACCGCAAGCTGGGATGCCCAATAGTATGCTTTTATATTAGGAAAGGCAATACCCCCATCATACCAACTTTTTATCAGTTTATGCATGGCTATACGGGTTGATTTACCGTCCCACAACAACTTAGATACTTTGTTGTTAATCATTGTAAAATAAGCAGGGGGGACCGGGAATGGTGTGTTTTGTAAGGCATAAAGAAATCTGGGGAGTGCCATCATTTTAAAGAGGGCTGCCCTGCCCAACAACGTAAGTGGCAGGGATCGCCAATGGCTAACATCTTGGCGAAAACGTGTCAGGGGTTGCATGAGATTCTCTTCCATAAATAATTTGTCCTGATAAGTTACATAGATACCAGGATATTTAAATCCCTTCTCAGCTATTTGTATGTCACATTTCCGTGGGAGTCGCGGGGGGTACCATGCAATATAAAAATAAGTGACTTCGCCCAGTTTATTGTGCAGCCCGACACTCGTCCATATGCTGCACAAATGTCCAGGATACTGTTGAGTGAGCGTGCAGGTGAAGCCAAATAGAGCAGCACATCAACTGCATGCAGTGAAATGCGGTCTTCCCATTCCATAGCCCATTTAAGTCCGCGGATTACTGGGTACTGTCGTATCCATGCCACCAGTGGTTCTAGTACTATTGCAAATAGGAGCGGTGACAGAGGGCAGCCCTGCCATGTTCCTTTACCCAGGGGGAAATCAGCCGAAATGCATCCATTTGCCACCACTTGTGCCATGGGTTTAGTGTATAGCAATTTAACCCATTGGCAAAACTTGGGACCAAATCCAATGTGGTGAAGGACTGCAAAAAGAAACGGCCATTCGACCATGCCGAATGCCATTCGTGCATCTAGGGACATAATTATGGCATCTTCGTCGATTGTGGCTTTACGCGGCACCACATTGTGGAGTCTCCTGAGATTTAATGCCGTATTTAGGCATAAACCCGGATTGGTCTGGGTGAATCACCGTCCCCAAGTATGGTTGTAATCGTAATGCCAAAGCTTTTGCCAGTATCTTTGCTTCAGCATTTATAAGAGATATTGGCCTATAGGACATGCAGTCCTGCTGTGGTTTTCCCGGGTTTATGTATAGGGACTATCGTGGCCAGACGCTGATCCCTGGGAAGTATCCCTTGTTTCAGACTATCCTCATCCATATCAAGTAAATGTGACACGAGAATAGTGGCTGTCCGTTTGTAAAAGTCTACCGGGATACCATTTGGTCCTAATGCCTTCCCTGTATGTAAGGTATTAATTGCTCGTAGGAGCTTGTCTTGTGTCCAGTCTGCTTCTAGCAATTGGGTGGCAGCCTGGTCCAGGGTTGGCATTTTGATGTCTTTTAAAAAGGCAAGATTCTCCTCTACCGTAGTAGTGGCTAATGGTGCATACACTTTCTCATAATGGGTCGCCAGAATGTCTATTTGTTGGGGGTCCGAGGTTATGACTCCCTGTTCTCCCTGTAGTTGAGCTATCCATCTAGTAGCTCTTTACTTTTTATCCAGCCATGCAAGGACTTGCCTGCCTTATCACCTTGTTCATAAACAGTATGTTGCATGTTCGTGACTTTGGATTTTGTCTCCTCCCATGTGAAGGCCTTATATTCCTGTTGAGCTAGATATAACCGATGTGTTGTGTCTTTAGTGATATCTGTAGCGTGGTCTATTTCGGTATGTGTTAACTGTTGCTCTAATGTGTGGATCTGGTGTCTTTGCCCCTTTTTATGATTTGTCACCAGTGAAATTGCCTGCTCTTGCAGCACTGTTTTGTACGCCTCCCATATCGTTGTTGGCGCGGGCACTGAGTGTTCATTCTCTGCAAAATACTGTTTCGTGGTGGTGATCAAGCCCTTCCTAATCACTTTGTCTTTGAGATAACCAGGGTATAGCAGAAAAAGTCTACGTCTCCCCGGGATGTAGGATGTGTAGGTGATCAGTACCGGTGAGTGGTCAGATATACCTCTTGGCAAATGTGTTACGTCTAGTACCTTTTCCATCCCCGCTGCTAGTGTAAATATATAATTTATTCTTGAAAGACTATTGTGGGCCCCTGAATGAAAGGTATATTGGAGTTCCCCCAGGTCCCTGGCTCTCCAGATATCTGTGAGGCCAATCGCACTGACAAATTCTTTTAGCATGAGATTGTGGCCACTGGAAGCCCTAGGTGGTTTTCTATCCACCGTAGCATCAATTGTGACGTTAAAGTCCCCCCCGATGATAAACGTTCCCTGTGGGAGTGATAACAGGAATTTTCCCAGCGCTGGGAGGGTGGATTGATGCAGTGCAGGTGGAACATAGACCGATACCAAAGTATAACGCCTCCCTTCCCATTGGTAAAAGATCGCAGCAAATCTCCCCTGTTCACCCGCCCAGGTGCCATGGATTCCAACTCCCCTAGAACCCGAAGTGAATTCTGTGTGTATCGCCATTTTGTAACCCCATCTATCCAGGGCTTTACACGCAGATCCCATTAGATGTGTTTCTTGAATCAGTGCCACTGCTGGCCCCTTTTGTTTAATGTACAGAAGGACCAGACCCCTCTTTATCTGATCTCCCAGTCCGTTTACATTCCAGGATATAACCGTGAGGGGAGCTGATCTTATTTTAGCGTCCGGGTCTGTGAGTCCGTAAGTCATGGACACCATACTGAGAGATAGCTCGGAGTGTCTTAATCTTAAGGCTGTAAATGTCGTCAAATACGTATTTCTTATCCCTACGTCGCATGCCGTCCTGTCATATCATGTGTATCAAAACAAATTCAAACAAAAATCCCCTAAACAAAACCCAACCCCCACCCTCCTCCCTACTTCCCTGCATCGCTGACTTTGAACTACCCGCCACCCCAACTTAGCAGAGTGCTTAGTCCCCAGAACTGTGTACTTGCGTGAGCGGGGAGAGCTGCTTACGACCACTTCTAGTCTCTCCCATAGTCTCACTTTCTGTTCCTGTTGCAACATACATCGTTCAACAACACTGGCCCCCCCTTCCCCTTGGGACCAGTGAAATCAGTGCGATTGTTCAATGAGTCTGAAGCCTAGACGTTCCCATCGGCAGTGTGTTATCAGGTTCAGAGGCCTGCATTCCTATGGGGGGTTATTCCTATGTCCGTTGCATTGTCTTGGGCGGGTAGACCCTACTCGAAGTCTACAGTCCTGTTATTCGACGCCACCTCATCAGTCATCCCCTCATCTGCTGCCGACTCTCTCGACCTTTCAATTAGATGGCTATTTCGCTGTTTTTGCCGTCTGGGCCCTGCCGCCTTACGCCACCCTTCCAGCCAGTCATGGACCTCCTGCGGTGATGTAAAAAACCAAGTTTTCCCTTCAGCTTCCACTCTTAACTTCGCCGGAAAGAGCCTTGCATATTTTAAATCTCGACTTCGTAGTTCTTTTTTCACTTCCAGGAAGTCTTCTTCTTTGCTTTGTGACCATCGCCGTATAGTCCGGGTACAACGTCACCGTGCTGTTGTCCACCTGTATGGGGGGGGTGCAATATGGGCTGCTTGAAGAATTACGTCCCGATCGTGGAAGTTGAACATACGTGCTTGGATAGGTCTGGGTGGGGCGCCCGGACGGGGCCTCCCTCCGGGCACCCGATGAGCCCGCTCCACCGAGAAGAAACTGGACAGTCCCCGTGGTTGTAGCTTGGTCTTGATAAGATCTTCCACAAAAAGGTCGAGACCTGGTCCTTGCACACTCTCTGGTACACCCACCAGGCGAACATTACTGCGTCTGGAGCGGCACTCCTGACCATCTAGCTTAGCCTCCATTTGTTTGTGCACTTGTTCCAGCGGACTTGTCGCTGTATCAGTGGGGAGAGCCGCCGCCGTGAACTCAACCTCCACCAGCCGTGTATTAATTTTAGAAACAGCCGCACGCAGTAGTGTGATATCAGTGGATATGGTACCAATTGATGTCTGCATCTGGTTCAACGTGCTCATTATCTCCTATAGGGTTATCTCTTTGGGTGCCGTGGACTGCGAGCCAGCGTCGCTGCCTGCTTGTGTCCCGGAGGCCGATGGCTGATCTCCTTTGTAAGCGTATTTCTCCAATTTAGTCAATTGCGTTGTGCACTGTCCTCTTCCTCCCATGATGTCCGGAGCACTAGGTGGTTTTCCTAATTTAGTTGTTGGGTATGTAGTAATCACCACTACCTGACTGCATGAATAGCACCCACGCACGGCCTTTCGGTTTTCCCGCTTCCCCAAAGTTGACTGGGCTGCCTTACAGTCCTTACTTGTGGCATTTAATGAAAGTGCAGTGCCGTGGCAACCCTGAGACGAGAGTGGCCGTCCCAGTTCAACTTCTGTGTGCCTCCGGTTGCTCCTTGTTCACCTGTGCTCTGTGGCCAGACTGCGCCTTTCTCTGTGCAGATTTCTGTGTGACTCTCTCGAGGCCCTGACTGGCTATGTAGTAGATGTGGTCTCTAATTCTGGTTTTGCGACAGGCAAGGTGGTGCTCCTGGCTGCCAGAACTATGGCTCCACGTTTAATTGTGCCCCGTGAGGGCGGCTGCGGGATGTAACCCTCACCTGATCCTGCCCAGTCTCACCCCGCCCGTCACCTCGGGTGTCTCGGCCCTCTGTCAGCATCGGAGCTCTGCAGCGCTGCTCTTTACTCCCCGCCGCTGGCTCCTGCAGCCTCCACGCCTTGCATTCACGTGGCCACGGCTCCCGGGTGACACTCAGGCCGCTATTGGCTCACACGGTTCTGTAGTCGCCCCAGTATTTAGCGCTACCTAGCTGGCATCGACTGAGGCCACGACGTGTCAGTGTCCCCTCCCGTTTCTGCCGTCTGGATCCCGGTTGGTCACGAAGCTACGCACCGGTGGTAGGATGCCTCCAGCAGCGGCCGTGCAGGCGTCTACTGGGATCCTTTTGTGCCGTACCTTCGGTTATCGACTCTTCGTGTATTGTATGTGGCATTAGGTCCTCGGCGGCCCCTCTTAGCTTCGCTCCTCCTCATCACTTGCCGCCAGCCTTCTTTTCAGCCACGCCACTTCTACGCGAGGCCCGGGCTCCGGATCACTGCTTAGGCCATGAACTTCTCACACGGCATTACTTTCTGCCGGGCGATCGTAGCTTCCTTAAATCATCCGTGACTAATGCCGCCGCGTTTCGATGCCTGCTCCCGGTTCTGGTTTGTTGCGTACCGGCGGATTTATCACTGGATTAATGGGGAGAGACTGTCGGTCTCAGAGCTCTCCTAGGCTGCGGCCATCTTCATCGGCTGCTAGCCACGCCCCGCTTGTTTTCAAAAATGGTAGCTGCTTATTCAGTAACCACAGAACTTCATAACAGACTTTGAGATAACAATGCTGAGTACTACGAAGATGTCCTTATTTATTGATATACCTGTACAGATGAAATATAATGGTGTTTATGGATGGAAGCCTGCACACAAACTGGGAGGTGGGGAGGGGGGGGGGTGAGGATACTACCACTGTGTATGTGGGGCACGCAATGGGTGGAAGGTATTTCAAACTGAAAAAAGCATTTCTAACCCAGACACATCAAAGGTACCTAAAATATTTGCTCCACGTTGTGCCACACACAGGCAGACCTTTTGCAAAGAGTAACTGGCCATCTTTTAGTTTCTGATTGCAATATTCAAGTGTTAACCTGGTTTAAAGAGGTGAAGCATTTGCCCAGATAGTATGAATACACGTTCTAAGTACTGAATAGTGAAAAAGCAATGCCACGCAATGTGCCACATTACGCTGCGTGATGTACCTGATCTTGACGTCTAATTGGGCCCTCTTTATGCATACTTTCAGTAGCTCAGAGTACGGCCACCTGTTGAGCACACTCCAGAGAGACTCCTGCAGCCAAGAGAAAATGCTGAGTGCACACATGCAGACAGTGGACTGCAGCTGATGTCTGGGGCTCAGTACACATACCTCGAGCAGGCTTCTGTAACAAGCTGTAAGCTCAGGATCTTAGTGCACAGACTGAGTGGATTGTACTGCAGCATGTTGCAGGGTTCTATCACAAGGAAGAATACTCTGTGTCGAGCCAGGCCATGATCATGACATAAGGATTTAGGCTGTCTTTCAAGCATTGCGGAGCCAGTCTGGAAAGGAACATGCAACAAACAGATAGAAAACACTCATTGGGAACTAAAATAATCCAGAGCACCAATGATCAAATCACAGAGTTCCACAACGAGTTGATTTAGACATGTTCTTTTTATTCTCAATCTTCGTATGCATCCAATACGATATGTTGCCAACACTCGTTTCGTCTATGGTTGGTATACCAATGACTTCAACAGGGCTACAAGATCAATCATAACCATCCTTATTTTATTACATTGTTCCAATTCAAAATTATCACCACAGTGATCATAATCCTCAGTGAAAATGGATATAGACCCCACACCGAAAGTAGTATATAGATATTGCCATAGATATCCAGTGTGACCTTGTTCTAGTACTATAGATACATGAAGTCATTGGTATACCTACCATAGATGAAACACGATGGCTACATATTGTATTGGATTCATACGAAGATTGAGAATAAAAAGAAGAACATATCTACATCAACTCATTTTGGAACTCTGTTATTTGAACACTGGTGCTTGGGATTATTTTGATAGTGACTGGGGCAGTCTTGCGCCTACTTGGAAGAGTGGAGTGGCTGGTTCACATACTTGGAGCACCACTTTTGGACTATGTGCTGTAAATATTTAACAAAATAGTGCGCAAAAGTTACCCTGCCACATTTTTGTACTACTCATTGGGAACCCTCCATCCAGACTTTTAATATACAATGACCCCAGGCCGAGACAAGCATCATTACCCTTTAGTCGTATCCTCCCCCAATGGGGCACCACACCTGTGACTGCTGCAACGGGTGTACTAGGAATAAGAAATGTACTGAGATCGGATTACATAATGGCAGAACATGGCAGTAACTGTCCTTTTCAAACTTTATTGCACACTTAGTTTTATACCGCATCATATGTCCATGTGGTTTGCATTACGTGTGCCTTACAACTCGAAAAATTCAACCGAGAAATACAGGCGCATATCCGCTCGTTATACAAATCGGGAATCTTCCAACTGTCACCCCATTTACCCAAAAAGAAAGAACATTTCTGAATCCTGACAGATTTTTATTGGACTAACTGCACTCTCACTTGACTGGGTTGGGGGCAAAGAGAAGTCGCATTACAGGTGGCCACCTCTGTGTCTTTCAAGGCTCCCTTCAATCGGCATGCAGCGGCTTTGCTCCTAGGCTGCCACAACTACCAACTTGTCGCCGCCAACTTTCACGGCTTTCTGTTGAGCTCTAGCCTGTGGTCACCTCTGGAAGGCTCACAGGCTGCAGACCTTGCACTCGATCTCCTCAATCCCTCTGGGTCCTAAGTTCCTTGGGCCATCTGATATCCTGCATCAAGGAATGGTCACTTTGTCACCAGGATCTACCACATTGCCTCCTGTGCCTCTGTAATTTCTTTGGTTCAGGACTGTGTGCGCACTCAGTCACGCAGACATCTTAATGCCGGAGATGGCTTGATCCAATAGGATGTTTCATGAAACCTAACCCTACAGAAACTAGCCATGTAGAGCAGATATTGCATAAGAAAGAAGTTAGGTGGATCTTCTCCGAAGCTACAGATAAATGAGGCCTGAATGGAACTGAACATCTCCAGGGATCAAACTTGGCACCCAGAGGATTCGGCTTGAGTATGCACAACACCTCAAACTCATTTAAACTTACATGCTCGGGTGGACGCCCAAATGGTGCCTTAGGCCTGTAACTGCCAACAACAACTCCTGTCTGTGTCCTTCTCTGTTCGCGTGCTGCACGAAAAGGGTAGAGAGACGGACAGCCTCCTCCTAACCTCGCACTGCCTCACTTGCACTTGTATAACACGACAGGAGTATAACCCATAAACCACGTTGAGATGTGGGTAGGTGCGAGAAGAACAACAACAATATCTCAACGGGTATGATTATAGACGACAGTTAGAAATGCATGTAAAATACATTGCAACAACGGAAGAGGGAGACTCTGGCAGGATTTTTGGAAGGTGCACTAGGCATCAGATATTTTCAAAGTATAATAAAGTACAGTTGTAGCAGCACTGTAGGCAAAGAAAATGCATAAAAACAACCCGAAATTGGACTTGGTGCTCAATTGTGTAAGTGACACAACAAGTGGCGACGCAAGTGACAGTGTGTTCAGCGAAAGACGGCGCAACGTGAGATTAGTGAACTAATATATACAGTGAGTATTGGTGGTTCTGATAATAATTGAACACATTTGTTAAATAGAGGCAATTGTTCGATGGAACCACAATGTATAATGCGCTATTATTTGCGCTGAGCGGTCGACAACGTTTCGATCCTCTTACTCAGGATCATCTTCAGGACCGGGTTGTTGAGTTAAGACGGTGCTGTACAAGGGAGGGGGGGGAGGAGGGAGAGGTGTCCGTGCAGCGCGTGCAGGTGAGTGCCGGACGAATATTAATGTCGTGGTGTCAAGGGGAGAAGAGGGTGAGCGTTTAAGCAGAAGTAGAAGGGGTGTGGGGGGAGCGCGCTTGGACCGGAGCGTGGACAGGAAGAGGCTGGTGAGGAAGTGAGCAAGGGTAGTTACCTGGAACGGACACGGTCCCGTGTCCTAGGCTAACGACGAATGATGGGTGTTATCTGGACTCCGGGGAGGATGTCCTGGGGAGAGGGTGTGGGCATGAGTAATTACACTGAATGGTAAAAACTGGTGGAGTGTGCACAGAAAGTAACGGAAAATACCTGAAAGACACGACGGGACGCGTGTTTTCGGTGGAAGCCGTGTCTCAGTGAGGCATCAGCAAAGGAGAAGGCGAGACAATTCTACCCTTCCTCGTGGTACTGCGAATCGGTGCCGAAGGGGAAGAGCTGGGGGAGAAAGGAGGGAAAACAGTCAAAGGCTGGCTGGGGGTAAGGGGGGATGCACGGATACCACATCTATACCTGATCTGGGCTAGGACTTCCTTGTGGTGTAGGAATTAATCCCGATCAACCGGGGACGCCGGGGTTGGCGACTCTCTGCTGCGAATGAGTGCAGATGGAAGATCTAAGCGGCTGCAGTGGTGGTTAAAAGCAAGGAGCCATGCTTCCGGGTCATGTGACCACGTGGAGCAGATGATCGCGGTGAAGCTCAGTGATTGGGGACACTGCGCTGTGGGGGACGGGGGAAGGGTGGGGTGTGAGTTGGGAAAGGGAACGACTAGACCACATATGTATATCGTTCATATGACTTGCGGAAATGGATATTGGAAGAAAACCATATTGAAAAAAACCTTATTGAAAAAATCACATAGCACTCTTAGTGCAAGAGACGTGTAGAATCGTCATTGGTGTGACGGGTGGCTTATGATTGGAAGAGGGGAAAAAATGCGCAAGATAAGTGGACAGTATATTATCTGACACTTATGACGGTGGTACAATAAAAAGGAGAGATCTCACATTTCCGAACAAGGACAAAAAACCAAAACATCACAGGTGACAGAATTACAGCATGTGAATATAAAGTATAAACTGCTGGGAGGACATGATAGGTGAGAGTCAAGATGGTGGCTAGTTTATACAACTGAATGAAATATGAAACACAGGTGACAAAGTTACAGCATATGAATGTAAGGAGAACATATAAGCTGCTGACAAGTCATGATAGGTGAGAGTCATGAGGGTGGCTACTCTAAACAACGGAATGAAATGATGAAAGGACAGGATGGCAGCATGTGAATGGGTACGACAGATGAGAAACTGGTGGCGGGTGGGAGAACAGGTAAGGGACCTGTGGAGGTTACTGGGGCTTCACTGGTGGTGAGTATATAAGGCAAGTTGTGTGTGGATAGAAGTGATCAAGGATGGCGTGTGAATGGAAGATTTAGAGTGCAATAGTACTATTCCATTCGTCTATGGTGTTCAGGCCCGTGTGGACGGAGTCACAGATTGTCATCCATTTGCATTCGCATTTATTGAGCAGTGCTTTAATGTTGCCACCTCTGATCGGGAGTGTGGGTTGGTCTATCACTTGCCAGGAAATGTCTGTATCGCAGTGATTTTCTTGAATATAATGTGCGACCAGGGGTGCTGTAAGCACTTTTCAGTGGATTCTGCTTTTGTGTTGGATTATCCTTTGTTTGATCATTTGCGTGGTTTGTCCAATGTAGATCAGGTCGCAGGGGCAGCGAATCGCATAGATGACATTTTGGGACCTGCAGTTGCTAAGGGTCTTCAGTTTGTAGGATCAGTTGTTGGTTTTGAAGTCTTTGGTATTGACTGTGAGATCACAGACCATACATGCTTCGCATTTGTAGTGACCCATAGCAGGGGGTAGGCCCCAGGCGGCCGTGATCATGTTCCTGCCTGGTGCTTCCATCGGCCATGTGATGGCATGAACAAGACCGTTTAACACAAGAACTGACCTGATGGTCGGGTTGGATATTGAATCATTGCATACTAATATCCCACATAAAGAGTGTCTTCAAGTCATTGAATCCTTACTTGAGACCAGGCCTAAACCCACCCTAATACCCACTGAATTTATCATGGATCTATTCCACATCGCCCTAGAAAACAGCTATTTTCTATATCGCGATACCTTCTACCTCCAAGTCAAGGGCGTCTCCATGGGAGCATGCTTCGCTCCCAATTTGGCCATTCTTTTCGTCCACCACCTGGAGAAGACACACATCCTCACCACAAAGAACCCTTTCATCGACCATATCTCCCTCTGGCGACGATACATCGATGATATCCTTCTACTATGGAAAGGCTCCACCCTTAGTCTTAACCCCTTCATCGAATGGCTTAACCAGTCTCAAACTCATCTGAAATTCACCTACGAGTCCAAACCCAATGACCTTCCCTTCCTAGATATCACAATACACGCAGAAGACGACAAAATCAGTACATGCCTATACCGGAAACCCACTGAGAGGAACACCTTGCTGCAATATTCCAGTTACCACCCACGAGGCCTCAGGGATGGCCTCCCCCTACGGTCAATTCCTCCAAATCCGCAGGAACTGCAAATGGCGGAAGGATTACTTTAGAGAATCAGACATCCTAATTCAAAAACTCCTTGACAGAGGTTACCCCAAACGCCTTGTCACCAGAGCACGGAAAAGAGCCTGGTACTGCCATCGAGAACATCTCCTCAAACCACACCCCAAAAAAACTATGACCAGGATCCCCTGTCTCTAAATTCAGCCCCTGCAGCAATAAAGTCAATAAGATCATTAAATGCAACTGGCAGCTGCTACAACCTTTTGAAACATTCAGAGAAGCTCCCCTCTTTTCATACCAACGAGGCAGCAATCTAGCCACACATCTAGTTCATGCCATCACATGGTCGATGGAAGCACCAGGCAGGAACACGATCATGGCCGCCTGGGGCCTGACCCCTGCTATGGGTCACTACAAATGCCAAGCATGTATTGCCTGTGATCTCACAGTCAATACCAAAGACTTCAAAACCAACAACCGATCCTACAAACTGAAGACCCTTAACAACTGCAGGTCCCAAAATGTCATCTATGCGATTTGCTGCCACTGCGACCTTATCTACATTGAACAAACCACGCAAATGATCAAACAAAGGATAATCCAACACAAAAGCAGAATCCACTGCAAAGTACTTACAGCACCCCTGGTCGCACATTACATTCAAGAAAATCACTGCGAAACAGACATTTCCTGGCAAGTGATAGACCAACCCACACTCCCGATCAGAGGTGGCAACATTAAAGCACTTCTCAATAAATGCGAATGCAAATGGATGACAATCTGTGACTCTGTCCACACGGGTCTGAACACCATAAACAAATGGAATAGTACTATTGCACTCTAAATCTTCCATTCACACGTCATCCTTGATCACTTCTATCCACACACAACTTGCCTCATCTACTCACCGCCAGTGAGGCCCCAGTAACCTCCACAGGTCCCTTACCTGTTCTCCCACCCGCCACCAGTTTCTCATCTGTCGTACCCATTCACATGCTGCCATCCTGTCCTTTCATCATTTCATTCCGTTGTTTAAAGTAGCCACCCTCATGACTCTCACCTATCATGACTTGTCAGCAGTTTATACGTTCTCCTTACATTCATATGCTGTAACTTTGTCACCTGTGTTTCAGATTTCATTCCGTTGTATAAACTAGCCACCAACTTGACTCTCACCTATCATGTCCTTCCAGCAGTTAATACTTTATATTCACGTGCTGTACAGTACTTAATTTGAGCCGGAGCTTTCCGGTGCTGAGCACCGGCACTTAATTGATTTCCGGTGCTCGGCACCGGCACCTAATTGTTAACACTACACTTAGGGCAGTCTGCCACAAGGTGGCGCTGCTCATGTAATTTAGAGAGGAGCAGTATTACAGCTGTTTAGGGGAACAATATACATAAAAAAATTACTAAGACCTGCCTTCCCAGGCATTCCTGTAGCTTTGGGGACCTGGAATAATCTTTACTGCCGCATTTACATGCAAGAGAGCAGGTTAGTAGTTGTTTTGGCAGCGATGACAGGGGCGATGGGTGGTCAAGCTGCAGTGGCCTCCTGGTCTGAGCCCTGGCACTTAATATTTTACAAATTAAGCACTGATGCTGTAATTCTGTCACCTGTGATGTTTTGGTTTTTTGCCCTTGTTCGGAAATGTGAAATATATCTCCTTTTTATTGTACCACCTTCATAAGTGTCAGATAATATACTGTCCACTTATCTTGCGCATTATTTTTCCCCTTCCAATCATAAGCCAGCCATCACTCCAATGACGATTCTACACGTCTCTTGCACCAAGAGTGCTCTGTGATTTTTTCAATAAGGTTTTTTTCAATATGGTTTTCCTCCAATATCCATTTCCGCAAGTCATATGAACGATATACATACGTGGTCTGGTTGTTCCCTTTCCCAACTCACACCCCGCCCTTCCCCCGCCCCCCACATCGCAGCGTCCCCAATCACTGAGCTTCACTGCGATCACCTGCTCCACGTGGTCACATGACCTGGAAGCACAGCTCCTTGCTTTTAACCACCACCGTGGCCGCTTAGATCTTCCACCTCATTCGCAGCGGAGAGTCGCCAACCCCGGCGTCCCCGGTTGATCGGGATTAATTCCTACACCACAAGTAAGTCCTAGCCCAGATCAGGTATAGATGTGGTATCCGTGCACCCCCCCTTAGCCCCGCCCACCGGTCAGCCTTTGACCGTCTTCCCTCCTTTCTCCCCCAGCACTCCCCCTTCGGCACCGATTCGCGGTCCCATGAGGAAGGGTAGAATTGTCTCGCCTTCTCCTTTGCTGATGCCCCACTGAGACACGGCATCCACCGAAAACACGTGTCCCGTCGTGTCTTTCAGGTATTTTCCGTTACTTTCTGTGCACACTCCACCGGTTTTACCATTCAGTGTAATTACTCACGCCCACTCCCTCTCCCCAGGACATCCTCCCCGGAGTCCTGATCACACCCATCATTCGTCGTTAGCCTAGGGCATGGGACCGTGTCCGTTCCAGGTAACTACCCTTGCTCACTTCCTCACCAGCCTCTTCCTGTCCACGCTCCGGTCCAAGCGCGCTCCCCCACACCCCTTCTACTTCTGCTTAAACGCTCACCCTCTTCTCCCCTTGAAACCACAACATTAATATTCGTCCGGCACTCACCTGCATGGGCTGCACGAACACCTCTCCCTCCTCCCCGATTCCCATTCCTCGCCTTTTTTCCCCACTTGTACAGCACCGTCTTAACTCAACAACCCGGATCTGAAGATGATCCTGAGATAGAGGATCGAAACGTCGTCGACCGCTCAGTGCAAATAATAGCGCATTATACATTGTGGTTTAATCGAACAATTGCCTCCATTTAACAAATGTGTTAAATTATTATCAGAACCACCAATACTCACTGTATATATTAGTTTACTAATCTCGCGTTGCGCCGTCTTTCGCTGAACACACATTGTCACTTGCGTCGCCACTTGTTGTGTACCTTACACAATTTAGCAGCAAGTCCAATTTCGGGTTGTTTTTACGCATTTTCTTTGCCTACAGTGCTGCTGCAACTGTACTTTATTATACTTTGAAAATATACGATGTCTAGTGCACCTTCCAAAAATCCTGCCAGTCTCCCTCTTCCTTTGTTGCAATGTATTTTCCATGCATTTCTAACTGTCCTCTATAATCATACCAGTTCAGATATTGTTGTTGCCTCACTTGCACAACACCGGCCCAGTCTGCCAGAGGCCCTACCTGGTAACCAAAACACAGCGGCACCTTTAGCCAATCCAGGCCCTGCAGAAGCAACTCGATTGGCTAGGGCAGGCAACCTCCAAGCTCATTCTGAGACCGGGAGCTGTGGCTTTCAGTCACCCCGGCTCAAAGATGCACAGGTGGAGAGATTAAGAGCAGGCCTCTAGTGTGCATGTCAAGTTGGCCGGATAAAGGCAGCAGTCCAATCTGAAATGTGCACATGGGCTTAGGTGTGCTTGCTGACGATTGGGTCAGTCTGTAATTGTCAAGCTACTTAATCCCCACCTGCCCCCAGGCCTGCACTTCTTAGAACCACCTCAGGCACTCGATTATCATTCAACCGGCCCGCAGCAAAGCTGCCTGACGTGGGCTGCAGGCAGAATGTTTATTGTCTAATCACTTGTTCCTCACATTAATTGGGGGGCACAGGCAGGTGGGTCCAAAATATGAGTGGGGCAATGCCTAATGAAGGTACCGCCACTGTGAATATCAGCACATTTTCAGCTGATCAGACTAAAGGGGACATCTAAAATGGAGATTAAAACCCTTCTTCCCCCGCAGTTACTGGGATAGAGTGTTCACTACAACTGATGCAAAGTTCTGTTGAGTGGATTTTTTAATTTCTAGTTCATGGCAACCTGACACTGTCATAAACCTTTGACTCTAGCTTCCTGCTTTACTAAAACACATAACAACGGGGCTTTGTCATAACAAATACATAAACATTATAAGCCTCTCGCACTCTGCTAGCATGAAGCCGCCTTTGTCTCTATCTGCCGTGCACCCCAGGGTCTCATTGTCATTGCTGCTTGTCCCGCTTGGAGTGTTTTTTTAGCCCTTCAATCAGTACTAACAGATTCTCACTTTACCATGGCTGGCAGGATTTTTAGAATGAAATATAGTCATCTGAGAGATATCTAGCCGCAGATTCCTTAATTTAAAATATCCCCCAGACACCAGTCTGGATCCGGAGACTCTTCAGCAGAACCTCTGTGTGCTGGGGGATGGCATGCATGGCTCCGCCCTGACGTCGTCCACGGATATGGCATCAGTGGAGCCATATAAGTCCCTTCTTTCTTTTCCCCAACTCAACGTGGATCCAGGAGTAGCGGTTCCTCCGGCCTGTTTTGGTTTTTAGGCCTTACTGATGCCTTTTTGCATCCGTGAACAGTGTGCGATGCCTTTGAGCTTCAGGTCGTGTGATACCTGTGCGCGGCAGATGTCCGCGACTGATCCGCACGCAATCTGTATGTGGTGCTTGAGAGAGTACCACGACTCCGAGGAGTGCAACGCCTGTCGGCAGCTGAAGCCGAAGTCCCTGTGGGAACATCGGATGAAATTGTTGTCTGCCCGGATGTCCCGTTCGGAGTCCAAGCGTCGCCGGTCTCAATCTCGAGCTGAAGCTCCTGTTCGGGGCAGGTCAAGGAGTTGTTCCTGCGATCGTCACTCACCGTCCACAGGTAAGCACAAGAAAAAGTCGCGGAGGTAGTCTGCCTCACGTAGTCGTGAAGTTTGGGCCCACTGCTCCTGGTCTTCACCGGACACGGCCCATTAAAAGTCAACCCCCTCCTACCCCCATTTCCTAGGGCTGGGGTGACTAGGACCCAGATGGAAACCTATTTTCAGGCTTTGCACGCCATCTTTGGCTCACCCCCTCTCCCTGACGCGCCTTCGGGCCCCACAGAGGGGGTAGGGACTCAGACTGGGAATTTGCCGGCGGGTTCACCCTCGGTGCCATTTGAGTGCCCTGACTCTGGTTCCAGTGCCGCTGTGACATCGGGGAAATGGCCCAGAGGGGCTACCCAGTCAGATGTTGGGCGGCAGTCCACCGGCTGTGTCAGAGCACAGTCCTGTGGGGCTCCCTGTGATGACGTCTGCTGTGGCTGCAGTGGGGAGCTTCATTCATATACCCATATAGGAATGTTCGCCAGAAGCTGACTCTTCCGCTGACCTAAGAAAAATGGTTTTGGATGTAGATGAAAGGGTTGAGCGGGACACCCTCAGAAGAGTGCATGCTAGAACAAATGCAGGTCAGTGGGTTAGCCAAGCTACAGGCCCCAAGCCTCTGATCAGTATACTGCAGCCTTTGCACACAAGTGGGTACAGCTCTGAACAACCATTTCAACAAAAAGTGCTGAGGTATAGCGCCAGCCCTAGATATTTGGTCTAAGGCTGCATCAGCACCAAATTCTCTTTCTTAACATGCTCACATGACAGATCGACAAGAGTTTTCCAGTTGTGTGCATATCGTCAAACCTCATCTACCTGTCCACTGATCCCATGGTAAGCTCCAGTTTTTCTGATGGGTACATCTTCCCACAGATTCCTCACCTTATGAATAGCCTTCCAGGCATTACACTGTTCGGAAAACATTTCCCCAGCAGTAACTCTTGCGTGCAGCTAAGAGGCGCAGTGGGGCTTCGGCCATTACTCTGCCAACCAGACATAACAACTTTGGAGAATATTGATATTAGTTTCTGTTTTTCTGTGCCTCTTAGATGCGTATCCCAAATGCTGTCACAGGTTCACTGTTTTAATTCTGTAGCTTATTGAAAGCTAGAAGATCAAATGTATTCTTAAAAACATTCAGGGTTTTAACCCTGTTGCAGATGCCACAAGGAAATGTCCTTGTCGGACTCACATGACATATTTGTCTTTTTAGCATAGGCCGCCCCAAAGGGGGCCTCACGGGCCGGTTTGGGCTGCTTCAGTGTGCCCAACAACAAAGAGTGATTCTACCCCTCCACGCCAAAGGTGCCATTAAAAAACCTGGCCAATAGGTGGCCGGGTGATGTTTTGACCCCCCCACCATTGAGGGACACCGCTGCATGCCAGGAGGGGACAATGTGGGGCTGTAAGTGCACCGCCATCCCAGCACAGGTTACTTTTGGAAACTGGGGCGGTGCGCTGAACAACTTTTGAGACCCACCCCATACACACTGAGCAACAGCCTTGTCGCAGTGCTGGATGGCAGGCAAAGCAGCTAAGAAGGGGTACATTTGTAGGTAAGGAGGCACACCGGCAGGGCGGTGTGCAGGATTAAGGCCACTCACCTTGGGATGTAGGATGAGTAGACTGGAATGGGAGAGCAAGCGGACACGGCACTCGCAGCCCAGACCTGCCGATTGGCAGGGCACAAAATGGACAAACAGGGTAGCGAGTTGGGGCCTAACTCCAAGGAGAGGCTATCCCCCCCAAGCATTCAGTGTGAAAACCAACAGGGAACTTTATGCCCCCTTAAAATGATGGCCTGAACAAACTATGAGGTGTCACAAGTATGGTAGACAAATAACAAAACGTGATTGTGATGTGTCTGAAATGATTTATGACCTGTCAGCAGTTGTGAATTATGATCTGTCATGTGATTTACAAGCCTGTGAAAATTATTTATGACTGCTAAATGGATGGATTAATGAACTGTCATGTCTATGATTTATGAGCTTGTCAAATTTATTTATGACATCCAGTGATTTTGATTCATGGCCTTGTCATAGCGTGTTATGACCACTGTAATGTAACGCAAAAGATAATTTGTATACGTTATGCAAAATAATCTGCGGCCAACATATGCCACAAGAAACAAGACACGTGTGAAGGAAGGAAGGAAGGAAGGAAGGAAGGAAGGAAGGAAGGAAGGAAGGAAGGAAGGAAGGAAGGAAGGAAGGAAGGAAGGAAGGAAGGAAGGAAGGAAGGAAGGAAGGAAGGAAGGAAGGAAGGAAGGAAGGATGGATGGATGGATCATGTGTGCCTGGTGAGTCCGTTGGCTTCAAAGAAGGTAAAGGCATGTTTCAATGGTGAACTCTTGACAGAATGCTTTCCAAAGGCTCTGATATTTGTTTGCCAGGTTAGAAAAGCTGTTCGGCTCCAATTCTGCTCGAAAGGCATAATAAAGGTTATGGCTGCACAAAATATGATCATCCGGAGGCTCATAACCTCCTTTCCCAATATAACACTGATGGTGGCTTGTATCTGGAATAACTTATTTTATGTTATTAATTTAATAGCGTTTATTCAGTGCAACGTGCAAACGAAGGTAACTTGGCGCTTATACCTATAGTATCTAAGAGGAAAGAAAATCTAAGCAGGCTAACTATGTTAATTCTGGTACATACGTTTTCGAGTGTTCTTCAATTGAAGAGATGAGGGTTGAAACGTCCAGAGCTTAAAGGGCCTATAGTTCCAGCGTTTGCATCTGCCACTAAAATAAGAACCCCCCCCTCCCCCTGTGGTTGTCCAGAACCTTGGTACAAACACAACAAGCATTGGCATAGCCAATAGGTCTCGCCTTTGGGACCTTATAAGTGTTTAGCCATGCAACAGTTGATGTGGTTGCCCCAAGGATATTGTGCTGGATAACTAAACACTTATAAGGTCCCAAAGTCGAGACCTATTGCTATGCCAATGCTTGTTAATTTAGATTAGCAGAGAGGCATCCGCCGACATACAGAACTGAGTGCATGGCACACATGGCTTTTGTCCTCCCATACACCACTATGATGAGGCAGGCAAAACTGTGACTTTACGCACACTCCATTCTCTGCTTCTACACACACCCTGCGCTCACTTCCTCGGCCAGAGGTGGGATGGAAACACCAGGGATTAAGTGTCAACCTTTTTAGGCAGATAAATTGAGATCAAAATCAGTTTAGTATCAATCATGGGTCAAGACTCATTGTAAAGCGCCTTGATTATTGTTTTTGTGGTAAAAGGAACTATGCTACCGACATAATAATGATATAATCTCATAGGATCGCTTCTTGAAGCACCTGTGGGGATGCACAGCGCACAATTCTCCTTTCTATCCACATAAGATAAGGAGAAGTTACTGGGCTACAGCCTGGCACATGCTACAGGGGGTCATGGGCAGTGAGATGCTGGGGATCAACCACCAATTGCTTTCTGTGAAGCACATGCTGATTCCAAGCCCACACAAAGGACTGTTTGCCATTTCAATGCTCCTTTTCCACTAGCAGTAGGTCTGTTTGTTGCACGATGGCGCCCTCTTGTGATAGTCATAAGGCAACTAACTGCCTTAACAGTACCTCTAGCCCTGTCTACTCTATGGTCAGGGCTATATGACTTATGCGGCAGGGGAGGACCAAATTGTGTGGCAGAGCTGACTAAATTATGCAGCGAGAAAAGGCAAATTATGCTGTATATACAATGTGATACATTTTGTCATAGTATTACTGCATTATTCTGTCATTTTTACACATATTAACACTATCTGGGCAAAGGTTTCACCTCATTAGTACCAATTTGACACCTAAATACAGAAATAATCAACAGAAAGGTGACCAGTCAAGCTTTGGGATGGCTTCTCCACTGTGTGGCAACACATGTCAGAGTGTTTTTAGTAACTTTTGATCAGTTTGAGCTGGAAAGAAAATGTGTTTTGTTAAAATCTGCAGATTATGCAGCAGATGATGAATTATATGGCAAATGCGGCAAATTCATAATTATGTGGAAAACTCACAGCCGCAAAAACGCATAATTCCAGTGGCCCTGCCTACGGTAGAAGCTGGTGTGGGGCATGACCTACCTTGGAGAAAGCACGCATCCTGTACTGCCCAGGTTTATTTTTTCTTTAACAGCTTTCTATGGCACCTCTCGTTATTGGCACCTAGAACAAAAGAAAGACATCAAGCCCAATTAATGAAGGTTAAATCACACTTTTGATTAAGTTTACGATTTTTTCCTATTCACAAAGTTATTTTACGAGTAGTATTCTTACTATGCGGAGTCACCACTCACCACACTTGTGGTGGATACTCCACACATAAAAAGATAGGACTGTCCTATGTGCAGAGTATCTGCCACGAGTGTGGTGACTCCGCAGAGTAAAGATACCACTCGCAAAATATCTTTGTGAATAGGAAGACAACGTAAATAGTATAGTAAAGCTACTACTCGTAAAATACCTTTGTGAATAGGAAAACAACGTAAATAGTATAGTAAAGATAGTATTCGTAAAATACCTTTGTGTTTAGGGAAAAATCATAAACTTACACAAAAGTGTACGTTTACCTGTGTGAATCGGGCACCAAGAATTTAGACCATTAAAGTTGATTAAAGAGCTATGGAAGATTAAGTTAGTGTAAGTGCAGACGGAAATAGGTTGTTTTTTATCAGTTTCTCGATGGAAAGGAGGGCGGATAACGTTCTTGGCTGAGCCTGCAGTGAGTGCCACAGGCTAGCTTGTTCGCAAGTGAAAGATCCCTTCCTAGCATGGGTTATTTTGAATTTTTAAGTTTTCACCTGTAGTCAGTCTTTGCTTTTCAGACCCAGCCGTCCACCTGACAAAGTGCACTGTTTTTTCAGACATAGTAGGTTTTTACCTGTGTGGCCTTGCAGGTGAGTCGGCAGTTTTTTTTTTATCCTTGCTAGTGATGGTGATCAGAGGATTAGATTGCTTAACTTGAGCCGGTGGTTTCCGGTACTCGGCACCAGCACTTCATTGTCAACACCGAGGCTTGTGACAGTCTGCCACAAGGTGGCACTCTCTGGTTAATTTAGATATGACCACTACAACAGTTCATTATGAATTCAATACAAATTAAAATTACGATTACCTGCCACCAAAGCCATTCTTATAGCTTTAGGGGCCTGAAATAGTCCGAATTGTCACACTTGTAGGAGTGCCATGGTTAGTTGTTGTGTTGTTACTATCATTGGCAGCATGGCAGGGGCAATGTGTGGTGCAAGCTGCAATGGCCTCCTGACGAGAGCCCTGGGAATTATTTGTTTATAAATTAAGCACTGCATTGTAAGTCGAGGAGATGTGCTCACATTTTCTCTGTGATACGACGGTGGCCGCGGAGTGACACACAGATTTGAGTGAGGAGGAAAGGATTGCAAAATGCCGCTCAGAGTGGCCATGGGCTCCTATTCTACTTTGGAATGGAGACAGGCAACCTGATTTTTTTTTATTTGCGGAGTTTAAAATTGCCCATTGGGCGAGGGTAAGTGGCACAGTGATGAGTGGAGTCCACATTTCGACCCAATGATCTTCCTGGGGACACAGTGATGGCGAGAAACTGAATGAAGTGTGTTCGCCATCAGGTGCCAGATAACATCTGTTTTTGAGTTTTAGAGTGATGAGAAAGAATTCGGTTTTCTGTAGAACATCACTTGGGTGCTAGGATTGGATGGTTCCTATTGGGTTAGGACCAGGGCCATCTTAACAGCATTATAGGCCCTCGGGCAGAGCAGTGCACTGGACCCTGCCCACACAACCACTCACAGGAATACAAATGTTTAACAGAAAATTTGTGTAAAATTCTGGTCCGCATGGGGCCCCTATGCTTGTGGGGCCCCGAGGCAACTTCCCAGCATACCCATGCGTTAAGACGCCACTGGGCAGGACCAAGGCTGATTTGCATAGAGTTGGTCCCTTTTTAAAGTGTCACAGTGGAAAGCCTGTTATAAAAACCAATGGGGACATATGGATACTGTAGTTCCTGCCTCAAGCACTGCACTAAATGTACAGAAAAACATAAATAAACGTAATCAGAGAATGACTGTGATCTGTCAGACAAAGTAGGCTCAAAGGAAATCATTCTGAATCGAGGCCGGTCTAGAAGGGGCTTTATCAAAGGGTTTTTTTCAGAAATAAATCCAATATTTTATTTTAAAAGTGCCAATAGCTTTTTTGCTGAGGCAGCCGAGTCCAATACGTTGTGAATTTTGTCACAAAATTCGAGGGAGATAAGCTACAACAGGTGAGCACTGGATTACATTTCTTACATTTATAGTTGAGTGGTGAAGTCATGTTTTAATTTCATCTGGGTGAATAGGTAACTTTGTTATTACAATATAAAATTAAAATTTGCTTACATTTATAGTTGAGTGGTGATGTCGTGTTTTAATTTCATCTGGGTGAAAAAGTAACTTTCTTACTACAATATAAAATTTGCTTACATTTATAGTTGAGTGGTGATGTCATGTTTTAATTTCATTTGGGTGAAAAAATTAACTTTCTTATTACAATATTATAGGTGAGTCGTAATGTCATTATTTTTTATTAAAGGTGAGCAGTGGTGTCGTCTTTCTAACCAAGAGTGTGGCGTAGTTTTTTATATTACACTTTTACAGGTGACTAAAGTTATTTTCCTTTTAAAGGTAAGTAGACGTAATTTTCTCATCAGAGTTGTAAAGCTGAAAAGCAAAGTATTGGTGGGTAGGGATGCCATTTTCATCTAACAATATTAATGATAATTAGTAATGTTTTTTATTACCGCGAGTAGTAATTGTATTGATTTTTAACAGTATTGCGGGAGAGTAGTAATGTGGTTTTATTATTTGATTACAAGGAGAGTAGTAATTTTTTTTATTACCGATGAGTAGTGATGCAGTCAGCTAAACCGGCCCTAAAAGCCCTGCATTGGCTCCCGGTGCTCGAAAGGGTTAAATTTAAGGCTCTTTGCATTGCGCACAAAATCCTCCAGGGGAAGGGCCCTCCCATCCTGAGGAATCTAGCGGTGCCTTATAAAGCCAATAGAACGTTGCGCTCCAATCAGAAATTTCTTCTCCAAATCCCCAGAGTAAAAAAGGCCCGTATGGGCGGGAGAAGATTCTCGGTTCACACAGCTATGCTGTGGAACGCACTCCCTTTTAAGCTGCGTTCCGAGACCTGTACTTTGCGGTTTCGGAAATGCCTCAAAACTCATCTGTTTCCTGCTTGATTGCACTGAACTGGCCTTTGGTTAACTATTGGCGTCTGGATAAGCGCTGGGGCGCCTGAGGGTAACTGTGCGCTATACAGAATGTTAAATAATAATAAATAATTTCACAACTAGAGTGTGTTCAGGTTTTCATATAGTTATTGATGGCTTCATGTGTACCACGTCATCATAAACGAAATTTACCGTGGTGATGCGAGTGATGATAACGCCAGATGCGTGTGATGATAACTCCATGTCAATATCTTGATTGGAAATGACGCTTGCTTTGATCCATAGATGCTATTGGAAAGTGTCGCCTCCAGCAGCCGGGCCACAGTATTTATTTCCAGTGGTTTCACTCTAGCAGGAAGGGTGGGGTCAGATTCGGAGGAGGAGACATCTGAGTGGGTGGGGGGCATGACATGTCATTTTGGGTGCCTTACAGAAGTCCTCCGGCACTAACACCCAGCAGTCTCCGAGAGAGAGAGAAGCAAGGAGGCAAGAAAGGAAGGAAGACAGACAGCTCAAGAAAGAAAGGGAAGTGGGCAGAGGTGGCGGAGAGGGCCGGCAAGGTGCGCCTAGAAGACAGGCACGTGGAAAGGAGGAGCTCGAAGGACAGGAGCAGAAAGGCCCTGAAGGGTGAGGCCGCCAGGAGCCGAGAAGCGTATAGAAGTCATGGGACGGGAGAAAGACACAGGCAGAGAGTGAGACCAAGAGTGGGTAGAGAAGAAAACGACGAGGAGAAGAAACGACGCCTATAAAGACCAGATTAAACCCCAGAGCTCTCCCCGAGAGGTGGGAAACATCACGAGGACCTTGTATCCGGACTTCGGAGGCCACCAGACTGTCCGCATCCGAGGCGGTGGAGAGAGGTCAGTGTTACCCCAATGCTTGGCGGTGGTTGCAGGGGATCTGGGGACCTCTTGCCGTTTGTGGGGTCGACAAATGAAGAAGGGTGATGTTATGAGGTTTTTAGGCACACATCCCCTTCTTCGAGCACAGCAGAGTCGACCTAGTGATCTAAAAATTACTCTATGCTTTAGAGGTAGCCGGTGAAGGTCACGGGGAGCAGGGGTGACCGAATCAAAGCACTGAAGATTGCAAATTACATTGGCAGAAGAGGTTTAGACCAACTAGAATATATATTCTTCTCTGGCAGATCTAAAAAAACAAATCTGAATTACGGTAATCCAGTTGTGAGGCAATAAAAGGATTGACAATCTGTATTTTCTGTGATTTCATAAACACGGAGATTCTTTTTCTAAACCAGCTCAGATGGAAAAAACACGTTTTAGCCACAGTTTTAATGATTTCTCTCATATTTAGCTGTGCATCAAATTTTACACCCAGTGTTTTTTCACAGATTGCACACATCTGATTTATCTCCGGGGCTGGCATGCCAACATGGGAGGGTGCACACAACTGTAGGTGTCAACCTCAGCTGATGCATCTCACCCATCGATCTGAGGTAGCAAAAAATGTTTTTTTAGTACTTGGCATTTCATCCCCTTCTAATTTAAAGACGATTTGTACATCTTCGGCATAAATAAACAATTCCATCTTAAATAAATGAGTTATATATGCCAGTGTTACTATGTAAGGTTTCAAAAGCAGAGGAGACCATTCAAAACCCTGTAGTACCCGCATATGATGAATTTTGGTCAGACACGAGTCTAATTGGACCTTAAAGTTTATACCCGTCAAGAAACTCTGCGGCCATCTTGGAGCCATTTATTTTATTCTTGCCTCCACAAGCTGTTTCACTTATATGGCGTGATCAACAGCATGTGAGAGGTCTGGACACTTCACCAGAAGTGGACATCCTTTGCCCCTCTGGCCCACCTTCATAGGATATCTCTTCGTTCACAACTGATGTATGTAAAGTACTTGAAGCCTTAAAGGTGACCTTGCCCTATGCAGAGACAAAGTCTGACATTTTGACGGATATTTTGCACCGTTCCTCCCCAGTGTCAGAGCCCTTGCTTCGGTTTAAAGATGCTGTTTTGGAACCTGTCCGGGCTGCATGTGGAAAAACACTTTTCAAGCTCAGAATCCCACAGACAAATAGCCAGACGCCATAAACCTACCCCGAGTGACCTACAGTTTCTCCTCTCAGCCTTCACCATAACATTTGATAATCCAGTTTCTTTCTCGAAGCTAAACCCAAACTCCTTTTCCCATGGCACCTACAAAGAGAGTCAAAGCAACTAGACACTAACTGTAAATACTTTGCTCTTGTGAGTTTTGCCCCTGTACAGCAGCACCTTTTTTTCTCGTCGGCCAATAAGTCCGAGCCCTTTGGGAGTTGACAAAAATTACTGCTCTCAAGACCAGACAGCATGAAAAAGCCATTGAAAGGATTGGAAACCAGTGGTTTGGACGCTGCCAAACAGTTCCTGAAGTGTGGTCTGGACTTTGCAGACACCGGGCTTCGATCCATCTGCACAGCCATCATGCTACACTGCCTACCTGGATGTTTTTCACTGGCTTTTCAAGAGATGTTAGGGCAGCTTTCATGAGTATGCCTTTCAATGGCGAGCGGCTATTCGGAAACTAGATCAACTCTTCCCTGGAACTCTTAAAGAGAAGAGGAGCGACCACCCACCTGCCTGGCCTTGCTTCTCAACCGAGACAGTTCCACCAGCAGTACAGGACATTTCCAGACTGTTTCAGGGAAAAGCTGTCCCAACAGGAGCAACCTTCTCAGCCGATCCAGATGTTGAAAACAAATGTACTGCAACTTTTGTGGCAGAGGGGGAACTAGGGAATACCATCACCAGCAGCAGATCTAATATGTGTCATCCTCTGATGACCCTGCTGCCTCAAAATCTCTGCATCCCTGCAGCCTCCTACCCAATCTACACCATAATATTCCGGTGAAGGAGGTGGTGGAGGGCCGGGGGTCTCCCTCTTTTCCACCAATTGGGAGACAATCACAATAAATTGCTGGGTCATCCAACTAATCCACAAGGGCTATGCCCAACTGTGTTCCTTCTACCAGGACGTGCTGTCCAGCACACACCTTAGTTTTGGAGGTGGACATCTTTGCCCTGCTGAGCTAAGTGACCGTAGAAGTTTTGACTGGATGAAAGCGGGAAACTGATTCTATTCTCTTCACTTATTGATCCCCAAGAAAAATATAGAGGGCATCCAAGATTCAAATGGACAGGTTCAAGGTGCTGTCCTTGAGTGAAGTCTTTCTGACCCTGAATATGGTTGGTCAGCACCCCTGAATTTCCAGGAAGCCTATGTTAATCTTCCTATTCAACGCCCTGGGGGCCAGGGGTCTTAGGGACACACTGCAGTCCAAGTATAGTTGGTCTTCGACTTGTGCCTGGGACTCTGCTCTCACTAACCACTTATCCAAGTATGGAAATACGTGGACTCTTGACTATCGCAATATAGCTCACACAACAACCAGGGGCATGGTGTAAAGCTAGAAGAAATTGTGGGGGGCAGCAGGGGGTGGATTTTAGGTTGACGGAGGCTCTATTTTTTAACATTAAACAAGTTTTAAGCTTTGGAGGTTAATATAGTTATACTCTTGAAATGGTGGTACACAGTGCTTAATTTGTGCCGGTGCTTTCCGGTGCTAAGCACCGGCACTTATTTCTTAGGGCCGGGTCTACTACACCGGGTGGCTACCTCACTAATTGTAAATAAAAGAAAAGCGAAGTTGCTTTTATGAAAGGCTCCGTGGTGCTTAGTTTCAGGCAGCACGTAACCTGAAACTTGTTTTTTAGCACTGTGAAAGTGTATGAAGCTGCGCATATGTGAGCCTGGCTTAGATATCACCCTCGAGGCCCAAGGCAGTGTTGTGCCATCAGGATGGTGACACAACTGGATCTCTCGTGGATCCCCGGTTCTGGGCCTTTCCGAGGCCCCTGCTGGGCTATGTTCTCCAGGACTCTAAGGACCTCATCAGGTCTTGGCTGCCCGAGCTGTGCTCCTTTTTCTGGGGTCCCCATGGCAGCTGAGGTGGGGCGGCGGCTCCCACCTGACACTCTCGGGCTACTTTCACTTTCATTTCCTCCACTTTGAGGCACAGACTGCGAGCTGCAAAGCCATGCTGAGGGGCCCTGGCCCCGATCCCCAGGACCAGCCAGTCCTCTTCCCAAAGAGGCTGAAACACTACCGGAACTGAAGGCACAGGTGCTGTGGCCGATGTCCGTGGCCTGTAGGGGGCACTACATGACCCTAGTGCTGAGTGAGGGGCTACAGAGGCGGAAGGACCTGGAGGCGGTGGAAGCTCATGGTGAGTTGAGCGGGTGAACAGAACCATTGCACTGACTGGGGGCCTGAGGTGAGGGAGTGGAACCCGAGACAATCAAGAGCTTTGTTTACGAGCATTAGTTATGTGGGGGTGGGCAGGGTTGTCATTTAGGGTCGTGGGGGCTGTGGGGGGGGGTCACCTAGCTCTAGCTGCTAATGTGTGCTCCCGCCAGAGCCACAAAAGTGCCAGAGAACAGAACCAAGTTGTGGAGAAATACACTGCTTACATTAAAAACTGTAGGGGAAAATATCTGTAACATAAGGTTGTTTTGTTCCAGAAATGTTTCAGGCAAACAACATTTCAGATGTAAACTATTCCCACCAAAAACGTTGTCTACCGAAGAGAACAATTTTGCAAAGTGCAAAAGTTGCCCAATTTCCGGCAGCGGTCACATTGTCAAAAGTGTCAAACATAAATAAAGGCAGAGCTCGAAAAGCTGCTCGCTCTGGACAACGTAACAACAGTTTAATCAGTGTTGGAATTGAAAAAACGTTACTCCTTGAAGCCATAAATTGGGATGGTCAAAGTGTGGCAACAATAACGGGGTAGCCTCAAAAAGCATCCTGACAGGTCAGTTCATACATTTATTTTATTTTAAAATCTTCTTCCACAAAGAAATTGGAAAGAAAACGAAATGTGACAGAATGTGAGCACCATTAGTTCTCTCACAGCAGCCCCCTTGCATAGATGGTCACAAGTCTTTCAGCTTCTATTAGTCAAAGCACCGCTAGCTGAGAGGAACTGACGCCAATAGGTCTTGCGTATGCGGGATCTATTGACTCTGTTAATGTGTTTTTTAATTGTGTGTTGCATTGTGGTGTGGTATGCAATGGCCTGTCATTCTATAGTGTTGTATGATATGGCCTATCATTCTATAGCATAGTATGTGAGCAGTGTGCCTGTATGAGTGCAGGGTGAGTGATGTGCCTGTATGACTGCAGGTTGACTTGTTTACCTGTATTAGTGAAGGGTGAGTGGTGTGCCTGTATGAGTGCAGGTTGACTTGTGTGCCTGTGTGAGTTCAGGGTATGTGATGTGCTTGTATGACTGCAGGCTAAGTGGTGTGCCTGTATGCAGGCTGAGTGGTGTGCCTGTGTGAGTCTAGGGTGAGCGATGTGCCTCTTTGAATGCCAGGTGAGCACTGGGCCTGTATGACTGCAGGGTGAGCGGTGTGCCTGTATAAGTGCAGGGTGAGTGGTGTGCCTGTATGAGTGCAGGGTGAGTGACATGCCTGCATGAGTGCAGGGGGACAGGCGTTCTGTATGAGTGCAGGGTGAGCACTGTGCCTGTAAGAGTGCAGAGCGACTCTTGTGCCTATATGAGTGCAGGGGGAGCGGTGCAGCTTTATGACTGCAGGCTGAGCGGTGCGCCTATATGAGTGCAGGATGAGGACTGTGCATTTATGATTGCAGGGTGAGGACTGTGCTTTTGTGAGTGAAGGCTGAGCATTGTGCCTGTATGACTGCAGGCTGAGCGAAGTGCCTGTATGACTGCAGGCAGAGCGGTGCGCCTTCAAGACTGCAGGGTGAGCACTGTCTGTATGAGTGCAGGGTGAGCACAGGGCCTGTGTTAATACAGGGTGAGTGGTCCAAACTGAAGCCTGCATAGGTGGGCATTTCTGACTCGTGCAGTTTACAGAACTCCATTATTTGCGCTGTAATGCCTAAGTCATTTGCTCATCTGAGAAGTGCCGTTTTCAGATATCACAGCATCACATATTGTGCATTATAAGGGTCTGCATTGTGTACTCTAGACATATTTTTGACATTGCATTGTACATGAGCCTATGTTATATGCACATTTTGGAGACCTCATATATGCATATAATTAGAGGTTTTAGATGTCTATATTGGGCATATTACAGGATTGAATGATTTGCATAAATCAATTACAGGTCATGCATGAGAGGTGCATATTGTGCATCTAGCAGTGTCCAATATATTCTTCATGTGATAGATGCCTTCATATTGGGCTTGATCCTCTGAACTCTATCATGTCATATATCTGTTGGCAACAAAATGTACACATATCAATGGTGAATGCGCCAAATTCTCAGAGTATTGAGAAGTGTGTAAGGTGTGGTACTGTCTTTTACTACTAGACTGGTCTGGGGCAGTTTAGAGTGTCATCTGAAAATCAAGCCTGGGTAGACACAAAATACAACAGAAGTAGATAGTCATTTCAGCATAACCATAGAGTCGGGCGTTCATGGTCAGAAAGGTTCATTATGTTTGGTTCAAGAAGTCATGACATCCAGTCTCTTTTGCGGTGTAGCGATGATTTTATTAAGATAGCTTTTCCAAGAAGCTGGAAAACCAACATGTTTCAAGTCAACCATCATATTGCCAAGGTAGAAATTCAAATTGACAATTACATCTCTTTCAGTGCCAGTTGAGGATGTGAGTGGAGCCAATTGAATAAGTGGGTGAAGCCACTGAAGGAAGTGGGTGGAACCAGGGAAAGTGGGTGTGGCCTCCTACAAAAAGTTGAGCACCTGGACTTAATATTTTACAAATTAAGCACTGGTGGTACACAACCAAAATCGCGCCTCCTCTAACTCATGCCATGCTGATTTGATTAGACAAGAATAGTGGGTGGCTGAAGCAAATTGAAGGCATGTTGTGTAGAACACGTTTGCATTTGAGATGCTTTTTATGGCTAATATGAGAGTACTGACTGTATTGATGTCAAGAAATGGGCGCTGTGTCCTATATTCGGATGGTTCCTGAAGCCAAAAAGGTTAACTAAATGGGTGATTTTAATCGAAATGGAGGAGGTTAGAGATGAAAGCGAATGCTCATTGACGGACATGTGCTGAGGAATTAGAAGTCCACTATTTCCTGACTATGCAGAACAGCATTTAGGAAATGTATCTAACAGTGGAGACTCCTTGATCACGGTACCCACACATCCAATTCTTTCAAGCGGCCAATGTCAGCAAGTGTGTAACAGTGCTGTTGTGTCCTGCTGGATACAGTCTAGTGTTTTGCCAGCCTCTCCCTCGAGGGCTGGCCCATACACCCACCCCACACCCATCCAACACAGGCATCACCGGTCAGGTGACCTTGCGAATAAAAGGAGCTGGAGTGCACGTGCCCAGGGCAAGTTTCAAGCACTATAACTGAGTGTCTGTGTCATACTTCTTTACAAAGTATATGGGCCTAGAGCCCAAAACTTTACAACCACCATGGTCAGTGGGAAATCCTCTGATGGTCAGCTGCCACACAGTAGGTCTGGTAAAGGGAAGTTCTCGTACAAGGCATGCTCAGGTTTAAAGGATAGGGCATTCCTTTCCCCAAACAACAAGCTGGTTACTTTTATGTGATGGGCAGCCCAATAATGTGGCGTCATATCAGACATACTGATGATACCCTTAAATGAATTCTTGGTGCCAAGTGAACGTATTTTAAAGATTGTTTTAAATAAATACATTGATATGTCATATTTTCATTCCATATATATTCTTTTTAATGGCAAAATGTATCTGCTAGTGGTGCAATGCATCCTTTTTGTAGGCGAAGTGTTTAACATTAGTTCGGGAACTGGAACATTGTTTGTTGCCCCCAGCTCTTCTATAAAGAAAGTCCAAATTATGAAGTAATATCTTCAACTACAAACGTTTAAAAGCTTGAAGGGCTTCTTTGCTAAGGGACTGCAGTACCAGAATGAAGCTGTGCCCTCAAAGAAGAGTGTTATGAAAAGGTGTTAAAAAATTAAAGCGTTGAACTTAAGCTATTCACAGAAAAATATTGCAAAGTAGATACTTTTGACAAAGAGGCAATGTTTTTGTTGAATCTTTAATAAAGTCTGTGCTCTTGCACATCTGTCTTTGTTAACAAAATAAACTGATAAATCCAACACGTTATCATGGCAGCAAGGTAAAACAAATGAACACTCAAGGGCAAAAGTGAACAGCACTGTGTCTTTATGACAGGTAATTGCATACACACATCACACACTTTATAAAAATGCCATAGATCAGCAATTAAACGTTGCCATGTCACTAAGTAAATACATCAAAGAATATGCACTGACTCTCAATTATAAGCTACACATCTGCAGTCTAACAAAAGGACAACTTGACATCCATAAGCCAGACCTAATGGGAACACAAATGGGACATTGTCATCTATCGAAGAAATGAAAGTATAATTTTAATAAGCCATGGGGCATTATGGGATGCTCTTTGCATGGAGCAGTGAAAAAAAAATGAGTGGCATGTGTCGATCTGACTATTTGTCCATCTGAAGCGGCTACTTGCTATCTATTTACAACTATGGCATATCCCTGCATTCTACGCCAGTCCCATTGAACCAGTTCAGTGTTCTAGACTTCCTAACAGAGGCCTCTGTCCTTATCAGTGATGTATATGCTCAAACTTGTTAGGGTGCTCTTGTGCTCTATGAAATGTTCCTGTTTGACTAACTTGGGAAAGGATACTCTAGCAATGTAGTTTGCATGCCTACAAAATCCTTGGCAGCATATATGCTAGCAAAGGCTACACGTTTAAGACACACGAACAAATGCAGCCTTCGCATTTGCATACATGCAGCAGGGTAGCCTGGGGTGCCAGCCCCCGAGGCAAGGCAAGAAGCCTTCCACTTTTCTTTTAAAGTTTTGCACCCGTAAGAATGCCCCTAAGAATTTTGCTCCCGGGGGCAACTGCCCCTGTGGCCCACCCACGCTACGCCACTGCATACATGCATCAACTAAGGTAATTTAACCCTTGCTTGACATCAAGATTATACCACAAATTGAACCCTTCATGCTACAACAAGAATTATTATAGTTAGACAGAAGTTTGATAAACCACAATCATATTTCATCACACATCCCTATCCAATGAATCTAAATCTCTACCTATCTTCTAACTAGCTGTCTAGCAGCATAGCTGAATATTTTGTCATAAAACGCTGTGTCATGTCAAACTTATTGGTGTAGTTTATTGTGCAGTTAGGCCTAAAGTCGAAACGCCATATTTCAGCATTCCTTGATTAACCCGTCTGTGTCTAACTCTGCCCCTACGTCAATATGTTCTATACCTTTACTACGCATAGGGCTCTTTATAGAAAGGAGGGGTTTGCTCATACTTGCTCCTGTTTGTTACACACGAAAGTGAACAATGTCTTCCTTCTTCCTACAAGACGGATATGACTGGCCATCTCTCCATGTAGCTGCATTTCTTCTGCAGTACATAGGAACATTGTATTCATCAGAGAATGGAAATATTCATTTTCTGGCTTGTTCATGCAAGTTTCAAGAAAACATGGCAATCAAACACACATTTGTATTTGTTGAACCATTTAATCAAGGAAGCCAGCTTCCTAGGCCCTGCACTTTCACCATACACTCATGTGGTTAACTCACAATTAGGCCTGGCCGGTGTTCTTCTCTTCGTTTGCATAGTTTTTCATGCTCCACGGAGCTCAGAAAAACTTTTGCATTGCGGAGCAGAGCTTTTACCTCGCTCGTGCTCGCCAATGTTAAGTTGGCGAGCGAGAGTCAGGAAAATCTAATGCTAGACCATTTACCAGCCAGGTTTCTCAATGTGGGCAGTTGCGGATGGTCGCTACCGCTCGCATTTAGAAACCTTCCGTTCGCGTTGAGGAAGCTGCCGCTTGACTAGAACTTCTATTCGAGCGGCAGAAGTAATCAGCACCCTCTCGCGCTGCCGTTTGTGCTGATTTTACAGCACGGGAAAAACACCCGGTGCTAAAAATCAGAACGAACTGCACAAGGTAACGCACTCCGCTGCTTGCGGAACCCCGCGTATTGCAACAGATTTTCTTTGTCGCTTCTCAGAGTGCCGCTTAGCGGAACTCCGCCCAGGCCTACTCACAATCAGTGACCATGCTAGCATGCAACCAGGCCTGTATTTGATGTAACATTAAAAACACATATAGAAGCACTGTCACACACATCAATCTAACTACGCAAGTACATACTTGATTGGCTGAATCAAATAATTCAGGGGCAGTTAGAATTGGTCAAATGATGTTAGAGTTATTAAAAGTTCTCTAAATACAGTTTCCCTAGTGAAAAAGACCTAGACATTTTCAGATTGCATGCATTAATGTTTCAACTCCTAAAATGAATTCCCATTTGATACTATATAGCCCTTAACCCTTTTTCTACTGTAGTGAAGATCGTTATCTATATACGTACAATGCTAAGTTAGCACAACCGCGTTAGATGTTAGAAAGCCATCTTGCCGCTTTTGTTGCTTTTGCACACGACACTGTAGTTACATGTTATTAATTGAGAAATGCTTGCTCGACTTTGCTTCACATGAGAACTGTCTGTTGTTCACATCCCAAACAGTGAGCAGCGACCTTGGTCTGCACATCGTGTAAAGAAACAGTCTGGGTCGCTAGACGGTGCATTTTGTTGGGTTCAGGTTGATCGGCCCACTATTTAGCCATAACACGCACGCAGCTGCAAATACCTGAAAGTCGGGTGCTTTTAATATTGCAGTGTTACATGTTTTTCATTACATTCGGAAGAAGAGCTTTCCCAGGAGCAGAGCCTAGCTGATCCTGTGATGTGATCCCACTAAGCTGATCTTTACGGTATGGGGTTCCCCATTCAAGCCTAGAGACCTTTTTTTAGTCTAATAAAAATAATATTAGTTTATTAGTGAAAGGAAGGTGGCTGATATCCACTGTCATTTTAGTATGATTACTCCTTTAATTTTCTATGGTATTGTAACTATGCTGATGGTTTTGATCTTAATCATTTGTCTGCTTATGTTAGCCAAAGTACTGAATCTTAGGACACGGGGTTTATAAAATAAACTCTTTAAACTTTACCGTGTCTCTGTTTATTCTGTTGTGGACTGATATGAGAATAATTACGAACAGGTATTTCTGATTCCCACAATTCCTGAGAATACACTAAGTCGCATGTTCTGGGTTGTCGATACATTGGGACCGCCGAGATAAACCTCGGATAACGAATGGGACACTGATGCTGGTCAGATAAGGGGTTCTGGGTTCTGAGGTGAGTTTTTGGTACACCGCAACCACTGAGGTCCTGGTTTCCTGTGCATAGTTCTGTGCATAAGCAGAATCCCTGCAACATGGCGCACCTAACGTTTGGTCTATTGATTTGAAACGCCTTAGTAGTGCTTATATTAGTCCACAACACCCTCACTCTGGTTTCCGGTTGACGGGAGTGACGGTTTAACCTACCTGTGTTTCGACTAATAGGTTCCTTCAAGCTTGATCATTAAAAAGGTTATTTTTACTGAACCCCAGTGCTACTGTTGATATCGTTGATACTCTTTAGTGTGTCCTAATGGCGGTTGACATAGCCGCGCATAGTCGTGCACCTCTACGCCGTCATTTGACGACGTATGGGGTGCCAGATGATGGGATGGCTGTTATTTTTGTGGTGAGTGCTGATGCGTCATACCCGTATGAGTTGTTTTACTCATGGGTGACTTTTCCGGCAGTGGATGACAATGATACATTTCATTCCTTTACTCCCACTCAGCTACCTGCGGTCTATACCCCGTATAGGACACAAGAAATTCCAATCTCTGCCTGGCAGCATACCATTTGGTTTAATGGCGCCCTTCCCCATGCGGTTGCACCGGCAAGAATGGGCCCGTTGTCTATTGCAGGGGCCACATGGCCGGTGCTGGCCGGTTATACGCCTCACCCACGTTATCTCACGGTGGCGGTGGCTGAGTTGCGGGTACTGCACACAGCCCTGATTACAGTTCATAGGGCTTTGGTGCAGTACGTGTCACGCAACGTGCAGGTGGGGGCACCTGCTGTTGCGGGACAACCAACGGACCACCACGCGGTGGTTATTAGTCCTGTTATGGTTAATTCGGTAGTCGGCAAGCGCCCCCAGAGTAAGGATGAATTTCCTTACTGGCTTGCTGAGGAATTTGACCAACTGGAGGTGGTTTTTCCGCATACCACTCCTGTGGAGAAACACAGGATTCTCACCATTAGTTTGCCGAAAGACCTGGTCCCAGATATGGCCTATTGCACTAACTGGGGCAAGGTCTTTGCCGCAACCTATTCGAAGTGCTATGGCACTCCGTCTATGTCTGTACTACCCTCCGTCATCAAACGGGTTCAAGACAATCACGGTGCGGAGGCTGCTATTGAATTGGGAATGAGGCTTGTCGAAAGCTTCGATGTGGTGTGTTTCATGGTAATGGGCAACCTCAAAGGAGATGCCATGCAGTTCCAAGTAGCTAATATGCTGGACCTCGTGGATGAACTCGACAAGCCCAAGGAGTTCGCTAAAATAATTGCGAAAGCATACAGGACCGTGGGCCGTAGTGCTTTGGGTGTAAAACCAACTGTAATCATTCCTAATATAGTACAGCAAACTAAGGTGAGCTCGTCTACTAAAGACGAACGCCCCAATTTTCCTAAACAAAGTTGGAGAGCAAAAAAACAGGGGAAGCAGCAACAGAAACAGGGGTCTCGTCCTGCCTCACACGTCCAGTCGTCTAACGAACGCACATATGATCTGCGCGATCGATCTCGTATTACGTCACCTGATAGATTTCAGGTTTCTGAACAACGCTCTCCTAGTTCTTCACAGGAAACATCGGCTTCACAATCCGGTTGTGGAGACCGTGGGAAAGGAAGGGATGCCCAAGGTCGTGAGCAACCCCGCCAGACTGACGGCAAAGGGAAGCAGGACGAGTCTGCGCGTCAACGACCCCCGTTTCAGAAGAAGAAAGTTGCTGCGCTAAAAGCGAGGTATGCCACAGATGGAGCGGACGCAGCTTCAGAACCTGACATGGACACTAACACTGCTCGACAGCGCGGCGGAAGTTACAGTAGTGCGACAAGCACTGCGTTCATATCTGGTGGCGACAGCAACTGATACGTTCATAACGCACGATTAGAAGAGTGTTATGAAAAGGTGTTTAAAAATTAAAGCGTTGAACTTAAGGTATTCACAGAAAAATATTGCAAAGTAGATACTTTTGACAAAGAGGCAATGTTTTTGTTGAATCTTTAATAAAGTCTGTGCTCTTGCACATCTTTTTTTGTTAACAAAATAAACTGATAAATCCAACACGTTATCATTGCAGCAAGATAAAACAAATGAACACTCAAGGGCAAAAGTGAATAGCACTGTGTCTTTATGACAGGTAATTGCATACACACATCACACACTTTATAAAAATGCCATAGATCAGCAATTAAACGTTGCCATGTCACTAAGTAAATACATCAAAGAATATGCACTGACTCTCAATTATAAGCAACACATCTGCAGTCTAACAAAAGGACAACTTGACATCCATAAGCCAGACCTAATGGGCAGAGACGTTTTAATGCATGGGCAAAGTGGGCTCTGGCCCAGGGCCCCAGCCTTTCAGGGGGCCCCCTGACAGAGTCAGCTCCGTTCTCCAGAGTTTTGCCCTAATGACCTTGAATATTTCTTAAACAGATTGTTTTAAATACTGTTTTCCTTTAATCTATTTTTATGTACCTGATGTGTAAGTCTAGTACAGGCATTTTGCAGAGAAATGTTGTTTTTATGTTTCATGCAATATACATAAAAAAAGTTTCTTTTACATCAAAAAAAAGGCCTAACATATAAGAAATGGGAGGGCGTCACAGAGAATATTTGCAGTAATATTGGTGAGCTAATGCTGTGTTACAATGTTGAAAATACACATAACCATCCCTGAATATTAGATGTAAACGCATTTAGGGCCTTATTTATGAGAAGTGATGCATCGCTGTGTGAAAGCAGGGATGCATCACTTCTTAGTGCGCCCTCCTTGCGACATGATGGATGCGTAATATTTACTGTATGACTCATCATGTCGCAAGGAGTTACAGATACGTCAGTATTTCTGATGTATTTGTAGGCGCAAAAGAGATGCATTGCTGGGATGTGTCTGAAAATAGACGCAACTCCAGCAATGTGTCCTTTCACATGGGGCAAGCCCCATTTGAAAGGTCCTGCATTAGTCTTACGCCTGCTGTGAGGCAGGTGTAAGATATTGATGCAATGGCGTCCTAGAATTGGCGCACTGAGTTCTCCTAGATTTCAATGCGCCACTTCTACGAGGCTTTTTGCGGGGGAACACCCAACCTGCATACATTTTACCTGGCACAGATATAATGTGGTGCTGGGGTTTACAAAGTGACGCATCTACCTAGATGCGTCACTTTGTAAATAGGGCGCAACATGGCCTATTTTTAGGTCTCGCCTGAGCCAGCGCAAGCGCTGATCTGGCGAGACATTTAGTAGCTGCTTCAAAAGTGCTACCTTGCCGGCCACCAGCTTGCTATTACGCACACAAGCACGCGCGACGTGCACAGCACTTTTTCCCGTCGCGCGTGCGCACCACACGCGTCACCACTCGCGTTTTTATGAATTTCATTTTTGCAAGCACAGAGCGCGAGTATCGCGATCACTTTCGCTTTCACCGTGATCGCGATGACTTTCACGGCCGCGCGTCGTTACTTTTACAGCTGCGCGGCCAATGCTTGTTTAGCTTTGACGCCTTGTGCAGAGAATACATGGACTCTGATTTAATTTTATCCTTGTGATCGTTTCTTAATAGTTAAGTTCATCCTGATTGCTGGCACCTTCCTTTTACTCTTCTCACCGTTTACAGTTTTCAAGCGGTTCCCCAAGCGGCTGTGGAGGAGGAGGTAACATCTCCATTGGCTCAGCTCCAGCCACTCACAAACTCTAGTAATGGCAGTGGACCAGGCAAACTTTTCTCTTCAAAACTGTTTTCGCTGACATGACAGGAGCAGTTGCGGCAATAACTGAGTGCCGGCTCGTCCACTATACCATTGCAGCAAGATGGACCCGGCACTGTTTTTTAAATTTTCCATTGTCAAACTCTCAAAGCGGAGGATTGTCTTTGGAAAATGAAAAATCATTGTCACTGGTGCTAAGAGATAAAATACAGCGCATAAGGAACATTACTGTATTTTTTACTGCCCTGTACATTTGCTGTGTTTGGCGACCCAGACAGGAAGTACAAAGGCAGACATACCACCCCACTTTCAGTATCCACACAGTCTGAGATACACATTTTCATGGATTTACCAATGTTGTAAATATATTTTTTGTGGGTGCTCTATGTTGTTTCTGAAGACGTCACTGAATGGTGGCATACAAATGGTATACAAAGAGGAAAATTAAATATTTCTTTCATGAACAAAAGAAAAAACAACAAGCATTGGCATAGCCAATAGGTCTCGCCTTTGGGACCTTATAAGTGCTTAGCCATGCAACAGTTGATGTTGTTGCACCAAGGATATTGTGCTGCATAACTAAATATCCCAAAAGCGAGACCTATTGGCTATGCCACTGCTTGTTTACGCTGCCGGTGCTTCATAAAAAGTGACACACCGTCGGCATAAAAGTGAAGCAAGGCCTCATAAATAAGGCCCTTAGAATTTGGACGAGTGTTCCTATGCACTGTCAGGGACCTAATGAAATGAAATGAAATAGTGTATTTAATAAAGCGCACAGCTACTCAGAGTAGAGTGTCCTGGCGCGTGACCGCGGGTGGAAAACGTTCGTAAAAGACCCATCAGTTATTAAAAAGGCAGATTTAAAGTTCTTCCTGAAAGTGAGTAGGGCTGTGGTTAGTCTCAGAGACTCAGGGAGTCTATTCCACAATTTTACACCTAGAAAGCTGAGGGGTCTGCCTCCAGTGCGGGCACAGCATATTTTAGGCACGATGGCCAAGTTGGCATTGGAAGATCCTAGGGTTTCTATATGTTGTGTAGCGATTAACACGCTTATTTAGGTAGCCGGCTCCTAAGCCGTGGAAAGCTTCGAAGAAGATGGTCATTACTTTGAAGTCGATCTGTTCTTTTATGCGGAGCCAGTGTAGAGACTTAAGAATAGGGGTCATACTAGATCTGGGTTTAGGTCTCAGGATGGCTCTGGCCGCCACGTTTTGTACCACTTGTAGGCGCTGGATAAGGGATTTGGGAAGACCGAGGTACAAGCTGTTGACATAGTCAAGCTTTGATGTCACCAGAGACTGCATCACAATCTTTCTGCTCTCAAGCAGTAACAGTGGCAGGAATTTGTTTTGCATCCAGAGTATGCCAAAGCAAGTGCCAGTTAGATTTTGGATTTGAAAGCGCATGGAGAGTGTCTTGTCTATGACAATTCCTAAGGTTTTGACTTTCTCCTTTTTCCCGGGCGGGGGCGGCAGATCTTTTGGCCACCAAGAGCTCCAGTCACGCGTTTCTGGATTACCAAAGAAAACAACTTTTAACTTCAGCTGATTGATCTTAAGCCAGTTAAAAACCTTTGTGAGGCAAGACCTAATCGTTGCCCCGTCAAAGTTGGTTTCTTTTTCACATGAAAAAATCAGCTGAGTGTCATCAGCATAGGAAATTATTTTGGCGCCCTCTTCCCCTATCAGAAATGCAAGGTGGGATAGATATATATTAAAAAGAGTAGGACTGAGAATGGAGCCCTGAGGGACACCTACATTCATGGCTGGAACCGGGGATGAGAAAGGGGGGAGCCAGATTTCCTGAGATCTATTTGCCAAGAAGGATGACATCCATGTTAAGGCGGTCCCCCCCAGGCTGATGTTAGCGAGTCTCTCCAGGAGCCTCTCATGTGGGAACGTATCGAAGGCCACTGACAGATCAAGCAGTATCAGAACAGCCTTGCCTCCCTGGTCCAGCTTACCCTTGAGAAATTCAGTCTCTTCCAGTAGAGCGGACTCTGTACTGTAGTTAGCCCTAAAACCGGATTGGGACTCATGAAGGAGCTGCCCATCTTCAATGTGTTTTTGGAGGGCCTTGTTTACATGCTTCTCTAATACTTTGGAGAGGGCCGTAAGACGGGAGATTGGCCTGTAGTTGGCAGGCTTTGCCGGTTTGGCTTTAGCCTTTTTTATCAGTGGAAGAATCTTGGCATTCTTCCATAATTTCGGCATGCTGCCTGAGGAGAGGGAAGCATTAAAGAGCTGGTTTACTGTGGGTTTATGGTGGGAGCTAATAGGTTCAGGATGTTCGCTGGACATGGGTCGGTAGGAGAGCCAAACTTAATGCTTTGGAGAAGGGTCAGTGACTCTTCAAGCTGAAACTCAGGGAAAGTTAGTAAAGATGGAGGATTCAAGAGGTGAAATTTGCTATTAGAACTAAGGTAGAAGATCAGTTCTTCCTCTGAGATGTTAGTAAAGGCTTGTTGGATCACAGAGATCTTTTTGCGGAAGAATTGAGCTATTTGCTTAGACCATTCTTCCGTGCATGGCCCTTCCTTTGTGCTGGCTTTCGGGGCGGTAAAGGATTTAACTATGCTAAAGATTTCCTTACTCTTATTTAAGCATTTTCTATCTTGGTTTGAAAGAAGTTTTTCTTGGCTGCCTTCACGATAATGTAATGAGCTTTTAAGGTGTCTTTATACAGCTTCCTGTCCTCAGGTAGATAGGATTTACGCCATTTCCGTTCCATTTTTCTACAATTTCTTTTGCTAGATCTGAGGGAATCGTTAAAGCATGGAGCTGGTGGGGCCAACCTCTTTGAGGAGCGGGAAACAACCGGTACAGCTGCACCAATGTTGGTTCAGAGCCATGAATCTATTGAGAGGGTGTCCAAGTCGGGGCAGCCAGACAGCTCCGCTGAGGAACGACGGAGGGCATCTGCTAACATCGGGATGGATATTTTATGGAACGTTCTGTAATTAGGGACCCTCTGCCCTGCGTTAGCCCGAGGGGCTGTGTCAGAGTTGGGAATGATGAATTTTAATAGGAGGTGGTCAGACCAGGTAATGGGAAGAGGTAGGCTTACTGATATGTCAAAGTTGTGAAAGATTTGGTCTAGGGTATGGTCCTTCTCCTGGGTGGCCGAAAAATAGATGAAAACATGTTGCAGGTCTGCTGCGTCTCCATCAAGGAAATTGTTTGAGGGTATTTTCCATTGTCCATATGTATA
The DNA here is from genome assembly GCF_964204655.1 of Triturus cristatus. Classification (NCBI taxonomy): domain Eukaryota; kingdom Metazoa; phylum Chordata; class Amphibia; order Caudata; family Salamandridae; genus Triturus; species Triturus cristatus. The sequence continues at coordinate 323,840,391 of NC_140582.1, forward strand.
TTGAAATCTCCCAGAATAAGGCAGTTATTGTACTTTAAGTCCAGGGAGGTGGTGGCTGTATTAAGCGTGGTACTAAAATTTCCATTTGCACCGGGAGGTCTGTAAATCAGAAAACTAGCTATGCTATGATGGGGGAATAAGGTACAGCGGAAGCCTAAGAACTCTGCGCCCTCGAAGTTTTCCATCAGGATGGGAGAGCAGTCTAGTTCTTGATTGTAAATTATTATGACACCGCCCCCCCTTCCCACTCGGTCGGTCCCTCCTAAGGATTTTATAATTCATAGTGATTGCCGAGGTGATAGTAGGGTTGGAGGCTTCAGACAGCCATGTCTCAGTAAGAAATGAAACATCAGGCTGTTCGTCTAAAAGTAGGTCATAAATGTGTGGTTCATGCTTTTGCATAGAGTGACAATTTAAAAGGGTGGCCTTTAAGTCCTCTGTTTTCTTATTGTTTTTACACTTAGTGTTGCGTGGGAGGTTCTTGGGTGCGAGTTTCCTGTGCTGGAGGAGAGACCAGTTGCACTTATTGCATCGAAAGTCTTCCTCCAAGCTCGGATCAGCAGCTGTACACTGACATAATGGTAGCCGCCTAAGGCTAAGCAGTATTTCCCTATTGTAATATAGTGGAAGAAGCTCACCGGAGGGGAGCTGGGCAGCATGGCTGGCGCCGGACGCTCACGGGACACTGACTGGAGCAGACAGGCTTGCCTTTGGCGCGCCAGAAGCGCAGCCGCTGGTCACGTCCGTTTGCATCGGGAATATATAGGCTAATGCCTAGGATGCAAACTGGATCGCTAACGCAGCTGAGGAAGCGGAAACTGCGTGGCGGAATTGAGGAGCCTGATAGTAGCCCCAGCCCTCCACACAATTGGTGTATCAGCCGCGGCGGACCAGGACTGGAGGAAAAGTGAGATGCGAATCGAAGCAGCTAAGGAGGTGTAGGCAAACAGAATAAAGTAAAGTGCAAGTGCGCATAGGTAGGAGAAATTGTTAATTCTCAGACTCCATGAACTGTTGGTGCGGTAGCTACTTGACCCTTTCCCCAAAGTGGCTGGACTCTTGGCAGTTGTTTCTTTTGTGTGACGACTGCTCTTTCCCCCCTCTCTTCTCCCCTGCCCCTGATCTCCCTCTTGCCCCTTCTCCCTTGTCCTCCCTAGCAATATTGGATGCGAATGTCACTTGGCACACTTTACCAAGATATAATAAGGTTTCATCACAACGGCAACTGTTTTGTTGTTTTGAGTTCGGTTTCAAGGGGTGGATTGGAGTGGGTGGGTTAAAATGGGTATCAAACATAATACCCTTCAGGCATTCACCACATAAGTTCATTACCCAATGGAAATAAACTTGACTCCTTCTGGGGTTTGAATATGGATACTATGTAAAGTTTGAACATACGCAATCATCAACATCAGATTATGCACTGTCACAGCTGTACCTCGGACATCACTTCTTATCTTATTAGTAATTACCACCTGTTTAAATATGCAATTATCCATGTAATGTTTTATCTGAAATGCCTAATAAAATTTGTGTTAAAAAAATGGTAGGAGAAATTGTTAAAAAGTACAGAGTAATTCAGCCACACGTATACTATTTAAAAAGTATTAAAAACGTAGTAGCAGAGCAGGAAACAATCCTACCGCAGTCAGCTGCGCGCGTCCGTTTACATCGGGAATATATAGGGTAATGCCTATGATGTGAAATGGATCGCTAACGCAGCGGAGGAAGCGGAAACGGCGTGGAAAACAGGAGCACAAATTGGACCATAAATTCAAAGCTGTTCTGAACAGGGGCCCCCAAAATATTTTTGGCCCAGGGCCCCCAAAATCCTTAAGATGTCCCTGCTAATGGGAACACAAATGGGACATTGTCATCTATCGAAGAAATGAAAGTATAATTTTAATAAGCCATGGGGCATTATGGGATGCTCTTTGCATGGATCAGTGAAAAAAAAATGAGTGGCATGTGTCGATCTGAATATTTGTCCATCTGAAGCGGCTACTTGCTATCTATTTACAACTATGGCATATCCCTACATTCTCCACCAGTCCCATTGAATCAGTTCAGTGTTCTAGACTTCCTAACAGAGGCCTCTGTCCTTATCAGTGATGTATATGCTCAAACTTGTTAGGGTGCTCTTGTGCTCTATGAAATGTTCCTGTTTGACTAACTTGGGAAAGGATACTCTAGCAATGTAGTTTGCATGCCTACAAAATCCTTGGCAGCATATATGCTAGCAAAGGCTACACGTTTAAGACACACGAACAAATGCAGCCTTCGCATTTGCATACATGTAGCAGGGTAGCCTGGGGTGCCAGCCCCCGAGGCAAGGCAAGAAGCCTTCCACTTTTCTTTTAAAGTTTTGCACCCGTAAGAATGCCCCTAAGAATTTTGCTCCCGGGGGCAACTGCCCCTGTGGCCCACCCACGCTACGCCACTGCATACATGCATCAACTAAAGTAATTTAACCCTTGCTTGACATCAAGATTATACCACAAATTGAACCCTTCATGCTACAACAAGAATTATTATAGTTAGACAGAAGTTTGATAAACCACAATCATATTTCATCACACATCCCTATCCAATTAATCTAAATCTCTACCTATCTTCTAACTAGCTGTCTAGCAGCATAGCTGAATATTTTGTCATAAAACGCTGTGTCATGTCAAACTTATTGGTGTAGTTTATTGTGCAGTTAGGCCTAAAGTCGAAACGCCATATTTCAGCATTCCTTGATTAACCCGTCTGTGTCTAACTCTGCCCCTACGTCAATATGTTCTATACCTTTACTACGCATAGGGCTCTTTATAGAAAGGAGGGGTTTGCTCATACTTGCTCCTGTTTGTTACACACGAAAGTGAACAATGTCTTCCTTCTTCCTACAAGACGGATATGACTGGCCATCTCTCCATGTAGCTGCATTTCTTCTGCAGTACATAGGAACATTGTATTCATCAGAGAATGGAAATATTCATTTTCTGGCTTGTTCATGCAAGTTTCAAGAAAACATGGCAATCAAACACACATTTGTATTTGTTGAACCATTTAATCAAGGAAGCCAGCTTTCTAGGCCCTGCACTTTCACCATACACTCATGTGGTTAACTCACAATTAGGCCTGGCCGGTGAACTTCTCTCCGTTTGCATAGTTTTTTTATGCTCCACGGAGCTCAGAAAAACTTTTGCATTGTGGAGCAGAGTTTTTACCTCGCTCGTGCTCGCCAATGTTAAGTTGGCGAGCGAGAGTGAGGAAAATCTAATGCTAGACCATTTACCAGCCAGGTTTCTCAATGCGGATGGTCGCTACCGCTCGCATTTAGAAACCTTCCGTTCGCGTTGAGGAAGCTGCCGCTTGACTAGAACTTCTATTCGAGCGGCAGAAGTAATCAGCACCCTCTCGCGCTGCCGTTTGTGCTGATTTTACAGCACGGGAAAAACACCCGGTGCTAAAAAATCAGAACGAACTGCACAAGGTAACACACTCCGCTGCTTGCGGAACCCCGCGTATTGCAACATATTTTCTTTGTCGCTTCTCAGAGTGCCGCTTAGGGGAACTCCGCCTAGGCCTACTCACAATCAGTGACCATGCTAGCATGCAACCAGGCCTGTATTTGATGTAACATTAAAAACACATATAGAAGCACTGTCACACACATCAATCTAACTAGGCAAGTACATACTTGATTGACTGAATCAAATAATTCAGGGGCAGTTAGAATTGGTCAAATGATGTTAGAGTTATTAAAAGTTCTCTAAATACAGTTTTCCTAGTGAAAAAGACCTAGACATTTTCAGATTGCATGCATTAATGTTTCAACTCCTAAAATGAATTCCCATTTGATACAATATAGCCCTTAACCCTTTTACTACTGCAGTGAAGAGCGTTATCTATATACGTACAATGCTAAGTTAGCACAACCGCGTTAGATGTTAGAAAGCCATCTTGCCGCTTTTGCTGCTTTTGCACACGACACTGTAGTTACATGTTATTAATTGAGAAATGCTTGCTCGACTTTGCTTCACATGAGAACTGTCTGTTGTTCACATCCCAAACAGTGAGCAGCGACCTTGGTCTGTACATCGTGTAAAGAAACAGTCTGGGTCGCTAGACGGTGCATGTTGTTGGGTTCAGGTTGATCGGCCCACTATTTAGCCATAACACGCACGCAGCTGCAAATACCTGAAAGTCGGGTGCTTTTAATATTGCAGTGTTACATGTTTTTCATTACATTCGGAAGAAGAGCTTTCCCAGGAGCAGAGCCTAGCTGATCCTGTGATGTGATCCCACTAAGCTGATCTTTACGGTATGGGGTTCCCCATTCAAGCCTAGAGACCTTTTATTAGTCTAATAATAATAATATTAGTTTATTAGCGAAAGGAAGGTGGCTGATATCTACTGTCATTTTAGTAAGATTACTCCTTTCATTTTCTATGGTATTGTAACTATGCTGATGGTTTTGATCTTAATCATTTGTCTGCTTATGTTAGCCAAAGTACTGCATCTTAGGACACGAGGTTTATAAAATAAACTCTTTAAACTTTACCGTGTCTCTGTTTATTCTGTTGTGGACTGATATGAGAATAATTACGAACAGGTATTTCTGATTCCCACCATTCCTGAGAATACAATAAGTCGCTTGTTCTGGGTTGTCTATACATTGGGACCACCGAGATAAACCTCGGATAATGAATAGGACACTGATGCTGGTCGGATAAGGGGTTCTGGGTTCTGAGGTGAGTTTTTGGTACACCGCAATTTACTGAGGTCCTGGTTTCCTATGCATAGTTCTGTGCATAAGCAGAATCCCTGCAACATGGCGCACCTAACGTTTGGTCTATTGATTTGAAACGCCTTAGTATTGCTTATATTAGTCCACAACACCCTCACTCTGGTTTCCGGTTGACAGGAGTGACGGTTTAACCTACCTGTGTTTCGACTAATAGGTTCCTTCAAGCTTGATCATTAAAAAGGTTATTTTTACTGAACCCCAGTGCTACTGTTGATATCGTTGATACTCTTTAGTGTGTCCTAATGGCGGTTGACATAGCCGCGCATAGTCGTGCACCCCTACGCCGTCATTTGACAATGTATGGGGTGCCAGATGATGGGATGGCTGTTATTTTTGTGGTGAGCGCTGATGCGTCATACCCGTATGAGTTGTTTTACTCATGGGTGACTTTTCCGGCAGTGGATGACGATGATACGTTTCATTCCTTTACTCCCACACAGCTACCTGCGGTCTATACCCCGTATAGGACACAAGAAATTCCAATCTCTGCCTGGCAGCATACTATTTGGTTTAATGGCGCCCTTCCCATGCGGTTGCACCAGCAAGAATGGGCCCGTTATCTATTGCAGGGGCCACATGGCCGGTGCTGGCCGGTTTTAAGCCTCATCCCCGTTATCTCACGGTGGCGGTGGCTGAGTTGCGGGTACTGCACACAGCCCTGATTACAGTTCATAGGGCTTGGTGCAGTACGTGTCACCCAACGTGCAGGTGGGGGCACCTGCTGTTGCGGCACAACCAACGGACCACCACGCAGTGGTTATTAGTCCTGTTATGGTTAATTCGGTAGTCGGCAAGCGCCCCCAGTGTAAGGATGAATTTCCTTACTGGCTTGCTGAGAAATTTGACCAACTGGAGGCTGTTTTTCCGCATACCACTCCTGTGAAGAAACACAGGATTCTCACCATTAGTTTGCCGAAAGACCTGGTCCCAGATATGGCCGATTGCACTAACTGGGGCAAGGTCTTTGCCGCGACCTATTCGAAGTGCTATGGCACTCCGTCTATGTCTGTACTACTCTCCGTCATCAAACGGGTTCAAGACAATCACGGTGCGGAGGCTGCTATTGAATTGGGAATGAGGCTTGTAGAAAGCTTCGATGTGGTGTGTTCCATGGTAACGGGCAACCTCAAAGGAGATGCCATGCAGTTCCAAGTAGCTAATATGCTGGACCTCGTGGATGAACTCGACAAGCCCAAGGAGTTCGCTAAAATAATTGCGAAAGCATACAGGACTGGGGCCGTAGTGCTTTGGGTGTAAAACCAACTGTAATCATTCCTGATATAGTACAGCAAACTAAGGTGAGCTTGTCTGCTAAAGACGAACGCCCCAATTTTCCTAAACAAAGTTGGAGAGCGAAAAAACAGGGGAAGCAGCAACAGAAACAGGGGTCTCGTCCTGCCTCACACGTCCAGTCGTCTAACGAACGCACATATGATCTGCGCGATCAATCTCGTATTAAGTCACCTGATAGATTTCAGGTTTCTGAACAACGCTCTCCTCGTTCTTCACAGGAAACATCGGCTTCACAATCCGGTGGCGGAGACCGTGGGAAAGGAAGGGATGCCCAAGGTCGTGAGCAACCCCGCCAGACTGACGGCAAAGGCAAGCAGGACGAGTCTGCGCGTCAACGACCCCCGTTTCAGAAGAAGAAAGTTGCTGCGCTAGCAGTGAGGTATGCCACAGATGGTGCGGACGCAGCTTCAGAGCCTGACATGGGCACTAATGCTGCTCGACAGCGCGGCGGAAGTTACAGTAGTGCGACAAGCACAGCGTTCATATCTGGTGGCGACAGCAACTGATACGTTCATAACTGTAGAAACTGCTGACACTAGAGTGGCTCCCCCTGACAGACTATATGATATAGTCCTTTTAATTGAAGGTGACATACAACGCACGATTAAAGGGATTTTTTGGGTTCATCTGACCACTTCATATGATATTCTATTGGCAGAGGCAGATTGGCCCCCGGCTTTCGTTTTAGATGCTCCTAGAGGGGAGGAGGTAATCCTCCTGTCCTTCGCGCACACAGTGCCAAAGGACCAAGCTAAAAAGTTTGCCGAGGAGTGGGCTCTGGTGCTAGCAGCTGCGCTGTACCGTAATCAGGTAGGCTGGGATAAATTGTCCCCCAGCCATGAAATACCGTTGCGGTCCACGCCCCAGCCACAACCCCAATATCCCATGCGTCGCGAAGCAAAACCTCACGTCGCGTCTATCCTTGAACAATTGGAATATCAAGGAGTAATTGAAACATGTGTGTCACCAATGAATAATCCTTTATTCACTGTGACGAAGCCTGACGGGTCGTACCGCCTAGTTTTGGATTACCGGCATTTAATGTCTCATTGCCGGACATGCGCAGTACAGAATACCCACAGTTCGGCTCTCATCGATAGTCTCATGAGAAAACGGTTTAAAACCACACTTGACATCTCCAATGGCTTTTACAGCCATAACCTGTCCTCTCTTAGTAGTGAGTGGACGGCATTTACCTCGGGTGGCAAACAAAAACATTTCAAAAGATTGCCGATGGGCTATAAAAACAGCCCTGGTGTCTTCGCCGCTCGCGTGGTCTCTCTGTTAGAGAGCATAGACCCTGATGCGAACTCGTATATGGATGATATTTATCTCACGGATGACGAGTTGGAACCGCATCTCAGTCACGTCGATCGCATTATTGTTTTGTTTACAGACTTCGGTTACAAATTCAACTTTGCGAAGTCTCACATTGCGGAATATACAGTGTTGTTCTTGGGGTACGAACTCAACAATGAAGGTCGAGGATTGGCTCCGCACTTCCTAGAGAAATGCGCATGCCTATGTGCTCCCACGACACTGAAGAAATTACAATCTCTGCTGGGTTTTCTGAATTTCGGTCGAATTTACATTCCAGATTATGCCCAGCGTATCAAGCCGCTTTATGCCTTGATACAACCTACTTTTTCCAAATCATGTTGGCTGCCAGAGCATTCAGCTATATTGCAATCATTGCAAGCTGATCTTCTTGCTTCAAAACACTTACTGACGCGTGATAACCACACTAACCTGGTAATAAGAATTGTGCCAGGCGCAGTGGGTTTCACATACTTGACGTTCAATGAGGGCGACACCGTCCCCATTGCCTACAAATCTCACTTGTACACTTCGGCTGAACTGCGATTTTCCGCTGTCGAGAAAGTTCTGACGGCAGTGCAGATGGCGATTCTGAAAGAGCGAGCGCTATCGCAAGGTAAACGCATGTTGGTGGTAACACCATATCCTGCCCTTGAGGCGGTGACAAAAGCTAGTGTACCAAATTCTAAGGCTTTGCATCCAAGGTGGATACAATGGGCCACTTCCTTGACATCGCCTGACCTCACATATATCTTTGACGCGCCACTTCAGACTCAGGAGTTTTTGCAGTATGAATTCGTTCATCCAGCTCCTCTGTCTTTGCGCCCGCTCGAGGATTACCATTTTGTCATTTACACTGACGGTTCTGCGCAACCGGCAACTGGATCAAAGCATGCCTATTCAGCAGCCTGCGCAATTGTAGTCGGTACTTTCGTAAATGGTGATTTCCAGTCCGATGTCGTGCATACGCAGTCATTGGGTGATTGTACCGCACAGTTGGCGGAGCTTCGTGCTCTGGTGCTAGCGCTAGAGTTTGCTGATCCCCGAGTCACTACCCTTATAGTGAGTGACTCATTTTATTGTGTCCAATCTTACAACGACAATCTACATTTTTGGTCTCAAAATGACTACCATGTTTCCAAAGGTAGCACGATTAAGCATAAAACGCTTTGGGTTTGAGTGGCAGAACTTAAAGAACATCTGCCTCTCGTGAATGTTATTCACACTCTTGGTGTCCATGCTGTCGGCAACAGCCTGGCTGACGAGACAGCTAAAACAGCAGTGGCAACATACTTAGTAGCAGCAGTTACAAGATCCAAAAGTAAGATCGATGATGACATCTTGGCAGCTATTGCTGCTACAGAGAAGGGAACGAAATTTCCGAGAGGTTTCCCTTCTCGTTACCATTATCGCTTAAGTCCTGATAACGTCCCATTAGTGAGGATTAATGACGTTGGTGACAGATTGATTCCCAACGTGGACTGCAGACCATCTTTGATATTAGCAGCTCACGAGGGCATGGCGTCTGCAGCTACTGTATCTCTGTTGCAACAACGTTACTGGTGGTGCGGTTTATATAAACAAGCCCAAGCTTATGTTCTTAATTGTGACATTTGCCAGCAGATAAAGCCTTCATCTGCGGCGCGCCCACCACAAACTCAGTTGTACATATCTAATAAACCACTTGGTTGTGTTTATTTAGATCATTGCAGTCCTTTTACCTCTGATACTGCGTACAAATACATCTTGGTTGCAGTGGATTCGTGCACACGTTTTCTGTGGGTGTGGCCACAAAGGAGTGCTGATGCCCGTACTGTCATCAAGGATTGCCGTGTCTTTGTTGGAAGTTTTGCATGTGGTACCTTTCATTCTGATCAGAGCCCTGCGTTCGCCTCTAAGGCGAACAAAGAAGCCATGAGAAATTTGGGGGTCCAAGTCAAATTTTCGTCTCCGTACCGACCTGAGGGTAATAGTGTAGTGGAGCGAATGTACCGTGACTTAAAGCAATCTTTGACAGCCAGGGTTTTAGGTACTGGCCGGAACTGGCTAGCCCACTTATATGACGTGCAACGTGCACTTAATAATCTCCCTAGAAGGTCTCTGGGTGGGCAAACCCCATACATGATGCTCTTTGGCATACAAATGTTTGTCCCGGACCTTGATGGCGGCGTCGGTCGCACCCTTTGACGTAGATGATCACTGTGCTGTATTGCAGAATCTTCAAGAAGCCAGAGACAGTCTAGCGAAGGAACACGTACCCTCCTCATCTGATGCTGCGCTTCAGGTTCCGGTAGTCGGCTGGCTACCTCGAGTTGGTGATCTGGTCCGTGAGAAGGTGGAGAACAAGAAGGAGTTTGGACCCTCTTATCGTGCACCAGTTCCGGTGCTTGGAGTACAGGGTACACGTACAGTCATTTTACCTCCACTTCCTGGTCGAAAGGATAACAGGTACATCTCTATTGACAATGTCATGCTACAGCGAGTGGCCGATTCTTCTTAATATGACACCAGCAGTTTCTTGTCCTTCGATGCTGAGAAATTCTGTTGTGGCCCAAGCTCCTAACACCATGCCTGATGTTGCCGTCGAGATGCATACAGTTACTGGTCCTTTATTGCCACCGACACCTGGTGGTGTACCTGAAGATGTTGAGTATGCTTATCCTGCGGATGTTCCATTGCCTATTTTACAATCCACCACAGTTACCCAGTCACGATACTCCTTTGACACTAATTCAATGACTTCCATTGCCCCGTCCAAAGTTTCGATTTTTGTGGCCTGGTTCGAAAGACATTTTTTGATTCCCCCTTGGACTTACATTTGGCTGGTGCTCATATGTATTTTTTTGTTTATGTCCATTGGCTTTGTGGTGGTGTTTTTTAGACTTATCAATGGACACTACCTGAAAGAAAGATCTACAATTCAACTAATTGATGGAACTTTGGCCCCCCACTCCTCATCACATATCATGAAAAGGGACCAGACTTTTGTGAACATTACTGCCTGGCCTGTACGTGATGGGATCGCTTGGGATGCTGTAAAATTTCAAATTTATGGCCCCACTGAAGTAATCAATGTGCCAAATGTATTTCGTGTTTCTATGGGGGATGTAGTTAAGCAGAACATCCACTCAGATGACTGGGATGTGCAAGCTATAGAAGCACTGTTTTCTGATTTAAAATATTATGCTGCATTTGATGCTGAAGATTTGTATTTAGATACTGCAAATTATGATGAGCAATTCTGCTATCAACATTATGGCACACATTTCCTACGCAGAGCAAATACGATTAGGAATTTTGTTAATTTTACACAATGGGAACACTGTCCCGCCCCTAGGCTGGGCAGCTCCACCACGTTAGTGGACAAATTCACATATTTTTCGGACTTCAGTGTGTCGAATCCGGCCTCCTTTTATTTTAAGGTTGCGCCTGAGTCTGCTTCTAAAGTTAGACTAACACACACCAAATTGTTGTATTCCAAGTCCTTTATGGACGAGTTGGCAATTGGAGGATATGATATGTGGAAAGCTACTATCGATCTTAAATCGGTTTGGGGTTCTAAACCGTGGCAGGTACAGGGAACAGAAGCTTTGCATCGTGCCTGTCTTATCCCGAATCACATGTTATTTTTAAATTCGTCCATTTTTCAGACCACCTGTTTTGGATTGGCTACTTCTAAAAAGTTAAATTCTCCCTCCATTCCGGGTCTGGGTGCTTATCCCAATTGGGGTAATCATATGGATCTATCCTTTGCTACGTTGCAGTCATACATTTCCAACACATCCTTCAATATTTCTGAATTGAATCCGGAAGGGTGGTTGGTGTGGCAAACAAGTTCGGATTCCTGTCAACATCGGTTTCTGGATTTGGCACCGGGGTATACACAAGTTCGTGTAGACCTCTGTTTTGAGTCTTCTCACACTGTAACTACCTACTCAGTAGGGAAGTTATGCCAATCCTGGCTGCAACATTCCACCTTGGCATCTGTTAAACTTCATTTAGCACGATTAAACGACAAAATAGATTTGAATGATTTTGTTAAGGGTCCTGCGGTAGGCAGGTCCAAAAGATGGGTGTATGCTGTTTATAACGAAGTTTGGAAGCTATCACAAATTGAGGCTGCATCCAGATTACGTGCTATTGATCAAGCCAATATGGAAAAGGTATTGGCTGTAATAGATAATATGTTATGTTATGTTATGATTTCTTATATAGCGCACAGATGCCGCAGCCAAGAGGCGTCCCGGCGCTTTAGGAGATGGAGCACACAACACAACAATAAAGACCAGAGTGCTAAACTATACAGAGGAAAATAAATGAGTTTTTAATTGTTTCCTGAACTGAAATAAATCATGGATGGAACGAAGTGAGGCAGGCAAAGAGTTCCATAATGTCGCCGCCATTACCGAAAAGGAGCGTCCACCCATTCTGGACTTTTTAAAACGAGGAATAATGGCCAGATTGAACCCTGCAGACCGAAGAGCTCTTGAGGGGACATAATGGAGAATAGTCTGGGAGAGAATAGGAGGGGAGGCCAAATTGAGAATTTTAAAAGTAAGGCACAAAGCCTTAAACTTAATTCTTTGGGCTACTGGGAGCCAATGGAGGTCATGGATAGTGCTGCGAGCAGAAACAAATTTAGGGAGGCCAACCAGCGTCCTGGCTGCCGCATTTTGTACCCGCTGAAGGCGGGCAAGCTCAGCTTGATTAACACCCAAAAATAAAGAACTGGCGTAATCTAGTCTGGTCAGCACCAGAGCTTGAACTATGGTCTGCCTGGTGTCTGCGTCAAAATTTTTTAAAATAGGCCGTAGGTATTGTAGAGCACCAAAACAAGTTCCCGCGACACGCTTGATGTGGGGAATAAAAGACAATGAATCGTCAAGCCATATGCCCAAGTTTCTGACTTCGGCGACAGGAGTAGGGATAGGACCCAATTCAGGAGGCCACCATTGGTCTCCCCAGAGCGCGCTGTCTCTAACAAAAAGAATGACCTCCGTCTTGGTGGCGTTGAGTTGTAGGCGATTGTTCGCCATCCAACCGGCGACAGCTTTGAGGGCTGCCAGAAAGGTGGGGGCAGTCATGTTGGAATCGCCATTAAGTGATACCGCCAGCTGTGTAGCATCGGCGTATGACACTATTGTAAGACCATAGCTGGCAGCTACCTGCGCCAACGGAGCAACATACAAATTAAAAAGGGTGGGGCTGAGAGCCGAACCTTGTGGTACTCCCTGCAGAATGGGGCGTGGGGCAGAAATGTAGGGAGGAGTGGAAACTTTAAAGGTTCGACCCGTAAGAAATGATCGAAACCAATCAAGTGCTTGTTCTCCAACTCCGGCCTCCACAAGGCGGTGTAGAAGGATGTGGTGGGAGACCGTGTCGAAAGCGGCACTTAGATCCAATAGGATTAGTGCCGCCGTCTGACCTTGGTCTAGTATTTTCCTAATAGCATTAACACCCTGTCTTCCAGAATTTATACCTTAGACAATATTGTTTCATCTGTGGTAGATATTGTGCAGGATGATTTGCCTGTTTTATATCATGGTCAGAATCAATTGCGTTCTATTATGCAGTTTGCATGGACATTGCAGACGTTAAAGGCTGGGAAAGTCCCTTGGGATTACATGAATACTTCATCTTTGTTCCTTCCTTTTAATTTAACCGCAAAACAACAGTTCATGTCCATGAAAGATGCGACTTATTCATTGCTACACATTGAAAAGTTAGAACCTTTACCTTTCTCTGTTGCTGAATTAAATTCCGCTGTGTGGCTTATACACGGGTTGATCACATTACCGTTCCCTCTGTTTAAGTTCAGTTCGTGCATGAAACATTATGCCCTTGGCAGATATGAAAAACTTGGTTCTGCCTTCCTGCACGAAGTTTGGTCACTCCCATTCACGTATAGATGCGTGAGGGATGGCAAAGAAGTATACTTAAAAGGTGAAGAGTGCACTTCCACTCCGGATCACTCTGTTGTGTGTAGGCACATTCAATTGCATGGTGCATGTAATGTGCACGCTCCTAATTTAGCTTGCGTCCTGAAAGGGATCCCTGTGCCAGTTATAATACCGTCTTTTACGCTGCTTGCTAACGGTAGTTATTTGCTATTAAATAATGAAGCTTGCTGTGGGATGTTAGTGGGAATTCCCTACATTGTGGCTGTATCACAGAGAGTAGTTTGCTGTAATAACGTCCTTTTCCCACCCCCGCATGGACGGCTCAATGTATTCATCTGGCCTTCCATTCCAACCTTGAAAGCAGAGTTCAATAAGATGAGCAGAATAAGGGCTCTCTTGTCTCAAAAAGAAGTCGCGTTGACATCATCCCGGGAAACATTTGTCCTTCACGTAGCAAACACCCGCACTGAGGTGCAAGCGCTTTTGAATACTGATCTCCCACTTCATTTTGGGACCCTGATTCAGACTATCTCTAATGCCTCGTCAACAAGTGGCCTGGCTCATTTTTTTTAAATTGTGGGCTCCGGCCTCGTGGCCTCCTTTCAAACTATTTTTGGTGTGATCACGGCATTTTTTCATTCTATTTTTTCCAGCGTCTTCGGAGGTCTCCCTTTGCTTCTCGCCCTCGTAGCTGGGGTACTTTTGTTGATCTGCGCACTACGCTATGGATGCACAACTTGCGTCTCACGACAGCAGGTCCCGGCTGTTACATCTTCGTAACCGGATGCTTGAATACTATGGCACTTTACCACTGGCGACTTTAAGCATAGCCTATGGATTGTCCTCCCGGTTTCCCTACTTTACTTGTGTACAGCCCGTCTTTCATTGCCTAGATTGTCCATTCCAATGGGCTCTGGATTTGTGTCTGTCGAACTCGGTGTCTCCTGCCCCGGATTATGATCGGCTGATGAGCCCCTTAGTGGCTCATGAGTTGGACTGTTCTGGCGTCGGGATTATGGCCTGTGGAGCAGCACATGGAGTCCTTGGGAATTGGGACATCGGAACGGCTGCAACTGAATTCTTAGCGAGAAGTTATCTTGAAGAGCACGCCAGTTGTCCTCGAATGGTGCTGGAGGCTCCGGTGGTCGAGGAGCATGTATGTTCCTTCCCCGTGCTGAACTGGATGGCAGATAATTTTGCAGAACGTTCCAATGATTTCCTCTTGGAAGCTGTTGCAACTTATTGTACTTATACATTGATGGATTGACTTTTTTGCACTTTCATTTCGTCATACGTCCTTCAATGATGTTTTTTATCCTTTAAATGGTTTTTTCAATTCCTTTTTATTTTTTTTCTATGTTTTTTCTCTTCAAACTTTTTCACTTACCTTATATGGACCTACAGTTCATGCCCTTGGTTCCGTTCTATCAAACTTGAACTCTGCGTTCTTGCAAGTGCGCCCCTACTGGTTAGTGGTCCGATCAAGGGAGGGTGTAGTGAAGATCGTTATATATATACGTACAATGCTAAGTTAGCACAACCGCGTTAGATGTTAGAAAGCCATCTTGCCGCTTTGCTGCTTTTGCACACGACACTGTAGTTACATGTTATTAATTGAGAAATGCTTGCTCGACTTTGCTTCACATGAGAACTGTCTGTTGTTCACATCCCAAACAGTGAGCAGCGACCTTGGTCTGCACATCGTGTAAAGAAACAGTCTGGGTCGCTAGACGGTGCATGTTGTTGGGTTCAGGTTGATCGGCCCACTATTTAGCCATAACACGCACGCAGCTGCAAATACCTGAAAGTCGGGTGCTTTTAATATTGCAGTGTTACATGTTTTTCATTACATTCGGAAGAAGAGCTTTCCCAGGAGCAGAGCCTAGCTGATCCTGTGATGTGATCCCACTAAGCTGATCTTTACGGTATGGGGTTCCCCATTCAAGCCTAGAGACCTTTTATTAGTCTAATAATAATAATATTAGTTTATTAGCGAAAGGAAGGTGGCTGATATCCACTGTCATTTTACTATGATTACTCCTTTCATTCTCTATGGTATTGTAACTATGCTGAGGGTTTTGATCTTAATCATTTGTCTGCTTATGTTAGCCAAAGTACTGCATCTTAGGACATGAGGTTTATAAAATAAACTCTTTAAACTTTACCGTGTCTCTGTTTATTCTGTTGTGGACTGATATGAGAATAGTTACGAACAGGTATTTCTGATTCCCACCATTCCTGAGAATACACTAAGTGGCTTGTTCTGGGTTGTCTATACATTGGGACCACCGAGATAAACCTCGGATAATGAATAGGACACTGATGCTGGTCGGATAAGGGGTTCTGGGTTCTGAGGTGAGTTTTTGGTACACCGCAATTCACTGAGGTCCTGGTTTCCTGTGCATAGTTCTGTGCATAAGCAGAATGCCTGCAACACTACTGATACTTTCGCTTCACCCAGAGAGAGCCCTTTTTTGGCTATTTGGGGGTAGTTGGTGCCTAGGCCTCCATTACTTTTATTCCACATAATGTATCCACGCCACATTTGCGTCCTTTTTTCCAATATCCTGGTGCTTTGAACCTAATTCCAGTTTGTGGCGGAAACCAATGTGAAACCCATGGGTGAATCAGGAAAGCTATAGACTTGTGGAATGTAGACAAAATCCTGAATTCAGCAAGGTGTCATATGTGTAGACCCCTCAAGGTTTCCCAAAGGAAAGTAACTGTTGAAATAAAGAAATCTTTTTTTTTTTTTTTTATTTATTGAATGTTCCACAGAAAACCACATAAGGATAACAATACAACTAAAAATTTTACAGAGACAAGTGAGAAAAAAAATAAAATAAAAAAATAAAAGGATTAATCAAATAGATAATCAATTAGCGGTTGCCAGATTGCAATTCCGAATTTCCTCTTGCGTGGTTTTTTTAATCTATACATACTAATTTCTAAATTAAACAAGTTGAGTAGTTTGGCCCGCCACAAATCAAAACTCGGAGCCTCAGGTTGTAACCAAGCAGTTGCAATGGTAAGTCGGGTTACAGCAGCAATTAGAAACAAAAAGTATCGAAAATTAAATAAGCGTTGCCCCTCTGATAACTCTCCTCCAATCCCTAATAAAATCCAGCTAGAAGAAACAGAGACATGTTTGCCTAAGATTTGAGACAAAAAACTTTCAATTTGGTTAAACAAACATCGTAAACAGGGGCAGGAGTAGAAAACATGAACAATATCAGCATTATCCGAATGGCAGCGAAAACAAACTACTGAGTTAGAAAATTGACCAGCATTGCGGTATAAATTAAACAAAGTTTTAAAATGTTGGGCTTTTAACGAAGCTGAATACAAAATTTTATGGGCAATACTAATAGAGTCTTCAACATGGATAAGAGGAGAGTTTAATCGAGTTCTCCACTTCAAATTAATTTTATCCAAGTCATCTACTCTATTATCCAATAATATATGATAAATAGAACCAATACGTAACTGAGAGCTTATAGCTTCTATAATACGAATAGAAACAAGATAAGATGTGTGTTTGTGGATGAAATCCCGGATCTGAAGAAATTTAAAAAACTGATTATTAGATAAATCAAATTTCTTTCTAAATTCGTCAAAAGAAAGACAAGATCCCTCTGAAGAAACAAAAGCCCCTAACCGTACAATCCCCTTAGAATACCATTGCCGAGCTACTGAATCATAAAAGATAAAGGGTAGGAGATGTGGGGCAAATAAAGGAGTATAAATAGTGTATTTAGGAATGTGAAACATCTGATGTATTATGTATTATTATTGAATATTATGAACCATTACGTTCACCAGACCCTTCTGATTGCGGGGATATATAGGGTTTGTAGGTTTCTAAGAACCCAAGGTACCCAGAGCTAACAACAGAACTGCACCTTACAATGGTTTTTCTTTGTCTACTGAACCTAGATCAATTCATATAGGGACATGAGTAGACTGAAAAATGGGTATCAAGGAAGCCTATGTATTTCTGAAATGGGCACTAGATATGGAGTTTAGGAGCAGTGGTTATTTTTACATCTCTGGATTTGTCGGTACCCATGCTAGCATGTCTTCTTTCATACACACTGGCTTACATTTGGAAGGCGCAAATTAAGAGAAATCCAATAACAATAACAAATGTTCTACAATTCTATGTTCCACATGCCTTCTGATAAAAATGTCACCTCACTTGTGTAGATAGCTCAAGTGCGAGTGACACAAAACAGGTAAAACGCAACATGGACACACAACATTTTTCCACTGACTGCTGACCCTTTTTTTGCAATGTCAGTAGCTGTGGATTTTGGGCCCCAGCTCAGCCAGCACCTTGAGAAAACTAGCAAACCTGTAAAGTTCTAAAAACTAGACACATAGTGGAATCTGGGGTGGGGTGACTTGCATGGCTCTCACTAGCTTTCTTACCCAGAAATACTTGCAAACTTCAAACTTTGACAAATAAAACATAATTTTCTCACATTTCTGTGATGGAAAGTACTGGAATCTGCGCGGAGCCACAAACTTCCTACCACCTAGCATTCCTCCAAGTCTTTTGATAAAAATGGTACCTCACTTTTGTATGTGGGCCTAGTGCCTGCGACAGAAAAGGGCCCAAAACATGGACACCACATTTTTGCACTGAAAATTGACTCTTTTTTGCAATGTCAGTAGCTGTAGATTTAGGGTCCTAGCTGTGGCTCTTGGGCCCTAGCTTAGCCGGCACCTAGGAATACCTAGCAAACCTGTACATTTTTCAAAATTAGACACCTCGGGTACTCCAGGGTGGGGTGACTTGCATTGCTCTCTTCAGGTTTTCTTACCCATAAGTCTTTCCAAACCTCAAACGTAGGTTAAAAAACACATTTTCTTCACATTTCTGTGTTGGAAAGTTCTAAAGTCTGAGGGGAGCCACACACTTCCTACCACCTAGCATTATCCCGGTCTACCGATAAAAATAATACCTCATTTGTGTGGGTAGGCCCAGTGCCAGAGACAGGAAAGGTCCCAAATCGCAACATGAACACATCACATATTTCCACTGAAAACTGGCCCCTTTTTTACAGTCAGTAGCTGTGGATTTTGGACCCTAGGTCAGCCGGCACCTAGGGAAACCTTGCAAACCTGTACATTTTTCAAAACTAGACATCTAGGCAATTCCAGTGTTGGGTGACTTACATGGCTCTCAGGTTTCTGTGCCCACAATGCCCTGCAAACCTTAAAGTTTGGCTAAAATCACAAATTTTCTTTTAATTTCTGTGTACGAAACTTTCGGAATCAGGAGGAATCCACAAAATTCATACCACCTAGCTTTTCCCTACTCGTCCCGATAAAAACACTGCCCCGCTTGTGTGGCTGGGCCTAGTGCCTGAAACAGGAATGAATCAAACAAAGGTCAATGGGAGTTCCACTGTGGTACTCCCACTGACCATGGTTTGATTCAGTCCTGGTCACTAGGCCCAGCCACACAAGCTGGGTAGCATTTGTATCAGGGCAAGTGGAGGAACACTGGGTGGTAGGACTTTTTAGGTCCCTGTGTATTCCGGAAGTACATCACTGAAATGCAAGGAAAAATTTGTGATTTCAGTCAGAGTTTGAGGTATGCAGAGCATTGTGGGTAAGAAAACATCATGGGATCCATGCAAGGCTACCACAATGGACTCCCCTCAACGTCTAGTTTTCCTATATGTCTGGGTCTGTTAATTGTTCCCAAGGGGCAGCTTACCCAAGCCCAAACAGTGCAGCCATTCATCATGGCGGGTGGGACAGAAAGACTATATGCACATCTATTTGGGTGTCTGTTGGGCTTTTTGCCTTCCCAGGGGTTTGACTGGGGCAAATCACCCCCGTTCTGCTCCACAGGATTTCAGAAAGACTATTGATGTATTTATTTGGTGGGAGCATAGCCATGCCTATGGGCAGCCACCACCCCAAGTGTCTAATGGTGGGGCAGATCGGGGGAGAGCAAAAATACTTAAATTGTTAGGGGGTGGGGGAGTACAAGCCCTTGCCTAAGGGGTCGCTCCCTCATATTCCTAGTGCCTAGGGAGTGGTTCTCTTCTTGGGGATAGCTCTCCTGTGGTAATCCCTAAGCAGGGATTCATTGGGCAGAGATACAATTGGAAAGGGGCGATTTGACCCTTTCCAACAATACTTCTCCCAAGAAAGTCAGTGCTCGGGACTGAGAAATGATCCCGAGCATTGATTTGCCCATTGGCTAGTTGTACTTTTACTTTACTGCAGTGACGTCAGAACTCTCATTGCTCGGGGAAACTCTTCCTGAGCTTTAAATAAAATAATGGAATTCCTCTGGTGCAAGGCACCCGAGGGGCCACTATACCCCTTGCTAGAGTCGGACAATGCCCAGCAGATGCACTGGAAAAATAGTGTGGCCGTCAGCTATTGGTCAAAAGTCAAACTTAATGGGTTAATAGGTCACAGAAAATATGGTCGAAGACTGCAGTGTAATCCACAGAAGTGTTAAAGTTTGTTACAATTTGTTAAAGTTGCTCAGTGCAGTTTGTTTTGTATAGTTTGTTTGGTATATTTAGTTAGCAATCTTAAAGAACAATACGGCGAAAATTTGCAGGATTGTTTACTGGTATCTTCTTGTGAATTAGTGCATTTTCCTCTAATGACGCCAAAAATTGAACTGTATAAGCTACCAGTGAAAACAAAGGGAATAGGTAAGAAGGCCTAATGTAGGATCCAGGTTAGCCAAATGTATAACTTCCAATCATCTTAGTTGAAGTGATTGCTGCAAAAATTATCTGTGTTGTTTGCTTGAAGCATATTGGGATCCGGGCATCCTGGGAAAATCTCAGCAGAGCTATCACAAGTCTCTCCCTTTTGTGAAATAATACACTTTGTTCTCAAACCTAGCAAGGGAAGGGGGATTTGTGACAATAATGGTGATAGTATTGTGTATATGAATTATGTTTCCCTTCAATGCTGTCCTGGCTACCTTGAGTTGAAGATCCTGACACCTGCACATTAGATACGTTTTTACTAAGAATAGGAAATTCCTTGTGGTGATATACATTGACTTGTATTGAGATAAAATCGCATATATACTAGGTCGATTTTACATGCTTTTATCTTGTAGCTCCAACTATTGTCTCACAAGATCTCTGGTAAGTTGAAATGATAATTGGTTTTCGATTTTGCTTTGCTGGCTGCTATTTTGCATTAAACATTAGTTGGACTTTAGGCTTCCCAACGTGTGGCAATTGATTGTTAACAGATGGTGCATTGGACGGGAATTGCCTCCACTAAAAAAGCAGCCGAGCATTGGATCCAACTCCACACAGGGACACAAGGCGCTAGACCTAAAAGGAGAAGTTTTTTAGGGGAACTGGGGTGGAGAATTGCCCAGTGCATAACCGATTGGCTGGAAAAAACACGATCGGGGAATGCACCAAAGAGCAACATAAAAGTCTAACAGTATTTACCGTTTGTTGCTTGCTTGCATGGCTTACATTGTGTGTGAATAATATGTTGTCAAAATGATAGGCACAAGTGGCATCAGCGTGGGAGACAATGGGAAAAATGAAATGAAAATGGCTGGGCAGGTAGGACTTGGAGGAGTCAAGAAGAAGGAAAATGAGTATGAGTGAGAGGGCTCTAGAAATACTGCAACTGGAAAGATAGTCAGGAGCATCAGAACCCGAATCAGAGAATGTTGAAGATTGAACATGTGAGAGAAAGAGATCCTCTGATGTAGCCATCCAAAGCCTAGATGTGCCTCCCTGGGTGAAGACTGAAGGTTTGTGGAATGCAAGGGGATCTTTAGGCGTGAGTAATCCGTTAGAAAAAACATCACTGAAGAGAACCCTATCCTGTTTTCTATTTCCTTCCTTACCCCCTTCGATGGGATTAGCTGTGGGCACAAGGCCTGCTTACCCTGTTGCTTCTTCCCGAGTGTGATCATACTATATCATACTATAAGCAATTTCAATAGAGGTTGGACAGTCTAAATGTAGTGAGCCCCAACCGAAAGTGACTCTTACCCACACTATGTATCAACAATGTGGTAAGCGGAAGTACCAATACCTAAAAGAGTGGGTGGGGCTCACTATTGAGGACGGAATGAAGTCCTTTCCAGAGCACAATACTATTGACACAAAGAGATTCACTAATCTGCAGAAGAGGCCTAAAGACCCCAAAAATAAATTAGATGACAAACAGTGATGTGAGGACAAGCACAAGTGCAAACACAAATCCTATGTCCGCAGTATGAAAGATGCTCAGGAGAAGCTGAAATACCAAATTAGCCACCACAGGGACCGGCTTAGACTTGTGCTCCAACTGCTGTGCCTCCACCCTTCCTATTCCCCTAGATCACTGAACCGCAATAGAAGAAAGAGAGCGAGGATACAAGGGAGGTGGATTTGATGGATATATTCTCCATGCTGGCATATGGGGCCAGGGGCACAACTGGAGTTGCACCTGGAAACAGAGTAGCACCTGTGGAACCACCAGGGGCCGGAGCACAAGGAGGTAACAAGCAAGCGAGTGCTGCAATGCGAATGACTGTGAGTGCGGCGACCATGTCAGAAGCTGATTCCAGTACCGTGGATCTGTCTAGAGCATGAGCGCATTCTCCCGGGGCTTAAGGACCCATGAGAGCAAAGTCCTCCAATTGGTTTCAAAAGTTTGTGACCAATTGCCAGACCCTTTTCTATACAACCTTCCTCTTCTCCCCATCCAAGTGGCGCTGACGATGTCAGTTCTTCCTCCTTCACCCTACGAGGGACTATGCTGCGAAGGATGGTAGGGTGGTAGTCCACATACCCTGGACCCCCTTTGACTCAATGAGCATAAAAACAAATTACCCAGCATTCAAGAAAACCAAACTCAGTTTCAAGAAGAATTGCAGAGAGTGTTCCAAGTGTACAGATTGAGAGGACGTGACTCAATTACTGCAACTGATAGTGGCAAGTGAGGAGAGAGAGATTGGTGGAGAAAGCACCAAGGTGAAGAGGGAAGGCTTGTAAATGATGGAGTTGAGTGCCGTGAAGGATGCATTATTGAATGTGATCCCAAAAATATGCCCAGCAAAAAACAACTAGACAAAAATTTCCAATTGCAAGCAGTATGAGATTGAAGCTCTGGTATTTGGGAATAGCCTGTTTAACAGAGATGGCTCAGGAGGCTTTTGTGCACGGATTAGTAGTGAATGTTTAGAATGAACTAACTACTATATGTATTGGATGGCAGACTAAGAAGTGAGCAGAGTTAGTGACTATCAGACCACTGTGTCATTTCACTGGAGACAAAGAAATGAGATTTCTGAATGGAAATGTGTGTAATTGAAACTGCAAAATATGCAGCAGACCAGTAAAGGAGCAGGATGCGGAGTGCAACAATGGAGGGGAGGCCAAGGAAGTCGGGGAGGTGAAAGAATTGGAAGGGAAAATATGAGGGGCCAGGGTGAAGCCCTGGGGCCAGGAGGGTCTTGTTTTGGATGCTGTCAGCTGGGGCACTGGAAGCAAAATTGTCTCAACACATGTTCTCGTGCACCAGGACTTTTGAATCAACAGGGATACCACCAACTGTTCAGAACTCCTATCCTAAATTTTAGGACAGCCTAAATGTTCCTTCTGTGACATGAATACCTTAACACCTGTAGATGAAAAGGGCCCGTATGTAAACTGCTTCATCTATGGTAAACATATTATTTGCCTTATTGACATAGGTGCAAGTCCCTCGACCCTTAAAACCACTGAATTCACTTCTTTGCCTCTCCTGAGCTTGTATATAGATTCAGTTGGCATTTCCAATCAATAAGTTATGCATCATATTACAGACTCTGTGACCATTTCTGTAGGATCTATTAGTGATAAACATTCCTTCTTGCTTAACCTCTCTTCCCCAACTAACCTACTAAGGAGAGATATCCTCTGTAAACTCAACTTTATTGTATTCTGTACCTCAGATGGAGTATTCTTGAATAAACCTCAGAGATGAGGGAGTTCTTTCCTCAACCTTATGAACGGTACATCGCTTGCCCATACATAGTTCACCCGCATCCTGAGGATCACTTTTTTAAATGGAACATGTCTATATGGGGCAATAGACTCAAATATGATTTTTAGGTGACAATACTAGTTATCAATTGTGTGCGATCAATATCAGATAAGGTATTTGCCTTGGGAGGAGAAGCCAATTTCCAGATGGGTTCAGTGACTGATGGTGCTGTTGGTGATTGGTGTTAAGTTGCAAGCTCAAAGGAAGAATTTTAATTTAATGCTGTTCTGAGCGACCTCCTATATTCCCATTAGCATACAAAACATTAATGGAGGTTAATCCTCTCACTGTACTATCTGTGTCTTGCATGTTTTTGAGAATATGCATGCGCAGATCTTTGGAGGACAGTGACTAAAGTTGGGCTAGTGTTTCGATATTCTACTAGCCTTTTATTTTAGGCTGTTGTTTTACTTTTCAATTATAAATTGTTGTGTTATTTTATTGTGCTCTAATCTATTGTTCTGCTTATGTACAAAAGGGTCGCTGCCAGAATGCAGTAATCACCTGTATTTTTATTGGAAGCCACTCATTATTATGGAAGCAATGTAATTTAGTGGACCCTATTTGATTGCCATTGGAGGGGAACATATTCTTAGCTACATGAGGGTGATGCATCAACATTGTGGAGAAACATTTGATGCCATGATAAGTATGATGTTTGAATGGCATATATATTTTAGGAGAGTACAAAGCATTAGTGAAAGTGCAGAAAAAGTAATTGCCACATTACATTAACTTTCGATTACATGGGATTTTGGCACGGCCGGAGAGGGAACCAAAAGAAACCCTTGTAAAATGTTCAAATCAAACCCTGCTCCCTTCCTCCTCTCTCATTTTTCTTTCTCTGTTTTCTCTCCCTTCTCTCATCTTCCTCTCTCTATTCTAAATCACGCGCTGTAATTTCCTGGAGGATCTGGAGAAAGAGGCAGAGGTTTCTGCAACGCTCCAGACCACTGGGGGAATGGCTGATGGAATATACCAGCAGTCTGGGCCTGGATTTTGGGAAGTTAACTCACTCTTTAATGAGGGATTAGGGAGAAACTTGCTAGATGCATGAATACCCGAAGAATCACCGGCAATTACTAAAAACTCTCATTTGAAAGAGACGGAAGCGGTTGACATGCTTGGCAGTGTGTGTGTGAAGGAAATGAGATGAGGTTCAGAAAAGAATGATGTTCTAAAACTGTAAGAGTGAGGATGGATGTAAGGTGCAGAAACAATATGACTGGAGGGAGGAGTAGTGAGAGTAACACAATGCATTTCAGATGTGGCAATCCAGGTTACCATTCAACAAGTATGGAATGTCACACCAGAAATTTGAATTGCCTTAAATGAAAAAAGAGGACATTATGCCAGAGTGTGCCTGGAAGATAGGATGTTGTATTGTACTGTATTTTAATGTTATTTATATAGCACTTATAATCCCTGACGAGGCGTTGAAGCGCTTTTCGGCGAGTAGCACACTACTCTGGAACTCAAAGGATTAGTGGTGGATTAGTATAGAGTAATATAAGCTGTTAATTTGAGCAGTGGACCTGTGAGTCTGTTAGTTTGATTGTATAGGATTGAATAGGATAAAGGCGGCATAAAGGAGGGAAGAGGCTAGAAGGTGTTATTTGGGAGATTATATTATTTATGTGAGGTTTGGGATGAGTCAAAGAAGGGATAGAGGAGAGCTGAGTCTAGAAAGGGTTATTATGGAGATCATAGTAGTAAATGAGGTTTGGGATGAGTCGAAGGAGGAATACAGGAGGGAAGAGTCTAGAAAGGGTTATATGGAAGATCATAGTAGTAGACTCAAGTTTGGGGTATTTGAGTTTAGTCAAGGAGGGATAGTAGAGGGTAGAGTCAAGCAAAGATCTTAGGGAGATTGTGATAGTAGAATGAGGTATGGGATGAGTCAGAGAGTGGAGGTAGGGGATATATTGAGAGAGGTATAGGATAAGACAGAGTAGCGCATTAGAGGGAGTTGAATGTATTTATTTTTCTTGTTTTTTCATACTTTCTACAGTAGGAGTAAAGTAATAAAATATATAGTTATATAACTACATAGAAAGGGTATACATGTATAAAGGAAATAATAAAGAGATTTCAAATTGTATGGCATAAAGTTCCATATGTGCAAGTATGTATAGATAGTTAGAAATTCAAACTTTCAGTTGTTGCTGGACGTAAAAGCTAATTTTGATATATATGTATATTTTTTTTAAATGTGTGGATACGTTCTTTGATCTTGCAGTTTGGATCTTGGTGCACGTTTCGCCCCATTTCGATATGTCACTGTATTTTGTAGGCCAAAGGAAAGTGAAACTGCACTCCAAGGCAGATTTTTCTCCACATCTATCATAAAGTTTCACTGTAGACAAAACTGTAAACCACATGGTCTTTCCCTCTGAGTGTTCACTAATACTACAAGGTCTATTCAGTTCAATGTCTCACCCTGCAGAGTCCTCTGTGCGCCAGGGCTACTTGGGTGGTAGTCTCACACACTCAGCTCTCACACATGTGCATGTGTAACCAGCCAAGTTCCCATTACCCATGCTGCATCACAACAGCTTCTTCTTAAAAGACGGACACTGGCGGTAAACACACAGTCCGTTTACGGTGGGTGAGTCACCAGTTGTGAGGGCCACGCACAGTATAAAGACCAAAAAACAGGTGATCGAAAGCAAAAAGTCCAGGCGGAATACATGGGCAGAACCCACTTTAACACAGTACCCAATGCATCGTGTGGTAGCACATTGTATGTCTGTGCGAAGTTAGTGGCGATTTCAATGATAAATGTGCTGTCTGTAAATAACAGTTTTACTGATAAAATTATATAGCACGAAATTATAAATGTAGGGAAATCAGTTTTCTGTGAATATTTATCATTTGTGTATCACCAAGTAAAGTGTCTTGATTTGTTTTGATCCTATTAAAACCTGTTTCCAGCACACATCAGAATTACAAAAGAATGTGGCTCACTTTTGCCTTCCTAACTGCTGAATGCATACAGTTCATTTACAACAGCCTTTCATTTCACACTCCCTGTACTCCAGCAAGATTGTCGCATAATTTACTTTAAAAACTCCCCTCACTTTACAGTCGGAGAAAGAAGAATAAAAACCAATCTCCATGTTAAAAAAACATAAGCAGCAATATGTCAGAAGACAAAGACAGAAATTTGACCTGAATCTTAAAAGCACTGGCACATGTGGCAAGATAAACACAGAATTTAAAGGCATCTTAATTTATTGCTTGGACTTAACCCCTACCTACCAAATATCGGCTAGCAACCCACAATTTGGAAACTCTGATCTACAAATATGCCAACAAATATGCAAAGTTCTTTCCATAAGAGACAGCTTATTAGGAACTTATGCATTTATCAATCAAACATAGACACTAGAGGGCACAACAAATTGCATCTATATTTTATGGAGAAGTGACAGTAGGACTATAGTGCCAATTTATACATAAATGGTCTGGCTTATTCACATTGGAAGATCGTTTTGGAATGGGATTGGGTCTGAAAACAAGACAGATTTCAGAATGTATACCTTCCCTCTCCAGTTGGCTCGACCCATATAGTATGGAAAACAATAGCGAGAAACTCTATCTTATTACCCTTCACCACTCACACCAACACATTTAATTGGGAGCTTTACACTAGGAGAGAACAAAGGCCCATATGTGCATCCGAGGGATGAAGGATGATATCTTTCAGGGCATGAACATAAAAACTTTTATCCAATGTAAACAAAGGTTGAGCCTTGAAGAAACTGAACAGCTATGTTATGGGCAACTTAGGCAACTCTGCAACTCAAAGAAACAGTCATCCTTGGAAGAAGATGAAATGGAGGGTAGAGGGATATATTAAAGGATGATGTAGCCTTCACTAGCATGTAATAGCTTCTACCCCTCTCTATTTATGATTCAATGTTGCGTGTTTTCTTATAAATCCAATAAAAAACTATTTCGATGAAAAAAGGGCTTTTTCATATTTACTCCTGCGAACGTTGCTGCATTAACAGAATGTGGTAATATACCTGACCAACATCATATCTCTGGAGATGGCCCTTTGGAAACACCTTTCATTTCAAGACTCACTCATTTCAATCTCCACTTTAGTTTCTAAATCTCCTCATCTGTAGATGTGCTGAAATGAGAAGTTGTGAAAGTTACACCAAAGATTCTTTTGTGGATGCTGTGGTCCAGGGATGCATCTGATTTTAGACAAGTTGTAAACTTTAGCTGCTACTTTGGCAGAATGTTTTAATGCCCTTATATATTGGTCAGCGGTGATCAAAAATGCTTTCGTGATCCATTGAAGAGTAGTCCTTTTCTCTATAGGACGGACCTCTCATGGAAGTTGCCATTGTTTGGCAAACTCCCCCTCACCCTATAATCAAAGTTTTTGATCCTTTAAGGACAAACAAAACGCTGCAAGAGGATCTGCAGGAGTGACAAGGGATGACAAAAAAAATCTCCCGAGGAGGGTAAGTGATTCCAACATGTCAAAGCCCTTCCATGCTTTACAAATTTAATAATGATTCACGCCTAGGACTTCTTGGATGTACATGAATCTAGGCTAGAGCCTGATTATATTTGTGCTCAGGATTACGCCCTCATTCGGTTCTGTTGGCTGATGGTCTTCCCATAATGAGATTGCACAGTTGCATTTTTGTTATGCAATAAAATACAAAAAAGTAGACTAGAGTATATGGATATCCAAGTATTGAACACTTGGGCAGGTGATCCTAGTGGGGTTTATAAAAGCTCAAAGGGAAACAAGGAATCATATTCTGGTAGGTTGTACTTTTCTCCAGTTATCTTTACACAAACTCAGAGAAGGGACTACTAAAGGTATGCACCATGTGTTCCATTAGAGCTGGAACAAACAAAACAAAATCAGATGGTGGGAGGGATTGGTAGATGAGAGAGGAGATTAGGTATTGCTAGGATACCGGCTATGACTTTCAAAGAAAAACAGGTTTTGATCTTTGAATTAAGGAGAGAGCAATAAGCGGAAATGCAATAATAACAATTAATGCAGACATGCACATGGCTTAGGGCAAGTCCCCGGTCCCCCCCAAGATGCTCACCACCTGCTCCCACCTGCTCCCACATTTCAGGGACAGGTTCTTCTTGAGAAAATGTTTCCCAGGCGGACATACAAACACAAAGCCTTCAAAGACGAAAACAAGAGTAGATTTTGATTTTCAGAAAGGAGCAGGTTAGGTAAGTGGCTTTACTTTTGCATTACTTCACGCGGGCACAATGTAAAATAAAAAATACACTTATCTTGCTGCCGGGTCCCGCATCTCTGCTCCTGCTCTCCTCCGTCTCAGACTCCAGAAAGCATAGCCAGGCTCCCCTGACTAATCACAATGCTCCAATGCAGCAATGTGATTGGTAAGCACCCAGGCTCCCCTGACCAATCGCAACACTGCAATGCAGAGTTCTGATTGGTCTGAGTGCCCTGGATCGGCGCTCAGCCAGAGGCTGGGGGCTTGGGCATATTCTCCATGCAGGCTGTAATGCAGCCTGCATGGAGAATAGGAAAAGTGCGCATGACTATTTTGGCCGACCAAATAGTAATTGCGCACTTAAGAGGGTTCTACCACTCCTCCCCTGCTCTGCAGCCCCGCTCCGCCCTGTCACGCAAAGCTACCGCAGCAGGAGGACAAAACAAAATAATAATAACATTACGTTATTAACATTTTATTTGTTTATTTATTTCACTGCTTCTAGGCAGTGGGGAACACACCTCCGCCTTAGTGGTGGAGCCTCCACTGCCTGTACTGGCGCACAATTGGCTGCCATGCACGAACCTAAACACCCTTGCGCCATGGTGCAAGGGTGTCTGCGTTTTAGGGTAGATTGTTTTTGTGCAGGAAGGGACATCTTCCTGCACAAAAACAATCAGGTGAGGTGTTTTCCTCTTTCTTTGTGTGCTGCAGAATGCAGCATGCATAGAAAGAGGAAAAAACTAGGAGAAATATAAGTATTTCTCCTCGTTGCGCCTCCTTACTTCTCCCCTGGGGAGGCGCAGGATTCTGACGCATTCTCAGATTTACGAAATGTTGTAAATCTTGAAATACGGCAGAATCCATGGGTTTTGCCTGGGAACACCCACAGCAACATCTATGGCACGCCCCTTTCACGCAAAGTGCTGCATGAAAAGGTGCCATATTGACAAGACCACGAAAAGCCACGCAGGGTGGCTTACGTAAGCATGTAAATATGGAGCACCACACTGCGCCGCTGGTACGTCAATAAAATGTGACACCTGGCGGCACAAGGGGCTTGTAAATATGCCCCTAAGTGTTTACACAAACATGACAATCATTTACAATGTGGGTTTAGGAATCATTCATTCAATTTACTGGCATTTCAAAATCCCCTTCATCAGGTTGAGTGCTTTGAAGAAGACAGGCAAAGACTTCCAGAAGTGCGCTTTTGTGGTTACCCTTGCGAGTGGACGTACCTGGGAAAATCCTGTGTGCAGACCCAGGGTTTTTTTTTATTATTTTTTTTTAGAGTTTTATATAGTGCGAACTAGACCCGAGAATCAGAGCGCTTTACATGAGCATCAGTTTCGTTACAGATGGACAGATTCATTCTTTTGTTAGGCACAGGGAGATTAGGTGATTTGCCCAGAATCACAGGATGTTGATCATCGTTGCTGAGACTCGAACCTGGTTCCCCAGGTCGGAGGTCGACTGCTCTAGCCGCAAGGCTGCATCCTCTCCTTGGTTAGTGTGCAAGAGGGGTCTGGACTGGAGAGGAGACAGGGTGATAAAGAATGGCTGTATTCGAGTAAATATAACCTGAGTGAGTCTGAAGGGCTACTTGTAAGTGAGTGTAGTGTGAGGATAGGTTGGCTATAAGCAGGGCCACTGAAATGATGCAATTTTCACATATTTATACTTTTTTCACATGTGCCACATAATCCATCATCGCCCGCCTAATCTGCAGATTGTAACAAAAAAAAAATGTTCTTGCTCAAACGGTTCCAAATTTACTAAAAATGCAGTGGCACGTGTTGGCGTCCTTTGCTAAGTTGGGCCGCTCACATTTTTGTTGCTTATTGCTATATTCGGGTGTTAAACTGGTGCTAATGAGGTGTAACCAATGCCCAGGAAGTGTTACCAAGTTTGAGAATGACAAAATAATGAAGTAATACCATTACGAAATGTGCAGCATTATGCCCGATAATTAGCCTTTTCTTGACGCATAATCTACTCAACGATGCCGCATAATTTGGGCCTCTCCTGCCGCATAATTCCAGCAGCCCTGCAAATAAGTGACGCTAGTAATGCCTATATGAGGCATTTCCACAGCGCAAACCCAGCCAAAGGGCAGTGGAGCGCTGCACGGGGCCAAAGTCAAGCACAACATGGACGGCTTGAGGGCAAGTTGAGTAGGACACTGAAAGCAGTGCGAGTGAGTTCCACTGCAAGTGAGTAGGATGGGCTAATGCAGGGCTTTAAGTGGGCCGGGTCTGAGCACCGGCAGTTTTTTTTTGGGTCCCTCGAAACGGGTCTCTATCTGGCTCTGTTTTCGTGGCTACTAAAGGTAGTCCGTTCTTTTTTTTTTTTTTTTTCGGACCCGTTTTGAGGGCCCAAAAAAAACTGCCGGTGCTCAGACTCTGCCCACTGTTGCTGCACTGTTAGGCAGTGCTTTAAATGGAAAAAGAGAAGTGCCGGTACTCACCAAATTGATAGGGGTGAGCCTCGGAGGTGCGTGTCTGGGGGCGTGGCTTCAAGGCAGCCTTGTACACTATCAGCATTTTCTTCTTCACTGTTCAAAGTGCCTTTGGCCAAGTTCTGCCCATAGCTGCAGGGTGTAATTAGCGTTTGTTGTAACTATATATAGCGTGAACTTAGCCCGAGGGCATTAACATGAGAAGCAGAAGTTTTACGCGAAAGCAGACTTTTTTTTTTTTCAAGGCACTCTGACAGACAAAGGATCTGCAAACTTTCCCTATAACTCACAGCGCGACAGTTCCAATGTCGAGACCTCTAGCTTAGAAAAACACAGGTGTCTTCCTGTCCTGTTGCGCTGTCAGGGTGTGAGCAGGGCCGGCCTGTTTTAACACCTCATTGTCCCTTTCTTCGCGCTCCTTTCACCGTCTCACCCCTGCTGATACACACACCAACAGACCCATCACCGTGAGGCAGCTAAACTATCGGTGATTTAGGTGAGCTGGGGAGGTCCCGAGGCGTTTGGGTTCAGGCCAGGGGGCAGTCACTGCTTAGCTCAACTCAAAAAGGACCCCCTGCTGCCGCATTTCAGTCTCTATAAGCAAGGGCGCCAAATTTCTCTCCGCCTAAGGCGCTATCTTATCAAATGCCGGCTCGGAGTGTAGGGCTGCAGCCGCAACCTAGCGCCGGAATCCACTCGACATTAACTATCAAGCACCCATAACCTAGAGACTGACCACAGCATGCCACTAGGAGTACCGGTACTCTCTTAACACAAGGAGAAGTCCCGGTACTCAATGGGAGAACACGGAGAAGTGCCGGTACTCATGATTTTCTTAAGCACACAGTGCTAGTTATTTTGATTTAGACCACGCCCCTACTCGGATAGGCCACGCCCCTTCAATACATTAACCACGCCCCTTTTAGAGCACCCCCAGGTTTTTTTTTCCCACTTAAAGCACTGGGCTAATGCTGAGGAAAAACAGTGTGAGGGTGAGTGAAATGTGCTGCCTACGCGTGAGAATCGTGCGAGGATGAAGGGGATAGGATATTTTGAGGTTGGAGTTAGAGTGCGCAGGGTGTACTGCTTGTGAGAGAGGAAGGTACAGGTTGTTGCCTGTGAGTGAGGAAGGTGCTAGAGTCCAGCTACCTGGGAATCAAGATGGAGGACGCAGGAGGTGGCTGGGATGCATGTGAATGAAACATAGTGAAAGGGTGAGTTCTGCAGAAGAATTGTGAGGGTGAGTTCAATGTCCACCTGTGAGTTAAGATGGTGTGAGCCGATAAGTGGGGTGGTCTTTTTTTGAGTGAACGTAGTGTAAGTGTGCTGGTTTCCCACAATAGAAGTTTGAGTGGGCAGGCAGGGCTGCGAGTGAGTCCGTCTGCGCTCGAGGATTGTGGAAAGGTCTGAGTGAGACCAGTGTGAAAAAGGTGAGCTGCCTGTTAGTGGGGTTAAGGTGAGTGGAAATTGCTGGTTATAGATCTGTTAAATAGAACAGTAAGGGCAGGCTGGAAATAGCTGCCTGTAGGTGAGTGAAATGTAAAGGTGTGTGGCAAATTTGAGCAAGTATATTATGAGAGGGACAGGCTCCCTGTGAGTTTGGGGTGGTGCGTTATCTGTAAATAAGAGTAGGGTGAAGGTGGGTGGGTGCCATTCACTGGGATGGTGGTACAAGGGTGAGGGCGTTGGCACCTGTGTGCTGGGATAGTGTGAGCAGGGATGTAAAACACAGGCGGCATGAGGGAGCATGGACGTGCCATCTGACCACAGTGAACAGACCCTGGCTGAGAGCATACACTCAGCCCACCTTCTTGTAGCCTATGGGGCCCGGACCCTCTCGCAGCTAGCACCCGCTCGCAGCTAGCACCCTCTAGCAGGCAGCACCCACTCGCAGCTAGCACCCTCTTGCAGGTAGCACCATCTAGCAGGCAGCACCCTCTCGCAGCTAGCACCCTCTAGCAGGCAGCAACCACTCGCGGCTAGCACCCTCTAGCAGGCAGTAACCGCTCGCAGCTAGCACCCTTTAGCAGGTAGCATCCTCTAGTAGGTAGCACCCTCTTACGGCTAGCACCCTCTAGCAGATAGCACCCTCTCGCAGCCAGCGACCTCTAGCAGGTAGCACCCTCTCACATCTAGCACCCTCTAGCAGGCAGCAACCGCTCGCAGCTAGCACCCTCTAGCAGGTATCATCCTCTAGCAGGTAGCATCCTCTCACAGCTAGCACCCTCTAGCAGATAGCACCCTCCTGCAGCTAGCACCCTCTAGCAGGTAG
This sequence comes from Triturus cristatus, assembly GCF_964204655.1. Lineage (NCBI taxonomy): Eukaryota > Metazoa > Chordata > Amphibia > Caudata > Salamandridae > Triturus > Triturus cristatus. The sequence goes on from NC_140582.1 coordinate 323,873,692, forward strand.
CACCCTCTCACAGCTAGCATCCTCTCGCAGGTAGCACCCTCTTGCAGCTTGCACCCTCTTGCAGTTAACATCCTCTAGTAGGTAGCACCCTCTCATGGCTAGCACCCTCTAGCAGATAGCACCCTCTCGCAGCTAGCACCCTCTAGCAGGTAGCACCCTCTCACAGCTAGCACCCTCTAGCAGGTAGCACCCTCTTGTAGCTTGCACCCTCTTGCAGGTAACATACCCTGGCTGAGAGCATACACTCAGCCCACCTTCTTGTAGCCTATGAGCCCCGGGGCCCGGACCCTCTCGCAGCTAGCACCCTCTCACAGCTAGCACCCTCTAGCAGGCAGCACCCACTCGCAGCTAGCACCCTCTTGCAGGTAGCACCATCTAGCAGGCAGCACCCTCTCGCAGCTAGCACCCACTAGCAGATAGCATCCTCTCACAGCTAGCACCCTCTAGCAGGCAGCACCCGCTAGCAGCTAGCACCCTCTTGCAGGTAGCACCATCTAGCAGGCAGCACCCTCTCGCAGCTAGCACCCTCGAGCAGGCAGCAACCGCTCACGGCTAGCACCCTCTAGCAGGCAGCAACCGCTCGCAGCTAGCACCCTTTAGCAGGTAGCATCCTCTAGTATGTAGCACCCTCTCACGGCTAGCATCCTCTAGCAGATAGCACCCTCTCACAGCCAGCAACCTCTAGCAGGTAGCACCCTCTCACATCTAGCACCCTCTAGCAGGCAGCAACCGCTCGCAGCTAGCACCCTCTAGCAGGTAGTACCCTCTTACGGCTAGCACCCTCTAGCAGATAGCACCCTCTTGCAGCTAGCACCCTCTAGCAGGTAGCATCCTCTCACAGCTAGCATCCTCTTGCAGGTAGCACCCTCTTGCAGCTTGCACCCTCTTGCAGGTAACATCCTCTAGTAGGTAGCACCCTCTCATGGCTAGCACCCTCTAGCAGATAGCACCCTCTCGCAGCTAGCACCCTCTAGCAGGTAGCACCCTCTCACAGCTAGCACCCTCTAGCAGGTAGCACCCTCTTGCAGCTTGCACCCTCTTGCAGGTAACATACCCTGGCTGAGAGCATACACTCAGCCCACCTTCTTGTAGCCTATGAGCCCCGGGGCCCGGACCCTCTCGCAGCTAGCACCCTCTCACAGCTAGCACCCTCTAGCAGGCAGCACCCGCTCGCAGCTAGCACCCTCTTGCAGGTAGCACCATCTAGCAGGCAGCACCCTCTCGCAGCTAGCACCCTCTAGCAGGCAGCAACTGCTCGCGGCTAGCACTCTCTAGCAGGCAGTAACCGCTCGCAGCTAGCACCCTTTAGCAGGTAGCATCCTCTAGTAGGTAGCACCCTCTTACGGCTAGCACCCTCTAGCAGATAGCACTCTCTCGCAGCCAGCGACCTCTAGCAGGTAGCACCCTCTCACATCTAGCACCCTCTAGCAGGCAGCAACCGCTCGCAGCTAACACCCTCTAGCAGGTATCATCCTCTAGCAGGTAGCACCCTCTCACGGCTAGCACCCTCTAGCAGATAGCACCCTCTTGCAGCTAGCACCCTCTAGCAGGTAGCACCCTCTCACAGCTAGCATCCTCTCGCAGGTAGCACCCTCTTGCAGGTAGCACCCTCTTGCAGCTTGCACCCTCTTGCAGGTAACATCCTCTAGTAGGTAGCACCCTCTCATGGCTAGCACCCTCTAGCAGATAGCACCCTCTCGCAGCTAGCACCCTCTAGCAGGTAGCACCCTCACACAGCTAGCACCCTCTAGCAGGTAGCACCCTCTTGCAGCTTGCACCCTCTTGCAGGTAACATCCTCTAGTAGGTAGCACCCTCTCACTGCTAGCACTCTCTAGCAGGTAGCACCCTCTCGCAGTTAGCACCCTATAGTAGGTAGCACCAGCTAGCAGGTAAAGGGCCCAGCCCAGCAGCCACTCTGCTTACTCTAACTTCTGGCACCCAACTGTATACAATTCGACACATCAGAAATGTAAATTGAAAAGCAAGCAATGTCGCTCCAGTGTTATTCTTGACCCTGTTGAGCCGGGCCAGTAATGAATGTAATTTTCTTTCTAAGAGGCTAATAAAGCCTTCAATGATGGTATTTTTTACTGGTTGCATCAAGTTAAAAAGTTTCTTAGTGTAATTTTCAAGTGTAAACACAAATGGTCCTTTCAGGTTATGACAGTATAGAGTTGCCACCTTAATCTACATTATCAGTAGGCACTGTTTCAAGGGACTTCTAATAATGTTTTAACGAGCCATCAAATCTTTGCTTTATTGCTCAAATGACTCTTCAAATTAAGATGCACTGTTCAAATATTTTGCATTATAGCTAGGCACAAAGACTCTGGAGTGGCTCTATCATACAAACAATCTGAAATATAAACACAAAGATCCCACATGTTTTTTGTCTTCTGTTGAATAGGTTTCAGATGGCAAGCATAAAAGACAGATGTAGTGACTCTCAGGCAATTTGCTCCATTGTCTTGTGTATGTTTGTGAACAATGATCTTGTTTTTTCCAGATGGGAGGCAACAATTTGCAGAATCTAGTTGTTTCTCTGGTTTGCACTGCTGCAGGTGGTCATATTTCTCTACTTTCCACTATTTTCCATGCTCTCAGAGTGGGACGTTTCAAAGGAGCCATCCGTGTGTTGGTGTTGAAAAAGAATGTTGAAGAGGTGAAGTTGATAATGCAAGTAGGCATGAATGGCAATGACTGAAAGCGTGAGGCAAAAATAATGTACACCTTTTCAGGATTGGCATAGTGTGGAGATGTGAGGAGATTCAAGGTTGCTCTACAATCTATTGGGTAAGGATATCTTCTAGACAGGTTTTGGAACACTGGACAAGGTTTCACAGAAGGCACAAAATTGGGTTGTTGGTCGAGGGGGTAAAACCTGCTCATGCAAAAACCACAATCATTGTAAGGGTGAACCTCAAAAAAATCACTATATCACCCTGTGCTTAAACTTCTGGTAGCGTGGCATAAAGGCACTCAGACTTAACTTAGAGTCAATGTGTAAAGTATTTATGCAACACACAAACAGTAAGAACGTGAGAACACAACAAAAGAAATTCAAGAAAACTCCCACGCAATTTAGAGTAGAATTTAATGCATTATTTGATGCTAAAATGACAAAAATCTAATCAGTAGAACCAGAGAAATGCAATTTCAAATATTTAAGGTAAGTACAGCCCTCAAAAGCACAAAGCACCACTCCTGGCTATTTGGCTATGTGTGACCTGGTATGTGACCTAGTGAAAGTCACAGGTTCAGGCTCACCATGATGGAGTGCGAGCTTGATACAGAAACCAGGATAGTCCTGCTGAAAAAGTTACCTTCTAAAATTTAGTCGGAAGTTTTCCATTCATGGTGAAGCGGGCCACAAGGAGCAGGGAGAGCATTGCAGATGGTCATCCCTGTAGCACATAGAACAGGCTGGGTGTCGCCGGCAATCAATACTGTTGCGCGAAGATACTATTGGGGGTCATGGATGCTCTTTTCTGGAGATTCACTTTGGCATTTACTGTGGGCTGTCAATGCTGTTGCGTGCAGTGCAGATCTCGCATTGCTGGTCATCGCTGGCTGTCACTGTAGTGCGAAGAGTCAAGTTCACCGGAGCTTCACATTGGCAGTCGGCGTGGACTGCAAGATCTTGGCTCACTGTCACAAAGGTGCCCAAAAGTAGAACTTCTCCTTTTCTTCTAGGATGAGCTCAAAGGATGCCACACCAATGGTCCAGGACCTGGTAAGCATCTCTTGTTGATCAGGAACTCATCCTGCAGAGGCCAGCAGGGCTCAGGCAGATCCAGTTGCAGAGAGGCCTCTGGAGCTTGTTGTGTCCCTGTAGCTCAGAAGAGGAGGTCAGTCAGTTGACCCTTGGAGTAACTTCAGCCTGGGATGAAGATGTAGGTCAAGTCTTCCTTCGCAGACAGCGAGGTAGGCTTCAAGCAGCAGGGTAGTCCTGTGGCAGCAGGGCAGTCCTTCATCTGTAGTAGCCACAGGTTCAGGAGTGTTCTCAAGAGTGGGTTGGGGGTCCCAGTTTTATACCTGGTGCCCCATTTGAAGTGGAATAAGTTTCTGGAGCCTCCCCCATAGAAGTGTCTGACATTGTCTGCCTACTTGCCCTGGTCCCAGTCTGTCTGGAGGCACAATAGGCTAGTGTGAAGTTCTTTTTCAATGTGTTGGGCCAGTGCCTTTGAAGTGCAAGTGTGATAGGTAACAGCTCTGCTCCCCCATCAAGTCAGGATGATCCATCCTGCCAACACCCAGACCCTCTATTGTGATACGGTCTGGGAGGAATACACAAAGGCCTATTGCACACTACACCTGGTCATGTGACCCAGGAACCAGGCTGCAGGCGCCAAAGGGGTAGGTCAAGAAAGTGCCAACTTTCTAAAAGTGGAATTTTCAGAATTGTGACTTAAAATCTGATTTTACCACAAAAGAGGGTTTTAAATTACAATTCATCAGACACCAAACATGGTATTCCGACTCGCTCCCAGATACAATTATCACTTATTAAATGTAATAAGGTAACCCAATGTTATCCTAAGGAGGAGTTAGGCCTTGCAATAGTGAAAAACAAATTTGAGAGTTTTTCAATGCCAGGACATGAAAACTTAGAAATATATGTCCAACTTTTGAAATACAACACATCTTGCCCTATGGGCTGTGTAGGGCCTACCCTAAGAGTGACATATGTATTAAAAAGGAAGGTTTAGGCCTGGCAAATGGTTTATTTTTCCATGGTGAAATGGCATTTGCACACACAGGCTGCAATGGCAGGCCTGAGACATGTTTTGAAGTGCTCCCCAAGTAGGTGACAATCATTGCTATAGGCCGACTAGTAGCATTTAATATACAGACCCCGGGTACATGTGGTACGGCTTATAAGTAAATTAAATGTGCTAATTGGGTGTAAGTCAATTTTACCACGTTTAAAAGAGAGAGCACAGACACTTTTAGCACTGGTTAGCAGTAGTAAAGTCCTAAAGCCAACAAAAACAGTTTCAGAAAACAGGAGGGGAGAAGGCAAAAAGTGTGGGGATGACCCTGTGGAAAGGGTGAAGTCAGACATTTTCCCTCCCAAATCGATGTAAACAGTGGCCCGAGGATCTTGGCTGATGTTTCAGGGTCTGCCTAAGACACCTTTCCATTCAGGTTGTTTTGGTAAAGTGATTTTCCGTTCTTGAGACATCAGATGGCAGCAATGATTTCTTCTTTTTGTGGTGGGTTGGTGTTCACATCCAATCTGCCTCTGCTTCTTGGATGTCTGCTTCACTTACTGGTCCTGGTCTGTGCAAGACTTCTTTGAAGAGCTCGGGCAGAATGCTTCCAGCTCTCTCTATGTTATAAGTTGTACAGTGCACAAGATTTTTCCACTGACTATCTTTATGATCCTAAAGACCTTTCCCCAAAGATAGATCACCCAAAATTATCGACTGACTGGAAGGGTTGAGTACTAGCTTTGTAAGTTGTGTAAGAATAACTCACCATGTCATATGGGCATTAGTCAATTTGTTTAAATATAATAGGACTGCAAAATAAAAGGACTGTGAGAAAAGAATTGAGCTATTTACTTCACTGCTGCTGATGCAAGCACAAATATGTTCTTGCCGAAAAGTTTTGAATTTAAGTTTAAAATCAAAGTCCAGATTGTCCAATAGTTTGTATTTGTCATTCATTTTAAGAGCTACCTTACCTACGTTCAAATAGCCTTTGATTTATTTCCCTAAACTTGCCCCTAGCACTAACCACTGTTATAGTGAAATAGTTAAAGTAAGAAAAAATCTACAAGGGGCTGCTAACAGTTTTTCGAAGAACTCTGTTATTTATAACTCTTTTTTGGATCATTTCATCATACTGCTGTGTTCGGGCATTTCTAATACACAATACAATCCAGGGAAATTAATACACAAAATATGGTCTAATAAAATATTAATTCGCTTCATAGAGCTTTTTAATAAGTTCTTCGTTGACACAATGTTTCTAATTATTTTTCTTTTGTTATTCTGAGTAGACCTTGCTTCAAAATATTGCTTCAAAATATTTTCAGCTTCACCTACAGTGTTCAGTTTTAAAGATCTGGATATCCATTTTATTACCACAATGACTAAAATGTACTGTTTTTTAGATTGGGAAACGTGTACAAAGATCTGTAAACTTTTAAGTTGAAAATATTTTCTTTCTAGTTCCATTTTATCCCCATTGTGCCATTTTTTGTAGAAAATACAGACCAGTTAATAGCATCAGACTGTGTTTGCTGTTAATTATTGTTACATAATTGTGTTTTATGTGCTCTTCATTACCATATTAAAAGTGTAACGTAACCTAACTAAATAAAAATTATAACTTTATGTACAACCACTATCATTGCAACAGGGTAAAACACTTTATGACAAACTAGTTACACAATAATAGTAATAATACCATGGGTACAGCTGTGTGCAATTTGCGAGCTCATTTATGTGTTCACCATATGTGCAATGCAATCAACTGCCTTAAATAACGTAGTTTGCCTATTATCAAATTATATCATCACTATTTACATAGAAGCGGCAATATAAAGGCAAGCTAAGAAAGACCCAGGTAGATACATGAGAACTAAATGGAAAAGCCAAAAGATTAGGAATGATAGCAGTAGTGACCAAATCGCTATATGCGCCTCCCTTGCATTTCCCTAGCATGTTGGGTCCACAGGCGGATTAATGTTGCTGCTGGAGAAAGATCAGAGTTTTGTCTAGTGGCAGCTTTGACTCATCATAAAGTAGATTAGAAGGTTAATATGCCTGCTTCAAAGAACGTGTTCATGCAGATCCCAGAACTGTATTTTATGTGGATAGCTCAGTGGGTTACTGCTTTTGTCACAGAGATTCTTTTGTTACTTGAATTTCAGAATTTACAATCCTAATATAGCACAGTGACCTATGAACTGCCATGGAAGAAAGGCATGCAATCTGCGTAGTATAGGATAGAACGCTATGTTTTTACCCCCAGTCTTTTATTGTCCTAATGTTGCTAAAAAAGGTTAGTTTAGGTAGAAATACATTCTTATCAGTAAAGCCAACCCCAATCAACGTGTTTTAAATCCTGAGTTTCTGCTTCTCCAGACCAAACACTCCTAAATGGTTTGTTTTCTCTGTATAATGTGAGTGTGATATCAAGTGCTCTGACACCCTACACTGGTAAGAGTAGCACTATAAAACAAATGAAATGCATGTGGTAGAGTGGCTCTGGAGAGATGCAGGGCATTATTGAAGGGTGGTAGTGAGGGAGTCCATGGAGAAGGAGGTCCTTGGGCTGGGGGGCCACAATAGATTGTTGCACCAAGCATCGCCGTCTCTGAAGCCGGCCCTGGTTAAGTCCCTGCAGATCTCAGAGAGGTAACAGAATGCAGGTGGCATTGTAGTATTGCTGCCACCTCTCCTTGTAGGCACAGGTCTGTGCAGACTCAGAGTAGGCTGGCTGTCAGCACTTTGCCTCCGCTCCTCTCTTATTGAACAGACGGCACTACCCTGGTGTGGGAGTGGGAGAAGCCGGAAGGGTGGTGTGGTGGCCCCAGGACAGCAGGTGTTTGTTTTGTGTGGAAGAGCAGAGAGGGGTCAGTTGTTGACCGTAGAGAATAGATGGGGGGAGTAGCAGGATGGCAGGTGAGGGTTTCTTTTCTGTATGGAGGTAGAGCGAGGGTAGGAAATGCATAGAGAGGGATGTTGGAGGATTAAAGGACGCTAACTATGGATTGTTTTTGTTGGGGTGAGGGGATCGTGGCAGGACATGAGGTAATTGTCTAACATTTGAATTGGGAGGGGGGGGGGCTAATACCAAAGATAGTTGGGTTGGGTGGCAGGATCCCAATCTAGCAGGGCTCCTTCATGGGTTCTCTACTCCTGCACTTCTCATGTGAGCTGGAGAAAAGGGTGGGGTGCTGGGGCCAAGTATAACATAAAACTGTAAACGAGAACCTATGAATAAAGGGGATGTTTTTCTCCTAGGGCTCCTGAATGACACCAAACACAGTTCGAGCTTCGCTCTTGTTGTCTATTTCATGTCACTTTTGAATCCTTTTAGTGAAAAATGTCCCTGTTATTCACAGTATTTCACCTATAATTCTATATGTTGGGTGTGGCTTCCAACTAAGTCATTATTCAAAACACGTCTATCTGGCAGCTGGTGTGTGCCACTGTGGCATCACAGAATTATACAATCAGTTCGGTTGTCAACCTCTGTGATATCACAGGGAGTTCAGCTGCCTTCCATTGCATTCCCAGGGTCTCCTTAGAACTTTGCCAGGGCCGGTTTTGGTTCCCAGTCCGCCCCTGCATAGATATGATTTGGTTGTTTGCGCTGCCACAGCGTTACAAAAAGTGACGGCCTGGTGGCACAAGGGTCGGACTGGCCATAGCGGGCACCGGGCAATCCCCCGGTGCGCCGCATGGGTGGGGGCCGGTTTTGGGCCCCTGGGGGCCGTTTTTGTTACCGGGCCGTTTTTGCAGCATTTCTGCAAAAACGGCCCGGTAACAAAATCGGCCGAAAACCGGCCCTGGCAAAGAGCTCGGCGGCACCCCCAAGCCACGGGGGGGGGGGGGGGGGGCAGCCAAGCACTTTGCCAGGGCCGGTTTTGGTTCCCAGTCCGGCCCTGGGTGGCACAAGGGTCTCATAAATACGCCCCATATATCTATTGTACAGGTACAGCTGGCACCATTCTAGGTGATATAAAAATAAATCTTTTATGATGAATAAGAATCAAGAGTGCCCTTTCTTGTGAGGGAAGATCCGCTTCCTGCACATGTTTACCTCTTGTGCTTTTCAAACAAATAAAAGGAGAGTTTCCTGTCCCAAAGTCAAACTGCAAAATGTTTCTAATAGAAGGTTCGTATTGTTTTTAATTATCAGGAAGTAAAGAGGGTAGTTTACACTTTTTCTGCAGGAAGTTTCAGTTGCCGAGTATCTTTAACTTCAAATGGAACAATTTTAGGTGGCAGCACGATGTTGCCAAACCTAAGTATCTATTAAAGAAAATTGGCTGCATTTGGGGCAGGTAAAGAATGTCAAATATTTATTATTCACGGAACTACACCCATGCAGCCTGTGTTTGCTTGTACCTGTGGTTTTTTAATTATTGTATAGGCCTTTAATACACATGCATTCGCCCAGAAGCAGTAAGTAGTCTGCTGGCGAGTTGATGTAGATTTAATGTTCAAGCATTCTTTACGTCTGGTTTTAGTTGCAATAAAATCAGGCATAAATATAAGGGCATTGATAGCACTGTATTCGGGGACACTTGTTCGACCTCCAAATACTTGAAACAAACATAAAGAATAATCGTCCATTTAAATAGAGTAGAAATGATAAAATGTATCCATGCGTTTTATACATCTTGTGTTTTTAAATGTACCCATTTATATTTTTGCTTTGATGCCTTTTTACGGTGCAAGTAAAAAAAAAACATAAACTATAAGTCACTGCCAAGGAGGGCTAACCAGTATGCTACTTTGGGCTTAGTTTCTAATTGAGAGCTTATTTCGTATTTTCAAATTAGCTTTTGATTTTCCAAATCGAATTGTTTCTCTTTGGGGTTTTGCTGAGAGATTACTGAAAATACAGGAAAATGTGTGTGAAGTCAAAAGTTGGCAGTGAGGATCCTCTGACAGCCTGGAATTCCTGACAGGCTGACAAAAGTACTAAGCGTTCCCAAACACTCATGCTCACAACATATTGAGTTATTTAGTTGAAAATGTTATCTAATTGTAACTTTGCACCATGATTTTAATGGATTTTGAATGTTTATTGCTGGTTCTCTGTGTGCTTAGTTACTATTGTTACTGCGCTCATCTCACTACTTAAAGATTTCCTTTCCTTCTTTTGTTGCTTTGCGTGATGTGTGTTTTGAATGATTTTTAATAACTTTACTAACCAATGTTTTCCCGTGGAAAAGTCTGTGCTGTTCTATATCGCTCGATTACTACATTTCTTGAGACTGGCCTGCATGTCATTCTACATATTTCATTAGTTCTGCTTCAATCGATACTATCATATTTTAATATATCCCGATAGAGACCCCATTTTTGACCACCATACAATCGATCAACCAATAAAAAACCATGGCGGCAAGACTCTGGAAATGTATAATTCCACATTTTGGAATGCCCTTAGTCTGAGGCCCGAATCTCCTGTTCATGCTGTATTCGGATTTAGGGCATGTTTAGGTGAATTTCCTTTATTTCAGGACGATGCCCATAAAAAATAAAAACAATATAATACATATACTGAAAGTTTAAAACTTCATACGCACATATTAGTATAACATAATAAGAGTAATTTATTAAATATATGTGCATGTCATACTTCATTTGGGCCAGTGTGCTCCTAAGTTTCCAGGCTGCCAACAGGAAGTGTCATGGGCGTAACACAGCCCCCCGCAGCCCCTGCAGTGTGGGGGGGGGGGCCTGAGCAGCAGGGGGCCCCCTCAGCACAGTACCAGCCCAGCCAAGTACCATGCATCGATTAGGCATTTGACTAACGCATTTCAGTGTGGTGGTCCGCATCACCACACTGAAGTGCGTTGTCACGCATTTATAGGACCACTTCAGCTGTCTGCGGGAGCGCTGCTAGTTAGCACCTCCAGTGACTGCCATTGCCAAAGCTCTTAGGTGACATGTTACGGTTGCGTTATGCTTGGGAATGGCTTAGTTCACGGCTCGCTGGCTACGTTTTACCATACACCGCGCCAATAGCTGACGTCAGGTTGCACGGCTTAAGCAGTAGCGTAACGAAAGTTGAGGGGGCCCCCCTGCAAGGTACATGGAGGGGGTCCCCGCTCCGGATTTAATCCGGAACTCTCAGGCCAGAGTACTGTATAACTGCCAAGGTTTCAGATTGCAATGTGTGACATTTTCATAATTTCAATGTAATTATGAGTGACATTTAAACAACTGTGTGCGACACTTTCTCGTGAGCAAAATCAAGCAATGAAGAGTAGGGACACTTAAATACCAGAAATTAAACTCATTTGAGCAACAAGAAACTCTAAGAATATACTAAAACTAATGCAAAGCACCAGAAATGGAAGGGCGCTCACCTAGTGCCCCGTTTACTTAGTCTCGTGATCATGATGCGCTAAAAGTGAATTAAATAAGGATTGGAGAAGGTACTAGTGACACTTAATCTGTAGCGAGCAGCACGTTATTGGACAGACAGTAATCAAATATTGCAGTGAGTGTGTTTTATTCTTATATCACCCTGACCACTCATAGCTGCCAGGTTTTCAGACTGCTTACGTGTGACATTTTGGTGGTTTCAGTGTGTGTACAAGTGACATTTTACTTCCAAATGAGTGACGCAGTTTCTCAGGTTAATCAAAGCAGTAGCTGGTATTTGTGTGCTTCTCTGTGAATTTTCGATTAGGCAAGGTAAAAACCCACCTTCTGTAGTTAATGAGTGAAAACCAGTCAAGGCCAAACAAATGGAAGTCCTTTCAAGGCCCCCTTCCCTTCTCCCCCCTCTTTACCTACTGTGCCCGCACAACACCACCTCTGGGGATACCCGTGACCCTTTCGCTTCCCACAGTTCGGTTACCCAGAAAAGCCTCAGTCCGCTCCGTAAGTTCTTGAAATATGCCAAGTGCACTGATGTCCCTGCCCCCTGGCGCAATTCCCAGAGGCCCATCTATGGTGTCTCGTGCAGCTCTTGTAGCACTGCGATAATCGCCCTAATTGTGCGGCTCCGATCGCCACATGAAAGGCAATGTTGATGAGAGAAGGATAATGAGGGCTGATAGAGCCAGAAGACAGTGTGATGTGAACAGGGTGTGACTATGAAAGAAGCCGGAGGGTTCATAAAGTGGGGGACTCCAGTGCTGGAATAGGGTCAGCGGGAGGGGGCAGTCAAGGTGGGACAATTGAAACAGGAGAAGACGTCAGCCTACACTGAGATGTGGCACTGCCAGTTCTTGTGCATGATTATAAAGATGTGTGCAAGGTCACAGACTGGTCGGCCTTTTAAAGAAGTAACACATGGAGCAGATGTTAATAGCGATTTTTTTAAAGAATTGTGTTAGTTTACGTAGCACATTCCATATGATAGGCCTAAGGCACTTTTAAATTGCTGAGTACGTAGGTGACCCTTTGTCAATTATATAGCGCTTAAACTTACAATGAGGTTTCTTTGGGTGCATGGTTCATAGGGTTTGGTTATGGTACTTTGGATGTGTCATTGCGGTCGATTGATGCGCTTCACCAAACTCAGATGGTTTCTAACCTTCAATGATTAATAGTACCAGCTGAAATCCACGCTGGCGCCTCTCAGCTAATAGGTCGGTGGGAAGTTTGGTTTTCAGCAGAACCCTTTATTTATTTCTATGTGGGAGGAACTTCAGGGTTTTTCTGGTGATCAAATTATGCAACCTAGGGGCATTTTACAAGAAGGCTATTTCAGGTACAGCAAACGTGGGGACACATGCTTGCCTTTGTTATATCTTCATGCACTTGTCATCTGGGACACGTTGAGCAGTTGTTCATATTGAAAGGACTTCCATTTGTTTGGCCTTGACTGGTTTTCACTCATTAACTACAGAAGGTGGGTTTTTACCTTGCCTAATCGAAAATTCACAGAGAAGCACACAAATACCAGCTACTGCTTTGATTAACCTGAGAAACTGTGTCACTCATCTGGAAGTAAAATGTCACTTGTACACACACTGAAACCACCAAAATGTCACAGGTAAGCAGTCTGAAAACCTGGCAGCTATGAGTGGTCAGGGTGATATAAGAATAAAACACACTCACTGCAATATTTAATTACTGTCTGTCCCATAATGTGCTGCTCGCTACAGATTCAGTGTCACTAGTACCTTCTCCAATCCTTATTTAATTTACTTTTAGCGCATCATGATCACGAGACTAAGTAAACGGGGCACTAGGTGAGTGCCATTCCATTTCTGGTGCTTTGCATTAGTTTTAATATATTCTTAGAGTTTCTTGTTGCTCAAATGGGTGTAATTTCTGGTATTTAAGTGTCCCTAGTCTTTATTGCTTGATTTTGCTCGCGAGAAAGTGTCACACACAGTTGTTTAAATGTCACTCATAATTACATTGAAATTATGAAAATGTCACCCATTGCAATCTGAAACCTTGGCAGTTATGCAGTACTCTGGCCTGAGAGTTCCGGATTAAATCCGGAGCGGGGCCCCCTCCATGTACCTTGCAGGGGGGCCCCCTCAACTTTCGTTACGCTACTGGGAAGTGTGAGATGGCAAAGGTGTCCTATCTATTTAGATGCATGACAGGACTCAGCTGCCAAATGTCAATGTTTCTCAACAGTTGCTTAGGCCTTCTTGCTCTCGGATTAGCATACATGGGGTAGTGGAATAGAACGTGTGTTTGTTCCTCAAACTGCTCTACGCAATTAGTCACATTTTGCACAGGTGAAAGATTTTAATGGTAAACTGCCAAACCATATCTTAATATACAGAAATTTGGCCAAGGTTGGTTCAACGTCCAGGTAAGATCCTTACGGATTAGGAACATCTTGGTTAGACTTCGTTTTGCAGCATTTAAAAGCATCAATCTAATGAGCCAGGTTTATATAAAAATGTAATCACCTATGCCAGTCCTGCGGTAATTGACGTGGGAGAGAGCCAAAGATCGGACGTGCCTACATGTCCTAATAGGTCATGAATTAGTCCTAACCATCCCAATTAATAACTGCGTGAGAAACCAAGGACTTCTTGGAATGCACCCTTATAATGTGTCCCCTCACACTCAGACTCATATTAGACAGGTCTCAAGTTGGCCAGCTATGAATTGTCCATCACCCTAAGATCCAATGACCGAGGTACCGTAGGAGCGCTAGAGGGCAGGATCAATAAATGTTTCAAGAAGCCCTTTTTGAAGCTTAGTAAATCTGATAATGTTCAAGAGGCCCGATAACTCAGTACCATACAGTGTGGTGGTAGACCTCCATTGACAGAGAAGTCAGGCATACACCATTCTCCCATGCAAATTGTATAGTTGCTTCTCTTCTCTGTGGAAGAAGGCTCCTGGACTTTGTTGTATGGTTCTTCCTTTTTAAATCATGAGATACATCTATGGCTAAATCTTTGAATTCATGCACCTGCTCAAGAGTTGATTTATGTAAACTGAAATTATCTTTGACCCCTTTATGTGGATGAAAGATCATAAACTTTTTTTTTTTAGAAGTGTCATAACCCAAAAACGTTGTGATATTAATCTCAGCAGATTTATCAAATAGGTTCTATAAACCACCAGGAGTATAGGGTATCATCGATGAACAGAAGTGTTGCAATTATGAATCTCCCTCATTTTAGTGCATAATTCCTCCATGCTTCAATAGCCTCTACCGCCTCATTTATCTAAAGAGGAGCAAAAGGACAGTATGATGAACACCTTTATTAACATGAAATTATTTAGTTGTTTTCTCTATAGGGCCCCATTGTACACTGACAAATTTTCCATCGTGGAGCCTGACCAAAATATGTCAGAGGCCTGGAGATAACTGATGTGCAACGAACTCCATAGAATGTGGTAGGGACATTACCAAAAGTATACTCTAAGTCATCAAACACCACATAAAGTGGTTCCATCTTAAGCAAAACATTGATTTTCAGTAGAACATAAAACCTAAGCTCGTAGTTCATCGTGCCATATTTTTTCCTTAATAGCAGTCTGGCAATGTGATAAAATGTGCTTATCATTGGGCCATTTTTCTATTCTATGTAGTAAAACACATGCAAGAAGTTTTGGAAGTTGTCTGAAAGGCTTATCGGGCGATAGTTCACAGGATATTTTTATTGCCTATCTTTTGTCAGGGTACTATTTCTATCCCCAGCCAGGATTCAGGTAGGGACATTAATACAGCATTGCTCAGGTAGGTAATAAATGTGCCCCATGGGTGCCATCTGATCTAGACAGATCACCCAGTATTTTGTCCAGGGTGGGTGCTTTTCCTCTTTTTTATTTATTAGCCGCCTGGATAATTTCATTCAGTGAACAGATGGATGTGCATCTTCTCTGCTGGTATAACTGTGAGGTGGAGTCCTATCCCAAATGGGATGCTTGGAGGATAATACAATGATGTACATTGTGCATACCACTATTATTCTTTGATATGTTGCTCAGGTTTTGTTTGCTTACTACCATAATGCACCAGAAGGTGCACAAACCGAACTTAACAAGTAGGGATACTTCTGTAATTCTAACTTTTCCACATGAATTCCATACTGCCCAATCTTTTCCCTTTTGGCTCAAAGTGACATGCAGTGCATCTTAGTCACCCAAGCAATCATTGACTCCCTTCCACCAATTCTGGAACATGTAAGGAATTTGTACGATAATATAGCTCAGGAGGCAATCTTATTGAACCCTTCAAAATAAATGCAGCAAATTGCCTCTGTTAGAAAATAATGTGGGCCTGCTGTAACATATGTGGGAGTAAGGTCTAGCTTTTATTTATTAAATTACTCCCGTAAACCATGATCATAACAAGCTAAATCTCTCCCACCCTTCTTATTTTCATGTAGAAAATGTGTGAGCATGCACATTTAAAGTGGGAACCAGACCAAGAATATTTGTATTGGGGCACTTAGAGGGTCCGACTCACAGAACTAACTTAAGACAAAATCCTAAGCTTACTACCATTTTGGTATTCACAGAAGGCACTTACTCATTTTGGTATCCACAGAAGGCACTTACTCATTTCGGTATTCACAGAAGTTTGGAGTCCTAACTTTAGGACTCCTAAATGCCTTCTGTGAATACCGAAAGTCTTAAAGTTAGGATTTTTCTCAGTTTAGGAGTAGTAAAGTTAGAACTTTACTACTCCTAAACTGAGAAAAATCCTAACTTTAAGACTTTCGGTATTCACAGAAGGCATTTAGGAGTCCTATAGTTAGGACTCCTAACTTTAATACTCCTAAACTGGTAAAAATCCTAACTTTAAGACTTTCGGTATTCACAGAAGCCATTTAGGAGTCCTAAAGTTAGGACTCCTAACTTCTGTGAATACCGAAATGAGTAAGTGCCTTCTGTGAATACCAAAATTGTAGTAAGTTTAGGATTTTGTCTTAAGTTAGTTCTGTGAATCGGGCCCAGAGTTTTCCAAGTTTTGAGGCGGGCTTTTGTGGCACTCTTTGGGGATACCAGTGGGTGATAATGACATTCATCTTGCGGTTTGTCACTGCCCAGCTTTGTTGGTAGAGCTGTAATGGTCCTATTGCTTGTGTGTTTATAAGACTCCATGAGGAATCATCAGATAGAGGCTTAACCTGTCCCTGATGCTATTTATCACTGTCCTGGTGTGTGTCAGCAATGGTACTCCCAGTTTGCTAGACCCCTTATGAAAAATAGAGCAGACTTGCCTGCATTTTCAACAATAATCAATATGCGGGTGGACCCAGGTTCTTTAGTTTCCACAATTACCTTTAGCCATCTCTTACCAAATACAGATACAAAATCTTTTTCTTTTGATAAAGACTCGACAATACTTGAACAGGTTTTGCATTGTCTCAACCCTCCCTCCCTCCCATTGTTCTCGTTGCCTTGCCTGCACTCTGCCTCCCATTATTTTTTGTTGTCTTGCCCCCATGCTTCCTCCTTCCATTGTCCATGTTGTCTTGCCCCCACCAATCTCTCATTTTCCATGTTGCCTTGCCTCCACCTTCCCTCTTGTTTGTTTGTGTTGCATTGCCCCAACCCTTCCCAGGGACATCTTAAGGATTTTGGGGGCCCTGGGCCAAAAATATTTTGGGGGCCCCTGTTCAGAACAGCTTTGAATTTATGGTCCAATTTGTGCTCCTGTTTTCCACGCCGTTTCCGCTTCCTCAGCTGCGTTAGCGATCCATTTCACATCATAGGCATTACCCTATATATTCCCGATGTAAACGGACGCGCGCAGCTGACTGCGGTAGGATTGTTTCCTGCTCTGCTACTACGTTTTTAATACTTTTTAAATAGTATACGTGTGGCTGAATTACTCTGTACTTTTTAACAATTTCTCCTACCATTTTTTTAACACAAATTTTATTAGGCATTTCAGATAAAACATTACATGGATAATTGCATATTTAAACAGGTGGTAATTACTAATAAGATAAGAAGTGATGTCCGAGGTACAGCTGTGACAGTGCATAATCTGATGTTGATGATTGCGTATGTTCAAACTTTACATAGTATCCATATTCAAACCCCAGAAGGAGTCAAGTTTATTTCCATTGGGTAATGAACTTATGTGGTGAATGCCTGAAGGGTATTATGTTTGATACCCATTTTAACCCACCCACTCCAATCCACCCCTTGAAACCGAACTCAAAACAACAAAACATTGCCGTTGTGATGAAACCTTATTATATCTTGGTAAAGTGTGCCAAGTGACATTCGCATCCAATATTGCTAGGGAGGACAAGGGAGAAGGGGCAAGAGGGAGATCAGGGGCAGGGGAGAAGAGAGGGGGGAAAGAGCAGTCGTCACACAAAAGAAACAACTGCCAAGAGTCCAGCCACTTTGGGGAAAGGGTCAAGTAGCTACCGCACCAACAGTTCATGGAGTCTGAGAATTAACAATTTCTCCTACCTATGCGCACTTGCACTTTACTTTATTCTGTTTGCCTACACCTCCTTAGCTGCTTCGATTCGCATCTCACTTTTCCTCCAGTCCTGGTCCGCCGCGGCTGATACACCAATTGTGTGGAGGGCTGGGGCTACTATCAGGCTCCTCAATTCCGCCACGCAGTTTCCGCTTCCTCAGCTGCGTTAGCGATCCAGTTTGCATCCTAGGCATTAGCCTATATATTCCCGATGCAAACGGACGTGACCAGCGGCTGCGCTTCTGGCGCGCCAAAGGCAAGCCTGTCTGCTCCAGTCAGTGTCCCGTGAGCGTCCGGCGCCAGCCATGCTGCCCAGCTCCCCTCCGGTGAGCTTCTTCCACTATATTACAATAGGGAAATACTGCTTAGCCTTAGGCGGCTACCATTATGTCAGTGTACAGCTGCTGATCCGAGCTTGGAGGAAGACTTTCGATGCAATAAGTGCAACTGGTCTCTCCTCCAGCACAGGAAACTCGCACCCAAGAACCTCCCACGCAACACTAAGTGTAAAAACAATAAGAAAACAGAGGACTTAAAGGCCACCCTTTTAAATTGTCACTCTATGCAAAAGCATGAACCACACATTTATGACCTACTTTTAGACGAACAGCCTGATGTTTCATTTCTTACTGAGACATGGCTGTCTGAAGCCTCCAACCCTACTATCACCTCGGCAATCACTATGAATTATAAAATCCTTAGGAGGGACCGACCGAGTGGGAAGGGGGGGCGGTGTCATAATAATTTACAATCAAGAACTAGACTGCTCTCCCATCCTGATGGAAAACTTCGAGGGCGCAGAGTTCTTAGGCTTCCGCTGTACCTTATTCCCCCATCATAGCATAGCTAGTTTTCTGATTTACAGACCTCCCGGTGCAAATGGAAATTTTAGTACCACGCTTAATACAGCCACCACCTCCCTGGACTTAAAGTACAATAACTGCCTTATTCTGGGAGATTTCAATATACATATGGACAATGGAAAATACCCTCAAACAATTTCCTTGATGGAGACGCAGCAGACCTGCAACATGTTTTCATCTATTTTTCGGCCACCCAGGAGAAGGACCATACCCTAGACCAAATCTTTCACAACTTTGACATATCAGTAAGCCTACCTCTTCCCATTACCTGGTCTGACCACCTCCTATTAAAATTCATCATTCCCAACTCTGACACAGCCCCTCGGGCTAACGCAGGGCAGAGGGTCCCTAATTACAGAACGTTCCATAAAATATCCATCCCGATGTTAGCAGATGCCCTCCGTCGTTCCTCAGCGGAGCTGTCTGGCTGCCCCGACTTGGACACCCTCTCAATAGATTCATGGCTCTGAACCAACATTGGTGCAGCTGTACCGGTTGTTTCCCGCTCCTCAAAGAGGTTGGCCCCACCAGCTCCATGCTTTAACGATTCCCTCAGATCTAGCAAAAGAAATTGTAGAAAAATGGAACGGAAATGGCGTAAATCCTATCTACCTGAGGACAGGAAGCTGTATAAAGACACCTTAAAAGCTCATTACATTATCGTGAAGGCAGCCAAGAAAAACTTCTTTCAAACCAAGATAGAAAATGCTTAAATAAGAGTAAGGAAATCTTTAGCATAGTTAAATCCTTTACCGCCCCGAAAGCCAGCACAAAGGAAGGGCCATGCACGGAAGAATGGTCTAAGCAAATAGCTCAATTCTTCCGCAAAAAGATCTCTGTGATCCAACAAGCCTTTACTAACATCTCAGAGGAAGAACTGATCTTCTACCTTAGTTCTAATAGCAAATTTCACCTCTTGAATCCTCCATCTTTACTAACTTTCCCTGAGTTTCAGCTTGAAGAGTCACTGACCCTTCTCCAAAGCATTAAGTTTGGCTCTCCTACCGACCCATGTCCAGCGAACATCCTGAACCTATTAGCTCCCACCATAAACCCACAGTAAACCAGCTCTTTAATGCTTCCCTCTCCTCAGGCAGCATGCCGAAATTATGGAAGAATGCCAAGATTCTTCCACTGATAAAAAAGGCTAAAGCCAAACCGGCAAAGCCTGCCAACTACAGGCCAATCTCCCGTCTTACGGCCCTCTCCAAAGTATTAGAGAAGCATGTAAACAAGGCCCTCCAAAAACACATTGAAGATGGGCAGCTCCTTCATGAGTCCCAATCCGGTTTTAGGGCTAACTACAGTACAGAGTCCGCTCTACTGGAAGAGACTGAATTTCTCAAGGGTAAGCTGGACCAGGGAGGCAAGGCTGTTCTGATACTGCTTGATCTGTCAGTGGCCTTCGATACGTTCCCACATGAGAGGCTCCTGGAGAGACTCGCTAACATCAGCCTGGGGGGGACCGCCTTAACATGGATGTCATCCTTCTTGGCAAATAGATCTCAGGAAATCTGGCTCCCCCCTTTCTCATCCCCGGTTCCAGCCATGAATGTAGGTGTCCCTCAGGGCTCCATTCTCAGTCCTACTCTTTTTAATATATATCTATCCCACCTTGCATTTCTGATAGGGGAAGAGGGCGCCAAAATAATTTCCTATGCTGATGACACTCAGCTGATTTTTTCATGTGAAAAAGAAACCAACTTTGACGGGGCAACGATTAGGTCTTGCCTCACAAAGGTTTTTAACTGGCTTAAGATCAATCAGCTGAAGTTAAAAGTTGTTTTCTTTGGTAATCCAGAAACGCGTGACTGGAGCTCTTGGTGGCCAAAAGATCTGCCGCCCCCGCCCGGGAAAAAGGAGAAAGTCAAAACCTTAGGAATTGTCATAGACAAGACACTCTCCATGCGCTTTCAAATCCAAAATCTAACTGGCACTTGCTTTGGCATACTCTGGATGCAAAACAAATTCCTGCCACTGTTACTGCTTGAGAGCAGAAAGATTGTGATGCAGTCTCTGGTGACATCAAAGCTTGACTATGTCAACAGCTTGTACCTCGGTCTTCCCAAATCCCTTATCCAGCGCCTACAAGTGGTACAAAACGTGGCGGCCAGAGCCATCCTGAGACCTAAACCCAGATCTAGTATGACCCCTATTCTTAAGTCTCTACACTGGCTCCGCATAAAAGAACAGATCGACTTCAAAGTAATGACCATCTTCTTCGAAGCTTTCCACGGCTTAGGAGCCGGCTACCTAAATAAGCGTGTTAATCGCTACACAACATATAGAAACCCTAGGATCTTCCAATGCCAACTTGGCCATCGTGCCTAAAATATGCTGTGCCCGCACTGGAGGCAGACCCCTCAGCTTTCTAGGTGTAAAATTGTGGAATAGACTCCCTGAGTCTCTGAGACTAACCACAGCCCTACTCACTTTCAGGAAGAACTTTAAATCTGCCTTTTTAATAACTGATGGGTCTTTTACGAACGTTTTCCACCCGCGGTCACGCGCCAGGACACTCTACTCTGAGTAGCTGTGCGCTTTATTAAATACACTATTTCATTTCATTTCATTAGGTCCCTGACAGTGCATAGGAACACTCGTCCAAATTCTAAGGGCCTTATTTATGAGGCCTTGCTTCACTTTTATGCCGACGGTGTGTCACTTTTTATGAAGCACCGGCAGCGTAAACAAGCAGTGGCATAGCCAATAGGTCTCGCTTTTGGGATATTTAGTTATGCAGCACAATATCCTTGGTGCAACAACATCAACTGTTGCATGGCTAAGCACTTATAAGGTCCCAAAGGCGAGACCTATTGGCTATGCCAATGCTTGTTGTTTTTTCTTTTGTTCATGAAAGAAATATTTAATTTTCCTCTTTGTATACCATTTGTATGCCACCATTCAGTGACGTCTTCAGAAACAACATAGAGCACCCACAAAAAATATATTTACAACATTGGTAAATCCATGAAAATGTGTATCTCAGACTGTGTGGATACTGAAAGTGGGGTGGTATGTCTGCCTTTGTACTTCCTGTCTGGGTCGCCAAACACAGCAAATGTACAGGGCAGTAAAAAATACAGTAATGTTCCTTATGCGCTGTATTTTATCTCTTAGCACCAGTGACAATGATTTTTCATTTTCCAAAGACAATCCTCCGCTTTGAGAGTTTGACAATGGAAAATTTAAAAAACAGTGCCGGGTCCATCTTGCTGCAATGGTATAGTGGACGAGCCGGCACTCAGTTATTGCCGCAACTGCTCCTGTCATGTCAGCGAAAACAGTTTTGAAGAGAAAAGTTTGCCTGGTCCACTGCCATTACTAGAGTTTGTGAGTGGCTGGAGCTGAGCCAATGGAGATGTTACCTCCTCCTCCACAGCCGCTTGGGGAACCGCTTGAAAACTGTAAACGGTGAGAAGAGTAAAAGGAAGGTGCCAGCAATCAGGATGAACTTAACTATTAAGAAACGATCACAAGGATAAAATTAAATCAGAGTCCATGTATTCTCTGCACAAGGCGTCAAAGCTAAACAAGCATTGGCCGCGCAGCTGTAAAAGTAACGACGCGCGGCCGTGAAAGTCATCGCGATCACGGTGAAAGCGAAAGTGATCGCGATACTCGCGCTCTGTGCTTGCAAAAATGAAATTCATAAAAACGCGAGTGGTGACGCGTGTGGTGCGCACGCGCGACGGGAAAAAGTGCTGTGCACGTCGCGCGTGCTTGTGTGCGTAATAGCAAGCTGGTGGCCGGCAAGGTAGCACTTTTGAAGCAGCTACTAAATGTCTCGCCAGATCAGCGCTTGCGCTGGCTCAGGCGAGACCTAAAAATAGGCCATGTTGCGCCCTATTTACAAAGTGACGCATCTAGGTAGATGCGTCACTTTGTAAACCCCAGCACCACATTATATCTGTGCCAGGTAAAATGTATGCAGGTTGGGTGTTCCCCCGCAAAAAGCCTCGTAGAAGTGGCGCATTGAAATCTAGGAGAACTCAGTGCGCCAATTCTAGGACGCCATTGCATCAATATCTTACACCTGCCTCACAGCAGGCGTAAGACTAATGCAGGACCTTTCAAATGGGGCTTGCCCCATGTGAAAGGACACATTGCTGGAGTTGCGTCTATTTTCAGACACATCCCAGCAATGCATCTCTTTTGCGCCTACAAATACATCAGAAATACTGACGTATCTGTAACTCCTTGCGACATGATGAGTCATACAGTAAATATTACGCATCCATCATGTCGCAAGGAGGGCGCACTAAGAAGTGATGCATCCCTGCTTTCACACAGCGATGCATCACTTCTCATAAATAAGGCCCTAAATGCGTTTACATCTAATATTCAGGGATGGTTATGTGTATTTTCAACATTGTAACACAGCATTAGCTCACCAATATTACTGCAAATATTCTCTGTGACGCCCTCCCATTTCTTATATGTTAGGCCTTTTTTTTGATGTAAAAGAAACTTTTTTTATGTATATTGCATGAAACATAAAAACAACATTTCTCTGCAAAATGCCTGTACTAGACTTACACATCAGGTACATAAAAATAGATTAAAGGAAAACAGTATTTAAAACAATCTGTTTAAGAAATATTCAAGGTCATTAGGGCAAAACTCTGGAGAACGGAGCTGACTCTGTCAGGGGGCCCCCTGAAAGGCTGGGGCCCTGGGCCAGAGCCCACTTTGCCCATGCATTAAAACGTCTCTGACCCTTCCTCCTGTTGTTTGTGTTGCCTTGTGCCCACCCTCCCTCTTGTTGTTCATGTTGCCTTGCCCCCATGCTTGCTCCCTCCGTTGTCCATGTTGCCTTGCCCCACCCTCCGTCTCATTGTCTGTGTTGTCTTGTCCCCACCTTCCCTCGTTACCTTGACCCCACCTTCCTGTGTTGTATTGCCACCACTTTGCTTCCGGTTGTTCGCATTGTCTTGCCTCCACCCTTCTTCCCGTTGTTTGTGTTGCTTTTCTCTCCACCCTCTCTCCCGTTTTTTTGTGTTGGCTTGCCCCTACACTCCTTCCTGTTGTCCATGTTTCCTTGCTAGTTCCCTCCCTCCCACTGTTCATGTTTCCTTGCAAGTTCCCACCCTTGCTCCCATTGTCAGTATTGCCTTGTTCCCACCCTCCCTCCCATTTTGTATGTTCTCTTTATTCGCATTGCCTTGCTCCCACTCACCTTCCCTCTTTCCATTGTCTATGTTGCACCTTCACCCATCTGCCCTCCCTCTCTTGTCCATGTTCCCCATCATAACAAAAAAGCACTCTGACTCAGCCACTGCTGGCCGCCTCATAGTATTCCTCCAGTGCTTAATTTGTAAGACAATAAGTTCCAGGGCACTCGTTTGAAGGCTATCGCAGGTTGCACTACACATTGCCTCAGACAGTGCTGCCAAGGACAGTACCAACACAACTACTAACCATTACACTCCTACCAGTGTGACAGTTTAGACTATTCAAGGCCCCAGCGTTATAAGAATTGATTGGACACAAGGTATAGTCATTTTTAATGTATTTTGAATTTATAAACAACGGTTGTTGTGCTCATCTCTAAATCAGTCAAACAGCACCACCATGCGGCAGACGGTCTTAAGTGCCGGTGTTGACAATTAAGTGTCATTGCCAAGCACCGGAAACCACCAGCACAAAATAAGCACTGCTCCCCCCCCCCTTCGTCCATCCTACTGTTGTCCGTGTTGCATCTCCCACCCATCCGTCCTCCCTCTGTTGTCCATGTTGCCCTGCCCCACTTGCCATAACAAATACAAAAGTGTAATTATGCAGACAACATTGGCTGAATCAAAGCGCTTTTTCCCCCCCATCTGCCCCTGTGTTGCCTCACCTTATTCCCTCCGCGTTGCCTCATATCCCACCCTCCAGCACTGGACACCTCTTAGTGCTTTTGTTTTTTAACTTTCAACCATATTACACAGAATGGATGCAGTACAACAAGGTTTAAAAAACCATTGACAAAGCCAATTTCTCGCCTAGGCAAGACCTATTGGCTTTAACAATGCTTGTTCCTTCCTGTCTGTACTGAAATTCGCATGGAGGCATCCAATGCCATCCTGCCGGCCGAGCCATTGCCTTTTCTTTCTATGCCTAGGTTATCAGACATCTGGTTATGGCCAATGAGGGAGATTAGTGCTGTAGTAGTTATGTTTAGGCAGGAATTATTTGGGGCGTCAGGTATGACAGCGCTATGATTGGCTGACAGCAGCCTGACGATTATGCCTCTCCATGTGAACTGTTACCTTATTGGAATCACTGCCTCTGATCTCCTTCGCAGAGTGAGCCTTCACATTTGGAAGCTCACAGCTCTGCCCTTTCCTTTCGTTACTACTCAGGGTTTGCTCTAAGCCATTGTACCAGGCCAGTGTTCCAGGTCACAGTAAAGAGGACCTGTCAATAGGCAATTTGTAAACTGTCACCTTCACCCTGCTGCACGAATCTTATTCACCTTCCTAAATCGGAGATAATTTATTGTTTGATTAATTAAAATTATTACAATCGTTTGGAACATAATTAAAAGACAATATCATAAAAAAGGCCACAAGCTAAAATGCAGTACAGTGTTAATATGAGCATAGCACCAGTATATATAAAAAAATAAATTAAAAGACAAATCACAGTATTCTCATCCAGTAGCTCACCCCAGACAAAAGTATATGGTAAAGGGAATATCTTGAAAGTGCTGTGTGCCTATTGCTGTGTAGGTAGATTGACATTACCTTATCAACAGGATTAATACAGATAACATATCTAAAACCGCTGACTTGCGACCATTCATTTCTTGTCGACAAAACATGTGCAATTCCTTTGGTGTGAGATTGCATGTGAGCTATAGTGCATATCATTAGTGGAAATCATATCCGCTACTTAGGTGGCAGAAAGATTTTACATCTAGAGCCTAGTTTGAAATGTAAAGCTTCGTGAACAAAGAATTGCTATGGACGATAGATGCTCTGGCTGAATTGTTTTCCCTGTCATTTCAGTCTGTTGAAACAGTACCGAAAAAAGTTCTTTGTGCATGTGGGCTAGCTAGTAATCTCGACATTACTGCAGACGGAGCCGTAAACCAAGTAGCAAAAATGAAGTGCGCTGGTGAAAGATAGTGGACTCGGGCTGGCTAGTAGCAAAGGTGATTAAAATAGCCTGTTGACCATATCCACCTTCCTGGAGGTATAGGCACTGTAGCAGAAGATGTCTTGCAGGTCAATCAATCAGGGAAATGTAAGCGCGCTACTCACCCGTGAGGGTCTCAAGGCGCTGGGAGGTGTACACAGATCCGTTCAGCTGAAGAGCCAAGTCTTGAGAGCCTTCCTGAAGGTGTTCAGGGAGGGGGCGTGTCTGATGTCTGTCACTAGCTCATTCCGGGTCTTGGCTGCAATGTGAGAGAACGAACTTCCGCCTGCTCTGGCTCTGTGGATGCGCGGGGTTTCAGCTACTGTGAGGTTGGCAGACCGGAGGTTTCTTTTGGGTACATGGGAGTTTATTCTGTCGTTGAGGTATTTGGGTCCATTGTGTTGTAGGCATTTGTAGACGTGAGTGAGGATTTTGAAGGTGACTCTCTTCTTCATGGGGAGCCAGTGGAGTCTCCGCAGGTGTTGGCTGGTGTGTTCGTGCTGGGGGATGCCGAGGAAGAGTCTGGCCGCGGTGTTCTGTATTGTCTGGAGTTTGCGTAATAGGACTTGTTGATTCCGGCGTAGAGAGCGTTTCCATAGTCCAGTCTGCTGGTTATGAGTGCGTGGGTGATTGTCTTCCTTGACTCCGGGCGGATCCATTTGAAGGTCTTTCGAAGGATGCGGAGGGTGTTGAAGCAGCTGGAGGTGACAGCGTTGACCTGTCTGTTCACGGTGAGGGATGAATCGAGTACTATGCCAAGGTTTTTGGCGTGGTCTGAGGGGGTAGGTGGGAGTCCGAGGGCAGTGGGCCACCAGGTGTTGTCCCATGCTGAAGGGGTGGTTTCAAGGACTTATGTCTTCTCAGCATTGAGTTTTAGGCAGTTGTTGGTCATCCAGACTGCGACGTCTTGCATTACTCTCTGGAAGTTGAGTTTTGCAGTGGTGGGTTCTCTGGTGAGAGAGAGGATGAGCTGGGTGTCGTCGGCATAGGATATATTGTTGAGGCTGTGTTGTCGGATAATGGATTCGAGGGGGGCCATGTAGATGTTGAAGAGGGTCGGGCTCAGCGATGGCGCCCTGTGGGACTCCGCAGGTGATCTCCATGGGGGAGGAGAGGAAGGATAGTAGTCTGATCCTTTGGCTTCTTCCGGTGAGGAACGATCGGTTCCAGCCCAGGGCAGTTCCTTGTATGCAGGCGTTGTGTAGTCTGTCGACTAGTGTGCGGTGAGAGATGGTGTCGAAGGCTGCAAACAGGTCGAGGAGTATAAGGGCTGTGGAGTGGCCTTGGTCCAGGAGGGTGCGGATGTCGTCTGTGGCAGCGAGTAGGGCGGTCTCGGTGATGTGGTTGCTTCGGAATCCGGATTGGGACGGGTCGAGGACGGCATTCTCTTCGATGAATCGTGTCAGTTCCCTGTTGACTGCTTTCTCTGCCACTTTGGCGAAGGGGAGGAGCGAGATGGGCTGGTAGTTCTTGAGGTCGGTGGGGTCGGCCGAGGGCTTCTTGAGCAGGGGCCTGACTTCAGCGCACTTCCAGTCGTATGGGAAGGTGCCTGTTGTGAAGGTGGTGTTGATGGTTCGTTGCAGTTCAGGTGCGATGGTGTCTGCGGCCCTGTGGTAGATGTGCGGGGGGAAGGGGTCGGTGGGGGCCCGAGTGGATGCCTTTTATAGTTGTGGCGGTGTCCACGGTCGTGATTGGTGTCCAGTTGGAGATGGTGGTCTGGCTGGTGTCTCTGGGGGCGGATGGCCGGCTGTGGCGTCTTGTGGGTGGTCGGCGAAGTATTCGTAGAGTGTTCTGATCTTGAGGTGGAAGTAGATTGCAAGCTTGTCGCAGAGGTCTTGGAACGGGGAAATGTCTGTGGCTTCGCTGCGTGGGTTGGTGAATTCCTGAATGACACTGAAGAGTTCCTTGGAGTTGGAGGAGTTGGAGAGGATTTTGTTGGGATGAAATTCCTTTTGGTTGTTCTGATTTGGTTGTGGTAGTTTGTCATGGCGTCCTTGTAGGTGGAGTGACTGTTGGTTGACTTGGTGTTCCTCCATTTCTTTTCCAGGCATCTGCAGGTGCGCCTGGCTTCTTGGAGATCGGTGGTGAACCAGGCGGCTTTCCTGGGGTGCTGTTTGCCGGGGTTGTGTAGCGGGGGGAGCTCGTCTGCGCAGTTTGAGATCCAAGTCTGGAGTCCTCTGGCTGAGATGTTTGCGTCGGATGCCCAGGTGGGGTTGTCTTGGGTGAGGGTGGAGTTCAGTTGCTCATCCGTAACCTTGCTCCAGTTCCTTCGTGGTGGGCCGGGTGGTGGTTTTGGTGCCTTGGGTTTGTCGACGGTGAAGTGAATACAGTGGTGGTCAGTCCATGGTGGTTCCGTTGTGTGGCTGAAGTGAACGCTGTTGCCTGCAGCGAAGATGGGGTCTAGGGTGTGTCCCACTCTGTGTGTAGGTGTGGTGACGAGTTGGTTGAGTCCGTTGTTGGCGAGGTTGTCCCGGAGGATGGTGGAGTTGGGGTCGTTGGGGTTGTCGAGGTGGAAGTTGAGGTCTCCAATGAGTATGTAGTTAATGGATGCGATGGAGTGGGGTCTGTAGACGAGGGTTCCTTGGAGCGTGGTGTTAAGGCTGGTCTGGATCTGGAAGTGCAGGCGTTCGGCGGAGGAGAAGGTTTCGCTGGAGGTGGTGAGGCGGAGGGTGCTCTTGTGGGCGATGGTGAGGCCCCCTCCCAGGTGGTTTGGGCGGTCCTTCCTCTGGATCTTGTATCCGTCCGGGATGGAGGTGTTGATGTCGGGGCGGAGGCGGCGTTGGTCCAGGGCTCCATGAAGAAGGCGATGTCGGGCGAGAGAGAATCGAGTGGGTTCCAGATCTCTGTGGCGTGTTTGTGTACGGAGTGCACGTTGAGGAGGATGCATCTTAGGGTGTAGTCGGCACAGCTGTCAGCGGTGCTGGAGATCGGGGTGGCGGTGAAGGTCTGATGGCAGTGGAGGCAGGAGAACTGGCTGTGGGTCGAGTTCGGCGAGGCCTGTTGACAGTCTCTGAGTCTTCTGGGGTTGAGTGCGAGGAGGGCGGCAGAGTTGTAGTGGTGGAGGATCGTGGATCCAGGGTTCCTGGCGCTGGTCGCGGTCGGGTCGCAGTCGGGCGCAGACGGGCTTGCCTTAGGCGTGCCTTTGGCGCACCAGCGGCACGCCTACTGTGCGCGTCGCTACGCGACCACTCAGAATTTGCCTGGGTGGCCCTTACTTCATGGCTTCTGCCTTGCAATAGACAAGCCTAACAGGAAAGTGATCTGGCGATGAATTATGTAAAGAGGTCAGTGTTAAGCAGTTGCTGGACAAGACAGGTTGGAACCAATAACTACACCAGATGTTGCTAAGGCATACATGCCAACATTTTGATATTGGTAAATGGGAGATTTCGAAAAGAAATCGGGGGACTGTATTTTCCCCATTAACCTATGTTGAAATACAGGCAATTTCAGGCAGGAGACAGCTGACATAAAACCATTTTTGGCTTTAAAAATCGAGATTCTTCCCCCTGAATCAGGTCTGTTGACCTATAAACTAAGGATAAGGGTGAAGAAGCCGGGTTCAATGTTCTAGATCCACTTTGGAACCTTGAGCCGATGGTATTGCTTTTCAGCATGAAAGTGTGGGGGAGAGAAATCGTTAGCAGAACAATCATTTGAGTTTCAATTTACTACGACTCTTAAGAATCAGAGACTACCAATTAAGATTAGTTGGTTTATTACAACGCCTAGAACAACTGGACGTACAGGCACCTCAAAGTGAGGGTGTAGAAATACATTGGAACTAATACAAAGCCAAATCTACGGATGAAGTTAAGGAGGTGCAACATGCACAAAATGAGTAGCTTGAGAATCAAGATTCAAAAGATTATGGAGCAGATGTCCAGATTGCCCTCATCTGAAGTATGTGGGTATAAAGCATTAATCTACCCCTACACTACCACTAACGTGACATCCCTACATAGCATTTCCCAGGCAAGATCAGTTAAGGTGTCAGCATGTGAAGCCTTCCTAAGAAGTCTCTCCACATCAGTTGGGTCAAGCAGCATAAAGCTACTAAAACAGAGCTCATTCTAAGATGCTCTCTCTCTCTCAAGGCCACCTCCTCATAGGTAACTTTCCAGTAGGCAATGATGCTCCCACGCTTGGCGGGATGACCTTGAATCCCAGGCTCACTCCGATGAGAAAGTACAACAGTTCTCCACTATCAGTATCAACACTCAATGTATCCTCTTCTCCCTAAGCCTAACTCCTAAAACAAAAACATTATTCTAACTAACAAGGATGATTCTTCCACCTGCAACAGAAACGTGAGCAAGAACAAATCCAACATGCACATGAAATTCAACTATTAAATCTAATGCGAGAGCTTCCAGGTAAAATGCATTTCAGGCCTACAAAAATCGGGCAACATAAGAAAATGGCATACAGGCCTTCGAAATTTCATATAAATAAACACTCTTTACTGAGCACTTCTAAATTAACATGTTACATAAGCACATTGGATACGTAAATAATTGTCAGCAGCATACAAGAAACTACACGTTAATGTTTTCAGCTAATCACATCTAGTTTCAATGTTAATCTCTTTACGATTACATTGAAATGTCCCTAATACACCACAATTCACGTAATTAGAGGTTCATGTTCTACTGTCTCAGGTTAATACAACAAAGGAATATATATGGGTGCAGACTACTCGTGATTATGAAGCATCCGTACAAATGAAAAAATGAATGTTACGCTACATAAAGAGTGGCTTATAGAGTGCATGCAACGTGATAATCTTGCATGACGTGGATGAGAGAAGAACCTGATATGTTATGAATACTTGTTTTGATATGCTCCCAATACTTTTCAATGCATAAGTTTAACAAAAAATTAAAAATCTGGTGGTACTCTTGATAGAATGTTTACAATTTTAGAATGTATAAGAAATTTCACATCAATTAGTACTCACTTACAGTTGTAAAAATATGAAAATATGCACATTACCACTGTGTGCCTCTTACTTTGAATTCAAGTGCAGGCTGGACAAAAGCCCAACTGCTGAACTTTATAGGCTTCTGGGTGGTGATAAAGAGCTCCACTTGATCCTGATGCGAGCCTGCAATGCGCACCGGTTGCCACCTTTCCTCATAACCTCCTCCTGGTATGCCTCAATTCGCAGTCCCCTCTCTCGCCCCCCTCCACAACAGCAGGCAGATTGGCAAACTCTGTGAAGATGGAGCGGGGACCCAGTGGTCGGGACCCAGGAGCACAAGGTTGCAGAGGTACTACCATGCCCAGCGATTTCCAGAGAGACCATAGGGTGTTCATGCACTTTCTCACAGACAGCAAAGCTGCAGGAGGAGGAGGAGGAGCTGGAGTAGTCCCTCAATGCCACAGAAGCAATCTTCTCGAGGCCTATGGCTGCCTCAATTCGTATCGTTGGAGTCTAGCCACTTGTAAACCGATTAAGTGACAATTTGTGGCTGTGTATCTGTTTGTAAATTTCCTAAAAATATACATAGATGAAAGAAAACAGCTATTACAGCAACTGAGCAGTTGTTAGAGTGGTCTTTGTTTAGGTGGTCCTTAAGGTCTCAAAAATGAATATGCTGCTTTTTTTTGCAGACCTTTGTCAGCCATATTTAGTGTCCTACCTTTCAAGACAACAGATGCTTCTTCAACTCTATTTCCTATGACAACTGTAGTCTGCTGCTGAATACCATAACCATCATTAAATGTATCCTCCACAAAGAAATGTCTACAATGAGGAAAATGCCATTTAATGATCAGTGTTGTCCTTATCAGATAGGCATACGACAATGGTGGTTCCTTTATTTGTGCCTTTGTACTCTGCCCTGCTGCATATTGACAGTCCATTCATGTACAGTAGAAAGTGTAGTGGGGTGCTGTGCTGGTTTTTGAACATGAACAGATTGTCCCTGCTGCTGCCAGCTGCTGTGCCCCATTATCAGTGTTCTGACCGGTAGCAGAGAGGCTCATTGCGCATGTGTGTGCATGTGGCTGGGAGAAGCCTTAGACTGCCACAAAAAGCACACAAAGCACTGAAAGAGTCATGGCTGAAACTTTCAGTTCTGCTACAGGTGTACCTGAAGCAGCAGGTGTAGTCATGGTCCCAGCCATATCACAACTCCGCTTTTCCTCACCTTGTCATAGGCTGGGTTTGGAATCAGCAAACCCACCGCAGCCAATGACAAGCTGGGTAAAGGTGGAGTCAGAGAAGGAATCTCTAGCTCCACCTTTCCTCTCCAGGAGATTTGGAACACTAAGTCAGGGTGGATCCACCACAGAGGTCCAGGCTTGCAAGTCAATATTCTCTTCACTATGTCCTCCTTATTGTCTCCTGACCTGCTCTACATCCCATGTAGGAGCACAGAAGACAGAGAGTTACACTGGGCAGTTTTCTGTCTCCTGAGACACATATAGACAGGGTTTTCAAGAATTCAACTTTATTATCTGTAATAATATGCTTCATTATCCCCTTCAGAGCAAACTCCTTTTTTTAAAAACTCATTGACTACCTTGGTATTATCTATGCTAACATATTTAGGGGATTATTTATAAGCCCCTTGTGCCACTGGTGCGTCACTTTTTGTGATGCTTCTGTTAGGGTGACCAGAATTTTAAAGCAAAAAAATGGGACATTTCACAAAAATAGAAAAAGGACTATAATATTACATCAAGCCAGCGCACAGAATGACAG
Organism: Triturus cristatus; assembly: GCF_964204655.1. Classification (NCBI taxonomy): domain Eukaryota; kingdom Metazoa; phylum Chordata; class Amphibia; order Caudata; family Salamandridae; genus Triturus; species Triturus cristatus. The sequence goes on from NC_140582.1 coordinate 323,905,976, forward strand.
CGCTCCTCAGCAGAGAATTACAAAACAGGCAGTAAGAACATACATAAGATGCTATTTTTAAACCCAGTAGCTTGCCTGTGAATTAAATTGCTTTCTTAGAACAACTGCTAACTATCCCCGTTTTGAAAAACATAAAAAAACACCTCCCCCTGTTTTTAGTCGACCCTCTCCAAAAACCGGGACATGAGCTGAATTTCTCGAAATCTGCCCGGACAGCTGTTGAAAAATAGGGACCGTTCTGGCAAATCCGGGATGTCTGGTCACCCTAGCTGTGGTGGCACAGGAGCCTGCTCCATATTTACCAGTCAGCACTAAGCTATTTTTTTTTGCTTAATGCTGCATTGTAAATTTCGTACAATTTTACGCAGGTTTTCTACGTTAAAGGGGTGATCAATGCGTGTTGCTGGGGGCATTCCCAGCAACATCCATGGCTTTTTGACAGTGCCTCAGATTTACGGAAAATTGTAATTCTGAGGCAGTGCCAAAAACATACGCCTCCCCAGGGGATGCCCAAGGAAGGCACAATGAGGAAAAATATCTTTATTTCTCCTTGTTTTCCTGTTTCTATGAGTGCTGCGTTCTGCAGCACACATAGAATGAGGAAAAAGCCTCTTGTTGAATGAGGAAAAAGCCTCTTGTGATTGTTTTTGTGCAGGCAGGTTTTCCTTCCTGCACAAAAATAATCATCCTCACAAAGCAGGCACCCTTGCACCATGGTGCAAAGGTGCCTGCCTTGGCGCACAAAATCCCATTGTTGATAGATATGGCGCATTCCTGCCCTTTTACTTAGCCATAGGGCAGCACTGCAGGAAGGCCTGCGGCGCTGCCCTACGGCAAAAACTAAAAAATGAGGCACTTAGTTGTCTCCACCTGTAAGTAATAGTCAACCAATAACAACACAAATCGTTAATTTGGAGACAACTATTTGAATGGTACCATGATATCCAATCCTAGTTTAGTCCAGGGTTCATTAGACACGTCAATAGAAGAGAGAGGGACTGAGTCTAACTGCTTGTTTTTATAATTTCTCGCACACAAAATGTACCCTTTAACTATCTGTTCCACATGGTGCTCAATACGTGGTCACTAATTCAGGCCCTAGCCTTGGTTAAGTTCCTGCCCAAGTGGCCTTTGGGTGCCAGATTAATTATTTTCTCCCTCAAACTCTCCAGAGGCATTACCCTGGACCCTCTGAATAGATTTGCTTCTACCAGACATAACTCACATTTCATGTACCAAAAACATCTTAGTGACTCAGGCAAATCTCTACTTTACAGTCAGTCTTTCAATACACATTCCTTGACTGTATGAAAAATATCGCCTTCTTCTTTAGCATCTTCCCATTTTTTTCCAATGATGGCATCCCCCCACACCCAACAAATTGGAGTATCTGCACTGCTGCCTTCCTCTCCTTCAATTGTAAAGCGAGACAATTAGCAAAATGGTATTGATTCCCAGGTAAAATACTCAACATGTAAATGTGTTTACTAAAATCTTTCAACCATCTCCTAATCCTACGTGTCAGATTTTCACTCTTCTTGCATGAAATCATCAGAGCCATAGAACAAAGTTTAAATCCTGTTCCATCCAGGAAAAAGCCAAAGTTTCTCTCTCTCTATAACTGAATAATGTTGTTTGGCACCCTTGAGAATGTGACGTAAATGTAACCACTTGTTCCTGCTCTCCACTATCTGGGACAAAACAGCTCTTAACATTGATGATTTAGATCTGTGGTTGCACACATCAAAGTGTCCCAAAGTAGGTACACAATGAATACATTTCTATTACAAAGTTCTCTTCACAGTCCTGTAACCGCCCAAAACGTGCCATTTTTTTAGATGAAGTCTCAATTGCTGTAATACGCTGAAACTTTGAGTAAAATTTTGCGAGCCTTAAAAATAACATTACTGGATCATGCTCTTCAGGCACAAGTGCTTTCATAATACTCTCAGCCAGCTCTAGTGTAGGACTCACACCTTCACCAGAAACTGTGTGACTCAAATACATGAGTGTAGTCAGACAGAACTTAATCTTATCCTTTATCAATTGCTTAAGAACTAATCTTAGTTTTTAGTCTATTCTTAAGAACCAATCTTAAACCACTGTCATGCTTTTTCTTATCTTCATTGTAAACCAAAATATCGTCATTGAAGAACATAGACTGGTAACTCCTTCTAGTACAATTTTCATTAGCGTCTAAAAACATGAGGCCACCGAAGCTAAACCAAATGGTATCCAAGAAAACACAGAATGCCCTCAGAATAGTAACACAAGCTGCAAAATGGCGGGAATTGGGGTGCTGAATAACCTGGTGGTATGCTGATGACAGATCCTTCACACTTAACAACTTCACATCTCCAAGTACTTTCAAAGCTTCTGAAATATTAGGCAGTGACTGAAGGTCGATCATAATTTGCCTGTTGCGATCTCTGAGGTCAACCCCCATACTATGGCCCTTCCCTCCATACTTGGGTGCCAAAATAACTGGAGCAAAACACTTGGGAGACTTAATTTCTCCTATTACTCCAAGTTTGAGTAATTTCTCCAACACATTTTTCAATGAACCTAACATTAGGGTGGGTAACTTCCTCACCTTATGCACCACAAGAAAAGCATGGATTTTAAGCACAAGTTTGTCCTAAAAGTTTTTCCACAACCCCAAATCCTTCCTGAAACTCTCAGGTATTTCTTCCATAATATCCATATTTTCAGGACAACTGTCAATGAAATGTACTTGTTTGGGAGCGTTATAATTCACCATGATACCCATGTTGTCTTGGTGATGCCATCATAACATGTTGTCCACCCTTTTTGCCCCATAAACCTTACCCACATTTTCTCTATCCTGAAAACGATTTTCTATCACTGCATAACCCAACACATACATTTTTGTACTACTACACCCAACCAAGTTTATGTTAAAGGGTGTAGGTATAATTTCACCCTTGCCAAAAATCCTCCCCCAATTTTAAACTCCCACTATGGAATATGGTGACCCTGACTCTGCTAATACCATAATCCTCCTACCACTGAACATTATTTTCACACTCTGGCATCGTTACTGGTTCAGCATCAACCCCACAACCTTATCTCACTCTATGAATATTTCTTTTGTTACTCTTAATCACATTCTGAACTTTCCCACTTTTACACACATGTGCATAATGGCCTTGCACATCACAACCTGGGTCTCAACATAGACAGCTTCCCTTGAAAAACTCTTAAAATCCTGTACAAAACTGCCTATTCAATGTAAATTATTAAGGCAACAATATTAATGATAAACAAAAGAAAAAGAACAATTGAACAATCAACAATGAACAAGGAATTGATTGAAAGAAAGAACCAACTAAATTATTTACAAAAAGTACAAAATATATTTTATTAATAGTCAATTCAATAATAAAGAAATTCAATCATACTGTTCCAGTGTTATCTCCACTCACACTCTCATATGATCCACATTTACATTTAAAAACAACATTTAAATGACAAACAATTGTTCAAGGATTTTGATATTTAGCATACGTCTTCATGAACAGACAATGTGGCACAATAATGTTTCACTGTTGTATTCTACGCGCGTTCCGGCGCTGGAAGAGTGCCTTCGTCAGGAAAGGCCACAATCAGAAAACGATGATATCCTATTATCACAAGAGCGATCACCCTGATCTGTCTCTTAATGTTATAGCATAGTCTCTGCCCCAAGCTGCATCATTTGCAACTTAATTAAAAAAATTGTCAATTGCAGAAATCTCAGTTGTAGATCCGTCATGCGTAATACAATATTGGTATAATGGTGTTGGTACATTATCACTGCCTCGAAATACGGCCACTTTTTATTGATGGGGGAATGTTTGCGTATTATTTAATTTACCATCATTATGGGGGCATAATGGAAAGAGTACATGCAGAGCAAATTATGGTGCTGTGGAACGGCAAAGTTTTATTGAAGACCGGATCTATTCAGTAGAGGGAGTTGCCTGTTCGATATTGGCACTGTCACGATAAGCGGTGCCAGATGAAGGGACATACGCGTGATGTGGGGAGTGTATTGAACAAAAAAGCATTTAAGAAGCCCTTAGGGGTTAGGTGTATTAAGAACACACTTTGGGAATGTGATTGGAACAATATGCTTGCGAAGCTATGTTAACACAAACATATTTGCAGGTGACGTGATTGTGTGCAGTCACCTGGTGGGCACGTGATCAGCTGACGTGTGTGCCGCTATGAGATGGTTGCAGGTATGAGGAATCTTTGCAACCGTCTGGTACCTATGCATTTGCATCTGTTAAATCCTGAGTTTTTTGGAGTGTTAATAATTCGGTGGTATTTACCTGTGGCACGTTCTTTCTTTCTTTTTAATGTCAGACAACTATAGGCTTGATGTGAATCTTGCATGAAGTGATAACTTGGAACCCCTGCAGCCCTGATGAAGTTGCACAAACTATTGGTAATGAAACATGTTGGCTTTTCATAATTGAACATGGTTTGATCAAAAGCTTTTTTAATTGGGACAGCTTACAGCACTAAATAAAGTTACGTCGAGCTAGTAAGCTGCACTGCGTTTGAATGGTGTCCATTGGGCACTTGTAGTGATATTGTGCACTGACAGTTCATTTACATTTAGGTTTCACTGTCCTTTTCCTTTTCCTTCAGGTTTTCGAGATTTTCACGATAGAACACACACTTTCTTTTTCTTTTATGGAGAGAAAGCTACCGATGATGATAAGTGAGTGTGCTAGTGAGTACCAACCAGCAACCCCCTTGGTGTTATGGCCGTGAGGTGCTTTCTCTCCTTTCTCACACTTTTTCATGTTTGGGTGGGATGGTCCTATGTTTTACTGACATTTCTGTTATAAATAAAACACCATGACACTTTGATTAGCGATAAGTATCGCTCTTGTGAGGAAGTACAGAAAAATATTGGAAACCCCTCTAGTGTCTAGCACTTAAAAATAGGTGTCTAAGTCAAGTCAGGCCTATTGTTGTTTATAGGTTGTTGAGTGGGGGCGGCCTGACTTTTTTCTCCCCCTGATGCTCCAGCTGTGTTGATTATGGTGTTTTGGACCAAGGTAAGGTCGTAAATAAAGAGATAATAAGATGTGCACCAATTCCAGGAATATCACTGGTGGATACGTCACACGTAATGCAGTATTGGCGTAATGATGTTTTGAAACAAGAAAAAGCCGGAAATTAAGAGATAATAATAGTTCAAACGATGCATTTTGAATAGGGTGATTTTTAGAAATGCAACATGTGCGCCAGATGAAAAAGTCCTCCTCACGCTTCGATAGTGCGTGAGAACTGCCTATTCACCTGTTGCACATGCTCAACTGCAACAAAAAAACCATTGCATCCCACAAGAAGCAGCAAAAACCTGTATTACCACAAAGACAAACAAATGAAATTGCATCTCAAAGAAAAACCCTTGGAAATCACTAGAGTCAGGTGGGAGGAAGGGAAACGCTTGCACTTTCCTTGCTGACCAATGTGGCTGGCTTTAAAAAACAAAGGAGGGGTCAGCCCCAACTGCCCTCTCCTTTGAAGTTCCTGGCACCACCCTTGTGGACAACCTATCAATGACTACCCTTGTGGTCACTGGACCACACCACCCACCTGAAATGCCTGGGGGAGGAGCAGCAGGGCACAAAATCACCCACCCCGAAAACCACCATTGGGTGGGACAGTGCAGCCAGAAACCATATGAGTCAGTATCGATTACGAAAAAGACCGCTTTAATGACATAAGTGCAAACTTTAGATAAACAAACCCTTAGCAATAAGCCAACAGGCTAACTTAAAACTAGGCCTCATTAAAAATGGAACAACCTATCCAGCCACCTCCCCTTTTGCTAAAGAACCCTGAAACATGGCCTATTAGAACACAAGCTCATCTCTCCAAGCTACACCCATGCAAACATCACCACGCATACTCTAAACTTGTTCACTTCCTCTACCTTTTTTTATGTGTTTTTATTGATTTTTGAATGATACATCGTAAATACAGAATCGCACCAGAGCACATATCTCCAATGTTTCCTACACAATAGCATCAGCAAAACCTCATGCGTTCACAACAGTGTGAAATTAAAGGTATCTGTACTTGTTTACTTCTCTTGGCTTTAAAATTAACCACCCTCGCCCGCTCACCTCAACCTGAGTCTTGATATAACCAACTTTCCTTGCAAAAAATTGAAATCCTGTCCAAAACCGCTACCAGAAAAATCTATGTGTGTCTTTCTGCACCCCAAACTGCTGCCTGTAAAAGCACCCCAACAATGCTTACAATGCGTTTTGCAATTGTAGCAAACAAAGCTCCATTCCAATTACTGATAGGTGGACCCTGTCATCTCTAAAAAATGCTGGACCTTGTACTTTATGTTCAGGTGTTTCACTATGAAAATTCCTTCATACTTACTAAACTTCTGCATCTCCATGTTGCACTTCTGTCTAGCCCTGTGGATAGCCCCAGGTCTCCCGGCATCTCTCCACTCCCACCCTGTCAAATGATCTGTCCATAAAATGGCTGTTCATGCCCAAAGCTGTTTAGTTTTCAAAATATCCTCTTTCATTGGTTCCAGATATTCAAACCTTTTAACTCCACTAAATCATTCTCCCCCAGATGAATTACTGAAACTTCTGGGCATGGCAAGGCTCTTGCCAACAACTCCAACTTTAGTAGCAACTCATGCCAGCGCATACCACCTTTCTCATAGAACTTAGTTTGAACTCTAATATTATCAAAACACAACTCTTTTCTACATGCTGAGTTTTCTCTTCATGCACTGCCCACTTTATGAATGAGTGCCCCCAAATCCATGCCTCAATGTGCTCTCTCTGAGAGCCCACAATACAACCTGAAATGAAACAAATAACTACATTACATAAAATCTATTTACACTAATGCCCAACAAGACTTTACGTAACGCTGATAACAATGTGACCTCCAATGCTCTAACCTCTATATCTCCTACCGTGACCACCCATTTGGCTCAGCTTCAGTTGCCATCCCCATTCAGAATAAATGCATACCATAATAATCTTGAGGCAACTGGATCAGCTACAAAACCTTTTTGCATGACGCCCAGTGTTGGTGGCACCGTCAACATGGACCAATCAGCATGTCTGAAACCCTTACCTTGCAATTCACCTTTTATATCGCTTCCATCAGCCATAGTGGAGGTGGACAAACTCCCACATCAGGATAGTATCACAACTTAACACATCTCTCATGCCCTCTCTGATCATAAATTCACCCCTGTCAATGGCGTCTTCCACCCGTAAACCCTCCTTCATCCTGGACCACACCAGCTCAGCCTCCCTAAAGCCCTAAAGAACAGCCACACCATAATATATGAAAAAAGAATGTACTTCTGTAAATCCTTACAAACATTTGGTAGGGCCCGATCAAACTTTTTAACACACTCCATGTCACATGCCTCCTCATCTACACTGTCTCACCTCCCCTGTCTCACCTCTTTCACTTACCTGACATTCCAGTATCTTTTTCCCTATTTTGCCAGCTGATGGCTTGTAACCCCATTCAGGTTTCCTGAAAAAGGTCAGGCCTGCTAACTTACTTGAGATGGTCACTGCCAACACACCTCTATCAAGCAACAACTTTATAAAGTTTACCACATCCGGCAAATGCTGCTCAGTGCCCTGTTCGGTACTCCTTCTCCTAGCTCCTGAAAATTAAAATTCCCATTACGCTTGGTTATACACCTGTTGTGTGGAGTCTGACACTGAACCTCTCATCAATTCCATCCTGTGGCCAATCCTACAGTCCACAGGTGCCTCAGCATCAACGTATTCTTCTTGTACACCCTCAGTGCTAAACCACGCAATATCTGCGACTGCGAACAAGAAGGAGCATCTGCAATGTCATTTTCCACTCCTGGAATATGCCACACTTAAAACCCATTGTAACACAGAGATTCTAATAAGGGGTGGGCATAACTTGCATAATTCATATTGTGTAATCACAAGGAATTACCTAAAAAGTACACAAGAAGAGTACGCTGAACTCCATTGCACAGATCCAGACTCTTCTTTTCAAATTTTTTATGCAGTTTTATGTAGCGCCAACACCACTCGAAGGTATTGGAGCGCTTTACATTAGCACCAGTTACTTTACACAAGGACATATTCATTTTTTGGGCACAGTGGGATTACGTGATTTGCGCAAAATCTAGGATGTTAGGCTGACGCCAAAACTCCAACCTGGTTTTCCAGCTCCATAGTCAGCAGCTCTGGCTTTTACACCACATCCTCTCCCAAAAGGACACCATATCATCTCCCTAGCCTCGGCCTCATTTCCACATTTTGAGATTATGGATAGATCACTTAATCTCTCTGTTTGTAAATACAATAAGCATTGGCAACGCCATTAGGTTTCACCTTTGTGAAATGTATTGTTTTTAGGTCTCTGCTAGACAGCGCATGTGCTGTCTCAAAAGCACATGTTGTGCTCTATCTGTGGCCTTACATGCTGACCATCTCATGCCATTGGTAAACTTCAGCGTTGTTCTTATTTTTGTTGATGCCATTTGTCATAGCTTGCGGGCTTCATGCCCTCTTCTTGTGTTTGGCCGTCCCATACATGTACTTGGTCCATAGTGCATGGACCAAGTACACGTCTCCTTACATTGTTCCTGGTTTGCACAACTACTTTTTCTTTATATTCAAGCACTCCATAGGAGTACTTCGATTTTCAGGCCGTCTCCCTTGTACACATACACACATACCACTAAAATACATGCATGGGTACATTAGCGAATACATTTCTTTAAAAGTTGTTAAAACATGAACAGCACTTGTTACATTTTTTGTGCATGATCCAATGGAATTGGAGCGCTTGCTATGTACTCCGTCTTGCCATATCGTGAACATGAGTTGATGTTATTGGCGCACATTAAGTACTCCAGTTACATTCCACAATAACACATTAATTTTTGTTGCTGCTACTACTTCAATAAAGGTATTTTTTCCCCCCTTCATTGTTGCTTCTTCCTGCCCTCTCCCATCGCTGTTTGCCCATATCCCTATTCCCTCCTGCCTCCCTGCTTGACCTTTCCTCCCACTTCCTCCTTCATTATTGCTACTTTTTTTTGCATGATCCGATGGAATTGGGGCGCTTGTTCCATCTTCCATCTTGCCATAGTGCTAACACATGTCTTTTTGCCATGTTTTCTAGCAGAACAACTGCTGTCCAGCATGGCTAAAAGTCACTGAAAAAAGTGCTATGATGCAGCCAGTGCAGGCCACAACATATTTCGTTTTTTTGCAAGGAGGGCAGGAAAATAAACTCAACATGGGGGGGCGTATAGACTCAGTGTTGGCTCAACATCCTGTGATTCTGGGCTTTCGGTGACGTTCAGTCATGCAGAATGGCAGATATGCTGCTAGACAACATGGTTAAAAGACATTCACATTGACAAGTTCAATAGCTCGGGCATTGCTGAGACCTATTGGCTTTGCCAATGCTTGATGCTGTTGATTTCCCTAATATTACCACAAACAAATAAATGCAGTCACACATACCTTGAAAAATACCTATGCAGCATGTCTTTCCAACTTAAAAACTGCCCTGATGTGCAGTGTGGGCCATTTTTTTAGCTATCAGATTGACTAATGGAGGACACCTGTTTTTGTGCCCGGGCCCACGTTTTGTCCCAGTCTGACCCTGCTGTTTGGTCAGAGAACTAATTTGCTCTAGCCATGCAAGGGTGGGCACACCTCGCAACATGAGGGAATAGCCAGCTCCTACTATGAGCTATTCTCCGGTGGAGTACTGTGTTTGTTATTTACAGGGCTGAGTCCTAATTACCTTGGCAACTCTTTCTTTCAAACGTCCCTAATTTGTTTTCCAGCACCCAAAATTAAGATGCACTGTGCCACCCTAAATAATCTTAGCACCGTTCTGCATTATTTGCAATGTCATATTAGATTACACTTTTTGAAACTCCACCATATACCCAGGGTCTTTAAACCAAATGCTACTATTGGCCCTGTAGCACTGGTTGTACCATCCACAGAAATAGCTTTTGAAATCTAACTCAAGCCTGCCACTGCAGGGCCGGTAGGCGCAGTTTACTTCCACTTTACTGCCACCTTGACTTTGCATTTTCAACTTCTTATCAAGCCTTAAACTCCCTTTTTATTACCTATCAGTTACCCCTAAGGTAGGACCTAGGTAGCCCTAAGGGAAGAATGCTGTGTAAGTAAAAGTTTGATTTACATGTCCTGGTAGTGACTGACAACCAAGCGTGTTCGTTTTCACTACTGCAAGGCCTACTTCTCTTATAGGTTAACATTGGGAATTTCTTAAATACCCTTTTTAAATTTAATTCCTGAATGCAGAGGAGTAGCTGCTTTATATTTGATATCATTGGATTGGTAATGACAGATCATCTTTAGTGGTAAAGGTTGAATTGATATTATTAATCTAGAAATGCTACTTTATAGAAAGTGGACATTTCTCTGCTCGTAGCTCTCCTGTGTGCCTTACAGTCTGTCTCCAATACACGTCTGTGGTTGAGTGACAGCTATACTTTGCTAACTGCTTTGCTGTGTTGGCCTGCTGCCTACTGATTACTGAGCTACAGGAGGGACTGCCACTTTGCTGCCTGCTCAGCTGTGTCAGTCTGCTTCCTGCTGCCTCTGACCTGGGCGGTGAGAAGGACTAGACCTATACTGTATGACCTTTTGCAACCTAAGTAACTTCAAGGGCTTGTTGGCTTACCCCCTGCTCAGGAAATCTCATTGTCATCAGAGTTTCATTTGCACAAATGCCCACTTGTAGGCTCTGCTAATCCATAGTCTGACTCTGCCTGACTTGCTCTCCTGGGCCTTCACAAAATGTCGGCTGCCACTTTTGTGAATCCACACACATCAGCATGGTGCACCGATCAAGAACTGCCATATCTGCCTTCTCTAGCACAGACCATTGTGTTTGTCACTTTCACTGAAGCCAGTGCGCCCCAAGGCAGACCAACGTGCCCAGCACACTCAATATGCATCAAGGAAAGACGGCTGTCTGCCATCCGTGATCCCAACCACTGCATCGTATACAGCAAGGGGAGACTCCAGTACTGCGGGCCTCAATCCTGAGGCTGACGGCACCACTGCAATCCCCTGAGCAAAGGCACTGTGCACTCTGGGACTTACAAGGTCCCTGCCCGCCCATTAGCACTCTCACAGGCGGCCTTGAACCGAACAAGTAGCCACCTGCAAACCTATTATTGCATTTTAACTGAAATAACTTTGGAAGCATTGCTTTGCGATGACCCAGGGAGAAAGTATGTTCCTGATCCATGGTATTGATCGCTGTCATTTCCCCAGCTTAACAGTAAAGAACCTACAGAAAACACAAGGGCTTTTTCAGCATTGTACATTCTTGCGGTATTTGTAATTTGAGTGTTTTTATTGGACTCTTATTTTTTATCTTGTTTTGAACAGTAAAAGAGATACTATTTTTATACCTCAGTGTGGAGCCTTTTTTGTGGTGTTTTCACTGTGCTACTGTATCCATGTGTGCACAACTGCTTTACACATTGCCTATTCTGTTAAGCATGTCTTCTCAGTACCAAGCTACCGGATCGTGAGCATGGACTGATCTAAGTGTGTGACTGACTTACCCTGACTTGAATTATGGTCCGTACTTGGACAGGGGGCATACCTCTGCCAACTAGAAACCTGATTTCTAACAGTAGGTCTTTGTGAAGAGCAGAGTTTGCTAATTTCACCTGACTTTTTAACCCCTTCCGTGCTCGCGTCAGCCAACGGCCGTCGTGAGCACTACTTGGCTAGTGCTGCGCACGTCTGTTGGCCGACGTGGCCCCGCCCACTCTTCAGAACTCCCGCACCGCGGCAGAATTTGCGCCGCGGTAAAGGAGATAAGCAAACTTTTAGGTTTGCCAACTCCTACGCACTACTACGTCTTCTCGTATGCATACAACTACTATTCTTACTAACAATACTACCATTTCAGCAAAGACCTCTGTTATTGCTATTTCTACTTTTATTTTCTCTCTTTGTCTATCTTTCTCTCAGGGAAATCTTAAGGATTTTGGACGACCTGGGCCAAAAGTATTTTGGGGGTTCCTGTTCAGAACAGCTTTGCATTTCTGATTCAGTTACAGTTCTTTCATGCCTTCTTTGGCCAGGTTACTGACAGTGCACAGGCAGATTCGAAAGGTGTTTCCATCTAATATTAAGGGACTGCAATATATGTTTTCAGTAGTGTAATACAGCAACAGCTCACCAGTGTTATTGCAAATAATATACGTGATTCCCCTCTCATTTATCATATGTGAGGTCCTATTTTGATGTAAAAAAAATTGCGGTTGCATGGTGGTGAAAAACAAAAACACACCACTTCCCTGCAAAATATCTGTAATAAACTTTCCATATTTACCCGTATTAAAAAATACATTAAAGGGAAATGGTATATAAATCAATGTATTTTTAAGAATTATTCAAGGTCATGAGGATAGGACTGTTTGTAGAACAAAACATCTCTATCGTGGGGGGCTCCCTCAAAGGCTGGGGCACTGCCCAGTGGCCACTTTGCCCATGACTTAAAACGTCTCTGCTCTCTCTTCCTTGCAGATGTTTGGTGGTACGTTATCCTGTAGGCATGTTGCGTGCTGTGTGTAAGCATTATACAACTAACACAGCACAAACACAAAACCCGGGATTGTCTTTGATGTATATTAAACCCGACTGTCTGAACATTCGCAGGGCCCTCTGAGCCCAAAGGTGTGCAAGAGTACAGTCAGAGCATGCATTTTCTCCCTTGTGCCCCAGACTACTCAGCAAAATGTTGCCACTGTTCTGTGGGAGTGTACTACAGATGTATATCTGTACGTTCATTAGAACTGCGTGCCCCACCCATAAACGTCAATGCAATTTGGATGAGTATATTACTTGCACTTTGGATTTTTTTTCCGGATGACGTCATCTTCATAGGCTCTAGATGTTTATTCCCCAAGAACGGTATGAAAACAGAATTTGATAATGCACCTATGCCCGTTGCCAGCTAATCTTTTTTGGTAATTGGGTATATTTGAACATCCACCATCTTGAAATGGGCCCCAGTTTACATATACAAGGTTTGAGGATAGTTTTCATTGTGGTGCACATTTACATCTCGGTAGCACTGAAATATTAATCACCGCCGTGAATCTGGGGAACAAAACCGCTTTGTTTTGATGGTGGCAAGTCTGCCATTGGCTGCCAAGAAGACCAGACTACAAAGTGCATAAAGACAGACTATTAAGGGAGTAATGGGTTTAGAGTGCCTGATTTTTGGCTTTTCCTGTGAACAACTCATAATACTTAACAGTATGTGTCCTGCAAAGATTAAAGATCTGCCTCTCCTCTCTGACACACCAGTTTAATTTCACTTTGATCTTGTGCCCAGATCAAAATATGGTTATAGACAGAATGTAATTACATGGTTATTATAGATTTTTCTATGTCACTGTGTATAATATAGATCGCACTTCAAATTTAGTGCAGAAAAGGATTTGTGAAATGGTCCTCGTTTAAAATAAAAATTATCTTCTCCCATATGTGTTTAATTTGCATGTTTCTCTTTTTCCTATGCTCTCGCGCTTAGCTGTTTCGTTTTGTTTTGTTTCAGCTCTCATGTACCTCAGTATCAATTTACCACTCACAGGTTACGTACACCAAGCAGGTATCCCCAGAGGGTTCATATTTTTTCCCTCACTGAAATACTTTGATGGAAATGGAAAGTAAAACAATTTCTTTTGAAGCCCTAAATGATTTTTTAAATATTATCCTTATTGGCATTTAATCAAGTTGCATACAAAACACACATGCATTGAAAATGTAGATATTAAGCGACACCGGGGCAATCAATGTACCAATAACAAACACAGCATTCATTCAGTGGTACGACGTTCTGACATCAATTATGCAACAAACAAAAAAAAGTGATGTGTAAGTGTAAATCGGTCCATAGTTGCAGTCTGCCACTAAAGTCAAGGAGGGAGATTTACTTGCTGCGCTGCGTTGCATTGTGTGACAGGAAGTGGGCAGGACGGTGCCATATCTATTAAGGTGAAGCGCATTCCTGTCGCACTGAGTGAAGCCTAGCCGCCAATGCAGCCACCCTTTCACAAGGGTGTCTGCGTTACAGCTAGCAGAGACGTTTTAATGCATGGGCAAAGTGGGCTCTGGCCCAGGGCCCCAGCCTTTCAGGGGGCCCCCTGACAGAGTCAGCTCCGTTCTCCAGAGTTTTGCCCTAATGACCTTGAATATTTCTTAAACAGATTGTTTTAAATACTGTTTTCCTTTAATCTATTTTTATGTACCTGATGTGTAAGTCTAGTACAGGCATTTTGCAGAGAAATGTTGTTTTTATGTTTCATGCAATATACATAAAAAAAGTTTCTTTTACATCAAAAAAAAGGCCTAACATATAAGAAATGGGAGGGCGTCACAGAGAATATTTGCAGTAATATTGGTGAGCTAATGCTGTGTTACAATGTTGAAAATACACATAACCATCCCTGAATATTAGATGTAAACGCATTTAGGGCCTTATTTATGAGAAGTGATGCATCGCTGTGTGAAAGCAGGGATGCATCACTTCTTAGTGCGCCCTCCTTGCGACATGATGGATGCGTAATATTTACTGTATGACTCATCATGTCGCAAGGAGTTACAGATACGTCAGTATTTCTGATGTATTTGTAGGCGCAAAAGAGATGCATTGCTGGGATGTGTCTGAAAATAGACGCAACTCCAGCAATGTGTCCTTTCACATGGGGCAAGCCCCATTTGAAAGGTCCTGCATTAGTCTTACGCCTGCTGTGAGGCAGGTGTAAGATATTGATGCAATGGCGTCCTAGAATTGGCGCACTGAGTTCTCCTAGATTTCAATGCGCCACTTCTACGAGGCTTTTTGCGGGGGAACACCCAACCTGCATACATTTTACCTGGCACAGATATAATGTGGTGCTGGGGTTTACAAAGTGACGCATCTACCTAGATGCGTCACTTTGTAAATAGGGCGCAACATGGCCTATTTTTAGGTCTCGCCTGAGCCAGCGCAAGCGCTGATCTGGCGAGACATTTAGTAGCTGCTTCAAAAGTGCTACCTTGCCGGCCACCAGCTTGCTATTACGCACACAAGCACGCGCGACGTGCACAGCACTTTTTCCCGTCGCGCGTGCGCACCACACGCGTCACCACTCGCGTTTTTATGAATTTCATTTTTGCAAGCACAGAGCGCGAGTATCGCGATCACTTTCGCTTTCACCGTGATCGCGATGACTTTCACGGCCGCGCGTCGTTACTTTTACAGCTGCGCGGCCAATGCTTGTTTAGCTTTGACGCCTTGTGCAGAGAATACATGGACTCTGATTTAATTTTATCCTTGTGATCGTTTCTTAATAGTTAAGTTCATCCTGATTGCTGGCACCTTCCTTTTACTCTTCTCACCGTTTACAGTTTTCAAGCGGTTCCCCAAGCGGCTGTGGAGGAGGAGGTAACATCTCCATTGGCTCAGCTCCAGCCACTCACAAACTCTAGTAATGGCAGTGGACCAGGCAAACTTTTCTCTTCAAAACTGTTTTCGCTGACATGACAGGAGCAGTTGCGGCAATAACTGAGTGCCGGCTCGTCCACTATACCATTGCAGCAAGATGGACCCGGCACTGTTTTTTAAATTTTCCATTGTCAAACTCTCAAAGCGGAGGATTGTCTTTGGAAAATGAAAAATCATTGTCACTGGTGCTAAGAGATAAAATACAGCGCATAAGGAACATTACTGTATTTTTTACTGCCCTGTACATTTGCTGTGTTTGGCGACCCAGACAGGAAGTACAAAGGCAGACATACCACCCCACTTTCAGTATCCACACAGTCTGAGATACACATTTTCATGGATTTACCAATGTTGTAAATATATTTTTTGTGGGTGCTCTATGTTGTTTCTGAAGACGTCACTGAATGGTGGCATACAAATGGTATACAAAGAGGAAAATTAAATATTTCTTTCATGAACAAAAGAAAAAACAACAAGCATTGGCATAGCCAATAGGTCTCGCCTTTGGGACCTTATAAGTGCTTAGCCATGCAACAGTTGATGTTGTTGCACCAAGGATATTGTGCTGCATAACTAAATATCCCAAAAGCGAGACCTATTGGCTATGCCACTGCTTGTTTACGCTGCCGGTGCTTCATAAAAAGTGACACACCGTCGGCATAAAAGTGAAGCAAGGCCTCATAAATAAGGCCCTTAGAATTTGGACGAGTGTTCCTATGCACTGTCAGGGACCTAATGAAATGAAATGAAATAGTGTATTTAATAAAGCGCACAGCTACTCAGAGTAGAGTGTCCTGGCGCGTGACCGCGGGTGGAAAACGTTCGTAAAAGACCCATCAGTTATTAAAAAGGCAGATTTAAAGTTCTTCCTGAAAGTGAGTAGGGCTGTGGTTAGTCTCAGAGACTCAGGGAGTCTATTCCACAATTTTACACCTAGAAAGCTGAGGGGTCTGCCTCCAGTGCGGGCACAGCATATTTTAGGCACGATGGCCAAGTTGGCATTGGAAGATCCTAGGGTTTCTATATGTTGTGTAGCGATTAACACGCTTATTTAGGTAGCCGGCTCCTAAGCCGTGGAAAGCTTCGAAGAAGATGGTCATTACTTTGAAGTCGATCTGTTCTTTTATGCGGAGCCAGTGTAGAGACTTAAGAATAGGGGTCATACTAGATCTGGGTTTAGGTCTCAGGATGGCTCTGGCCGCCACGTTTTGTACCACTTGTAGGCGCTGGATAAGGGATTTGGGAAGACCGAGGTACAAGCTGTTGACATAGTCAAGCTTTGATGTCACCAGAGACTGCATCACAATCTTTCTGCTCTCAAGCAGTAACAGTGGCAGGAATTTGTTTTGCATCCAGAGTATGCCAAAGCAAGTGCCAGTTAGATTTTGGATTTGAAAGCGCATGGAGAGTGTCTTGTCTATGACAATTCCTAAGGTTTTGACTTTCTCCTTTTTCCCGGGCGGGGGCGGCAGATCTTTTGGCCACCAAGAGCTCCAGTCACGCGTTTCTGGATTACCAAAGAAAACAACTTTTAACTTCAGCTGATTGATCTTAAGCCAGTTAAAAACCTTTGTGAGGCAAGACCTAATCGTTGCCCCGTCAAAGTTGGTTTCTTTTTCACATGAAAAAATCAGCTGAGTGTCATCAGCATAGGAAATTATTTTGGCGCCCTCTTCCCCTATCAGAAATGCAAGGTGGGATAGATATATATTAAAAAGAGTAGGACTGAGAATGGAGCCCTGAGGGACACCTACATTCATGGCTGGAACCGGGGATGAGAAAGGGGGGAGCCAGATTTCCTGAGATCTATTTGCCAAGAAGGATGACATCCATGTTAAGGCGGTCCCCCCCAGGCTGATGTTAGCGAGTCTCTCCAGGAGCCTCTCATGTGGGAACGTATCGAAGGCCACTGACAGATCAAGCAGTATCAGAACAGCCTTGCCTCCCTGGTCCAGCTTACCCTTGAGAAATTCAGTCTCTTCCAGTAGAGCGGACTCTGTACTGTAGTTAGCCCTAAAACCGGATTGGGACTCATGAAGGAGCTGCCCATCTTCAATGTGTTTTTGGAGGGCCTTGTTTACATGCTTCTCTAATACTTTGGAGAGGGCCGTAAGACGGGAGATTGGCCTGTAGTTGGCAGGCTTTGCCGGTTTGGCTTTAGCCTTTTTTATCAGTGGAAGAATCTTGGCATTCTTCCATAATTTCGGCATGCTGCCTGAGGAGAGGGAAGCATTAAAGAGCTGGTTTACTGTGGGTTTATGGTGGGAGCTAATAGGTTCAGGATGTTCGCTGGACATGGGTCGGTAGGAGAGCCAAACTTAATGCTTTGGAGAAGGGTCAGTGACTCTTCAAGCTGAAACTCAGGGAAAGTTAGTAAAGATGGAGGATTCAAGAGGTGAAATTTGCTATTAGAACTAAGGTAGAAGATCAGTTCTTCCTCTGAGATGTTAGTAAAGGCTTGTTGGATCACAGAGATCTTTTTGCGGAAGAATTGAGCTATTTGCTTAGACCATTCTTCCGTGCATGGCCCTTCCTTTGTGCTGGCTTTCGGGGCGGTAAAGGATTTAACTATGCTAAAGATTTCCTTACTCTTATTTAAGCATTTTCTATCTTGGTTTGAAAGAAGTTTTTCTTGGCTGCCTTCACGATAATGTAATGAGCTTTTAAGGTGTCTTTATACAGCTTCCTGTCCTCAGGTAGATAGGATTTACGCCATTTCCGTTCCATTTTTCTACAATTTCTTTTGCTAGATCTGAGGGAATCGTTAAAGCATGGAGCTGGTGGGGCCAACCTCTTTGAGGAGCGGGAAACAACCGGTACAGCTGCACCAATGTTGGTTCAGAGCCATGAATCTATTGAGAGGGTGTCCAAGTCGGGGCAGCCAGACAGCTCCGCTGAGGAACGACGGAGGGCATCTGCTAACATCGGGATGGATATTTTATGGAACGTTCTGTAATTAGGGACCCTCTGCCCTGCGTTAGCCCGAGGGGCTGTGTCAGAGTTGGGAATGATGAATTTTAATAGGAGGTGGTCAGACCAGGTAATGGGAAGAGGTAGGCTTACTGATATGTCAAAGTTGTGAAAGATTTGGTCTAGGGTATGGTCCTTCTCCTGGGTGGCCGAAAAATAGATGAAAACATGTTGCAGGTCTGCTGCGTCTCCATCAAGGAAATTGTTTGAGGGTATTTTCCATTGTCCATATGTATATTGAAATCTCCCAGAATAAGGCAGTTATTGTACTTTAAGTCCAGGGAGGTGGTGGCTGTATTAAGCGTGGTACTAAAATTTCCATTTGCACCGGGAGGTCTGTAAATCAGAAAACTAGCTATGCTATGATGGGGGAATAAGGTACAGCGGAAGCCTAAGAACTCTGCGCCCTCGAAGTTTTCCATCAGGATGGGAGAGCAGTCTAGTTCTTGATTGTAAATTATTATGACACCGCCCCCCCTTCCCACTCGGTCGGTCCCTCCTAAGGATTTTATAATTCATAGTGATTGCCGAGGTGATAGTAGGGTTGGAGGCTTCAGACAGCCATGTCTCAGTAAGAAATGAAACATCAGGCTGTTCGTCTAAAAGTAGGTCATAAATGTGTGGTTCATGCTTTTGCATAGAGTGACAATTTAAAAGGGTGGCCTTTAAGTCCTCTGTTTTCTTATTGTTTTTACACTTAGTGTTGCGTGGGAGGTTCTTGGGTGCGAGTTTCCTGTGCTGGAGGAGAGACCAGTTGCACTTATTGCATCGAAAGTCTTCCTCCAAGCTCGGATCAGCAGCTGTACACTGACATAATGGTAGCCGCCTAAGGCTAAGCAGTATTTCCCTATTGTAATATAGTGGAAGAAGCTCACCGGAGGGGAGCTGGGCAGCATGGCTGGCGCCGGACGCTCACGGGACACTGACTGGAGCAGACAGGCTTGCCTTTGGCGCGCCAGAAGCGCAGCCGCTGGTCACGTCCGTTTGCATCGGGAATATATAGGCTAATGCCTAGGATGCAAACTGGATCGCTAACGCAGCTGAGGAAGCGGAAACTGCGTGGCGGAATTGAGGAGCCTGATAGTAGCCCCAGCCCTCCACACAATTGGTGTATCAGCCGCGGCGGACCAGGACTGGAGGAAAAGTGAGATGCGAATCGAAGCAGCTAAGGAGGTGTAGGCAAACAGAATAAAGTAAAGTGCAAGTGCGCATAGGTAGGAGAAATTGTTAATTCTCAGACTCCATGAACTGTTGGTGCGGTAGCTACTTGACCCTTTCCCCAAAGTGGCTGGACTCTTGGCAGTTGTTTCTTTTGTGTGACGACTGCTCTTTCCCCCCTCTCTTCTCCCCTGCCCCTGATCTCCCTCTTGCCCCTTCTCCCTTGTCCTCCCTAGCAATATTGGATGCGAATGTCACTTGGCACACTTTACCAAGATATAATAAGGTTTCATCACAACGGCAACTGTTTTGTTGTTTTGAGTTCGGTTTCAAGGGGTGGATTGGAGTGGGTGGGTTAAAATGGGTATCAAACATAATACCCTTCAGGCATTCACCACATAAGTTCATTACCCAATGGAAATAAACTTGACTCCTTCTGGGGTTTGAATATGGATACTATGTAAAGTTTGAACATACGCAATCATCAACATCAGATTATGCACTGTCACAGCTGTACCTCGGACATCACTTCTTATCTTATTAGTAATTACCACCTGTTTAAATATGCAATTATCCATGTAATGTTTTATCTGAAATGCCTAATAAAATTTGTGTTAAAAAAATGGTAGGAGAAATTGTTAAAAAGTACAGAGTAATTCAGCCACACGTATACTATTTAAAAAGTATTAAAAACGTAGTAGCAGAGCAGGAAACAATCCTACCGCAGTCAGCTGCGCGCGTCCGTTTACATCGGGAATATATAGGGTAATGCCTATGATGTGAAATGGATCGCTAACGCAGCTGAGGAAGCGGAAACGGCGTGGAAAACAGGAGCACAAATTGGACCATAAATTCAAAGCTGTTCTGAACAGGGGCCCCCAAAATATTTTTGGCCCAGGGCCCCCAAAATCCTTAAGATGTCCCTGACAGCTAGGATTGTTTTTGTGCAGAAAGGGCACCTTCTTGCAAACAAACAATTCTCAGAGTCATTTCCTCTTTCTATGTGTGCTGCAGAATCCAGGACACGTAGAAAGAGGAAAATACAAGGGTAAATAAACATATTTCTCCTCATTTTGCGTCTCTTGGGAAGACATAGCATTTTGACACATTTTGACACATTCCCGGGTTTACTAGTGCTTGTAAATCTGGGAATGCCCAAAAAATCATGTGTGGCGGCGTGGGAACGCCTATACTCCACCCATGGAGCGCCTTCCCAGTGCAGAGTAACTCAAGGCAGCAACTTGCACTGCCTTGTGTTACTCCAAATTTACTATGCCACCCGGAGCCGCACAAGGTGGCTCTGCTTTGCGTAGTAAATCTGACTTAACTTGACACAATGGCAACGCAGGTACTTAGTAAACCTGGAAATAGCTTGTTCTGCTCTTCCTAGTTCAGTGGATTCTGCCTCTTTCATAAAGGCAGGCACTTGCCCTAAGTACCCCACGGATCCAAGAGAGCACACATACTTCGACAAAGAGAAAGAAGTGAATAAGCACTTAATGGTTGAAATGTGCATGAAGATAACTTCAAAAGATAGAAAAAAAAGGAGTGAAAAAGCAGGTTGAGGCAGGGAACCAAGCACTCCTGTGTGGGCTGGTGTAATATGAGGTGACAGTTCAGGCAAATGGCAGGATGACAGTCTCAGTGTTTTGGCCAGATTATATTGTTTTTATTCATCCAATAACCTACCTCGAATCGCACTGGACCTCCCAACAGGTAAAATTCAGAACGAAATTGAAAGCGCAAGACAAAGGGAAGAGAGAAGATTATGAAATGGGGGCAACTTTGCCCTTGTCCCAATCTTCAAAAAGCGAATTAGGTGCTCTCTGGGGTTTCAGCCTGTTGCCTAATCCAGCCAACGCACTTCGCTCAATCCAACTTCCACACCTCTGCAGGATATTTATGGTTCTCGATAGGTGTCTCCAACCAGTCGATCGTGAGCTACGAGTAGCTTGCAGAAACCTTCAGAGTAGCTCCCAGTCTTGAGTTAATTTTTAACGAAGAACTGCAATAAATGTTGCATTTTCATTTTGAAGGTAAGGAAACTATGTTTATTTTGCATTATTATCAGGCTGCAGATAGTAGAGCCTGACACTGAGCAGAGCTCCACTCATGTTTATGACCTAGGTGGGCCACAGGGGTTCAGAACTGAAGCACTGATGTATTTAACTCTTAAATAAAAGTAATTCTCAAATCAATTTTGCAGCATGAGGGCAAAATTATGTTTCTGAATGCTTTTGAGGGAAAATTAAAATAAAGAGTTAACTTAGTGATTGAGTTAACTCTTCATTTTAATTTTCTTGCTTTTCAAAGTGTTTCATTTACAAACAGCAGGCATCTTGCTCCTAGTGGTTTATACACACTGGGACATATTTATAACTGAAAAATACAGTCATTTTCCTTCAAGTGGGAGAAATTTAAAGTGATGAAAAATGTTTCTATGAAACATTGTCTAAAATGTTTTTCTCTACTTTAAATTAAACCAATTAAGTCCTAATGTTTTATGAAGCATGTTTCTTCTCTTTAAATTTTTCACATTTATGGCTTTATTTTCCTACTATAAATATGGCACCATATCCACAGCCCACTGGGAGTAAACATGACTGCTGTTTATAAATATACAGATTGGCTTAAGGACGCCTTTAGAGCTACAGTGCCAACTTGCAAAAACGCAGGAAACCGTATTCTACCATCAGCTCCCTGGTTTATAGAAGCTCTGCGACAAGAGAAACAAAAATGCTGCAGACTGGAAAGACAATGGAGAGCGAAATATGAGATATTTGATAAAAGTAAATACAAAAATGCATTAGCTAACTATAAATCTCTACTGATTACTGAAAAAGGGACATTTTTCACCAGACAGATGCAGAGAACTAAAAACTCAGCCAAAGAACTCTTTGGGGTGGTAGAGAAGCTCACAGCCGCACCTAGCAAAAAAACCACAGGGAGCAGTCAATATCACTGTGATAACATTGCCAGTGTGTTTAGGAATAAAGTTAATGACATATATAACACCTTTGATGCTGCCACTGCCAACAAGCCAGCCAAGGAGTCTTCGAGTACTGAGACCGGAGTGAATGTCTTTCAGAATTTCTCACAGGTATCTAGTGAGCTTGTGGAAAAACTAATCAAGGAAATCAAATCTGGATCTCTTTTAGACCCCTGCCTTCCCGCAGTTTTGAGAAACTTTGCGAGGGAGGTGAGTCCCATATTGACTAAAATATTCAACAATATGTTCTCCTCTGGCATCTTCCCTGCCACTTGGAAAGATGCAGCCATCCTTCCATTAAGAAAGAAAGCAAATCTGGACACGTCAATTACTAGTAATTACTGTCCGATTGCTGGGCTGCCATTTCCAGCAAAAACTGTGGAGAAAATCATGAATAACCAGTTAACACAATTAATTCACGAAAATGAACTACTTGATTCCTCCCAGTTTGGCTTCTTCCCAGGGCACAGTACAGAGTCGCCATTGATCAAGGCCACTGAGGAGATTAGGGCAGCGATGGATAAAGGAGGTGCTGCTGCAGTGTTCCTCCTTGATCTGCCAGCGGCCTTCGATACCGCCCATCATGACATACTGCTACTGCGTCTGGAAACATTAGGGGCTCTGTCTCTAATATCGTCTTTTTTGAAGAACAGAAGACAGACTGTGACCCTGGACCAGTTTAAATCTACTCCTTACATGCTCCTGTGTGCGGTCCCCCAGGGTTCGTCGCTGAGCCCATCCTTATTTAACATTTATGTGTCGGAACTGGCTCCTTTAATCCATCACTTCGGTTTCAACTTAACATCATATGCCGACGATACCCAGATTGTGATTGCAGCTCATAAAAATCAAGCATCCCCGCAATGCAGTTTCAAAACTGCATGAGGGAAATCAGCAGCTGGATGAGAAGGCATTGCCTCAAATTGAATTCGGACAAAACCGAAGTGGTGATCTTTGATAATCTCCAACCAAGATGGGACAGACTCTGGTGGCCTGTTGAGAACGGAGAGTTACCAAAACCGCAGAAAAGGCAAAGAACCTCGGGGTCCTGATTGATAATAAACTCACCTTCTCCCAGCAAAGCAATGCCACGGTTTCGGCCACCTTTTATCTGATTAGGAAACTGAAAAAGGTTCTGCCCTACATCCCCTCTGATTCCAGGAGGGCTTTTTTAACTACATTAGTACTATCTAAATTAAACTACTGTAACAGCCTCTATCTTGATATGCAGAAGCAACATCTGAAAAAACTTCAGATGGTGCAAAACGCAGCTGCTAGGATTTTATTGAACCTACCAAAGTATGAATCAGTTTCTAAAGACATTCGGACACTTCACTGGCTTCCAGTGGCACAACGTATCAAGTTCAAGGCACTTTGCCTAGCTTATAAAGCCTTGAATAACATAGGACTGGTATCTCTGAAAAGTATTTTCTCATGGTACCACCCTGGCAGACAGCTAAGGTCTACCAATGCCAGGATGATGATGGTTCCAAGGATTCGAACCTCGAGCTGGGGAGGTCGAAGCATAGGCCATTGTACGGCTCAACTATTGAATATGCTCCCTATGGACATTAGAGCTGCCAACTCTCTTGCGTCTTTCAGAAAAGACCTGAAAACATGGTTATTCTTAAATTAATTCTTCCCCCCTCACATTCCCCCAGGGCTTACAGTCAGGTTTAGCGCCAGGACACCTCCGGGCATTCATGAGCTTAAAAAGTTATATTAACATGACATAACATACCATAAAGACATTTTCAAATGGGAGAAAATGTAAATGAGGAGTTTTATGTTAACTCTTCAGTTGAATTTTCTCCCATTTCAAAGTGTCGCATTTGCACACAGCAGGCTTCTTGCTCCCAGTGGCTGCTAGACATGCAGTCATATTTATAACTGAAAAATACAGCCATTTTTTTTTTTAATGCGGGAAATTCATAGTGCAGAAAATGGTCCATTAAGTGCAGAAAAATGTTCCTTAACATTTTTCTGCACTTGAAATTTCTACTATTTAAAAAAAATGTTTGTATGTTTGTGTTGTACATGTAATGATGCCACATATGGCAAAATTTATGTTGTGTGCCACAAGTTCATAAAACACACACTCTCAGTCACCCATGCACATATATCCCATTCATTCACACAGAAGCTCATACACACCCACAGATCATACACTCACTGTCTCACTGACGCACATGGCAGTCCTATCATAATACCACCAGTCACAGTATTTTGTTCAAACCATAGTAGCGGGCTCCATGGACATTATGTTTAAATTCAATGAAGCTGGGCGAGGTGGTGTCTGGTGACAATTCGTGAAATACTTGGCCTTCAGTAGCTTATGACGATTTTCACTGATCAAAAGTAGCTCTTGTTACAGAAAAAGTTGAAGACCCTTGTTCTAGACTATTCATCTACATGGCTCTTATCTCTTATTTCAACCTACACCACAGTACCCCCATCCACACCAGTGCTGACACTCTCCCTGGATTGATTGTTTTTCATATTGACTCATTTTAGTAACTCTATTACATTGCTGGAATGCACTAGGTGAAGTGTTCCTCCGGATAGCAGCACGATGAGGCAGATCAATAACCATTGTTGGACAAGTATTCTGAAGCCATAAATGATTGAATGTCCATCAGATTTTACAGTTCTAATCTTGAAATAACCTCACTGACTTCAGATCCCAAACAATTTCTTCCATCACCAAAGATTTCCGATCCCTGTATGTCATTCTCTATAATGGTTTGTAATGTAAGGTTCACATTTAACCAGTTGCAACTTCAGCTTTTTTTCAGCTATGGCTTCTTTGACCCATCCTGCCAATCCTACATTCTGGCCTTTGTTTAGTAATCCTGTGAGTACTTGCTCACCTCACATCATCGTTGATGACAGCTCCTTTCATGCCTTTTTAGCCCAATCCTTCTTGGCGCTCATTCAAAGATCTAAAATTGTGCAATAAGACTGGCCCTGAAGCTCAGAAAAAATGTATCATGTGTCATAGAATAGAATCCTAATGTTTTTTCCTCCACAACATTTAGCATCAAATGTGAGGTTCTCTGCCTGCTCCATTATATCTTATTAGACCAAGAAAGTGTAGCATTGTTGCCCTCCCGTGAGGAACCTATACTCATCTTCTTCTAACCTCCTCTGAGTTTGTGTATATAAACACAAGCACGCAGGGGGACTATAATTTTACATCTGGGGAGCAAATTGTAGAATTCTCTAAACTCAGCCATTAGGAAAGAACCCTGCCACCTTGTCATTCTTAAGCTTGTCAGAAGTTACTTTTGCCCTCTAACTTACATCTTGTCCATCAGGTCATTTTTTGATAAGCACCAAATAATAGTTAAAACCATGATATGGCCATTACCAAATAGCCACATTCATTGGCTGTGATCTGGTGTCGAGCCACTAACTCTTTCCAAATTGTTCATCAATTAACTATAACATTAAATTGTCTATTGGCCACTTATAGCGATGCACAAATACAGGGGTCTATTCACAAACTGAATTTCGTAGTACATAAAGTAAACTTCTGCTTTCCCTTCTCCCATCTTTTTCAGTGAGAATATCTCTACCAATGTTGTTGAGATCTCCATATACTTAGGCATATATTTTGTAGTAAATGTGAGAGGGACCATGGGAGTGGCGGGAAAATGATGAATAATTGCTACTAAATGTAAAGGTTTAGGGAAATTAAAGTTGTGGTTTAGTGAGGGGTATAGAGGGGTTTAGGGAGGGACAGGCTAATGTAAACACACACCCATAAAAGGGTAAGACAGTTGCTATTCACAAAGTACACTTCTAAGTTACTACAGCCCTAAAGGTGACAACGCTGTAGTAAATGATCTTTATGGTAGATCCCCGCATTGAAAAATCAAATCCTATGGGGTGGGCCAGGGTCGGAAGGCAGCACAATCTATGTTATTGGGGAGAGGTCCTTCAGGCTCCTGTCCACAAGCCTAAGGACCAGTGGATCCTATCCCCCAGGGCTGATATGTAAATTAGGTGAGGAGTGCTAGCTGCCAGCTCCTGAACTTTGTTGAGGCCCTGGGGACCCCATCTCCCATGAGCTATATGTTATTAAGTGGATGCTGCTCTTCAACTGGTAGTGTTCTATGGTTGCATTTTGTGGGCTGAATACTGTGAAAGGAAATATGTGATTTTTGTTATTAATACTTTTATTAAACATTTTTATGACAATCACTTTAATTGAAGATTGTACTGTGTTAATTAATAAAATATACATTTGATTATAATTATTGGTGATTTTTTTTACAAAGATAATAGATCTGTTTTGTATTGTTGATATGCTGAACCATTTATAAAGCCAATAAGCTTTCTTTTTATATTTTGGTGTTCTGACCTTTTGACAAAGTCTATAGGTCTGTCTTACTTAACATGGCACCCTTTAATGTATCAACAAAAAGCTTGCTGTGCGCACCTGTGTGGTATGGGGGCCAGGCCATGCTCCAAACCCCCTACCACACAAGGTACTTGAGTCATGGAAGATATATGCAAATCATGTCCTGTTCTAAGATCTGAAAAACGCTCTGGACCTACAGGCTCCTCTTTAGATATTTGAGAGATTGCCCCAGAGGTAAGGATACTCCAGTTTCTGTTGACAATTTTCTATATTGCATTCAAATGAATCCCATATGTTGTCACACAAATAATACAATAGTTTTTTAATGTCTCCAGTAGCAAGTCCCTGAAGCTATTGCCAGCCCTTTTAGAAGCTCTCCGTATGATCTTTCTTGAATATTCCTTTTCCTGCAATGGTTTAGCTAACAGATGTGCGTGACGACTGTAGTGTTGTTTCTCTGTGCAGTTATGTTGCAGCCTTAGAAACTGTCCAACTGGGAGATTGTCCCGTAGGGCTTTTGGGTGACAACTGTCATATCGTAAAACGTTATTACGGTCAGTGGGTTTATAATATACCGCACTTGCAAGTGTTTTCAGTGGTTTTTACCATAAAGTCTAAGAAAGAAATCTCTGCTCTGTTGGTATTCACAGGGAATTGAGAACATCATCAGTGTGGTTAATCCAAGAGGAAACCATAGCAGCTTCTCCTTCAGAACCTGACCAAATGCCAAAATATCATCGATGTAATGTTTCCCTAACGCTATTTTAGTGAAGTATGGATTGGAATTATTAAAGATGTTTTCTTTTTTCAAATTCATGTACATAGAGACATGCCATGCTTGTAAACAAATATCTAAGAACTCCAAGTTCTTTGGTTGAGCCCACTGAAGTGGTATCACCCTAGTACAGTGTGGGTGGTTACCTATATTGAAGCATGTCATGACAAGTTATGGGGGATGTGACCTCTCAATTATCTTAAGATGAGCCTGTTTTTTTAATCTTACAATAGGACTTGATTTACATATATCTTCCATGACTCAAGTAACTTGTGTGGTAGGGTGTTGTAATTAGAAGGACGTACATGGTTCTTTTTCTTCTTATCTCTCCCTTGGTGATTGGGTTTGGCATCCTTTGGCTATGTGCAGTGTGGATTTGGCTGCCCGTGGAGGGTTGAAAGCAGGCCAGGCCCTGTAACCAACCGTACACAGTGTGCGTGATGTGCAGTTTGCATTCCATATGGTAATAACATTTTACTTTATAGGAACAAATATGTAGAAATTCACTGAAAGAAACAAAGATTAAAGTGATGTTATAGTTAGGTATGGTAATATTACCTTGCCTTGCAATATAAAAAATCTTAGATTTTCATTGAAAAGCCAAAGGTTAAAGGAATTTGATAGTTAGGTGAAAATTTCAGTTGAAACATACAATTTTAAACAAACACAACAACTGACGTTCTCTAGTTACAATTATCTCAATGGTTATCTCAAGTAACTATAACTTGTGCCATAGAGTAACTATAACTCACACCCTCAAGATGCACTGTAAATTGCTTCCCATATTACATCACTCATGACATGTCCTATGACATCATATATAACTTCACTGCAGCATCTGAAATGACATAATTCATGGCAACACTGTGCATGGCGGGGGCACTAGTTATAGTTACTTTAGGGCATAAGCTATAGTTACTTGAGATAGTTATAACTGAGAATTTCAGTGGTTTTGTTCTTTCAAAATGGTATTTTTTAACTGATATTTTTACCTAACTATAGTGTCACATGTTCAGTGATATATTACCTACTGGTGGTTGTCAGTAGGTAATTATAGTTAGGACCTAGTTTCCGTAGAAAAAACATTTTTTTGACTTGGCTGTATATTTAGTGCTGTTTTACGAATCTTCATGAAATTTTGCCAAAAAAGTGTCAAGTTGGGTCCTGTTGTACAGGAAAAGTTTCAGGGTGATCCATTGAGCGAGGGTCATGACAAACGGGGGGGGGGGGGTGGTAAAAAAATGGTGTTTCTCATGTTAGTTCCCATAGAGATTTTAGACCCACCTACAGCCTGAACCACTGGACGGGATTAGGCCAAATTTGGCAAAAAGTTAGCTTTTGGTGCAAAAGGGATGCTTTTTGTTATTTCGTGTAAATCCGTTCAGTAATTTTTGAGACATTAAAGGTAATCCAAATCTTTTACGTCTAGTGTCGCGAAGCTTTTGTAAATAATGATGAGCTCGATCAGAGATCTACAGAGCTCTGATTGGCTACAACACTTCACCAGGAAGTGTTGGCAGCCATTTTTGGACTCAACTTCAGCTGAGCCTATAAAAAAAAGAAAAGGGAGCAGGGTACAAATATCCTGACTTCCTCCCCTTAGTACTGGGGTCCCATAGAGATCCCACAAGGGGGAAAAATCTTGTTTTTCAAATCACAGTGAAATTTGCAAATATCGTAGTGAATTAAAAAAAAGAAAAACACCAAGCATGGTCTCCTGCGCTTGTTCTAAATGTAGCCCCCAGGTGGGCCAGGTCCCA
This sequence comes from Triturus cristatus, assembly GCF_964204655.1. Classification (NCBI taxonomy): domain Eukaryota; kingdom Metazoa; phylum Chordata; class Amphibia; order Caudata; family Salamandridae; genus Triturus; species Triturus cristatus. Next base: position 323,935,576 of record NC_140582.1, read on the forward strand.
TGGACATGCAGAGTTTATTAAAAACAATAGAGGGGCACACAGGGCCCCGCTCCAATTGCTTAATAATGCCCCGGGAACCACCACCTTCCTGGGGCAAATACCATTATTAAGCAGGGTCTGGGCAGACCTCCCTGGCCCCCCAGGGCTAGAAACAAAAAATAATATAGTGGGCGCCGCTTGAACATCCCTGGGCCCCGGGGCCACCTCCCCAGGGTTAAAATATACATGGAAGAAGTGGTCCAGGGGAACGCCTTCCCCCAGGGCTGGCTCCTGCTAGCTCCTGAGGTGTCCTCCCTTGGGAAATAGCTGTTTGCTTTTGCTTAGCGGGAGCTTTGACAGCTCCCACCAAGTAAAAACAATCCGCTTCCAGCAAGTGAAGGCTGTCAAAATTCTCCTGCTTTCTGGAAGTGGAGTTTTCATTTCTTTCCCTGCATGCAGACATGCAGTCAGGGAAAGAGATGAAAGTATTGCTCCTCCATCCAGGGAGCTGCATGTCCAGCAGCTCCCTGTGTGCGGGAACAATGCCATTTCTGACAGGACACGGGGATCCAGCTGGGACCTTAAGGCTACCCCCGCGGTCCCCAACATGCCCCATACAAGGAGATGTGACCAGGCCCAGGCGGATGGGGCCCGGGGCCAAAATCAGCCCTCCTCCCCCCACTGAATTTCAGCCAGGCCCTGGAGCATGTGTCCCGGTGCTAAAATTGACCTGGGGAGGGGGTAACGTGGCTCCCCTCCCCCACTGAATTTTCTCCGGACCCTGGAGGATGGGGTACCTAGGCCGAAATCAGCCCAGGGAAGAGGATCGTGCAGCCCCCCTACCCATTGAATTTTAACCAGGCCCCAGGGAATGTGGTCCCTGGGATCAAAACTAGCCCGGGGAGGGGGGCCATGTGCTCCCCCTACCCTTGTGTAAAAAAAAAGGATCCTAACTTGTTGGTTTTAGGGAAGGTAAAGCAAGTGTGTTTCCCCTCGCATTCCACATTAAAAACAATGTGAAATCCGTCATGGAGGTAACTGCATCGTTGATCTATTGGAGCGCAATCTGATCTGGTGTGACTGTGACAAGTGATTTTTTTCTTGTTGTTTCCTGGTGAGAGCAGAGTCCACATTTCTCCCTTTATATTACCCTGAGTACACAAATGCTAAAAATCATTACCAAGCTCTGCCTGTTTGCCCATGGCTCGTTTTCCTTTGTAGAATTCAAAGTTATTCCTGCCTTTTCCCATGTTGATAGACAGCTTAACAAAAGGCCCCTCGAGTGCGTTTCCAGACGATTTTAGTGACGTGTTTTTGATGAAGACGAATACCAGGACATCTCGACCAAAACATAGAAGCACTTACTTTATTTAGTTAAGGGGGGGATTCACCTCTTTGTAAACTCATCGTCTTCTCTTTCTGAGGATTCATGTTTTCACAGATATGTGGATGGACACGCTTGAGGAACAATCACATTTACGAAATTACATGCATACCTAGTGGCACTTTACGAAGCTCTAGTGTAAAATATGCACAGACATTTACCAAACGATGTACCACTTACTAATTAACCAAATGAAAGTACTCCAGTTGGGAAGACTCTTTCAGCAAAACTGAGAACTCTTCTTGGAAAAAAGGAGGTTCGATTCTGGGCCGGGTGCTGTTTTCACAGAAATTAAACCTCAATGGGAAGCACTTACAAATATAAACATAGCAGGTGCCCCAGTTGAAGCTTCACTTCAGTAAAGCAAATCAATCCTAACTTCTTTGGCTTGGCAAAGCAAGTGTGTTTCCTCTCGCAGTCCACTTTGAAAAACAGTATGAGATCACTAATGGTGGTGAGTTGGTTGTTGATCTACTGGAGCACAATCTGAAGTGGTGACTGTGATGAATGGTTTATTTCTTGTTGCCTCCTGGTGAGAGCAGAGTCCATGGTTCTCCCTTTTAAATGCCCTAAGTATGCAAATGCCCAAAATGCATAGCACTACTCTCACACCCACTCACAGACATACACAGGCACTCACACACCCACTAACAGACCCACTCACAGAGCCACACAGGCACTCACACACCCACTCAGGCACTCACAGACCAACTTACAGACCCAATCAGGCACTCAAGACTCACTCACAGATACACATAGGCATCCAAACAGCCACTCACACAGGTACTCATACACCCACTCACAGACCCACAAAGACACTCAAACACCGACTCATGCAGGCACTCATGGACCCACTCACACACCCATTCTCAAAGGTGACAGGTTAAAAAACCTTAGAAATGTACTCAAAGAAACAAAAGTTACAGGGATCTTATAGTTAGGAAATAGAATGAAAAAAACTTAAAAAATCACTAAAAAAACAAAAGTTACAGAGACATTATAGTTAGCCTCAAATTTCACCCATATAAAACCAGTGAAATTTAGAAGTTATATGTAACTTGAACTAAATATAACTAACACCCCCGCAATTCACTGCTTATGCTCTCACATATTACATCACTCATGACATGGTCAGTGGCATCAATTATGACATCACTTATGACATCTCAAATGACATCACTGATGACCACTGATGACATCATAAAGTGAGTCACTTATATAATACCATCATGAGGAAAGAATGAATTCCATCAAGTGTATCGATACTAATCTATAAAATGGCATTTGTTCACAAATAAGTAAAAGAATAATATAAATAATGAATGCCAGAAGAAGCAAGAAATGATGGTGAACTATGTTGAACAATCTGATAGTAATCGCATAACAAAAGAACCAAGTCTGTGGTGCGAACATTCTGTCCCTCATATGGAATGATCGATAACGCATCACAAGAAAAGAAAAAAGAAGAAAAAAAGAGAGAAAAAAAGAAGAAAAAAAAGAAAAACTGAATCAATATGACACTCAGTCATTAAATGTAATGTGAACATGGTTTAAAAATTAGACTTGTGCTGCTTAAACTGTAATGAAACTCCATGACTGAACATTTATTGTGAATTAATTAAATGAATTAATTGAGCGCTGTAAGTCCCAGCTTATGTGGAAAACTACATATCCCACAATGCCTCCTAAGAAGGCACTAATGGGTGAACTATAAAATGGTGAGCACAAATGAAGGACTCACATACCGTGAGCAAGACTGATTGAGGTTGAAACACGTTGGTGGTGGTTTGTTGGTGAAAACTGCACGTTTGCAACAAATATATAAATTACTAGAATTACTGGTGTGCGGTGCCTTTCTTTTGGAAGATTTGTTGATGAATGATTAAATGCAAGGAATGATCCATCCTCGATACCGGCACCCACTGTGAGATAATACGCTCATATATATATTATATATATATATATATATATATATATATATATATATATATATATATATATATATATATATATATATATATAAAGTTTCTATTAAATAAAAGCTAGTGTTTTTTATTTTGTTGAAAAATTAATATTTCAAAAATAAATTAATACATTTAAATTATTTTATTATTTAACATATCTTTATTGCGAAGAGTTACTGTGCTTGAAATTTTTTTTGTTAGTTTTTTGCAGGACGGTGTCCATTGCTCCACAAAAACAATCCTGCATGCACCGCAGGCACCCTTGCACCTTGGTGCAAGGGTGCCTGCGTTTCATGCAGGATTTTTTGTGTGCCAGCCCATGGGTAAAAAATCAGGAAAGCGCCTTATGCCTTAAATAAGCTGTATTCCTGCCATCTGCCAGTGATGCAGTGCAGTGCAGCGCAGCAAGGAGACTTGCTGTGCTGCATCACTATTTCATAAATATGCCCCTAAACAAGGCCCTCCGTATTGACAATACATTCTACTTTTTCGACTAAAGCCAACATGTGAAAACACAATTAAACAAGGACAACATCCAAAACCTAATTCTGATTTGAACACTTTGAGTCATTATTGAACAAAGTTTCAAAAAGTGATCTTTTTGATCAATTCTGCTGCAACTCACTGGTATTAGTTGCAATGTGTAGAAATATTGACAGTTAGATGTTCTTTATCTAAATAGGTGTAGGTGTACTTTCAGACAAGTGATGAAGGGATTCCCATCATTAATGGACAGTAATTAAAATGATCACTCATCTAGCCATCTCCGGCTTGAGCTTTATTTGCAGTGGCTGACTGTCTGTTCTCCTTACTATGGCACACAAAAATATGATAGACGGAATTCTTGAGGTGTACTCAGTCGCTGGTGATGGAGCATGCCTACATCTAAGTTCTTTCCATTTTGGCCAGCTATGCCACTCCAGATGGAGACAAGACGTATGCAAATCAATTTTTTTTTTAAATCTCTTTATTTATCAGCTTGCAACAAGTTAATACAATGCCCAGTGACCAGGGCCACACGAATCAGGTAAGTCAAACATGCAGTACAAGCATTTTACATTGTGAACAATACCCAAGAAGAACACACCCACAGCCCACTCCCACCCCGTGACCCAGCACTGATAGCATGAATCTTGAACCCAATGTCTCCGATGGTTTAGTCGCATACCAATCCTCAAAGGTGGCCCACATCCCATCCCACCAAACAATTAGTACATCATTACAGCTGTCTACTGCAAATCAGGATTACCAAGCAGGTACCCAGTGAGTGGAGCCCAGAAATCCATGGGTCGCGAGGCCTCGGGTAACTCCTCTGCATAAACCTCCAGTTGTTACTAGACGGCGAGGGAGAACAACTGACAATTATGTCAGTCAACATGACGTCAAACCACCCACCCCCTTCAGAGTCTGAAGGGGGTGGGCGGTCCGGCGTCATGTTGACTGACATGCAGTCAGACCGTCACCAGGGGCATGGAGCAGCACAATGCACAAGTGCGCATGAGTGGGGACGGAGGGCGAATTTTCGCACCGTGCCCAGTCATGCCCTCTTGTGTTTGCAGTTCTGGCGCATGCCCATTAGGAGAGCGAGGGTTGAGCAAAGGCTCAAACCTCGGTCTCCTAATGGGTAGGCGGGCGGCGTGTAAAACGTGCCCCCAGCCAATCCTGGCGCTGCCAGCAGCGCCAGGATTGGCTGAGAGGGCTTGCCACGCCCACTTGCAAGCAGTCAGTGCGTGGCTATAGGCGCCATTGCGCCAACGGACCCGAGGCAGCGGACCTGCTCAGGTAGGATTTTAAAATTTTATTTCAAAACTCCCCCCCACCTCCACGATACACCCCCCCCCGGGGAGAGGGACTGAAATTAAAAAGAACATGAAAGGACGTCAGAAGTAGCATGCAGCCCAGCGTCCCAGGACCTCTGTCTGCAACGTCTTAAGCTGACATTCACATTTTGGAGTTTATCCCTTATGCACATCTTCCACTGTGCAAGTGGACATCAACTGCTTTGAAGTGTTGATAATCCTGTAATAGTTTGAAACTGAAGAAGGAGTTGAAAAGAGTTTATACGTTTTTTGCGGGTTTCTCACATTGTGATTTTTGCTTTCAATGAGTTTGCATTAAACGCCATTCTTTTCAAGACGAAAAGTCATTAGTACATCAGGGCCTCAACCTCCATTTATTTGCTAGTTCATTAATAGCCACAAACGTTTATGTTTGTAGACGTTAACCACCTATAGACGTCATCAACTGTGGAGAAAGCACAAAAAGCTTCCCCAAGCAGATTTGCTTTTATGCAAATGCCACGGTACTACTGAAATGTCAGTGTGAGCAAATCCTATTTATGAAGTAGAAACCCACCATCCTGAACCTGTGACTCAGGAATGGGATTTTATCTTCAGAAATTCTGTCTTGTGAGCATGTAAGATACATCCGGGCACGTAATAGCTGAATGAGATATGTTTTGCAACATAATGCTAAATTTGGAGGTAAACTGCTTCTGCTGGAATTAACCCCCTGTATTCGTTTTTTCCTAGGATAAAAATGAGGCATAACAACAGTTACTGTATGCTTTTACTTATTTCCACCTTCTCATTCACCACTAGCCTTTTGCTCGTGGTAATAGAGCATGGCTTTGGCTTGTGATGTGGAGTTTACTGCTAAACTTATAACGAAAACGCATTTGTTTCAAAGCATTTTTACCATTTGTGGTTTACAGAGTCTTGCTTTGATTTGATTGTTTAAAAATGTTTGCTTCCATTTGACATTAGAAGTAAAGAAGTGCAATGTGCTTTATGCTAATATATTTTGAAATATGTGTTAAATCCAGTTACTATTATTTCATTATAATAACGTGTTCAAAATATTTTCTATCCAGTTACCTTTTCCGTTCACTCTCCGTGTGTCCCATTAGAGTTTTACTAGATTGGTGTTACTCAATTCTCTCCCTGTCTAGTCAGAGAAAGAAAATTTCAACATCTTCTCTGTTTTAAAGGAGTAAGCAAAGTTTGTCAGAAGATTTTGTCTGACATTTGACCACTATCGCTGAGCACGCAGCAAATGCTACAAAATAAAAACAGAATCAAAAGGCCGTCTTTGACCATCCTCTTTTTAAACTCCTTCAAGGCAACCTAAGACAGTTCCGCTAATCGTTTAACGTCAGGTAGACCTAAGGGACGTTTAGCAATATTAAATTCAACCCTTTTACCGATAGGTATCCTGTGGGTCAAACTAAACTCTCCCTTTTTCAACGTATTGTGCTTAAGCACCCACCCGGCTTACAAGCTATTATTAATAAATTTTTGACGCGAGTGGGGTTGAAGTGGCCGAGGCCCTGGCTGGCGAGCTAGAGGAAGATAGAACAATAAATAATAAAGACAGTCACATTATCAGGGAGTAGATCTCCAATGTTCATTTATGCATGCCACTCCCGAAAGAGCTCTGTTGAGAGGAAGGGAGGGGCAGACCCTTTTAAAACACACCCAGTTTGGAGAAGCATCGAGTGCCTCACTTATGGAATGGAATGGAATGGTTGATCACATATTGGTCCCAGGCTAGTTATTTCCACACATAAGAAGGCATAAGGTTACTCACACTACTCGGTGACCACATCCTTGTTACGATTGACCTAACTGCGCCTATCCCAGCAGTCAAATCACAAATTATTATGGGAAGTATTGAGGTTGTTAGATACAATAGTCCTGCATGAAATGGTCTGGGGTAAATACGACACAGTTTCTTGCTAAGTTAGCTTTCACATATGAGACTGCTTTTTCAGAATGGTTGAAGGACCAACCGAGGCCAAGAGAGGTGACAACATCCCTTGAATACATTTATAAAGCAACTGATGCTTTACTCTGGCACAACACAAAGGCTAATAAAAAAGAATCCAAGGCTGTTTCGACCGAGAATCGCTCACACTAACTTACGAACTATTTTAAATACACTTCCTAGAGATATTTCTATGATTCAAATGTCCAGATTAATGTACAAACCAACCATATAGTAGAGGAAATAAAATGTAGACAAATGCCTCGTGTACCATGACTGAGGCAAGTGTTATCAAAGATAGTGTACTATTTTGTCGAATTATTAATTCCCCATGCCTTACTGAAGTCCCAGCCCTTTCTCATAATGTAGGGGGTCCAGGAAGCTGATTGGAATGCACATTTTACTCATAACTTTCATGATGATTATAGTGTCCTGCTGGACACGTTCTAGTGTTCCACCCACACTGTACACCCACCCATCACAGGCGTCACCGGTCAGGTGACCCTGTTAATAAAAGGGGCCGGGCGCATGTGCTTTCTGCAGCATGTGGGCCTAGGGCCCACAACGCTACAATGATGACACTATTTCTGAATACATTAGTGAGTTAAAAAGGGGAAAGAGTTGCATTATGTTAGATGTTAGGGTTCTCTAGTCTGCCCTGAATAAAAGTAGCTTAGGCAAAGTTGCAGATTCAGATAGGGTCTCAATTGATATTTACCAGGAAAATGGTAAATGAACTCCGCTGCTAACTAACCTTTCAATATCAATCGAACAGGGAACACTACTGACCACTTGGTTTGAAACAACAATCGTCCCCATATTTAAGAAGGACAATAGATCAGACGCACAGTATTGCCATCCAATTTCTTTATTGGATTAATCTGTGAAATTACCAGGTAGAATTATACTAGATATATTGGAAATATGGTCTGAAGACAATTCAATCTTATCCGATCTCTAATTCTGAATCAGAAAGGATGAGCGCTGTAGTTGTTGCAGACTTGATGATTCCAGAGCCGTAAGAGGAACTGAAGGAGGTGTGCCTCGAAGCCGCAGGCAGTCAGGCTACCAGCTGTAACCTAGCATTGTGGTGAGCAGGAAAACCTGCTGTTTGAATTGAGAAGCAAAATTGATGGTGGTTTGTTTTCAAGAAACTAGCAGGTATTCATTTCAAACATCGCTTTGCATTGTGGTGGCAGGCAGGTTGTTTGAACAGAAATCAAAGAAGCTTTGAAATAAAACCATATTTCTACTCTATTTATTGAGGGACAGATGTTTGTAAAGCGCTACAAGGCCACATTGTGGTTAATTCCAAGCACTGGAGCTACACAGATAATAGAAACAGAGTATGTATTTAAAGTCGGACTGGGCTCTACCAGCATGCTTCCGATGCTACCCCTTTGTAAATGATCTTAGCTAAATGCCAGTCAGAGCTGCTCAGTGTTCAGGGGTTTTCTGAAATATAGGTCTTTGGTTTAAGCCCACAGGTTGAGAGACCCCAGCGCTCCCCAGTTTTTTCATCCCACTTAAAGCCCCGGCTATAATATTTATATCACTCAGTATTTTTTTTCATTGCCCTTCTGCCATACTGTACACCGAAGCGGAGTTAGTCTGTTCTAGAGTTTATTTATGTTGAGAGAAAGAAGTTCGAGGGTCTCACTGCTCTGGCACAAATGTTAACCCACGACTCTTCAGGAATTTCTTAGGGTAATTTCGCCACCTGATTTGTCCTGTATCTATGTGCAACTGTGGGACACTTGCATTTACGGTGTTGAAGAAGGTGTATTGTGATTCAGGTACTGAAGGTTGTGAGTGAGGTACTCAGAAATGCATTGTATCTCGAAGTCTGTTATGAAGCTCTGTGGTTATACTGAATAAGCAGCTACCTATGTTATATGACATCTCTTTATTAATGTTATAACTGCACTTTTACAATTGCTTTATTAACCTTCCTGCTTTCTCAAATTTGCTTGAAAATGCACCATTTCTCTTCTCTTTTTTCAAAATTTTCTCGGGGGGAGAACCCCCCGAACCCTCCTTATAGGGGTTCGGGCTCGCTCGCTCGCAACGGTGAAGTATACCAATCATTTTACACCCCACCACTTTCAAATGTCACCAGCCGCCCCTGATTCACTGCGGCCCGCTCTTGTGTGGCTGAGATATGTGGATGGGCCGCGAGCGGCAGCTAAGGAGCGTAGAGGTAGTCAAGTTGAGCTCTTTTCGCTAGAGCTTTCCATGCCCTCGTAGTGCATTGAACCAGATTGATTTCATCCCTCGGCTCACCGCTGCCGCCCGAAAGGGCAGCCGCGACCAGCATCATAGGATGCACAGAGTCTGCCCCAACTGCAACATGCGGTTGGAATTGCTGCGGGAATAATCATCAGTGTGCATATTGCGCCTGAGCACACAAGTAGTATAATCTCAGATCCGGGGCTTCGAAGCCACCTCGCTCAAATGGTTGCACCAGCAAATCCCAGCTACATCTAGGCTTTTTACCACCCCAGACAAAGGTTAGCAGGGCGGATTGAAGCGTACAGAACAATGCGATATTCAGGCGTATCGGGAAATTGACGAACAGATAGAGAAGTTGTGGCAGTATCGCCATTTTAAGGACCCCTATTCGGTCCGCTAGGGAAAGCGGTAGTCTGGCCCATCATGCTGCCTTGTAGGTAATTTTGGTTATAACACGACCATAGTTCATAGAAACCACCACGTCAGGATCTCGGTGTAACCATATACCTAAGTACCGCACCGGATCAGTGGACCACTCCAGTGGGAAGTCCAACTCCACCTCACGGGTACCAACCCTCAGTGGGAACACAGTCGATTTTGTCCTATTTATACATAGGCCTGAAAATGTTTCAAACTTTACATATTCTCTGAGCAATTCCGGCGGGAACGTGGCAGGCTCACGGACATATAACAGCATGTCATCTAGGAAACCTAGATATACGGCGCCAAACATCCATGAAGAAGGAATTGTCATCCACAATTGGGCCGTGCACATTGACCATTAGCACACTCACTCCGCCAAGCAGACCATGCACAAGAGCCACCCTCCATTGTTCATCCATCTCAGAACTGAGGACGGTGAAGGGAACCCCCTTCTTGAAAAGGATCAACACCCCACGAGAGTAGGAGGAGCAGGAAGATGCAATCTTAACTCCAGCCCACCGTACACCCACATTCTGCTCAGTTGACTTCGTAAGATGCGTCTCCTGTAAAAAGGCCACCCGGGCATTTAACCTGTCCAGGTACACCAACACGGATCGAATTTTCTTGGGACTATTTAAGCCACGAACATTCCAAGTAACGAATTTTAGGTTACCACTTATGCGCTGCATTTAAGAATGTATACATAACAGTTCATTGTTCAAGTCCAAAATTCCAATTCCTGGGTTCAAAATCAGTGCAAGAACAGAGTGCCATACCGTCCCCCCATCTTCAAAACCCCGTCCCCCCCGCCATCGCTCCACCCACTTCAGCGTATCAAACTTGCCAAAGCCCGCCCTCCCTTGACAGAACAGAACCCAACATACAAAACAAACTATATGCAACATGTGGGGATTTCCCATGAGGGGAGCATCAGAGAGCTACTGGCCTCCTACAGTGCAGGAGGTGGCTGATCAGGTCTGGTATCCGTGCTAGGAGAGAAAACACCAGTGGAAAAACACAATATATCCATGTCACCTAACGTAGACAAATGTACCCCACTTGAACAAATTATAGGCACCGCTACTGGATCCCAGCATGCGACGGGCGAATGAACAGCATGTAAGGTCACAATTTATCATCCATGGGGTCCCCCGTTGCCCATCCCTCATGCGCTACAGAAACAAACCCAGCACCGTGACTCGTAAGGGCAAGCCATGCCCCACATGCGAGCTAGCAGGTAAAAATACTATTCAGCCCTGTTCACTGGTCCTTCTCGTTAAGTTCAGCTGGGGTCTCAGGTCGTTGTCTTTTCAATTTTTTCACATGCTCCGTAGCCACCTTGGGAGAGGCGAAGACCTTACAGTCTCCATTCTGACCAACACGTAGATGAGCAGGGTATAGCATGGCGTAGGGGATACCTTCGGATTGCAAAAAGTTCTTCACGGCCCCAAACTCTCGACGGGCCGCTTGGACAGCAATTGTGAAGTCCGGAAAGGATGATAGCGAGTTCCCCTTGTGATCAATGGCACCTTTCTCCCTGCCCAGTCTCAGGATGGCATCATGGTCTATGGTTTAATAACCGAGCAATGATAGGGCGAGGTGGAGAGCCCGGTACCGGTCTCGCTGCCAGGGAGCGATGAGCCCGCTCAACTATAAACATGGTAGACATATTCTCGGTACCAAAAATGTCTTTAATCAGATTTTTGATGAAGGTATCCATCCTGCCGGTGTTGGTGGACTCCAGCAGTCCTGTAATTCTAATATTGTTGCTGCGGGAACGTGCCTCTAAGTCCTCGTTCTTTGCCTGTATCAGCGCCAGGACTTTCTCCATGTTTAGTGTATTACCAGCGACATCACTGAGGCCATCTTTCTTTGTTCAATCTCACCCATTCGTGTGTTCTGCTTCTCCAACTGCGCAGACATATGGTCAAGTCTGTGGTTGATGGCTAACATATTCCCTTCTATAGCTTGTAGGCTTTTCTGCATGGCCATCAGTGTGGTTTCTTGTGTGGAGGGGCCCTCTCCCGCACCATCTGCCTCGGAGTCCGAAGCCGCCTTCTGCTGCGCCTTGTATGATTTGCGCGCCTCAAACATAAGGCGAGTTTGTGACTTGTCTGTTATACCTATTATGGAAAGTAGGCGAGAGAGACAGTATGGCAATAGACCTTGCAGGAGGTGCAGACTGGTTAAGCACGCACACTGCCCATCCACAGGCAAATAAGTTCTGACCACAGATAGCAATGTTAAACAGAGCAGACTTTGCCAAGTTCACAGTTGTGGTAAAGATACAGGGACGCCGCATGCGCCCGCCGAGGGAAATCAGCACCACTTCATGGAGAGCGTGATGTATGGTGGATGCGCTGATCGGTGATATATCATTTGATCGTCAGACCGTGTACATGAGGGCTTAATAAAAAGGGGCGCCACCTGCATCCAGGTGCCCACTCCCCACGCAGGTGCCCCACACCGCGGGGAGGTTCACAGCCTGGAAATGCATTGTCGCCTAATCTCACGGTCAAGCAGGGCCTCTGCGGCAGGCGTTACACACAGGTCCAGCCCCAAGACCATGGGGACCACCGTCCATCAGTGTAGGGTGGCTGCAGGCCTATCTGGGGAATGAAGCCTGTGACTCATGTTCAGGGCATATGCAGCGATGTAGGTAATGGAGAGCTCGCAGCTCTGCAAGCGGGCCATCTGTGTGCTGGGGAGCTTGTCCGTCCACAGGGCCGGCTGTCCCCCAATCCTCACGCGCTACACATGCGAGCCGGGGTCACCAGTCCGGTAGGTATCAGCGGGAGTCCCGGGAGCGGCCTGCGTGCTCCCACAGTGGAGGCCCGAGGCAGGCACCATTTTACCCTCACGCCGGCCGAAGCTCCCTCCTCTGATATCGCCAGTTGCGTCGTGTCTCAGGCTTCCACGATGCCGTCAGTGTTACCAGGGGTGCATCGTCATGCAGGGCATTTGTTTTCCCGAAGGTGATGCAACGATTGTGTGCAGATTCTTGTCGGCTGGCGGATCAGCAAGGCAGAGTTACATCAGAATGCAGCCATCTTGCCTGGTGCCCTCTAGCGCCCCATGCAAATCAACCTTGATCTGCTCAAAGACCAATAACCGTGCTCAAACAAATGGGAACACTAGCAGCCCCAGGCCGGTTCCAGCCTTTTTCGATCTCAATACTGATGACCAACTTGACTAAAATGTCACAGTGAGCCAAGGACCCATGTCTCTGCATACCTGTTAAGCTTAGAAAAGTGGGCCACACCAGCAGCGTAGCGTGGGTTTCCAGAACCCGGGGCAAGGCAAGTACTACACCCCCTAGACCGTTAGCACTTCCTGGCAGAAAATGTTACAAGAAAAAACTTTGGTAGTACAAATTATTTTTCTTTCAAAAGTTTGTGCTCGTCCCCAACCACTACGCTACGCCACTGGGCCATACATAACATTTGGCTCCCACTGTTCAACATCAGGACAATTACATGGCAGGTTGTGGAAGAACAGTGACAGTCGGGGTCTCTTGGAGTCCTAACTTTACTACTACTAAATGCCTTCTGTGAATACCAAAAGTAGTACGTTTAGGATTTTATCGCAGTTTAGTAGTAGTAAAGTTAGGAGTCCTAACTTTACTGCTACTAAATGCCTTCTGTGAATACCAAAAGTAGTAAGTTTAGGATTTTATCTCAGATTAGTTCTGTGAATCTATGAATCATGTCTAAAATCAAGATAGGCCTAGAAACCTCTGCTGGACTCCAAACTTTGAACAGGTGGGTTATATGTAGACTGTACGTGTACTGTTCATGTAGAAATTAGGTTTCCTTTAAGTTCTGGTATTAGCCAAGACCTTTTGATTTTACTAAAATTACATGTGCAATATAGTCACTAAAGGGGCTGTTAGCCATCTCTCTTCATTCATTGGTCTATGGTTGTATCATTCACATTCTGCTTCCACCCACTACAGCACAAAGCATTAGTAAATGGGTCACCCTACTTCAGCTTCACTTTGAGAGACTGCATTCTGCTTAAACAAGGTAGTTCCCTTCAGTGGCAGTGTTTTTTTAAACTTTATTATGACTTTAGCATTGGCTTTTGGTTTTGAGCCTCATGTGATAGCAGGGCACTTTCTACCAGCTTTTCATGCTGCTTTTGATGTGATAACAGGGCACCTTCTAGCTTTATCAGTTCCTTTTTCCTGTTAATGCATTTACATTCATTTTCGAGTGGTCTTTGTTAACCGACTGTTGCTGTTTCACAGCATACCAGATTGAGCCCAGTTCAAACTGTTCTTTATAAAGTTATCCTCTTTTTAGTATGCATGCAATGAAGTGCATTTTTAACTGCACTCCCATGTGTCAAGCTGGTATCTATTTTTATTGAAGACTACAGGTCTGGTGTTCTAAACCAACTTGGTTTGTTTGTCCCGCTTGTATGGCTTTCTACTTTGCTTTTAGTGCTCTTTTATATTGCACTTACATAGATATTTACCTGTAATATTACTATTTGAAGTGGGTGTTGTTTATTCCAATCCATCCATCCATCCATCCATCCATCCATCCATCCATCCATCCATCCATCCATCCATCCATCCATCCATCCACAACCCTCTCTGTCTGTCTGTCTTTGCAAGCCTCTTGTTGATCTGTGTTTGCAAGCCTGTCTATCTGTCATTGCAAGCCTCGCTATCTAGCTTTCCAACCCCCTTCTGTCTATTGGTCATAAAGATTTACAAAAACATTACAAAAAAAGCATTAGCAAAGGCAGGGGGCTGCTAGCCAAGGCAATCTTTCTAAGGTCTGGTGTTCGCCAACGCTTTTTGATTTTAATAAAACAGTATCTATAACATAGTTAGATATAGGGGCTTACAGCCGGTCTTCATTCATTAGTGTGTTGTTGTGTCATTCACATTTTCTTTCATCCAATCTAGCATGTATAATGGGGCAATTGGTCAGTCTTCTTCAGACACTGGCTGACTTCACTGTGAGTTATGGGATACTGCCCTGTCACAAGGAGCACATACACACAAATTGCATTCCTTCAGTGTAGGGGCTACTATCGTAATATGCATTTTTTTGAAACCCCAAAAATATATTTGTCTTTAGCCAGTGTTTTGTTCTTAGATTGATCAGGGCCTGACAGTTTCCCCAGCAATAAAGTTTTGCTAAAATCATAACAGAACAAAACAAGAATTGCCAAAGCAAAAGACTGGCGGTCAATGCCAGACCTATTGGCTTTGTCAGTGCTTGCTTTTCAAAAGACAGATACTTAGACTGCAGAAGCAATTTATTTATAAAGTGCACTTTTCAGAGTTGTTTAAGGGAAGAGTTATGCAATAATAACACAATCTTGTTGGTGACTCAGAAAGAGCATAAAAGCTTTGTTTTGCTACAGTATGAGGTCCAAGGTCCAAGATAAAACTCTCAGTAATTCCATGTGACAAGATAAATATCCCCTTTATTTGAGCTTACTTTGTCTATGCCTTCCCAGATGTTATACACAGATCCTTTGCCAGGGATAGCGTGTCTCTCTTGACTAACCTAAGCCAAAATAAAAAGTACACTCGTGGGGCATACAGGCTTCAAAAATGTCAAACTTACTTAAAATTGAATTGTAAAGACAGGCTATAAGTTTTGTAAAATAACATGTGTACATATAAGATTTTATGTGCAATTATCGTAACCCTATCACAGTGGTCCTTATTGCATTGACTCCAAAATGACAAACAACAGAGGGGACCACAGCGGGTCTTACACACATAGCTGGCTGATTCCATAGAATGGCAAGCAATGACCGCCCATCTTTTTGCCTCTTACCGGTTCAACAGTATCAAAGCATTAGCAGGAAGCTTTATATTTTAGGTGGAAGCCTGCAATCCCCATATAAACACTTGTCTCTAATTTCCTTATTATAGACAACTTTTGTGTTCTCTAGTCGCATGTAACAAAGAAATGACATGGCTGTTCAACTGTAATAACTTATTACAGTTGAGTTTATCAGTTGAGTTCTGAATTTGCAATGCTGCCAGATCCAGTCGCCAAGTGTAACGTTGGTCCCCTGCCACATAAACCACAGGGACAACGTTGCGGTTATAGAAGTATCCTTTAGTACAAGAGAGGGAGGAATGGCTGATCTCCGTTGTACCGCGTACCTAATGGTGTGTCACAGCGCTCTATCCCGTCAGGCACCACGAGCGGTCACGTGGGTGCCTGACATTTAGACTACGACACCACATATCTCCCCCCTTTAATAACAACACAAGGAGAATTACATTACAACGCAATTGCAGTACGTAAGTCCAAACAATCTGAACATTAGGCCTGTGGGAGAAACTGTGGCGCCTCAGAAGGGGGAGCGAGGAGCGAGAGTAAGAGAGAGAGAAAGAGAGAAAGAAAGTGAGACAGAGAGAGAGAGAGAGAGAGAGAGAAAGAAAGAGAGAGAGAGAGAGAGAGAGAGAGAGAGAGAGAGAGAGAGAGAGAGAGAGAGAGAGAGAGAGAGAGAGAGAGAGAGAGATAAGCTGAGACTGTCCTACGGGTGGAATAGGATTGTCCCCTGCGAGGGGTTACATTTCAAATTCGCTATATCTCCTAGGACACACCACTAACCTGCCTGTGTGGGTACGTGTGTAGGAGGCCTGCTCCCCTTGTGTCCCCCGTGCCCGAGGTGTGTTGCTCTCTACTTGATTCTCATTGTGTGCGCTCTGTGCCCTCTGCCCATTGCCTGTGTTGCCTGTATCATTGGTCTCCTGGAGTGGTGTGTGCTGTGTGGAATTTCTTTTGTCACTTGGCCCTGTGTCACCCAGTGTCTCCCCCAAGGTGTCGGAGCCTCTAGAGTTCACTGGTGGAGGGACAACATCGGCCTCTGCTTCCTCACCGTCGTAGCCAGCCATGTTATTACTGCTGTCCGTCGCCCACTGGAGAACTTTGTTGCACTTCGCCATGCGGCCGTGTGACCACACTTTACCATCACTAAGGAGAGCGGAGTGTGAATAGAGTTCTTTGACTTGTAGTGGTTTGCTGAACTTGCTGTCGCCTTTCTTGCAGAGGTGTCCCAGCTTCACCCTGACCCAGTCTCCTACCACCAGAGAGACTTCTCGTACTCCATGTCTCCTGTCATAGTTGCCTTTGTAGATCTTTTGGGCTTTTTCAATGTTGCTTCTAACCACCACCGGGGACCACTTGCTTTGCAGTGTCATGTTCATCCAAACCAGATTGTCCCTCGTAAATGGTTTTCTGTCTCGCAGGATCTTGAAAGGGCTGTAACCTGTCAGTGTGGGCGCTATGTGGTATGCCCATATCGAGTTCTGTCTCCCAATTCTTGCCTATGTTGATGGCAGCTTGGACTGAGCCCATGATGACGCGGTTGAAGCGTTCGACCAGGCCGTTGCCAGCTGGGTGATACACTGGGGTGTGCTGTGTCTTGATCCCATTCCTCCGGGTGAAGGCTGTCCATTTTTCGGAGGTAAACTAGGGTCCGTTATTGCAGGTAATGACTCTCAGGATGCCTTCCCTCAAGAATGCTCTAGTGAGAAACACAACAATGGTGTCCGTGTCTGCCCTCTCACAGACCTCCACTTCCGGCCACTTTGAGTACCTGTCGACAAGAACAATGACATATTTGGGCACGCCCCAAGCATCCAGGATGGGACCCAATATATCTACTGACAGCTCTTCCCAGGGGTTGTTGGGAGTGGTGAATTCACCCATCGGGGGCCGCAGCACAGTAACCGATTTGTCCGCATTGGTGCAGTGCCAACACGCCCGTACATCCTTTTCCACGTGGGAGTAGATGGCAGGCCACCAATATGACTGCTTTAGCCTCCTCTTGGACTTTACGATCCCTAAGTGGCCTTCATGCACTATGTATAGGATGCGGTCAAGTAACGACTTCAGGGTACCACCTTGTCACCCCGGAGTAAAAATAAGTTGTCGTCGCTGAGGGATAATTCATCATGCACTTCCCAATACTTCTGGGTATTGTCTGTCACATGCTTCTTTTCACACCATCCCAGCGTGGCGAAGGTTTTCACTCGGGCCAGTGTCGGGTCATTGTTGTAGGCGGATGTCCAGTCTTGTGCACTGATGATGTTCTCGTGGTCTTCGGTGAACGCCGCCTGGTATTCGTCCCAGACACTGGGTTTGGGTGCTGCTTCCACGGCGGTGGAGCGGCTGAGGAAATCAGCGATTTTGTTCTTCTGGCCCGGTAAGTATTCAATGTCGTACACGAAGTCCAGGAGCTTGAGGGACATTTTCGCGATGCGCGGGGTGGCAGTCGCGTGTCCGCTGGATGTCAGGACCTTTATCAGCAGTTTGTGGTCCGTTCTGAGGCTAAAACTGGAACCCCAGAGGTACTGTCAAAACTTGTCCATGGCCCAGGTGGCAGCCAGCATCTCCTTTTCAATGACACTGAATTTCTCCTCGTTGGGGGTGAGCGAGACGCGAAGCCTATCGTGGTTTCCATGCCGTCAGCGGAGCGTTGTGACAAAACCGCTCCCAGCCCCTTCTCGCTGGAATCAGTGGTTGATATGCTGGGGGCCGAGCAGTCGTATCCCTGGAGAGGGACGGCCCCGCATATGTCACTTTTAATGGTTTCAAACTCACGTTCGGATTCCGGTGTACAACAGAAACTGTTCTTGTCCTTCAAGAGTTGGAGCATGGAGTGGGTTTTTGTGGCAAAGTTGCGGACAAATTTACTGTAGAATTCCACTAAACATAGAAAGGATCAGACTTCTTCTTTGGTTCGAGGTTGGGGTGCAGCCTTGATAGCCTCAACATTTGCTTGTTTGGGGAAGATCCCATTTTCACCGATCTCGTGCCCCAGGTACGTGACTGTGTGCAGTCCAAACCTGCACTTCTTCAGTTCTGCTGTGAGGCCGCTGTCTGACAGTGTCTGTAATACTTCCCGGAGAGTGGCGTGTTCCATTTTGGTCGTCCCCATGACGAGTATGTCATCCTGGAAGTATAGGACATTTTTGTTGTATTTGAATAACTTGTGCATGAGTTTTTCGAATACTGTGGTGGCGGATGCCAGGTCATATGGCAGGCTTCGGAATCTGTAGCAGCCAAACGGGGTGATGAAAGAGGTATGTTTCCTACATGAGGGGTGGAGCAGGATTTGGTGGTATGCTGCTGTGAGATCTATTGTAGAGAACCATTTAATTCCCTTGGTCTGAGCCAACAGTTCATTAATGCGTGGTAATGGGAATTTCTCCACCAGGATGTTTTTGTTCAGTTCTCGAAGGTCAATGCACAACCACACCTTCCCGGTCGGTTTCCATGCCACGACCAGGGGCACCAGCCACTCAACGCTTTCGATGGGCTCTATTATGCCGCCATCTTCGAGGTGTTGCAGTTCCAGTTGTACGGCTTCACTGCAGTTGAAAGGGCTATTGTGCACTTTGTGGCTGACTGGTATGGCACCATCCTTTAGGACTATCTTGTTCGTGAATTTGGATAGTTGGCCGGTGATGCCACCAGAGACGCTCGGGAAGTCTTTCTTCAAGTTGTCTAGATCCGGTTTGGTGGGATCGTCTGTCATGAGGACTTTAATTTCTCCACTGGGATTGAGTTGTATGCCTAATGCCCCTTGGTCAGACCATCCAAGGACTAGGGGGCCTTTTTCTGCCACCTACAGTTTACCAGTCGTTACTCGACCTTTGAACTCGAATGTGAGGGGTCTGAACCCTACCATGGGGATCCTCTCCCCCATGTAAGTGACCGGGTGTACGTCTGTAGGGTGTAGTTGGCTCCCTATGGTGTTGGCAAAATCGCTGTCCAAAATCTCCCTTTGTATGATTGTAAACGGGGATACTGAGTCTGCTACCATTGAAATCTGGACCCCCCCGATGGTCTACTAGCAGGATGGTTTTTTTCAGATATTACAATCTATGCCCCAAACCTGTTCATCAATGCACAAGATGCAATCTTCATCCCCATCCCTTGTTTCGGGTTCTGAGTCATACATGACGCACTTCACGGAAGCGTTGCTGGGTCTCCATCTGCAGACTTTGACAAAGTGTCCCACCACCCCACAGTAGGAGCATTTGACCCGGTAGGCAGGGCAACGTTTGTTGTTGGCCATGTGTGTGTGGCTGCCACACCTGTAGCAGGAATCCTTTCTGTTCCGGAGGAGGTTTGGTGGGTCCTGTCGGGGTCCGTGTGGGCCACCTGCTATTTCGTAGCCCGTGGAGGCAGCGGGTCTGTCACTGGAAACCTTGGAGTCACTCAATTTACAAACTGTGGGTTTAGTCTCTGTTTCCTTTTTAGCAGCTACTGCACACCGCTTGGACAGTTCCGATTTCTTGACAACTGCTATGATCTCATGTAGGGGTGCTTCTCCACTCACCCACAACTTTTCCTGAACGTTGGTGTTTACTGTGTGCATTATTATTTGGTCCTGCACCAAGTCGTCATGCAGATGGCCAAATTTGCAGTTGACCGCCAATTTCTTGAGTGCTGCAACATAATCTTCTACAGTCTCCGTCTCACTTTGTTTCCGCTGGAATTTATTTTAATCTATCTATGGCCGTACATATGACTGGCTGGTAGTGGCTGTCTAAGTCTTCCAATGAGTGCTGGAACACGTCTTCGTCCTTCGCGGCTCTCTGTTTCTTGACCATATTTTCGTAGACCCTCAGGCCCCAGGTTTTGCAGCAGTATTTTCTTCCTGCGCTTGCTGGAGAAATTCTCTTCCCCTTCATCCTCCATGGCAGACAGGTCGTTGAGGAAATACCCCTTCAAATTGGCCCATTTCATGGCCGGCTCACCCGGTTTTGGGAGGAAGGGCACTGGATTCGTAAGGGAGAAGGTCTGGGCACACATCTTGGTGTGAGGGGCTGACTTGCGGGAAGGTAGCTGTACCTGAAACCAGCTCTGTGTCGGCTGCTGACAGAACTGCAGTGCTTGTGGTTCAGCTTCTGAATATGGTGCTGAGCTCCTCAGACTGGCTCCAATTTTCATCCGTGGGCTGCTGGGCGAGGTTACTTGTAATGTAGCAATGCTCGGAGGGTGACCACATGCAGGGGCCCTTGAGCATGTGATCATGAGCACGTGCACTACACAGTCCGTGCGAGAGTTCAGGTTCAGGGTTTGACAGGATGCAGCTGAGCGAATAGCTTAGAAGGCTTGTCAGTGCTGCTGCGTGAATAGAATGCGTGGCGAGGCAGTCTTTGGCAGGTGCTGGCAGGACGCTATGCTGGACTTCTGGATTCTCCACATGGGAGGTGCAGATATCGTGAAATGGTCGCAGGAGCGTTCGGGGGCTGTGACGATTGGTGCTCACCTCACGTGTGCTGGCCGGTAGGGTGCCGGCAGAGACCAGGGCGCGGCCAGGGCATGCAGGACTGTAGTTGCCCGGACGCTGCACTCCCTCTCCTGAGCGCCGTGCAGAAGGCGTGCTTCCCATTGCGAATGCAGAGCGGGACAAATCCCTTGCCACATAAACCACAGGGAAAACGTTGCAGTTATAGAAGTATCCTTTATTACAAGAGAGGAAGGCACGTCTGATCTCCGTTGTACCGCGTACCTAATGGTGCGTCACAGCACGCTATCCCGTCAGGCACCACGAGCATTCAAGTGGGTGCCTGACAACTAGACTGCGACACCACACCAAGGTGAAAAAGGCAGGTCATGATGCATTCTGAACAAGGAATACAGGAACTGGCATTCCTTCTTTTGATATCTTCTTCTAATAAGGAAAAGAGATCCACAGAAAGGAAATGTTTATGGCAACATATTTATTTTTTGCACACTGTAGATTAGTGAAGGAAACATAGAATAGATAGATGTTTCTCCAGGATCTGAGCCACCACATGCTTTAACATGACTTGCATTAAACTGATTCAAATTTTATTTTTTCAAAAAGTGATTTCGGTGCCATGAATTTCTTAGTACATATTCAGCTTTATTCTTCTTGTCTACAATGAAGCTGAATGAGCAAGACACCAAGAGGCAGATTTATAAAGATATGGCGTGCCATGCAACAATACGTGGGATACGCAATGATAAGCATGTGAGGGGCATGGCCGAACTACAGGTGCAAAGTGACGCGGCCAACCGGCTTAAGCTCTGAGGGCCGCGACGGCTGATAACCGGCCTGGAACCGCATAACCTGCACCTGCATTCTTCTTCTGTGGATGGTTGGGGAGCCCGGCATCTGCGTGGCAGCTGTAAGTGCTCAGGCACCAGGGGAGTCACCTACGATGTGTGCCGGTGGCCAACACTAGGTTGGTGCGGCCTTTGCTTTCGGGGGCTGCCTTTTTGCGCTTTTCCAGCCTTAAGCTCCGTGTTCATATTTGCTGCCTGCAAGCAGACCCTTATTACTCCTGTTATTCCATACTGCCTTACACCATCGGAAACAGCAGTCCTGTAGTGCTAAATTACTTGAATTCTAAATAAACGTCCTTTTTTTTTTATTTCAATAAGATTTTATTGAGATTTTTGTCATATAAAACAAAACAGAAACTCACAAAACTAAACAAGTAGACATGAAAAAACATAGAACATGCATAATGTCTCGTGTGATGCTGTCTAGAAAATCCTGTAAAGTATACAGTCTGAGGTACATCCGCTTCGCTCTGTTACTTTATAGGCTGCCCTACCCCCTCTATTCTAGTAAGTGGTCATGGGTATAAAGGAGGAAAAAAGGCCTGAGCGGCGGCAAGGGATCAAGAGCAGAGAGAGAGAGAGAGAACTTGCTCGCGTTTGTTCAGAAAGGTAGGAGACAGGTGCTGAT
This sequence comes from Triturus cristatus, assembly GCF_964204655.1. Taxonomy (NCBI): domain Eukaryota; kingdom Metazoa; phylum Chordata; class Amphibia; order Caudata; family Salamandridae; genus Triturus; species Triturus cristatus. The sequence goes on from NC_140582.1 coordinate 323,958,043, forward strand.
CTCGCCTTCTTCATGGAGGTTCATATGAGCCCAGGTACTTGTCCATAGATGCCCACATTCCTCTGTTGGGCTGTCTCCATGGTGAGTCTTGTAGGGACATCGCGTCCGCACCTCTAAGGTATGTCACCCAGTTGAGCCACCCTTTAAACGATGCTTTAGATGTGTCTTTCCACTTATTTAGAATCATTTTAACACCGGCAGTTAGTAAGAGGTCGAGTAGGTCACTATCTTGTTGTGTGAGTGGTTCTGTCATAATAGGGGTTGGCAAACTCTGGTTTAAGGGAACACCCTAACATGTCTGTTAGAAAGGCAAAGATCTTTTCCCAGTAGACTTTAACTTTAGGGCAGTGATAAATGAGGTGAGCCAGGTCCCCTCTTCCACTATTACAATTCCAGCATATGTCATTTGTGTTCACGCCTAGTTTCGCCAAGCGCGTTGGGGTCCAGTGTAGTTTGTGTAGGATCCAGAATTTTGTCTGAGCTAGTACCGGGGTTATCTTACTATGTGTGGGGGAGGACCACAGTATTTGGCTTTCCTTTTCGCTTAGAGTGCTACCGAGCTGTGGTTCCCAGTAAGTTCGTGCTTTCACATTGAGTTTCGAAGTGTTTGGACGCAGAAGTCTATAGATGTGTGACACTTGGTGACCTGTTTTGTTGAGGTTGGACATGTGCTGGAAGATTGAAGGCATGGTATTAGACAGTCTCGCTTTGGACAGTGCCGCTTTGATTTTTAGGAAGTTATAATGCTCAATATCTGGCAGGTTGTGTTTGGTTTTAAGCGAGCTGAATGTGGTAGGGCTCCCTCCATCCTCGAGTTGGATGATAAGGGAAATCCCTGTTTTTACCCATGTCTTCATACAGAGTCTTTTGCCTTTATATTTTATCTTATTATTTGCCCATATTGATTCTCATCTCGAGTTTGTTATTCTATGTTCTAACTTCAGGTTGACCTTCAGTAGGGCGTTTCTGGTGTTTGCAAGTATAGGGTTTATTAAAGTTTTGTGCTTGCTGGTTGTTAGAAGTGCTAATGGCTCAAGGTTGTTTAGAATAGCTGTTTCTACTTTCAGCCAAGCCGGTGTGTACTCCTGGTCTGGTAGAATCCAATAGCTACCTTATTTTGCCAAGAAGGCCGTTTGGAAGGTCTTGAAGTCTGCCAGGTTTAAGCCCCCCAGGATTTTCGCCAATCTTAGTTTTTTAAGGCTAATCCTTGTTTTTTTGTCTCGCCAGATAAATTTGTTTAGCATCTTATCTAATTTGTGGTGAAAGTTGATAGTGAGGGTTAGGGGGAGCATATTAGTAAGGTAGTTGATCATAGGGGTTACCATCATTTTGATTGTTTCAATCCTCCCCCACCATGTGATGAATTTCGGTGACCATCCCTCAAACAGTTTCTTTATCTTGTCCAAAAGCAGTTTCTCATTGTAGTCTAGTGTGTTTTTAAGATCTTTATCAAAATGGACGCCCAGGTATTTTATGAAACCGGTTTGCCAAGTGAGGCCCGAGTCTCCCAATATGTCTTTGAGAGGTTTACATTCCGACTTATCCTTGTTGAGTTTATAGCCGGAGTAGGCCGAATATTTGTTTATGGAGTCCATAAGGGCCATGATGGAGGTTTTAGGGCTTTCAGTGACAACAAGAATGTCATCCGCATATGCTGCTAGTTTTGTTGTTACATCATTGATGGCGAACCCCTTCATCAATTTGTTGGTCTCGATGTCCTTGATTAGCGGTTCTAGTGCTAGTAAGAATAGCGAGGGGGACAGTGGGCAACCTTGTCTTGTCCCTCTATGGAGTCTGAAAGGCTAGGAAATAGCCCTGTTGACCACTATGCGAGCAGTAGGTTTGTCATATAGTGCCGCAACTTTCTTCGTGAGTGCACTACCCAAGTTGAAGGCCCGCATGCACTGTTCTATGAAATGCCACGATACCCTGTCAAAGGCCTTCCCAGCGTCGAGTGCGATAGCCACTGCTGGGTTGTTTTGCTTGGCTGCTCTATCGATAATGTGGCATAAAAGTCTAGTGTTGTCGTGCGACATGCGCGTCTTGAGGAAGCCCACTTGTGTGTTCCTTATAAGGTGTGGGAGTATCCTATTAAACCTCACTGCCAGGGATTTTTGCATGTATCTTGCAGTCCACGTTAATTATGGATATAGGCCTGTAGTTTTGGGGGAACTGGGTGTTTTTGCCCTCCTTGGGGATAACTATAATATTCGCTTCGGACATTGTTTGTGAGACCGTCCCTGTCCCTTCGCAATGGTTAAAAACCTTTTTGAACATTGGTTGTAGTAGAGCTATAAATGTTTTATAGAAGGTGGCTGTGTAGCCATCCGGTCCGGGAGCCTTATTAGCTTTGAGAGACTTAACTGCCATCTCAATTTCGGCTGAGCTAATCTCTTTCCCTAAAATGAGGGCATCTTCCGATGTTATTTTTGGGAGGTTTAAGCTGTAAGCTGTTGAGGTATTCGGTGCAGCCCCATAGTCTAATGTTTGGTCCTTATTATAGAGCTCCTGGTAGAATACGCTCAATGTGCGTAGGATTTCTTTATGTTGTGTGTGTGTATTGTTATGGGAATCTGTGATTGCGGAGATAGTGTGTTGTCTTTGTTTGCGCTTTAGGTAGGATGCCAGGATTTTACCTGCTTTTTTGGCCTTGTATAGGTTTATTGCCTTGTATTTGTTTATCCACAGACCTGCTCTCTCACTTAGAATTTTGTTGAATTCGTATTTCTTCCTTGTGAGTTCTGTAAGGACCCCTGCGTTCTTTGAGTCTGTGATGTGTGATGATTCTAGTTTCTGAATATCTAATTCTAGTTGGTCTAAGTGGGCCTTGGCAATCTTGTGCATCTTGCCTTTGATGTCCATAATTGTCCCCCTAACTGTGGCTTTCAGGGCGTCCCATCAGTTTTTTAGATCTGTATCTGCTGTGTCGTTAAATTTAATGTAGTCCTTTATGGCCTGCTCTATTTTGGTTCTATTGTTTTGCTCTTTTAATACATCACTATTGAATCTCCATCTACGAGGGTGATCTTCGTTATGGCAGCCATTTAGTAGGAGGCTGATACAGGAATGGTCCGAGATAGTTCTCGTGGCTATGTCCGTATTCTCGATTAGGTGGGTGTGTGAGCCAGAGATCAGTATGTAATCAATTCTGCTGTATTAGTTGTGTGGGTTTGAGTAGAAGGTGTAATCTCTCGTGCCCGTGTGTTGAAGTCTCCAGGTGTCTTTCAGGTTGTATTTGGTACATAGGTTTTTGAGTACTTTGTGCCCCCCGGGGTGTAGTGTGTGGCAATGTGATTGTCTGTCTATAGTGTAGTCCAGTGCCATGTTGAAGTCGCCTGCCAGCACCGTTAGTTCATTTTGTGGGAGTGCCTCCATCCTACCTGAGATGTTATCCCAGAAGGTGATGTCATCCGTGTTAGGTCCGTATATGTTGAGTACATGAAAGTTTTCGTCTCCCCTTTTCAGCTGTGTCAAAAGGATTCTCCCCTCTAAGTCGCATTGGTGGTCTTCTATGATTATCTTTGAGTTCCTATTTATCAAGGTGATCACTCCTCATTTCTTCCCTACAGCCGGAGAGCAAGCCATTTGACCAACCCATCTTGCCCTAACCCGTTCTGCATCATCCAGGGATAGCCTAGTTTCCTGAAGGAGAAAGACGTCCGCTTTAGTTTTAGCTAAGTAATCAAGTACTTTTTTCCTTTTGACTGGGTGGTTGAGGCCTTTAACATTTAAGGAGACTATCTTCAGGTTGGACAATAGTGATAATGAATTCTTTTGCTTAGAAGTCATTATGTGAAGCTAGACTGGGGTTTGTTGAACAGGGCCCTGTACATTTTTTACTGTATGATAATAATCATGTTGTTGACTTGGGCTTCGTGATTGTTGTCCCTGTCTCAGATCTCTTTGTGTGTCTTCCTCCGCTTTTACCCGTGCTCTGGTCTCAATCTCCACAGTGTGTGCAGTTGAAAAGTTTGGAGGACAGTAGATGCTACAGTTGAGTACCTGACAAACAATGCTAATACTAACATTCGATACAAAAAACTAAACCCCACCCTCCCTCCCTCCCCCAAGTCCTACATCTGGAATTCTGGACGTGTGACAGCAAAGCTCCAGCTACGTTTCCCCTGGGATGGGATATGGCAAAAAGCATGTACACGTGCATCTATGGTGTTGCGCACCCTCGCCTCAGCGGTTAATTGCAGCTTATTTGTCTTACTTGCAACCTATTTGGCATGCAGTTCTGTACAATGACATTGTCTTAAAAAGGATATTATTATTTTTGATGCTCGCTTCTAACTTATCGACACGATTGTCTGCGAAGATTGTTTCGGAGGTGTGTTCCGTAGAGATCCAAAAGGTTCCCAAAGCCGGGTGCCTTTTTTTCCTTTTTGTGGTCCGCGTTCGTGGCCTTCCTGAGCTCGATTCAAAGCGTTCGGCTCTTGAGGTAGCAAAGTGATTAGAAATAGTAATCTGATTGAGGTAGATAGTGAGGATGAGGTAGATGGTTGTTTGCATAGTACTGCCTGAGGTTATGAGGTGAAATATCTTTACACGTTCCCTCCTAGTTCTGGTGAGGCTCTTCTCTTGTTCGCGTTTGCGTAGGAGAAATCCATTTCTTGTGGAGTCGGGCCTTGTAAGTAGTTGGATAGGTCGTCTTCGAAGATGGGCATTCTGCCCTTGTCTGTGATTTTGAATTTTGTAGGTCCTATGAATGAGAAGAGGATGTTTTCCTTCCTCAGCTTGTCTCTCTAGGCCAGAAACCGTTTTCTTATGTCCACTGTGTATTTAGAGTACTCTTGGGTAAGAATGATTTTTTGACCGTTCCACAGCAAATTCAGTTTTTTTCTGGCCACTGCAAATATGGCTTCAGTATGTTGTAGTCTCAGAGGCTTGCATATTATGGGGCGCGGTGCAGCCATATTTGCTGATCTATAGGCCGGTACTCTGTAGGCCTTGTCTAGCTCCAGAGGCATGTCGAGCTTCAAGTTGGTGAGTTTAGGGATCATGTCGTGTATGAAGGCCATGCATGAACCATTTTTCTCCTCTTCTCCTTCGGCGACCACTAGTATTCTGATGTTCCCTCTTCTGTTGCGGTCATCTAGCTCTGCTGTTTGTTTTAGGAGTATTGCTGTTGTTTAGGAAAGGTCTTGCAACGCCTTGTTAGATTTTTGTTTGTTGTCTTCCACATCACTCACCCTCTGTTCTACTTCCTTTAGTCTATTATTTGCTGTGTGTATGCCCGCTCTAACTGCAGCCAGTTCCAGCTGTATAGCATCCGTGGTTTGCTTGGTCGATTTCGCTAGATCATGTACTTCTGCCAATTTTTTTTAAATCAAGTCCTGCGTGCTGTTAATGTCCGGCCTTTGTTTCATAGGGGAATCCAGATTTTCACTCTTACTCTTTTTGGATTGCTGCGTGAGCTTCCCGTTGTTGCCAGCCATCTCTGTCCGCCCCTCTTCTCCTGCTGTAGGCTGAGCCTTCCTCTGAACTTCCGCTCTATGATTGAGTATCTTATGGGTCTCCTTTGCTGTTGCTAAAATACCGTCTTCAGATTCCTCTATTAAAATCTCTGGCTTAGAATCGCAGGGCTGGTGTTGAGCTTGGTGTTCCTGCTGTGTGCGTTCCTATCCAAGCGGGGTCTGGACCAGACTCTACCATGAATGGCGGGTTTGGCCGGTTGGCCTGTGCATGTAAGCTGGTCTGTGTCAGTGTCTTAGTTGTAGATCTTCTTATGTCGCTCTGGGCTGTATAGTGTATTATTGATTTGGCTGAGCTTGTTATTCCACGTTGTATATTCCCCTGAGTTTGTCGTGCTTCTCTCCAGTTCCCCCTTGGGCATATCCTATTTAGCCTCCTACTTGGGAAAACCAGTGCGGTTCTTCTCTACCTGAGCGCGTTCTTGCTTGGTCTTCTCACGTCTTGGTGTTGAGCACTGGAAGTTTAAGAGTTTACACTGGGGTTTGTGAGGGATAGTGAGGTTGGTTCTGCCCCCTAGCTTGCTTATTTTCCAGCCCAAATCATCCTGCAGAATGTTATTGTTGATTTTGAATCCTTGTGGATGGCATATTTTGTTGCTGATTTGCCTTACGCTTCGTTCAGGGTCCCTCTTGCACAGCGTTCCCCCCACACTTGTTCTGCACTGGGGTAGGTGGTGTTGTCACACCGCAGATCAATTGGTAGTCTGGCGCAATCAAAATGGCGGTGCCGACAGAGCTAGGCGGCGGCCATATGATGCGCTTTTGCTTTCGTTTGGCTTTATTTTCTGTTTTCTGAAATTCCTTCCTACACGAGGCTACTCATACCCTTTGGTCTCCTTGGGCTAGTTAAATTGGCCCTCAGTTCACCAGTCGTAGTGCGTCGCCACCCCTCCCGTCATGCTGGGCATGTGCTGATCAAGGGCTAGTTCAGTGCAAAATTTGATTATCTGGTATAATATAGGGTGGCTGCGTTAGCAATACTGGGCGGTGGTTATAGGGTGCTTGCGCCTTAATTGAGCTGCCCCGTTCGCTTGAGCCAGATCTTTGAGCGCTACCCCTTACTTGACGCATTGTTGTTGCTGTCTGCTATCAAGATGGCGGCCCCCAGCCAATACTATCGGTTTCGGTTTCTCACTGGGTGAGTTATCGGTCCTCTATTCTTCCTCAAGTCTCAAAACTGACAGTGCCGTCAGTTTGCGCTTCAAGACTCTCTCATGCGCGAGTCTTCTCTCCCGCTCCCCGCTCCCCCATTCGCCTGAGCAGGTCTTTGAGCACTACCCTCCTTCCTTGCCGCGATGTTGTTGTTTCCAAAGATGGCGCCCCCCCATCAACCAGTATCAGTTTCAGTTTCTCGCCAGATAGCTTATCAATCCTCTATTTTATCTCCGAGCCTCACCCAGTCAGCGCCGTCAAATCCGTGATATCGTACGGAAGGTTCCCAGCACTGACCTTAGTTGAGGGTAGGCAATTGGTTGCTGGGTCCTCCGTGTGCGTGGCTGGGTATAGGTATTGGCAGCGGGGTAGTTCAGTTAGCGGGCACCATCTTGGATCTTCCTTTCTTCTTGTATCAGGGGTTTCTTTCATCCGTGATTTTCTCTCCCCTGGTTGGCGGATCGGTTGTTTTAAGCGGCTCAGCTGTCTCCCTGTTCGTTCCGACGCCCTACGGTGCCGCCGTCTTTTTCATTTAACGGCACATGTACGTTCTTATCAGATGCTCGCTCCCAGGTTCAGCGGAGCAATGGAGTCAGGCTTCTGCACCCATTGCCGTCCAAGCCACGCCCCCCTAAATAAACTTACTATCTGTTTTTAGCTGTAGCTGCAAGGCTGTGCCAGTCCCCCTGGCCAACCAACAGTTACCACAGCTACCACAGAGCTCCTTACCCGTTACCTATTGAAATTTGCAACCCCCAGGGAAGGTGAGGTGGTGCTTTCTGAAAGGATTCTTTCCTACACATTCTGCTGCGGAGTACAGCTGAGTATAACAAGAGACCAGTGTCGTATTGGTAAGGTGGGTACTCGGGCAACGACCGAGGGGCCGGTATCGAAGTTCCAGCTGTGGGCTGCTTTTTTGGCAGCCTGGGGCGCAATTTGGGCTGTGTCTGCTGTGTACAGATGTTTCCAGCAGCACAGTGGGACCCTGAGGGGCCTTTCTGGAGGCAGATCGGCGTCCAGTACCTCCCTTTTATCAACGGGCAGAGGTCTCACTCCCTTTCTCTCGCTGGGCCAGTCAATTAATTTGTGCATACTGAGAGGGTGCAGGGGGCCTGAGCAGAAGTGGTCTCACTTGTTTTCAGGTGTCTATAAAACTTCGTCGAAGCAGTGTTTTGCAGAAAGGCAATATGCAAATGTGGGCCACTTTTTTAGCGTGCCTGGGCTGATTTCGAACCCCAATCCAACCCTGCAAAAGACTACACTATGTGTGAAAATAGGGTCAAAGCAAGGGCAATCAAATCAAGGATGTACGTTGAAGGTGAACAAGACGTGGAAACGTTATTTGAAACATTACTGGATGATCAACTCAAGGGTGGGGCCCCTCCTATACATTTTAACCTTCTAACCTTTTATTTGCCTTTCTCAGGTGAAGCCTCTGAGGCGGACCTCTTACTCCAAAATCATCAGCCGTTCTAGACGGCAATTATATGTAGCACTGTACTTGTTTGCTCTACAGATATATAATAACCTTGCTAACTAACTTTGCGGCCTATATGGATGCACTTTTGCTGTCTTTGCACAGATAAAGCTCTTGATGCTTAATACTTTCAATCCATCACATGGCACATTAATGAATCACTTATAGCATTCACATTTGCTCGTTGTGTATTTACAATGCTATTCTTTTTTCAGACCCGAGAAGCATTGTACAATAGTTTTATTGTTTAAATATGGTTAGATATGCCACTTCCTGTCCAAGTGTCTATTGCACTGAAGACACATTCTTGATCTAACACATCTATGATTTTGTTTGTTGTGCCTTTCAATAGAGCTAAATTACACCTTGTTTGTGATGTAGCGGAGGATGATAGACACATACATGGCATCGAGGTAAGCCATGTGGACAGATTGTAAGTCCATTGAGGTGTTTAACCTATCCAGACAGTTTATTGCTTCCATAAAATTACAGAAGGAAGGCATGCTAGCATAAAGGACCATGTTGATGGGAATGTTTTTTAATGTCTTATTATCCAGGACACGTATTGTTATAATGAAGTGTATACATTTTGGGATTCTGCAATGTGCAAACTTTATGTTTTATTGAGCCGAATCAATAAACTTGAAACTACAAAGATGTGATGTAACACAGTGCAGAAAGCCAAAGTTGCTGTGCTTATTGTGTGAGAGACAGAGAGCAGGATAGCTACTAAGATATGGCACTGTCCTGCTTTCTTCGTCGTATATATTTAATTGAAACAATTACCCCATGGGACTCACTTCTAAGAATACCTCATGTGTATTTCCAAGGTATGTACCTTAATTATGTCTGTAATATACATCTCAATCATGTATTAGTGGGGGCGTGGCTATGACGTCACACTGGATGGCCACCTAGGGTCTGGGCTCTGCAGGCGCTGGGACCTCCAAATGCCTTTTTGGCATTTCCAAGGCTATGCATAGGGCCCTCCTTGTGGGAACAGCTGGCAGAAGATGACGGGGTGCTCCGTTGCTGCTCTCTTTTGACTGCCCAGCATTATCGGACTCAGAAGCGGTGGCCATCTTGGAATGTTCCAAATTGCAGTTTTCGGCATGAATGACATGCTGTAAGTTTCCTGGATTTTTTTTTCGACCCTCTCTTATTTTTTCTTGGTTCTTCTGGAAGCCTTTCACTGTAGTCTGTTCTACTGCTAACAGGGCCGGACTGACTACCGGACGTTTTGGAATGCTGCTGAGCAGGGGGCTGATTTCGTTGATGAGGACCTGCGTGTACTGAACGAAATTCGTTTTGCTTTAATTATTTCGAAGTACACGCAGGTCTCCATGAACAAAATCAGCCCCCACCGCAGTGAAATCAGCCCCCTGCTCGGCAGAATTCCAAAACACCCGGTAGTCAGTCCGGCCCTGACTGCTAAGTGTTTAGTGGTTTTCCCTTCCATTATGCAACATTGTGTTTGACATTTATCTGGCACTATATTGATTGCCACCTGTAAGCATGCTTTGCTGTTCTGGCTGCAATTATGTGGTGCTGGTTGGCGTTGTATTTTGGGCTCTTCCTTATTGAGCAGATTAAAGAAGCCACAGTTTGTTTTTCCTCTAGCACAAAGTCTACTACTACTTCTCATAGTGGTTATATTGCAGACACTATATCGTTGATTCAGCTTAATTCCTCTGGAGAGATTGGTACTTCTCCTGCCTCACGTACCCCTTCCATGCAGTCCTGCTCGAGTTAAACTCCGTCACCCTTTTCCGGTACCAAGACTAAGAGGCTAAAACAAGACCCTCCATCACCTGAAAAATCTTCATCTTCGATTTCTTTAGCGTTTTTACTTGATGAGATTTGGGCACTACGTCCCTTTGTTGAGGAAACAAAAAATGTATTCAAAATCTGGATGATAACTGGTCATTAATGGAAAATCGGGTTTGCTTGGTGGAGCATTGGGTGGGGAAGTTGCAGGATGAAACTTCTAATATTCGTCCTCTGGAAAAGGTAGTTTTTCAGCTTGAGAAGCATGTAGAAGATTTGGAAAACAGGAATAGGTAGAATAACCTCCGTATTAATGGTCTTCCTGAGGCAGTTGAAGGTGATGATCCTTTTTCCCTTTTCACCTCTTTTCTCCCAAGACTTCTGGATATGCCCTCTTCCCCTTCGCTGAACATTACTTCTTCTTTGTCACCCAAGAAGCCACGAGGGGTCATCATATCCTTTTTACAATTTACAGATTTCCTTTTGGCTCTTGATGTGGCTAAAGTTAATAGGCAAGTGTCCTGGTTGGGTCACACAATCTTTTTGTCTCAGGATGTGTCTACTGCCACTGCAACCCATAGAAAATAGTTTCTTATTCTTCGACCTTTGTTAAAGACTTTAGGTGCCAGATGTGGTTTATTTCATCCCTGCATTTTTAAAGGGACTTATCAAAATGACATTACTGTATTTGAGGACCCAGCAAAACTTAAAAAGGTTCATGCATGTTCATACATTGGATACCGTGGATACTTGTGGTCCTTCTTTACATTGATTTTTCCACTGATACCGTTTTGTACGATTGACCTTTGAGTTGATTTCTTATTCCACTATGGTCTTTACATGTTTTTTTATGTTTTCTTTTTTCTTTATCCTGGTGGTATTGTTATATTTTGAAATGTAATTTATTATGGTATGGCCTTTTTTTCTTTTCACAGAGTCGTCTTGTTCGTCTACATACTGTACCATCTTTTCCGAGTGTATATCATCCTAGGGTAGCGTGGATTCCTCCCTTATAGGTGTGTCATCTGTCCTTGTGTCGTCATCACCCCATTTCCTTTTGTTCCTCTTTTCAGGTATGTTTTTCCTAGTCATCATATTTGGATCTGTACTGTATTTTCTTCTTGCTAATTGTCTCCCTTCATCTTTCTTCCTAATCTTCCTTCCTTATCTTTTTTCTTCTCTTTTTTTGTAGCTTCTCTCCATCTTCTCCTTCCTACATTATGCTTTTTCTTTCTTATATTCTATGTCACCCTTTTCTTGTTTGCGTAATGGTTCTTCAAATGTTATTATCTCTTTGTTCATAATTCCGAGTAATATCTTGGAAAATTAAAGGATCTCTTAATCCGGTTAAACAAGAGAGAGTATTATGTCACCTAGGTAAATCTGATCCTGATTTGGTTCTTCTTCAGGTAACCCACCTTGTTCATTCTGAAGCCTTGAAATTTGAGCGGGCTTGGGTGGGTCATGTGTTTGTTTACCCATCGCTTAATAAAACAAATGGTGTTGGTATATTTTGCAAAAAAACCTCTCAATGTTACTATGGTGTCTCAAGCCATAGATGATATGGGAGGATGAATTACTGTAAATATTATTGACAGTGTTTGTCCTGCTATAATGAATGTTTATGCACCTACATAACCCGATTTTTCTTTTTGGCCCTCCATTGCGTGGAAGTGCACACAAGTTAATGATACATACCTTATCATGGGAGGGGATTGTAATCAAATTATATGGACCCGTTTTTAGATAGACAATCATCAGTTCAATTTGTGCCAAATAAAATGTATAAGCAATTTCATTCTGCTATTTCTAAAGGAGCCTTGGTAGATTCCTGGAGATTCTCTAATCCTACTGCCTGAGATTATTCCTTTTATTTAACTTCCCATGGTACACTTTCAAGATTAGACCATAATTTATTTCTAAATCCCCTGCACAATATGTTATACAGTCTCATAAAACTCCAATTGTGCTTTCTGACTATGCTGTGGCTATAGCGGACTTGGATTTGGTTCGCCCTCATTCCCCCTTCACATAGAGGGCGATTTAATAATTCTTTATTGCAGGATGTTCATTTTTTAATTGCTTTTATTTCTTTTGCCTCAGAATTTGTTTTCGTTTAATGATGGCAGGGATGTTTCTCCTTCTTTACTCTCGGATGCGTTGAAAGCCTCAGCATGGGATGTCATTTTAAAATATGTATTCAGGAGAAAGAAGAGTAGTTTAAGAGAACTAAGGGGCATATTATCAAGACAGGCGATAAAATTATCGCCGCTTTAGTGGCAGAAAACTGCTGCTAAAACGTTGATAATAAGCTTGATAATATGCTCTATGGAGTTCCAATTGAAGCTCAGGTTAGATGTCCTTCACATCTAACATGGGCTTCAATTGGAATTCCATAGAGCATATTATCAAGCTCATTATCGCCGTTTTAGCTGCAGTTTTCTGCCGCTAAAGCGGCGATACTTTTATCTCCTGTCTTGATAATATGCCCCATAATATGCTGCTCTTGAGGATTAAGCCTTTGAAAAATAAGTATTTCACTTTCAAATTATCTTCTGATCCTAGAACTTCGCTTCAAACCAAATTGCAATTTAATACCATTTCTACTGCAGAAGTTGATTCTATCCTCCTTAAGACTAATGCAGGGTATTATGGTGGACAGAATAAGGCTGGCAAATTATTGGCAAATTATCTTAAGGGAAGAAGGTAGAGACACATTATTGATTCAATTTCAATGTCCTTTGGACAGTCTACTACTAAACATCAGGATATTTTAGAAGAATTTGTTAAATGTTATAAATCTCTTTACAACCTTGAATCAGATTCTAATTCCTCAGTGATTGTAGATTATTTAGATCAGATCCCCCTCATCCTATTCTTCCAAATCTAGATCTTACTTCTGATGAAATTGATTCAGCCTTACGAATGTTGAAATTGTGGAAAACACCAGGCCCTGATGGCTTCACGGTACAGTTTTATGTTAATTTCTCTAATATTCTCCTTCCTCATTTATATTGCTTGTTTCATCATTTCATAATATCTTCTTCCACTTCTTGTACCTTCCGATAAGCCATAATTTGTCTCATTCACAAGGATGGTAAAGACCACCATGAATGTAAAAATGATCGACCTATCTCTTTGATGAATGTTGGCTATAAAATGTTTGCCAAGCTCTTAGTTTTTCGTTTGGAATCCTTTCTTCCTCATCCTATAGGGAAAAAGCAATCAGGATTTGTTAAAGGAAGTTATATCTGATAATGCTGGATTATTTCATAATGTTCTAAGTAAAGCTCCTTAATTTAAATCTTCTCTCGCTGCTATTACGATAGATGCTGAGAATGCTATTGATAGAACAAATTGTGAGTGTTTGTTTAATTCTTTAATATCGCATGGATTCTGCCCTAAATTTATATCTCATGTCCCTTTTGTATCATGCTCCCGAGCATCCCTACTGATGAATGGGTTGATATCCTCATACTTTCTGCTTTATAGGGGAGTAAGGCAAGGTTGCACACTTTCTTCTTTATTATTCGTTTTAGCTCTTGAACCCTTTCTCTCTCTGATTTGACTTAATTCTTCTATTGCTGGTTTTCCTTATGGTGATCGTCATCTGAAATTTGCTGCTTATGGAGATGATATTCTTCTATTTATTTTTTCTCCTGAAAGGACCTTGCCTCCTCTTTTTAATGAAATTCCCTTATGTGCGAATGTTTCAGTTTATAAAATTAATAAGGACAAAACGGAGGTTCTGTGGCTTAATAGATATACGTTGAGCCATTCTTATTCTATTGCTGGTTATCAATGGTCCACATCTGCTAAGATCAAATATTTAGGTGTTTGGTTTACAAGTTCTATTCTAGATACTGTTAGAATTAACTGTAAAGAACTTCATATCAAGTTTGATGATATTCTGTCCTCTTGGAACCTTTGTTTTTATTTTGATGGGGTCGTTTGGAGTCTATTAAAATAATGATTTCCCCATTATTGTTATATCTCCTTACTATATTGTCAGTTCAAATTTCAAAATATGTATTTTTTTTTAATTAATTCATTGCTTCTTAAATTTCTTTGGAAAAGTTAAAAGGCCCTGAATAGCTTTAGTGACGTTACAAAAGTCGAAATGTGCAAGGGAGTTAATTTCCCACATTTTGTATTGTTATCAGAGAGCTTTTGCTTTACATCAAGCAGCCCTTTAGGCTCAGGATTTGTCTTCATCTTTCCCTCTATTATGGTATTCTCTTCTTCCCTTTACTTTAAAAAAATGTTCTATTTCTATCCTACTAAGCCATTTCTTTATTCTCTTCTACGTAATACTGTGTTGATGCTTCGGTCTACATTCCTTCTACTTACTCTGACTACGTCTTTGTTTTTGAAAATGCTGATATGGTATAATTCCCCAATTAAGATTAATAATAGATGTTTTTGGAGTACGTGGAAGGACAACGGTCTTATGCGGGTATCTCAACTTTTCTATAATGATTCTCTTATTTCTTTTCCTCAATTATGTCTTACGTATCATTGTCCTCAATCTTTTTATAAATGTTTTTAGCATTGATGAATGTGGCTCTTGATATTTATTATTCCTGCCTGGACTCTTCCAGATTAATTCATTTTTCTTCCGGTATTACTGAATTTCGGAAAACAGGCCCTAAAGCATCAACTATTTATAAGGGTCTTTCTTTTCCAGATCCCTCTCGAACCAAATCTAAGTCTGAACTCTTATGGTGAAAAGATTTAGGAGTTTCTTGGACTATTCCTTTTTGGAATAAAGTGTGGCCACGTATATATAAAATGTCTATGTATATTTTTAGGAACATTGACTAATTCTCTTATTCCATCACTTCCTAAGGCTAAATTGCAAGATATTTTATTAGCACTTGCTTTTCAGCATATTAGTTGTAATTGGAAAATGTCATCTAAGCTATCATATAAAGTATGATGGGATTTGGTAGGCTCTCATCATAAGTTAGCTACTATGTATACTTTGCAATGTTTAGCTTCTCATAATGTGCAATTGTTATGGTGACCTCTAACTACATTTCTTAACTGAGTTGACAGTGATATTTCCAGAACTATACCCATATTATCTGAAAATGTCGATCCTCCTTGATTATTTTCTCACTGTCCTTTTATTTTCAAGTGTTATTCTATTGCTTTTTTGTATAGAGTTACTGTTTAGTTTGAGAGGCTAAATTTAGACAAAAATTGTGTTACTTTTTGCCATTATATTTATGATAAATTATGTGATGTTCCCTTTTCTCCTTTTTTGTTTTTTCTTTCACTTATTCCCCTTCCTTTTTTCCTTACTTCCTCATAAAATGACAAAGACTTTAATGGTTGTTTCGAAGGCTTTTAATACAGCATGTCCATTGCTGAATCATTATTATTAGAATGTGTTGTATTGGTTTGCTGTTTACACTGAACTAAATACAGTCTTTTAAACACTAATCATGTATAAGAGAATTTACACATTAATAGGAACAGGACACATTTCTCTTTGTTTCCAAAAATATTTAATTAGATTTTTAGAAACACGGTGCATTAATTATATACAGTGCGTAGATATAGTGCAGAAAACACAGTTCCTAAACAATGAAAATACATTCAAACCACATATAAAAAAAACACTGTACAAAGCTCAAGGTAGTTGAACAGTTTAGAAAACATTTAATGAAGTAATATCTGTGTTTCTACAATAGCTCCTTGAGAGCTCAATCATGACACAACCAATCGATGGAGTGTTGACGTTTCAGCACGGATCCATTTATGACGACTTCTCAGGACAATGGTCATCGATCCACTACGTTTGAGGACCGGGGTACCTATGAAAGATCACAATCAGGGTCCAATTTAAAAGGATCAATAGTACACCTATCCTAGCAGGGGGCGCCAATACTCATTCGCCTTTTGGACATGTAGTATCGATCAATTGTAGATTGAAATACTCTGGTTGCAGCATTTTAAAGGCGCCCCGGTGCTCACACGTAATGTGGTGCATTATTCAGATGACCCTAAGGTTGTACTTAAGAGTAATGTCTGTAGTTTGTTGTAATTTGTTATTTGCATATGTTGGATATGTATTTTCATTATGTGCTTTTAAGGTTTATCTCGTTATTTGGTTTACCTTTCACTGGCTTTTGTGTTCCATGTTCTGTTGTCTTGTCTCTCCGATGTTTGTAACCAGTGTCCCTTTTGGCAGTTGGTGGAGAGCTGTCCTGGAGATGGAAATGCAGTATGTGGGCTTCCTGCATGTTACAATAAACGTTTCTTGTCTCCATCATCCTGGTTCTAAGTATTCGCTACATTAGGCAATGAGCTGGTGGAGGGAGTTTACAGTCAGCAATCCTGGTTCTTCTGTTCTCCAGGTGTCTTGGCAATCTGGTGCAACTGACGAGGGCTAGATCGTCTTCTTAGAGAGCACGTTTGGTTTCTGTGCTTGGTGCTTTATTGCCTGCTATTCCCTTGCGCTTTCAACATTTTGACTCGTTTCCTGAATTTCCTCCGGAGGCGCACCTCTGTGGATTGCTGCACCGCCTCAACAGATTTCAGAGCTGATCCTCTGTCTATTGTTGCACCATCCTGGAGACTGTTCGGATCTCTGTGGATTCCTTGGCTTGATTTTGATTCGATGAGGGCTTGTTACCCCTTACAAGCTGCTCAATGCTTGAGATGCCGTGCACACTCGAGATTTCGTGCACAACCAAAGCAGCAGTCAGGCTGACATGCATCTCTCCACGCTCAGATGTAATCACGTGATCAGCCCTTTTTTGGCCATATTGGTCTGGCTTATCTCCTTCCTATTATGATGCTTCAACTTCTTTTCCCAGGGAGCACGCTGTACTCAGCAAGCAATCCATGCTGTTGATATTTGTTGTGGATGCTTGAAGTCATTTATTTAAAGGTACTCCAATTATTATTGCCATTTGGCTGTTTACCTCTTTGCTTACTGAGCCTTTTCTAGGTCTCACACAGCTCCCAATCAGCACATGTTGCATATTCAACCTTTTCTCTGGGAAACCACCTGTACAATGAAAATAATGGCTATGTGTCTTTCAAAACTATTGGGCAGTGATTGATGCCACAAAATCTGAAGCACAAAGGAAGGCATCATTATCTTTGAGTCACTTGGGCATGGAAGGACAACAAATATTTCATAATTTGCCCATAGTGGAGGCTCCAAGCGGTTACAGGGACGCTTTAAACGAGTATATTGAAGCAGTGACAAGACTTACAAATACGTTTCATAACAACCTATTGTATTATTGGAAAGATTTAATGTTTTCAAAAAGAAACAATCTTCAGATGAAAGCATTGAAGAGTTTGTTTCAAGGTTGAGGTTTTTAGCATCAGGGATCAGTTTGTGAATAGCTAATACTCTAAAAAAATGAAAGAGCACATTTTGAGTTACAGAGATCCAATGTAGACAGAAGTGCTTGACATTGCTGAAGCCATTGAAGATCTCTGGTTTCCAGAAAAGTTATGGCCTTGAAACATCTGGTCGATTCCCATGTTGATGTTAGTGCTTGTTTCATCATAAGAGGGGGGACGAGGAGCTTTTTGAAAAGGTCCTGTACCAGGGCTCCCAAATTAATTGCGATCGATGTTAGTGCTTGTTCAGTTGTTCTCTCCATAAATTCTGTATCAGTTAAGGACAGATTATTGAGACATATTCCCAAGAACGGACAGGCAGTATGTTACAGATGTGGGTCTAAATTACATCTTGGAAATATTATCAGTTGCCCTGCCACTAGTAAACGTTGCAATAAATGCAGGACAATTGGCAATTTTTAAAGTTCATGTAGAAGGAGGAAACCATCATTTAAAGTTAATATTGTGATTCTTGAATTTGAGGAATGTTCTAATGATTTATCTATGGTAGTTCTAACAATTCACACAGATTTTTATTCTACTGATAGCAACGATGTTATGATGCCTGCAAATAAGATCAAAGGCCTATGGTGTGAATGATTATTGGTGATGCTACCCATAACATGATAGCTGATTAAGGTGCCCTCATCACTATTCTACTTGATTTTGCTTTTTAGCATTATTGAAAGAGAATTTTCCTCTCCTGCCGTTACCAAGGTTTATTTTGGTGTCAAGGGACAGAATTTGGTGAGGTGGCAGGATTTAGCCAAGATTGGCTTAATGCTCGACCCTGTGTCTTGATTGAATCTGCTTCAGGGAATAACACCACCATTATTTTTAGGAGGCTTCCAGAGAGGTGTTTAAAGATAGAATTGGCTCTAATGCAAAAATAGGCTTAAATTCAATGCTGTACCGATCATACATAAGGTTAGATCTATCCCTTTGGGTGTGAGGGATGACCTTAAGACTTGAATGTGGAAGTTGTTTTCTGAGGGAATAACACAAACCACCAATTCCTCTGAATGGGTTATTCCCATAGTCTTTGTTCAAAAGAAATCTGGAGAAATGTGTTTATGTGCTGATCTCATCCTTAATAAGAACATTGTCGTGGACTATCATCCCCTGCCCAAGGTGCATGAACTCTTGGCAAAATTAGGCAAAGTCAGATTCTTTTTGCTCATTGAATTATGGTCTGCATCGCATCATATCTCAATTGCAGGACCTAACCACGTTCATCACACCAGTTGGTGCATTTAAATTTTTACATCTACCTTTTAGACTATCCTCTGTAAGTAGAATGTTCCAAAAGTTCATGGACACCATTTTGTGTGACATCCCTGGAGTTTAAGCATTCTAGGATGATGTTTTAATATTTGCTGAGAACACTGAGAAACATAGCTGGATCCGGGAAAAGGTTTTAACCATTTTTAGGATTGGAGGCATCATACTTAGGAAATATAAGTGTAAATGTCCGGTTTAGGGACTTGACTATCTTGGTCATAGCATTACGGTGGATGGGATCAAACCTGCGTTCTCACTGATTAAGGCCAGCTAAAATTCTACTCCTCTGAAGTAAAAAGACAGACTTTGTTCATTCTTATGTCTCAGTGTATATTACTTGAGATTCATTGAAGGTATGCCTTTATTGTTCAACATTTGTGTGACTTGTTCAAAATGGAATCCAAGTTTAATTGGACGGATGATGCCAATTAGGCATTCACAAAGATCAAGAAGTTGATCACTTTAGCTCATTATCTCTCCTCAATTGACCCAGGAATATAATATTTCGGAGCAATGGATGCCAGTCAAATTGGCTTAGGTGCAGTCCTTTCCCAGTGGGTGGATAACAAAGAGCAGACAGTAGCATTTGCTTCTAGATGTTTAAAGGCTCCTGAATTCAACTATAGTACCATATAAAGAAAGGCTCTAAGGTCCTGTTGGGCTGCTGAAAAGGTCACAACTTTTTATGGGGCACATAATTTGAGATTTATACTGATCATAAGCCATTCATTTATATGTTGAATGGCAATGCCATGGGGAAGACATCTTCCAGATTGATAAGGATTTTGTATCATCTTCAGGAGTACTCCTTTGTTGTCAAGTATATTCCAAGTGGTAAAAATGGAAGGGCAGACTGTTTGTCCAGAATGCCTCTGGTTTCAGATGATGTTCTTGAAGATCAGGATAAGGTTGAGGGTGTGGTGGCTCTGGACAAAGTAGTAATCTTAATGTCTAAGTGGTTGAAAGCCTTGTAGCCAGAGGGTATATTGCAGAAAGTTGTATATTTTGTTACCAAAAGTATCTGGAGAATTGTTTATTGTTGATCGCATTCCTATGTGTCATGACATGTGTATTCCCCCTGAGATTCTTTGTAGAACACTAACAAAATTGACACATGGTATTGGAAGCACCTAGGTATTGGAAGCACTTGCCAGAATCTCGAACAGCCTTATTGGTGTCCCTCAATAGATGCACAAGTAGTTAAATGGGTAAATTCTTGCAGAACATGTCCTCTTTCAGATATGCATTGGAGAAAATCTGAGTCACCTTTGCATGCTGTTCCTTTCTTTAAGGATTATGATTGCCTTAGATTTTTAGGGCCATTTGATGTGTTGCCCAATGAAAAAATATGTTTATTAGTGTTGTTTGATTTTCACTCCAAGTGGGTATATTTTTATTTTGCATCATCTACTAACACTGGTTCAGTTAGCAAATGTTTGAAAAGAGAGTTCCAAATTGAGGGTCCACCAAGGAATCTTGCCACAGACAATGGGACACCTTTTATTTTCTTTCAAATGAAGCAACTATTGACACAACACATCAAACACCATTAGGTTGCACTTTATTCTCGTACATCAAATGGTTTAGTGGAGACAATGAACAAATTCATGAAAGAAGGGGTCGAAACAGTTGTAGCTGCTGGTGCTAATATTAAGGATTTTCTTAGGGAAAAGCTGTGAGCATATTCCATCACTCCTCCCAGCGCTACGGGAGTGTCTCCTTTTTTTATTGGATTAAATTGACAGCAACAGATTACAAAATATACCAAATAACATAAACCAAATTGTCCTCAAAGAACTTAAAAGGGGAAAGGAAAAAGCCCCTCCCAGGGATGAAACATAGATTGCAGAGTGTGTCATAAATAGCCAAATCTCAGGAAAGAGAGAAGATACCATGATATCGATAACTAGTCATGACCAGCCCGTACCCAGCTCAACCATCCCCCCAGAGGGTCCCAGATCCTCTTAAGCCTTGTTCTGCGTTCATCATTATCTAATAAAGATATCTCAAGAGAACACGTATTCAAAAATTTGTGCCACCAGAGCATGGGGCTAGGAGCCACCCTTAAATCCAATGTTGAGCCAACACCAATCTTGCCAGGGAAATGGCAAAAATGATATCCCTGTGAGATGTGGTGGGATGAAAGGAGAGTGACCTAATATTATTAACTTAGGCTCCTAAACAACTTTACATGAAAGATCTAATCTGATTATCATCTGACAGTAGTTGCTTATAGACAAACAAGCCGTCAATATGTGTACTGCTTCCGCTCTCTTGGCCCCACAACGGAAGCTTTTCCCATCTTGTCTCAGCTTCATAATGTGAAGACGGTAAGGTGTGTAATAGAAATCATTAATAAACTTCTTGTGATGTGCTTTAAGCCAAGAGATGTAAAGACTAATGGGGCATATGAACTAGGAGTTAACGCTGCCTTAGCTGCACTTTTCTGCCGTTTTTGCGGTGATATTTTTATTGCGTATTTAGCAGCAGTTTTCAGGCAAAAACGTCCGTTCTAAAGATCGCCACTTCTGTTAGCAATATTTATATGCAGGAGAGGCGTGCCCATGCAAAAATGGCCGCATACCCCACTTTGCAATATTTACAAGGGGACCAAAAAAACTGCCTCTAACTGCAGTTAGAGGCATTTTTTTAAGACCAGAAATAGCTGGTCTTAAGAATGGAGATAAAACATGGGGCCTCATTCCAGCAGGTTATGGTGCGGGACAGCGCTGCAAGCAATGTTGCTGCGCTGCCCTGCGACAAAACTACAGGGCAGGAATGCGCACCATCAATAAGATAGTGTGCATTCCTGGGCCTCAGTCATGAAAAGTGTTGCAGCGCTGCAACAAGACAGCGTTGCAACACTTCTCACTACGGCCTTCTTGCGACACCATGGATGATCTGTATTCACTGGACAGCGCTCCATGACGCAAGTAATGACAGATACGTCTGGAATCCTGACGTATCTGTCTGCGCTAAAGTCACTCTTTGCTACAATCATGTCACAACCATGACGCAACTCCAGCAATGCATGGGGCCAGCCTATCCCTGTTGCACTGTGTCACCCTCACGCCTGCCATCAGGCAGGCGGAAGGTACTGACGCAGTGCCGTTCTTGAGGGGTGCCCGGGTATTGGCGCAGTTGGAGATCCATTGGTGGTAGTTGCGCGCTGCAGTGTCATTGTTTGCAAGCGTTGGTGGAGTGGTTGTGCGGAGTGAGTTGACGAGGCATTCTTCGGTGGCCTTGATCCAGCTGCGAGGGGGGCGATGATGCCGGTGGCGTCCGGTGGGCAAGGTGAAGACATGATGTATACAATGACGGTCGGTCCAGGAGAACCCGGTGTTGTGGCTGTAGTTGACGTGCTCAACCGTGTGTCCTGCTATGTGGCTTGTTGCGGTGACTTGCTGCTTGCGTCTGATGTTGGGGACATCCCCAGGAGGGGGTGGTGTTCTGGTCACTGGTGTTATCCAGGTGGAACTTGAGTTCACCGAGTAGGATGTTGTCTGTGGATGGGAGAGCCTGGGGTTCAATGAGGTCTACAATGGTACAGGAGAATGGGGGGCCATGGTCCAGGGGCCCTGCACATGAGGGTGCCGCAGAGGATGTGCTTGTGGTTGGTCCGGATCTGGGAATTGAGGTGGTCCATGGTCACCGTTGGGCCATAAGAATGAGTGGTCAGTCGGAGTGTGCTTCTGCAGGTGATGGCAATGCCTCCTTCTGGACATTCAGGGTGGTCCTTGTGGGTGATACTGCAGCTGTCAGTGATGGCGATGGCGATGGCGATGTCTGGTCCAGAGCAGAGGTTTGTCCTGGCAGGCGAGGTGGTGTCCAGGGTTTATGGAGAGGAGGGTGCTGGCGTCGTCGTGGTGGAGTGTCCAAGAGGAAGGGTCCTTGGTGCTGGGCGTGGTCCAGGGGCAGACGGACGCATACCGGCTACCCTGTGGCTTGCCTTTGGCATGGGAGACGTCCATTACAATGCAGGCATTACTTCATTAACAACTCAACTTCGACAACGCAGGTGCCTTTACATCGCATTCGATTACAACGCATTGTGAGGTCAGTAATGGGGTAATTTTAAGTTTTTCTGGTGGGTGTGGGTTTCGGATATCGGATTTGAAATTTGAGGTGTATTCTGGGGTAAAATTGGAAAATTGGGGTGTGTTTTGGGGTAAAATATGTAATTTATGGTGTGTTATGGGGTCAATTATAAAATGCGGGAGTGCATTTGGCCCAAATGTGATTATTAGGGTGTGTTTTGGGGGCTCAAAAAGGAATTTTAGAGTTCACGGTTTGGTTTGGGGTGCAAAGGTTAGTTTTAGGGTTGCACTCACTGAAGTGGAAATAGGAATTCTTATGTCTCCACTATGCAACACCTTCCCTACTGTTGCAATATACCTTTGGCACACGAGTGGTACGCCCGCTGCACATGTACCCACAGTGGCCGCCATTGAGAAGTGCTGGGGGAGGGGGCTGGACAGCTGGGAGGTGGTAAACGCCGGAAAGAACACTGGATAGGGTGGGGACAGGGGGTGTGTGTGAGCGGGTGTTGCGCGATACGGCGGTGGGATTGGTAATTGGCAACGGGACAAGGCATGCAGCCAGGGGCTGGAGGGGTGGGCATGTTCTCCATTCAGGCTGTAATGCAGTTTGCATTGTGAACAGGGAAGTGCGCATGACTGCTTTAGGCAGTCTGAGTGGGCAGAACAAACAGTCATTGCGCACTTGAGTGGGCATGCCAATCTGCCCATTCCCTGCTCCATGCTTGGAGCAGTTCTACCCACCCTCCCACCTGCAAAGGATACATAGCACGATTACATCAGTAAGTTATCATCATGTGATGATTGTTCATCTTCTGCACTGCTTGAAAGCAGTAGGGTGACGCTCTTCCGCCATAGTGGATGAGCCGCCACTGGGGGTGCGTCATCTACGTTTGCTAGTCCTGTGCAACTCGACCCCCGGGTGTCCTGCGCTACACGTCCCACTTTCTCCTTACCTGGACATTGACACCGTGGTGTAATCCGCTGCACTCTCTCAAAATCTGTGACTCAGCCAGCAGGAGCCTTAGCCATGTGTGATTTCACAAGCCTGGTTATACAGCAGTCACCGCCAAGTCCGCTGGTGAACCTCCCGATGCAGTTGATGAAGCTGGGCCCCCTTAGGTGTGAAGTTGCAGCATTCCCGCCACACAAGTTTGGTGCAGCTCAGAGTCCTCACCCTCCACAGCGTCCATCCAGCCTGTGATGCAGAGAGGCAGCACCCACCGTTGGTAATCCACTCCGTACACCCCGGTGTAGTGGTGGATCATAGTATGCGATGCAGACCTCCCTATATGGTGCGCAGGAGCGCCTCTACCATTAACAGCTCCAAGGGGCGCAAGGCGGTCTTCTCACACAGGTCAGTAACATGTCTCCATGTGACCTTCCAGACTTAACTACCAGCTATGGGCGATTGTCGTGCCTCAATGTGTACCGCCACGGCTCATCAACTCCACAGCTCCTCCACATCCCACTCCAGGCTCCAGACAAAGGTCTAGCGAGGCATCTAGGCTCCAGACGCAGGTCCAGCGAGGCATCCAGGGTCCAGACGCAGGTCCAGCGAGGCATCCAGGCTCCAGACGCAGGTCCAGCGAGGCATCCTGGCTCTCATCCTGATCATCCTGGATGTTGGGTGGCTTGCAGGGGTTGTTGATGTGTGCTGCACCTGGCCCTGGCTGCTCCATTCTGCATTTTATTGAATTTTATGCCTATTTTCTATTGGAGGTTGACTGATAGGCTATTTTTTGCATTAGAGGCAAAATAAACTCACGTTGGGCTGACTAACATGAGTTTTTTTGCTGCGAATGGGCCTATCAGTAGTTTTCGCCAGCTAACACTGGAAATCCTATCGCCATCGCACTAATGTTAGCGTCAGTTTTCACCGCCGATCCCTGATACTATTGCCATGTAGCGATGGCTTGTAAATACTTCACTAACATGGCGATAGTTTTCAGCGGTAAGCAGCGATGAAAAAACTGCTGCTAACTAGTGTTAGCGATAGTTATTGCCTGTCCTTGTACATATGCCCCAATGTGTTCAAGAGAATTAGTGTACCTGATGTTTTCTAGAGTCATCCCTACACCATGGTGCCTACTCCATTTGTCAGCCCTGTGTTGAAATGAATCTTTGCCAGGGAGACCATTTTATCAGCCATGCTGATACTCTCCTTGTGAGGGCTTCTCATTAGGAAATCAAGGAGATTGTTCTCAGCTGTAGATATCTGAAAAAGTCCATTTGAGGAAGGGAAACCTTTGCTGCAAAATCTCATAAGATACGAGTATGCCACTCTTGTATAGTTGTCCCAGTATAAGGAGCTTAGAGTCCACCCAGGACTCAAGAAAACTATGCTGGTTGACCTGAGGCATATTAGGATTTTACCCAAGATAATGTCAGATAAAGAGTTAATCAAAGAAATGTTTTTGGAGATTGGGCCAAATTGAGTGAAACACCCTCACGGTCTTAAGCCTAGTCCTCTTGAAATACACGGTGTTAATAATACCTAAGTGGAGAAAAATAACCTCCCCCCAGGCAGATAGTCCAGGAACGCAATCCCCAAAGGCCACGGTTCCCTACCAAGGACCAAAGTCAGTTGTGACATGATAGCAGCCAGTCAGTAGACCAGTAAAACCGGTAAGGAGACCCCCCTCTGTCCCTATGTAAGAGAACAAACTGTATATTAGACAGAGGTTTCTTACAGCTCCTACATTTTTGCCAGTACACCTCGCTCTTGCTAAAAAAGATGTAAGGGAGATAGAGAGGTATGCACCTGAAAAGATAAAGATATTGAATAATCCTTTTAATGAGGTTACACCTCCCAATCAATCCAAGATACAATTGATTCAATTTACTAGAAACCCAGACTGACTGTTTATAGATTTTGCCAAAATTATACTCGATGACCTCCTCCATCCGTAATGACAATTCAATTGCCAAGTATGCTGCAGACTGTGCCCAGTGCTTGTCACGGGCATTAGCAGAGACATTTGTCAATACCTGAGTTTTCTCGAGATTCAGCTTGCATCCAGTGTTAGAAATGGGGGTTTCTAGTTGGCAGAGGGTTGCACTGTGTCCCAGTAGGGACCCTTATCCTAGTCAGGTAAGGGGATTACACAGCTAAGATAACCCCTGCTCACCACCTTGGTATCTTGGCATAAGCAATCAGGTTTATCGCAGAGGCAATGTGTGAAGCATTTGTACATACACACAGTAATACAGTGATAACACTTCAAAACTGAGTCCACATTAGTTTAGAAAAAAAACCAATCTCTATCTAAGTAAAACAAGACCAAAACTACAAAAATCCAACATAAGCAAGATATCACTTTTAAAAGGTTAAGCAAGCTAAGTCCATAGAAATCTATGGATGCGTTTGTTTTAGCACAAAGTACCTTTGGTGCTGCAAAATCAGAGATGAAAAATAGGCGCAGGGTAGGTGAGGCGCAGAAACCAAAAGCAATGCATCGATTCCTTAGTCCCAGGTAAACAGAGGTGTCAGTTCCTTCTGCACGGCAGGGACAGTGTGCATTGATTCCTTACTGTTAGGGGAGGTGAAGTGTCGATTTCCGGACTCGCGGCCTTGGGTACAAGATGCGCTGGGTTGATGCGGCAGAGCAGGAGCTACGTTGATTTCCCAGCCGCTAAGCAGGTGATGCATCGATCCTACAGCCGTGAAGCAGGTGATGCATCGGGGTCGGAGCGAGTGCCATGAACGTCTGTGACACGGTGCTTGGAGCTCAGGCTGGTGTGATCTTTCAGCCACATGGCAGGTGCTGCGTCAATTCTTCTGTCGCATGGGGTGATGCGTTGAGTCTTCAATCGCACGGTGGTACTGTGTCAGATAAACAGGCACTGAGAGCCAATGCATGGATTTTCTTCTCTCTTTGCTGCAAGAGCCCAGAACTGGAATTGGCACCACTTGGCAGGTCAGAACTCTCAGCAGGCCTGCAGGTGAAGTCTTTGATAGCCCTGAGACCACTTAACAGGAGGCAAGCACAAACAAACCCTTGGAGAACCTTGGAAGCAGGATACAGAAAGCAAAGTCCAGTCCTTTCACAGTCCTAGATAGAAACATCGAGCAGCAGGTCAGCATAACACAGCAACAAGCAGAGTGGCTGTTTCCCTTCTACAGCTTCTCCATCTTCACCTCAAGGTGCCTGCCAGGGGGTGCAGGGATGAACTGCACCTCCCTTTTGTCAATGGGAACTTGTGTTACGGTCGGTTTCGAGCCGTAACACCAGCTCCCATTGAGAAAAGTGCAATGCGACTGAACACTGTTTGGTCGCATTGTAATGGGCTGGTTGGGACCGCCGACAGGGTGTCGTCAGTCCCAGGACCGAGTCGTTGTTGGGTAGAAGGAATTCCGCCCGACATCGAACTGAGGCCCATAATGTTAAAGAGTCCAATCTGGTTGTTTGTGACTGGGTTCTAATAAGGAAGCCTCATGGGGTGAAGAAAAGTGAATCTACATTCATGCCTCCAAAAAAGGTGGTGAAATTGTCTAAGGGGGCAGTATTGATTGATGGCTAAGAATGGTAGCCCAATGGCAGGGTGCAATGTATTTAAAAAGTAGGACACGTGCTTTTAAAGTTTTACACAACTGCAAGGGTTAAATTAGTTTTTCACTGCTGAAAGTCTTATCTCTCCCAGAGGATAACATTGGAGTTGTCTTATTCCATTTTATAAGCGTCATTTCCAAATGGGAAGAGATGACTAGTTCATGTTTGATGTCTCTGGAATCCTAATTTAAAATCCTAATTTATGGTCAATGTTAGATTTGGGGGTCTCTAGTTGGCACAGGTAGGTACTTGTGACAAATAGGGACCCTTGCCTCTAGTCAGGGTAAGGGGGTACACTCCTAAAATAACCCCTGCTCACCCCCTTGGTAGCTTGGCACGCGCAGTGTGGAAACATTTGTGACCACATATAGTAATCCAGTGACAACACTACAAATGGACACCACACAGGTTTTATATAAAAAATAAGTATACTTTATATAGATTTACCACTAGGCCATAAACGACAAAAATACACAATACTATTACTTTAAGATGGTAGTTTTTTGCTTAGTTCAGTTCAGTTCTTAAGATATGACACTTTGCGTCAATGTACCTTACGACGCGTTGCGCTTCCACGACAAGCAATGTCGCAGCGATGGAAATGCGGCAAAGTTCTGGTGCAAAGAAATAAAGACGTGAAGATCTTCCAGATGCGGCACGCATCTCCGGGGATGCGAGAAGTTCTCGGTTCGATGCGTGGACTGCAGCGGCGACACCCTTGTTCAGAAGTGCGACGACAACAGCTCCAACTGCGACACTCTTCTCCCACGATGCGTGAAGCTTCCGCACGATGCGACAACTACAGCGGTGACATCCTTGTTCAGAAATGCGACGGCAGCAGCTCCGACGGCGGCGCGCTTCTTGGGGATGCGAGGCGCCTTCTCTGATGCGGTGCAATGCGACAGTTCCAGCGGCGACACCCTTGTTCAGAAGTGCGACGGCAGCAACAGCGACGGCGACACGCTTCTTCCTCGTTGCGAGACTCTTCTCTCGATGCGGTGCAGTGCGACAACTCCAGCGGCGACACCCTTGTTCAGAAGTGCGACGACAGGCAGCAGCGACGGCAACACGCTTCCTCTTCGTTGCAAGACGCCTCTCTCGAAGCGGTGCAGTGCGACAACTCCAGCGGCGACAACCTTGTTCAGAAGTGCGACGGCAGCAGCAGCGACAGCGACACACTTCGGCTTCGTTGAGTCGCGCTTCCAGCTCCTTGCGACACACAGTCCCTCAGAAGGCCCAAAACAGCAGCAGGCACTTCCAAAGAACTCTGGGGAGCTGGGGGTTGAAGTCTGTTGTCCCTGAGACTTCAGCAGGAGGCAAGCTCTGTTCCAAGCCCTTGGAGATCCTTACAAGTTGAAATAAGCACACAAAGTCTCTTCTCCTTCCTTTGGCAGTCAGGCAAACCACTGCAGGCCAATCCCCCAAGCAGCACTTCAGCTTAGGGATAGTCTCTCCTCAGTTTCTTCCGGTTCCGCTCCTCAGTAAAGGTTTCTTCTTGTTCCAAAAGTGATCTAAATTCTTGGGATCAGAGTCCCACTACTTATACCCCAAAATCCTTTGTTCTCTGAGGGGAGAGGGGCCTTTGCCCAGTCCAAACCAGTTCCTGAGCACTCTGTTAACCAGACTTCTCCTTTCCTTTCACAGTGTAGGGCAGAAACATCAGACGCCCCACAGGAGGTGGAGCCAGCATTGTGGAAGGCAAGTACAGCCCTGTAGCACTTTGTTGACAGGATTCCTTCTCTTCATTCACTGTGCAGGGCAGAGACATCAGCCGCTCCCCAGGAGGTGGAGCCAGAATTGTAGATGGCAGGCACAGCCCTATTCAAGGTTCAGGTGTAACCCCTCCCTCCCATCTAGATGCAGATCTCTCTATTCACCACTGGGCTGACTCATCCTGTCTCTTGGAATCCCCCAGCCCTGTCACTCACAGAAACCAGACAAAGGAATACACAACCTAGCAGAGGCAGGCTTGAAAGGTTAGGCAAGAAAATACCTACTTTCCAAAAGTGGTATTTTCAAACACAGAATGTTAAAACCACCTTCACTAAAAGATGTATTTTATCATTCTGAGTTTAGGCATACTAAACTCGAATTTCTACCATGTTCTCTGAGTCAGTTAAGATTATAAACATGTAATAATCTAACAGCCCATTCTGGCCTATTGAGAACAGGTAGCCTTGCAATAGTGAAAAACGAAAATGGCTGTAATTCACTATTAGGCCATGCCACACACATCAGGGCATGTCCTACCTCATACTTACAATGCACCCTGCCCTTGGGCCTACCATAGGGGTGTCTGATATGAAGAAAAGGGAAGGTTTAGGAACTGGCAAGTTGGTGCACTTGCCCAGTCAGCATGACAGTACCAGACTGCACGCAGGCTCTGCAATGGCAGACCTTAGACACATTTTACAGGGCTGCTTCTGTGGGTGGCACAACCAGTGCTGCAAGCCCACCAGCAGCATTTGGATTTACAAGCCCTGGGCACACTCAGTGCACTATACTAGAGTCTGACAAGTAAGCAAAATCAGTCAATCATGGAATCACTAATCAATACATTCATTTACAGTAGGGAGCACTTGCACTGTGGCACTGGACAGCAGTGGCACAGTGCCCAAAGCATCTAACACGAGCAAAAACACATGAGGCACCAGCAAAAATGGAAGGGAGACCCACGCCAATGGTGCCAGGTCTAACAGTCAAGTTGGTTTTTAAAGTGCAATTCTGAAAAGGCCACATTTAGAAAAGTTGCCTTAGACATTTGGTGCCTGCGGTCTCTCTCTGGTCGCTGTTGGGCTTTGTGTATTGTTCCTAGACAGCCACACACAATGGGAGAATAGGTGTGACTGGATTGGACATTAGTGGAAGGATGGGAGGGAGCAGCTGGGCCGAGTCTCACTTACACTTTATTAAGCTGTGTCCTGAGTTCATGCAAAGGGCTTAATGATCCTAAATTGTCACTGCAGCCAGCTTGGAGCCAGGGCATGGAGCAGTAGGGAATCCTGTGCATTTTGAAGAAACTGTCCAGAAGCTTCTCCCACCTTTCAGAATCAGGGCACCAGGGTATAAAAGTAGGAACTCAGACACTAACTCTTCAGTACACTTCTGTATCTATCGGTACTCTGCCAGGAAGAATGACTGATGTGCAGCAACAAGGACCGCCACTCTGCTGGACTGCTGCTCTTCATGAACTACTGCCCTGCTATGCAGACATCCTAACTACTGCCCTCTTACCTGGGGAAGAAAAACAGGACTTGCAACTCAATCTTGAACCCAGGACCCCAGAGTGACCCAAAAGGCTAGTCTGCTGGCCTCCTGATATGAGCCTCAGGGACATAACAAGCCCCCCCACAGCTCCTTCACCTGGATTCAGTGGGTTTCAGACCACCAGGAGCTGCCTCTCAAGCCGTGGGACTATGGTGAGCCTCTTGAGCTATTAAATTCAAGCTTTTGGGTTCTTTGCAACTGTGAACGGGTCGTTTCACACAGGAACCGTGCTGCTCGCACAGAAAATCAACACGAGTGGCGCAAGTCTGCCTCTTCACACAGCAAGCATGGATCACCCACATGGGCCACCAATGCAAGGCTCCAGCCCACCCATCTGCGATGTCTAGCCTACTCCTTGTGCCACGCGACCACCGCCAGAGAGCTCTGTGAGTTCGCGAGAAGTGAGCGGAGGCGAGCAGTCTTCCGCAGTCTCCCGCAGCCTCCCGCAGTTCCCTGCAGTCTCCCGCCGGCAGCTCGTATCACCGCTTGTGTTTCCGCCTGCGCTCTACGCTGTCTCCCGGTTCCTGACTCCCATCCCCTGGATTTCCGGTCCGGTCTCCCCAGTATCCTCAGCGCTCCCGTCCTGGCATCTCGGTGATTGGATTCAGCCCACTGCTCCTGCCCCTGCCCAGGCAGTCAACGGGCGATTGGCAGCGGCAGTGGTAGTGTTGTGGCGATAGGCAGCTGGAAGCTGGCAGTGGAGCTGGCGGTGGAGCCGGCGGAGGCATGGCGTGGGGGCTTAGTGTGGAGACCCGGCGATCTAGCTGTCTAGTTGCCCAGAGCCCGAGCTGAACCAGTGGACGTGGCGGTGAGCCGGTGAGCCAGGGGAGCTGGGGAGCTGGTGGGCTGCTGGAGCGGTGGGGACAGGGAATAGGGGACAGCTGAGCAGTGGAGTGGAGGCCGGCAGGGGCAGAAAAAGGCCCCAGAGTTATTAGTACGGGCCCAGTTGACTAATAACAACGTAACTACTGAGTTTGTTGCCGACTATAAGACCAAGTAAGACCAAGTAAGCTCAAACTAATAAAGCTGGTAACGTTGTCAAGTCTGTAGAACAGACGGCAGAGACCCACACAGGACCTTAAAGCTATTTTGGATTACTCTTGAACTATTGGCTCATTATGAGATCTGGTTGACAGCGTGGGACATTGCCAAAACCACCACCAAAACGGCGGCGAAAGAGTGAAGAATGTTTAGGAATAGGAGGGAAGTTATCGCAGGACACTGCGAAAGAAATTCCCTCTAAGGTTCCAGTCACTCCAGCGTCTGCCCTTAAAACTACGCTCAGAGAACACGATAATTTTGCCCAGCCAAATCAATTGTCAATTAAAGGCTTCTTGAAGCTGCAGCAAAAATCTGCAGATAAGGATAACTACCAAATGGCCGTCTGCTGCATCGTCTCCATTTATCAGTACAAAGAGGGATTACCCAGAGCAGACGATTACAGGTCCTTATTCTCTAGTTTCTTCAGAAATAAAGGTGACGAAAGATGGTAGCGAAAGTAAAGCCTCCGGTCCTTGTTCGACGTCTGCAAATTTAAACCCGCCTTTAAAACCAATCTGTAAGATACAGACAAAAGCTCAAGTGCATGCTCATGACCATGACCATGGTTTTCTGGTCCCAACGATATCTATGGCTGAAGCATTTTCATCTACACTATCAACCGGACAAAAGGACATTTTTAACTCAAATGTTTGCTGTCAAGGCTCAAATGGTTCTGGGACAAAAAAAACCCTGGCATGGAACAAAACTTAACTGATGATGTTTTTTTGTTAGCCCCCACCTCACTTGAGGAAGAATGCAATAGGGGGGGAAATACATCAATACCATCGATACCAGAATCATCATCCAGTCCTAATGGCCCAAATAGTAGTATAAGGTTAATTAACCTGGACCAATCGAGCATAATGTTGGAAAACAGTTTTATTAATATTGATAATAAGCCAACACTTATTCCCGGGAAAGTTGGATTTGAAAATTTGCCCATCTCAATGGAACAAAGCAAACCTGCACAAGTTCAAGCAGCTTCAAATAACTTCTTCATCGCTGTTGATCTATCATTACTTGCCAAACTAGGAGGAAATGGTTGCGATTGGGAAAGTAATTTTAATAAACAAGATCGAGGCATATGGGAGAGTCTACTTAATACAATGGACAATATTACTAATACTCTTAACTTCCACTCAGACAAATTAAACATTCAAGTAGACTTATTAAATATACTGGCCGTCCACATAGTTGGAATAGATGCAAAAATTCTCCAACTGACTAATTTAATAACCAAAGTTCAATCGAGCAAGGAGAAACAATTAATATCCTGTACTTGTGAGCAGGTGATTGATAAAATTTCAGATTTACCGTACATCGTAAGCTCTATGGTACAAGAAGTAAAAGTGATGTCGGGCAGAATGGTCCAAAAGAAAATAATTTCGAACGATCTCTTAAATGATTCATCCTTGGAAACAAAATCCTCCAATCCATCGGAAGAGAATGGGATCCAACAAAAAAATGAGAACGGAGGTGATACAAATAGAATAGCTAATTCTCCCACGTGTAAAATTCAAGTACAAAACTAAATTTCATCAATGTCCAATGTTGCAGAAAAAAAAAATTTACTTCCTAACAAAGTTACATCTCAAGACGAGTCCAAAGGCAGTAAATCTACGGTCAAAACATCAGATGATGTGCTAAATGAAATGCAAATTAATGCCAATCAGTCCTTTACGACAAGCAAAGACGGTTTATCGAAAAGGGCGAGAAAAAGATTGAGGAAAACTCATAACAAATTAACTAAAACAAAAAATATCATAATTAATGATGCACCTATTGACCTCAAAAAGAAAGAGTTGTATCCGATTTTCAGAACCTCTGAACCAAGCAAGGCCAAACTGTTGGTTGAGTCAAAGGGTCAGGTTACCGGACTCCCAGCTCCCGACGTGTTTAATGACAGTATATGGTCCAAAAATACAGTAGCATTAAGGCCAGGAGATAGCGGGCAAAATCAGGCACTTAATGGAGTTGATAAACAGTGTGCCGAGTCAAATCCAACTACTCAGAAAACCACAGATATTACTCATGAAAATCACAATGATTATAACACTAAGGTGATACCCACCCCTGAACAAATTATAACAAATGTTTCCGTATTGGGAAACGCATCTACAACGGCTCAGATACCTATTGCAAGGAAGAGGGAATCATTCAATCATATAAATAAAGATAAAATAAGGGCTAGTGATTATTTCGATGAGTCCAGAAAAGTAATTTTTTGCCCACAATATACTACAAGAGGATCTTATGATATATTGAACCGTGGCAATATTTTAAAATTACTGAATGCAATTGCTGATTTGAAAGATGTAACCTCAGATGACTTAGATTCTGTCGAGTTTAGGAAAGATCAGATTAACCCTAACAATGAAATAACAGTAACGACTTGGCATCATGAGGAAACCATTAGCAACATCTTAGCCAATATTAATCAATTTGAGAAATGGGGTATTAAAGTCTGGAGATTGTGTGAGACTCAATACCCTACACTGCTTATCCCGACAACAGTATCTGATAGCCCGGACCAAAAGATCAGTGTACACAAATCAAGACCGGGATCTGAAGTCATAGTTCTGAAAGGAGCCGTAGGTCCATCATCAAAATTAGACCTGTCACTTGGGATCAGGAGCGGCAAACCAGGCACTCGTACATGTGAAGAGCTAAAGAAAGATACCCCTTTTACTGATGATTGGAGCTGGCTCCCAAAAATTGTGGCTACAGGGAGTTCCACAAAGCATGATTGATGCCCAAATTCCACTAACAAAATACTAAAACCACTGAATATTTGCTCCTGGAACACAAATGGCCTCAAAACACTTGTAGAGGATCCTGATACAATAAGCTTCCTTAGGGATTTTGACATATTAATGCTCCAGGAAACATGGAATGAGGAAAGTGAACCCCTTATTGGCTACTATGAATATCCAAATGTCGCTCGCCGTAAGGCTGCTTTTGGTTGGGCAAGTGGAGGCCTCTCCACCTACATTGCATTAAGCTTGGATGTAAAACATTTCAAAATTGATTTTCAAGTGGCATGGCTACAGTGTATTAAATTAGTTTTTAACCATCCTATTATCTTTTTAAATATTTATATAGGCGCAAAAAATCTGGATAAGGTTACTCAATTCTCAAGC
This sequence comes from Triturus cristatus, assembly GCF_964204655.1. Lineage (NCBI taxonomy): Eukaryota > Metazoa > Chordata > Amphibia > Caudata > Salamandridae > Triturus > Triturus cristatus. The sequence continues at coordinate 323,992,603 of NC_140582.1, forward strand.
TTGTGGGAAATAGTAAAGATGCTATACTATGACCATTTGGACTCAATGATATTTATTTCTGGCGATTTTAATATGCACTTTTTTACTCGTAATAACCACAATATACCGACGAAAACACTATCTCAATTGAATAATTCACAGTTTTTGAAATGTCACCTTGAGCTGCTATTGGATGTTGGTCAAACCCCTACATTAAAAAAATGGGTAATTCTACTATTATTGACTATTCAATAATATCGAATGAGCTAGTGAACTCGCTCAGTAGCAACCGTGTAATGCCAAGGATAGAAAGTGACCTTAATCCGCAAATAATTTGTTTGGCACTTCTGTTGGATTACTTACCAGAAGCGAGAATAATCAAAACTATTCCTACATCATTTAATTTGAAAAGGCTGGTATGGAATCAGAGAAATAAAAAGGACATATTGAAAGTTTTATCTTCTTTAATCGAAAAAGCTAAAGAAGAAATAGTGGTAGGAAAATCTATGGTTGATATTTGGCCTCGTTTGTGTACTGCCCTTGTGGACCATTTTCCTACCCAGTCAAGTACGAAAGGTGCGTATATGAGAACAAAAAAGTCAGGATGGTTTACTAACCAGCTGCTCCATCTGAAAAGAAACCTTAATAGAACAACTAGGGCATTTAGTAGAAAAACGAAAGGATCACTTACATTTTTTGAATCACAAGAATTGTTAAAGCAAAGAAAACGATATAAGAATGAAATATGGAAAGCTAAACAAGTGTACTTTGAAGGAATCTGGACCAAATTGCATCATTCATGTAAAATAAGAGATTCAAAGAAATTTTGTGGCATTATTAATAATCTCGAACTTGGCAATAATAGAGGGACCAATGCTAATATTGAAGAATCTAGTTGGGCATCTTTTATCTATAATCTTTATGTTGCTCCTTCTGTTGGTCACTCCAATCTTAATGGCGTTTGCCAAAGAATAACCTCATCGGGAAGCAATGAATACAGGAGATTTTACTCTGGGCAATGTAACGAATGAGAAAAGTCAATGAATGATGGTTCGGGCTTCGAAGCCTTCAATCCGCACAGCATACAAGACAACGATCCTTGGCCGGTAGTGCGGGTTAAAAAGGCAATAAGCAGGATAAGATCCTAACTCCCTATTTAAGGTAAATCTAAATCAGTGGCCTGAGATTTTAACATATTTATTTGATGAGGTTCGTAAATCAGGAACTGTTCCTGAGTCTTGGCAAGGAAGCATTATACAGCCAATATACAAAAGCGGCCCACTAGACAATCCGGCTAACTATCGTCTGATTGCCCTAACGGATGTAGAAGCAAAAATATTTGCGAGTTGCCTTCTTGAAGAATTGGAAGCATGGGCATTGAAGAAAATTCTAATCCCGATTTTTCAAACCGGCTTCAAAAGGGGCGAATCGACAAATACAAACTTGATCTTATTGTCTTTATTGGCCGATAGGGCCAAATATAGGAAACAAAAGTTGAATATATATTTTATTGATTTAAAAGCCGCCTTTGACTCGGTACCACGAAACCTATTATGGGCCAAGTTTATGAATTGGGGTATCCCCAATCACCTTTTAGATATGATTAAGCTTTTATATACTAACACTTGGGTCCAGATTAAAGTCGGCGATGGTAGAAGCACAACACGCCGGCTAGAAACAAATACAGGTCTAAAACAAGGTTATGTCTGACCTTCCTACCCATTTTAAAGATGTTAATGCCCACTCCCCAACTATACTAGTTGAAGATATCAAATATTTGCAATATGCTGACGATACCATTTTATTGAGTCATTCAGCTATAGGTCTAAGAAGAATAGTTGACTCTTTTAATCAATATATTACCCTGAAAGGTCTCAAAAATAAATGCTAAAAAAACTAAAATAATGACTATAGGAGGAAGAATATCAGATATGAAAGTATGGAACATCAATGTGTTATCTATTGAATCGGTAAAATCGTACAAATATTTAGGATTTACATTTGACGATAACATGTCGTTTAGGCAGCATTTTAGTAATCTTGAGGCAAAGGCAACATCATTATCATTTGCTTTTAGAAAGCTAAGAGATAAGTTATCATGCCCAAATCATGAGCACCTCTTGAAGGTAATGAAAACCAAATTGATTCCATATTTGGAGTACGGCTCGATAATTTTTCGAGGCAATAATGCAAAAATCCTCGACGACATCCACAAAAAAGTATATAAATCAGTTTTTAGGATTCCCAGATACATAGGCCGTGCCAATGTAAGGTTAGAATTTGGTCTGAAAAGACAAACCTTGGCACGGCAATCTACTTACTTAAAAACGTTATTGTCATTATCACGTTCAGAAGGCTCTCTCGCAAGTCAGTGCTGGCATGAGATACTGAGGAGTAAGTATGCAAGTAGTTGGCGATCATTTTTAAATGAGTGTTTACTTAAATTCGAATGCCCAAATCTAGAAGACGAAATTAATAGTAAATCGGTTTAAATAAAAAAAAAATCAATCAGTTAACCTACTGCCAACTATAACTGATAACGATGAGCTTAGGAAAAGAAATCACTCATGGTCAGTTGCCAACTCTTTTAGCAATTTGAAACCACAACCGTATTTGTTGACTCACTTAAAACTGTTATTTAAGAATACATTTATGCTAGTACGGTTTGGGAGATACCCAACTAAAGATGGATTTCCAAAATGGGAAAAAAGTGGCCTTCTAAATCATGTAGGCTGTGTGGTTCATGTGATGAAACATTAGTACATATTGTAACTCTGTGTCCCCAATTGCTAGACAAGCGGAAATTCCTCTTAAGATCCCTTTTTTTATGAATTGGGGGTAAGAACTTGCAGAAATGCTATCATCACATGCCTTGCTGTCGCCTCACATGATTTCTCAATTTGTTAAGTTTATTCAAATAGCTGAAAAGAAACTATTATCCTGTGAAGAATCGGCATTATAATATAGGGATAAATATTATTGAGGCGGTTGTAATTATGAAATGAAAACTAAGTAGTCAATTATTACATTGCTATAGTATCTGTCAATCAGTATAAATGAAGAAAAAAAATGGTTGAATTATAGCAAGGATATTACAATTATTAAGTATATTTACAATATATCATTTTAGGACAATGTATTGTATATTTTATATTATTACCACCAGCCAATCAAAATACGCCTAGAGAAAAAAAAGTTGCATGAATTATAGTTGGGATATTACAGTTGCAATGTTAGCACAAATGCACTTTACTTTTTGTTGTTCTTGTCTATTGCGAGTATATTGATAACACACAACTTTAGGGTTATATAAAGTATATTTTAAATCATAGCTATTAAGAATTGTTACCACAAATGCACCTTACTACCCAATGTCCTCTATCGCTGCTAAGTCAACTGTTTTAAGTTTCCTTTACTTAGTGTACATAATGATTTTGTAAACTTTGTTTCTATGTAAATTTTACGCAGTAGCCGCCGATAATAGGAATTGGTCAATTATTCCCATGCTCTATTTGTGATTTTGATGCTATATTGTTGTTTTATTCTCATTGTATATGTGTGGTTGCTATTGATTGTAATGATTTTAATTAATCGACAAATACATTTACATACAGGCCACAGTGACGCTCCCCTTGCTCCCGGTGACTTTCTTCAACGTGAACGAGACTCTTGGCACAAAACCTGAGAAGGTAAACTTTCAGGGGAACTAATCTGGGACTGTATTCAACCCATGCTGCATTATGGTCAGCCTGAACTCTTGACTTTGACCTGGTCCAGTGCGACTAGATAGCCGTGGTTGTCACTTCATGCTTTGCAGTTTATTCTTTACAAATTCATAACTCCGGTCCTACTGATTGGATTTTTGTTGTTATGACATTCATTAAATTAAGCTCTATTGCTCTAACCGTGGTGTTGGATTTTTTTGTATGGTATTTTCAGTGTTTTACTGTTTGAAGTGTTGCACAAATACTTTACACGTTGTCTCTAAATTAAGCCTGACTTCTCGGTGCCAAGCTACAAGGGGGTGTAGCACAGGTTAATTTGGGATTCTCTTGTGTTTTCCCTGACAAGGCTTGTGGTTTCTGCTTGGTCAAGGCATGCCCACCTGTCAACCTGTAATCCAATTTCTAACAGATGATTTCAGCCAGTGTCCCTTGTGGCAGTTGGTGGAGAGCTGTCCTGGAGATGGTAGTGCAGTACGTGGGCTCCCTCTATGTTACATTTTTTTATCCCATCTTGCTGGATCTGAGCATTCTCTAAACCAATGTCCCCATAAATAGATTTGGGTCGAAATTTCGACATTCTCCTCTCTTGGTTGTGTCATGATTGAGCTCTAGAGGAGATATTGTGGACATATAGATACTATCTCCTTATTACTCTTGTTCTAAATTGTTAGACAACCATGGGCTTTGTACAGAATCTTATTTATATGTTTATAACTGTTTGAGCACTGCATCATCTGCAATATATCTACACACTGTATATAGTTAATGCCCCTGTTCCAAAAAATATTTTTTTTTTCTTTGGAAACAGAAAGAAAAGTGTCTTGCTCTTGTAAATCCTATAAGACATGTTTGGGATAGTGGTGTATTACAGGCAGAATTAAGTTACATACCTGAGAATTACACATGAGGTGTTGTTAGAAGGGACAATCGTTTCGATTAATGTTGGTCCTCGTGGGCACATAGGGTTGTCCTTGTGTTGTTTAAAATCTCCCTAGGGCAGATTAACTTGCACCGCATACACACCTTTGCACTATACTGCAAAGCCATATGCGTCATGTCTAGCATAACTTTGTATTGGGAGGGTACCCTTCCAGTTTAAAATACTATGCCTAGACAAAGTTTAAAACTTTTCCCACTTCGTATGCATACTGTACAGTGATGCTCACTTGTATATCCAAAATGTTTGTAGAAGTAAAAGCATTTCTCTAGTTTAATGCCTATTTCAAAGAGGTTTATTTTTTGGCACAAAACCCTGTCTACTATTGATAGTAGTTAGGCTTTTGTGTCAAAAACCATGGGTGGTTGCAAAGGAATGCCCATGTCCCACCCATGAAACGCCCTTCTGATGCCAGTAATGGAAGGCAAAGCACTGCTTTGCATTATTTTCAGGCAACTTTCCAGCACAATGCAAGTAGTGCACTGGAAAGTAAATTCCAAATAAGCACTTTCCACTTTTGTGACGCAGACCTGGTTCAAAATATTAGTAAATCTTCCCCTACAAATTCAGGCAGTTTATGGGAAGAGTGATGGGACGACCATGTATTATCAGGAATAAAATATTCTCTGCCATACACTAAAAGAATGTTGCAAGTCACGACAGAATTCTGTGAGCTTAGAATGGAACTCAGCTTTTTCCCTCATTCATCTAAATGGTCATAGAATTATTTGGTGACTTGCTATATCATTTTTATGTGTGACAAGGGATACGTTATCCCATCTATCAGTCAATCAATCAATCAATCAATCAATCAATCAATCAATCAATCAATCAATCAATCAATCAATCAATCAAACATTTGTAGAGCGCACTACATACCCGTGAGGGTCTCAAGGCGCTGGGGAGGCCGCTACTGATCGAACAGCCAGGTCTTGAATAGCCTCCTGAAGGTTTAGTAGGTCTTGGGTCTGTCGTGGGCTCATTGGGAGGGTGTTTCAGGTCTTGGCAGCGAGGTGGGAGAAGGACCTCCCGCCGGTGGTTGTTCTTCGGATGCAAGGGACGGTGGCAAGTGCGAGGTCGACGGAGCGGAAGTGGCAGTTGGGGATGTAGAAGGAAAGTCGTTTGTTGAGGTAGGCTGGGCCGGTCTTGTGGAGTGCCTTGTGTGCGTGGATGAGGAACTTGAAGGATATCCTCTTGTTGACGGGCAGCCAGTGCAGGTTTCTCAGGTGGGGGGTGATGTGGCCGTGGCGTGGTACGTCGAGGATCAGTCGTGCTGAGGCGTTTTGGATGTGTTGCAGTCATTTGATGAGCTTGGTCGGGGCTCCCGCGTAGAGGGCGTTTCCGTAGTCGAGTCTGCTGCTGACGAGGGCCTGGGTGACTGTTCTTCTTGTATCTGTTGGGATCCACCTGTAGATCTTGCGGAGCATGCGGAGGGTGTTGAAGCAGGAGGAGGAGACGGCATTGACTTGCTTGGTCATGGAATGCGTTGAGTCGAGGATGATTCGCAGGTTGTGTGCGTGGTCGGTGGGTGTCGGGGCTGCCCCCAGTGCCGTCGGCCACCAGGAGTCGTCCCAGACTGAAGGGTTGGAGCCGAGGATGAGGACCTCCGTTTTGTCGGGTTCAGCTTCAGTCGGCTGGTCTTCATCCAGTCGGCGATGGCCTTCATTCCTTCTTGAAGGTTACCTTTGGCGGTGATAGGGTCCTTGGTGAGGGAGAGGAACAGTTGAGTGTCATCGGCGTAGGAGATTATGTTGAGGTCGTGCTGTCTGGCGACGTGTGTGAGCGGGCCATGTAAATGTTGAACAGTGCCGGGCTGAGGGAGGAACCCTGGGGTATGCCGCAGATGATCTCGGAGGCTTCGGATCGGAATGGGGGGAGGCGGATGCTCTGGGTTCTGCCAGAGAGGAAGGAGGTGGCCCATTCCAGGGCTTTGTCTCAGATCCCTACGGCGTGGAGGCGTGCGCATAGTGTGCGGTGGCAGACTGTGTCGAAGGCGGCCGAGAGGTCCAGGAGGATGAGGTCTGCGGTCTCGCCGTTGTCCAACAGTGTCCTGATGTCGTCAGTGGTGGCGATGAGGGCGGTCTCGGTGCTGTGGTTGCTGCGGAACCCTGACTGGGAAGGGTCCAGGATTCTGTTTCCTTCGAGGTATCGGGTTAGCTGTCTGTTGACGATCTTCTCGATGACCTTGGCCGGGAACGGGAGCAGCGAGATGGGCCGGAAGTTCTTGAGGTCTCTAGGGTCTGCCTTGGGTTTTCTGAGTAGAGCGTTGATCTTGGCGTGTTTCCAGCCCTCTGGGAAAGTTGCGTCTCGAGGGAGAGATTGATGACGTTGTGCAGGTGGGGTGCGATGGAGCTGCTGGCTTTGTTGAAGATGTGGTGCGGGAATGGGTCTGACGGGGAGCCGGAGTGGATTGTGCTCATGATCTTGATGGTGTCATCGATGCTCACGCTGGTCCGGGCTAGCAGGGGGTCATGGTCGATGGTGTGTGGAGAGTCTGTTGTGTTGCTGTCTGTTGGGGCTGTCTGGGTGTTGAAGCTGTCGTGGATGTCTGCTATCTTGCGGTGGAAGAAAGTGGCGAGGGAGTCACACAGGGCTTGCGTGCGCGGGGATGTCGTTGGTGTTGGAGCTGGGGTTGGAGAGTTCCTTCACGATGTTGAAGAGCTCCTTGCTATTGTGTGTGTTGTTTTTGAGGCAGTCTTTGAAGGAGGTCCTCTTGGCAGTCCTGATGAGGTGATGGTGGTTGCGGGTGGCGTCATTCTGGGCTGCGTGACTGTCTGGAGTTTGTTCGCTGTGCCATTTCTTCTCTAGTTTCCGGCAGGCTCACTTGGAAGCTAGGAGTTCTGGGATGAACCAGCTGGCCCTCTTACTGGTGTCTCTGTGGGGGGGTTTCTTCAGCGGGGCGAGGGTGTTGGCGCAGTCATCAATCCAGCGTCTGAGGCTGTGGGCAGCATCGTCGGTGTTGGAGGGTTCGGTGGGTGGGCTGAGAGCGAGGTTTGCGTGTAGTTGGTCTTCGGTGACTTTTCTCCAGCAGCAGCGAGGGATCTGTTGGGTGTGGTGGTGTGTGGTGGGTTTCTGATAGGAGAAGTGGATGCAGCGGTGGTAGGTCCAGAGGAGTTCGGTCGTGTGGCTGAAGGTGACATGGGGGCTTGCGGAGAAGATGGGGTTAAGCGTGTGGCCGGCGGAGTGGGTAGGCCTTGTGACGAGTTGCCTCAGTCCGAGGTTGGCGAGGTTATTGATCAGGGTTGTCGAGTCGCTGTCATTGTTGTTCTCCAGGTGAAAGTTCGGGTCTCCGAGGAGGATGTAGTCAGTGGAGGTCAGGGCGTGCGTGCTGATGAAGTCGGCGATGGAGTCGCTGAACTGGGGACAGGGTCCGGGGGGTCTGTGGATGAGGGTGCCTCTGAGGGTGGAGTTGGGGTCTGTGTGGATCTGGAAATGCATGTGTTCGGCGGTGCTGAGAGTGTCGTCGGTGCTGGTTGAGACACTGATGCTGTTCTTGTGGACGATGGCGATTCTTCCTCCGACTCCGTTGGTGCGATCTCTGCGGGTGATCTTGTAGCCGTCTGTGATGGCTATGGCGATGTCGGGTGCGGAGGAGTAGTTCATCCAGGTCTCTGTTGGGAAGGCGACGTCTGGGGATGATGTGTGTCGAGCAGGTCCCAGAGCTCGACAGCGTGTTTGCGTGCGGAGCAGGTGTTCAGTAGGATGCATCGGAGGTGGTTGAGGTATTTCTTGGCGGGCTGTTCGGCAGCTCTGTGGCTGGTGTAGCTGCAGTTCCGGCAGGTGAAGGGGTGGCCTTGAAGCAGGTGTGGGTCTGTCCGGGGTTGAGGGCGTGGAGTGTGCTGGCATCGTAGTGGTGGTGGTCGTCGTGGTGGGTGCGGGGACCAGGGGTTCTGGCGCTGGGTACGGTCCAGGCACAGACTGGCTTGCCTTAGGCACACCAGCGGCGCACCTGCTGCATGCGGCTGCGGCACGGCTGCGCTGCAGGCACCATATATGGGGATGTGGGAGGGAGGAGCAGCTGGGAGACGGGAGGCAGGGGCAGCGAATGGGCAGTGAGGGGGGCGGGGCCGCAGGGGACACAGCGGCAGGAACGGGAGCAGCGAGGGCACCTGAAGGCAACTGGGCACAGTCAGGGGCAGCGAGGGGGAACAGAAGGCAAAACGGGCACAAATCAGGGGCAGCGAGGGGGAACAGAAGGCAAAACGGGCACAAATCAGGGGCAGCAAGGGGGAACAGAAGGCAAAACGGGCACAAATCAGGGACAGCAAGGGGGAACAGAAGGCAAAACGGGCACAAATCAGGGGCAGCGAGGGGGAACAGAAGGCAAAACGGGCACAAATCAGGGGAAGCGAGGGGGAAAAGAAGACACGAGGGCATAGAATGAAGGGGCAAGGAGGGGAACAGAAGGCAAGAAAAACGGGCACAAATCAGGGGCAGCGAGGGGGAACAGAAGGCAAGAGGGCACAGAATGAGGGGGCAACGAGGGGAAAAGAAGGCAAGCAAAACGGGCACAGATAGGAATGCAGGCAGTACAGGGAAGACAGACATCGACAGAGATACAAACCTAAGGCCTACCACTGGCCACCAGGGATGAGGGGCAGGTGGTAGCCTGCGGGTGGAGGAGGGCCTCAACTTCTACAGCAGTGGCAGCGTCAGGACACACAGGCGGAGCTGTGTGGTGGGAGAGCGATCTACCAGCAAGGTCAAGGGTCGCTCTCTACTCCAGGAGTGGGTTAGAAAGGCCAATGATCCTTCTCCAAGGAGTCGTTGGACCCTGAAACATTGACAAAGAACAAGCTATGGGATGAGATTTACACCCTGAGTTTAAGTTTCCTATGTCTAAAAATACTAACTATGGTATTAGTTTGGCAGAGAGACTCTGAAGGTCATAGTGCAATAGAGAAATTCATCAAACCCTCAAAACTGGAAGTGGGACGAACCTAGAAATCACAAAATTGGGCATGTCTGCCCCACAAGAACACGATCCTGGTGAGCCTGATTGCCTAATACCATCTCTAGCTGAGGTGATTATAGATTGATCTCTGACAGGGGTCTAAATCCTTGAGAGGAGGGGGCCAACCAGGGCATGACCCATTCAACAAGTTAAAAGCTCTAGAAACAGAGCACTCAAACCCCAAACTATATTGTGTGCTGTATTCAGCTCAGCCCAGATGTGACTCTTAGAATTATGAGAGAGGTCTACTCTTATGTTGGTCTTTTAGGACATGGCTTTTAAAATACCGCTGAAAGGTGTTATATAGTGTATTATGGAAAGCATAACATGGTTAAAGACATGTAAACAGAAAGCATTGGTGTTCAAAAGCATTAGAGTAAGGACCCAAACAGGAGCGTAGCTTGGTCAAATGAGATTGGGGGGATGTGAGCTTCAGATTTCTCGAGGATTACGCTAGCATATAATGTTAAAATACATTATATGACAAGCAGCTCTCATGAGATGGGCTTAAAGTGCAGCAAAAAGGGAGAGGAATGCAGATTGGTATAAGTACTAAGTGAGAGAAACACAATATTTGGTAAAATAACATTTTTTATAACATTCAAAACAGGAGATGTGAGAGTGTGTGGTTGTCTATTTTTGTTTGTGCAAAAATCCCAGGTGAAATCCAGCAGACACCTCACCATACCCGACTGAAAGCACCTGTACCCAACTATTCATCAGAAAATACATTTGTCAGGGGAATGTAACACCCGCCCCCCGAGAGCTACGCCCCTGGACCCAAAATATGAAATAAAGCACATACAACCATGTTAACCTTTGATTACAGGACAATGTTGTTAAAATCCTGTGCACGGCCAACCATTTACCCAACTCTGAAATGCTGTAGCTTTTGAAACCTATTGCTTTTGAAATGCTCTTGCACCGAAAGGCCTTGTGTTCGCAGAACTAAGAATGTGCTATCACATCGGCCGGTTCCATTAAACCATTAAATGCCTCAACATTAAATGCCCTCCTCAAAGTTCAGCCAGGAGCTTTAACCTGCAAACTAGAGGTGTGGTTTGGGATATCGAGAAGGGGCTGTCATATAGTCTTGATCAGCAGGTCCAATTCTTTTGAAATACTGAAATGGATTGCAAAGATTACCGAAAGCATCAAAAAGAGACACAGAACACATTGGAAAGGTCGTAGCCTGCTGCTCAGTGTCCAAACCTCTAAAATATGATAAACAGACCTGAAACCTTTCTGATATGTTACCTGTTAAGGAAGACTACGGCTGCTGAAATCATAAGCAGTGGTTAAGTTAATGCCTGGCCCAGTGGCGGTGAACTGAATCTAAAAAGTTGTGGTAGACAAATTTCAACTGCAAAATATTACAGAAATGTTGGCTGTTTTGTCAGGTGTCAAAATATTTTCTACAGGTGATTTAGCATCTGCCTATCATCAGGTATGTCTACATCCAGACTCACTATCGCTAACATCGTCCATAACAAGTATGGGGGCCTTTAAATTTAAGTGGCTGCAGTTCAGTTTTGTGTCTGCTGCCTTTGTGTTCCAAAAGGTTATATCATCTATGCTACTTGGAATTCTTGAGCCTGTCTTTTATGAAGTTGATGTTCTAGTTTTTGGCACGGATGAAAGGGAGCACAATACAAAGTTGAGAATGGTGCTTTCAAAGTTGCTGAGCATAGTTGGACTGTAAGAGTGGACACATGTGAATGTAATTTTGTCTGAAGGAAATCAACTATTTTGGACAAACAATGACGGCTGAAGGGATTGTTCTGAAAAAGAATTTGGTGGATACCATTTTAAGTCTTGCTACACACAAGAGCAAGGACGAGGTACGCTCATTTATGGGAATGGTAGGGTTTTGTAGCAAATTCATCAATAATCTGGCCCATAGGACATTTCAAATTTGGAGTTTACTGAGCAATTAGGTTTTGTTTGAATAGAGTGAACTTTGTGAGGTAGTTTCAGGATGTGAAGGGTAGTCTTTCTTCTGCTCCTAGTCTTAAAGCCAATATACTAGGTAGAAGCATAATAATCACCACAGCTGCAAGTGCCAAATGATTAGGAGCTTTGCTGGCTGAGCCACGTGAGTGTGGGGAGGAGATTTTGGGCCTGATTTAGAATTTGGTGGGCAGGATTTGCTCGGTCATGATGACTTGAGTGAGTACCCGCGCGCATACCGTGCACTGGCAGGAACCGCCATCATGTGCATTGATTAAAGTTCGATAATAGAGCTATATGGCTAACTTTCAATGTGTTTTTTTATTTTCAAAAACAAAATCTCAATGCGGGATTTTGTTTTTTGAAATGGTAAAAGAAATGACCCTGCTCCATGGGAGTTTTCTTCCATGATGTGGGGTCATTTTGCAGTTTTACCTGGAGGCGACAGACAGTTAAAGCTTGCCTTCTTTCATCCACTCTAAATAGGGTGAGTGAACAAATGGGAAAACCTCAGACAGCCCTTAGTCCATTAGGCCATGGTAGATGTGGTGGATTTTTATGCTCAAACTCATAGTGATTGGTCTTTGGGGAGTGTATGTGTGATCACTGATGGGGTTGTTTTGGAGGATGAATGGAAAATGGCATTAGAGGATTAGTCTCATGGAGGTGAAAAATAACTTATCTGGTAGATGGAAGCATAAATGGGAGCAACAAGAGAACTTAATATTGTTTTGGATGATTATGGACAAGTTGTCCTTGGTGGAAGATTTGTTGCTTAGAGGAACATGGTTGATGTCACCTAATTTTGTTAATGGATAGGCTAGTTGATAATGCTCATATGGGTCACTTTTGGAAGTGGAAAGCCATGGAACAGGTGAGGCAGATCGTTTAGTTGCCAGGTTTGCATTTGCAAGTAGAGCAGGTGGTTAGGGAGTGTTAAAATTGCAATAATAGTGTAAAGGTCTTGCACTCAAAGAAAGCCCCGATACATTGCCAAAAAGACCATCTGGACCTTGAGAAGAGGTGGCTATGGATATTCGAGGTCCAATTGAAGGGGAAGGTGCTACTCCTTATTAACTTGTATTGATTGATTTCTGTTCAAGGTGACCTGGGACAGTGACGTAAGTTTTGGTAGTGTTATTACATTTTTTAGGGAAGTATTTGATAGAGAAGGGTTACCCACCTCAATCTTGATGGACAACAAGGTTCAGTTCTGTTAGAAAAGGACACAGGGGGCGTGGCTAGCAGCAGAGCGGAATGGCCGCGTTCTGAGGCGGCTCCGCTATCTTCGCCGTCTTTCTGCAGATTATCTGGCTTGAAATTGTTTGCCATCCCCTTGAAGTATGGGGCACAGATCCCGGAGACACTGGCGCTGAATGTATCGGGTGGCCTAAAGAACCCGTTAGCGTAAACCAAGAGCGGCTCTGTGGTGCCCTTGGAGCTCCGCCGGCAACATCATGGTGGCCTGCTCCCCAGACTTTGATTAAGGCAGTGGTGGAATGGAACAATGGCGTGGCGAGGCGTCTGAAGAGTACGGAGGGGACCCTTTCCTGGGACCGGAGTCTGCCGGTAGCCGCGTCTGTGCCGTCTGATCAGCTGGGGGTGGCGCGCGCGAACGGAGGACGGCGTGCGTCCCTCCTCCCCTGGACCTGATTCTAAATTGAGGCCCCGGCTTGAGGCCTAGTCGAGTGCGGGAGCCCCCTGGGTCGCCTGGGGGTTTCTACCGGCCCAATCTGCCACCTTCGAGCCGGGACACAGTACTACCGCTTGCTGCCCTGCTGTGGGGTTCACTGACTGATCGATGCCCCCAGGGAGCTCTTGGAGACCTTATGGCAGCCGGTGGCGGTGATCCTGATTGTAGCGGTGAGTGGCCCAGAAGGAAGAGGCGGGGGCCGTCTAGAGGGCTTGGGAGTGGCCCACCGCTTACCGACGACACGCCTGGCATTGCGCATTTATCGTTTGGTAGAGGGGCCAATAAGTGGGAGGCGGCGTGCGTTCTCCCCCTTCTGGCCATAACTGAGGCCCCTAGTGGTGCGGAGGACCCCCCGAGGTCCCGGGACCTTTATCACCTGAGCTACAAGGTCCGGCTGTAGTGTGGTGGAGCGGATGACAACCTGAACATTTGCCGCTAACCTAATTGGGCGTGCCCACTGAGTAGAGGATACCGGCCTGCAGGGGCATGCTTCGTAGACGCCGTGGGGTGACACCAGTGCCAGCCCGACATCAAGCTTGCCTCATCATACCACCCAAGTGCCCCCACCCTTGTGTACATGATACATCATTTATTTATTTATTTATTTATTTATGGTATTTGTAAAGCGCAACACTCATCCCAGGGGATACCACGGCGCTAGGACCACATGAAAACAGCCGATAACTAAACAGAGGGGGTTTAGTGATGAGAGGGAAAAAGGTGAGTCTTAAGCTTTTTTCGGAACAGCAGATAATTGGTGGTGTGTCTGAGATCATCAGGAAGCTCGTTCCATCTCTTGGCCGCTAGGTAAGAGAAAGAGCGGCCGCCAGTTCTGGCTTTATATATGCGTTTTGTCCTCGCTAATGCTAAATGAGTGGAGCGTAGGTTCCTGGTGGGAACATAGAAATCTATTTTATCCTGGAGCATGGTAGGGCCCGTCCTGTGCAGGGCTCTATGGGCATGACAGAGAAGCTTGAATACGGCCCTCTGGCACACAGGGAGCCAGTGGAGGGTCCTCAGGCATTCCGATGCCGAGTCTAACTTGCCCTTGTCGCAAATCAATTTGGCAGCTGCATTTTGCAGTACCTGTAGGCGAGAAAAGAGATGTTCATTCATCCCTACAAATAATGCATTCCCGTAGTCGAGACGACTGACTAGTAAGGCTTGGGTAACTGAGCGTCTGCAATTCAGCGGTATCCATGGGAATAGCCTCGCTAGGAGTTTCAGGATGGCGAAACCCTTGCCGCAAAGGGATCGCACATGGTCTTTCATGGATAGCTCATCATCCATAATAATTCCCAGATTCCTGGCATGTTGTTTAGGGGTGGGGGCCAAACCCAACGTTGGAGGCCACCACGTAGCATCCCAGATTCGTTTGGCTCCCCCAAATAAGAGGATCTCCGACTTCCCGGCATTTAGCTTAAGGCAGTGGGAGTGCATCCATTGAGCCATTTCCGCAAGACAGCCTTGTAATTTAGTTTTAATGATTGCAGGTTTTTCGTTTAGGGCCACCACTAGCTGCGTGTCATCCGCATATGAGCACATGCCGATGCCCCATTTTCTTCCAATGTCAGCCAAAGATGACATATAGACATTGAAAAGGGTGGGGCTCAGCGGTGCGCCCTGGGGGACTCCGCAGTCGATGGAAGTAGGGCTAGACTGAAAGTGACCCATGTGTACAGTCTGGGTGCGAGTACTCAAGAAGGAGTGCAACCAGTTCAGGGCATTGGATTGTACTCCCTTGTGTTGAAGTATATTCAACAGACATTGATGGGAGACCGTATCAAATGCCGCTGACAGGTCGAGCAGTATTAGTGCCACCGATCCTCCTTGATCAGTGTAAGACCTAACACTGTCCGAGACTGCCAGCAACGTGGCCTCAGTGCTGTTATTGGCTCTGAAACCTGTCTGGGTGGAGTCCAGAAGGAAGTTAGTTTCTAAGTATTTGGTCAGTTGGACATTGACCAGTTTTTCTAAAACTTTAGAAAGATATGGAAGCTGAGAGATAGGTCTATAATTCTCAGGGTTGGCAATATCGGAGCCCATTTTCTTCAGGAGGGGAGTGACGGCTGCGTGTTTCCAGGCATTAGGGAATGTGGCAGTTTTAAGAGATTTGTTAAAAATTTGAGTAACCAAAGGGCAGAGTGTAGGTGCAATCTTGGAGAAAACAAAGTGAGGGCAGGGATCCAGAGGGGAGCCCGATTTGACTGATTGCATTGCTGTTAAAACATCCTCTGCTGAGAGTGGTTCAAAGTCCGCTAGACAGGGGATGGTTCCTATATCTGGGGTGTGTAAATCTGGTGTGGTGTTAGTGGATTTTTCTATATTGGTATCATCAGTTCGGGGAGAGAAGTTTGAGTAAATTTTCTTAATTTTTTCTGAGAAAAAGGTACTGATACGATTACAGGCCTCAGCCGAGGGAGTAAGTGTTTGAGAGATACTAACAGGTTTACTCAATTCTTTCACTATCTTGTATAGTTCTTTCGTGGAGTTACTATTCTCCTCTATACGCTGAGTAAAGTGGTCTTTCTTAGCCTGCTTGATGGCTAGAGTATACTTTTTCCGATTGTGGGTATAATTAAGTTTAAGTTTGAGTTTAGCTATCTTGTCCTTGGATTGCCTCCAAAGATGTTCAAGCTTTTGGCATTCTCTTTTAAGACTTTTAAGGTAGGGGGTGTACCATTTTTCTGTCGGGACCTTTTTCTTAGTTGTCCGTATGGGGGCTATGTTATCTAAGGTTTGTAGAATACCAGCATCGAGGGAAGCAACGTCCTTACATACGGAAGCGTTGGTAGAGAATTCGAAGTCAACCTCCTGGAAATTTTGTCGAAATTCGAATCCTCAACTAATCTCCATGCTCGTTTGGAGATTTTTTGAGCATTTTGAGGTTTCTGGGGTTTGCAAGGGAGGTCAAGTAAAAAAGATATAAGAAAATGATCTGACCAAGATAGGGGCTGAATTTCGTTTACATGAGAAAATTCGATATTGGTAAACAATAGGTCCAATTGTGGAAATTTAGCTTGCAAACTGAACATTATCTGCGCCATCTTGCCTCTCCCCAGCGCCACGCATAGCAAATGCACGGTCGCCATTTTAGGCACCCCACTCTCTCTCCCCGCTCACTCTCGATTGCCAGCGCTTTCCCCCGGCGCTGCGAGCATCCCCCGCGCGCCGGCCACCCCCGCTCTCTCATACAGGCCATAAACCCTCTCCTTCTGCGCGACCCTGCTACGGAACCACTTCCGACCGACAACCCATACATGGTCATGCCTCTCCTTTGATAACCCCCTTCCTCTGCGCCCCATTGTCTGAACTAGTCCCAGGCCATCACCTAGCCCTGCGGATGCAGTTTATTGCCCCTACTGTAAGGGAAACACCCCACATCAAAGGGATTACAGTAGATCAAAGCCCCTACTCCCTGAGACCCGACCGGTCACACACCCCCCAGGAATTGGCGGAATACCCTGCTGCGCAATAGCCATCTCCTACTGTGGATGGGGTGGGAACTTCTACTGTATCTATGTGTGGGATCGGATCTAAACCGGGGCTTCAGGGGATATTTCCCCCGCACATCAAGGGAATCTCAAGAATGTACTATGTATAATAAAGCAATAAACCAGTGTATAAGAGACCAGGTCTCAGAGATGCAGTTAGAGCACCTCGTGACGATACCTTGCTGTCTGATCTGATGTGTTCTGCTCCGACGGAATAAAACTTTGTTTCCTGCCTTCCAGTCTCCGGCGCCTGCCTCTTTTATTGGTAAAATCATCGAGTGGTATGAGAGGCGATTACCGCCGGGCAAATACTTGAAAGGTTATCGACTGAAACTGCCGCTACCATTTAACAATTGGCGTCCCAAACGTGGGGCCCATCAGCGACACGTGGATCCAGTGGGAGAGGTCCCGACGACAGAGTGAACGACTGCAACGATCGGGAGAGCTCCTGCCCAATAGACCCTCGTCTGGCAGCCGATCATCCGAACTTCACTGGTTCCGAGCAGACCTCTCTCGAGTGATCTACGGTCCTGACTGGGAACCATCAGGAGTGCCGCGGCAAATACGGAGAGTAGAGGACGATCGGGCGCTGGAGGCGGAAGACGAGAAACTGTCCACGCGGTCCGGGTAAGGTCGTGATACACGACAAATTGAGAAATAATTGATTGATTGTTTGACGCTTTGGAAATACTAGTATTGCTCATTGATTGTTCTTTTTGAGATATTCGCTGTCTACAAACGGGGAGGAGTAGAAATACTCTCTCTCTCTCTCTCTCCCTTTGCAGATAGTGAAGGGTAGGTAACGCAGACTTTTGTCCCCGTTGAAACCCGTCGTGCCTATCTTTATCTCCCCATTGATTGATTGTCCGAACATTGATTGTTTTGGAGAATAGTGCTTTTTGAGATATTCTCTGTTTGCAAATAACGTAGAATAGGAATATTCTGTCTAGTCTTTGCAAATAGTGAAGGGTAGGTAATGCTGACTTTTGTCCCCGTTGAAACCCGTCATGCCTATCTTTATCTCCCATTGATTGATTGATTGATTGATTGTCCGAACACTAGTTGTTCGATATTGGTTCTTTGGAGGTATTCTCTGCTTGCAAATAATGAAGAATAGAGATATTCTGTCTAGTCTTTGCAAGCAGTGAAAAGATAGGTAGTGCTGACTTTTGTCCCCGTTGAAACCCGTCATGCCTATCTTCTCCCCACTGATTGGTAGTTGGTTCTGCCCGGACCGCTTATTAGAGGTGAACCATCCGGCTCCACTGGAGGGCACCCCTAATAAGGACATGTTCACTAAATATGGACTAGTCGCCGTAGCTTATACCAAGCTATGGCATAAATATACAAAGAAGGACCCCGAGAGTCAGTGGCCACTGATGGGATCCTTCGACGACCATAAGATAGAAGCGCTAGAAATAGCTCTGCGTAGCAATAAGACGACGCCTACTATGCTTGACAGTATCGGCATGTGGCGCAAAGAAGCGACGCAACGGAAAAAGAGGGAAGAAGTAAAAGCAGAAAAGGAATTACGAAAGGCAGCTCACCTTGCCGCTAGAAAGTTAGAAGAAGACATAAAGGAGAGAAGGGAAACTAAACTAAGACAGGAGCCCGAAACCTCAGGCCAGTACGCTGTTAGGACCCCTTCTTTGCTCTACCCTGAGTTGTCCTCCAAGCAGCGAACGAATGACGAGTTACTGTTAGGTCCCCCGATCATTTACATGCCCCCTCCGTATGCACCCTCCCAATCAATAGTGCAACACCCACAACCCCCGAACACGAGCGAAAGCAGTACAGGGGCCTCGGCCCTCACGGCCTCCGCGCTGGCTGAGCCTCTTGTGCCGAACCCAACGTCGACTACAACGCTAGACGACCATGAGATAGGAAAGAAAGAGTCCACCAGAATGAATCGATTAACTAAGGATGAACGAACAGGATTCGACAAGATAGTAAAGGCACTGGTAGGATCCTTTTTGACCTTACAAAAACTAAAATAACGCTAGGAGTTAGCCCTTTGTGGGACATATGAAACCAAGGGAAGGAGTCAAGCTCACGGTCGAGACGACCGCGAGGTAGCCCGACTCCATTACTCTCGCTACCTAAACATGTCTGCCCTACTGCCCACCCCGCCCAATAAGCATGACAAAATCCCGCACAAACGGAAGCCTGCTGACACCCACCATCGACGTCACCAAACTAGGGCTAGATCGCGCACAATTGGGCTATGTTATTTTTCCGATTGCACAGTAACCTCCTTGTGCTCGTCATCAGACTGCAAATATGTACAAACACTCCAACGAAGTAATGTAGTTATAACATTTTAATAACTTATAGGATATAACAAACACACCAACAGGGTAAACAGGTTAAAACACGTTTTAAAACAACTATTTACATGACAGTCTGCTGCAACCTCCATCCCAAAGCCTTAACGTCCACGTGACACCGTCCTCGCCTCTCCTTCCTCGAAATTGCAACATTGGCCTGTTTTGGGCGGTCCTTCTTAGTTGACTTTGGGCTATAAAAGCCATGCAAAAATCCCTTGACATCAGTGGCGGGCGATTGTGCGAATAGGCCGGAGGCTATACGAAGCGCCGAAGTTCTGGCAACACCAAGGCGGAGCCCGCCACGCTGTGCGGGCCTTTCCGCCTTCTCTTCTTCTTTCTTTAATGAGGGCTGGTGCCCTGGCGGGGGGAGGCGACGCGGACGGGCCTCCCCCACCTCCCCAGGTGGAGGCTCGCCGGGCACCCCAACCGTCTTTGACTCACCGGCCAGCTAAGCTGCACCCAACCGTCTTTAATTCGCCGACCAGCTAAGCTGCACCCAACCGTCTTTAATTCGCCGACCAGCTAAGCTGCACCCAGCCATCTTTTTCATCGGCCTGCTGAATTTCACCCTGGCACGCTGTGCGGATCTTCCCAGTCACTTCTTCCTTCAATAACGGAGGGTGCCCTGGCGGGGGGAGGCGACGCGGACGGGCCTCCCCCACCTCCCCAGGTGGAGGCTCGCCAGCAGATGAGGGCACCCCAACCGCATCTTTCACACGTCAGCCAGCTGAGTTGCGCCCTGCCACTTCATTCGCCGTTCGGCTGAGCCGGCACCCCTGCACGCGGCCACCAGGCAACCACCCAAGCACCGGGGTTCACCAGGACTGCCGCTAGCACCCGACGTGAGGAGTGGGCCCCCGCAGCAAGGTAATCGGGGACCCACCCCGGTGGTGATACCATCCAAACTGCTGTCGTCACTGCTACTGGAATCACCCCGGTGGCGGTACCATCCGAACTGCCGCTGTTACTGCTGCTGGCTCCTCTCCGGTGACTGTACCGAAGAGCTGCTGCTACTGCTGCCCTTGAACTCCGGCGGTTGACCCCTCCGGTTCCAGGCCTGACCCACCGTGAGACTATTCTGGACTCGAAAGCTTGTTTGCTAGGGCATGGGCCCCACCCTTGACAGAACGCTCCCCTCAGCCTTGCAGAATTGGTTGGAGTCATTTGACATTCGACTCCTGCGGACTTCCGGTAAGGACAAAACCACCACCATTGCTCTTTTTGCCCCCGGGCGGCAGCCACCTTGCCTCCGCTTGGTGCAGTGAGACAGTAAAAGCGTCGGCGGAAGAACCCGCCTGCTGCCCCGCCCTAAGAACAAACCGTGGCATTGCTACAAGGTTGCAGTGACGCCATACTGACGCAAAGTTGACGCTAACGAAAGTTCTCGAACTACCGAAAGGAATTCTGGTTCAACAGCTAATTCATGGAAAGACTTAGACTGTGCACTGGCCCGACCCCGCCCCAAGATGGCGCTGATGTAGGAGTGGCCTACAACTCCTTGTGGCGTTCCAGCCACGTGACATTTGTGTTAAAAAGAGATATATAAATATATGTATGCGATGCTTTCACACATGATGGTGGGGGAGAGGGGGGGGAACCGATTTTTATGTTAATCTAGTGTTGCTCATGTTGCTCGACGCCTCTCGCACCGTGGCCGGCCTATAGCGGCTGTAGGCCCGTATTTCTACACTGACATTGTTTTAAATAAAGGGCTTCTTAAAAAGGAATTACGGAATCAGTGTCATGACTAATCATCTGGGTTGTTGAAGGTTTCTCTTTTAAATAAAAGATTGTCACTCCTAAGCGAAAGCATACAGATAATACGGACTCAATTTGCCTAAAATATTTTTGTTTAACGGAATTTGTACCCATCACGCCTGCCCCCCCCCCTTTTTTCCAAGAATTGTCAAATCAATAATGAACTATAACTTAAGATATATGTCGCACGCAAGGTATGGTATCCTGCACCATAATACACGACCAATTGAGAAATACATGCACGACCAGGGAACCCGAATTTAGGAGATGAATGAACTAGAGCATCTTTGCCTCGAACTAAAGAATAATAGGTCCGTGGTATTACCCACCCCTGCGGCTAGCCTGGTACATGGTAGGTAGAACTTTTCGTGTCTGCGCGCGCTGGGGTATTTTGAATACTGCACCTCCCCTCCCCTCTTATTTTCCCCTCTATAGGTCACGACGAAGTTCCGACTGAAGAGTGGAGTGGACATGGACCGCACCAAGTTCAATATCAGGGAAAACATAGACAAACGTTGTGAGATAGTGCGTAAAATTACAGACCACCATTGGGAACATGAAAAACTGTATGATATGATTGTGCGTGTGTACCACGATTATACGATATGAATGTGTATGCATTTCATGTTCGGGTCACTTGAAGAGAGCGTCATTGTATGATTGAAGTGATCGTCCACCGATCAAAGGGAGGAGAATAAAGGGTCAGACAACCCATAAGATAAACTACAAAATACTAAAGGTACGCAGCATGCATAGGAATAGGGGACAGGAAAGGAGAGGTCCCCGTGCTCGACGCAGCCCTGAGTCTCCGTCTTGATGCATGTACTGTCACACCCTATCCGGCATTTGTGTGTACGTGATCACCGAATTTATGTCTTTTCCCCGCTTGTGTTTTCTTACATGGAACAGACCCATGCTACTCCATGTTGTGTGTGCACCAAGTGGCCTATTATCTTACCCATCTCTCTCTCTCTCTCTCTCTCTCTCTCTCTCTCTCTCTCTCTCTCTCTCTCTCTCTCTCTCTCTCTCTCTCTCTCTCTCTCTCTCTCTCTCTCTCTCTCTCTCTCTCACTCTCTCTCCCCCTCCCTCGCAAAAGGCTCTTTCTTGCCCTCTTTTCTTCTTGAATAAATTAACGACATACACCTCTTTGGTAAGTGTATAATTGGCCTGAACACAGTGGTGTTCGAACAAATTGACAGAAACAAAAACGACCATACTTTACCACGTTACTACCTCTCCTTTTTACAAACGTTAAGCCTAATCGGCTGAGAAGGAAAGGACAGGTAAGACGACTGATGTCTCCCAATCTGACCCTCAACACGGGGACTATATGTCAGTGGTTTTTTGTTTTTTAAAGGACACCATCTCCACCGCCCAGAATTACCCCTGACCAATTAGCCCGAAATAGAATGTCTAAAGCACCCTGTTCTCCCAAAGATAACTCCAGCCCTATACTAGCCGCCTCAGAGTATCCCGAACGAAACAGCTGATGGCCCTGTTTTAAACTGATAAAGGGTCACCTACTGTATGAAAAGGATACTCGTGAACGCATGACCGTAGCACCTCGCACTTACGGGTATTACCAAACCTTGTATTATAGGGCGCAGAAACTGACACCTAGAAGGCCAGACGATGGACAGGGACACCCACAGAACCCTGCACCACAGCAGTAATTAATAGATTAGTAACACGCACCTTAACATCAGAGTTAATAGATGTGAGAAGTTGGCCTGATATGTAGTGCTCACTATTCTAGTGATCACTGTGTATCATTCCAAACGACCCTTATTGATGATTGGTTGTAAGTCAACCTTTTAGACCAGCTATCCTAGTAGCGTGGATACGAGCAGTCTTTAGGCTAAACTCTAGAGGGCGTGTTAAGCCAGCTGTTTACCATCACATATACCCCTTGAACACCAAGTGAAAGGACACCACACAAGTTGTTATGAAAATAAAAGGGTATTTATTTATAACAAGACTACCCTGGCTCTTTATGAGTCAGGGAGCTAAGCACACTACAAAACTCTTAGGAAAATACTTCAGTTGCACAATTTACACAAATGCCCGAGGGGCACGAGAAACCATCTACACTAACAGTGAAATGCGAATGGTTAGAGTCTGGAGGTACTGATTCCGGAGTGTTCCGATCAGTGGGACTAAACGAAAAAGGAACTGGACACTTGTAGAGCGAACCTGCGATGGAGCACCGAGATGCTCGAGTTACCTAGCCCGGAGGCTGCGGCTGCGTGAAGTTCGTCAAGATGTCGGGAGTCCTCGTGTAGTCTCAGGAGCCTGAAAGAAGAAGTTGCTGGCAGGCGACCAGTGACGATGTTCAGAGCGATCCAAGCCTGGATCGGTGGTGAAGGGAAACCTGAAAGCAGAGGGGACTCAGTTCTCAACCGCTAGCCAGCGATCGTGTGGGTACCAGGAGGGTACCGGCTGAAGTCACCTCGACCAGGTGAGTGGGTGACGTTGGACTCGGCTGTTCCTCGGACCAGGAGGCGCGGCGGCGACCAGGATGGAGGGCGAGCTGTCCCACGAAGGTGTCTGCTGTCGATGATGCTGGGCCCAGGAAGGGGCAGCGGATCTTGGCAGTGGCCACCCAAGCGGGGGAGTCAAGATGGCGTCGGGAGTGGACCAGGAGGGTCCGGGGTACTCCTCTGTTGAAGGGGAGCAAGTGCCAGTCTGGAGCAACCAGACTAGTGATGAAAAATAATCTTGGAGCGTCGTGAAGAGGGCCACAAACCGGTCGGCAAGTGGTCGGACAACGCGGTGAACAGCAAGGAGCGGAAGGGCCCCCCCGCAGATCTCGTGGATGCTGGGGAGGCAGACTTCGGGGCTGGAGCTGCTCAGGGTTAGGGCTTCTCAAACCCTAGGTGCACTCACTCGAGGGTCCCTCGGTGGGCGTGCTAGATAAGCGTCGTGCAGGTTCTGAAGATAGCCGGTCCCGCAGGTCTCGTCACACCTACGACTCTCAGCTGAGCTGATGAGGGAGGTAAAAGGTCAGAGATGGCAGGGAACTCGGGTCTCGTCGAGCTGGGCAGTCTTGATCCGTAGGAGAGACTTACAGCAAACCGCAAGCGCTTAGTTGGTGCCTGCTGGTGCAGGGTGGCTACTCCTTAGCCACAAGGGAGAGTCTTCAGAAATAGTCAAGAGTTCCTTTCGTGGAAAGTAGTTCGTGATTCGGAGTTATCCGATTATCTGATTATCCAATTTGGGAAGGGGACTCGCTCCCACCTTTATTCTAAGAAAAAAGGGGTTGGCCCGTGACTAGGTTCTACCTATGGGTGGAGCCAGGAGGGGGTGGTTACACCCCTATCCTTTGTCCGGCTTCGCGCCAGCTCAGGGGCTGGTGTGCCCCCGAAACTGGTTTGAGCCGGGCTATGCACAGTGAGCACCGGGGTGCCACTGGCAATCACCTTCCTTTCAGCCCTGCCTACCTGGGATACACAAACCCTGTCTGGGACGGTGCTAACACCGCCCTCGACAGGAAACCCTTTGTCCAAACTCCCTCCGCTGGAAGGTCCCCCAGCAGCAGGAGGTCAGACTTGTGTCTGGTGGCAGCATCCATTTTGTGATGCTGAGGCTTGAGTCAACTTTAACCGGGGTTCAGGGTTACTTCCATGTCGTGCCCCTCTAGAAGGGGGGAATGCTAACCCCGTCGCCAGAACTAGCGAGGGGTTCGTATTCCAATTCGTATGACACCTTACTCGACATGTGTAGGTGATGCGACGCCAAAGTTAGCAAATAGTTGGCCCGCGTCACCATGGAACGGCTATTAGGACTTGGTTCCGCAAGCCGTCGACGGGCTCGGCTCGCGCCAGAGCACCATCCCACACGACTCCCCGCACTCTGCCTTCAGGATTGATAAGGCCTGCCATAGGAGTGACTGATAGGAATCCATGTGTCCATTTTAGGGTTAGGTGTAGGAATACTACACCTACAGCAACGGGTGATTACACCACGTGGCCCCAGCTGTCGTGCAGCCAGTTGTGTCAGATTTGGGCGGCCATTCCAGGGGTGGCATAATACATGCTGCAGCCCCTGGTAGGCCCTGGGTACACCGATGCCCTGGATACCTGTGGTATGCTGAGACAGGGACTGACAAGGCGGCCCAGTTCCAATTAGTGGATGCACCTAACGTACATGCGTGTTAATTTCGAGAGAGAACAGCTAGGCTGTGGGTCTGATTGGCAGGCCCACAGCCGGAGAAAGTCGTAAACCAATGAAGCAAAAGCAAAAAATCGGGGTGATCATAGGATTGCAGACCCTACTCTCCTACATGACCCCCCCCCAAACTTCGGGACAATAAGCTAACCTTGACCAGGTGAGTCTTCTTGCTCTAAGTGGAAATACCTGGAGAGCCCATCTGCATTGCCATGATCAGTGCCAGGTCTATGCTCCACTGTGAAGTCCATCCCCTGTAGGGAAATGGACCACCTAAGTAGTTTGGGGTTTTCACCCTTCATTTGATTTAGCCACAAGAGGGGATTATGGTCGGTCTGAATCTTGAAGTGAGTGCCAAACAAGTATGGCCTCAACTTCTTCAGGGCCCAAACCACAGCAAAGGCCTCCCTCTCAATAGCTGACCAATTCTTCTCTCTGGGGGTCAGCCTCCTGCTAATAAAAGCTATGGGCTGGTCATGACCATCAAAATTCAGTTGCGATAGAACAGCTCCCACACCCCGCTCCGAAGCGTCTGTTTGGACAATGAATGGTTTGGAGTAGTCTGGACTCTTTAGGATAGGTGCTGTGCACATGGCCTGCTTTAGGTCATCGAATGCCTTCTGACAGCTTGCTGTCCACTGAACTTTTTTTGGCATCTTTTTACTTGTCAGGTCGTTTAGCGGGGTCACAATGGATCCATAATTTCTGACAAATTTCCGGTAATAGCCAGTCAGGCCCAAGAAAGCTCGAACCTGAGTCTGGGTGGTTGGAGGAGCCCAGTCCTGGATGGCCTGTATTTTGCTCTCCAATGGTTGAACCTGGCCTCCACCTACAAGGTGGCCCAGGTATACAACCTGTGTCTGCCCTATCTGGCACTTGGTGGCCTTGATAGTGAGGCCTGCCTTCTGCAGGGCCTCTAACACTTTCCTCAGGTGGACCAGGTGATCCTCCCAGGTGGAGCTAAAGACAGCGATATCGTCCAGATACGCCGCACAGAAGTCGTCCAACCCAGTGAGAACTTGATTCACCAGCCTTTGGAAGGTGGCAGGTGCATTTTTCAAACCAAAGGGCATTACCACGAACTGATAATGCCCACCCGGGGTAGAAAATGCTGTTTTGGGCTTGGCCTCCTCAGCTAACCTGATTTGCCAATACCCCGCTGTCAGGTCAAACGTACTTAAGTAGTTGGCCGAGGCCAACCGGTCGATAAGTTCGTCTGCTCTTGGTATCGGGTGGGCGTCAGTCTTAGTGACTGCATTGAGACCTCTGTAGTCCACGCAGAACCTCATCTCTTTCTTACCGCCCTGGGTGTGAGGTTTCGGCACGAGCACTACGGGACTAGCCCAGGGGCTGTCCGAGGGTTCAATGACTCCCAGCTCCAACATTTTCTGCACCTCTGTCTTGATGCAGTCTCTGACGTGATCAGGTTGCCGATAGATTTTACTCTTTACGGGTAGACTGTCCCCAGTGTCGACCTCGTGGGTACACCAATTGGTCTGACTGGGTGTCAGAGAGAACATATGTCGAAAGGATTGAAGAACCTGTTTACAATCCTTTTGTTGATGCCCAGAGAGGCTGCCACAAAAGACAACACCATCTACTGATCCATCGTCAGGGTTCTGAGAGAGCAGGTCCGGGAGAGGGTCACTCTCCTCCTCCTGCCCCTCATCTGTGGCCATGAGCAAGCCCATGCCCTCCCTGTCGACATATGCCTTGAGCCTGTTTACATGGAGCACCCTGTGGGGGCTCCGGGGAGTTCCCAGGTCTACCAGGTAGGTGACCTCTCCCTTTTGCTCAATGATCGTGTGGGGCCCAGACCATTTGTCTTTGAGTGCTGCTGGGGCCACTGGCTCCAGCACCCACACCTTCTGTCCAGGCTGGTACACAGTCAGGACAGCCTTTTGGTCGTGCCAAGCTTTCTGTAATTCTTGGCTCGCCTCAAGGTTTTTAGACGCCTTTTCCATGTACTCCGCCATCCGCGAGCGGAGACCGAGCACATAATCCACAATGTTTGATGCCGGCTTTCTGAGAGGTCTCTCCCATCCTTCCTTTACCAAACAAAGGGGTCCCCTTACAGGATGTCCGAACAGAAGCTCGAAAGGGCTGTAGACAACCCCCTTCTGCGGGACCTCTCTGTAGGCGAACAAGAGGCAGGGTATCAGGACATCCCATCTCCGCCGAAGCTTTTCAGGTAGTCCGTGAATCATCCCTTTTAGGGTCCGGTTGAATCTCTCAACCAGCCCATTGCATTGTGGGTGATAGGGTGTGGTGAACTTGTAGTTGACACCACATTCCTTCCACATAGCAGTCAGATATCCCGACATGAAGTTTGCACCTCTGTCTGAGACGACCTCCTTAGGGAAGCCCACTCTGGAGAACACTCCAAGTAGGGCCCGTGCCACCACAGGTGCTGTAGTGGTCCTAAGGGGAATAGCTTCAGGATACCTGGTGGCGTGGTCCACCACCACCAGTATAAACTTGTGCCCTGATGCTGTCTGGGGTTCCATTGGTCCGACAATGTCGATCCCCACTCGCTCAAAGGGTACCCCCACCACTGGTAGTGGTATGAGGGGGGCCTTTGTCGTGCCACCTGACTTACCACTGGCTTGGCAAGTGACACAGGAGCGGCAAAACTCCTTCGTATCCTCGGACATGTGGGGCCAGTGAAAGTGTGGAACAATTCTGTCCCAAGTCTTATTCTGGCCTAAGTGACCTGCAAGGGGAATCTCGTGGGCCAAGGTGAGAAGGAAACCTCTCAGAGACAAGGGGATGACCAGCCTCCTGGTCGCACCAGGTTTGGGGTCTCTTGCCTCAGAGTACAGGAGTCCATCGTCCCAGTACACTTTGTGGGTACCTGCGGCGTTCCCTGCAGCCTCAGCAGCAGCCTGCTGTCTGAGGGGTTCAAGTGAGGGGCAGTCTAACTGTGCCTTCCCCAGGTCTTCCCTGGAGGGTCCCCCTGAGCCCAGAAACTCAACCTGACCAGGTTCAAGCTCTTGCGGCTCAGTTTCCCTCAGTTCCTTAAGGTCAGCCTCCTCGGAGACTTGATCCACAACCTGGGGCAAGGGGGAAGGCGAAGCCTTACCCTTACTGCTCCTTTTCTTGGAAGGTGTCTGGTCCGTTCTTCCAGGATCCAGTACCTGTTCAGTGGGGCATCTTTTGGCCTGTGACCTGGTCACAGCAAGGACATGTGCTGGCAAGCCTAACATCTCCATGTGAGTCCTCTGCTCCACTTCTGACCATTGTGACGTTTCCAAATCATTGCCCAACAGACATTCTACGGGGAGGTCTGAACTAACCACAACCTTTTTCGGGCCACTTACCCCTCCCCAGGAGAAATCAACAACTGCCATACTGTGATTGGTAGTGACGTTGCTGGCATTGGTCACTAGGTAACTGGTACCTAGCATGATCTGTCCAGGGTCCACGAAGTTAGGCGTCACCATGGTGACACTGGCACACGTGTCCCTGTAGGCCTGAGCCACTTTTCCATTTATCAAAGGTGTCTGCCTGTATTTGCCCAAAGTATTGGGACTGGCATCAGGGGACATATCCATATCCCCTGTACAGACAAGGACGGCCTGAGTGAGCGTGCCGACTAAGTCGTCACTCCCCTCGGTTCCCAAGGTTAACCCAACTAATGCCTTGGGAGGCGCACTACCACTGCTGACTGTACTGGGGGGCGCAGGTGCCTTAGGGGCTGCAGTGGTAGGAGTTTGCCCTCCTTTCTTGGTGCACTCACTAAACCAGTGAGTCTTACTTTTACAGTATTGGCACCACCTTTTTGACTGGCCTTCTTGAGTCTTCTTCTTCTGTGAAGCCTGACCCCCACCCTCTTTGGTTTGTTGGGGACCTGTCGAAGACTTCTGGTCATTTTGTTCGTTCTTGTTACCCTTTTGGTCTGCTTTCTTCTGACCACCCTGGTTCTGATTCTGGTTCTGCTTGACCCTTGTTCTGACCCATCTGTCTGCCTTCTTTCCCAATTCTTGGGGAGAGGTCAGATCCGAGTCGACAAGGTGCTGATGCAACAATTGGTTCTGACAGTTGTTTAAAATCTGTTCTCGCATGATAAGATTGTACAATCCTGTGTAATCAGTAACCTTGCTACCCAGCAACCAGCCTTCCAAAGCCTTAGTGGCACAATCGACAAAGTCAGCCCAATCCTGAGACTGAATTTTCTGGGTGTCCCGGAACAGCACCCGGTACTGTTCCGTGGTTAAGCCAAACCCATCAATCAGTGTGTTCTTCAGGACTTGGTAGTTGTTAGCATCCTCAGCTCTAGTAGTGAGGAGCTTGTCCCTTCCTTTACCTTCAAAGGAAAGCCACAGTATAGCTTCCCACTGACTTGGGGGGACGCACTGGACAGTGCAGGCCCTCTCCAAAGCAGTTATCCACTTGTGGATGTCGTCCCCTTGTTTAAAGGGGGGCACTATTTTACTCAGGTGTCTAGTGTCTATACCCCTGTCTTTCTCTCTATTGAGACTGCTGCCACCAGTGGGATCTAACCCACTTAATTTCTGCTCTCGGGCCAGGGCAAGTCTTTCTTTGGCGAGGGCAAGTTCTTCCCGCTCGATCCTCAGATTGACTTCCCGCATCTTCGCTTCATGCTCCCTCCTCTGAGGGGAAGTCATTCCTCTCTGAGAGGATGCCTGAGAGACATGTGTATGAACCGATCTGCCGGAGCCTCTGGAGAGAGACCTAGCTCGTCCGTTCCCAAGGTTAAGCCTGCTTGAGCGTGGGCCCGGGGCTCCCCCAGTTCCATTCTCATGCCTGCTTAAGTTGGTCCTTGTAAGCCTGCCGACTACCGCTGGACCTTTGTCTGCCTCGTCTCCCGATAACTCGTCCTCGTCCTCCTCCTCTGTGTGGAGGTCGAGGTCGGGGTCACCGAGGGTTCCCTCTAAGGGAGGCATGTTCCCATCTGCACTGGGGGGACCTGTGTTAGAGGACCTCCTAGCATCGTACGCCTCTAAGAGACCTATCAGAATTGCGATGGTAGGGTTAGAACCCTGGTTTAGCTTCCTGGAGGCACATAGTTGTCGCATCTCCTTGAAGCTAAGGGTTGCATATCGTGACACGACCTGTGGAGGGTCACTGACCACTAAGGGAGTCTGCGAGGACTCTCCGTGGACCGACATGCTTGTCTAGTGCGGTGTAAGTGTTGCACCTACCTACACTATGTGTTTACCTACTGATCCCTTGCTAGGAGTTGTAGTCAGGGTGTGCTAAGCCCTGTTACACTACAACAGCCGGTTCAGTAGAACTCGGAGTATTCTAAGTTAAGTTATATGTACCTGGGTACTTATGTGATCTTTCACTGCGATATTCTTAGGATACGTGTGTGGTAAAACAACAGCAAGCTCAAATCCCACCCGCTGCTCACCAATGTGAGAAGTTGGCCTGATATGTAGTGCTCACTATTCTAGTGATCACTGTGTATCATTCCAAACGACCCTTATTGATGATTGGTTGTAAGTCAACCTTTTAGACCAGCTATCCTAGTAGCGTGGATACGAGCAGTCTTTAGGCTAAACTCTAGAGGGCGTGTTAAGCCAGCTGTTTACCATCACATATACCCCTTGAACACCAAGTGAAAGGACACCACACAAGTTGTTATGAAAATAAAAGGGTATTTATTTATAACAAGACTACCCTGGCTCTTTATGAGTCAGGGAGCTAAGCACACTACAAAACTCTTAGGAAAATACTTCAGTTGCACAATTTACACAAATGCCCGAGGGGCACGAGAAACCATCTACACTAACAGTGAAATGCGAATGGTTAGAGTCTGGAGGTACTGATTCCGGAGTGTTCCGATTAGTGGGACTAAACGAAAAAGGAACTGGACACTTGTAGAGCGAACCTGCGATGGAGCACCGAGATGCTCGAGTTACCTAGCCCGGAGGCTGCGGCTGCGTGAAGTTCGTCAAGATGTCGGGAGTCCTCGTGTAGTCTCAGGAGCCTGAAAGAAGAAGTTGCTGGCAGGCGACCAGTGACGATGTTCAGAGCGATCCAAGCCTGGATCGGTGGTGAAGGGAAACCTGAAAGCAGAGGGGACTCAGTTCTCAACCGCTAGCCAGCGATCGTGTGGGTACCAGGAGGGTACCGGCTGAAGTCACCTCGACCAGGTGAGTGGGTGACGTTGGACTCGGCTGTTCCTCGGACCAGGAGGCGCGGCGGCGACCAGGATGGAGGGCGAGCTGTCCCACGAAGGTGTCTGCTGTCGATGATGCTGGGCCCAGGAAGGGGCAGCGGATCTTGGCAGTGGCCACCCAAGCGGGGGAGTCAAGATGGCGTCGGGAGTGGACCAGGAGGGTCCGGGGTACTCCTCTGTTGAAGGGGAGCAAGTGCCAGTCTGGAGCAACCAGACTAGTGATGAAAAATAATCTTGGAGCGTCGTGAAGAGGGCCACAAACCGGTCGGCAAGTGGTCGGACAACGCGGTGAACAGCAAGGAGCGGAAGGGCCCCCCCGCAGATCTCGTGGATGCTGGGGAGGCAGACTTCGGGGCTGGAGCTGCTCAGGGTTAGGGCTTCTCAAACCCTAGGTGCACTCACTCGAGGGTCCCTCGGTGGGCGTGCTAGATAAGCGTCGTGCAGGTTCTGAAGATAGCCGGTCCCGCAGGTCTCGTCACACCTACGACTCTCAGCTGAGCTGATGAGGGAGGTAAAAGGTCAGAGATGGCAGGGAACTCGGGTCTCGTCGAGCTGGGCAGTCTTGATCCGTAGGAGAGACTTACAGCAAACCGCAAGCGCTTAGTTGGTGCCTGCTGGTGCAGGGTGGCTACTCCTTAGCCACAAGGGAGAGTCTTCAGAAATAGTCAAGAGTTCCTTTCGTGGAAAGTAGTTCGTGATTCGGAGTTATCCGATTATCTGATTATCCAATTTGGGAAGGGGACTCGCTCCCACCTTTATTCTAAGAAAAAAGGGGTTGGCCCGTGACTAGGTTCTACCTATGGGTGGAGCCAGGAGGGGGTGGTTACACCCCTATCCTTTGTCCGGCTTCGCGCCAGCTCAGGGGCTGGTGTGCCCCCGAAACTGGTTTGAGCCGGGCTATGCACAGTGAGCACCGGGGTGCCACTGGCAATCACCTTCCTTTCAGCCCTGCCTACCTGGGATACACAAACCCTGTCTGGGACGGTGCTAACACCGCCCTCGACAGGAAACCCTTTGTCCAAACTCCCTCCGCTGGAAGGTCCCCCAGCAGCAGGAGGTCAGACTTGTGTCTGGTGGCAGCATCCATTTTGTGATGCTGAGGCTTGAGTCAACTTTAACCGGGGTTCAGGGTTACTTCCATGTCGTGCCCCTCTAGAAGGGGGGAATGCTAACCCCGTCGCCAGAACTAGCGAGGGGTTCGTATTCCAATTCGTATGACACCTTACTCGACATGTGTAGGTGATGCGACGCCAAAGTTAGCAAATAGTTGGCCCGCGTCACCATGGAACGGCTATTAGGACTTGGTTCCGCAAGCCGTCGACGGGCTCGGCTCGCGCCAGAGCACCATCCCACACGACTCCCCGCACTCTGCCTTCAGGATTGATAAGGCCTGCCATAGGAGTGACTGATAGGAATCCATGTGTCCATTTTAGGGTTAGGTGTAGGAATACTACACCTACAGCAACGGGTGATTACACCACGTGGCCCCTGCTGTCGTGCAGCCAGTTGTGTCAGATTTGTCGGATGTGTCGCACAGTCTGGCTGCGGATCATAAAGCATCTATGACATCGACCAACTGTCGTGCAGCCAGTTGTGTCAGATTTGTCGGATGTGACGCACAGTCTGGCTGCGGATCATAAAGCATCTATGACATCGACCAAGGGGGAAGCGACGAAGCAAAAAGGGTGTGAGACGAGACACCATTATCAGAACGATAAGCGCGAAGGGCTACATCGAGGCCCCTGCTCACTGACCAGCGTGCCTGAAGTCTCAACCCGTCGGGCCCGATTGATGGGCCCAGTGCTGAAAGATTCTGCTCTCCTTGGTCCACATTTTTGATCCGATCCCACGCCACCCCATTCTCTCTTCCTCTTTCATTTGGACTATGACTTTGACCTACTACCGAGGAACAAAAGGCCGGCACCCTGTCTCAAAGTACCTATGGTGAACTGTGTTAAGGAACAGGACTGTGATCAAAGAACAGTGAGTGGTCACACCCTGCCACGTGAGAAATCGGATTTGAGCTGGACCTTAGCTCCACCGCCGGTGCTCAACAGTGCCAACGAAAGAAGAACAACAATGAGAGCTTACCAGTGATAGCTCTTTATAAAACAAGGACACTGGAAAGAAGGACCCATGTCAAAGTTGAAAATCCTCTCCCAACCACCTTATTATATTAACTATCTTCTTCATGATGTTGCATCAATCACTTCCGACTGTACACTGAGAAGTTAAGAAAATGTAACTTTGTATAGTAACATTCATACAACACCAGCCATGTACACGACTATACTGCAACTTTGAATGTACTTCCTCCTCGCCTACTTTATCAAACTGTATGAGACAATGTACAAATGTGTCAGATTACTCCTGCCTACCCTAAAGACTCTGTATCTTTAAATGTATGACGAACATTGACGATACTGTAACTGAAAGGCTAACAAAGGTGAATATTGGCCGGACAAGCTGGCGAGATATGTTAAAAGGGAGGACTGTGGAAATTTAGCTTGCAAACTGAACATTATCTGCGCCATCTTGCCTCTCCCCAGCGCCACGCATAGCAAATGCACGGTCGCCATTTTAGGCACCCCACTCTCTCTCCCCGCTCACTCTCGATTGCCAGCGCTTTCCCCCGGCGCTGCGAGCATCCCCCGCGCGCCGGCCACCCCCGCTCTCTCATACAGGCCATAAACCCTCTCCTTCTGCGCGACCCTGCTACGGAACCACTTCCGACCGACAACCCATACATGGTCATGCCTCTCCTTTGATAACCCCCTTCCTCTGCGCCCCATTGTCTGAACTAGTCCCAGGCCATCACCTAGCCCTGCGGATGCAGTTTATTGCCCCTACTGTAAGGGAAACACCCCACATCAAAGGGATTACAGTAGATCAAAGCCCCTACTCCCTGAGACCCGACCGGTCACACACCCCCCAGGAATTGGCGGAATACCCTGCTGCGCAATAGCCATCTCCTACTGTGGATGGGGTGGGAACTTCTACTGTATCTATGTGTGGGATCGGATCTAAACCGGGGCTTCAGGGGATATTTCCCCCGCACATCAAGGGAATCTCAAGAATGTACTATGTATAATAAAGCAATAAACCAGTGTATAAGAGACCAGGTCTCAGAGATGCAGTTAGAGCACCTCGTGACGATACCTTGCTGTCTGATCTGATGTGTTCTGCTCCGACGGAATAAAACTTTGTTTCCTGCCTTCCAGTCTCCGGCGCCTGCCTCTTTTATTGGTAAAATCATCGAGTGGTATGAGAGGCGATTACCGCCGGGCAAATACTTGAAAGGTTATCGACTGAAACTGCCGCTACCATTTAACACAATGTGTGGCCAGCAGTATGAGTGGGGCCTACAATCCATTGCTTCAGATTAAGTATCTCCATATCCTGTTTTAGTTGTGAAGTTCCCAATGCCTCCGCTATTTCATAGTGAGTGTTGAAATCACCAACAATGAGGTAATTCTTAAATTTTAGGCAGAGTGGCAGGAGTTGATTGAGTAATTTAGCTCCAAGATTGGTTTGTTGTCCTGTGGGATTGTATATTACAGCTCCAGCCAGTATGTTAATGCCCTCGTGGATGATTCTGAAAGATAGGGTCTGATGTTCACAGTGGGGGATTATTGGTTCCACTAGACATGTTAGCTGCTCTTTAAATATCACTGCCACTCTTCCTCCTCTCTTCCCGGGTCTGTCTTGTGTTATAATTTTATAATTGACGGGGAGAGCATTGGCTAAGTCTGGTGCATTATGGTCAGACAGCCAGGTTTCAGTAATGAAGAGTAGGTCTGGGGTTTTGGAAATAAGCAGGTCCCAAATATCTAAAGCGTGTTTGGGTAAAGATCTGGCGTTAAGATATAGGCAGCTTAGGGTCATGCTACTAGTGGCGTGGGTTGAGTGATTACTCAGTTGAGAGATACCCATGCTAGACCAATGGCAAGCGAGGCAAGAGAAGGGCCCGTGGGATAGACCTGGTTCCGCTCTGCAACAAGGCCCTCCAGTATTGCCCACTTTGCCTGCATATGCCAGTAGGTCCTGGCTTGAATAATGAATAAGTGGGGAAAGGATTTGCTTATCTCCGGTAAGAGATATAGCTCCTAGCCCCGGCCGGTCGCGGACGGGCGCAGACGGGCTTTCCTTTGGTGCGCCTTCGGCGCGCCGCCGGCGCGCCCGCTGCACGTGTCCGCTGCGCGTTCGCCCAGACATTGAATTTAACCCCAATGCCCCGTAAGTGGTGGGGGGAGGGGGAGGAGTCGAGCCCAAGGTCCACCCTCCGTCTGATCGGCACTTGCCGCAACGGACCGAGGTGCAGGGCAGCTCCTACATGCAGCAAGTAAGATTATCTGGAGTTTTTAGTTTGCCACAATAAAACAGCGTTTAAAACCAGTTAAAAACCATGTGCAAAGTGCAATTTTGAAACAGTACTTGGGGCGCGATTCACACCGCTAGCAACATCACCTACGTCCGCCGCGCGTTCGCCCAACATTGAATTTAACCCCAATGCCCCGGAAGTGGTGGGGGGAGGGGGAGGAGTCGAGCCCAAGGTCCACCCTCCGTGTGATCGGCACTTGCCGCAACGGACCGAGGTGCAGGGCAGCTCCTACATGCAGCAAGTAAGATTATCTGGAGTTTTTAGATTGCCACAATAAAACAGCGTTTAAAACCAGTTAAAAACCATGTGCAAAGTGCAATTTAGAAACAGTACTTGGGGCGCGATTCACACCGCTAGCAGCATCACCTGCGTCCACCGCGCGTTCGCCCAACATTGAATTTAACCCCAATGCCCCGGAAGTGGTGGGGGGAGGGGGAGGAGTCGAGCCCAAGGTCCACCCTCCGTGTGATCGGCACTTGCCGCAACGGACCGAGGTGCAGGGCAGCTCCTACATGCAGCAAGTAAGATTATCTGGAGTTTTTAGTTTGCCACAATAAAACAGCGTTTAAAACCAGTTAAAAACCATGTGCAAAGTGCAATTTTGAAACAGTACTTGGGGCGCGATTCACACCGCTAGCAGCATCACCTGCGTCCGCCGCGCGTTCGCCCAACATTGAATTTAACCCCAATGCCCCGGAAGTGGCGGGGGGAGGGGGAGGAGTCGAGCCCAAGGTCCACCCTCCGTGTGATCGGCACTTGCCGCAACGGACCGAGGTGCAGGGCAGCTCCTACATGCAGCAAGTAAGATTATCTGGAGTTTTTAGTTTGCCACAATAAAACAGCGTTTAAAACCAGTTAAAAACCATGTGCAGAGTGCAATTTTGAAACAGTACTTGGGGCGCGATTCACACCGCTAGCAGCATCACCTACGTCCGCCGCGCGTTCGCCCAACATTGAATTTAACCCCAATGCCCCGGAAGTGGTGGGGGGAGGGGGAGGAGTCGAGCCCAAGGTCCACCCTCCGTGTGATCGGCACTTGCCGCAACGGACCGATGTGCAGGGCAGCTCCTACATGTAGCAAGTAAGATTATCTGGAGTTTTTAGTTTGCCACAATAAAACAGCGTTTAAAACCAGTTAAAAACCATGTGCAAAGTGCAATTTTGAAACAGTACTTGGGGCGCGATTCACACCGCTAGCAGCATCACCTGCGTCCGCCGCGCGTTCGCCCAACATTGAATTTAACCCCAATGCCCCGGAAGTGGTGGGGGGAGGGGGAGGAGTCGAGCCCAAGGTCCACCCTCCGTGTGATCGGCACTTGCCGCAACGGACCGAGGTGCAGGGCAGCTCCTACATGCAGCAAGTAAGATTATCTGGAGTTTTTAGTTTGCCACAATAAAACAGCGTTTAAAACCAGTTAAAAACCATGTGCAGAGTGCAATTTTGAAACAGTACTTGGGGCGCGATTCACACCGCTAGCAGCATCACCTGCGTCCGCCGCGCGTTCGCCCAACATTGAATTTAACCCCAATGCCCCGGAAGTGGTGGGGGGAGGGGGAGGAGTCGAGCCCAAGGTCCACCCTCCGTGTGATCGGCACTTGCCGCAACGGACCGAGGTGCAGGGCAGCTCCTACATGCAGCAAGTAAGATTATCTGGAGTTTTTAGTTTGCCACAATAAAACAGCGTTTAAAACCAGTTAAAAACCATGTGCAAAGTGCAATTTTGAAACAGTACTTGGGGCGCGATTCACACCGCTAGCAGCATCACCTGCGTCCGCCGCGCGTTCGCCCAACATTGAATTTAACCCCAATGCCCCGGAAGTGGTGGGGGGAGGGGGAGGAGTCGAGCCCAAGGTCCACCCTCCGTGTGATCGGCACTTGCCGCAACGGACCGAGGTGCAGGGCAGCTCCTACATGCAGCAAGTAAGATTATCTGGAGTTTTTAGTTTGCCACAATAAAACAGCGTTTAAAACCAGTTAAAAACCATGTGCAGAGTGCAATTTTGAAACAGTACTTGGGGCGCGATTCACACCGCTAGCAGCATCACCTGCGTCTGCCGCGCGTTCGCCCAACATTGAATTTAACCCCTATGCCCCGGAAGTGGTGGGGGGAGGGGGAGGAGTCGAGCCCAAGGTCCACCCTCTGTGTGATCGGCACTTGCCGCAACGGACCGAGGTGCAGGGCAGCTCGTACATGCAGCAAGTAAGATTATCTGGAGTTTTTAGTTTGCCACAATAAAACAGCGTTTAAAACCAGTTAAAAACCATGTGCAAAGTGCAATTTTGAAACAGTACTTGGGGCGCGATTCACACCGCTAGCAGCATCACCTGCGTCCGCCGCGCGTTTGCCCAACATTGAATTTAACCCCAATGCCCCGGAAGTGGTGGGGGGAGGGGGAGGAGTCGAGCCCAAGGTCCACCCTCCGTGTGATCGGCACTTGCCGCAACGGACCGAGGTGCAGGGCAGCTCCTACATGCAGCAAGTAAGATTATCTGGAGTTTTTAGTTTGCCACAATAAAACAGCGCTTAAAACCAGTTAAAAACCATGTGCAAAGTGCAATTTTGAAACAGTACTTGGGGCGCGATTCACACCGCTAGCAGCATCACCTGCGTCCGCCGCGTGTTCGCCCAACATTGAATTTAACCCCAATGCCCCGGAAGTGGTGGGGGGAGGGGGAGGAGTCGAGCCCAAGGTCCACCCTCCGTGTGATCGGCACTTGCCGCAACGGACCAAGGTGCAGGGCAGCTTCTACATGCAGCAAGTAAGATTATCTGGAGTTTTTAGTTTGCCACAATAAAACAGCGTTTAAAACCAGTTAAAAACCATGTGCAAAGTGCAATTTTGAAACAGTACTTGGGGCGCGATTCACACCGCTAGCAGCATCACCTGCGTCCGCCGCGCGTTCGCCCAACATTGAATTTAACCCCAATGCCCCGGAAGTGGTGGGGGGAGGGGGAGGAGTCGAGCCCAAGGTCCACCCTCCGTGTGATCGGCACTTGCCGCAACGGACCGAGGTGCAGGGCAGCTCCTACATGCAGCAAGTAAGATTATCTGGAGCTTTTAGTTTGCCACAATAAAACAGCGTTTAAAACCAGTTAAAAACCATGTGCAGCGTGCAATTTGAAACAGTACTTGGGGCGCGATTCACACCGCTAGCAGCATCACCTGCGTCCGCCGCGCGTTCGCCCAACATTGAATTTAACCCCAATGCCCCGGAAGTGGTGGGGGGAGGGGGAGGAGTCGAGCCCAAGGTCCACCCTCCGTGTGATCGGCACTTGCCGCAACGGACCGAGGTGCAGGGCAGCTCCTACATGCAGCAAGTAAGATTATCTGGAGTTTTTAGTTTGCCACAATAAAACAGCGCTTAAAACCAGTTAAAAACCATGTGCAAAGTGCAATTTTGAAACAGTACTTGGGGCGCGATTCACACCGCTAGCAGCATCACCTGCGTCCGCCGCGCGTTCGCCCAACATTGAATTTAACCCCAATGCCCCGGAAGTGGTGGGGGGAGGGGGAGGAGTCGAGCCCAAGGTCCACCCTCCGTGTGATCGGCACTTGCCGCAACGGACCGAGGTGCAGGGCAGCTCCTACATGCAGCACGTAAGATTATCTGGAGTTTTTAGTTTGCCACAATAAAACAGCGTTTAAAACCAGTTAAAAACCATGTGCAAAGTGCAATTTTGAAACAGTACTTGGGGCGCGATTCACACCGCTAGCAGCATCACCTGCGTCCGCCGCGCGTTCGCCCAACATTGAATTTAACCCCAATGCCCCGGAAGTGGCGGGGGGAGGGGGAGGAGTCGAGCCCAAGGTCCACCCTCCGTGTGATCGGCACTTGCCGCAACGGACCGAGGTGCAGGGCAGCTCCTACATGCAGCAAGTAAGATTATCTGGAGTTTTTAGTTTGCCACAATAAAACAGCGTTTAAAACCAGTTAAAAACCATGTGCAAAGTGCAATTTTGAAACAGTACTTCGGGCGCGATTCACACCGCTAGCAGCATCACCTGCGTCCGCCGCGCGTTCGCCCAACATTGAATTTAACCCCAATGCCCCGGAAGTGGCGGGGGGAGGGGGAGGAGTCGAGCCCAAGGTCCACCCTCCGTGTGATCGGCACTTGCCGCAACGGACCGAGGTGCAGGGCAGCTCCTACATGCAGCAAGTAAGATTATCTGGAGTTTTTAGTTTGCCACAATAAAACAGCGTTTAAAACCAGTTAAAAACCATGTGCAGAGTGCAATTTTGAAACAGTACTTGGGGCGCGATTCACACCGCTAGCAGCATCACCTACGTCCGCCGCGCGTTTGCCCAACATTGAATTTAACCCCAATGCCCCGGAAGTGGTGGGGGGAGGGGGAGGAGTCGAGCCCAAGGTCCACCCTCCGTGTGATCGGCACTTGCCGCAACGGACCGATGTGCAGGGCAGCTCCTACATGTAGCAAGTAAGATTATCTGGAGTTTTTAGTTTGCCACAATAAAACAGCGTTTAAAACCAGTTAAAAACCATGTGCAAAGTGCAATTTTGAAACAGTACTTGGGGCGCGATTCACACCGCTAGCAGCATCACCTGCGTCCGCCGCGCGTTCGCCCAACATTGAATTTAACCCCAATGCCCCGGAAGTGGTGGGGGGAGGGGGAGGAGTCGAGCCCAAGGTCCACCCTCCGTGTGATCGGCACTTGCCGCAACGGACCGAGGTGCAGGGCAGCTCCTACATGCAGCAAGTAAGATTATCTGGAGTTTTTAGTTTGCCACAATAAAACAGCGTTTAAAACCAGTTAAAAACCATGTGCAGAGTGCAATTTTGAAACAGTACTTGGGGCGCGATTCACACCGCTAGCAGCATCACCTGCGTCCGCCGCGCGTTCGCCCAACATTGAATTTAACCCCAATGCCCCGGAAGTGGTGGGGGGAGGGGGAGGAGTCGAGCCCAAGGTCCACCCTCCGTGTGATCGGCACTTGCCGCAACGGACCGAGGTGCAGGGCAGCTCCTACATGCAGCAAGTAAGATTATCTGGAGTTTTTAGTTTGCCACAATAAAACAGCGTTTAAAACCAGTTAAAAACCATGTGCAAAGTGCAATTTTGAAACAGTACTTGGGGCGCGATTCACACCGCTAGCAGCATCACCTGCGTCCGCCGCGCGTTCGCCCAACATTGAATTTAACCCCAATGCCCCGGAAGTGGTGGGGGGAGGGGGAGGAGTCGAGCCCAAGGTCCACCCTCCGTGTGATCGGCACTTGCCGCAACGGACCGAGGTGCAGGGCAGCTCCTACATGCAGCAAGTAAGATTATCTGGAGTTTTTAGTTTGCCACAATAAAACAGCGTTTAAAACCAGTTAAAAACCATGTGCAGAGTGCAATTTTGAAACAGTACTTGGGGCGCGATTCACACCGCTAGCAGCATCACCTGCGTCTGCCGCGCGTTCGCCCAACATTGAATTTAACCCCTATGCCCCGGAAGTGGTGAGGGGAGGGGGAGGAGTCGAGCCCAAGGTCCACCCTCTGTGTGATCGGCACTTGCCGCAACGGACCGAGGTGCAGGGCAGCTCGTACATGCAGCAAGTAAGATTATCTGGAGTTTTTAGTTTGCCACAATAAAACAGCGTTTAAAACCAGTTAAAAACCATGTGCAAAGTGCAATTTTGAAACAGTACTTGGGGCGCGATTCACACCGCTAGCAGCATCACCTGCGTCCGCCGCGCGTTTGCCCAACATTGAATTTAACCCCAATGCCCCGGAAGTGGTGGGGGGAGGGGGAGGAGTCGAGCCCAAGGTCCACCCTCCGTGTGATCGGCACTTGCCGCAACGGACCAAGGTGCAGGGCAGCTTCTACATGCAGCAAGTAAGATTATCTGGAGTTTTTAGTTTGCCACAATAAAACAGCGTTTAAAACCAGTTAAAAACCATGTGCAAAGTGCAATTTTGAAACAGTACTTGGGGCGCGATTCACACCGCTAGCAGCATCACCTGCGTCCGCCGCGCGTTCGCCCAACATTGAATTTAACCCCAATGCCCCGGAAGTGGCGGGGGGAGGGGGAGGAGTCGAGCCCAAGGTCCACCCTCCGTGTGATCGGCACTTGCCGCAACGGACCGAGGTGCAGGGCAGCTCCTACATGCAGCAAGTAAGATTATCTGGAGTTTTTAGTTTGCCACAATAAAACAGCGTTTAAAACCAGTTAAAAACCATGTGCAGAGTGCAATTTTGAAACAGTACTTGGGGCGCGATTCACACCGCTAGCAGCATCACCTACGTCCGCCGCGCGTTTGCCCAACATTGAATTTAACCCCAATGCCCCGGAAGTGGTGGGGGGAGGGGGAGGAGTCGAGCCCAAGGTCCACCCTCCGTGTGATCGGCACTTGCCGCAACGGACCGATGTGCAGGGCAGCTCCTACATGTAGCAAGTAAGATTATCTGGAGTTTTTAGTTTGCCACAATAAAACAGCGTTTAAAACCAGTTAAAAACCATGTGCAAAGTGCAATTATGAAACAGTACTTGGGGCGCGATTCACACCGCTAGCAGCATCACCTGCGTCCGCCGCGCGTTCGCCCAACATTGAATTTAACCCCAATGCCCCGGAAGTGGTGGGGGGAGGGGGAGGAGTCGAGCCCAAGGTCCACCCTCCGTGTGATCGGCACTTGCCGCAACGGACCGAGGTGCAGGGCAGCTCCTACATGCAGCAAGTAAGATTATCTGGAGTTTTTAGTTTGCCACAATAAAACAGCGTTTAAAACCAGTTAAAAACCATGTGCAGAGTGCAATTTTGAAACAGTACTTGGGGCGCGATTCACACCGCTAGCAGCATCACCTGCGTCCGCCGCGCGTTCGCCCAACATTGAATTTAACCCCAATGCCCCGGAAGTGGTGGGGGGAGGGGGAGGAGTCGAGCCCAAGGTCCACCCTCCGTGTGATCGGCACTTGCCGCAACGGACCGAGGTGCAGGGCAGCTCCTACATGCAGCAAGTAAGATTATCTGGAGTTTTTAGTTTGCCACAATAAAACAGCGTTTAAAACCAGTTAAAAACCATGTGCAAAGTGCAATTTTGAAACAGTACTTGGGGCGCGATTCACACCGCTAGCAGCATCACCTGCGTCCGCCGCGCGTTCGCCCAACATTGAATTTAACCCCAATGCCCCGGAAGTGGTGGGGGGAGGGGGAGGAGTCGAGCCCAAGGTCCACCCTCCGTGTGATCGGCACTTGCCGCAACGGACCGAGGTGCAGGGCAGCTCCTACATGCAGCAAGTAAGATTATCTGGAGTTTTTAGTTTGCCACAATAAAACAGCGTTTAAAACCAGTTAAAAACCATGTGCAGAGTGCAATTTTGAAACAGTACTTGGGGCGCGATTCACACCGCTAGCAGCATCACCTGCGTCTGCCGCGCGTTCGCCCAACATTGAATTTAACCCCTATGCCCCGGAAGTGGTGGGGGGAGGGGGAGGAGTCGAGCCCAAGGTCCACCCTCTGTGTGATCGGCACTTGCCGCAACGGACCGAGGTGCAGGGCAGCTCGTACATGCAGCAAGTAAGATTATCTGGAGTTTTTAGTTTGCCACAATAAAACAGCGTTTAAAACCAGTTAAAAACCATGTGCAAAGTGCAATTTTGAAACAGTACTTGGGGCGCGATTCACACCGCTAGCAGCATCACCTGCGTCCGCCGCGCGTTTGCCCAACATTGAATTTAACCCCAATGCCCCGGAAGTGGTGGGGGGAGGGGGAGGAGTCGAGCCCAAGGTCCACCCTCCGTGTGATCGGCACTTGCCGCAACGGACCGAGGTGCAGGGCAGCTCCTACATGCAGCAAGTAAGATTATCTGGAGTTTTTAGTTTGCCACAATAAAACAGCGCTTAAAACCAGTTAAAAACCATGTGCAAAGTGCAATTTTGAAACAGTACTTGGGGCGCGATTCACACCGCTAGCAGCATCACCTGCGTCCGC
This sequence comes from Triturus cristatus, assembly GCF_964204655.1. Taxonomy (NCBI): domain Eukaryota; kingdom Metazoa; phylum Chordata; class Amphibia; order Caudata; family Salamandridae; genus Triturus; species Triturus cristatus. Next base: position 324,036,051 of record NC_140582.1, read on the forward strand.
CGCGTGTTCGCCCAACATTGAATTTAACCCCAATGCCCCGGAAGTGGTGGGGGGAGGGGGAGGAGTCGAGCCCAAGGTCCACCCTCCGTGTGATCGGCACTTGCCGCAACGGACCAAGGTGCAGGGCAGCTTCTACATGCAGCAAGTAAGATTATCTGGAGTTTTTAGTTTGCCACAATAAAACAGCGTTTAAAACCAGTTAAAAACCATGTGCAAAGTGCAATTTTGAAACAGTACTTGGGGCGCGATTCACACCGCTAGCAGCATCACCTGCGTCCGCCGCGCGTTCGCCCAACATTGAATTTAACCCCAATGCCCCGGAAGTGGTGGGGGGAGGGGGAGGAGTCGAGCCCAAGGTCCACCCTCCGTGTGATCGGCACTTGCCGCAACGGACCGAGGTGCAGGGCAGCTCCTACATGCAGCAAGTAAGATTATCTGGAGTTTTTAGTTTGCCACAATAAAACAGCGTTTAAAACCAGTTAAAAACCATGTGCAAAGTGCAATTTTGAAACAGTACTTGGGGCGCGATTCACACCGCTAGCAGCATCATCTGCGTCCGCCGCGCGTTCGCCCAACATTGAATTTAACCCCTATGCCCCGGAAGTGGTGGGGGGAGGGGGAGGAGTCGAGCCCAAGGTCCACCCTCCGTGTGATCGGCACTTGCCGCAACGGACCGAGGTGCAGGGCAGCTCCTACATGCAGCAAGTAAGATTATCTGGAGCTTTTAGTTTGCCACAATAAAACAGCGTTTAAAACCAGTTAAAAACCATGTGCAGCGTGCAATTTGAAACAGTACTTGGGGCGCGATTCACACCGCTAGCAGCATCACCTGCGTCCGCCGCGCGTTCGCCCAACATTGAATTTAACCCCAATGCCCCGGAAGTGGTGGGGGGAGGGGGAGGAGTCCAGCCCAAGGTCCACCCTCCGTGTGATCGGCACTTGCCGCAACGGACCGAGGTGCAGGGCAGCTCCTACATGCAGCAAGTAAGATTATCTGGAGTTTTTAGTTTGCCACAATAAAACAGCGCTTAAAACCAGTTAAAAACCATGTGCAAAGTGCAATTTTGAAACAGTACTTGGGGCGCGATTCCCACCGCTAGCAGCATCACCTGCGTCCGCCGCGCGTTCGCCCAACATTGAATTTAACCCCAATGCCCCGGAAGTGGTGGGGGGAGGGGGAGGAGTCGAGCCCAAGGTCCACCCTCCGTGTGATCGGCACTTGCCGCAACGGACCGAGGTGCAGGGCAGCTCCTACATGCAGCACGTAAGATTATCTGGAGTTTTTAGTTTGCCACAATAAAACAGCGTTTAAAACCAGTTAAAAACCATGTGCAAAGTGCAATTTTGAAACAGTACTTGGGGCGCGATTCACACCGCTAGCAGCATCACCTGCGTCCGCCGCGCGTTCGCCCAACATTGAATTTAACCCCAATGCCCCGGAAGTGGCGGGGGGAGGGGGAGGAGTCGAGCCCAAGGTCCACCCTCCGTGTGATCGGCACTTGCCGCAACGGACCGAGGTGCAGGGCAGCTCCTACATGCAGCAAGTAAGATTATCTGGAGTTTTTAGTTTGCCACAATAAAACAGCGTTTAAAACCAGTTAAAAACCATGTGCAGAGTGCAATTTTGAAGCAGTACTTGGGGCGCGATTCACACCGCTAGCAGCATCACCTGCGTCTGCCGCGCGTTCGCCCAACATTGAATTTAACCCCAATGCCCCGGAAGTGGTGGGGGGAGGGGGAGGAGTCGAGCCCAAGGTCCACCCTCCGTGTGATCGGCACTTGCCGCAACAGACCGAGGTGCAGGGCAGCTCCTACATGCAGCAAGTAAGATTATCTGGAGTTTTTAGTTTGCCACAATAAAACAGCGTTTAAAACCATTTAAAAACCATGTGCAAAGTGCAATTTTGAAACAGTACTTGGGGCGCGATTCACACCGCTAGCAGCATCACCTGCGTCCGCCGCGCGTTCGCCCAACATTGAATTTAACCCCAATGCCCCGGAAGTGGTGGGGGGAGGGGGAGGAGTCGAGCCCAAGGTCCACCCTCCGTGTGATCGGCACTTGCCGCAACGGACCGAGGTGCAGGGCAGCTCCTACATGCAGCAAGTAAGATTATCTGGAGTTTTTAGTTTGCCACAATAAAACAGCGTTTAAAACCAGTTAAAAACCATGTGCAAAGTGCAATTTTGAAACAGTACTTGGGGCGCGATTCACACCGCTAGCAGCATCACCCCCTCTTTTGACCACAAGCCAGCTAAAAGTGCCAGACTCAAGACTGAGTGGCGCTCACCTACCAGACCACTCAACAGTATAGCCCACAGGGAAAACCAACAGGCTAACAGGGGAGGGATTCAGAGATCCCCCCCCTTCGCTGGGCAGGCGGCAGCGAGTAACGATACCAGATCCACGTAGTGAGCGATTACTCCCTGCAATGGCCAGTGGCAGAGGACCTAAAACTCAGGCTCAAAAGACGCTCGCCAAGTTTGCGTGGGGGGAAACAGGCGGCGAGTCCGACATGGCTTGCAATGGAGGAGCAAGCGACCCTCATCCCAAGTCTCCTCAAGATAACCCTACCGTCAAGGACTTTATGGAGGCCATCGCCAGAGTCCGGACATCCCTCGAGTCCCGGATTGACACCGTCAATGTTGAGATCTCCCTCATCAGAGCGGACCTACGTAAAATGGATGCCAGAGTAAAAGATGTGGAAGATGCCACTGTCACCTTAACGTCGGACACGGACCTCCTCAAACAACAAGTAGCTCAATTACGAGACCAGCAGGTGAAAATGGAAGGCCTCCTTGACGATTATGAAGGAAGGGCATGAGGAAACAACATACGCATACTGGGGGTCCCGGAGCGGGCAGAGGGGCCAGCGGCGGACCTCTTTGTGGAGGACCTGGTCATGAAGAGGCTTCAACCGAAACGCCTGTCCGATTATTTTTCCATTGAGCGGGCCCATGAGTCCCCGGGGAGCGGCCCATCTTATTGGGAACAGCTGCAAGGCCCTCAACAGATGGGGCTACAATCTAGTGGTACATGCGGGATTTACTTCCAGCTCCAGGGGGACTGGTATCCTAGTGCGCAAGAACCTTGCACTTGTACCCACCCATGTCTGGGTGGGCCCACAGGGTAGATTTGCTGTTTTGGTGGCCATCTGGGAGGGGAAGGCGCTGAACATCATCTCGGTGTATCTCCCTCCTGCGTTGGGAAAAGAGGCGCTTAGTGACTTAGGCAAAATTTTGCTAGATCTGCCGGATGGCACCCTGATAATGGGGGGTGACTTCAACCTGACTATGGACGTACGGTAGACAGATATCCCAAGCGACCGAATGCCAGATTAAATACTCTTCTGACGGAATTCACCCAGGCCATGGGACTTGCGGACATATGGCGCTCACTGCAACCACAAATTACGTATTATATCCACTACTCAAACGCAGATAAGAGCATGTCCCGTATTGACTTCTTTCTTACCCTTTTGACTGATGTAGGTCACTTTCAGCACCCCCGCGGGCTTCCGCTTGGAATCTCGGCTCATTCCCCGGTGTGGGTCAAGTTTACTTTCCACCGCCCAAAACAACATAGCTCTATAGTGATAAGCCTGTGGCTTCTTAAGATACCTGACATAAGGGACCAGCTAACTGATCAGACGGATCACTGTTTCACAGAAAAACTTTGATCGGTGGAGTCAGCGCAAACGATCTGGGAGGCGTATAAAGCAGTGTTGAAAGGCCACGCATTAGCGTTAAAAACGGGTTATATTCGACGTCAACATGAGCATATACTTGAAATGGAGAACGACCTACAACAACTAGAGTCACTCCATAACTCCTCACCCTGTGATACCACAGCACACCGCCTGACAATCAAACGTCTGGAGTATAAAGCCCTTTTGCTAGAAAAAGCAAGTTCGAGAGTACTGTCCACACATCATAGAGTGTATGAGATGGGGGAAAGGGCAGGTAAGATGCTGTCCTGGCTGGAGCAGAGATAGCAGGAACACAGATGGGTGCCCGAACTATCCACTGACACGGTCGCCAGAATATCTGACCCGCAAGAAATAGCCGATACTTTCGCGAGTCATTTGGAGAGGGTATATACTCCTTCTACCACCTACACGTCGGAAGACTCCCGGCAGTTATTGATGGATAGTAACCTGCCCTTCCTGTGAGAAACTGAAAAGGCCGACCTAGAAGCTGATATCACAAACGAGGAACTCTGTAAAGCCATTTATAGTGTGCGCTCAGGGAAGGCGATGGGGCCTAACGGTATCCCGATAGAGTTTCTCAAATCCGTGGTGGTGAAGGTAGCCCCCCACTTCAACCTCATGTATTCGGAAAGCCTAGAGAAGGGCATATTGCCACCAGACCAAAGACTTGCATCCATAGTAGTTATACGAAAGTCCGGAAAGGCGGCAGATTGCTACGGATCGTATAGACCAATTTTGTTAATAAACGCAGAGGCCAAGAACTTGGTGAAATTATTGGCCTCCAGCCTGAACGCTGTGTTGCCCTCCCTGTTCCACGCAGAACAGTCTGGTTTCGTATCCGGTCGGAACACAGCACTGAATATTCGTAGAGTGAATAATGTGCTTGCGAGACAGGCCTGTCTGGAGGAGGACGCAGTGATCATGGTCCTGGATGCCTCTATGGCATTTGATTCAATTGAATGGCCCTACCTTTTTGAAGTGATTGCACGCTTTGGTTTTGGCCCCAAGTTCATAGCATGGGTTCGTTTGCTGTATACTGACCTGCGGGGTCAGGTGCAGGTTAATAACCATATCTCTAGGGAATTCCAGTTGCGCTGGGGAACTAGACAGGGCTGCCCCCTATCCCCTATGCTGTTTGCGCTCGTGCTTGAACCGCTTGCAGCGTGGGTGAGACGAGATGTCGCTCTACGGGGTCTAAAATGGGACGATGACACAGAGGATAGAATATCATTATACACAGATGCTATCCTCATTTATTTAGCTTCCCCATTTGCCTCGATCCACAATCTACTCAACATTTTTACTAATTTTGGGAAATACTCCGACTATGCCATCAACTGGGCAAAATCAATACTCTATGTCCTCCATGGCTCCACGCCTCGACTATCCACAGGATGCAATGTAGAAGTGACTAGGGAGGGCTTCACATATTTAGGAATCTTCGTCACCCCAGACCCCAAAATCTTTTACCACAGAAATCTAGCTGCCCCCCTACAGAGATTTAAGGAAGATGTCAGACATTGGAGGTCATTGCCACTGTCGCTCTTGGGTCGTGCGGCCCTGTTTAAAATGCTAGCACTACCAAAGTTCCTTTATTCACTCCATAACTGCCCATATCTTATCCCGGATTCTTATTTTGTTAGTGTGGAGGCAGAGGTTCGGACACTGTTGTGGGATGGCGGAATGCCACGTATTGCCCTAGGTAAATTAACAAAGAGCTGGTACAACAGAGGCATCGCACTCCCAGATCTACGTCTTTACTACTGGGCATCACAATTAATGGCAACTAACCACTGGCTGTACAGTTCCCCATAGAATCCGGCGTACCACCTTGAACAATACCAGACAGGCCGGGAGGGGTATTTAGGAGCCTTATATACCAAACCCCACAGGGGAAGATAACTTGGTACGATGGCTCACACGGTCTCCGTCTGGTGGTTGGCTAACCAACGTTTAGGTTGACGAAGTCTATGCCTCTATGGTCCTCTCAGCAATTGGGATTATTGTGCCATCAAGTAGGGTTCGGCAGATGGGATATGATAGGGAACTCCAGGGTTGGGGACCTTCTGCACAGAGGGAAATTACTCACATTTAAGGACCTACAAGTGAAACACGAACTGGCACCCACAGAGATTTTCAGGTACTTACAAATCCGTCATGCGCTTAACGCAGCATTAACAGACCTGACGACTGTCCCGGACTCGTCCCCTCTGAAGACCGACTTCTCTCTGAGCCCCTCTCCACTAAGGCCATTTCCCTTACATACCGTAAGCTGTGTAACAACCTCCCAGATCCCTTCCTTACTCTTAGAGACAGATGGCAATCAGATTTAGGACAGCTTGACGATGAGGACTGGCAAACGGCCATGATGTCCCCTAGGGAAGCGGCGATGAACCAACGCTTCAGACTGATTCAACTGAAGGTCCTTCATAGGACATATCTCACCGGGATAACACTAGCTAAGATAGGGACACAACAAGATGCGCTCTTCTTGCGGGGCTGCAACCACATTGCTATATCCTATCACATATTATGGGACTTCCCCTATATACGGCACATTTGGGAACGGGCCACGAATAAGATGCAGGAAGCGCTGGGAAAATCACTTGTGCTGACACCCCCCCTGGAAATCCTGAATGTTTGGGTAGCAAATGATCTCACAGACATTGAACAACAATTCACTACCCTGGGATATACCCTGGGTAAGAGAGCCATTGCTATGAAATGGGGGGCTTCTGACAAACTATTGGTGATTGGGTGGGTGGCGGAAATGGACAAATTCATGGTTGCCAAAAAAGAAGTTTATAAAGGTAGAGGATGTCCTCAGAAATGGGATAAAAAGTGGGGGGCATGGAATGCCTATCGAGGGGAACTCTGATTTCACCGACTGTAGAACTTGAAATGTCACGAAGACAATCACGGCAAAGTAACAATTGATTGTATAGTTGCTTATAACGCTGCATCTTTTTTCTTTTATGCGATACACTGTATACTATTAAGATCTGTATATGATGTATGTTTTATTTTCAATTAAAAAATTTAAAAAAATTAAACAATGGAAAATATTGTCTCTGCATAAAATGCTAATTATCAATTCTCCTGACACCTTCCACAAGCTCAGTGAGGTTTGGGAGAGTGACAAAGGCCATCTGGGGGACTAAGAATAGACATTTACACTTATGGCTCCTAGAATGGCAGCCATCTCAAACCGATATCAATTGATTCAGTTCAAATACCTCCAGCAAATCACCATAGCTCCGGATAGACTATGAGGGGCCGAGGACTGGAGTGTCTTAATGCTGGGCAAAAGTTGAAGATTTCTTTCACATAATTAGCTCATGCCCTGTGATTAGACCCTTTTGGGAGGGAATAAATGGAACATTCCAAAGCATGCTAAAGCGCCCACTAGATTTGACACCTCAAATTGCATTATTAAATATACCTATTGTTGAAGGATTCACTTGGGTGGAAATGACTTTTGTGAGATTGGGTCTCAAATTGGGGTAATGAGATATCGCCCGGAATTAAAGTAAACAAGCTCCCCCAAGTCTAACCCAGTGACGACGAGGTATTCTCAGATATTGCCTCCTTGATCTCCCTATCTATGAATCCAGAGGCTGCCCCTATAAGCATGGGAGGATATGGGGGCAGTGGGAGGAGCACCAAGATGAAGAGGGATACCCTTAAGAAGTTACTGAGCCCGGCATGAGGCCAAGGCAGAGATGACAATTGTTATGTGTATAGCCAATGCAACCATGGATGATGTGGATGGGAATGCACAAGGAAACAAAACTTATATCCTTTAAACGAAAACGTATGCTTGAACTTTCTGATGCCTACAGTTCATAGATAATGTTGAATGTAATGTTTGCAAATGGAAAATTCAATAAAGAAATGTATTTAAAAAAAGAAAAAAGGAAAGGACACAGTTTCTGTGTTGTAGTGAGATTTAACAAGACTCTGGAGGAGGTTTTGAACTAGCTAACAGGAATTGTTTATCATGGAAAAAAGAAATATATAAAAATATAGGGTGAACAGGCTAACCTCGAATCAGGACATTGATGTTGTTCAAAGGCTGGAAACCCAACTCTGAATTAAGTCCAGGTTGGATGAAATGATAAAGTGGACCTGTGAGAATGTGAATTGAGAATTCCTTTAGGTCTAAGGAGTTGGATGCACAGCTTAAGCACAAGATTGAGTATGATACAAGGCATAACACAGGGTTTGTGGGAATTGATTTGGGTGCCTGGGTCAGCATCATGGTACCAACAGATAGTGGCCTTTGGCCAAAGCTTCTGTTCTCAATCGGACCAATCCTAAGAAACCTACACAAGACCCTGATGGCCTCACCAACTACTGGCTGATCACTCATCTACCATTCATCGGCAAGATCATTCAAAATCAGTCTATGTTCAACTCTAAGATCACATTAGTGCTAACCATCACCTGCATGAATACCAGTCTGCCTCCAGAACACGCTGTAGTATGGAGACCACCGCGTAGACGGTGCCCGCTAGACCACAGATGAAGGCTACCCCTATCTCTTGATATTGGTAGGACCTTTGTGTTGCCTTCGAAACAGTCGACCATCCCACCCTCACACGCACACTCTAGTCATGAATGGCATTCACCGGCAATGTCCTTCACTGGTTCTCCTCAACACCTCAAACACTTCTTGCACAACCTCCAGACTTGGATGTCAGAGCCCACCTGAAACTTAAGCCAACCATGACAGAATCCCTGTTATTTGATGATAACAACAAAGACGATCCAGTACAAACCTGGCTCAATGACATGAACCTTGACGGCTTCAAACCCCAATTTTCATTGAATGCCAAATCACTTTGATTCACCCTAGACATCATGCTCTCCCTCAAGTAACACACTGCCAAAAAAATAAAGATGGTGTGGTACCAGCTCTCTTTTCCGACGAGAGTCAAACTATTTCTTCCAGAAAGCGACTTTTGAACAGCTGTTCAAGCCCCTGTAGTCTTGCATCTGGTTGGTGGTAATGAGCCACTCCATGGCGTCCCAGACTCCACACTGGCACCTTTTAGTGGCTTCCAACACACTGCACCATGTCTCATACAGGGCCTGGAAAAATATGATCCCACTCTGATCGAACTCCATTGGCTCCCATTTGCCATCCCCCACCATATTCAAAACCTGCTGCCATGAGTATCACCAGTTTCCCCACTGATCTTGCAGAGAAGCTCATCATCCCTGATGGTTCTTGGCACACCCGCAACTAGGACACCATCAGACTGCCATACTGCAGAATAAAAAGTGTATAAGAGGCTAAACAAGACAATAATCCTTTTCCATCAATACGCCCAGAATGTGAAACAACATCCCTGCATTCATCATGATTGCCCAAAACCTGCTCCACATTTTGGAAAGAGTTGAAGACTAAGGGGCATATTATCAAGTCAGGCGATAAAGTTATCGCCGCTTTAGCGGCAGAAAACTGCCGCTAAAACGGCGATAGTGCACTTGATAATATGCACTATGGAATTCCATTAGAAGCCCATCTTAGATGTCAAGGGCGTCTAACATGGGCTTCAATTAGAATTCCATAGAGCATATTATCAAGCCGCTTTAGCGGCAGTTTTCTGCCACTAAAGCGGCGATGATTTTATCGCCTGGCTTGATAATATGCCCCTGTGTGAATGGATGACGAATGGATGGATGGGAGAATGGATGGATGGGTGGATAAATGGATAGATATCAGAGTGGATGCTCAATGGATGGCAGAGTAGATGGATGGATGAAAAGCAGAGTGGATGGATGGATGAATGGATGGTAGAGTTGATGAATGGACACATGGCACAGTGGATGGATAAATGAATGGCAGAATGGATAGGTGGATGAATGGATGGAAGGCACAGTGGATGGATGGATAGATGGGATGGGAAAGATTGAATAACGGATGAAATGTGAATCGATGACAGAGTATAAAGGTGAAGTAGTGGATATCAGCGTGTGGATGAAAGGGTAAAAGAATAAATGGGTAGATGCTTTGATGGAAAAGATAATGGCTCTCCTCTAGGGAAAGTTGGGCCCACTTACTACACTCGCTTAGTGATATCAGAGCTTTAGTTCAAAGTGGGGGATCTTTAAATATTCTGCCTACTCCCTTGGCTGTAAACATTGCATTTTTCTAAAGGAAACCAGCAAACAATTGATGAGCAAGTTAAAGATCTATTGCCAAAATTGATTAAAAACACCAACTAATTGGGGCGTGGCTGAGCTGTGATCGAGAATGGCCGCACGTTGAAAGAGCTCCACAAGACCTAGGAACTGACCCCCGAAATCCGCACCAGCAGACTTCTCCTAAGGTAGGAGATTGCCCCCTTGTAATCGGTCACCGGGCTGAGGGAGCCTCCTGCCCGCATTTGTACAAGATACGAGTAGCAAAGCAGATTGCGCAGAGACAGCCTACCTGGTGTGGAAGCGCGCTGACGCGGAGACGGAGATCGGCCGAGGGAGAGGGGGACCGGAATCGGAGTGCGGCTCCTTCGGCTGCTGGGAAGCAAACATCCTGAGTTGGGCAGCCGCCGGGAAGGTCAAGTATCCCACCCGCAGCCCTCAGCTGAGAAGAAAGTGAAGCACTGAGGCACAGCGGTCAGCAAGAGTGAGCATTGACGTTGGGCTGCTGCGATCCCAGTAGAGGCGTAGCAGCCGGGACTGGCCCATACTAACAGGCGGTGAGTCTGGAGGGCAGCTTGAACCACCGGGGTGGTGGGCCTGACAGGCGGTCAGTGATGTGAGGGTGCCCCCCCCCTCCTTGGGCCCAAGATCAAAGAAGTGCCTGCGAGGCGCTGGATCCTACCCGGCACCAAGTGTGCAGAGGCAGCTGGGGGCACTCCTGGCCTGCGACCGAGTGTGTATCCAGAGGAGGCCCGCGGCAGTGACAGAGCATAATGCAAAACTTGGCCCTTGGCGAGAGGAGGAACCGCTGGCAGGCAGACTCTGAGCTGGAGCGGAGGTGAGAGGGGGCACATCTAGCGAGGTGCTGGGGGGCAGGAGTTCCCCCCAGACAGAGACATGGTGGGGCAGTGTTGGGTTTCCCTCCTACCCTCCCTTACACAGCCTAGCTCAGCTTGTTGGTTCTTGAGAGCAACGTAAAATACATTGAGGATCCCGGAAGTTAAAGCACTGACCTGGTGCGGCAGGGGGTGGAGGGAGAGCCCTCGTCTTGTGCACTGCTGACGTTGTAGAGGAGGAACACGGGGGACACAAAAGAACAACAGCACGCACAGCGTTGTTTCTCCTGGTGCCTCCACTGAAGTTACACGGAGGAGGGGACAGCCCACGCACAGTACAGAACAATACAGTGGTGAAGTTGAAAGTACCAGGGAGCTGCCTAACAAGATGGATAATTATGCAATTCCCAAATCCCTCCAGACTAGCGAAGGAGAAGAAACAGCAGAGCTCTCGTTGGGAGCGATCATGGGTGCCATTATGGACCTTAAGGGGGTGTTGGAGCCAACAATTGACTCAGTGACAACGGAGGTCAACCTGATAAGAGCGGACCTACAGAAATTAACTGAAAAAGTCACAACGGCTGAGACTCAAATCCTGCAGCTGCAATCCACGTCAAAACACCTAGAAATGCAAGTACCAATGCTGACTCATCAAGCAAAGATTATGGCTGCCAAGATTGAAGATCAGGAGGGACGGGCAAGAAGAAATAACATCCTGGTGGTGGGGGTCCCAGAGGGGGCAGAGGGGCAGAGCGTGAACTTATTTCTCGAAGAGTTCTTAACCATTACATTGCGACCAAAAAGGCTGTCAAAACTCTTCTCGATTGAGAGGACACATCGAGCCCCGGTGCCCCCGTCTGTGCCAGGGGCGCCCCCAAGGACGATAATTGCAAGGATATTTAATTATCAAGATAGAGATGCTATCCTTCAGGTGGCGAGATCCAAAGGAGAAGTAAAATTCGAAAACGCCCAAATCCTTGTTTTCCCAGACTTTACTCTACAAGTCCAAAAACAGCGTCGGAGCTTTGCGGGGATAAAACGAGAACTGAGGGAGAAGGAAATAAAATACATGATGTTGTACTCAGAAAGACTCTGGATAATGGTTGAGGGCATGGCTTTTCATGTCACCAACAGAGGGATGGGATTGGCTGGAGGGGTGGGGCACGACCACTCGGTGCGGACACAAAGAACAACAAGCCTCCAAAAAGAATTCACTCCCAGGGAAAAAGACGATGGCTCGTTTAGACCGGAGCGAGGCCGGGGGTCCCCCTAAAACCTGCCATAGTGGGGATGAAATATACTGAACAAGCTGAGAGGGGTGCCGAGAAAGGTGAGACCTCCTAAATTGAAAGTCAGGACAATATTGGGCTGGGGTGCCCATGCTCCTCCGGTTTTTGATTGGGCAAGAAGTACATGATTGCTAGTAATCCTTCACTATCTACTCTAAAACTCAAACTGGGGACACTGTTCTGCTAACTCAGAGGCAATGTAAAGTATGGGGTTGAAAGGTTTGGCAAAGCTATAAAGTTCTCAGTGCGGCCGAGGCGCACCCCGTAAATAGAGTAACTAGGGTAAAAATTTATTAGGGCAACAGGCTCTCTGCAGGTTGGGAAGTTGGGGTATGAATAGCCAATTTAGCAGCAAAGCATGGAAGGGGAGGGGGAATCATTGTGTTTTAGGGGAACGTTATGTTTGTTGTGTTCCAAATTTTCATTGGTGTGTTCACACAAAACAAATCAAACAAGGTAGTTCCCCACGCAACAAGCACATCATTACATTAAAAGATAGACAGGTCCAGGTGAGCGGATTGGGGAGGGAAATACACAAATATACCTGAAACCCAGGAAACCCAAACAAAGAAAATTAGAATATGGTCCTAGAATGAAAAAGGGTTGAATAATAGGATAAAAAGAACTGTAGTTCTGCAGTTCCTTAAGAGTCACGCACCAGACGTAATCTTATTGCAAGAAACATATCTCCGTGGTGATCGATGCATGGTACTGAACTGCTTCGGCTATATGCTTTTTGCACATTCAGGCTACACTACGGGCTCTAGGGAGGTGGGCATATTGTGTAAAACCTCACTCCCATACCGAAGTGATAGGATGTGGACAGATCCACTGGGCAGATTTGTTGCAGTGAGTGGCTACAGGGAGGGGTGACGGCTCAACTTGTGCTCTGTATACTCACCACCAGGGCTACAGACTTCCACATTAGACACACTAGGGAACTAACTCCTAGACCACCCTGAAGGCCGCCTGTTGATGGGACGGGACATGAATGATATAATCTCCTCCGACTTGCAGGTGATGGGGGACCCAGAGTAGGTAAACTGGTTAGACTTCATGCTTGCACTAGGCCTCACTGACATATGGAGAAGCCAACATTCCTTCACTAAGCAGTATACACACATGTCGGCAAACATCCTGAGTTGGGCGGCCGCTGGGAAGGTCAAGTATCCCACCCGCAGCCCTCAGCTGAGAAGAAAGTGAAGCACTGAGGCACAGCGGTCAGCAAGAGTGAGCATTGACGTTGGGCTGCTGCGATCCCAGTAGAGGCGTAGCAGCCGGGACTGGCCCATACTAACAGGCGGTGAGTCTGGAGGGCAGCTTGAACCACCGGGGTGGTGGGCCTGACAGGCGGTCAGTGATGTGAGGGTGCCCCCCCCTCCTTGGGCCCAAGATCAAAGAAGTGCCTGCGAGGCGCTGGATCCTACCCGGCACCAAGTGTGCAGAGGCAGCTGGGGGCACTCCTGGCCTGCGACCGAGTGTGTATCCAGAGGAGGCCCGCGGCAGTGACAGAGCATAATGCAAAACTTGGCCCTTGGCGAGAGGAGGAACCGCTGGCAGGCAGACTCTGAGCTGGAGCGGAGGTGAGAGGGGGCACATCTAGCGAGGTGCTGGGGGGCAGGAGTTCCCCCCAGACAGAGACATGGTGGGGCAGTGTTGGGTTTCCCTCCTACCCTCCCTTACACAGCCTAGCTCAGCTTGTTGGTTCTTGAGAGCAACGTAAAATACATTGAGGATCCCGGAAGTTAAAGCACTGACCTGGTGCGGCAGGGGGTGGAGGGAGAGCCCTCGTCTTGTGCACTGCTGACGTTGTAGAGGAGGAACACGGGGGACACAAAAGAACAACAGCACGCACAGCGTTGTTTCTCCTGGTGCCTCCACTGAAGTTACACGGAGGAGGGGACAGCCCACGCACAGTACAGAACAATACAGTGGTGAAGTTGAAAGTACCAGGGAGCTGACTAACAAGATGGATAATTATGCAATTCCCAAATCCCTCCAGACTAGCGAAGGAGAAGAAACAGCAGAGCTCTCGTTGGGAGCGATCATGGGTGCCATTATGGACCTTAAGGGGGTGTTGGAGCCAACAATTGACTCAGTGACAACGGAGGTCAACCTGGTAAGAGCGGACCTACAGAAATTAACTGAAAAAGTCACAACGGCTGAGACTCAAATCCTGCAGCTGCAATCCACGTCAAAACACCTAGAAATGCAAGTACCAATGCTGACTCATCAAGCAAAGATTATGGCTGCCAAGATTGAAGATCAGGAGGGACGGGCAAGAAGAAATAACATCCTGGTGGTGGGGGTCCCAGAGGGGGCAGAGGGGCAGAGCGTGAACTTATTTCTCGAAGAGTTCTTAACCATTACATTGCGACCAAAAAGGCTGTCAAAACTCTTCTCGATTGAGAGGGCACATCGAGCCCCGGTGCCCCCGCCTGTGCCAGGGGCGCCCCCAAGGACGATAATTGCAAGGATATTTAATTATCAAGATAGAGATGCTATCCTTCAGGTGGCGAGATCCAAAGGAGAAGTAAAATTCGAAAACGCCCAAATCCTTGTTTTCCCAGACTTTACTCTACAAGTCCAAAAACAGCGTCGGAGCTTGGCGGGGATAAAACGAGAACTGAGGGAGAAGGAAATAAAATACATGATGTTGTACTCGGAAAGACTCTGGATAATGGTTGAGGGCATGGCCTTTCATGTCACCAACAGAGGGATGGGATTGGCTGGAGGGGTGGGGCACGACCACTCGGTGCGGACACAAAGAACAACAAGCCTCCAGAAAGAATTCACTCCCAGGGAAAAAGACGATGGCTCATTTAGACCGGAGCGAGGCCGGGGGTCCCCCTAAAACCTGCCATAGTGGGGATGAAATATACTGAACAAGCTGAGAGGGGTGCCGAGAAAGGTGAGACCTCCTAAATTGAAAGTCAGGACAATATTGGGCTGGGGTGCCCATGCTCCTCCGGTTTTTGATGGGGCAAGAAGTACATGATTGCTAGTAATCCTTCACTATCTACTCTAAAACTCAAACTGGGGACACTGTTCTGCTAACTCAGATGCAATGTAAAGTATGGGGTTGAAAGGTTTGGCAAAGCTATAAAGTTCTCAGTGCGGCCGAGGCGCACCCCGTAAATAGAGTAACTAGGGTAAAAATTTATTAGGGCAACAGGCTCTCTGCAGGTTGGGAAGTTGGGGTATGAATAGCCAATTTAGCAGCAAAGCATGGAAGGGGAGGGGGAATCATTGTATTTTAGGGGAACGTTATGTTTGTTGTGTTCCAAATTTTCATTGGTGTGTTCACACAAAACAAATCAAACAAGGTAGTTCCCCACACAACAAGCACATCATTACATTAAAAGATAGACAGGTCCAGGCGAGCGGATTGGGGAGGGAAATACACAAATATACCTGAAACCCAGGAAACCCAAACAAAGAAAATTAGAATATGGTCCTAGAATGAAAAAGGGTTGAATATTTGGATAAAAAGAACTGTAGTTCTGCAGTTCCTTAAGAGTCACGCACCAGACGTAATCTTATTGCAAGAAACATATCTCTGTGGTGATCGATGCATGGTACTGAACTGCTTCGGCTATATGCTTTTTGCACATTCAGGCTACACTACGGGCTCTAGGGAGGTGGGCATATTGTGTAAAACCTCACTCCCATACCGAAGTGATAGGATGTGGACAGATCCACTGGGCAGATTTGTTGCAGTGAGTGGCTACAGGGAGGGATGACGGCTCAACTTGTGCTCTGTATACTCACCACCAGGGCTACAGACTTCCACATTAGACACACTAGGGAACTAACTCCTAGACCACCCTGAAGGCCGCCTGTTGATGGGACGGGACATGAATGATATAATCTCCTCCGACTTGCACGTGATGGGGGACCCAGAGTAGGTAAACTGGTTAGACTTCATGCTTGCACTAGGCCTCACTGACATATGGAGAAGCCAACATTCCTTCACTAAGCAGTATACACACATGTCGGCAGCCCATGGGAGCCTGTCCAGACTCGACTACTTATTTTTGCATAACGGTGGCTGGGGCGAAATCATGGATGCCAAGCATGTGGCACGAGTTGTGTCAGACCACGCTCCAATAGAGGTAACCCTTAGAGGCCCAGGAAGAATCCACATCCTACCTCAGAGGATAGATACCTGTTATCTCAAAGACAAGGAATTTGCAATAGAGACGAGAGGGGGGAGGGGTCAAACGCTTCTTCAGTGAGAATGTGGGATTGGTGGACCCAGAGATTACACTATAGAAAACATTTAAGACTGTGGTGAGAGGGCAGCTAAAGGGAAAGATAGGGGCATCCCAGAAAGAGGCAAAGTTGAAGAGCATTACCCTGGAGGCTGAGATTCTTAACCTAGAGAATACTATCATGGAAGACCCGAACAATACTTGGGAGCTCCATCACCGGACAAAATTAAAGCATAAAGAATTGAAAAATATTTTTAAACATAGTGCGAGAGCACAAACCCTGGCCACACAACATAGGCTATATGAAGTGGGGGACAAAGCAGGCAAACTCCTAGCATGGGTGGATAAGAAACTAACTAAGAGGAGTTGGATCCCGGAGATAATTGACAAAGAGGGACAGCACTTCCTTACTGGGGAGGAAATAGCAGAGGCATTCGCTACTTATTATGAGGAAATATATTCCTCCAGAATGGAAAGAACGGAGGAGGAATGTAGGGAGATCCTAAGGGATATACGTCTACCCCAGCTAGCAGAAGTGGACAGGGAAATGTTGGAGGGCGATCTAACAATAGATGAACTTAACAATGCATCCCGTGGGATGCAGTCCGGAAAAGCGGCAGGGCCCAACGGCCTCCCGGTGGAGCTGTTCAAATGTACACTGAGAAAAATAACAGATAACCTGCTAGCCATGTTCATGGAAGCAGAGGAGAGGGGAGTTGTCCCCGTGATCAAAGGACGGCACTGATAGTGGTCATACCCTAAGCAGGGAAACCTTCAACAGACTGCGGCTCCTACAGGCCTATCTCCCTATTTAATTATGAGGTGAAAGTGCTGGCCAAGATCCTCTCCATGCGTCTCTATAGGTGATAACTACACTAATTTACCCAGATCAGTCTGGATTTATGCTGCATAGGGGCACCAGACTTAACCTAAGGCGTTTGTTTGGGGCCCTTCATATGACGGGGAGGAGTCAGATCCAGCGGCGTTACTGTCGCTGGACGCCAGAATGGCCTTTGACAGTGTAGCGTGGGACTACCTCTTTGCAGTTCTGGGGCACCTAGGGTTCGGTCAAAAATGTATTGGCTGGGTAAAACGACTTTCTTGCAGGCCGTTGGCAAGAGCACGAGTTCATGACACAGTGTCCAGGGAGATCTCCCTAGTGAAGGGAATGAGGCAGGGTTGCCCCCTTTCACCCTTACTGTTCACCCTGGCTTTGGAGCTGCTGACGGCATGGACACGGCAGGTCCCCCTGATTTGGGGCATTCCAGTGGGGGGGAGTGGGAGGAACGCATCTCCCTCTACGCAGATGATATTCTACTATATGTGCTCAGACCACGGCAGTCAGTGGACAGACTACTTCGGATATTTCAATTTTTCTGAGAATACTCGGGTTATCAGATCAATTGGGACAAATCCCTCTTATTCCCACTAACAGAGGGACACCCCAACCTGACATCCCGATGCAACGTTCCCATAGAGAACAGGAACTTCAAATATTTGGGCATTAGGGTGACTAGAGACCCACATGAATTCCATCAACTGAACCTAATACCCCAGCTGGATAGATTCATAAAGGACGTGAAACAGTGACAATCGCTGCCCCTTACCTTGATGGGCCGTGCAGCCCTATATAAAATGATGACACAACCTAGACTCCTATATACCCTGCGGAACATGCCCTGTGCCATGCCTAAAACCTTCTTTCAGAGGGTGGAGGCCAAGGTACGTTCCCTGCTCTGGGGCGGAGGCGTCCCGTGTATAGCGCTTCATAAATTACAGAGGGAAGTCTATGATGGCGGCTTAGCACTTCCAGACATTAAAAGTTATTATTGGGCATCACAATTGGTTACTGTCAACGACTGGATGTTTGGCGACCAAACTGACCCGGCATGGAGGGTGGATAGGATGACGATGGGGGAAAAGGGGTGCCTTTCACTACTCCACATTACAACTGGGCAAAGAGAGATGCCCGCCCATACTCATACAGTAATATCAGTATGGAGCACATTTAATAAATACCTAGGTTGGGAAGGAAGACTGACACAAATGACTCCACTATGGGATATTGCGAGACTTCAGCAGGTCAACAAACTTTAGTAAGTGGAAGCTATTAAGCCTGGAGAGACTTGTGGATGTGTGGAGAGACCAGGCCTATATTAAATACGAAACACTACAGCTAGAATACGAACTGCCAAGGGGTGAGTGGCTCAAATACCTACAGCTTGGCCATACCCTCAGGGTGCAAATAATTGAAGGAGAGGTAGCAATAAGATCCAGGCTTAGATTGATAAAACATAAAATATGACATCAAACGTACTATGCCAAACACCACGACATCGAATAGGACATTCGGGAGCACACCAATGCCAGCGGGGGTGTGGCCAAGAGGGGACCTTCTACCACATCCTATGGGAGTGTCCATCCATTCAGACATACTGGCACGGGATAGGAGGGATTAGGACCAGCATAGTAGATCAGCTGGTATCTATCAAACCCAAATGGTTCCTATTGCATCACGGGAGAGGAAGCATAGCCTCGAGACACGGAAATTTGGCTTTCCTTCGCGTCGGTAGTGGCAAAATGAAACGTGGCAAGATGCTGGGGGGTGGGGTGGGCAGCTGCTTCTCCAAAAATAGCAGATTAGAAGTCTGACATGGATTGGTGTAGCTTAGCTGGAAAAATGGTATACACAAGCAGGGGTGGCCCAAAAAAGTGGGGAAAAGTCTGGAGTAGATGGCAAACATATAGAGGGCTATAAATAAACAGGGAGCCCCCAACATACCATTGCCCACTTTTCTCTCACAGGCTTAAAGGAGTAGAGCAGAGAGCGCACACTGAAAACTGCAACAACTCATCGACTGGTTATTTTTAAGGATTGGGATGGGGTAGGGGGTCTGAATGGGGAAGACCAAGGGTTGATTATACTGCAAAGTTGTATTGTATGTTGATTTGTTAACAAAATATAAAGCCAGAATCTCTGAGCCACAATACTCCGTAAATGTATGCTGTGTTGAGCATGTTTCAATAAAAAGAGTTAAAAAAAACACCAGCTAATTAAATATATTTATTCAGTAGCAATTTTATAAAGCACATCCCAGACCCAGTGGTTGACAGAGAGCTTTCCAGATGAAAAAGTTGGCTAAAAATGATGGGACATTTTTAACAAAGTGTCATTAACATAATGCACATTGACATATGGAGTAAAATATTTAATGACATTGTTACAAAGTACAATTATATGAATTGGAGGAATTGTAACAAATAAACACATTATTTGTGGGATAATGATTCCCCTGCTGTACAATATAAGGGTATTGCAAATCGCAGAGAAATTCCTTGACCATAAAGAGGAACAAGCCAAAGGCCATGTTTTACTCTTTCATGTTCATTGCAGGCTCAAACAATAAAAGTAGAACCTTTACTGCGAAATTTAACGCAACAAAAATCAGTTAGTAGCTTTTGCTAAAGATATTAGGACCAGTTTTATAAAAGTTTGATTAACAAACATGTTCTTGTGACCTATTGCATGGAAAAAATAAACATGTTGCCTCAAATATTTCTTTTCTGCAAAGGCTTTTCATTTTCAAAAAACATATCAGAAGAAAGAAAAGCCAGTTCCCTGTGGCTACACTTGATCTCCATGACCTGCGTTTCACCCTTGCTGGTGGCTCTGGCAGCAGGTATTGTGAAGATAGAACTCAACTGTAATAAGTTGCAAGGTTGAGGGGCTTCATCACTTCTTTATGACAGGCAACTAGATCCATCCCAAGTCACTCGTAATAAGGAAATTAGAGATGGGATTTTATATAAGGATGTGTTATATAAGGAATAACATCCGTCCAGCCATACATTATAAGGATATTGCAAGTCACCGAGGAGTTCCATAACCATATAAGTGAGTGGGGCTGAAGATCTGGTACCTTTATAAGGTTATGGAACTCTGAGGTGACTTGCAATATCTTTATCATGTACGGCAGGGGTCACTTTATCCCATAGAATGCATGGTCACACCATCAACATTCCCACAAACCACTTAGGGCCATTTTTATGAGCCTAGTTGCATCGCACTTGCACCACGCATCATGATGCAAAAGCAACGTAACTCAAAAATGAGATTTATGAAGCCACGCAAGGCCACCTTGAGTGGCCCTGAGTGGCTTCAGACATCTGGAATAAAGTAATGCAGCACAAATTGATGTGTTGTGTTACGCTGCCCTGGGAAGGCGTTCCATGATAGCATGGGTGTTCCCATGCAACTCCCTTGGTTTTTGAAACATTCACAGATTTACCATAAGTGGTAGACCTGGGCATGCATCAAAAAGATACGCATTCCCAGGGGAGGCATAGCGAGGAGAAATAGCTTTATTTCTACAGCACACTTAGAAAGAGGAATGTGCCTCTCAGGATTGTTTTTAAGTTGGAAGGTGCCCCTTCCTGCTCAAAAACAAACCTGCATGCAGCACAGGCACCCTTGCTCCCTTGTGCAAGAGTGCCTAAGGTGGCGCTAGGCATCCAAAACAGCACCAGAGCACAGACAAGGACAGGAATGCCCCGTATTCTTTTAAATATGGCGCATCCTTGCCCTTTCCTAGTCATAAAGTGCAACAAGGTGAGTTGCTTCGCAACTTTCTCATAAATATGCCAATTAAATCTCTGGTGCGTATTTACAATGAAATGCAAGCAATTTAGCTACGCCGCGTAATTTAAAAAATGGGGGGTTTCCACCATATTTACAAGCATACGGTGCGCGCCCCTGTGTTGCACCGGCACTAAAAATCTGTCTAGCGCACATGCAGGCAACTTTGCACCATGGTGCAAGGGTGTCTGCATTGCAGGGATGATTGTGTTTCTGCAGGAAGGGACACCTACCTGCAAAAAAAATAATTAATGGCGTTTTGCACCTTCTATGTGTGCTGCAGAATTCAGCAAAAAAAGAGCAAAAAACGAGAAGAAATAAAAGTATTTCTCCTTGCTGCACCACTCTAATGCCTCCTTTTCGAAGACATCCATTTTTGTCACTGCCTCAGAGTTACGGATCTTTGTAAATATGTGGCAGTGTCAAAAAGCAAATGGTGTTGTGTGGGAACGCCCACAGCAACGCCCATTGCATTGCTCTTTGCCGTAGATAACTGTGAGGGACATATTTATAAGGCGGCGTTAAGCCACGCAAATTGGCTCAGCGCTGCCTTGTAAATATGGAGCAGGGCATTGCGCCACCGGATCGTTAGAAAAGTGATGCTCCGGTGGTGTAATGCCGTGGTAAATATGACCCCCATGTTTGAAAACATAAAGAATAAAAATTGAACCTTTAGTGCAAAATGAAACACATCAAAAACCTGTTAGATATTTGCTGCAAAAAGATATTAAATAACAGATCAATGCTAGACCGTTTTTTCTTTTTAAAAAAACGTAACCAAAAACGCTGCAGTATCTCAGAATGTGTTTCCCACTACAATCATTCGGCCTTTAATAAGGGGGAAGTGACGCTTGAACAATACGCATTTCAGCTATTCTTTGAACAATTCAGAGGAAGATACTGCCCTCATGGCTGGTGTAATAGAGTAACATATCCTGAGAGCACTCCCAGAAAAGGACTGCTAACTTTGTGCTGCACAACAGCTGCAAAGAAAATTGCCCACAGACGTCTGCTCTGTGATCACCACACACACATGGTGCATGTGCCAGAAGCAGGTAAGGTTAACATGCTTTTGAATGCAATGTTGGGGCAGCGCAGCCTATAAATGGGTCATAAAGACCCCTCACTCACACGCAAGTGCTTAAGTTAGTGCCTAAGATAAGGAGAGATGGGTCTTCTGTTTCTTCAAAAAAATAAGATGAAAGGAGTTTGTGGTGGGATTGCCTTTCAGTGCATGCTGTTAATCTAAGGCAGTGATGATGGCACAAAGGAAAGAGGGCAACCTTAAAAATACTGCCCTAGGGAATTTTATTCATCTAATGGAAACTGTCTTTCATTAAAGACGCATGCTGTTTTACGTTTCTTTAAATACACTGTTCTAAAGCCAAATATGTAATGCACTCAGAGTCCTTTGTATTTTCTGGAGTCCTTGGAGGAAGGGTAAAAACAGAAAGGTTGGTCACTTTGTATTAAAGAAGAAAAGCTATATATTTCACGATTTCCTTTATATCAGTAATAGCCACTGCAAAGACAGGGTGAAAGCATAAACAACGCTTTCTCAGATGGAAATAATGCTGCTAAAAGACTGTATACAGCAGGAATGACTGTGGAGGAATGGGTGTATTTTGTTACATTTAGGTTTTGTTTTGTAACCATACCTGCACTTTAATATCTGAGATGGTTTCAAACATATTTATAGTCTCATAACCAAAGCTAACTCACTTTGAACCTTGTACTTTTCAATGTATTTCTGTTTTTTTTAATCCTATACCACATACACACGTCAAAATGTTCCTTGAGCCTATCCTCGTATTTACAGTCAACCTACGAACCTCCCAGCAAAATCGTCGTTTTATATTTTGATTTCATATGGGAGGTCCTTTTCAACCCTCCTCACATCAGTGTTGGGGGTCAGGGTAGATTTACCCTGCCCCTTTATGCACCTTTTGATGTATTTTTAAGGGACCGATTTATATTACGGAGAACGGCCCGTTGTTCCTCCAAGGAGGCAGAGTAAATTACTCCATCCCCCTGGTGGAGGGGCCGCTTTATAAATGAGCGGGAAGTCAGCGGTCATATATAAAGCATTGACAGGAACTGCCATCACTGTGGATTCTGCCAATGCATATTGCTGTTTGATGCAGGGTTGTATCAACATGATGCAACCCTGCACAAAACATTTTTGTTAGTTTTAAAAAAGAAAATCCCAAAATAGGATTTTCTTTAAAAAAAAAAAAATACATAATACTCACCTTGCTTGGGAGTCATCTCCCATGTCAGGGGAAGCATTATTTACATTTTACTGTCCCTCACCAGCAGGGTTTGCCTGGCGGTGACGGACAGTAGAAAAATGGCTACATCTGGCGGTGACGGACAGTAGAAAAATGGCTATATGTCCGCCTATCCTGATTGGGTGGACGGACATGTAGCTGTTTCTCCTTACTGAGATAGGCCTTTGAAGAGGCTTGGCTATGGCAGTGATAGAGTAGTCCATGCTGCAGCCTAACCTATGGTCCATCAATAATTAAATCCTGCGGGTGGACCATTAATGTTTGCAGTGGGTATCCTCCCTTGCTGTTGCGACGGAGTATACACTCCACCAACATATATATCAGCCCCTAAGTCTCTGTATCTTGTAATTTCTGCTGCTATATGTTTCCTGAAGTTGCAGGCAGCCAATCAGAAAGTTTCAGCTCCACAAACCCAGCTTTGTGGGTCACAACCTCTCGTCAAACTACAAAAACTATAAGTCACCCCTTCTCCATGCAGTAGCTATTCCTTTGGATGTTATATAATTATAGCATGTGAAATCATTGCATTAATTAAAACATTTATGACATCTGGAATTATATTATTTGCCAGAACACAGTGCATGGTACAGTGGTGAGTTACAGTTAATGTAGTGTGGTGAGTGAGGTGACAAGATTGTGTACAGAGGTGTGTGAGTGATATTAATTTAAAAGTGGTGCATAAGTATAAATGTAAGCTGTAAGCATGACCTATAGTAATTTGAAAGTGGTGTGTAAATGATAATTTTAAGATAGAACTATAACTTTTGAATTTCTTAGGTGTGTGTGTTTAAATTGGGTTTGTTAGAAATAAGAAATAAGTAAGTGCGTACGTGGTGCATAATCGTACATTTAAGAGATCACTATGATTTCAGAATATCTAGTGTGTGTAGTTTAAGTTGAGTTTGTATACTAAACATAAATAAAGTTTTCCTAACTATAACTTATCTTTAACCTTTGTTGTTATTGTGAATTTCAATGACTTTTATAATGTTAGTAACAAATTCATAATATTTGTACAGTTTAGTCCTGTGGAGTGGAGTGCCATTAACTGGCGTGTAAAGCAAAACCAAAGGAAATGATGGACGGAGTGTTGAACATTGCAAGCACTCACCCCCAGTCAACTGATCTGGGTTTAATCCATCACCGTTCTTTAGCCCACTCTGCCACCCCAGTTCAGACATGGACATATGCAAATGAGTCTGACCCTGTGCCTCATGGAAACAGTCCAGCCCAAACTGCCAAGCCATGTCTTCCCTGGACCGGAAACAAGCATCCTAGGACCTGTTTCAACGTAACACCCCTCATCAGCCAGGCTAGCTTAAATCCAGTGGCAAAGTGAGCAAATGACCCACGTCATGCCTGGCTTGGCAGTTCGGGCTGGACTGTTCCCATGAGGCACAGGGTCAAGACTGATTTGTATATGGCTGGGTTCAAACTGGAAAGGCATGGTGAGCAAAAAAACGATGGATTTAGGCTCAGATCTCTGTACTGGGGTGAATGTATGACATTGTTCTGCATTCTGTCCATCAATTGTTGTTTTTGCAATTGTCAACCAGAGTGGGAAGGGTATGCCCAGACGTGGGTCCCGTGCTCTCCATGCCACTGGAATCAAGCTATCCTGGCTGAAGAGGGGTGAATCCCCGAAACCGGTCCTAGGATGCTTGTTTCCAGTCCAGGGAGGACCTGGCTTGGCAGTTCGGGCTGGACTGTTCCCATGAGGCACAGGGTCAAGACTGGTTTGCATATGGCTGGGTTCAAACTGGAAAGGCATGGTGAGCAAAAAAACGATGGATTTACGCCCAGATCTCTGTACTGGGGTGAATGTATGACATTGTTCTGCATTCTGTCCATCAATTGTTGTTTTGCAATTGTCACCCCGAGTGGGAAGGGTATGCCCAGACGTGGGTCCCGTGCTCTCCATGCCACTGGACTCAAGCTATCCTGGCTGAAGAGGGGTGAAACCCTGAAACCGGTCCTAGGATGCTTGTTTCCAGTCCAGGGAGGACCTGGCTTGGCAGTTCGGGCTGGACTGTTCCCATGAGGCACAGGGTCAAGACTGATTTGCATATGGCTGGGTTCAAACTGGAAAGGCATGGTGAGCAAAAAAACGATGGATTTAGGCCCAGATCTCTGTACTGGGGTGAATGTATGACATTGTTCTGCATTCTGTCCATCAATTGTTGTTTTTGCAATTGTCACCCCGAGTGGGAAGGGTATGCCCAGACGTGAGTCCCGTGCTCTCCATGCCACTGGAATCAAGCTATCCTGGCTGAAGAGGGGTGAAACCCTGAAACCGGTCCTAGGATGCTTGTTTTCAGTCCAGGAAGGACCTGGCTTGGTAGTTCGGGCTGGACTGTTCCCATGAGGCACAGGGTCAAGACTGATTTGCATATGGCTGGGTTCAAACTGGAAAGGCATGGTGAGCAAAAAAACGATGGATTTAGGCCCAGATGTCTGTACTGGGGTGAATGTATGACATTGTTCTGCATTCTGTCCATCAATTGTTGTTTTTGCAATTGTCACCCCGAGTGGGAAGGGTATGCCCAGACGTGGGTCCCGTGCTCTCCATGCCACTGGAATCAAGCTATCCTGGCTGAAGAGCGGTGAGACCCCGAAACCGGTCCTAGGATGCTTGTTTCCAGTCCAGGGAGGACCTGGCTTGGCAGTTCGGGCTGGACTGTTCCCCTATGAGGCACAGGGTCAAGACTGATTTGCATATGGCTGGGTTCAAACTGGAAAGGCATGGTGAGCAAATAAACAATGGATTTATGCCCAAATCTCTGTACTGGGGTGAATGTATGACATTGTTCTGCATTCTGTCCATCAATTGTTGTTTTGCAATTGTCACCCCGAGTGGGAAGGGTATGCCCAGACGTGGGTCCCATGCTCTCCATGCCACTGGAATCAAGCTATCCTGGCTGAAAAGGGGTGAAACCCCGAAACCGGTCCTAGGATGCTTGTTTTCAGTCCAGGGAGGACCTGGCTTGGCAGTTCGGGCTGGACTGTTCCCATGAGGCACAGGGTCAAGACTGATTTGCATATGGCTGGGTTCAAACTGGAAAGGCATGGTGAGCAAAAAAACGATGGATTTAGGCCCAGATGTCTGTACTGGGTGAATGTATGACATTGTTCTGCATTCTGTCCATCAATTGTTGTTTTTGCAATTGTCACCCCGAGTGGGAAGGGTATGCCCAGACGTGGGTCCCGTGCTCTCAATGCCACTGGAATCAAGCTATCCTGGCTGAAGAGGGGTGAGACCCCGAAACCGGTCCTAGGATGCTTGTTTCCAGTCCAGGGAGGACCTGGCTTGGCAGTTCGGGCTGGACTGTTCCCCTATGAGGCACAGGGTCAAGACTGATTTGCATATGGCTGGGTTCAAACTGGAAAGGCATGGTGAGCAAAAAAACGATGGATTTAGGACCAGATCTCTGTACTGGGGAGAATGTATGACATTGTTCTGCATTCTGTCCATCAATTGTTGTTTTTGCAATTGTCACCCCGAGTGGGAAGGGTATGCCCAGACGTGGGTCCTGTGCTCTCCATGCCACTGGAATCAAGCTATCCTGGCTGAAGAGGGCTGAAACCCCGAAACCGGTCCTAGGATGCTTGTTTCCAGTCCAGGGAGGACCTGTTTTGACAGTTCAGGCTGGACTATTCCCATGAGGCACAGGGTCAAGACTGATTTGCAT
This sequence comes from Triturus cristatus, assembly GCF_964204655.1. Lineage (NCBI taxonomy): Eukaryota > Metazoa > Chordata > Amphibia > Caudata > Salamandridae > Triturus > Triturus cristatus. The sequence continues at coordinate 324,062,863 of NC_140582.1, forward strand.
ATGGCTGGGTTCAAACTGGAAAGGCATGGTGAGCAACAAAGTGATGGATTTAGGCCCAGATCTCTGTACTGGGGTGAATGTATGACATTGTTCTGCATTCTGTCCATCAATTGTTGTTTTTGCAATTGTCACCCCGAGTGGGAAGGGTATGCCCAGACGTGGGTCCCGTGCTCTCTATGCCACTGGAATCAAGCTATCCTGGCTGAAGAGGGGTGAAACCCCGAAACCGGTCCTAGGCTGCTTGTTTCCAGTCCAGGGAGGACCTGGCTTGGCAGTTCGGGCTCGACTGTTCCCATGAGACACAGGGTCAACACTGATTTGCATATGGCTGGGTTCAAACTGGAAAGGCATGGTGAGCAAAAAAAACGATGGATTTAGGCCCAGATCTCTGTACTGGGGTGAATGTATGACATTGTTCTGCATTCTGTCCATCAATTGTTGTTTTTGCAATTGTCACCCCGAGTGGGAAGGGTATGCCCAGGCGTGGGTCCCGTGCTCTCCATGCCACTGGAATCAAGCTATCCTGGCTGAAGAGGGGTGAAACCCCGAAACCGGTCCTAGGATGCTTTTTTCCAGTCCAGGGAGCACCTGGCTTGGCAGTTCGGGCTGGACTGTTCCCATAAGGCACAGGGTCAAGACTGATTTGCATATGGCTGGGATCAAACTGGAATGGCATGGTGAGCAAAAAAACGATGGATAAAGGCCCAGATCTCTGTACTGGGGTGAATGTATGACATTGTTCTGCATTCTGTCGATCAATTGTTGTTTTTGCAATTGTCACCCCGAGTGGGAAGGGTATGCCCAGACGTGGGTCCCGTGCTCTCCATGCCACTGGAATCAAGCTATCCTGGCTGAAGAAGGGTGAAACCCCGAAACCGGTCCGAGGATGCTTGTTTCCAGTCCAGGGAGGACCTGGCTTGGCAGTTCGGGCTGGACTGTTCCCATGAGGCACAGGTTCAAGACTGATTTGCATATGGCTGGGTTCAAACTGGACAGGCATGGTGAGCAAAAAAACGATGGATTTAAGCCCAGATCTCTGTACTGGGGTGAATGTATGACATTGTTCTGCATTCTGTCCATCAATTGTCGTTTTTGCAATTGTCACCCCGAGTGGGAAGGGTATGCCCAGACGTGGGTCCCGTGCTCTCCATGCCACTGGAATCAAGCTATCCTGGGTGAAGAGGGGTGAAACCCCGAAACTGGTCCTAGGATGCTTGTTTCCAGTCCAGGGAGGACCTGGCTTGGCAGTTCGGGCTGGACTGTTCCCATGAGGCACAGGGTCAAGACTGATTTGCATATGGCTGGGTTCAAACTGGAAAGGCATGGTGAGCAAAAAAACGATGGATTTAGGCCCAGATCTCTGTACTGGGGTGAATGTATGACATTGTTCTGCATTCTGTCCATCAATTGTTGTTTTTGCAATTGTCACCCCGAGTGGGAAGGGTATGCCCAGACGTGGGTCCCGTGCTCTCCATGCCACTGGAATCAAGCTATCCTGGCTGAAGAGGGGTGAAACCCCGAAACCGGTCCTAGGCTGCTTGTTTCCAGTCCAGGGAGGACCTGGCTTGGCAGTTCGGGCTCGACTGTTCCCATGAGACACAGGGTCAACACTGATTTGCATATGACTGGGTTCAAACTGGAAAGGCATGGTGAGCAAAAAAAACGATGGATTTAGGCCCAGATCTCTGTACTGGGGTGAATGTATGACATTGTTCTGCATTCTGTCCATCAATTGTTGTTTTTGCAATTGTCACCCCGAGTGGGAAGGGTATGCCCAGGCGTGGGTCCCGTGCTCTCCATGCCACTGGAATCAAGCTATCCTGGCTGAAGAGGGGTGAAACCCCGAAACCGGTCCTAGGATGCTTTTTTCCAGTCCAGGGAGCACCTGGCTTGGCAGTTCGGGCTGGACTGTTCCCATAAGGCACAGGGTCAAGACTGATTTGCATATGGCTGGGATCAAACTGGAATGCCATGGTGAGCAAAAAAACGATGGATAAAGGCCCAGATCTCTGTACTGGGGTGAATGTATGACATTGTTCTGCATTCTGTCGATCAATTGTTGTTTTTGCAATTGTCACCCCGAGTGGGAAGGGTATGCCCAGACGTGGGTCCCGTGCTCTCCATGCCACTGGAATCAAGCTATCCTGGCTGAAGAAGGGTGAAACCCCGAAACCGGTCCGAGGATGCTTGTTTCCAGTCCAGGGAGGACCTGGCTTGGCAGTTCGGGCTGGACTGTTCCCATGAGGCACAGGTTCAAGACTGATTTGCATATGGCTGGGTTCAAACTGGACAGGCATGGTGAGCAAAAAAACGATGGATTTAAGCCCAGATCTCTGTACTGGGGTGAATGTATGACATTGTTCTGCATTCTGTCCATCAATTGTCGTTTTTGCAATTGTCACCCCGAGTGGGAAGGGTATGCCCAGACGTGGGTCCCGTGCTCTCCATGCCACTGGAATCAAGCTATCCTGGGTGAAGAGGGGTGAAACCCCGAAACTGGTCCTAGGATGCTTGTTTCCAGTCCAGGGAGGACCTGGCTTGGCAGTTCGGGCTGGACTGTTCCCATGAGGCACAGGGTCAAGACTGATTTGCATATGGCTGGGTTCAAACTGGAAAGGCATGGTGAGCAAAAAAACGATGGATTTAGGCCCAGATCTCTGTACTGGGGTGAATGTATGACATTGTTCTGCATTCTGTCCATCAATTGTTGTTTTTGCAATTGTCACCCCGAGTGGGAAGGGTATGCCCAGACGTGGGTCCCGTGCTCTCCATGCCACTGGAATCAAGCTATCCTGGCTGAAGAGGGGTGAAACCCCGAAACCGGTCCTAGGATGCTTGTTTCCAGTCCAGGGAGGACCTGGCTTGGCAGTTCAGGCTGGACTGTTCCCATGAGGCACAGGGTCAAGACTGATTTGCATATGGCTGGGTTCAAACTGGAAAGGGATGGTGAGCAAGAAAACGATGGATTTACGCCCAGATCTCTGTACTGGGGTGAATGTATGACATTGTTCTGCATTCTGTCCATCAATTGTTGTTTTGCAATTGTCACCCCGAGTGGGAAGGGTATGCCCAGACGTGGGTCCCGTGCTCTCCATGCCACTGGACTCAAGCTATCCTGGCTGAAGAGGGGTGAAACCCTGAAACCGGTCCTAGGATGCTTGTTTCCAGTCCAGGGAGGACCTGGCTTGGCAGTTCGGGCTGGACTGTTCCCATGAGGCAGAGGGTCAAGACTGATTTGCATATGGCTGGGTTCAAACTGGAAAGGCATGGTGAGCAACAAAGTGATGGATTTAGGACCAGATCTCTTTACTGGGGAGAATGTATGACATTGTTCTGCATACTGTCCATCAATTGTTGTTTTTGCAATTGTCACCCCGAGTGGGAAGGGTATGCCCAGACGTGGGTCCCGTGCTCTCCATGCCACTGGAATCAAGCTATCCTGGCTGAAGAGGGGTGAAACCCCGAAACCGGTCCTAGGATGCTTGTTTCCAGTCCAGGGAGGACCTGGCTTGGCAGTTCGGGCTGGACTGTTCCCATGAGGCACAGGGTCAAGACTGATTTGTATATGGCTGGGTTCAAACTGGAAAGGGATAGTGAGCAAAATAACGATGGATTTAGGCCCAGATCTCTGTACTGGGGTGAATGTATGACATTGTTCTGCATTCTGTCCATCAATTGTTGTTTTTGGAATTGTCACCCCGAGTGGGAAGGGTATGCCCAGACGTGGGTCCCGTGCTCTCCATGCCACTGGAATCAAGCTATCCTGGCTGAAGAGGGGTAAAACCCCGAAACCGGTCCTAGGATGCTTGTTTCCAGTCCAGGGAGGACCTGGCTTGGCAGTTCGGGCTGGACTGTTCCCATGAGGCACAGGGTCAAGACTGATTTGCATATGGCTGGGTTCAAACTGGAAAGGCATGGTGAGCAAAAAAACTATGGATTTAGGCCCAGATCTCTGTACTGGGGTGAATGTATGACATTGTTCTGCATTCTGTCCATCAATTGTTGTTTTTGCAATTGTCACCCCGAGTGGGAAGGGTATGCCCAGACGTGGGTTCCGTGCTCTCCATGCCACTGGAATCAAGCTATCCTGGCTGAAGAGGGGTGAAACCCCGAAACCGGTCCTAGGTTGCTTGTTTACAGTCCAGGGAGGACCTGGATTGGCAGTTCAGGCTGGACTGTTCCCATGAGGCACAGAGTCAAGACTGATTTGCATATGGCTGGGTTCAAACTGGAAAGGCATGGTGAGCAAAAAAACGATGGATTTAGGCCCAGATCTCTGTACTGGGGTGAATGTATGACATTGTTCTGCATTCTGTCCATCAATTGTTGTTTTTGCAATTGTCACCCCGAGTGGGAAGGATATGCCCAGACGTGGGTCCCGTGACCTCCATGCCACTGGACTCAAGCTATCCTGGCTGAAGAGGGGTGAAAACCCGAAACCGGTCCTAGGATGCTTGTTTCCAGTCCAGGGAGGACCTGGCTTGGCAGTTCGGGCTGGACTGTTCCCATGAGGCACAGGGTCAAGACTGATTTGCATATGGCTGGGTTCAAACTGGAAAGGCATGGTGAGCAAGAAAACGATGGATTTAGGCTCAGATCTCTGTACTGGGGTGAATGTATGACATTGTTCTGAATTCTGTCCATCAATTGTTGTTTTTGCAATTAACTGGCGTGTGGCACAATATAGTGGAGGACAGTGCTGTGATGTGTACTGTTGTACAGTATTTTGTGGTATAGTGAAGTGAAGTAAACTAGAATGATATACACTGGAATGGCATTCAGTGGAGTGGGGTAGAGTGGAGTCATATACAGTAGAGTGGCATAGAGTCAACTTTGATACAGTAGAGTGGTGTACATTCGAGTGGCATAGAGTGCGGTGGGGTACAGTAGGGTTGCATACAGTGGAGTGTGGTAAAGTGGAGTTATGTCCTGTAAATATTGTAGAGTGTATTAACATACACTGTACCGGCATACAGTGGAGTGCTATACACTGGAAAATTGTACAGAGTAGGGGCATATATTGGAATACCATGTACTGAAATAGCGTACAGTCAAGTGGAATACAGTGGAGTGTGGTACAGTGACGTGGCATAAATTAGAATAGCGTACATTGGAGTGGGGTGCAGTGGAGCGCAATACAGTGGAGTGGAGTACAGTTCATTGGTGTACAGTCGACTTACGTAAAGTAGAATGTGGTATAGTGTGGTGTTATAAAATAAAACTGCATAAAGTGGAGTGCCATATATTTGAGTGCCGTAGAGTGCAGTGGTGCAGAGCGGAATAGCATACACTACAGTGGGTTACAGTGAAATAAGGTAGAGTTCTGAAGCATATAGTGGAATAGCAATAAGTGTAGTGCCATACAGTGGTGTAGTACGGAATTGAGTAGTGTTCAGGGTAATGATGTAGAGTTTAGTGTGCATTCATACATTGGAGTGGCATATGTGGAGTAGCGTATAGTACAGTGTTGTCCAATTCAATAGAGCAGAGTCTAGTGATGTACAGTGTTGTTTAGTGGAGTGGCGCAGAATGTAGTCTGGTAAATTGAAGTAGCAGACAGTGGATAGTGGTACAGTCCAGTGGCGTATACAGCATTTCACTGCAACGGAGTGCTGTAGAGTCGAGAAGCATGCACTGGGAAGAGCATAAAGTCCAGTAGTGTACCATCAAGTGGGACATAGTGGAATAGCATATAGTGAAATAGCGTAAAGTTGAGTTGCAGACTTTAGAATAGCATACAGTTGTAAGTAGTATAGTTTAGGAGCATCCTGTAAACAGGCATGCACGAAAGTGTCATAGAATACAGTGGTAAACAGTGTAATAGTGTACGGTATAGCAGTGTACACTGGAGTGGCATATAATGGAGTTGGGTGGAGTAGAGTGGAGTAACGTACACTGGATTGGCGTACAATGTAGTTGCGACATTAAAAGGAGAGACATACTCTAGATAGAATACAGTGGTATGGCGTTAAGTTAACTATTATACAGTGGAATGGTATAAAGTGGAGTGTGTAATAAATTAAAGGAAATTTACCATTAAAGTGTGTGAAAAGATGCCAATCTTATATCTCCAAAATGTCTATTATACTATGTTCATTTAAGGGGCAATAGGTTAACTTTTTTGTTTATATTATCGAAATAGGGATTTTTGTAAATGTTGTCCCTTAATAACTTTGCGCCTGTTCCACGAATGTCTGCCAAATTTTGCAGACCTGTTGCACCAGTTTCATTGTAGTGTAGTCAAGGACATGCAAAGAAAAAAAGGGAGTCCAAAAAGGTGCTAAAATCCAATGTTTTTTTAGATACACTTTTTTAGTTTGCGTAGCGTGAAAACCATAATTCGGATTTTGTTAAAAGTTGGCAGGATTATATATTATGGTGTTCGGATGATTATGTTGGGTATTGCAGGTAAGTAGAGTAACTGTTTTATAACTTCTAAGGTATTTATACTTAGTGATATCTGGTGATGCAGTATTTTACCGAAATGTGGGGGCCTTTCGCGGTACTACCAAGTCACGAGCTGATTGGCTAATCATTTGGTTTACAAAAGCTAAAGGCAGGTTTGCTGTTTTTAGGTAAACTTTTCCCGTGCTTTGCTTTATACCTTATGATGTAGGTAAGTATTAGGTTTGGTATTTTTCTCCCAACTATTACATAGTTTCCCCTATTACCTATTTACTTTAGTAAAGTGCTAATAGTTGAAGAAAATATTTATACATCTTTAAAAAAAATACAGAATAGCGCAGTACTACCTCAGTATCCCAAAAACATTTAGTAAATTTAACATTTTGGTTTATACATTTCTATAAATTGTTATTCCAGTGTAAGGTAAAGTGCTTTTTTTTAAGTAGCATGATAATTTTAGCTAATTAACACACTACTCTGTACACTTTTCTGTACATATTTAAATATGCACAAAATAGAAAATACATTTTGGCCCACTATATTTATAAATTATACTGTCTTATGGTGTATTTCATATTTTTTTTAATTATTATTATTAATTTTTTTTGGTACCACTGTAGTACCTCGATACACTGCATTTAAAAAAATATAAATATAATTGGGCTGTATATTCCATGAACCTTCATGCTCTCGCATGATTGAGCCGCTCCTGCAACTCCCACAAGCGATCTGATAGGCTTTCTGTTGGAATGTTAGAAATGAAATGGCCGTATCGGGAGAAGAAAAAGGGACAAGGCTCAACCAATAGCTACCATTCTTATTACACGGTTGGAGAAATACTGCGATGTGATTAGGTGGAGAGCCAGAGATAGCTCAGTTTGTCCTTGGTGCTTTGGAGGAGAAGGAAGTCTCTTTGTGTTGTGCTCAGCAGATGTGCCTTAACTTGGGGTGAAAGAGACTGGTGTCTTCATCTGCATTTAAGAAAGAACTTCAAGTTCAAGAATGTAATAATATATTTTGTCAACTTTGTTGTGAAGCGTCAGTAAGTGTACTAATGTTGGCAAACTTATTCTACACCATATTTGCGGAGGTGAATATAGTTTGGGGAGGTGTAGATGTGTTAATATAACTTTTGAGAGGTACACATTACAATGTGGAGAGATGTGAGCAAGGTTTGCAGATTGCGTTAAAAAAAGCAGTATTTATTTAAATTATAAAACAAAGAATGTAATAAAACAAGCTTTACTGGTCGTATGAACCTCATTGTACATATATTTTAGCCCTATGAGATGTTTGAGTGGTGGTATGCCTATTTCTAGAGTGACACATGGCATGTCATCCTTTAATTTCAAAATATGAAAATAGACAGGTTGAGGGTGTGGCATTTTTCAGGAGAAAAGAATAGCAAGTTACTGGTGCACGAGATACAAATATGTGATTGTGGGTGAAAAATGTATCAAAGGTTAGATTATATAGTGATGAATCACTGTTATAAATTATTGAGCAGTATGTCACTTTTAACTTTTTTGTTATTTTGTCTTTTTTTAGGAGGAAAATGGAAACTTCTCTCTGAGGAAATACTTATTTGCTTACATAAGCCACAAAAAAGAGCCTTGTTAACACAAGCAGGATTATTGTGCTGTTCAGCAATAACTACCTCTTGAGGCACAGGGTTTTCAGGTTGGAAGGATGTGGAAGTGACTGAACAGTTGTGCAGTTCAGCAGCATGAGCTAACTCTGCATGAGCTTGGCTTTAACTGTGACTTATACTTATGTTGCTTTACTGAAACGTTCTCGCCCCCTAGCCTGCTTATACATACCAGGAAACTAAAGACTCTTTGGCAGGCAAAGGTGGCTAAACGACTGGTAAAGTAATGCTACGTGAATCAAAATCCAGTAGGCAATTAAAGCAAAAAGGAGGGAGACATTGGAGCATGCTGATGAGTGTCCAAAAGAAACATGTTATATAGTTCTTTGTTTAGTTCATTTATTAGTTGTTTATATAGTTTGTTAATATATTTGTTATAAATGTATTCTTAAGTTGTTTTGTTGTAATAAAACTTTTTAAAGTTACTTTTGATTTCTTTGCTTGATACTTAGTATAAATTTCAGTTTTTGTATAGTATTGCAATATTCCCCAACGCTGACAGTTCTATCTCCAGGGACTGTAAACATGCTGCTGCCTGTTGATGTATCTCAATGGTATTATACACATCTTTTATTCTACAGACACTTGGTAATGGTCAACCAAATTATTCTACAGATATGGTGAGTTGTCATGCAAAAGTGTGGTGTCAGTAGAGTGATCAGTCTGTGTCTATGCACAGGGACCTCTGATAGAAGAGAGAGGTTATTGACACAGAGAATAGTGCATATTCATACTCTGATATGCACTCCTATCAGCTGCTGTGCACAAAATATTATGTATGACTGTCTCCATTTGGAGATGTCTGAAAGAGAGTTGAGTATGTCCCCAGAATCAAATATGGACACCAGTAGTGCAAGACACAGTTTTCAACAGAGGAGACATTCCATTTTATAATCTACTATGGACATTCATCATTATGAAGAGAGGGTTATGCACTGCGAGAATAGTCTCTAATCACAGTCTACTTTGCACATATGTTACTCTGGGAAGATATCTCAGCTGACAGGGCATTGTATTTCCATTCCATAGTCTCTATAGTTGTTTTGTAAGCCAGACTTCTCACGATAGAAATTATTTCATCCCCATATCTTACGTGTACATCTGTCACCTTGGGGAGAAATGTGACCAGAGCTGTAATCCCCCTTTTCACACCCTAATTTTCACACCCATCATCCAAGACACAGATCAAAGGAGAGGGGCCAGTCTCTTTCCACACTGTGCTATGCAAACGTTTGCAAGTGAAATCTGTCAGCAAACAGAGCAGTTACTCCCAAAAGCATTCCTGACAGCATGAGAAGAGGTATGGGCAGGAAGATACTTTTTTTTAAACCCTTCTACAGACACCTCTCACCCTGTTAAGATGTGTTAATGGACAGGTTATTCCCCTCCCAGACACCACTGTGTTGTCCTATTGATCTAGGGAGAGGTGTCAGCAGAAAGGCCTTGCCAACACCACATTGCACATCCATGTTGTCTTGGATGAAGGTGTTAGTGGAGGGGAGAATGTTTCCCTACACATTACTATATATGTCTGTCATCCTGGATAGAGCTGTGGCTGGACAGTGAAATCCAATCCTGCACCCTAATATAAATGGTTATTTCCATGGGAAGGTCTCAGTGGAGAGGCCTGTGTTTGTTATACTTACTATGGAATAGTAATGTCTTACATGTGAGGTGTGTACCTTCGTAACCACTAGGTGCCAGTGGAAAATTCCACTAATACCATAAGGGGTAAGAAGGGTAGACTTATGGATACCTCCTCCTTAGTATAGACTTATCACACTATTGTATTCAAACCAAAAATGGCTCTAACAAGCCTCTAATTCTCCTGTTGACAATATACTCCACTGTCGCGGGAAGGGAAAAGATTTCCTTTTATTGATGAACCCTCACACACCCTATTGGTGTCATGCTTCATCATCGGGTTCACCCAGACTCCTAAAGGTCTGGGTGGGGTCGACCATCTTTCAGGGAGCTCTTAGGAGATATTGGCCAGGGGGGTTTTAAAGATTAAAAATCTGAAGTGTGGCTCAATGGTTAGAGCGGCAGACCTTGATGCAGAGGTCTGGCCGGGACCAGGGTTCAATTCCTGTCTCAGCGGGTCTTGGGCTCAATTTCCCCGGACCCGATAATTCTCGCCTCGGTGCCTATTCTAATCATGGGTCCCACTCTGCAACTCTGGGCAATAGCTTGCTTAATCTCCACAACAGCCCCAAAAGCGCTAGGATGCCTGGCTTCACCTTGGGGGTGCCCAGGAGTGGGCACTTCACAGAGAAAGGCCAGGAAGGGTTCCACAGCGGTATGTGCACAGCGCCTGAGAGACCCTTTCGGGGGTGTGCGGAGCGCTATATAAATGCACTACATTTACATTTACTCTCGCAAGAGTCTCATGAGAGCTTTGGAGAAGGGAAAAAAGGGAAACATAGTACTAACAACATCGATCATAAAACTATAAGGTAGCTCTGAAAGGAAGAATTTTTGTTAACAGTTTTGAAAAACTATACATTTTTAGTGTGTTTGTAAACATTTCAATTTTTTTTTATTTTTTAGATTTGTTTTTCAAATTGCGGTGTTAAACAAACACGAAAATCATCCCCTTCAAAACCAAAAGGAGAAAAATGTATACAAAAAGATTTAAAAAACAACTACTACCTAGGGGGGCACTTGAGCTCTTGGGAAAGGCCCTTGATGTCTGTTGGTCTTCTTGCTTTCACAGGAAGTGCTTTGGGAGGGTGACCCTATTATAGCTTTCTTGTGTGAGGTTTTTAGAAAAGTGCTTCTTTTACAGCATCACAGGTTGCATCACTCAGGAGCCTTTCTTTTAAAGACAGGGAGCTACTGTGTGCCCTGTGGCCCTTTGTGCATTCATGAGCCAGTAAAGCAAGGGCAAGTGCTGCATCTAACAGATAATTTGAATATTTACCTTTACTCTTATAAGTATAGACTTAACAATCCCAGCATGTCAAAAACTCAAGACTGCCACAAAGTGTCATACATGGCGGGATACAGTCTGTAGCTATGCAGATGTGCACATTTTCCTGTGAGTGATTTGTACTTGTCTGTATGTGTGATGCCACTGTTGTGTTTCGATTTAGATGTCCGTACATAGGTTTTCCTAAATCATGTCCTTATATAGGCACAATTAACATTTCCCTTATTTAGGCAGAGAATCCCAGTCCTTATTTAGGCATTAGCCATGCTATCCAAATACAGGCATGGTTACCTACATCCGTCCACCCCCATGTCACAACGAGTTCTTAGAAACCAGACCCTTACGCCATTGGGACTTTCCCTAGCTAGGATTATTGATTTCTCCAAGAACTCATCTATTATGCATGAACTACTATTCCTTAGGGGTTCATTCATGACGTCTTCCTCTGCCCGCCTTACGTCAATGCTACCATTACTAAGCACCTTCCATGTATAAATATACCTTCCCTTACCATGGCAAACCACTGCTCGGCTGCACAGCTCGATATGGCACGCCCGGCAAGTTTGGAAGAATTCGAGTCCCCGCCTGACGCACTGACCAGGCGCTGTCATCCCTGCTCACAGAGAATCCAGCTTCCAGTGCTCTGACTCCCTTCGCGGGGTGTTAGAGTTTGAGACCCGGAAAGAGATTCCCACCTCTCTTATTCTAAGGTATGGAGCTGACTAGAACCTAGAAGGATTCTTGGCATGTGCAAAACTATAGCTTCTACTTCAGGTCAGTGCGACCTGACCACTGTGCACATTAGCGAATGCAGCTGCAATATCACAAAACTATAGCTTACCATACTATAGAATACGGCACCTACTTCTTACCTTGTACTACACTTAGGTTAATTACACTGGGGTAGAACTATTTAGAAGCATCAAACAAGTATCCACTTTTTAGCCTGTGTTATTTATGTATGTGTATATGAATATATGTCAAAGCTAGAAGACAATGCTGTTGCAGTATTATTTCTTCTTACTGCTTACGCTGTACGTATTATATCACGCATACTGTCTTGCGATTGTAACAGCTCATATCTCTTACACGAGAAACAAGACTTTTCAATAAATCCTTTTATTGAAACACTCGTCTATCTATTTCTGTGTAACTCTGAAGAAACTAAGCATGCACGATTGACTGAGTGAAATAATCCGAACTACAACTAAGCAATCAGCCAAACAGTTTGATGTTGCCCTGTGCTGAGCATCCTTGTCTATTAGTGTGACCCTAAAAGGCCATGGGAGGTACCAGTTTGCAACTATTGACTTTAAACGGCTTTGTTGCTAGGGGTGATAGTGCGGAAAAGTGAAATTGTCTTTTTGCCTGAGGTTGTGAAAATTCTTGTACCGATGCTGCCTGTATCCACTCAGTGCTCGGTATCATGCACCCCACTGTACATCTTCCTGTGCCCCTCCTGCAGCTTGCCTTGTTTCCCAAAAATGCGCAAATCCATGTGACCCGGAAGTATACATACCCAAGCACTCACCAGATGCAGAAAGTCCACTGTCTCTTTGACGTGCAGCAACCAGTGCACAGAAAAAGAATAGCATCTGTCGGAAATATTGTATGCAAATAGCCTACAAAAATGTTGTATCATTGTAGTTAATATTGCAAAATCTACACCAAATGGGACAACATTTTTGTAAACAATGTTTAGGACACAGACTGTCAGATAGTATTTTTAATAATTATATTCTTATGTACAACCAACCTGGGTACACTTGATGCACATAATCCTGTAATTCCCTGAAATGCAGCATTGGTCCACATAATCCTGTGCCACCATAAAGCACAACACTACATGCCCCTGCATAGGGTGAGCACCTCATTTCAGGATATTACATGCCCTGGGGAAGATTTACTAAAAAATCACACTATGCAGCAAGACAGCTTGCTGTGCTGCCTTGTATGATAAGGTGAGGGCATGAATGTGCCATATCTACTCAAATATGCCACAGTCCTACTCTTTTCCTGTGCTGGCGCACTGAGTGCTGCCTAGCGCTAATGTAGGCATCTTTGTGCCATGGGGAAAGAGTGACTGCGTTACACTCAGGATTGTTTTTGTGCAGGAAGGGATACCTTTCTGCACAAAAACAATCTTCTGAGGATTTGTCATCTTTCTACGTGTGCTTATTGTAGCACACATAGAAAGAGGAAACAATGAGGAGAAATAAACTTATTCCTCCTTATTACACCTCACCTGAGGTGTTGCATTTTGACACCCTTCCAGGTTCACTAGTCTTAGTAAACCTGGGAATGCACCGAAATCCATGGGTGAATGCTTAGAACACCCACACTCCAACTATGGAATGCCTTCCCAGGGCAGAGTATCTCTTGCGTTACTCCAGATGTACTAAGCCATACAGAGCCACACAAGGTGGCTTTGCGTGGTTTAGTAAATCTCACTGAAGTCCCTGTGTTGCCTTGTGCCACCTTGCGTGACACAATGGCAATGCAAGGGCTTCATAAATCTGGGCCACTGCCTCTTGTCCAGAACTGTCCACCTACACGTCATTCCTTTCAAGTGTGTTTGCTAGTTTCATTAGTAATCAGTGAAAGGGACTATAGCATTGAGAATTCATTTGGCTCTCATGCAAAAATCCTGGACTAGAATGACCTGGAGGAAGGTAGTCATGCTACCCTTGCTTCACAAGGTTATGCATCACTGTTGGTCTGCTGGCATGGATGCCATTATATTTGTTGAGCCGTGTGCACATGTGTCTGGCTGTTGAACTTTGTGGAAATGGGTTTATGGTGGTGTGTTGATCGATCTGCACGTATGCAAGACCAAACCTATTGGATTTGTCAAATGTATTAAATAAATGAAAAGGATATACTCCTTATCTAACTCTCCTCTACACTGGACATCCCACTTTTGGTGTCATGTATGTTGCAGAAGACTGATCATTGTCTGATGTGTAGCTAGGCAGAGGATATCATGGATACCAGCACAACTTTCCCTCTGTAATTTGGAAGATTACTTTCATTGGACTGTTCCTCACCAGCTTGTGAAGCACACATGATTAATGACCCCGGCCGAGATGTACTAAGCATTTCTACTGTGATAAACACTTCAATTTGGTGTTTCCACCCATTAAAATGCTTTTTGAATGCAAAAAAGGCCATTTTAGGAGTCGGTAAATATTGTTGTAGGCATCCCTTCGAAATTGTGAAGCTGTATTTGATAAATCTATGTTTTGCGACCAAAATCCAGTTGGAAAACATTGAAAAATGATGTACTGTTGATTTGGGGTGGCAATGCAGTGGCAAAAGGGAATGAGTGGGGGTAAAATAAGTTTGTTTGGAAGTAGGCAGTGTTTAAGGGGACCATTGCCAATTCTAAAACTAACTTTAAATAAAATATTTTTTTTAAACACAGTCCTGTTCCCCTGTTGCTATAAGGAAAATTGGCTGCATTAAAAAAGTTCACTTTGTTGAGAGACAATTGTGACTAGTATTTACGACAAGAAAGTACATACATCTGGCCCTCAGTCCCTACTTGTGAATACATAAAATCCCACTTTTCCACCTCCCCACCACAAAGGCTCCTAGAAATTGGTATAACCCCATAACCCTCCGTGGCTCATAGATGTGTGTCTCTTATTCACATTTTTTACTCTGTGAACTAAGACCAGACACATGTGATCTGAGGAGAAATGTTTTCATTATATTTTCTCTTGTCTTGTTGAAATGTAAGTAATAAATTAAAGCAAAAGCCCTGCCAAAACTCTTACATTTTTAATTTTCTATTATTCTTTCCACATTTAGCCTTAGTCATGGTCTGTTTTTAGTTGTCAAATCTAAAATTACTTCATATGTTATTCCCTGCAGTAATTGGACAGTTACAGTAGTTTTTATATTAATGATGAGTATCTTGGATAATGTTTAGGGTCACTCTCAGACACTTATGCTCCATTTACCACATAGAAGCCGCCCTTTACCTTTTAGAGTAAATAGTGTTGAATATATAGATTTGTAGATGGGTAACAGTGAATAATGTTACTGTTTTTCACCAAGAGTTCTGATGTACATAATCAATCAATCAGGGGTTTGTAAAGCGCGCTACTCACCAGTGAGGGTCTCAAGGTGCTGGGGAGGGGGTGGGGGGAGCGGCTCCGGATCAGTCGAAGAGCCAGGTCTTGAGGTCCTTCCTGAACGTGTGCAGGGTCGGGAGCATCTAATGTTCACAGGGAGCTCGTTCCAGGTCTTGGCTGTGATGTAGGAGAAGACTCTCCCGCTGGTTCAGTTTCTGCCAGGGCGAGGTAGGCAGAGCAGAGGTTCCTCTTGGGTACGTGGAAGGATACTCTCTCGTTGAGGTATTTTGGTCCGATGTTGTTGAGGGATTTGTAGGCGTGGGTGAGGAGTTTGAAGGTTACCCTCTTCTCGACAGGGAGCCAGTGGAGGCCTCGTAGGTGTTGGGTCATGCGTTCGTGATGTGGTGTCCCGAGGACGAGTCTGGCTGCGGCGTTCTGGATGGTTTGGAGTTTGTGTAGAAGAGTCCTGTTGATTCTGGCGTAGAGGGCGTTGCCATAGTCCAGTCTGCTGGTTATGAGTGCGTGGGTGACAGTTCTTCTGCAGTCGAGGGGGATCCATTTGAAGGTCTTACGGAGGATGCGAAGGCAGTTGAAACTAGTGGAAGCTTCGGAGTTGATCTGGCGGTTTATAGAGAGGGAGGAGTCACAGATGATGGCGAGGTTCTGCGCGTGGTCTGTAGGGATGGGTGGGTTCCCGAGGGCGGAAGGCCACCAGGTGTTGTTCCAGGTGGAGGTGCAGGGTCCAAGGATGAGGACCATGGTCTTCTTTGAGTTGAGCTTCAAGCAGCAGTCTTTCATCCAGGCAGCCATGTTCTTCATTCCTTCCTGAAAGCAGAGTCTGGTGTCTTCGGGATTCTTCGCGAGTGAGAGGATGAGCTGGGTGTCATTGGTGTAGGATACGATGCTGAGCCCATGCTGTCTGACGATGGTGGCGAGGGGTGCCATGCAGATGTTGAAGAGCGTGGGGCTGAGTGACGATCCCTGGGGTACTCCGCAGTTGATTTCCGTGGGTTCAGTGAGGAAGGGAGGGAGTCGAATCCTCTGGGTTCTGCCGGAGAGGAAGGATTGGATCCAATCGATGGTGGCTCCTTGTATCCCCGCGTCATGGAGTCTGGCTACGAGCGTGCGATATGAGACAGTGTCTTAGGCTGCGGAGAGGTCTAGAAGGATGAGGGCCACAGTGTGTCCCTGGTCTAGTACCATGCGGATTTCGTCAGTTGCGGTGAGGAGGGCGGTCTCGGTGCTGTGGTTGCTGCGAAACCCCGACTGTGAGGAGTCTAGGATGGAGTTCTCTTCGATGAAGGTGGCCAGCTGGGCGTTCACAAGTCTCTCATTGACTTTGGCCGCGACGGGGAGGAGAGAGGTGGGCTGGTAGTTTTTCAAGTCAGTTGGGTGGGCCGTTGGTTTCTTGAGGAGGGGTTACACCTCAGCCCATTTCCAGTCGTCTGGGCAGATGCCGGATCTGAGGAAGGCGTTGATCGTCCGTCCAAGTTCAGGTGCGATGGCAGCAGCGGCCCTGTGGAAGATGTGCGGTGGGCAGGGGTCTGTTGAGGATCCTGAGTGAGTTTTCTTCATGGTCGTGGTGATGAGTTCGACAGTTACGGGATCCCAGAACGTGATGGTTGGCTTATCAGCGGCGACTGGTAGGGGGGTGGTGTCCGGTGCTGGTTTGCTGAAGTTGTCATAGAGGACCTTGATCTCCAAATGGAGGTTGGAGCTGAGCTTGTTGCAGAGTTCCTGGGAAGGTGTGACGTCCGTGGCTTTGCAGGTGGGTTTTGCCAACTGCTGTAGGACAATGAACAGTTTCTTGACGTTGGTCGCGTTGGTCTGGACTGTGTCTCTTATGAGAGTCCATTTGGTGTCTCTTATGCACTCTTGTGGTCGTTCCATGCTTCCCTGGTTTTCTGATTTCGCCAGGTTTTCTCTAGGCGTCTGCAGGAGCTTCTGGCTTGTCGGCGCAGCAGGAGACCCAGCAGTGAAATTCCCTGGCTGCGGAGTTGGTGTCAGTCGTGGCCCTGGGAGTGTTTTGCCGGAGGGTGGTGTTGAGGAGTTCCTCTGTGACCTTGCTCCAGTTTCGTCGTGGCGGGTGCGGGGCGGTCTTGAGTACGGTGGTGGTGTTGAAGGTGAAGTGGACGCAGAGGTGGTCTGTCCAGATTGGCTGGATTGTGCGGATGAAGCGGATGTTTGTTCCTCCTGCGAAGATGGGGTCGAGGGTATGACCCGCTCTGTGGGTGGGCGTGGTGACGAGCTGCTCCAATCCTAGATTGGTGAGGTTGTTGGGGAGAGTGGTGAGATCGGGGTCGTTGTCGAGGTTGAAGTTCAGGTCCCCACGTAGAATATAGTACGTGGAGGTGATGGCGTGGGGTGCGGCGAGCTCGGCGATGGTAGGTGCAGGCTGGGTGCGAGGTCCTGGCGGTCTGTAGATGAGGGTGCCGCACAGCTTGATCCTGGGGATGGTCTGTAACTGGAAGTGGAGGTGTTCTGTGTTGGAGTGGGGGTCACTCGTGCTGGATGTGGAGAGTCGGAGGGTGGTCTTGTGTGCGATGGCAAGTCCTCCTCCTGGGCGGTGCAGGCGGTCCTTTCTCTGGATCTTGTAGCCGTCGGGGATGGCCATGGCGATGTCGGGCCGGAGGTGGCGTTGGTCCAGGTTTCTGTGAAGAAGGCGACATCGGGCGAGAGGGTGTCAATCAGGTCTCAGATTTCTAGGGTGTGTCGGTGCAGGGAGCGCATATTGAGAAGGATGCAGGTCAGGGTTTTGGTGGTGCGTGCATCAGGAGACCCTTCGGTGGTTGCGGGAGCTTTGTCAATGGTGAAGGATCTGCGGCAGGGTCTGCATGAGAACTGCCCATGGGTGGTGGTAGGCGAGGATCTTGCACAGTTGGCGTGTCGTCCGGGATAGAGTGCGTGGTGGGTGGCTGAGTCGTAGCGGTGGGGTCTAGGAGAACCAGGGTTCCTGGCACTGTTCACAGTCGGGTCGCGGACGGGGGCACAGACGGGCTTGCCTTAGGTGTGCCTTTGGCACGCCAGTGGCGCGCCCGCAGCGTGTGTCCGCTGAGCGGCTACGCAGCGGTCGCCATATGTAGGGGAGGGGGCGGGAGCAGAGGTAGGGAGGCGGGAGCGGGTTGATTCGGGGGGGTGGGGCCGCAGGGGCAGCAGCGGCGGGAATAGTATAGCGAGGGAAAAAAACAAGCTACAACAGTACAGCGAGGGATAAACAAACAGAAATGAAGTCAGCAAAGGAAATAACAGTGAGAAATGAAGCAATGAGTGCAAACACTGGGGAAATACCGGATGACACCAAAGCGAGCCTGAGGAGCAGGGACGGGCTGCTGGCTCGAACCCTGCTTGGGTGAAGGGCTCAGTGCTAGCGCGGTCGGCAGTGAGGCGGAGCTGCTGGGGAGAGCGCTGGCCTTGGCCCAGAAGTCAAGGTTTCACATCATATAGACAAAGAGGATGAAAGTTGAGTTGTCCATGGTGTCCCTCGAACCCTGAGACCAAAAATATGGGTTATTCATGGTTACCCATCTAAAATTGCATTTTATGAACGCACCCCACCAAGTCGTCAGCACCTGCATTTCCAATGGCTATGCATGGATAAAGGTGTAAATGTCGACAACATAGGCTTACCTGCCTCAACCCTTGCCCTGTTTTACACCTGGGGTATTGCCACTCCCCCATCCCTATCCCCCAACACACTGTGGACATCTCTATCTCCACATCAACAATTTAGAAAAGAATACCTGTCATCCTGCAATCCTCCCACACCAGCAACTATTCCCCCACACAATTCTAAAAATGAACTTAGTTGGTGCCTTGCCACCCACCTTTACATCCTCTGCATCTATCCTCCCCTCACACATTCTTATTTAAATGAAAACTGAGTATCCTGCCACCCACTCATACCACCCTCTGTTCAATTCCTCCTCCCTTTAACACCTAGCAAAATAATACCTGGTCTCCTGCCACCCTCATGAATCATCATCTGCAGTTTCCTCCTCCCCGCCTGGAGCTGTGCTTTCTTCTTTTGGTCAGAGCTGATATCGACCACTAAGTTGACAGGCTCTCTGAGAGCCATGTGAGCATGATTTGAAATCCCATGTGACATCCCAACAGTAGTAAAACAACTCTTGATTCACCACTGTTGCAATCTAGAAGTAGTGAATAGCTTGATTTAGAATCTAGTGAGCATGCTATACTCAAGGAGACCCATACATATCAAATAAATATATTTCCACTTCAGATAAATTAGTCTAAAGTTGATAGGGGGCATAGGGCGACATGCTGAAGGCATGTGGCATGAATGTGCGGTGGACGCTCTTGAGATGCACCTTGATCAAAAGTGACTAGGTCTCAGGTTTCTAGTATTCTTATCATCAGACCACATGCTTAACCAAAGTTAAAAGAACTGAGAGAGCGGGAGAAAAGAAGAGGGGAAAAACTGGGAAAAAGGGAGTGGCAGGAAGAAAGAAAGGAAGGTAGAGAGTTAGAGGAAATTTAGAATGTGTGGTGTTGTTTGTGGGCATGTGTGAGAGTGTTGCAAAGTCATCCTTGTGGCCTGGGCACCCCCCATTTTGTGTTGGCTAGTACGGGTGGGAACTGACTCTGTCTTTTCCTGGGCTCTGCCTAACCAGGCCCAGGCCCAGTGCTATATTGAAAACAACTTTGAATACAGTAAAAACTCCTCCATATACTAGGGTACACTATGTGTTAGGGTACCCCCATGATTGGCATGACCTCCCTTATAAGGCCCTAGTACATGATAGTGTACCGAGGCTTCATACAGAATGAAGATCCTTTTCATACCGCACCAAAATATGCAAAAGAAATAAACTTCGACCATGCCCGTATTTTGAGTTGGCTGAAATAGTATGTTATACTAAAATTATTTGTAGATAACTCGACTCACCCTGGAGGGTATCCTGGCGCTGTTAAGCAGAGGCCGAGCAAGCCGGGCATGGAGCCAAATAAATATCCCGTTGAAGGAAATACTGTGGTATCCAAATCCATATTAGATAGGGGCACATATGCTGCCAGGACAAACATCAGATACATCCTTCTCTCTGTGAAGAAGACAAAAAGTCAGCCTTAATTAACTCTGAGGGGCTTATTTACAAGCCCCTTGCGCCACCAATGCGTCACTTTTAAAATGGGAAAAAGTGACGCACTGGCGGCGCAAGGGGCTTGTAAATAAGCCCCAGAATTATTTGCTGCTTCTGACATGGGGGACCATGGAATTCTCTTGGATGGGCAAGAAAATTGGGCAGGGAATATGTTGATCTGCCTTGGTCTAAATCCAATCCTTTCACCAATTGTATTTAAAATATAGGAATTGGTGCAATGGAATTGTCTCCCTGGTCAGTGTTGTGTGGATCAACCGATACTCACACTTCTCTCGCCTTTTATTTAGCATCTATGACCGGATCTTGATGCAGTTCCTGGAACACCACTGGGTGAGCCTTTAAATCTATGTAGATGGCACGCAAGCTCACTTTCAAATAGTCCAAAAAGCCAGGCAAATATCACCTCTTGCCTTGGTCATGTGTTTACTTGGAGGAAGGAGAACGTCCTTCGTATGAACACAGCTGAAAAATATGTTTTTGGTTGTAGGAGTGACAGAACCTTCACCCCACCTGTATATCTACAGTTAAAGACCTGTAAGTCATCTTTGACACCCACCTCACACCACTGCCCCAAGTCAATGTCGTTGCTAAAGGCATCAACATGCAGGTATCCATCTTATGGAAAATGCTCCCAAACATTGGATGGACCTTACAAGGGCTTCTGTCATGGCATACCTCAAATCTTTCAGCGTCACCTTACACTGGACTCCTTAAGGACCTCATGGGTAGGTCTCAAAGAGAACTGAATCAGGGAGCCAAAATGTGCCTAAACTTTCCCAAAAGTGACCCCGTCAAACCAGCTCTATGAAGTGCCATACTGGCTCTAAATAGAGGCACACGGCAATTTCAAGGTCCTCAGCACCTTTCACAAAGTATTCCACTGGGAAGGGCCAAATTACTGTTCTTGAATCACATCTCACTTTATACCAGCACCAGACATCTCCATTGCATGACCGCACACCTCATAAGCAAGCACACCTGTAAACTCAAGCATGAAGATAGATCCTTGGCGACCCAGGTTCTGAAACTCCGAGCGCGTTTTAACCTGCTCGCAGTGCCGTAGATTCGAATTCCCTAATAAATGCACTGACCCGTTGAAAGTTATGTCCCGTTACCCTGCATTGGGTTTGGCAGCATGGGCTTTGGGTTTTTCTTGAGTTAGTCACAGTAGAGGCCCATTTCCTTCTGACATACGAAACACTCATTTATAGCAGCACCTCTCTCTCTGTCCCACACACGACAAGACAAATAATGAAAGGAAATTATTCAGGTGTGATGAAACCCGATGGCTCTCACATAATTGATCTAGAGCACCATTATCATGTGTAAAACTTGCTTCGGAGCTCAGAGAAGAAGTTTTCCCTATGTTTTCATTGGTTTCTTGTGGACTCAATGTCAAAACTTTTTTGTCATGATAGAGAACAGAGAGTCGGTAGATACCAATGATCCTCTGTTCAAGTAGTTCTGAGTTTTGGGGGGAGAAGGATGTGGAGTGAACAATTAGGACAACACTATGCAACATTCCCCCATCTACATATGTGGTTTTTTTTTAGCAGGAAGAAGTAAATGTACCAAGGATTAGATCCCTCACACATAGCCGCTCAAACTTCCCATCTCTTTTTCTAGCATGGCAATCCTGAATTTTAGGCCTCAAACTGCAACATTGCATATCTACATTGACATTTTTCATGAAGATCGATTTGTCAAAGAATGGGAGACACCTTTTTCTATTGTTAGAGAGCTGAGTGCTGTAACATTGTAATAATTGATGTAAGGAGAAAAGGCCAGTTGGATTTACATGTATGTATATTTATTGAAGAGATGGTAAATCAGGAATCACAGGATTGCATTTGATGTAAGATAGATCTTCTCTTCAGAGCCCCACCAGGAGCAGCTCCCTTGCTGCTCAGCCCATCCTCTCAACTGACACTCCACACACAGTCATACCAGCATTCTATGATATCACCACGCATACCAACATTCCAAGAACATCCACACTGGCTGAGCAGCAAGGTAGGGAGGCAGGAAAGGTGCAGTACACTCAATACCTGTATACTACACACCTTCCCCCTTTAATAAAGAACAACAAAAGAATTATGTGAGTATAAAACAAAAGAATTATGTGAGCAGAAAGCATAGAAGAAGCATAACCAAATGTAGTAGTAAAACTTTGCATCAAACTAACGAAATTAACATAAGAATATGCAATCGATCCAAAAAGGAAAATATGCGATCGATCCCAAGAATGAATACATTCAATCAATTAACTACACAAACCTCTTCCTCCTTTACAAACAAACGAAAGAAAAAAAAAAAGGAAAAAAAACGTAATGCCCATTCCGCATTACAAACCAAAAACATGGGTACACTGCCCATTGCACATAAACCAAATATGGGTACACTGCCCATTGCACATAAACTAAAATATGGGTACACTGCCCATTGCACATAAACTAAATATGGGTCCACTGCCCATTGCGCATAAACCAAATATGGGTCTACTGCCCATTGCGCATAAACCAAATATGGGTCTACTGCCCATTGCGCATAAACCAAATATGGGTCCACTGCCCATTGTGCATAAACCAAATATGGGTCCACTGCCCATTGCGCATAAACCAAATATGGGTCCACTGCCCATTGCGCATAAACCAAATATGGGTCCACTGCCCATTGCGCATAAACCAAATATGGGTCCACTGCCCATTGCGCATAAACTACATATGGGTCCACTGCCCATTGCGCATAAACTAAAATATGGGAACACTGCCCAATGTGTACCACAACCCAAAATATAGGTACACTGGCTATTGTGCATTACCTAATAAAATATGAATGCTGTCCATTGCCCACTTCAACCTTATGCAACAACTAGAGGTAACCACAAATCCACACAGCTAAATAACAATATAAAAAGGTAGCGAGATTGTAACACTAATGCTAGGCACAAAGAAAACCGTATAGGGTAGAATCAGTGTAAAGGGTGTGCACTACCCACACTGTAGATTAAAATAGAGTGTGTGAAGACCAGCTCCAACACAACAAATAACCTCACAAAACCAATCAAAGCCTAGTACCCTAAAAATATCTAGATCAGGAACCTCAACAAATAAATAACAATTTTGCTTAGTGAATGCAACGTGAGCAAATTTACTAGTTAAGTATGAAATAGCATACTGACATAGTGCGCATAACATATGACTCAATTTACAAGAATAAAATAAAACTGCAAAAATCACCAGAAGCAATCTGGTACTGTTAAATACTAGTACAGATACAGTAATACCATAATGAGTAAAAAGAACGACACATAGGACAGCTCCAAAATATAGTCCAGAAACCCTGATGAGCGATGTCTCACCCGAACCCACTAGTGTTAGAAAAGATCGCCATTGAAAACTTGCTTCAGCTGTTTACTGACGAAGGATAGTAGCACCTACACGCTGTTGAAAAGTTTCTGGCAGTCAAAGTGCATAAACCACAATAAGATGCAATGTTATCATGAACGCAGAGTGAAGATCCCTGTCATACTCACGTTTACCACCACATTGGAGTTTGTATTAATTAAAGTAGAGACATAGGCGACAAGAATCGAAGCATTCTGGAAACTAATCTTCATCACAGACATTTCCAGTAACTCGCGCTGACAGCTGCCTGAAGAGAAACCTCGGCAGCTAAGATGGCGGCACGTTTGATTGACGGCGCACCGTGTGGTTCACAGCACGCTGGAGCACCAAGGCGTGCATTGAGCAGCACCTACAACGTCACAGAGGGAACCACGAGACGTCAGCGTGACCAGGAGATGAAGGTAAGTGCGCGCTGGAGCTCGAGCCACATCTTTCTTTTTGAATTTTTAAAATGACAGTTAGCAAGTTAAGGGCATCAGGTCTCAGCGTAGGCCACACATGAAAATAAAAATAAGTTGCACTTGACTTTATCCAGGACAAGAACAAAGTACACAATAAATCCAGACGCCATCAGGGAAATAAATGTAACACTGCTAGAGATGCACAAGTTGAAGGTGAAAACACGAACTCCTTTGTACAGTCAATGTCCAAAGATGAAGTGTTCATGCCATGACAGACACTGCCGTACAAGCTCACAAACGCAGAGCTCGATGGCGCGTAAACGGCATATTTAGATTTGTTAAAACATAAATCACATGAAAACTCACCAACAGTTGAGACACGCTGTGAGAAGCTCTCTCTGTCAACGTTCAAGAGAAAGTGCAGGAAAGTTAGAAAGTCCGTTTTTCCACCAGTATGCACTTCTAGGGTTGACAGGCTGTCTAGTTGGGAGAGAAGCTCGGCCGTTTGCTCACTGAAGAGTGCTCATAGCGTAACGATGTACAGCATACTCTCGATGTAAACGCTGGGTTGGATCCAGACAGCTTGCGCACAGGGCTAGCACACTTCAGATGTGTGCAGGCAGGAAATGGCACACTTAAACTGTATGCAGGCAGAAATTGGCATACTTAGGCTGTATGCAGGCAGGAACTGGCACATCAGGATTTGAGGGCGACCGATGGCGTGGTCACTGGTGGGGCTCAGGTCGGGGTGCCAGTAAACTTGAGTTGCTTTTGAAAATCTCTTTTATCTTGCTTAATGTTCTTCATCTTGAAGTATCATGGGGTTTCTTGAGGTGCAGGTTCGTTCCAATCGTCGCCAAATGTAATAATTGATGTAAGGAGAAAAGGCCAGTTGGATTTACATGTATGTATATTTATTGAAGAGATGGTAAATCAGGAATCACAGGATTGCATTTGATGTAAGATATATCTTCTCTTCAGAGCCCCACCAGGAGCAGCTCCCTTGCTGCTCAGCCCATCCTCTCAACTGACACTCCACACACAGTCATACCAGCATTCTATGATCTCACCACGCATACCAACATTCCAAGAACATCCACACTGGCTGAGCAGCAAGGTGGGAAGCAGGAAAGGTGCAGTACACTCAATACCTGTATACTACAAACATGTAGAATGCAAGTTGGCCACTGGTTTTGTGATGTTACTATCCTCCATCTCCTCATCAGATTCTGTTTTCGGCCTCACCGCAAAGAATATACTCTTTTATGGATGTATCGAGTAGCACTTACAATAATCTTTACTGGAAGCAACCAGCCCTCTTTCCTTGCTGCTTACAATCAAGATAAGTATCCCTATATCTTGCACTTCTATGTACAGTTGTGTATTATTTGGGAGTTATGTTTGACAAGTTTATGTACATTTGCCTAAGCTAGTTTTTCATTTGAATGCGCTATTGCACATTCTGTTTCCCTTTGTACCTTCGTATTTGAGGGGCTTCAGCATGTTCTCCTGCTTCTTCCTCACCTTCTGACTGAGTTTGGGCCTGCTTTTGTCCTTCCAGAGGCTTTTTACCACATCAGCCATTTCCTGCACCACACACTTGTTGACGCTCTAGCTGCCTTCAGCCTTGTCACTATTGATGGCAATAATCTTTAGCTCCTGCCTCACCTCTTTCCTCAGAGCGTCTCTGATCAAGCATGCCTGGTCGAGGAAGCTTTCTATTTGGGTGGCACCAGTGCTTCATTTGAGCTGGTGGTTTCCGATGCTCGGCACTGGCACTTAATTGTCAACACTACACTTATGACAGTCTTCCACATGGTAGCGCTGTTTATTTGATTTTGAGATGAGCTTAACAACAGTTTACAAATTCAATACACATTAAAACTGACTACTACTTGCCACCCACACTATTCTTATGGCTTTGGGAGCCTGGAATAGAACAGTGACAAAGCCCCAAAACCTATTTACAATGTAGCAGGGTTCCACAGGAAAGCACTGGGATACAAGATAACATTTACAAATGTTACCTGTGGTGAGGAAACAGCTACAATGCTCATTTAGGACTTTTTTAAATGTGTATTACAAGCTCATTTTACAATTAAATGAGATTTCTAATATATATGCTTGAAATGGGGCTTTCAAAAAGTAACAACTTTACCCTACCTAATCCTCTGGAAGTCCATTTGCATACGGGAGCTGAATAGACCACTTGATGAGGTGTAAACTAGCTCATAGAGCTGAGATGAAGGCTTTGGGTGTGGGTAGGTGTTTTGTTGATTTGGAGGATGACCAGCTGTGCTGTGCCCAGGAAATGAATGAACTTCAAAGAGGCCTACCCTGTCACAGACAAATGTAGCTAATACATGGTCCTGCCCCTTCCTTGGTACCTTTATCCAGCCAGCCACCAATCCCTGTGGGAGACGAGATGCCCCCAGAACCGGTTTTGAGTGACCACGGACGAGGGGTTGTCCATTTCCCTGGCAACATCTCTAGGGGGTAACAGGAGCTCTGCACAGTCAAAGTGCAATTCTTCAATGTTGGATTTAGGTAGGGAAATGCACTGTGAGACTTTTTGCAGTAGGACACACAGGAGCTGCTGCAGCAGTGGGTAGGGTTTCCCCCGGGAACTTTTGTCCTCTTTGTTAAGGAGGGGCCAGGAGTCATCCCCATCGGCAAGCTAGTGCTAGGCCTAAATGTGGCTTGACTGAGCACCCTCTTCAGAACACTACTGGATCTGTGGAAAACAGAAGAAGGACAGCACCTGCTGTTGAGTCCTATTAGGAGACCTGTTTCCACTTATATTCAGGTCAAAGAAGTGAACTCCAAAAGTCAGGTGGCTGTCCCACAGGGACACAACAATCTGCTAGAAGCCTTTTTATTGAAGAGCCGAGCTGAACAGTTCCAACTGGGTCTGCCCTAGACCTTGCTGGTGGCTTCTGCTGTAATGAGTCTTGACCCCCAAGAAGTGTTCCTGGGGACCTGTGACCCATGGCTGTGTAAAACTACGTCTAGGAACATCCTGAAAGACCTGGGAATTAGAATGATTTTGGATCCAAAGACGCCTAGAGTACTGGGACAAACCTGCCAAATCAATCTGACAAAGTTGTTTTGCCTTCGTGCCAGAGATTCAGGTTGCTCCCCCTCTGAGATTTTTCATGGAGGACATTGTGGCAATGGTATCAAGCCTCATGGGGCCCTGTTTGGCTACAGCTTGCAGCCTTGCACCGCTAGAGGAATCTGACCGCCAAAAAAGAGACTAAGCCTGGATGAAATCTTCACTGGCCAAAGGACCAAAAGTATTTAACCGGAGAGGAACCTTCCTTGTAAGTGACTTTGAATTTCTCCCATTCAGAGCTTTCCTGCCAGAAGTTAACAGCTTCACTGGGATCTTGTCCAACTGCTATTCAGGCTCATGGAGCCCTTCTTGGCTACAGCCTGATGGCTTGTCCCTCTGAGGACTTTTTTACTTCAATTTCAGACTGACGTCAAATGGTAAAACTTCTGACCAAGACAAACCTGGTTTCTATATCAAACCCGTACTCCATCATGGTCAGTCTTGAAATACACCTAGGTACCAGTGAAATTCAACCAAATGACTGCGGTTGATGTTTAACGCTTTTTGGTGATATTTTTCAAATTGACACTATAAAAAATGTATAACTTCTGCTCCTCTTATTGGTGTTTTGTTGTTTTGGTGTCATTATGTTCATTGCATTATTCTCTATTCTTATAAACTACAGTGGGATGCCTGACTTTTTAACTGTTTTGGTACTCTTAATATTCAACACATCTTCTTAAGTTAAGCATGTCTGCTCTGTGCCATAGCAATCAGGGGTTGAGCTCAGGTTTAAATTACTGAAACCTTTTTGGACCTAACAAGAAAAGTAACATTATTACTTGTGGTGGACTACCATACCCCACAACTGATAATCAACTTTAACACAAACAGTAATAACAGTATATCAGTCAGAAATGTGCATACCAGCAGTGGTGGTACATAGATAAGAGTGGGGTATTTAACAAAGATAGGAGATGTAAGACTAAGTTTGAACAAATTGTGTCAAAACGTGAATGCGATTGGAGGAGAAAACAAAAATGTAATATGCAGAGATGTATTACGTATATTTAGATTAGAAACAGTTGGCTATTGTAGGAAATTGGGTTACTTGTTGAGGGGGTGAAACCCTACTCAAGCAGTAACCACAATTTGGATCAGGGTGAAACACATACAAACCTCAAATTTACATGTGCCCAACCCTCTGGTAGCTTGGCACAAAGCAGTCAGGCCTAACTTAGAGGCAATATGTAGAGTATTTATGCAGCACTATAAAAGGTAATAAAGTGAAAGAACATAACACAAGAAGAATCCCACACCAATTTAGAAAAATGGAGTAACATTTAATACACTATTTGAGACACAAATGGCAAAAGTCCAATCAGTAGAGCCGAAGATATACAAATTTAAAATATCTAAATGAAAACAGTGCCTAAAAGCAAAAGATGCCAACTAGTTAACTGGAAGTGCTGAAACAGGCCACAGTCAGGCCCCCTGAGCAAAGTACCTTAAACTTAAATCCGTGTTGCAGAGCATTGCAAGGTACTGTGCTGAGGATATGTCGTGCAGCAGCAAGTGAGAGGTCCTGCATTGAGGATGCATCACACAGCAACGGTTTCGGGCAGCTGCGGGACTGGGATACGAGGTACTGCATCAAGGAGTCATTGTGCAGTGGCAGTTCCGGGGAGCAATGGGGCTATGAAGGGAGGACCTGCGTCAAGGATGCATTGCACATTCCTGTGTCATGGCACATCTTGCTGAGGCCGTTCTGATGCAAGGCTGCGAGGCAATGCATCATGCTGTGTCAGTTCTGCCCAGGAGACCACAGCTGAGTTTGCACAGCACCTTCAGGCCCTCTTCCAAGGGTCCAGTTCTAGGGTGGCCCCACTTGGGGGACAAGAAGCACAGCAGGCAAAGCCCAGATGCTGTGTTCAAGGTTGTTGGAGGCTTTTCTGTCCCTGAGGCTGTGATATGGAGGCCAACCAACTAGCTCTTGGAGTCACTGTGGGGCTCATGGGTTCACGATGCAGGTCCAGTCCATCTCACTCAGGCAGCAAGGTAGCAGGGCAGCAGGGAGGCAGATAAGCACAGCAGCACAGCAGTCTTACTGAGTCTTCCATAGGCCCAGAAGTGTACTTCAGAGTTGGGTCTGAGGGTTCAATATTTATTCCTGGTGCCCATTTGGAAGTAGGTGAAGTTTCTACATGCTTCCACCCCAGAGTTTCTTGGAATTTCCTGCCGCCCTGCCCTGGCCCCACCTTGTCTGGGGCCACAAAAGGCTAGACTCACCTCTGCCGTTTGAGGACCTACAGAAGGAATATAGCCTAACACTGACTCAAAGATTCCCGTACTTGAGACTCGTGCATGCCCTGCAAAGCCATCCCCGAGAAACCAACATCCACAATTTATCATAAACTCATGAATAACCTACCCTCAGGGCAGCCAGGATTGATGATCCGGGCAATATAGATGAGGAGGAGTGGTCAGAGGCGCTCCAGGGCCCTAGAGAAATAGCAATAAGATCAAGATTCCGGTTGGTACAGCTTAAGGTGCTGCACCATACATATTATCCTCGCACCAAGTTCTTCAAAGGGGGGTGGGCGCTGACACGCTTTGCGCCAGGGGTTGCCAACGGGAGGGCTCCTTCTTCCATATCCTATGGGAATGTCCCAAGATTGTGCTCTTCTGCAAGGAGATTACAGACATAATGGCAAAAGTATCCCATGTGGAGGTTGCAATAGAGGCAAAGGGGCTTCTCCTACGATGGTGGTGGGTATCTTTAAAAGTTTATTGTGGCCTACACAGGGTCCACACTGTCAGCTACAATTTCTTTATTTATCATTTTGGTTCCTTATTGTACACATTGACTTAGTGGTGGTTATTGATAACAGAATGACAGAGGTTTGACAGTTTTGTACGAAGTGCACACATTTGCAAAACAAGTTTGATATTCTCGTTTACTTTTCAACCATTTATATAAAAAAGCAATAACTGCTGATCATGGGCTGAAGAGCAGACTCACTAACGTTGCCAGTTCTACAAGGCCTTTTGCCTTAGCTCAGTCTTCCCAGAATTATACTAAACATCCCTTGGCATCCTCTGAACTTTGTCTCACCCCATTCAGCTATAGGGAAGTCAGTGTGTACTCAATGGAGCCACTGAAAACCACGTTTTCAGTCTTTGAGGCATTCAGTCATAGGCAGTTCTGCCTCATTATGTTATGTATATGTCTCTTCCAGCTTATGCATTTTTTATGCTGTTTCATGTCGTTGCTTAGATCAACGTGGAATGACCGTGTAATTAATTGTTCTACCCCTAGGTTTTGGCCTTTCTCGCTGAGCAGAGTCATGGTAGTCTGGTCTTTTTATCACCTCTGTTGAACTGTGGGACTTTTCAGTGTATTCAGGTTAACAGCTATTCCTACTGGATTAATGGAAGAGCCGCTTATGTGCCGTTTCTGAGTCTAAGTTTGCACAGAGTCGCTTTGATGAGAGTTTTGTATCTGACTGAGTGATAGAATGAACTGTGCCATTTCTCTTGTTTAGAAGCATTACTCAGTAGTTTGTATTGAGTTGTCATCAAAAGTATCTTTATTCGGATATTAAAACATCCATACAAGAACAATGTATTTACACATTTCACATATAGTAATCTGAACATTTCATCTAAAAAAGTTAAAAAAGAAAACATATCTAATGGACCATTCCAGGATATCAGTTAGGCTCTGGATTAAGACTAAATTTCATGTTAAAAGTTATAAAATGCAGTGCGAGGACATCTGTACAGGTAGGGAATACCAAACTTATGACAGTGAATAAAATACAGGATCGTAGTTCATATAAGATCAATCACATTAAAAATAAGCCGTAGCCTAATTAAAACAAACATCTTATAACGTCCCAGGTACTGTAAACATTGCAGTTCATCCTTTGTGTAATCTCCATAAATCGTCTCCTGTTCTGTGTACAATGTAAGACA
Organism: Triturus cristatus; assembly: GCF_964204655.1. Lineage (NCBI taxonomy): Eukaryota > Metazoa > Chordata > Amphibia > Caudata > Salamandridae > Triturus > Triturus cristatus. The sequence continues at coordinate 324,093,888 of NC_140582.1, forward strand.
ATCGTGCGGGGGGCCTTTTAATCCGGATGCCTACAGCACCCGGCAAATAAACTCACTTACATCTCCCCTCTAGATTTCCTCAGTTTCGCGGCTAGTCTTAAAAAATTTACGATACAGAACAGTGTGAAGGGTTCCACAGCCAGTTTTAAATATAAAAGGGCTACTCTAACCTGGGTAAATTTATTCGCCCTTAGGATGGATTTTAAAAAAAGAGCCCGCGGATATTCATAAAAAGGGCAAAAGAATACAAAATGTAGGGTATCCTGTGGAGATCCTAGATCGCAGCCACAGGGACCCTTTGTACCAATTTCTTTCGTGTACCCCGCGGGGACTGCTAAAATGTGATGTAAAAGATCCAGTCTAAATCTGGTCATTAAAAATCTATCATTTTTGTTATGGATTAGTGCCAGGTAGGGTTCGAGACCTTCAACAGATTTAGTTAATATATGAGACCTCACTGACCCTTTCAGAATTTCGCTATCTTCCGTGGCACAGGCTATCCGCCTCATATATTCTGCCTTTAAAATGCCCTTTAACTGAGGTGTTAATGTTGACGGTTCCCTGAAATATTTTGCACATCCCAGCCACTCCAGTTTATCCTGAACATATTTAAGCCATGGAATTTTATGACCTTTTTCCCTGTTAATGCAGTCTGTTATAATTTCCCTGCTTAGGCTTGCTTCGGGGTTGGTCCAAATTTTGATCCAGCACAGTAACGGCCTAAAGCTTAATCTGTCAGAGATATACGGGATCCCTAGCTCCTCGTGAATAATATGGGCTGGTGTGCTTTGGGGAACCTGCAAGATCCTCCTAAGGAACTTGTTTTCCTCTAGTTGTATAGAGTCCACATTTCTAAATCCCCAGACCTCACTCCCATAAATAATTTTAGAACAACAAATTGAGTTATATAAGTTCAATATTTCCAGCACTGACCATCTACCTAGTCTTGTAGCACGATTCATGATTGAGCCCATAATGCTCGCGTGCTGTTTGCATTTATCAGTCGCTAGTGCTCTAAAATTAAGATGTTTGTCGAAGGTAATCCCTAAATAATTGAAAACCTCGACCTTCTCTAGTTTGTGTCCCCCAATTTTACAAATAAAATTCTTGGTTGGTCTTTTTCCTACTTCCATGATGTAGGATTTTGTGAGGTTGGGGGATAGATCTAAGTTTGCCATAAAATCGCAGAAGCCATCTATAAGAGATTGCAGACCCCTCCCTGTACGCGAGAGGAGTACTGCATCATCTGCGTACAATAAGACCGGGATACTTCTACTTGCGACTCTCGGGCAGTCCACTCCCAATGTGCACAGGGCCTTATCCAAACCGTTTATGTATAATGTAAACAAGAAAGGCGCCAAGATGCAGCCTTGTCTCACGCCCCCTGTACAAGAAAAGTGGTCCGTTAGGTTCCCCTCGTTACTATACCGGACCTGAGCTGTGGTACTAAAATGCAATGATTTTAAAATAAATAACAAGCTCGAATCTACCCCTAGCAACTCTAGAATCTCCCATAATTTCCCTCGATTAACCCGGTCGAAGGCTGCTGTTAAGTCCATAAAAGCTAAAAAGACTGTACCTTCGCCAGCAACCGTGTATTTAGCGACCAGATTATATAGATTGAGGCATTGGTCAGTAGTTGAGCGGCCCATTCTGAAGCCATACTGGGTGTCTGTGACGATATCGTTTTCCTCTGCCCAGTCCATGAGACGGTTTAATATCACCTTCCCTAACACTTTTGCAGACACATCAATTAAGGAAATCGGTCTATAACATTGTGGATTACTCTTATTTCCCTTTTTAAATATGGGGACGATATGGGCAGTTGACCAGGACCTTGGCAGTCCCTCTTCCACGGCTGTGTTAAAAATTCTTACTAATATAGGTGCCCACAGCTCGACCTGCGATAAAAATAGATCTGGAGGAATCCCATCTGGCCCCGGGGCCTTATTTCTTGTCAGGGCACAAATTCCATTTTTGACTTCCTCCACTGTGAACTCTACCCATGAATTTGGCAGAGTCCCCACATCTGTGGCTGATTGGGTTGAATCACTGGCATGATTGTATAGCTTGCCAAAATGAGAGACCCATTTATCTGGGAGGATATTACAGACCATCTTCTCACTATTTAATGTCTGGAAAATTGGGTCATTAATCACCTTCCAGAATTTAGACATGTCTCTCAACTCCCCTGCCTCCTTCAGATTCCCCCAAGCCTCAGATTGGATAGTTTGTTTCCTCCTTTTTATGGCCAGCTTGTATTGGGCCCTACATTCCGAGATCCTGCTTTTATCTTTCGGTACTTTTTTGAGTGCCCGTTTTAATTCTTTTTGGGCACTAGAGCAAGCTTTATCAAACCATTTCGGTTGACTGTTGGCATTCAGTCATAGGCAGTTCTGCCTCATTATGTTATGTATATGTCTCTTCCAGCTTATGCATTTTTTATGCTGTTTCATGTCGTTGCTTAGATCAACGTGGAATGACCGTGTAATTAATTGTTCTACCCCTAGGTTTTGGCCTTTCTCGCTGAGCAGAGTCATGGTAGTCTGGTCTTTTTATCACCTCTGTTGAACTGTGGGACTTTTCAGTGTATTCAGGTTAACAGCTATTCCTACTGGATTAATGGAAGAGCCGCTTATGTGCCGTTTCTGAGTCTAAGTTTGCACAGAGTCGCTTTGATGAGAGTTTTGTATCTGACTGAGTGATAGAATGAACTGTGCCATTTCTCTTGTTTAGAAGCATTACTCAGTAGTTTGTATTGAGTTGTCGTTTTAGATGGCATCCTGCTGCCCACTACATGGCACTGGTGATCTATTGTGTGTGAGGGTGAAATGGACTATCTAATAATGTCTGTAGTATCTTTGGGTGTTGGTGTGCATGAGGAGCATATTGTGAGGATATTGTTAATGTTTTTCCTAGAGAGAGATCAAAGTTTTGTGTAATGGAAGTTTTGACTCATGGAAAGGTAGCGCAGAACTTCAGAAGGTTAATGTGCCTGCTGCAAAGAACATGTACCTGATGCAGATCACAAAATGCACATGATGTAAATAGACCAGTGAGTCACTGCATTTGTCAGAGAGATCATTTTGTTACTTGCAGTTTGTAAGTTGTAATCCTAACATACAACAGTGAGCTATTATTAACTGTCATCTAAGAGCTGCATGCAAACTGCAAGCAGGTAAAAATTGTAGCGTTATATTTTTTCCCCCCAGTCTTTGTTTGATTACCCTAATGTTTCAAAAATAAATTGTTATATTTTTATTTTCAGCACCTGGTAAAGCCTGAAACATTAACTGAACCACTACCTAATTTTTGGGCAATTTTTGGACAGAGAACAGGAGGACCCAACCTCCTTTGCTGCTCTTTCATCCCGTCTACGACCCAGCAACCAACAGTGTTAAAGGTAAGGAAACTGATGATATCTTTTTTTAGATTGGAATTAGGGCTATGTTTGTGGTCACTGGTCACTCTAGATGGTGGTTGGGGTGGGTGCACATTCTGAAGATTGTTCTCTCAGTGGATAGCATTTACTAATACTGAGCCATTGCCCTGTGCTTTGGGCAATAACGGTTGTTAAAGGCACTATCTATTCCTTCCTTGCCTTGTTCAAGGCCCTCAAACAGTCTCTTTTGCAGTGTCTACAGCAACCACTATGGCACACAGAGGCAGCAGGCAGTAAGGCTGTATTTTTAGCAGTCCTGTTGTCCAAAGGGGAGCTTTGGAGATATATTGCGATAATGCACATGATAGATGTACTTATACTGAAATTTGATATTATTGCACCAAATCTTATACGTTGTACTTTGACTATTGACAGGCTTCTTTCATATTAGTAAGGACAGCATCGACATCCATGATGAATACGGTAGAACAATTAATTACACGGTCATTCCATGCACAGCCACTACAAGATAAACTACATATAAAGAGATTAGGACCTGATCGGCCAGACCTACAACTACAACAAGTTACCCAGGACAGAGGAAAATTGTACACACGTACATTCTCAAACACCTGGTACACAAAAGCTGAATGGCTTACAGGATGTCCGTCAAGAAACAAACTGTTCTGCTTCCCCTGCTTGCTGTTTAATGGTGATTTTCCTTGGACAAGAGAAGGAGTGATAGACTTGAAGCATCTGTCTGAAAAAATCAAAAAGCATGCACACACAAGAAAGCATATAGAAAACGTGACAAGACTGGGAATGTTGGGAGACACACCGATTGAGCAGCACATAAACAGTGCATACCGCCAAACAATACAGAAACACAATGAAGCAGTTGATCGGAATAGGCACATACTATCAAAAATAATTGATTGCATTTGTTTCTGTGGTGCTTTCGAACTGGCATTGCGAGGCCATGATGAATCTGAAGATTCCACAAATCCAGGAATATTCAAAGGCCTTGTGGATTTAATAGCAAGCATAGACAAGGAAATGGAAGCACATTTAGCAACTGCTACAGTCTTTAAGGGCACCTCTAAAACTATACAAAATGAACTCCTTGAGTGTATGCTCGAAATTATGAGAAGCCATATTGTCCAAGAGTTGCAAAACACAGACTTTGTGGCTATTCAGGCTGATGACACCACTGATGTGGCCACACAAACACAGTCCGTATTAGTCTTTCGGTACCTGGACAATGACAATAATATTGTGGAGAGGTTCTGTGGTTTCACTCATTTAAGAGACTCTGCTGCAGAAACCATTACTGCAGCTATACTGCGTCAACTGAACTTCATTTTTCCAGAGGTGCACCAAAAAAAAAACGTATTGCACAAAGCTATGATGGTGCGTCCGTAATGAGTGGAAGCCTTGGTGGAGTACAGAAAAGAATTAGAGATGTGTACCCTTATGCTCATTACGTGCACTGTTACGCCCACCAACTTAATCTTATTATGCAGCAGGCAGTATCAAAGATCTCCGAGACACGAATTTTCTTTCAGGATGTAGGAGGCATGGCAGCATCTTCTCACATTCCCCAAAAAGAACGGAAGCACTTCAGGAGATTGTGGACAAAAGGGTTCCAAGGGGATCCTCAACTCGTTGGAACTTTAACATACGTACAGTCCAACTAATATATCAATATAGGGAGGACCTTGTGAAATGTTTTCATAATATAGAAGTCAATGAAACCTTTGATTTCAAAACTCAAAGTGAAGCCCGTGGCTTTGCTAGAACACTAGAAGATAGAGAGTTTCAGTTCTTTCTGTTTTTATTTCAAGACATAATGTCAGCTGTCGAAAATTTATACAATCAGTTACAAGCACGAGAGATCGATACTGTCTCTGTGAAAAGAAATACCGCTATGTTTGTCGAGCGCATAAGCATAGTAAGAAATGAGGTTGAAAATTTAGACAGCAAACTGCCAGAGGCTTCAACTTTTGCAAACCACAGGAAAAACATCACCACTCTGGTCCGAAATGCAAAGGAGATATGTGACATTGTAATTGTGCATGCACAAGAACGTTTTGCTTTCACAAAACACTTGGTGATTGCCGCATTATTGGAAAGTCAAAACTTTGCAAAATATGGTGAATCCTTCCCTGAGCATGCTCTGCATGAGGCTGTGGAAGCTTATCCTATGCTCAACCAAGAGGACCTCAAAAGTGAGTTGACTGTACTGTACTCAATGCCTGTGTACCGAAATGCCAGAGATGTCAGGGTTTTGCTGACTTTAATTCATAAACTTAATATGGAAAAGACATTTACAGAGACAGTGACTTTACTTAAAATTGTCATAACCACTCCTATGACAACAGCAGAGGCAGATCGATCTTTTTCCGCCTTAAAGAGGATTAAGACATTCCTAAGAAACACCATGCTTCAGGAAAGACTAAATGCTTTGGCAATGCTCTCTATAGAGAGCAAGTTAGTTAAAAATATCTCAGATTTTAACGTTCAAGTAATTGAAAAGTTTGCTGCACTTAAAGACAGACGTGCTGATTTTAGATACAAAAAGTAAACATATGTATGTTCAATGCTGCTAGTTTCCGACCACCTGTTTAGTTGTTTGTTAAATAAAAAACACCTGTGAGGTACTCAGAAATGCATTATATCTCAAAGTCTGTTATGAAGCTCTGTGGTGATACTGAATAAGCAGCTACCTATGTTATATGGCATGATCTCTTTATTACTGTAATAACTGCACTTTCTTCATTGCTTTATTAACCTTTCTGCTTTCTCAAATTTGCTTGAAAATGCACCATTTTTCCACTCTTTTTTCAAAATTTTCTCGGGGGAAGAACCCCCCCGGACCCCTCTTAGGTTGTTCGGGCTCGCTCGCTACGCTCGCTCGCTATGCTGAAGTATGACAAACATTTTACGCCAACCACTTTCAAATGTCACCGTCCGCCACTACAAAAGGCATTACGCAAACCCTTTGTGAGTGCTATAGGGCAGAGGCTTTGTGGTGTGCAAGTGTATTAGGTGAACGCTCTTCACCCCTTTTCAAAACAGAGATGGCCCACCCTGCCAGCACCTATTCCCCCTTTGTATCACAGTCTGGGAGGAATACAGAAAGCCCAACTTCCAGATACAGTTAGTCATGTGACCTAGGATACAGTCTGAAGGCACTAACTGTTTAGGACCAGAAAATTTAAACTTTATAAAAGTGGCATTTTCAGAATCGTGTCTCAGATTCTGACATTATTATCAAAGAGGGTTTTAAATGACAATTCTTTAGACACCAAACGTGATATTCCCATCTGCTCCCAATTGCAATAAGAGAACCCAATGTTAACCTATGGGAGAGGTAGACCTCATAGTAGTGAAACGTGAATTGAGGAGTTTTTCACTACCAGGGCATGTAAAACTTAAAGTACATGTCCAAGCTTTTTAAGTTCACTGCACCCTGCCCTCTGAGCTGTTTAGTGCCTGCCCTAGGGGCAACTTATATGTTTTGAAAAGGGAGTTTTGGGCCTAGCAAGCAATTGAGGTTGAAACTGTATTCTAAAACTGCCCACACAGGCTGCCATGGCAGGTCTGGGAAATTTTTAAAGAGTCACTTACATGGGTGGCACAATAAGTGCTGCAGGCTCACTACTAGCATTTAATTTACAGGCCCTGGGTACATTTAGTACTATATTTCCCCTCCGGTACTATCAAATTTCAAATTTATTGTTTGATTACTAAAAACCATAACAAAATGTTAAAACCATGTAACTCATGAATACATATACAAAAATTAAAAATAAGACAAAAAAAGGACCCCGGTTAGTGTAAAAACAGTACAGTAATCCTGCGATAAAAATGAGTTGAAATTAAAAATTATCCGAATATTCATTTGTCTTTACGATTCAAACTCATTGGATAACATAACAGTCACGGAATGGTTTTAAGAACGTCTAAAAGAAGGGATGAATAAATATGACAGCTAGTATTAAAATACTGAAGACTGTGTCCAGGTAGGCCTAGCTAAAGGGGCCAGCGTCCGCTTGAACTTTTATGGCAAAGAAGTGGCAAGGCCAACCGGCGGAAGATTTGCTGCCTTCTCTTTCCCCAGCATTTTAGCAGCTCTGATGACAAATTTGGTGAACCAAATGTTCAGCTTTGTATTTTCTGGGTTCATAGCAGCTATTAGGTCCTGACGACATGTGCGAGCGCCTAGTTTGTTCCATTCCACTCGCAATAAAGTCCTTCTGTCGTTAAGCAGAGCTGGGCGGGTGCAGACTATATGCTCCATGCTTTTGGAGTGGTAGCCACATTCCCTGCATTCGATATTGAGACTGGGACGCCGCCAATGTGGCAAATGCTTTAAAAAGGGCCACTCGCCTAGCCTTAGGGCCATGAACTTAACCTTCCAAAAGAGTGAGTATGTGCTTGATAGGTAGGGTGATTCAGCCCCCGGTTTATAATCGGAGACAACAGCCCAGGCGTGTTTCTTTCTGGATAATTTTGCCCTGTCGGAGTGAAAAGACCAGAGCTGAACACTTCGCTTAATTACGGTCTTCAATGGCTGTTGTGATGGATTCATTCCCCAATATTCCGTGGCTTCGAGTAACTGTAGGGAGTGGGCAAGTGGTGCCTGTATTTCTGGCTAAATGTGCTGGTCGATATTTAATTCCAAAGTTTGGCCTCAAGGTTGCCATCCTGGAAATTGCGCAGTCTGTTGCAGAACTTAATAAAAGCACCAGCCTCGACGCCGTTGTGATCTAGCAGGCAGAGTTCTAATCTGACTTGTCCCGGAGATGAAGACCTCGGCAGGTGCCATGCTCGCTTAAAGATTCTGGTGGTTGATTTATTTAACAAGATGTTTGTTGAGCCCATCATAATCTCATGTCCGTATGATAAGGAATTGGTGATCTTGGCCTTCATCACCTTGAGCAGTGGAATTAGGCTTGGCCCTAATAGATGTTTTGAGAGTTTTGCCGATGCAACCTCAAGCGACAGTGCTTTCGCCTTGGCGGCATCTTTTTGTTTAGTGAAGGAACCTCTGGAGTCAAGGAAGATTCCCAAATATTTATAGTGTGGCACTGTATCGATGCTTTTATTATTGAAAAACCACCTTCTTTTCAGCTGCTTCTGTTTGCTGAAATGAATTATTTTTGTTTTTGACAGATTCAATTTGAGAGCATTGTCAAGTGTGTAGGGAAGGAGTTCGTCGAGAAGCCTCTGCAGGCCTAACTTTGTGTGGCTCAGTAACACAAGGTCGTCAGCATATAACAGGTTGCTGATGCGGGTTCCGTCCAGTTGAGGCGGATGGGAGTTAACCTTTGTCAAGTATGGGGGATAGGTGAACAGGTTAAAAAGTAGGGGCGCCAAGACGCAGCCTTGTTTAACACCGCTTCCTGTTTGGATCTTTTTAAAACATGGGACCCGTCGCATTTAGTACTACTTTACTGAGGACTTTCAAGTAAATTAAATTGGCCATTTGGAGGTAAACCAAATTTACCATGTTTAAAGGAGAGGGCACAAGCACTATAGCACTGGTTGGCAGTGTTAAAGTGGGAAGAGTCTTAAGACCTGGAAAAACAAAGTCAGCAAAAGTGGGAGGATTGAAGGCAAATATTTGGGGAAAAGCCATGCCATGTCAGGCCCAACAGTTATTATTCATATATTTCCAGCAACATTAGATGACACTTCAATGCAATTCTGAATTCTAGAGAATTGGGTGATAGGAATTCCAAAATCGGGGTGCAATAGAGTTGAAGTCATAGAACTTGTGTGAGACATGCAGATAAGTTGGTGTTGCTAGATGGTTGTGATTAGTGGATCTTAAGTTCTGAGTTAGTATGCAGCATGATACGGTGTCAGAGAGGTAGCTAGGGGACAGGTAATTCATTGATTCAAATGCAAGCATTCATACTTTTTTATATGCTGGATGCTTGGCTTATTACTGATCACTTTGGAGTCTTATGCTGGGGAGGTGAGAGTGTGCCACAGTAAGTTGTACAGAGTCTGAGTAGTCAGAGGCGTAGCTTGGTCAGCAAGAATTGTGAAGGTGGGGGTTGAGAGCTCCAGATTTTCTGACAATCACATTGGCATATCATGTTATATGAGAAGCAGTGCATGAGGCGGACTTAAAGGCCAGTGAAAAAGGAAAGAAGGGCAGATTGTGTGGGAGTACTCCAAACACAGTATTTTTATAAATACCCACGTTTTGAGAACTTCAAAAGAAAGAGGTGTGTGTGTGTTTTTGTCTGAGTATTGAAAAATCCCAGGTAAAAATCCGACAGTTTATCAGACCCGACTGTTAGCTCTTGTGCTCAACCACCCCAAAACAACCCCCTGAAGCTTCCCCCGTGAGTAGTGAAGTTTACAACCTTGTAACTTGGCATGCAAGTGAACTTCAAAAGGTTTACCAACAGACTATTACCGTATGTTGTCTACAGAACACCTGATTTTATGAGGACCTAGGCTGTTTTGATTAAAAAGAGTGAGCAGTTCTACTGTATGTTCAGTACTTGAAGGCTTGCTGCAATGGCTTTAGTTGTACTGGATGGATTTAAAAGAACCACATGGTTTCTAGAGGCTGAATTCAGGTAGCTTTTGGGAAAGGCGTTGGAGTCAGTAGAAGGGTTAAATAAGGTAATGAATGGAAAGTAGAGAAGCTCATTTTAGGGCAGTTGAGCACAAGTGACATCTGAAATGAGTGAAAGAGGTAAGGCATAAAAGTAAGAAAGCAGAAGTTGTTTCTGGTACCATCCGCGTGGAGATGATAAGAAAAGCTGAAAGAGGAGAAGATGTCCCTCAGACCAATGTGATAAACAATCAGTGATGTACACGTGGAGTAAATTACCCTGCTAATTTGACAGTCTTGGTTGATCCCCGTATATATTTATTAAATGGCTATTTTTTTTAAATCATAGCTTCATAAAATCAAATATTGCTGCATTGTTGTTTGTCTTTTCACTTCTTTCTACCTTTCTACTTTCCCATATTTTCCATCTTTTTACTTCCGCATGCTGGAGCTTCTAAAGTTAAATTGTTCGGGGAAATGTAGATGTCCATCATTTAATACATAATTCTAGTCACAATCAGGCTTGAGTGCTAGGAAAATATATCCCAAACAAAGCCAATGAACGTCTATTATGAAAACGCAAAGCAGACCGAACTATTTAGGAACCTTTAAGTTCCTTGTGTGTGGCTTCTTTCACTCGTACCCTCACCAGCGCTTTCTCTCTGCCTTTGCCAGGTGCGGTTTCATTTATTTATGTATGAGTTATTTTGTGGCTTGGTCATCTTATCCCCAGGGATGGAGCACTTTGCTCTGAATTACTTGGATTCGATGGGGTGTTGTAATAGCATGTACATATGCAGGACCAGGAAGGTAATACAGACAAGGCAGTCTGTCAAGAGCTATTTTCTGATGCGGTGCCGGAAATGTAGAATGCCAGCTGTACTACGCAGAAGCAAGTCTGTGGTTCGTTTTATATGAGCTTGTGTGGTACTTTTGTCTCTGGGCTTTTTGCGCAGCACATACGTAATGATATTGGCGGGTGAACATATGATAACAAAATCATCTAGGCCAATTCTGAATGTGATACTGTTGCATGCATGGTCACAAGCACACATTATTTATGTTTCATGATGTATGATTTATGATGTATTGCAATACAGGCGTGGGTGTACAATGTATGCACTGACATAAAAACATTAGTATTAATTAATACATACAATACAGCAAAACAAAAGAAACAACATAATTCCACAACCTTTCTAACCTTGCACGTGTAGTGTATGTGTTGTATATATTACACACTACCCACAAACAGCCACATCCACACACATGCACACACACAAGCAATTGGATCTTGACCAGCAGATCTCAAAATTAGAGGTTGTGGGCGCAATCACATCAACAAAAGAAGGGAATGTTCAGAGGAGATGTGGTCACACTGAACATCGGACGATCCTGCCAACTGCCCAGAGGCTTTGCTCCGACCCTAGGATTGATTTATTATCCGCGTCTTAAGTGACTGGGACCTTTCTAATATAATTCCGCCCGTGTATCTAAATACTGGGCCCTTCCCCCACGTCATTCATTTGGGACCATACTATACAAATACTGTCCTTGCGCCTTACACCGGCCCTCCTCACGGATCCTTCCCTCCATCCACACGCTCTGGCCGGCTGGCCTTCTTGCGTCCTGCGCCCCTTTTGGATCCGGAATCCTTGAATCATACAGCGTCCGTTCAGTTAACCAATTATTCACGTGACGCCTTCTCTTTACCAGAAGCATTACCCTTTAACCTATGACCTCTGTCCTGATGATGACATGAAATTATCCAGGTTGAAACGCCGTCGACTACACAGCCTAGAACTTTGGCTCGCCTGTGGTCAACTGAACTAATTGTATATAATTACATTGTTTGTTGACCTTTGTATTTTCTTCATTGCGCCTTCATGCTGTTTCTCACACCTCTGTGTCACTGCGTCGTTCACAATCCACCAGCACGTCCAGCTCTCACCCTGTGTGTTATGGTCATTGTACAAGTAGATGTATTGCAGTGCTTCTCAACTATTTGCAGAATTGTATAAAAACCTTATTTTTTCCACCCTTGGCTCTTGCTGTGGTCTCCCTCCCTGTCCTTCGTTCCTTTGTGATTTACTTCACTTTGTTAAATTGTTCCCTCCCTAAAATACCCTCCAGTTGAGACATTGTTTTTTGTTACACACTGAACAGTGGGGCAATAAGGGAAAGAATTCTGGACAGGGCATTTAAGAAGAAAAAGCTTTCCTGCAACTCCTCTAGGAGTCTGTTGTTCACGGATGTCAGCCAGGGGAACAAAAAAAGGATAATGAAACTAGAACCCAACAAGAATGCATTCCCTGGTTTTAGAGCCTAGGTTAGGACTGTGATTCCTTTAGGTGTGGGTGAAAAATTCCCTCCCGACAGAGTTCTTGTAGTTTTGCCCACTCCACATTCTGCCTGGAGTGCTGAAGCTCCGCAAAACTCCGCCAACCGCCGCTTGGTGGATTTTTTTGTCATGCGTGGCTTGCCAACGATAAATTAAGCTGGCGAGCGCGACTGAGAATTTGCATCCCAGCATGATTTTTGGTCGCTAGAATGCCTCCCAGTGAGGTTTCTAAAACGCAGGCAGTCACAGCAGCCATGACAGTTTGCAATGAGAAAGCTGCCGTTAGAGTAGACTATCTACTTGAGGGCAGAAAGAAGCAGCGCCCTCTAACATGCCATGTGGTGCAGTCTGTGCTGATTTTACAGCGCGGAACAAGCTCTCGGCACTTAAAATCAGCACGAGTAGCCCAACATGCCGTATTTCGCTCACTCGCAGAACTCCGCGGAATCACGCTGAGTTTTAATGTAACTACATGGAATTCCGTGGAAGGAAACTCAGGAGTTCCTCCCACCCCTAGTTCCCTTGAAAATTGAGGCTCACCTATAAGAGGAACCTCTATCTCTTCCGACTCTCATGAAGTGAAAAAACTATTAGATGAGAGGAGACAGTTAATGGAGTTACTGTGTAGCTATTGCTCAAGAACCTTAAAGTTCACTTGGGTTTGTGACTTAGATGGTCCACTTGAACGTTCGTGTTTTTCTTGGATCTCTCGCTGTGGGACTCCGTATTTGGATGTGGACTGTGAAGGCCCAGATTTGAGGGCCTAGAGATTTCTTAAGGGTTATTAGTGCTTTGGGTTCACTATAAAGGAGGTGTCGCCTGTGACATCAGAGATTAAACATTGCTAAAGTATTGCCATGAGTAGCGAAGTCCCAACTTATACTCCGCCATTGACGACTGGGATCAACAAAATGTTTGCTTTTTGCATGTAGAGCAATATATAATAATAACCTTGCTGTGACCTACATATTTCCTTTCTATATCAAATAAAAATACATTCTAAAAAAATCATAGCAATAATGAAAATCAATGACATTTTTCAAAGAGAATTTCTTCACTCAAACAGAGAAACGCGTTAATCCCACTGAAGTGCTTTCCGGTTTGTCACCAGTTATTGTTGCCATCATTTTACTTTTTTTTTTATTTTAGCACAATTATTGCTCCTGTTTCGAGACTCAAATGTTACAACGAATTCCTTAGTTTTTAATGACTTTGAAAAATGTAATACAATGTTGTAAAAGCAATCATATTTTTAAGCATTGTACAAAATGTACAAAATCAGACCCCAAATAAATGAAATCGATTCCCGCATCAAAATGGCGTTTGGCAGTTTAGGAATTAAAATTGATTTCGGAGTCTATTTCATTTTGAAAATGAGGATACAAAGATTGTAAGCAGTTTATTGGTTTTGACAACAATTTTTCTAACTTGGCTTATAGGATGAAGAAGCATACAGAAAATGGCATTCATTACATAAACGACTATCCACGCTTTCAAAGGTTTAAAAGGAGTAGCATTTGCATCACAAAATAATTTAAGGGTTTATTCCGCTGTGTAATGCAATTGCCATTATACATTACAAAGAGAAAAAGTTTAAAAAAATGACATTAAAATGGCCATTTCCAAGTCTCTTAACCAGTGCCGGTACACCTCAAAGAAAATCTTTGAGGTGTGGTACATCTTGTAACATGTAACAATAAGTATTATTTTATTCAATACAAAACAAGGCTACATATATTCCTATTTCATTGATGTTTGGACCCGATTTTCACAGCATTTTGCACATGTAAATTCAAACTAGATGTACGAATAAAATCAATTTTGAGGATAAATTCCTAAATCTGACCCATAACATTAAGGCAAAAGACACACAATTGATGGACGGAATGCAGAACAAATCAAAACATTCTCCCCCAGTCAAGAGATCTGGGTTAAATCCATCCTGGGCTCACGGTGCCACTGGAATCAAGCTATCCTGGCTGAAGAGGGGTGAAACCCCGAAACCGGTCCTAGGATACTTGTTTCTAGTCCAGGGAGGACCTGGCTTGGCAATTCGGGCTGGACTGTTCCCATGAGGCACAGGGTCAAGACTGATTTGCATATGGCCAGGTCTAAACTGGGGTGGCATGGTGAGCAAAAGAATGATGGATTTAACCCAGATCTCTTGACTGGGGGTGAATGTTTTGATTTGTTCTGCATTCCGTCCATCAATTGTGTGTCTTTTGCTTTCTCGCCTTAAGTGCGCCAGGTATGCCCAGACGTGGGTCCTGGGCTCACTGTGCCACTGGAATTAAGCTATCCTGGCTGAAGAGGGGTGAAACCACGAAACCGGTCCTAGGATGCTTGTTTCCGGTCCAGGGAGGACATGGCTTGGCAGTTTGGGCTGGACTGTTCCCATGAGGCACAGGGTCAAGAATGATTTGCATATGGACAGGTCTAAACTGGGGTGGCATGGTGAGCAAAAGAATGATGGATTTAACCCAGATCTCTTGACGGGGGGTGAATGTTTTGATTTGTTCTGCATTCCGTCCATCAATTGTATGTCTTTTGCCATAACATTAAGGGGTATATTCTCAACGATTTGCGATCATTATCGCAAAGCGCGCTTTTTTTTATCGCCGGCTATCCCTGGATTTCCTCACTGTGATAGCGCGGTATTATCAACACGCATCGCAAAGGCGATAGGAAATCCAGCGATAGCGTGTAGAACCAGCAATAGCGTGAGAATTCCAGCGATAAATCAACTGCGCTATTGTCAAGCTTGCTAATAGCCAAGTGTGTACTTAACCTAACAATCCACTTCCCATTGACAAGATGGTTAAGTCATTTTTTTTTCAGGTGTGAGATTCCAGCAATAAGCACGGTTAGCGCAACTTTTCTTATCGCTTCGCGGGCATTGATAATAGAGGGAAGCTGTGTTTGCGACTGTTTCAATGGAGTTTAAGTCAGGAACGCCTACTTTGCATGTCATTAGCGATATATATCGCTGACATGCAAAGTTGAGAACAGACAGCTGCTATCTCAAGGAAACACGCGTCAGCGTGTCCTTGATAATAGAGCGATATTTAAATTGTCGCTTTTTGGCCAAAAACGGCCGCTAAAGCGGTGAAATTGGGCTTGATAATATCCCCCAAAGACTGATGAAGCTTTACTCTCACATAGAATATATTTAAATTTTGACATTTTACCAGTGTTGTGTGAAATTACTACATTCATACATTTAGGAGTAGGGGCAGATTCGTGGGTATCTTTGGTTTGCCTTGTAAAAATGCTATGTGAACACATATACATCAGTCATTTTATAGGAATTTAAGTACATCTTGCAGATAATTTACATGTAAGTAATTTAATCTCAAAAGCAGGATGCTTTTAAAGGTAGGAATGTGGAGAGAACACTCCAATATTAAATATATGAGTAGGCAAAATTATTTTACCAAATTGAGGAAAAAAATGTAAACTCTGTAAATGCACATTTGCATCATATTTTAGAACGAAGCCTTTTCCATCAGGTGGAAATTTCCCCGCATATACATTTCTACATGTGAATACTACTGGAAAGCTTTTGTTAGTGTGGATTACCGGAAGTACTATTTGATTATCATTTGACAATCTTTAGAAAGTCAGATATTTACTCCAAATGTCAGAGCAATGCTGTGGGTCCAATGGGCATATTATCAAGAAACGGCGTTAAAATTATCGCCGCTTTGGCGGCAGAAAACTGCCGCTAAAGCGGCGACAATGGGCTTGATAATATGCCCTTGAGAATTCCCATAGAAGCCCGTGCTCTTGTGTGAACCTGGGCTTCTATTGGAATTCTCTGCGGCATACTATCAAGCCCATTATAGCCGCTTTACCGGCAGTTTTCTGCCGCTAAAGAGGCGAACATTTTAACGCCCTGCTTGATAATATGCCCCCAAATTTCTAACATTTTCCTTGGGTTTTGGAGTTAAACATACATGTGCTTAGCTGTACCTCTTGTTGTTACGGTTGCATTTAGAATGGTTTGTTCCAGTCCCCTTTTTCACAGAAGTATCTCCTGTCCATTGAAGCTATTTCTCCAAGTTTTAATTGGATGACTGAAAGTGAAATTCAAAAATGATACAATGCATAAGCTATCTTCAGGTGACACCCTACGAGATGTTCTAGAATTTGGTAGTCTAGCTGGATAACATCAATTTTGCATGCTTAAGCAAGCACTGACAAAGTCAGTAGGTCTGGCATTGGCTAGTATGAACAGTGCAGTTAGTATTACTCGCTTGCACTGGGTGGAAGATGGAGTGCATCTCCTGGGATCTTGGTGGATTGTCAGTGTGCTCCTTAAGCGTCTTGACAAACAACAGGATGATTCTGGTTGACATCAGATTGGAATCTCCCCTCCAATTGCAATAGGCCTACATCCAGAATAACAACTTTTCTTTTGTAGGACCTTCTCTTTGGAATAAACTTCCTTTGGAATTAAGATGCATCACATTCATCCCCAGTTCCAGAAGAAGCTTAAAACCTGGCTTTTCTTGAATGACTGATCTGGTTCTCTCTGATCTCTCTGCTCCTCCACTGACATTGCAGAGCACCAGGACACTCTTTGGAGTCGCAGCTGCACTTTAGAAATGCCTTTTACATTACATTACATTACAATACAATACATTTTTTTTTTTTAATTATATTTATTTAATCTCTGAAGATACATGATGACATACATAAGTGTACGCCTACAACCCTGGGGCCGGCCGTTTTCTTCCGCAAATCAACACATCATTCCGCCAGCTTATCCCACATCCCGGAGGCCGGGCATCGCTGTGTATTAAAGTAGCCGTGCCTGTAATTCTAACATATATTATATTAGTATGTCATATCTGGTATACATCTCCCCACTGGGGACATACAATTTTTTACTGAACTGAACACACTAACCCAACACCCCCCCTCCCCCCACCCCCGCAGCTTTGAGGCATCCCGGCAGATCCCCCCTCAGTGACATGCTCCTACATTCTGCCAAGTTGTGTATACTCCCCTTAACGGGCTCTCCACTACATGCTAGCCTCATTAGACTAATGTGTATTAGCAATCGACCTTCATGTCCCCTCTTCCCTTCAGACCCTAGCTGATCCAGTTATATCGTTACGCTACACCCAGTAGTGGGTCCCCCAATTGCCGAAAGGTCGTCCCCCAGGCCGCTCACGCAACCACTGCTGTCGGGTCCCTCTCGGTGCCCGTCCCATTTCCCCCCTCCGCTGCTCCTCCTCCCCCTCCAAAGTGCTCTGTCTATAGCCCCCAAAAATTCTTTGGTCGACTGCGCGGCGGGAGCAGCTCACTAAATACCTCTGTTTGCGTACAGCAATATAACACATCCTGGGCCCACTGCGCTACTGTGGGCAGCGGTCCCCTCATCCAGCACATTGCTACCCTACGCTTTGCCATCAACAATCCCATGTCCACCTTTTTTACGCACTGCCCTGGGCAGCTTCTTAGAGTAGCCCAGCAGAGCTACTGCCGGGTCCAGCGTAAATTCCAGATCAACCAGTCCTCCCATCTTTTGAAAAATCGCCTGCCAGAACTTAAAAACCCCAGGGCACGCCCATGCCAAATGTATGAAGTCTGCAGTAGGGTGGTTGCATCTCTCACACTTCGATTCCTCCCGTAGTCCGTACCTGTGCAGTCTGTCCGGCGTATAATATACTCTATTTATATACTTAAAGTGTAACAGTCTGTGCTTGCCATGCAAAGATATTCTACGCGTACCGGCACAGCAGTACGCCCACATTGTGTCGTCAATCACAATGCCTAAATCCCGCTGCCAGGCCAGTCTAGCCTTGGTATAGTGCTGTGTGCTCTGCTCCTGCGATATTTTGTAAAGTTTGGATATCAGCCTACGAGGGCATTTATGTTTAATAATATATGTTAATTCCGGCACCTCCGGAGGTTCGGGCATATCGTCTCCCAGTTGCTGCCACCACGCCCTGCGCACCCTATGAAATTGGAAGCTCTGCAGCTGCGAAGGGGCTTCCGCCCCAGCAGCCACTTCCTCCCACTTTATCGCGGTACCATCCACGAACAGGTCTCCCATCGTGTGCAATCCCAACCCTTGAGGAGCCCGCACCACTCCCCTGTCCCCGCACAGAGGCAGCCAGAGCGCCCATTCTAGCGGCATCGCCGGGGAATATAACAGCGCCCCAGCAGTATGTCGCAATATGCTGTCCCACGCGTGTCTAGTTGAATTAAGGGAATCCAAATATCCTGTCCTTCGGTCAGCCGGCTCAAAGAGGACCGCGGGGAGCGGGAGTGGTGCTGCAAACAACCTCTCTAAGATAAGATATGGGACCGTCTCCTCGCCATGGATCCAACTGTGCGCCTGGGCCCCCTGTGCCACCCGGTAGTACAATTCCATATCTGGTGCCCCAAATCCTCCCATGTGGTAGGGCAGTGTGAGCACTCGCCAACTGACTCGAGCCTGCTTGCCCGCCCATGCTAGTCTCAGCAGGGAGTTATTAAGCCTAGCAAAAAAGGCACGCGGCAGCACCATAGGGATATTAGTAAACAAAAATAAGAAGCGAAGTAACACTACCATTTTCATGATCGATATCCTACCCACCAACGAGAGAGGCAGCCCAATCCAGATCTCTACATCGTCCTCCAGCTTATCAACTGCTCTACCATAGTTTTCCCTAATTATTATTTCATGATCTGTATGGAGCCGTATTCCCAGGTATCTGACCGCTTCATCCGACCATTTGAGCGGGTACTCCATCTCAAAGGGAGCAGTGGACAGAGTCAACGGAAAGGCAATGGACTTATTCCAATTGACCTGTAGTCCAGAAAGCCCCCCAAATTGTACCACCTCTCGCAGAACCGCTGCCAGATTGTTCTCTGGGTCTCGAACATACAGGAGAGTGTCATCTGCATATGTTGATACAACTATCTTGTAAGTGGGGAAGTTCACTCCCCTGAGGCTATGATATTCCCGTAGAGCACAAGCTAAAGGTTCAGCAACCAGGGCATATAGTATGGGCGATAGAGGGCAACCCTGGCGCGTTCCCCTGGATATGTGGATAACTTCCGTAACTCGATCCCCAGTCGTATCCTTGCGCTAGGTGCCTTATACAGTACCCCAATCTTTTGTAGGAAAACCGGACCCAAACCCAATCTAGTCAAGACCTGACGCATAAACGGCCATTCAACGGAATCGAACGCCTTCTCCATATCAAGGAAGACCGCAAGTGCCTCAGTGTCCCGGCAGACATGCTGCATGGTGCCAAACACTGTGCGCAAATTGTAGGTAAGGTTTCTGCCGGGCATGAACCCCGCCTGCTCCGGAGCCACCAGATCCGGTGTCAGCAGTGCAAGACGCGTGGCCAATACTTTCGCAAATATCTTAGTGTCGACATTGAGCAGCGACAACGGCCGGTAGGAACTACACTCCTCCGGGGGCTTACCAGGTTTGGGGATAGCCACTAATATAGCCTCACTCATAGACTTCGGCATTTGGCCCGTAACACACATATCGTCAAACAGCTGCAATATATGCGGGAGCAGGATATCCGTGAAGGTTTTATAAAAAACGACCGTTAGGCCGTCCGTCCCTGGCGCACTATTCGCCCGCATTCCCGCCAGTGCTTCCCGAATTTCATCCTTCTCGATGGGGAGGGCAAGGAATTCCTGACGGGAGTCAGAGAGGAAGGGCAACCGTATGTGATCAAGGTAATCCCGTATTTCCTCATCCATATCCGTCTGTCGCGAAGCATATAGTGCCGCATAATACGACTTAAAGCAAGCCGCTATATCTGCCTCCTCAGTCAATAGGTCCCCCGCGTCTGATCTGATCGCAGTGATATTGGCTTTGCCCCTCCGAGCCTTTAATATATTCGCCAAGACTGAGCCAGGCCTGTCACCTTCTCCGTAGACCCTGGCTGTGGCATACTTCCCCAAGTGCTTCACCTCAGAATCCGCTGCTTCATGGTACTCCTCTAACAGCGCCTTCAACTCTTCGGCAGCCTCGTCTGTCTCGCCTATCAGCTGCCTAGCCTCTACCTCCCCCAGTCTACTCTCTAAGGTCGTTAATCTGCGCCGAATGGCGCGCAGCACCCCTGAGTGTTTAGTCATGGCCACCCCTCTAATATATACCTTAAACGTTTCCCAGACGTCTGAAAGCTATCCACAGAGCCAATATTGGTATCAAAAAACGTTGTTATTGCTTCCGCCAGTTCCTCCTTAAATAGAGGGTCCAAGAGCGAATATGGGGGGAAGCGCCACGTAAATGGCGGGATGATCTTTCGAGGTGTGGCGAGAGTCAGCAATATAGGGGAATGGCCGGACAGGGTCATCGGAAGCACCTGACACATGCGCACCTGCGACATAAGCGACATCGATGCGAACCAGTATTCAATACGAGTGTGTAGGTTATGGTAGGCCGAGTAGTGCGTGTAACCCCCACCTTCGGGTTAAGCGTCCTCCACACATCCGAGAGCGCCATACTAATCATTACCCTATGTAGCATTTTAGCAGCCGCCGCAGGAGCCCTAGCCGGTCCCCCCGATCTGTCCAGGCACGGGTTCAGCACCACATTGAAGTCACCTCCCCACAAAATCTGGGGCGCTGCGCAATCCCTCACAGTCTCGGCCAGTCTGTTGTAAAACTCCGGGCAGTCATAGTTTGGGCCGTAAACATTAACCAACCGCAGATCAAGGCCCCTACCTTGACAGCGCGATAACACATACCTGCCCCCCCCCCCCCATCAGCCGCCACCACCTACGCCGTGTATTCTGACTTAGGATTAAACCAGGTAAGAACTCCTCTAGAATGTGATGTAAATCCAGCCGCATGCGCATTTCCCCGCAGCCCCCCAGTGCTCAGCATGGGGCTCAGGTTCGAGAGATGCGTCTCCTGAAGGAAGGCTACGTCGATTGCGTGCCTGTTAAGATACTGCAGCACCTTCCGCAATTTCCGGTGGTTATTTAAACCTCTGACATTCTAGGTCACCACTCTTATGGAGTCAAGCGACCCCCGTGGGGGTTGTGAACTAGTCATTATTATCCCGCCCGTCATAGAGCGCCTGACCCCCCCCATACATTGTGGACGCTCTCCGTGCAGTAGCATGAGCATCTTCGCGGTCTGCCGGACTAACCTCTGAACAAAGAACAAAACCCCCTTCCCCTCCCCCCTCCCACAGCAGACCTCACTCAACTCGGCCATGCCGCATCCCATTTAGAGATTACCCACACCCCCCTCTTCCCTCCCCCCCAACCAAGCAACCCCTCGAAGTTGTGTTATGCACTCGTAGGCAGAGGTCGCTCCGTACTGAAGTGATAGACAAAATTCACCCAGTACCGAGCCCCGACCTCCGCACGCAGATCAGAAATGTGCGCCCCCCGCTAAGGAAGACGGGAACCACTATATACACCCCTGTTCAGTGTTCACCTTGAACGCGAGGGCATTATGACTGCAGAAGCCCTTCACCAGAAACGTCAGGGCGTCGGTTCCCTTCTGTGCCCATGTGTTGTCTACTTATTGATGTGTGCCCCCCCCCCACAACCCAGTGCCATCGTCTATGCCATGCTCCATGTCCAACCTTACAGTAAACCACCAATGAGCTGTCTCTGCTTACAGTGCGTCTGCATGGTGCCCCCCTTGCCAACTTACCCCAAGCACACCAACCCCCCACCCACACAGATTACATCCCGGACTTGCCACCAGGCTATGCTCAGTCCTGCTGCTCCAGTGCACTCTCCGTCGCATCTTCCCTCGACTGTCGCACTGGGCTCCGCCTCCGTTCTTTGCTCCAGTCTTTCAACGCCTTCTGCAGAGCTTTAGGGTCCAGAAAGATGTGGGTTTTCCCTTGCCTGTTCACACGCAGCTTGGCAGGGTACAGCATCGCGTAGTCTAAGCCCTGTTCCCGCAGCTGCTGTTTGATCGGGATGAACTGCCTTCTGGCCTCCTGAACTCTAGCAGTGAAATCTGGGTACAGCGAGATGGTCGACCCCTCATATGTAAGCGTCTTTTTCTCCCTTGCCACCCGAAGGGCTGCGTCCCTGTCTTGATAGTTCAGGAGCTTCGCGATGATTGGTCGCGGCGGCGCACCTGGGGGGGGCCCGGGTCCTAGGGATCTATGCGCCCTCTCCACCACGAACATGGTCGAAAAAACCTCCGTGCCAAACAGTTCTATCAGTAGTGTTTCCACAAAGCTTTCCATTCTGCCCATGGGCGTCGTCTCCGGCAATCCCGTAATGCGCAGATTGCAGCATTGTGCACGGGCCTCGAGATCCTCAGTTTTATCCTGCAATACCTGCATGAGACGACCCAGTTTCTTGTGTTCAGTATCCAACGAGGTCTGCGCCTCCTCGACCCCTACCAACCTCTGCTCCGTTTGATCCAGTCTCTCCGCATGCTTGTCGATTCGTTCCCTCATGCGGTCCATACGATAGGAGAGGGCATCGATCTTGGCCCCCAAGGAGGTGATGCCGGACTGCAGGCCTTTCTCCATAGGGAGCAGTAAGCTTCGAATGTCCTGTGCGTCATCCGGGGGAGTAATTGTGCCACCTGTAGCTCCCTCTGCCATTTCCTGGGGCTTGGGACGCTTCTGTTCGAAAGTTATTTTCGACTGGGTCCTGTCCGTCTTGCCCATTGTGCTGACGTCCGCCCCTAGGCATCGCCCGTCGCCACCACAGCTGCACCCCAAGGATCCCGGTAATGAAGTTGTCTCGGCGTGGGTGCTTCCCAGGGGCGAACCCTCGCACACGTGCGTCACAGCCAAAGACACCGTGCACGCCGGTGTCCTCTTCAGGGGGACTCAACCACTGCCGCCGTGTTAGTCACTGCTTACACTCTCAAGGTAGCTGTCTCCGGCCCCTCAGGCAGCACCATCCGCAGGGCTGCGACATCATGCCAAACTAGAGCGCGCCCAAACCAGCCTCATCGACCAGAACTATGGCTCAGGCAGCCCACTCCCTCGCACACTCCGGCCGCCTGCTCTCCTGTAAGGCCTCTATCACCTCTCGGGTCAGCCGATCAAATCCGGACCCTCGTCTGCTCCATGCAATTATCGGACGCCGGCACCTTCTTCACCACCCAAGCCTTTCTCGTGCAGCGTGCTCCACCTCTCATTGGTGTCTCCCCCCACGGAGCCCGCGAGTTCCTCAGCCTCACCTCCGGGAGCCCGGCTCGGCCGATCGTTCAGTCTCCTATAGGTTGGTAACGCGGCCTCCGCAACAGCAGAGGACCACTAGGGCTGCTCCTCCCTTCGCCTCCGCGGCTCACACCGCTTGCCTGCCACCGATAGCCCGTAGTGCTGCTGGCCAGTGCGGAGCAACTCAAGCCACTCCGGCGTCTCCTAGTGGGTGCGATTCTGCACCCTGGGGGGCGACGCCGCCTTCCCGCCTCTCTCCCTTCCGCAGACCGCTACCGGGGGTCCGCCATCTTCCTCATCAGCACACTCCTCAGCCGCTGCAGTCTCGAGCACCCCAAGGATGTAGGAATCTGCTCCCTGTGCCACGTAGCAGGTCCCAGCTGGGACGTCCACAGCACCAATCGCACCACTCGGCTCGTAGCAGGACCGCAAGGTCAGACACCGCTCGCCGCTCCGGCACTCCAAGACTGTTGTGCCGCACGTACGGCGACATCGCCTCGTCACCACACCACCCGAGCCCGGGGATTCGCGGCCTCCACTCGCTCGCAATTCAGCCCCGCGATCCAGACTTCTGCCGTGCCCTCAGCTCTCCAAAGTTACCCATCCGGGGCTCTGCATATTCCGCCACCAGTGACACGTCTCCCACTACCACTTCTTGCGGCGCGGGGCAGGATTATTGTAGGATCGTCTCCTCTGCGTGCTGGAGCCCGAGGCTCAAGCCGCCATCATCGTTGTGAGCCAAGCTCCGCCCCCTACATTACAATACATTATCAGTCAGACATGTTCAGGAAGTTGGGAAAGACTGATCCAAGGCAAAGAGAACAGATTTGGGCAGGTATGAGGAAGGGGGCGCTGACATGACGGGCACAGGGGAGGTGAGGATGGAGGTAGAGTGTGAGGTAGAGAGGCACAGTTGGCACAAGAGGAGATAGGAGAGAAGAGAGATGAGACTTGACAAAGAACAGCAGCCACCACAGACATAAGGCTATAGACGAGAGATAATGTGATATAAGCCATAAAAGGAAAAGAAGTGACCGTTCAGGTGGCTCAGTTTGTGAGACACTTGCTTCTCAGATCGTTTGAAGCTAGCAATTCATAAATAAACATGACCAAACCATCTTTTTATCCATCCAAGCCCAACGCATTGAGTACCATTAAAACGGGAAATGCCAACACCTGTAATATACAGGGTTTAGAAACTAGAGCTTGAGTACTAAGCACTATGCAAAACACAGCACATGTTGCTCATTTTATTGGCATGCCATCCATCCCCTCTTCTATTTGAATTCTTTTCTCCCTCCCTTTCATTTGCCCAGTCACTCACTCCTTTGCTCCTGTTCTCTTTTCATTCATCTGGAAATGCTCTATCTTCCAACACTACCTACTATATCATAATATTTCCTTTTCACATTTTAACTACTTTTTCAAAACAGCCTTTGTCCATACACATGCCTTCAAGAGCGCTTCTTTTCTTTCTAAGCAATCTCCTCCTCTGCCTAGTCTCTTTCTTTCAGCCTCAAATTCACGAAATGTGTGTCATGGTGTGATACCGTGCTTAACAAGTTCAGAAGTGTGTTTTAATCAACTGGAATGTTACTGAGACCCTTCCTGAGAGAAGATAGCTCAGTGAGATATTATCTTGCTGTTAAGATGGGTGCACACATATCATATGTGTGTGCAATCTGCTAGTGTCAGACTCAACCATTAATTGTTCCGAAGTAGAACAGCACACAAATTGGCAGAGTCTCCTGTTGAGGGTTATAATAATTAAACCAGTGTTAGAAATGGGGTTTCTGGTTGTCAGTTGGTATGCAACCTGTACAAGCAGGAACCCTCACTCTAGTCAGGGTGAGTAAAGTATACACCAAAGTACTCACTCTGGTAGCTAGGCACAGAGCAGTCAGGCTAAACTAAAGAAGCAATGTGTAAACCATTTAGGCACACATACAGTAACACAGTGAAAACACCACAAAAGGACTTCACACAAGTTTAGAAAAATAGTGAATATTTATGTCATAAAAACAAGACCAAAACAACAAACATCCAACATACATACATCAAGATATCACTTCCAAAAGGTTTAAACAGTTCAGTCCATAGAAAACTATGGATGCATCACTTTTTAGCGTAAAGTACCTGAGATGTTTCAGAATCAAGGACGAAAACAGGCACATAGGAGCTTAGGTGCCGGAAAAGTAAAGCGATGCATTGGTTCCTTACTCTCAGGGAAGGTGATGCATCGGTTACGTGCTCGCAGAGAAAGTGATGCTTCGGTTCCTTACTCCCAGGGGAGGTGATGCGTCGGTTCCTTACTGCTAGGCATGGGAGGTGATGCATTGGTTCCTTACTGCACGTGGAGGTGATGCGTTTATTTCTTACTCCGAGTGGTGGTGATGCATCGTTCTTTACCTGCGAGGGGGAGTGATGCGTCGATTTTCTGGCTACGTGGCCTCAGTTCCTTAATGAAGTCCAGCATTGATGCAGACTCGGGGCACAGGTGCGATGCGTGGAAAATCTGGGCACGTTGGGGTAGATGTGGCAGCGGCAAAACAGGCGATACTTTGATCTTCCACGAGGCAGGTGATGCATTGAATCTTCAGCCACACAGCAGGGCCTGTGTTGAGTTGAAGCGGGTCTCTTTGATGTCGGAGACATGGTGCTAGGGACTTGGGCTGTGACAATTTGTGGGCCGCACAGCAGGTGCTGCATTGATTCTATGGCTGCGACGCAGCGTGGTGTTGGTTTTTTCACCGCACAGCAAGCTTGCAGCAGGGAAAACATGCGCTGAAGACTGGTGCATGGATTTTCTTCTATTCTTTGCATCATAGCCACCTCCAATGGCCCAGAACTAGAATTGGCACCATTTGTCAGGTCAGAACACCCAGCAGAGGAGTTCAGGGGTTGCATATGAAGTCTTTGATGTCCCTGAAACTTCTTAACAGGAGGCAAGCACACAAACCTTGGATAACCTTGGCAAGCAGGATGCAAGAAAGCAAAGTCCAGTCCTTCCAATCTCCAAGACAGAAGCAGAAGGCAGCAGGCCAGCCCAACATAGCAAGAAGCAGAGTGGCAGTTCCCCTCCTACAGCTTCTCCAGCTCTTCTTCATGGCAGAATCTCATCTTAGTCCAGAAGCGTTCTAAAAATGTGGTGTCCGAGGTACAATACCGATACCTCTTTTGGCCTTTGAAGTAGGCACACTTGAAAGGAAAGTCTTTGTACTCCACAAGATCCAGCCTGGCCCTGACTTGGCTCGAGATACACTACAGGGGGGTGGAGACAGCATTGTGTGAGGACAGGCAAAGTCCTATTCAGGTGTCAGTGACAGCTCCTCCCTCCACTCTAGCTCAGGAAGACCCATCAGCCTGGTGATGGACCATCAGGATATGCAAGGCACATCGCAGCTCCCTTTGGGTGACTGTCTAGAGTGAATGCACAAACAGCCGAACTGTCAGTCTAAGCCAGGATTTAATTCCACAGGCAGGCAGAAACATAGAATAGTAAAGCAAGAAAATGCCCACTTTCTAAAAGTGGCATTTTCAAACACACAATCGAACAACCAACTTCACTAAAATATATATTTTAAAATTCTGAGTTCAGAGAACCCAAACTCCAAATCTCCATCTCTTCCCAATGGAAAGTTACACTTGCAAGGGGGTACATGGCAGCTCCAATGATAACCTATGGGAGAGATAGTCCTTGCAATAATGAAAGACAAAATTGACAGTATTTCACTATCAGGACATGTAAAATCCACCTGTGCATGTCCTATCTTTCACCTACACTGCACCCTGCCCATGGGGCAATCTTGGGCCTACCTTAGGGGTGCCTTATACGTAGGAAAAGGGAAGGTTTGGGCCCAGTGACAGTCCTGAGACAGGTTTAAAGGGCTACTCCTGTGTGTTCGCACAATCTGTGCTGCAGGCCCACTAGTAGCACTTGATTTAAAGGCCATGGGCAGACATAGTGCAATTTGCTAGGGACTTACCAGTAAATCAAATATGACAATCATTGATAACCAATCATACTTACAATTTACACAGGGCACACTTGCACTTTAGCACTGATCAGCAGTGGTAAAGTGCCCAGAGCTTGAAAAACCAGCAAAAATGAAATGTCAGAAAAATACAGGAATAAGGCAAACAGTTTGGGGATAATCCTGCAAAAGGACCACCCAGACAGAGAACTGAAATATGCAATGCTTTTTCCAGCCAGGCTGCGTGTGGTGGCCGAGGAGAAGATGTGAGGCTTTGATACATCCGAGGATGTGTGGAGCTGGCAAGATGGCCTGAGACTGGTGCAATACAAAAAATCCCAGGTTAAGAGAAATAGAGGGGGGCCCAGTCAGAAGATTGCCGAGAAACAAGGTATGCCAAGAGAGGGCCCTAGAGATAAGGTGGAACAGATGGGGATGTGCTCTAGTGGCGCCCGTCATTGAGGTGATGGACAGGAGGTGCCCTTACACAAAGGGATGAACACTGGCCCTCAAGATGCCAAGGAGTGATGGACCTACTTGGCTGTACCTTTGAGATAAACACTCCGATGAATGTATGGTAAAGTCACAGAGAAGGGAGGCTGAAAAGTTGATACAGTGGTAACTCCATGTTGAATGCCTTGGGGGGTGGTGATGAGGGTGGATTTGGGGCCACGTTTCTCTCACGTTATGTTGTCCAATTGGGTTCAAAGGCACTCTGCATAGTTAGGGGGGCGGGCAGTTTGTAGTGCGTCGTGCAGGGAGGCAGAGAGGGGGGTTATCATTGCTGGTTTGTGTGTTCCAAGTGCGTGTGATGATTATGTTTCAAGCAGTGATGACAGTCTTTGCATAGGGTAGGGTCCTGCTGAGGGACTTCGCCTCTCCCTCCCTGGTTAAGGGACCAGATGTGATCTTGTTACAAGAGTCACATCTTCAGGGCAAAACCTATGCTGCATTAAATAGATGGTGATACAAGATGGTGGCACACGCTGGCTACACAAGTGGCTCCAGAGGGGTGGGTATCCTTTTGCGTTCCTCGCTCCCGTTCATAATTCAATATATTACACATGATACCCATGAGCGCTTTGTGGCAGTCCCGAGGCACTGGGAAGGACAATTATTTAATATACTCTCACTATATACATATACCCCCAAGACTCCATCCTGAGACCCTACCGGAATTGGGAGCTTTGCTCATTCGGCTCCCTAAAGGCCAACTATTATTTGGTGGGGACTGCAATGCAACCCTCTGTCAGGAAATTGACCCATGGCCTGCCTGGCCACAAGACCAACCTAAAACGGCCCTAACAGACTTTTTACTGACAATGGCCTGGCTGATGTGTGGAGGGCCCACAACCCTATGACTCCCCAATACACTTTTTACTTGGGGGCCCATGGCAGACTGTCTCATACAAACTACATACTCACTTTGGCCCAACATCTCCCCAACTTCCATGAGGCTCATCGCCTTGCCCTGGGGTATATCAGATCAGGGACATCTTAAGGATTTTGGGGGCCCTGGGCCAAAAATATTTTGGGGGCCCCTGTTCAGAACAGCTTTGAATTTATGGTCCAATTTGTGCTCCTGTTTTCCACGCCGTTTCCGCTTCCTCAGCTGCGTTAGCGATCCATTTCACATCATAGGCATTACCCTATATATTCCCGATGTAAACGGACGCGCGCAGCTGACTGCGGTAGGATTGTTTCCTGCTCTGCTACTACGTTTTTAATACTTTTTAAATAGTATACGTGTGGCTGAATTACTCTGTACTTTTTAACAATTTCTCCTACCATTTTTTTAACACAAATTTTATTAGGCATTTCAGATAAAACATTACATGGATAATTGCATATTTAAACAGGTGGTAATTACTAATAAGATAAGAAGTGATGTCCGAGGTACAGCTGTGACAGTGCATAATCTGATGTTGATGATTGCGTATGTTCAAACTTTACATAGTATCCATATTCAAACCCCAGAAGGAGTCAAGTTTATTTCCATTGGGTAATGAACTTATGTGGTGAATGCCTGAAGGGTATTATGTTTGATACCCATTTTAACCCACCCACTCCAATCCACCCCTTGAAACCGAACTCAAAACAACAAAACAGTTGCCGTTGTGATGAAACCTTATTATATCTTGGTAAAGTGTGCCAAGTGACATTCGCATCCAATATTGCTAGGGAGGACAAGGGAGAAGGGGCAAGAGGGAGATCAGGGGCAGGGGAGAAGAGAGGGGGGAAAGAGCAGTCGTCACACAAAAGAAACAACTGCCAAGAGTCCAGCCACTTTGGGGAAAGGGTCAAGTAGCTACCGCACCAACAGTTCATGGAGTCTGAGAATTAACAATTTCTCCTACCTATGCGCACTTGCACTTTACTTTATTCTGTTTGCCTACACCTCCTTAGCTGCTTCGATTCGCATCTCACTTTTCCTCCAGTCCTGGTCCGCCGCGGCTGATACACCAATTGTGTGGAGGGCTGGGGCTACTATCAGGCTCCTCAATTCCGCCACGCAGTTTCCGCTTCCTCAGCTGCGTTAGCGATCCAGTTTGCATCCTAGGCATTAGCCTATATATTCCCGATGCAAACGGACGTGACCAGCGGCTGCGCTTCTGGCGCGCCAAAGGCAAGCCTGTCTGCTCCAGTCAGTGTCCCGTGAGCGTCCGGCGCCAGCCATGCTGCCCAGCTCCCCTCCGGTGAGCTTCTTCCACTATATTACAATAGGGAAATACTGCTTAGCCTTAGGCGGCTACCATTATGTCAGTGTACAGCTGCTGATCCGAGCTTGGAGGAAGACTTTCGATGCAATAAGTGCAACTGGTCTCTCCTCCAGCACAGGAAACTCGCACCCAAGAACCTCCCACGCAACACTAAGTGTAAAAACAATAAGAAAACAGAGGACTTAAAGGCCACCCTTTTAAATTGTCACTCTATGCAAAAGCATGAACCACACATTTATGACCTACTTTTAGACGAACAGCCTGATGTTTCATTTCTTACTGAGACATGGCTGTCTGAAGCCTCCAACCCTACTATCACCTCGGCAATCACTATGAATTATAAAATCCTTAGGAGGGACCGACCGAGTGGGAAGGGGGGGCGGTGTCATAATAATTTACAATCAAGAACTAGACTGCTCTCCCATCCTGATGGAAAACTTCGAGGGCGCAGAGTTCTTAGGCTTCCGCTGTACCTTATTCCCCCATCATAGCATAGCTAGTTTTCTGATTTACAGACCTCCCGGTGCAAATGGAAATTTTAGTACCACGCTTAATACAGCCACCACCTCCCTGGACTTAAAGTACAATAACTGCCTTATTCTGGGAGATTTCAATATACATATGGACAATGGAAAATACCCTCAAACAATTTCCTTGATGGAGACGCAGCAGACCTGCAACATGTTTTCATCTATTTTTCGGCCACCCAGGAGAAGGACCATACCCTAGACCAAATCTTTCACAACTTTGACATATCAGTAAGCCTACCTCTTCCCATTACCTGGTCTGACCACCTCCTATTAAAATTCATCATTCCCAACTCTGACACAGCCCCTCGGGCTAACGCAGGGCAGAGGGTCCCTAATTACAGAACGTTCCATAAAATATCCATCCCGATGTTAGCAGATGCCCTCCGTCGTTCCTCAGCGGAGCTGTCTGGCTGCCCCGACTTGGACACCCTCTCAATAGATTCATGGCTCTGAACCAACATTGGTGCAGCTGTACCGGTTGTTTCCCGCTCCTCAAAGAGGTTGGCCCCACCAGCTCCATGCTTTAACGATTCCCTCAGATCTAGCAAAAGAAATTGTAGAAAAATGGAACGGAAATGGCGTAAATCCTATCTACCTGAGGACAGGAAGCTGTATAAAGACACCTTAAAAGCTCATTACATTATCGTGAAGGCAGCCAAGAAAAACTTCTTTCAAACCAAGATAGAAAATGCTTAAATAAGAGTAAGGAAATCTTTAGCATAGTTAAATCCTTTACCGCCCCGAAAGCCAGCACAAAGGAAGGGCCATGCACGGAAGAATGGTCTAAGCAAATAGCTCAATTCTTCCGCAAAAAGATCTCTGTGATCCAACAAGCCTTTACTAACATCTCAGAGGAAGAACTGATCTTCTACCTTAGTTCTAATAGCAAATTTCACCTCTTGAATCCTCCATCTTTACTAACTTTCCCTGAGTTTCAGCTTGAAGAGTCACTGACCCTTCTCCAAAGCATTAAGTTTGGCTCTCCTACCGACCCATGTCCAGCGAACATCCTGAACCTATTAGCTCCCACCATAAACCCACAGTAAACCAGCTCTTTAATGCTTCCCTCTCCTCAGGCAGCATGCCGAAATTATGGAAGAATGCCAAGATTCTTCCACTGATAAAAAAGGCTAAAGCCAAACCGGCAAAGCCTGCCAACTACAGGCCAATCTCCCGTCTTACGGCCCTCTCCAAAGTATTAGAGAAGCATGTAAACAAGGCCCTCCAAAAACACATTGAAGATGGGCAGCTCCTTCATGAGTCCCAATCCGGTTTTAGGGCTAACTACAGTACAGAGTCCGCTCTACTGGAAGAGACTGAATTTCTCAAGGGTAAGCTGGACCAGGGAGGCAAGGCTGTTCTGATACTGCTTGATCTGTCAGTGGCCTTCGATACGTTCCCACATGAGAGGCTCCTGGAGAGACTCGCTAACATCAGCCTGGGGGGGACCGCCTTAACATGGATGTCATCCTTCTTGGCAAATAGATCTCAGGAAATCTGGCTCCCCCCTTTCTCATCCCCGGTTCCAGCCATGAATGTAGGTGTCCCTCAGGGCTCCATTCTCAGTCCTACTCTTTTTAATATATATCTATCCCAACTTGCATTTCTGATAGGGGAAGAGGGCGCCAAAATAATTTCCTATGCTGATGACACTCAGCTGATTTTTTCATGTGAAAAAGAAACCAACTTTGACGGGGCAACGATTAGGTCTTGCCTCACAAAGGTTTTTAACTGGCTTAAGATCAATCAGCTGAAGTTAAAAGTTGTTTTCTTTGGTAATCCAGAAACGCGTGACTGGAGCTCTTGGTGGCCAAAAGATCTGCCGCCCCCGCCCGGGAAAAAGGAGAAAGTCAAAACCTTAGGAATTGTCATAGACAAGACACTCTCCATGCGCTTTCAAATCCAAAATCTAACTGGCACTTGCTTTGGCATACTCTGGATGCAAAACAAATTCCTGCCACTGTTACTGCTTGAGAGCAGAAAGATTGTGATGCAGTCTCTGGTGACATCAAAGCTTGACTATGTCAACAGCTTGTACCTCGGTCTTCCCAAATCCCTTATCCAGCGCCTACAAGTGGTACAAAACGTGGCGGCCAGAGCCATCCTGAGACCTAAACCCAGATCTAGTATGACCCCTATTCTTAAGTCTCTACACTGGCTCCGCATAAAAGAACAGATCGACTTCAAAGTAATGACCATCTTCTTCGAAGCTTTCCACGGCTTAGGAGCCGGCTACCTAAATAAGCGTGTTAATCGCTACACAACATATAGAAACCCTAGGATCTTCCAATGCCAACTTGGCCATCGTGCCTAAAATATGCTGTGCCCGCACTGGAGGCAGACCCCTCAGCTTTCTAGGTGTAAAATTGTGGAATAGACTCCCTGAGTCTCTGAGACTAACCACAGCCCTACTCACTTTCAGGAAGAACTTTAAATCTGCCTTTTTAATAACTGATGGGTCTTTTACGAACGTTTTCCACCCGCGGTCACGCGCCAGGACACTCTACTCTGAGTAGCTGTGCGCTTTATTAAATACACTATTTCATTTCATTTCATTAGGTCCCTGACAGTGCATAGGAACACTCGTCCAAATTCTAAGGGCCTTATTTATGAGGCCTTGCTTCACTTTTATGCCGACGGTGTGTCACTTTTTATGAAGCACCGGCAGCGTAAACAAGCAGTGGCATAGCCAATAGGTCTCGCTTTTGGGATATTTAGTTATGCAGCACAATATCCTTGGTGCAACAACATCAACTGTTGCATGGCTAAGCACTTATAAGGTCCCAAAGGCGAGACCTATTGGCTATGCCAATGCTTGTTGTTTTTTCTTTTGTTCATGAAAGAAATATTTAATTTTCCTCTTTGTATACCATTTGTATGCCACCATTCAGTGACGTCTTCAGAAACAACATAGAGCACCCACAAAAAATATATTTACAACATTGGTAAATCCATGAAAATGTGTATCTCAGACTGTGTGGATACTGAAAGTGGGGTGGTATGTCTGCCTTTGTACTTCCTGTCTGGGTCGCCAAACACAGCAAATGTACAGGGCAGTAAAAAATACAGTAATGTTCCTTATGCGCTGTATTTTATCTCTTAGCACCAGTGACAATGATTTTTCATTTTCCAAAGACAATCCTCCGCTTTGAGAGTTTGACAATGGAAAATTTAAAAAACAGTGCCGGGTCCATCTTGCTGCAATGGTATAGTGGACGAGCCGGCACTCAGTTATTGCCGCAACTGCTCCTGTCATGTCAGCGAAAACAGTTTTGAAGAGAAAAGTTTGCCTGGTCCACTGCCATTACTAGAGTTTGTGAGTGGCTGGAGCTGAGCCAATGGAGATGTTACCTCCTCCTCCACAGCCGCTTGGGGAACCGCTTGAAAACTGTAAACGGTGAGAAGAGTAAAAGGAAGGTGCCAGCAATCAGGATGAACTTAACTATTAAGAAACGATCACAAGGATAAAATTAAATCAGAGTCCATGTATTCTCTGCACAAGGCGTCAAAGCTAAACAAGCATTGGCCGCGCAGCTGTAAAAGTAACGACGCGCGGCCGTGAAAGTCATCGCGATCACGGTGAAAGCGAAAGTGATCGCGATACTCGCGCTCTGTGCTTGCAAAAATGAAATTCATAAAAACGCGAGTGGTGACGCGTGTGGTGCGCACGCGCGACGGGAAAAAGTGCTGTGCACGTCGCGCGTGCTTGTGTGCGTAATAGCAAGCTGGTGGCCGGCAAGGTAGCACTTTTGAAGCAGCTACTAAATGTCTCGCCAGATCAGCGCTTGCGCTGGCTCAGGCGAGACCTAAAAATAGGCCATGTTGCGCCCTATTTACAAAGTGACGCATCTAGGTAGATGCGTCACTTTGTAAACCCCAGCACCACATTATATCTGTGCCAGGTAAAATGTATGCAGGTTGGGTGTTCCCCCGCAAAAAGCCTCGTAGAAGTGGCGCATTGAAATCTAGGAGAACTCAGTGCGCCAATTCTAGGACGCCATTGCATCAATATCTTACACCTGCCTCACAGCAGGCGTAAGACTAATGCAGGACCTTTCAAATGGGGCTTGCCCCATGTGAAAGGACACATTGCTGGAGTTGCGTCTATTTTCAGACACATCCCAGCAATGCATCTCTTTTGCGCCTACAAATACATCAGAAATACTGACGTATCTGTAACTCCTTGCGACATGATGAGTCATACAGTAAATATTACGCATCCATCATGTCGCAAGGAGGGCGCACTAAGAAGTGATGCATCCCTGCTTTCACACAGCGATGCATCACTTCTCATAAATAAGGCCCTAAATGCGTTTACATCTAATATTCAGGGATGGTTATGTGTATTTTCAACATTGTAACACAGCATTAGCTCACCAATATTACTGCAAATATTCTCTGTGACGCCCTCCCATTTCTTATATGTTAGGCCTTTTTTTTGATGTAAAAGAAACTTTTTTTATGTATATTGCATGAAACATAAAAACAACATTTCTCTGCAAAATGCCTGTACTAGACTTACACATCAGGTACATAAAAATAGATTAAAGGAAAACAGTATTTAAAACAATCTGTTTAAGAAATATTCAAGGTCATTAGGGCAAAACTCTGGAGAACGGAGCTGACTCTGTCAGGGGGCCCCCTGAAAGGCTGGGGCCCTGGGCCAGAGCCCACTTTGCCCATGCATTAAAACGTCTCTGTATCAGATCATTCTCCTGTGTGTGTAACTTATGGACACAACTCACCAGACCAGAATCGTATGAGAGGGAAAAGCCCGTGGTATCTGAAAGTATCCAAAATCCATTCCAAACTTCAGGAATCCACAGGACACTATGTCGCAGAGAATGAGGGAACGGTCGACTCTGCTGTGGTGTTGTGATAGGCTTTCAAAACTGTTATTAGGAGGCAAGGTATTTCACTGATTGCAGGCCAGAAAAAGGCAAAAAGATTTAGGCTAGAAACAGTGGAATGGGAAATTATGCAGTTGGAGACCCGCATGGTCTCAGAGACTGATGAACTGGTAAGGCATACCCTGCCCTTGAAACAAAGGAATTGAAGGACGTGGTTGAAGAGGCAGCTAAGATCCGATATCGCGTGACACAACATTGCCTCTATGAGATAGTGGCAAGAGTAGGTAAGCTTTCAGCATGGCTCGACAAACATGAGGCGATGTCGAGATGGGTATTCGAAGTGCGGGGGCAGAAAATTCCAGGGTACGAGATAGACAGGGCATAGCCATCGCATTTGTGGAATATTATGAACATCTCTATGCCCTAACCACTATTGGGGAGGTGAGGTAAATGCTAGCAGACTTTCAGATGTCGAGCCTCACACTGGAGGACAGGGAACTCCTCAATCAAGAACCAACGGAAAGTGAATTGACTCAGACCATTCTGTGGACTACGCTTGGGAAAGGCCTGGTGTTCTAACGGTCTTCCCATTGAATTGTACCTCCTCACTGCCACTAAGGTAGCACCCTCCTGTCCCGGGAGAGTCTGGATATTGAGGGCCCGATTTACAGAACTAACTTAAGACAAAATCCTAAACTTGCTACCATTTACTCATTTTGGTATTCACAGAAGGCACTTACTCATCAATGAGTAAGGGCCTTCTGTGAATACCAAAATGAGCAAGTGCCTTCTGTGAATACCAAAATGGTAGTAAGTTTAGGATTTTGTCATAAGTTAGTTCTGTGAATCGGGTCCTGAGTGTTTGCCAAGGGATCAAAGAATAGCGAATATTGTGGTGATTTATGAGGAGGGGAAACACCAGAGGAGTGTGAATCATATAGGCTGATTTCATTGTTAAATGCAGAAATTAAAATACTGGCAAAACTACTGGCGACCCGCTTGTATCCTGTCATACGGTTACTGATCTACCCTGATCAGTCTGGCTTTATGCCTGGAAGAAGCACTGCGCTTAACTTAGGACGCTTGCATGGAGTACTGGACAGAGTGCCCACCGTACAGGAAGAAGCGGCGGTGGTGTCGTTGGACATGTGAATGAATTTTGATACAGTGGAGTGGCCATTCATGTTTGCAGTTTTAGAGAGATAGGGATTTGGGCCCCGATATCTGGCTTGAGTGAGACTTCTATATTCTAACCCACTGGCCCAAGTGGCGGTCAACGGGGCTACCTCAAGGATTTTTGCAATGAGGCACGAAACAGGGGTGCCCCCTCTCCCCATTGATCTTTGCGTTAGTACTTGAACCATTGGCTGTATGGTTCAGAAGGGATCCATTGATCAGGGGGTTGTGCTGGTCTGAGGAGTGGAAGGATAGGATCTCCCTCTATGCAGATGATATTCTGTTGTATATTGCGAACCTGAGTGCTATGCTCCACAGACTTCTGCACATATTTAACCCGTATCGTAAATATTCCAGCTACGCCATCAGCTGGGGCAAATCACTAATATATATATTCTGGGGGAACCCCGGTGTCTCCACGGGGGCTGCGCAATAAGGATGGTCTCAGAGGGTTTCTGTTATCTAGGGATATACATGACTATGGGCCTTAAACTCTTTTATGATCAAAATTTGGCCCCCTCACTGAGGCCCCTGAGAAGTGACGCTCAACACTGGGGAAACATACTACTGTCTCTGCTGTGAAGGACATCTCTTTTTAAGATAATGTTCCTACCGCACTTCCTCTATGTTCTCCAGACCACCCCATGTCCGGTGCTGACCATATATTTTCGGTCAGTGGACGCCATAGTCCGTTCGATGTTCTGGGAGGGTCCCCTAGGATTTCTCTACTGAAATTGATGAGAAGCTGGTATAATGGTGGGATGGCGCTTCCGGCGATTCAGAAATACTACTGGGTGGACCTACTCATTGTGATCAATCACTGGTTCCACTTACCCGCTGATTAATCGGCTTACAGAATGGACCGCCGCAACATGCAAACAGGGGGCTATCTCAGGGAGCTATACATAGGGGGTAGGAGTAGCTCACTCTTCAGCCCAACTTTGCTCACAGTGCAGAACTGGCAGGAGGCGTTGGTGACATTGGGTTGGCGGAACAAAATAACCAGAGTGCCCCCATTGTGGGACTCTGCTTCACCAAATGGGACTTGATTGGCATTTCAAAGGTTGGGAATTTATGGGTGGTGGGAGACATGCTTCCCTTCACCAGTCTACAAAGGGACTACCAACTGGCATACTCTGAAGCCTTCTGATATATTTAAGTCAGTCATGTGTTGAAGAGTGTAGTGGCGAAAGGGGAGGAACTCCTAGAATCTTACCCCCTGGCGGATAATCTGCTTGACTACATGGACAAAAAGGCTATATCCTTCACTTATTGTAAACTCATTAATAACTCCTCGAAGCTTTTGTTCACACTTCAGGAACACTGGGATAGAGACACGGGACACTTGGATGACGAACAATGTCAGGAGGCTCTGGCCTCCCCTAGGAAGGTGGCTATTAGACCCCTTTTTAAAATCATAGAACTCAAAATTCTACACAAAACATATCTTGCCTGCACTTCACTAGTTAAAATAGGGAAGTCCGAATCAGTGCTATGCCCGAAGGCAGTGGTCTTCAAACTTCTTAAAGCTGCCCCCACCCGCCCTTGTAAAAAAAAAAGAAAATCCTCAGCTTCCCCCCCTCAATTTTTTCACAATTATTCTTCTAAATTGCCAATGCTTATATATGTCTGAACTTATTTGCACATTGCAGTTAAGCTCTGTTACCCCTTTTTATACATGCTCCCAATCAGGATATAAAGGACAAAAGTTGTTACTGATAGCCCATTACAAGGTGACTTACTGTCAACCAAGGTTTTAACACTTAAAACGAAGCATGAGGCTTCTCTTTGCCAGAGACTGGTGCCTTACTTTGAGATCACTTAAGGCCCCCCAGCCCCCCCCCCCAGTTTGAAGAACTCTGCCCTAAGGGATGTGAGCAGGAGGGTGCCTTTTTCCACATGCTGTGGGAGTGCTCGGCATTACAGCATTCGGAATACATGTAACATAACGGTATCCAAATTTCCAAAATGGTGTCTTCTGAATACATGGGACAAGATAGATCTAAACAGTACGGATCGCCTGTGGGTAACACTAGGATTTATGGTTGCTGAGAGGAACATGGCCAAATTATGGAGGGCCGCATTGACCCTCACACTTAATGAGTGGGAAATGACATGGAGTGGTGCATGCTAGCGGAGACAGCAGTCTATGGGAGCCGAAGTTGGACTAAGGTGTGGGGGAAGTAAAACTCATGCCGTGGGATGATCTGTGCACCGGTGGTGCAATGGCGACCCTTGGGTCGCTCCCGGGGTTTTTGCAATGAAAAGAGATTTTTTTTTTTTTTAAACTGAACGCCTACCCAGAGGAGGCATAGCGAGGAGAAATATCTTTATTTCTCTTCATTTTTACTCTTTCTATTTGTATTACATTCTGAAGTACACATATATAGAGGAAAAAGCTTCCATGGATTGTTTTTGTGCAGGAAGGTGTGCCTTCCTGTACAACAACAATCCTGTCAACAATGCAGACACCCTTGCGCTATGGTGCAAGGGAGTCTGCGTTGATGCTAGGCACCTAATTGTGTACTGGCACAGGCAGAAATGACAGAAATGACAGGAATGCACTGTATCTTGTAAGTAAGGTGCATTTCTGCCCTTTGGACTTAGCGCAGGGCAGCATAGCAAAAAGACTTGCCCTACACCAATTAATTGTAAATGAGGCCTCCAATCTAAGCCATACATACATTTATACTAGCTATACATTACTCGTTGTTTCGAATCTAAGCCATGTTGGTAGTAACTGGTGAGTAGCATATTGTTGTTTAGACTGTGAATCTGTTTGTTTTGAACTATTTTAGGAGGTTTTATTGATAGGACCCTTCTCTTGTAAACACTATTTGACTTTCACTGTGGTTTATGTTTACGGTAGACTGCTCTAATGAAGGGAGCTTTAAATACAGAGTCTATATTCTTGCAAGGGAAGCATTTCTGGTTTTATTCATGCCATCATCAACTGTTAACTACTGAGGTTGCTGGTTACACTACCTTGTTAAAATGCTTTTTATCTTTTTGTTGTGCAATAGGAGCCTACAAACAGACATAAAGAAGGAGGAAGAAGGAAACGAGAGAAACGCAGTACATTCTTATAAAATTGAGAATATTGGATGTGGCAATGTCAATATGAAAACCTTATTCTATGGCAGATGTATTTTATTAGGTCACCTACATATATGCTGATACATATCAAAGTGGCCATATGAAGACCAGTGCCTCATTGAAATGTGCCCACCACAGTTACAAGAGAGAATCACATTGAAAACCAAAATATTTGAGATGATCTGTACCTAATTCCATACACGGAATGACTAGTTTTTCGATGCAAGCATGTGCCATCAAAAGAGGCACCACTATTAGAAGCTTTTTTGATTTTTCTATTTCAAATTCTGCCCTTCCATTTGCATGTTTCAAGTTATTGCAGTAGTGCTTACGTTTAGGGATGTTCAAATTTGATCTAACACAGGTAACACAGAGGTATCCCAAACGTTAACTGCTGACTATTACTAGTGTCCGCCTTTACAGAACTATCAAGAGGTGGCCGAGAAAAAGGGAGGCCCCAAAACACTTGCTCCTCATGCAGTTTCAGAAGGAAAGTTCAGACAGAACTACAGCCAAAACTGCTGAATGGAATTGCACCAAATTTGACAGAAAGCTATTGGGCCTATTTTTGAGCTCCTGTGCGGCGCTGTTGCACCACGCAATGTGGTGCAAGAGAGACACAAATGAAAAATGACATTTATGATGCCACGCAAGGCCACCTTGCATGACCATGTGTGGCTTCATAAATCTCAAGTCATATAGTAATAATCATAGGACAATTTATAAAAGCGAATGGCTACTTCGACAGAAGTGTCTCAGCACTGATAAGGTCTAGCTACCAAGGAAAACAGAAACCTAAGCGGAAACAAGGGATTACATAAAAAGCCATGTTTTAAGATTTTTACCGAATAAAAGCATTGTCTTAGATTGTCTGAGGTGCAGTGGAAGAGAGTTCCAAAGCTTGGCTGCTAGGAAAGTGAAGGTACTACCCGAGCACAAACGTTCCTGACTGTGGTGATCTCAGCCAACAAAGCAGTGGCATAACGAAACTTGAGGGGGCACCCCTGCAAGATACATGGAGGGGCCCAGCTCCAGATTTATTCCGGATCTCTCAGGCCAGAGTACAGTGCTGAGGGTGCCCCATGCAGCTCGGGGGCCCCCCTGCACAGTGGTGGCTGCAGGAGCATGTGTTACACCACTGCAACAAAGCCCCTGAAGACCTCAGGCACCTTGAAGGGAGGTAGGGTTTAATAAAGCAATGAAG
This sequence comes from Triturus cristatus, assembly GCF_964204655.1. Classification (NCBI taxonomy): domain Eukaryota; kingdom Metazoa; phylum Chordata; class Amphibia; order Caudata; family Salamandridae; genus Triturus; species Triturus cristatus. Next base: position 324,134,857 of record NC_140582.1, read on the forward strand.
ATAACTGGCGCCAGATTTGGTAAAAGACCTATTACAGTAGCAGAGAGCCATCTAAGCCCATCTGGGAAAGTTTAACAATTGTTGAGCCACAGAGTTCTGTCAAGGTTGGAGTATCATTAGCCGAGACTGAGAGACTCCCATATATAAAACATTACAGTAATCCAGCTGTGAGATGATTAAGGCCTGGATTACTGTTTTCCTAACGGCTTCAGGCAGAAGCCCAATGATCGTTTCGAGAGATTTTAAAATCCTGTCACACTTGCCTGCTAAGACAGTGATCTGACAGTCAAACATGAAGCCCAGATTTTTAACCTTGGGCTTTGGCACCGGAAGGGAGCCAAGTGATGATGGGCACCATTTGGGAGTCCTGGTATTGGCTTGACCCCCCCAGAATAAGGACCCCAGTCTTGTCTGCATTTAATTTCAGGCAGTTGAGGTCCATCCAGAGGGCCACCTTGGACAGGCAGGTCCTCAAAGAGCTGTAGCTGCATTCTGCAACAGGGTGACAATGAACTGAGTATCATCTGCGTATGATATGATGTCAAACCCATACCGCTTGATGATATTGGCCAGGGGCACATTTAAAGATTGAATAAAGTAGGGCTCAAAGATTAGCCCTGTGGCACCCCCTGCTACAGTGGCAAGACCTCCGATTGAAAAGGTTCCTGCAGGACCTGAAAAGTACGGCCCTGCACAAAAAGAATGCCAGCCATCGCAGGGCCTTGTAACCGACACCATAGCTCCACAAATGCTCCAAAAGATAGTTGTGGGACACAGTGTAGAAGGCCATGCTCAGATCCAGCAGCAATAATGCTGCAGTGTCACCCCTGTCCAGAATCTGGTGCATAGAATCAGAGGCCAGCAGCAGAGCAGATTCTGTGCTGTATCAAAGGCAGAAACCCGACTGTGTTCTATGCAGTAGAACCCTTGTCTCAACACACATTGAAAGTTGATGGTTAACAATTTTTTCCATGACTTATGCTGACAAAGGAAGCAATGAAATTGGCCTTAAGTTCTCAGGTTTCCAAGGATCTAGAGAAGGCTTCTCCAAAAGCAGCAGAACTGAGGCGTGCTTCAGTGGGTGGGAAACTCCGCAGAAGCCAAGGAGATATTAAGATTTCCCAGTACAGGGAGAAACTCCTCAGCTCCCAATTCCAAAATAGATTGAGAAGCCACATCTAGAAGAGAGACAGATTTAATACAGGGATTGTAATTCATCAAGTGCAACAGGTTGCAACTGAAGCAGACAAGAGTCTTCCTGTGATGGTTCAAACCAGACCTGTAAGCCCGGAGCATTTCGAGAAATCTCCGGAAAGGAACAATGCAAGGATGTCACTTTGTCACAAAAAAAAGATGGCAAGAGCATTACATCCCTCCTCAGAGGAAGAACTGTGAACTGAGGACAGAGACTTGACAATAGAAAAAAGTTCTCGTTATTAATTTAGGGCCGCTTCAATTTTATCTGTGTAGAATTCAGGTCTCACTAGTTTAATGCATTTATGAAAGATTTTTAAAGTATGCGATACTTCACCTTGCTAGCCTCATAAAAATCCTCATGCCACGTGCATTCACACTGTTTGTATTGCTTTTTAAGCTAAACTAGTTCATCACTGAACCAGTCTACTGTGGGCTTAGTGCTTCGATCTGCTCTATCGACCACAGGTCCAATTTACAACCTGTTTATTCGCAGTGCAATACAGTTATCAAGAGTAGGGCGACTAATAGCCAAGGCTTTAGTAAAACTGTGCAAATCAAGACGTTGCATTACTTTGAGCCAGGGGGGTGTTTCCATGGGTGTTACGTGGGTATTCACATGCACCATCCATAGTTTTGACACATTCCAAGATTTACAAGAACAGGTAAACCTGGGAATGTGCCAAAATAAAACTCCTCCCTTAGAGAGGCATAACGAGGAACAATATCTTTATTTCTCCTCATTTTTCCTTCTTTCTGCACATAGAAAGACTCTCAGGATTGTTTTTGTGCAGGGAGGTGCCCCATCCAGCAGAAAAACAATTTTGCATGCAACAGAGGCACCCTTAAGCCTTCGCACCATGGAAAGTGAAAAAACCCAACCTATCCCGTGGCCTAGGAGAGCGTTCCTGCTTGATTATTTTGATCAGGTTGTACTTCCAGTCCTTCCCTCAAAGTTCTAGCTTCCATAGGCCTTTTCTGCACACTTCCAACCTAGCCTAGGTCTCAGTCTTTATCTTCTGTTCTGTGATGTCTTTCTATGTAAGATTTTATGAGTAAGCTGACTCTGTATATGGTATACCATTAAGTGGTTATATTGTGCACAGGGTACAGAGCTTCTCACAGAAGTGTACAGGGCTCAATGTAAACTCAAAGTGCTCATTTGTAGTAGTGTGGTTGAGCACCCTCAGGCCTAAGACAGAGGAGTCTAGGACATTTGTTATGCACACAGTGATTAATAAATGACACACAGCGCAAAAAAGAGACCCACACCAATTTTAGAAAAATAAGCTTCTTTCAACATTTATTTTAAGACCAAGATGTCTGCAAAAAGGTAAGCACGTTTTCCAGGGAAAATACTTTATGCTTTAGACACTGTGCAATTTTTAAGCTTTGCAATGTTAACCTATGAGAGGTAAACAAAAATGCAGTTTTTACAGGTAAGTACTCGACTTACAGATTCAGTCTTCATGGCATTTGTTCAGCACCAGGTAGGATTCAAATCAGTTCCAAGAGTGCACCACAAGCGACCCAGGGGCGGCTGGGTGCAGAGGTCTACTTTGAGGTCAGGTGCCAAATGTTAACCAATGGAGACTGGGGTTACTCGAAGTTTCGTTGCTCACAGGTGAGTAAAGCAGTGTCAGAGGTCGATCTCCTGGGGTTAAGGTAAGAACAAAAGGGGCCACAAGGCAACACCAAACTTACACCCTCAGCGGCATAAGGGCGGCTGGGTGAAGAGTGCCAACTCAGCATCAGGCGCCCAATGTTAACCAGTAGGGGAAATCGGTCTTGAAGAAAGCTGCAGGCCTAGAGGCAGGGCAAAGAAAACCCACAGCTGCCAAGGTAAGTAGAGATTCTAGGGGACTTAGAGACATAAATGGTTGAGGTCTCCAAGGCCCAGGGGCTTCGAGTGCAGGGGTGTCCTTAGACTTCAAAAAGCTCTTACCAGGCAGGTCGCGGTCAGGGGGAGACTTCAAGTTGAGGTTGCAGGTGCCAAGGAGGAATCCGGCAGTAGACAGTACATGGTGGAGTCGGGACTCAGAAGAGCTGGGGAAACTTTGCAGGACCAGTGGGCCACTTGTACTCGGGCCGTGGGTGTCGGGTGCAGAGGGGTCGAGTTTGCAGTTCCTCAGGGCAGATTTATTTTTCTTTGCAAATGCTTTCTAATGGACAGGTCCGCTGTCTACAGGAGATCAGAAGTCTTTATTGAAGGTAGGCAGTCCTCCCATTGTTCTTGAGGTTGCTGGTCTGCAGGACGAGTCGCTCTTCTTCAGCGGGGTCTTTGAGGGCTGCAGACAGGCTGTTGGGACTGGGGCCAAGTCAGTTGGTGTCTTCAGTTTTCGCTGCTGCACGGCTCTTCTTCGTAGGTCGTCGAAATCTGATTTCAGGGTCTGGGGGAGCCACCTAAATACTAGATTTAGGGGCATTACAGGGGAGTAACAGGTAGGGACCAATAGGTTCCTTACCTGGGTGTCTACACTCCTGAAGGAGGGGGCATAGCCCCAGCCCTGATTGGATAACTCACACCATCTTTAAGATGGTAGGTACTGAAAAGTGTGCTTTACTTCGCCTCCAGCACCTGAGGGGTGGAGTTGGCGAAGTGGGGCACTCCCCCTATTCTTCCAACATTTTCCTACCGGTTCTCCAGCTAAAAGGGAGGGTTGGAACCGGGGCAGCCATCTGCTGCTAGCAGCAGAGGCTGGAATAGTAGTACAAAGGTGGCCGGCCTTTGAAGCTTCCCTCTCGAGCACTGTGCCCATCCAGGGGCAAGAGGTGTGACACCTGCGCCCAGGATGTGCTTTGTTTCTGGCCTCAGAGAGCAAAGGCTCTCGACCCAGGGGTGCAGAAACATGTCTGTTGGTGGCAGGCTCCCTGAAGCCAGTCAGAGATCAAAGCACGATTGGTAGGTTTTCAGGGGGCACCTCTGAGGTGCCCTCTGAGTACATGTTTTAATAAATCTAACATTAGCATCAGTGTGGGTTTATTCAGAGGAGTGGATTGGTACTAAACATCCCCGTGTTTAGTGAAGCCATCATGGTGCTGTGGAAATCGAGTTTGCAGCCCATGTGCTCTTTAATGCTTCCCTGGCACTTACAATGTTAAAGAATGGACTCAAATATTGTAGGGGCATATCTATGCTGATGCAGATATGCCCACACCTGAGATATAGTGCACCCTGCATTATGGCTTGTAAGGCCTGCTTAAGGGGTGACTTACCTAAACCTTGGGCACTGCTGTTGGACACACACAGTATGACAGGTCGATTTTATCGTTTTTCACTGCACCAAAGCATGCAAGCTGCAGTGGAAGTGGCATGGCCTTGTTGAGGGGTCCCTAAGTGACTCTCTTGAGTCCCAATGCCCTAGGTACCATGGGTATGATGTACTAGGGACGTACAGGGGAGCTGAAGCTGCCAATCATGGTGCAGTTTTAGGAAAAATGCACTGGCACAGGGGACCTGGTTGCCAGGGACCCTATGCACTTAAAATCGAAAACACATAATTTTCCATGCAAAAAGTGTGGGGCTAACCATGTCAAAAGAGACACTTTCTCACAGCAAGTCTTTCCTTCCACTTGCTAGGTTGGCTCATCTCAGATACTCTTACTAATCGTCTACTGACTAGTTGGACTAATGTACTGTCCTATGCAATGATATGCTTCTGCAGAGTATCAATTTATATTTTTATAGTTATCAATACATACATTTGAAAAAAGGAAGGGAAAGGGTGACCTTTTTGATTGTTCAGCACATTGAAAACAATGTTTGCGAGCTAGGATGCTAAAACAATACACATTTGATATTTTACAAGCTATCAGTGTAAAAGTTGCTGATTTAGGCTTGATTATAATTGAACAGATAAGTGCATATGAAATAGATGAGCTGTGGAAAGTTGTTAAGAAAGATTCAAAAATATGTAAGTAAAGCAGCCATTACCTTAGAGATGACCAATATAATACTATAATGAAAGAATTAATCACAAATTTGTTCTTCAAACGGAGGATCAGCTATCAGGTCTACTTTAATGTGACTATAGGTTACACAGTAAATAAAGCACATGTAAACATTATATTCTAAAAGTTGTCCAATCATGTAGTGCCCGGTTTTTACGAAGGATGCTGAGAAGAGTAAATCTGATACCTTGCATTGGTGTTTTTAAGTTTAGGTGATCGAAATAGCATATGTTTAGGAGAATATAGTAAACACGTGCCCTGCAAAAAAGCCTTTGGATGATAACAGAAATTTGTGTGCAGTAGCAAAGCTATCTAACCAAGAATTGCCTTGTCAAATCCTTATGTTAATGAACAATGTGTGAATAAAATGCATACTACCGGGACACTTAAATGGAGGCCTACTAAAGCTTAGCCTAAGTATTGATTGTATCACAACACAGTAGGGCAAAACCATCAGGTTAGGAATGGCATGGGTAGAGAAGGTCTTGTGGATTTTGAAGAGCGAAGGGTAATTGTAAAAAAGAATATGACTCGTTACAACGCGAGTCATTACTTCGCGTGCCATTACAACGCGGTCGTTGCAACGACCGCGTTGTTACCACGCAAAGCCATTACTACGCAAGTCATTACATTGACTTGCAGTAGATGGCGCACTGACATTAGAAATGTATAATTTACTATTCCAACGCCAGCCTACATAATAGTAGGGAAGGTGTTGGAATAGTAAACTATACTATTTCTAATGTTAGCACGCCATCTACTGCAAGTCGATGTAATGACTTGCGAAGTAATGGCTTTGCGTGGTAACAACAAGACTCTTATTTTACTTCATTGTGGTCAGAGTACAGTTTTTTTGTGGAATTTGCTTACAATACGCGTGACTTACCGATCGTGGAGTATGGTGCAAGTATGATCCATACAAGTGGGTCATATCTAAAAAAAACTCCACCTTCTCACTAAATGTAACCTTCCACTTTTCATACTCCTTTTATGGTAACCTTGTCCAGTGTTGACCAGATGTCCCAAAGTTTAGCCATATAGGCTTAGATATTCTTCCTGTGTTGGCCCACAGGGATGATACAGCTAAAGGTCTATTGAAGTTCATTGATCAAAGATTAATCATTCACGGTGTTCCCGCACAACAGGGAATTCCAACTCTGCCATGAATTATGTTAACAGTCGTATCGGAATCACAGGAAGTGACGTATCAATGGTCTTTATATGTTCCCTGCTCAATGAACTGCTTTACCGTATATAATCACAGATTTTAATCCATACTCTGGGGCAGCCATTTATTTAGCCAACAAAACATCAGTCGTACATTTACATTTTTCAATAAAATAATTCAGTCAGTCAGTCAAAATACTTTATTTCATCTTTACAGCCATAAAAGCACAAATTGTTAAAACATTACACAATATTGCAAGAGTTGCAAGACGACAATTATAAACTTATAACAATATATAGAAAAAGTAGTTGGTACCAAGTAAAATGTTATTCTACAGTTCTATAAGGGTTACCAAAAGCCAAGACAATCGTTTAAGATCATAATAATTTTTTTTTACAGTCTGTGCACATAAAAATATAATTTAAAAATAAAATCATTTAAGAACAGATAACTATACAGAGATTTCAGATAATTTCCCCAAGTGAAAGAGATATGATGATTTAGACCATAGTGAATCTAATCGGAGGCCATTATCACATTACTAACAAATTGGTTAGCCTTTATGATGCCTCTACGAATACACCACATCTCAAATAAAAATTTGGAGGTGACGGCTACAATTAATGGGTGCGTTTCGTACTTAAGTAGTCTGAAAACCTCGATGTAGTTACGTATCCCCATGTTCCTACAGAACTGAAGAACCCACTTAGACCTTGCCTTCTTATAAGCAGGACAAAAAATTATAACATGGATTTTGGTTTCTTCTGTTAAGGAGCACCCAGGACAATCTTGTTTAATGGCTCCTTTCCATTTATTTGTGAATGCACGCAACGGGAGCGTCCCGTGTCTGAACTGTATGACTAACGTCTTGGCCATTAGAAGTTGGATACTATCTAAGACCAACTCTAGCTTATATTGATCTTTAATCTCCAGAAACCTGGAAGTCAAAGAGGATGAGTCTGTGCTCTGTAGGATGTGGGCCAATTTATATTCTTTGAAAGCAATACTTAGTGATTTTTTAGAAATCAATGGGCAAGTGTCTTCTGGTGATAGCCACATATTTTCCCTCCCCAGTACGTGGCTTAGATTCCTAATATAGGACAACCAAGGGAGTTTCCTTGCACGCTGGGTGGACATAACATCCTTCAGTTCCTCTCTATAGGGGGCTAACTCCGGCGTGCTCCAGAGACGGCACCAATAGAGAAGGGGACTAGCTGCAATTAAATCGGCAATAGGGGCAACTCCCAAGTCCATCCTAAGAGGGGTTAGAGGAGTGCTTTTTGGAAGTCCCAGCAACTGCCTAATGAAACTATTCTCCGTCGTTGTAAGAGCATTGGACGGGGAATGGCCCCAAAGTTCAGCGCCATATAGCGAAGCTCCCCTCGCTTGAATCTTAAAAATTTCTAATGGTGGGCCTACCGTTTTTTGGGTGCAGCTCTTGTGGAGTTTTAGGATTCCCCCTGTGGACTATATTAATCTTAGATTGGCTTTCTTAACTTGAGTCCCCCAATCCATCTTATCAGTTAAAGTAAGACCCAAATAATCAAAGGTGGACACCCGCTCCAGGGGCCATCCTTCCAATCGAGGATGTGGGCAGTTACTGGTATTGGTGTGGAAAACCATGTATTTAGTTTTCTGGAGATTTATCTCCAGGTCCCTTTTCTTACAAAATGAACTAAATTCATCCAATACCCGCTGCATACCCATAGGTGACTTAGATAAAAGGAGGGTATCGTCAGCAAACAATAGAGCTGTCATTTTACGATTTGCCAACCTAGGGGAATCTATATCCTTAACAGCAAGGAGAATGGTAATTAAACCGTTGAAAAACAGGGAGAAGAGAGTTAGGGCTAGCACGCATCCCTGCCTCACCCCCTTCTCAACGGGGAATGGAGCTGTTAATTCTCCATTCTTGCCGTATTTTATCCTTGCGTAAGTGCCTTCGTGCAGGTGCTTTAGTTTATGGCATAAATATAATGGTACTCCCATATCATGGAGTAGGCCCCAGAGCTGATCATGCCGCACCATGTCAAAGGCAGATTTAAGGTCCACAAAGGTTAAATAAAGACTACCACCCTCCAGTACTACAGTTTTCCAATAGATCAGTTGCAATCTAAATAGCTGATCGATGGTAGAGACTTTAGACCTAAAACCAGCTTGTTAAGTGGTCAATACATTCGTCTCATCCATCCATGATTGTAATCGACCAAGGAGAACACGAGCTAAAATCTTTTGCGTTACATCAATAAGACTGATTGGGCAGTAGTTTGCCGGGTTGTGTGGGGAGTCTTTTTTATAAATTGGAATAATTTCTGCACCAGCCCAAGTGGGAGGGAGCTCCATACCTTGGAGAATGGCGTTAAATGAAATCCATAAGTAGGGTGCCCATACAACTTGGTCATTTCTAAACAAGTCTCCAGGGATCCTATCTAACCCAGGTGCCTTATTTGGCAGTAATTTGGCCAACGCCAAAATTATCTCTGCCAATGTGCAGAGTGGTGTAGCGGTATTGTTAACAGGGATCTGATTAAAACCTATTGCCGTATCACAAATTTCTCTATCACGGGGTTTTGTATATAAAACTTTAAAATGGGATCTCAAGGCTTCTTCTCCTAGATTGGGTTCGATCGCTGAGTTGCCTTTGGACTTTCCTGTTTTAACCAAATTCCAAAAGCCTCTCATATCTCTATCATCTAAAGCTTTTTTAATTGCTTCCCATCTATCGAGGTCCCATGCTGTTTTGGCTTCAGCAAGAGTTTTTTTGTAGTGCGTCCTGACAGCTCTGATACTTGTGCTATCCCCTTCCCTAATCTCTAGAACCAAAGCAGTGTTAGCTTCCCTACATACTTTGTTATACCAGGGATTTTTAGTTTTGGGGAGAGGATTTTTAAGGATTTTATTGGTATAAAAAAACTCTGACAATTTTAAAACCATATCTTGGTGGGTTTTAGCTATCATTAAATGAGTTTCATAGCCACCACTGTTTTGAACAACCGCAAATGCGTATTTCTAAACAAGGGATGATTTGTTCATACATGGAGGACATTTTTTCATCTGATTGTACAAATGTTCCCCAGCGTACTCTTCTGCCATCTTCAGTTGTAATTAAATTAGGGGGACACAGTTCTAATGTTCCCTGAGCTTTTTTAAGCTGAAACCACTCTAAAGCTGAAGCCAATGGATTATGGTCGCTTTCACAGCGTGGCTGGACCAAAAAATTCTTAGACTTATGCCACAACTCAACGTCTACCAAAATATAATCGATTGTTGACGCCTGTCCCATTTTTTCAAAGGTGGGATTACCTGGACTATCAGATGGAAAACGGCCATTACACGCCCTAAGCGAGTGAGTGAGTGTAAGCATATTCATTTGGAGGACAAGGGGGGTCCACCCCCTAGTCGAATAAATATTACATTCTGGTATTCCCAAAACCAAATCTTCCTCATTTGTTATGGAGGATGATATGCCGTTGAGAGGTTCGAAATGGCAATTAAAGTCTCCTCCAATTATTACATGTATTGACTCAGGTAATGTGAAAAGAAAAGAGGCCAAACAATCTAAGGTCTGCGAGGTTTGGCCATATCTCACTGGACGTGAATAAACATTAATAATGGCTAGCTTAGGTAGGGTATCTGAAGAGAGAAGAATACACAAAATATCAGGGGAGGAGGTGTCTACCATCTCAATGGTGCATTCCAGATGGATGCCGATCCAAATACATAGGCCCCCTGAGGGTATCCCCCTAGGCCCTTGGGCGGCTGGTATGCAGTAAGCGACATATCCTAATCTGTACAATGATGTTGTTGCTCAAGTTTCCTGGAAGAGACATATCTCATGGGTATCTATGAAATTTCCCCAATCCCGGAAATCCATTTTTGATATTAAGCCTGCTATATTCCACTATATATAGCAGAAGAACTTGGTGCACTGCATTTTTACTATTTTTTCAGGTTGCAGGGGCAGAAGTTGCTAGGGCAAGAGTTCCTCCTGTTGTCGTGGAGCTAAATATAGGGTCCCCTCCCATCCCTGTGTAGAGCAGGGAAGAGCCTTGGATAGTCTATCAGTCGCTCCCAAGATCCCAGCCACCGGTAAGGCATCTTGGTTTCCCATGGTATGTTGATCAAAGGATTCAATTATTTCATAGTCATGGTACTCATCTGGCTGGTTATCTATGGGGAGTTTGCATTCAACACAGTAATCCAGTCAGTCCACCTGATCTAAAGAGCTGTATCGATTGCTGACAGGAATATTATACGATGGGTTGATTTCAGAACCCCAGCCCATGTTTGGTGGATTGCCTGGCTGGGCTCTCATTTCCCACTTTTTAAACATGCTTCCTATTCTCGCTGGTAGGGGACTAGGGGGATAAAAGTAGCCTAAGGGAAGTGTCTGTATGCCACTAGTTACCCTATGGTGTCCCCACTCAAGAATATGTTGAACTGCCCATCTGTCCCTGAAATTAATCAAGATACAATCTCCCATCATTTCTTTCTGCCTCCAACCAGCTCACCCTACGTGCATATAAAATTTCACTATGTATCTGGGGTGGTAATGGTCCATTTTTATTTAGCCAGTAGATAGTTTTATTCTTTAATTCTAAGTAAGGTTCCACACGACCTGTCTCCAGCTCCGGTACTCCAGCTAAGATAACCACATACGGAGTGGAGGCTAGAGGCAGGTCTATACGTGGCAAAGTAACATTGGTTTCCTTTAAATTGGGTCGGTATAGATTCTGATTATCCCCATTTCTCTTTCTAGAGTGATGATGCTCAGGTGGGCGGTCCAAGGTTAATGCCATAACCCTCAGACCTGAGGCATTAGTTACAACATGAGTCGCTCTTTGATGGGAGGGAGATAAACCCTGGGGTTCTTGGAGTGGATGGATAGGTCCCTTAGGTGCAATTGTTTGGGCTAATGGTTCTTGTTCATCTGGGAAAGATGGCACAGTTGGGGTAGATGGGATCACAGGGATTTGTTGGAGTACGGGGGCATGGACCTGGGGTTTATTGAGATGGATAATATTCAGGACAGTATCGATCTTGCTTACCCAGGAATCTACCAATGAAGATAGTTTATCAATACAGCTGAATACAGCTGCGAGCTCAGATTTTATAAGAAGATCAAAATGAGATTTTAATTCCTTTACCAAATGAGAAACCCAAATTGGTGGCTCCATTACTTCATTGCTATTAGCGCCAACCGTATTACCCAGCTGCAAGTGGTTAGACCCCACCACAGAAGTGTAATTCCCTGCTTTCCCTCCCTTAAGAGTTTTTTGTTTCCTGTAATCACCTTTCCTTGTTCCACCCCCACCCATAGATGTTTCACTGGGAGGCTCCTGCACTGTATTTACTTGTACAAGCGATAAATCTATGGTGGACGGAGAGGCTGTTATTTAAAAAGAACAGGAAGCTACAGACTCCATGGGTGGAGTAAATCTTGGTAATGTCGGTGTTAGGGAGAGGCGTCTCTCAGTGCGTTCAACTTCACTGGAGACGGCTCTTAGCATTTTATCAATCGCTGTAGGTTTAACAATTGGGGTATGCACAAGAGCTCTATGCCTAGTGTTTGGCCTTAAGCCTTTGGCGGGGGAGTATCTTTCCCCATACTTTATTAGTTTTGAGGGCCTCCCTTACCAGATTACAAATAGAAGTTAAAGTTTGTTTAGAAGTTGCCCCTACGTGTTTCCCAAAAGGCTACAATATTTTGATCCCTGAGTTTTATTCAATCAGACCCGCCATACCTCACCCCAGGTCAACAACACACCAACTTGACTAGAATAGACTTACAAACATAACAACTCTCATGGAACAAGGTGTCATGGGGATGGCCCGGCTCAGCCTCGTACAGACTTGGACGGGCTCAGACGGACCCGCCCTTGGCCCGGGCTTAGCCCGGGCGCCCCCCGTGCGCGTCCCGCGCTGAGTGGGGCAAGGCATCGCTTTAAAGCGTGGTGTCAACGCCTCCCCGTGCAGCAGCTGTGGGCAATAAGCAAGGAGCAGTGCACCCTGGGACCACGAGTCCCACCAGGGCAATGCGTCTGAAAGCGGGCGACTCCAACGATGACAACCCAAGCACAACAGAGTCCCGCACAGAGCAGAAAACTGCCTAACATCAACCAGGGGCAAAGAGCAGGTTTTCAAAACGTCTAAAAAACATCTAAATCCGGACCCTGAGCGGTCGCGAAGATTTTAGGCAATTTCCATTAAAATACATAGATAGTGACTAAGGCCAGAAGCAAAGAATGACTTGGGCTAAATGCGAGGTCTCAATGAATTACTGAATGGATTTTTGATCAATTGAGCTTTGGGACTGCAATTGTTCAATGTTCATGTTTTGAGCCAGCCAGGCTCCCTTTTGAGATTCGAAAACTCACCTGCATTTCTGTCGTGGTGGATTTGACAGTGGATATCAGTGTCTTTTCAGAGTAACAAGCATGTGCTTGAGATCAGAGTGCTTGTTCACTCATCTGGCTGGTGTTTGTGTCTAGTTGTCCTCCTGCTGGCTGCAGCATGGACATTCTGCTGAGGAGTCAGTCTTCGGTTGCCCCAGCAGGGAGTAGCTTGCTCCGTAGGCCGTGGCGGAGGTGTTTGTGAGGCCTGCTGTTAGTCGAAGTTTCAAACTAAGGCTGGATTTAACTTTCGCTCAAGCGCCTCTCGGGGTTCGGCTGGAGGGGGGGGGGGGGCGGGGTCATGTGTAGTAAGTTCAATTGCGGGGCGCTGCGTTCGATCAGAGAAGGCAGTCCTGAGATCTGGGCTGTCTTCAAACCCTCCCCATGGGTACGTTTTGGCTGGCACCGGGTAGTTGGCACGGGCTGAGTTTCCCATGGCATCCCTCGGTGCCGGTTCCCTGCCTCGATTAAATATAACTGCAGAGTATTCTTACGTGGGAATCATCCTCCGCGCTCACTTTCTCTATCGTCTCTCGTCTGCCTTGTGTCAAATGTACGCTATCAAGTAATTACACGCTGGGTCTTGGGCGACTTTCACTTGTTACTTTTGTAAGGCAGCCATGTTGTTATGAGCCTGACCTACCGAATGTAATTGGCGACGCTGTTTATCATCAGATGTAATAACTACCCCGTCCAGAGAAGAGATGATGAATGAACTGACGCTAATATTTCATACCGAATTTGGCTGACAGCATGGAAAACCCCACTGGGGGAAATATGGGAACGCATTTTGTTATTCTCACCAACTGAAACGTGTTTCATTTAGGACTTCATGATTATTCATATGTGGATGCTGTGCGACCTTTTTAGGGCCTACAAAGGTTTGACCCTGGTTACTGTGGACTGGGAACGCAAAGAGACTGGTTAGAGGTGATTTATTCTGGGACTGAGAACGTTTTTGGCGGTGTTACAGTAAAAGTAATGCATCAGCGTCAATGGGTTCAGTATGAATCTGAGGAAATGCACTTGAAAGAAAACAAGCCAGAAAAAAAGACCAATGTGGACTCTCCAATGTAGACACTAGGCAGAGCAGTTTTCTAATGTAGTTTGCATTACCTTGTGCGACATTTTACAATAGTTGTCTCAAAAAATGACGACGAATGGACAAAGGCGCCTCTCGCTCAGACCACTGGACCTCGGATTGTATAGCTCCACAGGGCCTGCTCCAAATATCTAAGGGGCATATTAACAAGGAACAGGGAAAATTAACGCTAAGGGCGCTTAGCGTTAATTTTTTTAACGCCCGCTATCGCTGGATAATATTGCCTGGTTATCGCGTTATTAACAACGCTAACCGCCTAGGCGATAAAAAATCCAGCAATAGCGGTATTTTGGGAGGTTATCGCTGGTAATGCAGGATAGGGATATCCTTGTTGATAGCCCATGGTGGACTTAGCCATGTAATCCACCTCCCATTGGATTACATGGCTAAGTCTGAAAATTAGCAGACGTAAAAAAGCAGCGTTAACCGTGGTTAGCGCTGCTTTTTTTGTCTCTAACAGGGTTAGAGTGAAGCTTGATAATAGAAGAAATGTCGCTTAACATTTCTCCTATTATTTTGCTCTGGAACGCCCACTTTGCATCTCATTAGAGATGCAAAGGGAAGCGTAGTGAAAAAGGGTGCTAACATGCGATTTTGCATGTTAGCACCCTGTTGTTGATAGGGCGATATTTTTATCTCTGCTTCTTTGGCTTTAAAGCCAAAAAAGCGGAGATAAAGCCCTTGTTAATATGCCCCTATATGCCCCCCATTTCATAATGCTTTTAAGAAATGCTCGTATGAATGTGTCATTGTACGCTTATGACAATATTGCCATTGACTGCTCCCAACCACAACATTAAACGTTGGTCGACATATACTGTCAGCTGCCCGAAGTTTTGTGCAACTCAGTAAAACAAAGATGGACAGACCTGATAAAATTTGAGTAGGGTGCGTCATCAGTAACACTCATGTTAACTCTGTGCTACTCCATGGGGCTTATTTACAAGCCTCTTGTGCCACTTTTGCGTCATTTTTAACATGGGAAAGGTACGGGTGGCGCAGGGGGCGTACAAATAAGCCCCTATATGTTTAGGTGTACCAAACTGAACAACAATAAAAGGCCTAGTATTCTGCTGTGGGAGTGTCAAGGGGACCGAAGAACCCACAGACCCACCGAAGGAAAGATTTGCACATGTTGTGAGAAAGAGAATGTACCCCTACCCTTGACAAGAGTGAATCTCTTAACATTTCCAGGGTGGGAAAGGGTCAAAGAGGGGTTTGAAAATATCCATTTTCCAAACTCCCTGTTCGAACTCCGCTTTCCCACCTCTTAATTTGGATTTGCTCATGTGGATATTATCCATTCATGAGAAAATATTAGACATGAAAAAATGATTTACAACTGAAGTCGAACTTCCGTGAATACGTTTGTAAAGATGTAAATGTAGCCATTTGCACAAATATACCAGACATATTTACTCAGATTGCTCTGTGAAATAGGCTCCTTGGGGCAGATTTACAAGCCCCTTGCGCCTCTTTTACGCTGCTGTTGTGTCACTTTTGTGACGCAGCGGCGGTGCAAAGCCAGCGTCATGGTGCGGGGTACTTACAACGTGACGCATCTGGGAGATGTGTCATGTTGTAAAGCCCTGCGCCACATGTAGGTATTCCGGCACGGGGGGGGGCGTTCCGGCGCAGGAACGCCTCCTAAAAGTGGATGAGTGAAATCTACAAGATTTCACTCAGCCACTTTTAAGGCCATGCTGCGTCAAAACCCTGCGCCTGCTTGAAGCAGGCGTAAGGATTGACGCAGCATTTTAAAGATAGGGCACCCCCGAGCCTTGCTGTAGCTGCGTCGCGCTTGCGATGCAACTCCAGCAATGTGCCGCCTTTACGGCAGCAGATGCATCACGCATCTGTCCATTTTTGCCCCATGGTGTGCCACATTGTAAATGCGGCACATCCATGGTGGCGGAGCCATGACGCACAATAACTGGCACATCCCTGCTGATATGCAAGGATGCGCCAGTTATTGTAAATCTGCCCCCTTGTTTTTAGCTACATTGGCACCAAAATTTCCCTTCAGAGGGTGCCATTATAGCAAGATAAATAGTGGTGCACATGCAAGATTTTACAAAAGTTAAACAAAGTGCCTATTCACCATTATTGTAAAAACCATGTCCAGTACTCACTGGGTTCACTGAGTCCATTTTGCTAGGGTCTAATCTGACTGAAAAAGGAATAGAAAGAAGAGAAAACAGCATACGTGTAAAATGGCCACGCCCCCTCAACTTTTTCAGAGAAGAAGATTGTCTGTCAGACATGCACATTGGTCCATATTTAAGTTCCCGGTTTGCATTGCTCTTGTTGCAAGAATGACGGAAACCTTAAGTCAGATTTTTGAATCCAGACAAAGCCACTTTGCGTGGCTCCAAATATCTGGAATAATGCACTTCAGCGCTGTTGGAAAACAAGGTCGTATTTGTGAGGCCTGCACAAATAACATGTCCCATTTATCCTTCACTGGGAACCAAACACCCTATTGGAGCGCTTGACTCTCAGAGGGTAGCGTTGCAGAGCAGTCTAAGGCTTACTCAAGGGAGGTGGTGTAGGCTAGTAATCGCCATTTACCAGTACGCAGAAATAACACTCAATAATTGGTTGTCCAATCTGTACTTTGCTAAAAGAAAGAGTACATCTACTCAATACTATGCACCAATTTACAAATATACATAAGCTGTTGGAATTACTTTGTGACATTGCATAACATCTCCACCCCTCCCGCCGGGGGGGTGCGGTCTAGTACCACCACTCCCATGTATGCACATCATCTTGCCCCCTAATGCAGCGGGTTGACACAACCTGGAGCGAGGGCCTTGCCCACTGGCAGCATCCCATTGGCGACTCACCCCATCATCTCAACAAGCATCTAAAATAGGTACCCCTGCCCTATTGACACATAACTCTGACTGAGCATCTCATACTGACCATACAGTATACACCTCAACATCTTAGTGGCTAACAGTCTGGGTTGTTCTTCACCAAACGCAGTAGCAAGAATACATGTTTGGGCATCACTTAGAATGACATTGCTCATCATAGTTGCTAACAGTTAAAATGCATTGCAATTAAAGCCCCTAAAAGGCGTCACAGGTAAAATCACAGGAGTAAGCATATACAGCCAGACACCCTAGCAGAAATGTCCAGCAACATAATCCCACTTTGCTTATGATTCCACCTTACACAGGTACTTCACATTACACATGTGACTTTCAGTCCCTCCAAAAGAAATAACCAGGGTAAATGCACTTCTCGTGTAATTCCACCTCTTCACCTCCCGGGGATGCCCTTCTCCAGACATCCCCAGCACAGCCATCCATACCTTGAGGCAGTCCCTAAAGCACCCCCAGCTGTAGAACAAAAGTTCCATCCCCGGGAATGCTAATAACTGTTGGCTGAGCCCTTGAGGTGTAATTGCTTTGGAGTCCCCAGAGACTCAGGGGGGTGCTTGACTCTTCATGCTGCGGAGACTGTGTAGCTCCTGGAGCTCCCCCTGCACCTTTGCACGCATTTGGCGGTGACCCCGTCTTTCTGGGGTCACCCCACGCAGAGAACCATCCTCTTTTCCTTGCAGGCCGGGCCGGGCCTGCAAGGCATTATGAGGCGAAGCGCTCCACCCTCATGCATATTGTAGTAGCGGCTCCCCCGCTGCTCGGGGAGAGCCACCATGCCCAAGCCGGCGTCCTCACGCCGCATCTGCCCATCGTTGGGGGCCAGGTCCCACCCGGGCCCCATGCATGGCCTGGCAAGTTGTTCCGTGGCTCGGGGAGCCCACCCCCCGCCGCTCTTCGCTTCTCTTCGGGCCCCGGTCCCACCCGGGCACCGCATCTTGCCTCTCGTTGGGGTCCGGTCCCACCCGGACTCCTGCTGCAACCCGGTGAGTCCTTGTGGCAATGGCAGCTCAGGGGGCCCACCCTCGGCTGCTCTGGCCGTTCTGGCTGGCTCCCCGTCCGGTCGCACCCTTCTGTGCGGCCGCGGGGGCCAGCGCTGTTATTCTGGTCTGCCTGCTCCTAGGGGCAGACACAGAGACTCGCACCAGTTTAGCCGGACCTCGAGGGAGTGCGACGGCACTCCACCTGCCTTCCTCCTGCCACCGGGGAATGCAATGGCACTACCCCCTTGTGCAGGGCACACCGGAGCCCAAAGTTGGGATCCAGGGTCCCTCCCCCTTTGGAGGTCTTCACGGGGAGCGCAATGGTGCTCCCCGGCTTCGGCGTCGGTCTTCTGGGCCTGGAGTTGGGGTCCCTGGCCCCCTGGCAGCCTTCACAGGGAGCGCGACAGTGCTCCCCGGCTTCCCTTCATGGTGGCGTGACCTGGAGTTGGGATCCCGGGCCCCAGAGTCCTCTTCTCGGGGGTGCGATGGTACTCCCCGCCCTCCATTCTAGCCGGGGGCCAGGGTGGGCTCCTGGCACCCCATTTGGGTTTCTTCACTCGGCTTCGTGTGGGGGCAGCCCCCGGGACCTGACCCACCCCGGGGGCACCTCTTGGACCGGCAGCGGAGCCCCGAAGTGGTTCTTCATCAGTCCTCACTGAGGTCAAAGGTTGCCTACTTTCTGGGGGGCATATGTCGGCCCCCAAGTGGCCGATTTGCCCCATTTTGGCCTCTTCTTGCTCCGGGTGGTGTGCCCCAGCCACCCTCCTGCACTCAGGGAGGATGAATTCATCAGGGCACGATCTTCACTGGCTCCCTGCACCAGCCTTTCGTCTGGCTCTCCTCCTGGACCTCTCTTCTCCTTGCGCAGAGGCCCAGGCTTCTGCTCACTGGTCCTGGTCTCCCCTTGTGGCACAAGTCAGGGTCCTGGGCCAGTCTGGAGGTTCTTCCTTCAAGCTTCCCATGGCGCCAGGCTCCAGCACCAGTCTTCCTCAGCCGACCACACCCTAGAGAGAGCTCCTCTTCCTGTGCAAACTCTTTTTAAAGAATTTGGAGGGGCTAGCAGGAAGTCTCTGTTTGCCCTATCAAACAGCAACACATCACCTCTCTGCCCCTGCTCCCTCCTGCCCAGGCCTCTGGGTTAGTTCAAAATTGCGTCGTCCAGGGGTCTCCTGCCACATGGTCTCTGAAAGCCCCTTCCCTTGCTTTTTTCTCCCCAGAGCAGCTTGGTGCCTGGCACCAGGTGACAGCTGCTGATGGATAACTGTGTAGCTCCACACATCTTCTCTCCCTTTTGGAGATGAGACCTTAGCCCTTGGAATGCTAGTAGTGAAGGGCTAGGCCTCTGATGCTACAGCTTGGGGAGGAAGTCCGGCAGGGTCAGCCCCAGCCAGGCTTTGGTTATGACCTGACTCAGAGGTATACAACATTTCTGGATAACCCAAAAGCAGTACAGATATGACTTTGTACTCTGCAGAATACTTCTTCTCACCTAAGTTACAGTGGACTTTAGTGCGTGTCTGGAATTTGTAGGCCCTAGGGAAGTGAAACTATCCCATGTGGTCCCCATCCTCATAGGAGAATAATGAAGTGGTCTTTCAGTGAAAATAGTACAGCACACTGACTTTCCCTTACATCTTTCTTTCCATTGTATAAAGCCTATTCCATGTCAGCACCCAGCTCTGCATAATTCCTGCCACACCATTCAATTTGTAGCTGCTCCTGGGCTGCGCACACTAGGAATCTCCCCTGTGCAGCCCTTACACTTGTGCACATGCATGTACACACGTGTCTGCATGTAACCAACCCGGTGCCCCTTACGCCAGCTGCAGCGCAGCGGCCTAGTCTCACCAGGGGGACACCGTTAAAATCCACATGCAGTCTCTTTCATAATGAGTTCACTGTGGGTGAGTCCCAATTTATGAGGCTCTGCCACAGTAAAAGCTCAACAATTAGGTGTTCAAAAAGTGAAAAACCCGGGCGGCTCAGATGGTCAGAACCACCTGCTAACAAGCGCAAATTGCTGAGTTGCGTTACTCTGCCCTGGGAAGGCATTCCATGGGTGTTACTTGGGTGTTCCCATGTAACTTCCATGGTTTTGTTGCAATTCTGGGAATGCGCCAAAAAGATACGCCTTTTCTGGAGAGGCATAACCGAATATCTTTATTTCTCATCATCTCTTTCTATGTGTGCTGCATTATGCCTCTACCTGCACAAAAACAATCCTACATGCAACGCAGGCACCCTTGCACCATGGTGCAAGGGTGCCTGCGTTGGCGCTTGGCATCTCATTGTGCACCAGCGCAATGAGAAAAGTCAGGAATTTGCCATATGCCTTAAATTTAGAGCAATCTTGCCCTTTCCCAGTGACGCAGTGCAGCAAGGTGACTTGCTGCGCTGT
Organism: Triturus cristatus; assembly: GCF_964204655.1. Taxonomy (NCBI): domain Eukaryota; kingdom Metazoa; phylum Chordata; class Amphibia; order Caudata; family Salamandridae; genus Triturus; species Triturus cristatus. The sequence goes on from NC_140582.1 coordinate 324,154,936, forward strand.
GCCACTACCTCCTAAATGTGCAGTTTCCTGGCTGCCTGAGCGGAACTTTGCCAGGCTGTGGATTTCACAGACCTGTGGGCGTAACCTCCTCAGCCTGGTAAAAGTGCCTCAAGTAAGTGTCTGAGCTAACCCCAAACTTTCACTTCTTTTTTTTTCAGTGTGAGTCCCTTGTTTATCAATCTCACTAACACCTGCTTCAAAGTATTGTCATGGCGCTCTTTGTACCTCCCATACACCAGAATGTCATCTTGAAAATACATTACAAATTCAATTCCCTCCAATACCTCCTTCAGTCTCTGAAAACATGCAGCCGCGAGGCTACCTCGAAGGGCAACCTCTTAAATCTGAATGCTCCCAAGGGCATCACAAAGACTTGAGAGCCATGGACGCTCTGTGCAGTTTGACCTGGTGGTATGCCCAAAAAGGTCCATGATGCTGAAAACAGTGACACCCTTGAGCATGGTTAAGGTATAGTAATGTTCGGTAAGTGTTGGTGATCAACCGAGATGTTCTGATAGGGATCCCGAAGATACGACCACATTCTGATTTTGGTTCCCGATCCTTGGGGGCCAGAACAACCAGAGCCATCCACGCTGATAACTCTATCTCCTCAAGAACCCCTACTCACATCAACTTGTCCAGTTTTTCCTTCAGAGGTCCCAACATAAGACTGGGCACCTTCCTTGCTCTATGTATCACTGGTTTAGCGTCTTTTCAAAAAAATGGTTTTATGCTCAAAATCTTTTAACAGACCAAGCTTCTCTCTAAATACCTCTTTGAACTCCATAACAAAACTAGGATCTTTGCCCATGGTGGTTACCATCATTACCTGACTGGGAGAATATGGGTTACGGATTATCCCTAAATTCTGCTGATGCCTCCTCCCTAGTAAGTTGTCTCCTTTTTTGTTTACATAAACTTTGCCTGCAATCTCTCTTTCCTTGAAATTAATTGTCATAACCAGACACCCCAACAAATCAATTTCAGATCCACAATCCGCCAATACAGTGAGATACTTCCCACCCACCCCAATCTTACACTCTGGCATGACCACCTGGCCAGCATCCACCAGGCCTTCTACTGGATTAACTCCTACGAGCACAACTTGTAGGATTGCTTTCTGGCTCATTTGCGGTATTTCAGGCATCTCTGTCACCTCATGTGCCTTACTCATTTTACACATTTGGGCAAAATGTCCTCTTCTTCCGCAGTTGTGACAACTGGATTTCCGGGCATTACAGTTCGGGCTGTTGGACAGATGGAACTAAGTCCAACATTTGAAGCACTTAAATTTGGGGTCTTTACCTTACCCTGAGTTCCCTTTTTGTAGACTTTCACACATGGTTTTTTGCACTGGATATTTCAATGAATGCTCATTCCTACTTTTACCTTCTACCAATGCTGTCAACCTGTCAATGGTGTCTGATGTGCCCAGCTGCGGTCCGTGCAGGTAACAATGGTGGGCGGTGGGGCTGGGTAAGGGGGGATTTCTAGGGGCAATGCTGAGGGAAAATTAAATAAATATTTAATTTCCCCTTGGCATCGTCCCTCGAAATCCCCCCTTATCGCCCACCGCTGTTACCTGCACGGACCGCCCCACCGCTGTTACCTGCACGGACAGCGGCTGTATGTGCCGACCCCCGATCTCCTTAATCCACCGGGAAGTATGTTCTATGCTCTTGATTATATCTATAGCTTCTTTAAGGGTGAAATTCTTGGCCAACAGTTTTTCCTGCCCCCTGGGATCATTGGTGCAATGTGCTAATTGATCCTTGATGAGTGAGTCTAGCAACTTGCTAAATTCACACGTTCGAGCAATACCTTACAGGGAAGCCACGTAGTTTGCTACTCTCTCATCCTTGGCCTGGTACGAATTGAAAGATTTGCGTCTCTCCATTAAACATTCAATCTTGTCCCAATGTGCTTCTCTAACATCAAGACGGACAAATGCTAGAGATCTCTGGCTCCACCCTCTCTATTGCATATAGCTAATTAATCAAGGCTATCATACATATTGCGTCCCTCCATGCCTAAGTTATGCAACAGTGTTCCTTGTTTACTTGCTGTGGTATACTTTTCACCTCCAATGGATATCAGATAAAAATAAAAATAAAACGCTTCCCTTTCATCCTTAGCACTAGGGGCTCACCAGAGTAAGACAGAAATTGCAGAGGCTGGGACATGCTTGCAACTGCCATGTTATCAACCTGTGGGAAACAAATCAAAACAAATAACCAAAGAAACAGGCAGACAAATAACAAATCAAAATTAAAAGCTAAATGAATAAATGAACCCGGTGTTGATATTCTCTAAGCTGTTCTTTGATCCTATATGAAAAGAGTGAAGAAAAATTCATCCAGAGAAGTCAACCACTGTTCTCCATATGTAGTTTCTGAGGTAGTCAGGTATTAACTGACAGGGAAAATTCCTATCCATTTTCGCTCGGGAGCCCGGACCATGTGACCTGCCTCGCTTCCAGCTCCCGGAAGTCCCGACCTCACCGGAGGCTTCGGCTCCTGTACCGCCGGCATTGTGCATCCTATTACGGCGCATACGGCACGGAGGTTCCCGCTCCGCAATTTTTACAGCCTACACCAGTAACTCGGCTCCGATTAGCACCCGGGAGTTTTACTCCTCTGCCGTCCTCCGGTCTCGACTCGGACCGTTATTTCTCTCCCGCATTGGCGCTTCGGCCCTCCAGGTGCGGACCTCGGACGCCCCTCCTAAGCCTCCTTCGTGCGTGTGCCTCAGCACCTGAGGCTCCTCGGCCCCTCATTCTGTCTACTTGTGGCTAATACGCTAACTTCCCAGGCACCCTTACCATCGCCTTGTCCTGAAGAGATCCCACTATCCGTATGGGGATCGAAACGTCGTCGACCTACTTCTCTAAACTCAAAACCTTACTGTATATCTGTTTTCTGAGTGTGAGATGTTGATCTGACTTTTACGTATTTGCACTGTTCATTCAAAAGTCACCTTTTTAAGTCACCAGCCTGGGTTAAGGAAATCGGCTGATTTCCCTTCTAACCTCCTCACGGCTAGCTCACTCATTGTGTTATTTATTACGTTTTCGAATAATCACCATAAAAACCTTTTTTCATCACATAAATTGTTCATTCTCTTGAATTCCAATTCCTTATTGTAGTAATTGTGATATTTATTTTTACTCCTCTTGATTGGGACCACTGTTACTTGAAAATAGGGAAAATTCCTCAACACTGTGTGCAGGTCTGCCCTCACCAGAAAAAGAACCGTGCTCAGATTTGTCCTTGCTGCCAGTTTGGCACTTCACCCTCTATGCTTCACCCTCTATTGTCATTTCCGGCTCGTTGCCACATAGTCTGCTTGTTCTCGCAAGGCTAGCTGTCTGCCAGACACCTCTTAGACTTATTGCCCCTGCGATAGTCACACCCACCATGGTTGCATGGCACAGTTGTGGTGGCAGCAGCAGCCTAGTCTTCCAATCCCATGTGACTAACTGCCTGCCAATGCTGGGCCACTCTGAAATGTGCGAAACAAAGCCTTGCGCGCAGCGCGATGTGGTGAAAGCAGCAGCCTAGTCAGCAATTTAGTCTTCCAACCTCTCCCTGCCAAAGATGCTAAGCAATGGTCACGTCACAAAGCTTCCTGCTAATGCCGGCTAGCAATGGTCATGCCCCTTGCATTGAACGTGATGCGAGGAGCTGCGATCACATGAAGCAATCGCTTTTTGAGCAGGCAGTTGGTATGCTGAGGTTATTTGCAACCTCACATGTTCTGGTAAGCAAACACACTCACTCAAAATTTGTAGAATATGTTCAGGTGCTGTCAGCAGTACGAAATCCGTCAGTCTTCAGCACACCAGGGGTTTTGGTTTGTAAACAGACTTTGTTCATGCTGGGTTCTCAGATTTCAAGAGGGGTGTTAGTGGATACCTCTGCCCTTCACAGGTTCTCTTCGCTTTTCGCCAATGTTAAGTTGAGACACCACTCCCAAGTTAGGTTATGATCTTCATTTTCACCAACGTACGGCACAGCTTTGACCACCTCCCTCTCTAAGCTCTTTTCTCTTCAACCGCCCGACTTCTCTTATCCCCATGGTATCCACTAACCAGTGGAATCTAGAATGTTCAGGTAAAGCCAATCAGAGCTTGAGTTACATCAGAGTGGATGTCCTAAAGTAACAAAAGAGTACCTGTGGGAGCCTGCAGCCAGTGTAAGGACACTGTCCACAGGAAGTTGTACTTGGTCCATGCTCCACGCCATGGACAGGCAGAGAAGCCTCGGGAGGAAGCTACGGCAAGGAGGAGCTGCTGACCAATGATAAGTAAAGAAACGGAAGTGACCTGGGAGCCAACCAATGGTAAGAAGAGGTAAGTAATGTGCGGGCTCTAAGCTAATTTTAAGATTTTTTTTTAGAACAGTAGCTTTTGTAGACAGCGAATGCCTGCTGTAGGTGAAACCTAAAAAAAAGAAAGAGAGTGGGAGGACTAGTGAGAGAGAGAGACAGACAGACAAAGAGGATGTGTGTGTGTTTGTGGTTGTTTCTCCCCTGAAACTGTTATTTGGTAGCTGGAGTTTGAAGTAGAGAGATATTTTGACAGGAGAGGCTGGGTTAAAAGGAACTCCATATATATTTACATTTGAGCCCTGCAGCCCTTCTGACAAGTATTGCATGATGGCAATGGGGATCTAAAGAGACAGGACAGTTAATGCTCTACCTTTCTACAGCATTGGCCAGCACCGAGACTACAGAGATTACTTCAGTGCAAGCACCAAGGAGTGAGAAAGGATATCCGGTTTCCTGCTTGAAGGACTGAAAGCAAAATGACTATTATAGCGGACCTGAAAATCAGTGGAGTGAAAAGGACTTATCCAAGCAACTCAAAATCAGTGGAAGGAAAATTGGTTGCTTGTTTACATAAAATGTTTTACGAAAATGGCTTGGACCAGTGGCAAATGCTGCTCATCATTGTGGCAAAATCATGGATCTGACTTGTTTGTAGGTCAGTTTAAAAAAATATATATATATTTATTGGTTAAAGGCATTTTAATGGCAAACAAAATTATGCATCTGTACTGCGATTCTATCACACTGAGGTCCTGTACCCTGGGTTAATCATTTAAAATCATCAGATGGTTTTCATAGCGTGGTCTATAAAATAAGCCTTCATATGGGTGATCAAATCGGTAGGAGAATCAGAGTTCCCAGGCAGCCATTGCTCAAGTTTGTCAAACAATCACGTTCTTCAGTCGACCGATGGATAGGGGTATCAATCAACAAATCGGGTCAAGATGTCACTCCAATGTCTCAGGTCTTCTTCCGGTTTAGTATCAGTGAATATCAGTGAGAACACATTTCATACGGGTCCCTTCCACTAGCATCGATTCACCAGCCACATTTTTTCCATGATTTAGTAAAGGGCCTGATTATTGTAGTCAATGAATCATTTTCAGCCTTTTTGCTAATAGTAGATAAAGGACTATACATTAAAGTGTATATGTCCATTTTTGTTGCAGGGTATGGACTCAATAAGCAGTATTTCAATGTATGCATGATTATGAGACATGCTGTTCCCCTTAATACCCTTAAACTATTTCCCCCTCTACCTCCATAACTGGACCCACAAAATGTGTAGTAGCACTAGCAGGTCAGCTTTCTAGTATCAGTATATCGGGCAGCCTCACAACCTTGCAGGATAAATCCCACTCAGCAATGAAGGGGTAAGATATATTCAGTACCTTATATTGTGTTAGTATACAACTTGTATAACTTGTGGGGGCATATCAACAAGGGCCTTATCTCCGCTTTTTTGGCTTTAAAAGCCAAAAAAGCGGAGATAAAACTATCGCCCTATTTACAATTGGGTGCTAACATGCATTAGCGCATGTTAGCACCTGTTTTCCCAACGCCTCGCTTTGCATCTCTAATGAGATACAAAGGGGGCATCACTGGGCAATACTGCATGTAAATTATCACTGATGTGCACATCGCGATATTTACAAGGAGGCCCACGCATTTTAGCAGATATTAGTTTTTGGCGAAAACCGCGGTTTGCGCCAAAAACTAACGTCTGCTAAAATGCTGACTTACGTATACTTAACATTGGGGGTGGATTATGCTGATATGACCACAGGGTCGTATCAGCAAGGTTATCACCGTTTTCCATGGAACATCGCAGGAAAACCAGCGTTGTTCCATGGAAAACACCACTATCGCTGGAATAATTATCGCCATTGCACTATGCGTTGTTAATACAGCGCTAGCATGGCGATAATTTCCAGCGATAGCTGGCGGAAAAAAAAATTCACGCTATGCGCGAACAGCGATAATTATCGCTGCCGCTTGATAATATGCCCCGTGGATTTTTTAGTATACGCTAACAATCTGAGCCACTCGCTGTCTTTCAAATGCACTCCAACATCCACCTCCCATCTGTCACTGATACGCAGAGGCAATAATGTTCACTTAATACTCCTCTATAATATTAATCATTGTGACTCCCTCCGTCAGTGGGACCATTCCAGCCAACATTGTTGAGTCTGGCACTCTACCCAGTAAACTCCACCATGTAACTCTTTCACCCTTTTTTATCTTGTTATTGATTAGGAATTGGACTGTTCGGATGCTAACGCGAGCTTTTGGCCTCGTCAAAAATAAAAAAAGAGTCATTCAAATAAGTTGTTTAGTGTCTGGAAATCTCCCCCAGTCCACCCCTTGGCTTGATGTCCTAATGCAATTTGGAAAATGCCAGGGGGCATATTTATTATTATGTCATGCGTGCCAGCACAGCAAGCCACCTTGCTGCATGATAGGAAAAGGGCAGAATGCGCAGTATTTAACATAACATTTATTTAACACAAAATAAATATGGGGCAGAATAACACAATGCAGCCCTGGGGTAGAGTAACGCAATGCAGCTATTTGTGCTGTGTTGCAGTACCCTGGATTTATCAAGCAACTGAGGGCCACGGGGTGGGGTGGGGGGAGTGGGGGCGGCTTGCATAGCTTGTTAAATCTAAGTTATGAGTTGTGACGCTCTTGCACCCTGATGCACGGCGCAAGGGTGAAGCACCTCATCGAGACTGGAATGGGCCTTGTTTCATTACTGTCCGAATCGTCCAGTTCCTGATTTTCCAAGTCATGGCTTCCCCAGGGACATGACCCAGCAGCTAAATGGCATGGCAGTATGGCAAATGGCTAATAAAAGTTGCTGCCGGTCAGTATACTCTTCCAACCATGCAAGTAAATGTTGAATTTGCGAGGCTAGGTAGTAGCACTAGGGAGAGCCAACTCTCCCTTCTCATAGGAGAGTTTAAGACCCTCATTACTAATTCAGTGCTAAGTTCAGGGCAAACCTGCTGAAATATATCGGGGGAACAAGGGCCTGTGTGTATAGTTTAATTCTAGTTTGAGTTATAGTCCATAATAAGACAGGTAATGTAGAATCAATTGTCTAGTACACTAATCAGTCCAACTCCTGCATCACACCTTAAAAGATGTACAAACATCTCAGGACTATGAGCATCTTTGCTAATGCTACATGACCCATTACCTAAAGAGGACGTTTTCTCCAGAAAATGATCCGGAAGTCTATAAAATCCACTACTATGCCTACGTTCATAGCAGGATACGACTACCTGTCATGGGTAACCTGATTACAAAGTATTTCAATATTTTAGGTTACCATTGTATTCACAGCTCTTCCTTTTTTGCAGTTTTCTATAACGTGAACTCGGGCCAAGGGCATTGGAGCACTTTCACACGAGCACCAGCTACAGCAGATCAGATTCATTTTTAGTTCGAGCCTAGGTAGCGCTTGCGCTGTCTCTTTGAGATATGCGGTATTCACTCTGTGCTTCCTACCTGTCCATTGCCTTTTTATTTGTCCCTTTGATTGCTGTTCAAAAATGCTTGCTTGCTAGTGGTTAATTCTTCCTCTTTGTCCCTCCTTTTTGTGTTTGGTTCCTCCAAAAGAGCCCTGTCCAATTACTGTTAACATTACACTTCTGTGTTTATGTGTTCATTTAGGGGACTACTTTTTTCTTTGATTTCCCCTTGTGTCACTGTTTGCCCCTCTTCGGTGGTTCAGCTTTGTTGCCCATCACTTAATCTCCCCATCCCGTTAAAATACCTAGATGAAATATCTTACGCTTCAAACGCTGTTATAGAAATCACCTCTTTAATTTTCTCTAACTTCTCTAACTTCAAGGTGCGAGGATTTCACCCAAACCCCTGCTGCCTAGCTTCTTGTTGCTTTAGCAAGCAGTGATCACCAGATCTTCAGCAGCCCAATCTTGCAGCACAGTTAAGGGCAAGGTTTGGGAAACTCCAGTTGCATTTTCTCTGACGCTTGTTTATATATTGTGAATTCAAGTGACCCGAAGGCGTTGGAGTGCTTTACATGAGCCCTTGATACATTACACAATGTCAGATACATTTTTGGGGGCTTTTTTTATAGAACGCAAACTCATTTGGCCCAAAGGCATTGAAGCGCTTTAAAAAAGCACCAGTTTCATTACACAAGGTCAGGTTAATTTTGGGGTTTTTAGGTGCGCTGAGATTAAGTGATGCTAACGCTGCCCCTGTTTATTCATAATTTCCCCTCTACCCATTTCGGTGGGTAATTTAGGGAGATTAGCCCATCTCAGAAATCTTTAACACTATTCGGATCCAGAATCATAAATTGTGAGTGTTCGGAGTCTCTCCCTTGTCATTTATTATAGCATTATGCTCAGCATGGTCTCATTCACATAGTTAAGGGACCAGGGCACCAGTCGCGGGTACATGAAGGTAGATGGTGTTCACCCACTAATTTCACAGCTGTCTACTCTGCCAAGAAGTTGGGCCCCACTGAAATATGCTGAACTCATCTTGGCGTCATTTTCAGATACCCGGACACATTCAACAGTGCCTGCTTTCATTCCGAGCAACAACGTCCAGTCAGAAAGGGAGCTTTGTTATTTTAAATTCCAGCTGGGCCCAAAATAAAGGTACAAGTTAAGGGGCCATCAGGCCTCCTTTTGTTTGAGCATCCTGCCTCCGAGCTATCTGGAGCCCCACACCCAGATGCAAATTTAGTCAAGGAGAAATAAATGCACACATATTGTTATCACTTCACAAGTATTTAAGAGAGGCATGGTTTTGACTTTGTTCAGTCCCTGTATATAAGAGATATACATGCACTGTAAGAATGTCAGCTGCGTTAGTCAGCCCCTTTATTTACACAAATAACAATTTAAAAACCACTATTTTGTTTTACTTTTTTTATAGCGCTACGCATCCCAATGCAGGGTGTCAGAGTGGTTTATATAACACATACACATTATATGATAATACATCATGTAAGTGTCTAAATCAAAGTACAGGATGTGTTTTATAAGAAAGTGAGAGCTACTAGGTGTGGGAGTAACATGCCCTTTATAGCTCACTTTGCTATATTAGAAGGATTACAATATATGAACCACAAGTAGCAAAAGGATCTCTATTAAAAGCAGTAACCCACATAACTTACTTATCTATATAAAATAAAAAATCTGCCATCTGCATGTTAAATGATGTGCTTAGCAAGAGACATATTAACACTCTATGCTACGTTGATTCAAAACTGGGACTAGACAAAACACAGATCTCTCCAATAAACGTGTTAACCTCCGGATTTATCTTACCACTATTATTATTCCCTGAGATTTACTGGCCCCAGAAAGATCTCTGCAGAAGGTGCCTTAACCTCATAAGAGTTTCTAAAATGCAGACTTAGCAACTAATAGAGTAGAACAGATTCACTAGAATGCAGGGGTCTCCAACCTTTTGTGTAGTGAGAGCTACTTCTGTTCAGTGAAAATCATCGTGAGCTACTAAACCCCAAGCAACTCGCGCATTTTTCCGAGAGACCTCCCACGCCCAGTTTCATTGACGTTAAGCCTAATTTCTTCAGAGCCCATACTGTGGTTTGAACACAATACTTAAGAGTTCCCTCTCAAAGGATTCTTTTTGTGCAAGAAGGTGCCCCTTCCTGCACAAAAACAATTACGTCTGCAACGCAGGCACCCTTGCACCACAGCACACGGTGCCTGTGTTGGCGCTAGGCAGCAGTTTGTGTGCCAGTGCAGGGAAAGGAATGCGTCATATAATGTTAAATACAGCGCATTCCTGCACCTTAGCTTAGCGCAGCAAGGTGGCTTGCTGCCCTATGTGAAAGTTTGCTAAATATGCCCCCCAGAATAAGGTACTATAGCGCTAAACAGCATCATGAGAACTGTCACAGGACTCACAACGGTATGCATGCAGGATCTCGCCATTCACTCTTTAGTGTTGTGTTTGCAGGCCACAATGTACATACAAGCATCAGTCTCCTCCCTTACATGCACAGCCAGCATAAACTGTCCACTCTCCCCAGGACTGGACTGGACATAGCTTGTCTTAAAAAGAATCACCACACAGAATTTATTACCTCTGCTTGACTAAATGGGATTCCCTGAGCTGTCGTCTTGCGCAGCCTTTTATATTTTCAAAAACAATAAAAATAATGTTCAGTTTTGGAAAACAAGATCTGCTGCTCAATATTGAGCAACTGACCATCTAGTTTTCTCCTTGAAACTGTGTTGATTGATTGTCCGGCTTTGTGAGGTATATTAGTGGCATGGTGGGGCAGGAGCTGTTGAGGCTGGAATGTAACCCCAAAGTGATGGAATTGGGTCGAACTACTAAAGAACACTGTACTGACGGTTTTAACATTTCATATATTTGCACTTTAAAACGCCAGAAAAAGTGATTAGCCCAGAATCAAGTATTTATGATGAAATTACCCCAGGTTTGCATTCGCAAAGAGGTCAGCAATTAAGCCACTCCACACGTCACTTCCGCACATATAACCACTACTACAACTACATCCACTCCTGCTGGGTAACTGCATAAAAACACGTATAAATAAAACAAAGGATTTTGTGGATATTTCTGTGCTGCACTTTGGTTTGTTCACTGTAAGTCAAACACCCAGCAGAATATAAGACGGACATTTGTGGGTTACAACTGTTGATCTCAGCAAGGCATGGAGCGTGTTTAAGTGGGGAAAAACACTAACTTTGGGTGAGGATATAGGGAACAGACTCCGGTTCCCGCTGCCCTGCAGTGAATTGCTTGGTAACCTTAAGCCGGTCACCTGCGCTCCTCTGGTCTTAGTTTACCCAGCAGCCATTGGCTAATAATGACACCTGGATGTGTGAACTAGTCTTCAGGGCAGCGATACTATTGTTCTGGAATTCTTTCCCAGTGTGGACAAAAGGAACAAGAACTTCCCAAACTGGGGAGCCCCAACTGAGAATTCGACCCCCTACTCATCCCTCCCACCAAAGAGTGTACTGACTGCCCGAGGCTGTCCTGATGGCTTAGCTTAGCGAGCCTTAGTGGCCTGGTCAAGTCCTCACACGTAGCAACACCCCCTCTGCACTGTAATTGGCAGGCCTTGTATGTTACATGGATGCTGTCTGAAGATGGCAGAGACACATTTCCATTTTAAATATTAACTTTACTATCTCATCTGCACAGAAAAAAGAAAAATGTAATTAAGGCTAGCTGCACATTTGCTCGCGGCACATTCTGTCAATGAACCTGCCACATTTAAATGTAAAAACTTAAATGTGAATGCCTGTTTCTTAGCTTTTCACTTATTTTTTTCTTACCAGCATGTTTCAGTACTTTTACGATTTATGTTTGCACCCAACTCATCGATACTTTACTGTCCTCAAAAGATGTCACGCCGAGTTGGCCCTATCATCCTTCAAACCAGTAACTAAATGACAAGCCCTTCCTGACACTGACAATTCTCGTCCTCTGATGTTCCCAATCGGTAGGTAGCCCATTTGCTGCAGGGAGAGCCGAGCTGACCCAGCCTCCACCTCCCCGTCAGTGTGTGGTCCATGCCACTCCCGAGCCGTGCTCCTCTATGAGCTCTCAACTCAAACACATGACTTGACAGACCTCTCTGCTCTGCTCTAATCTCAATTCACCACGCATCTGAGAGGAAAGGGCGGGCAAACTGTGTTAGAGTCGATCCGTCCCTAAATAGACTTTGTACTTCTGTGTTGCCAAAGCTGACTGTGAGGTGTCACTCCTACCCCCTCCCCACACACGCTCCCTGAGCCGATAACTTTTGTAATTCACTTACATTTTTTGGGGTGTTAACTGTAACCCAGCACTAAATTTTACTCCAAGCCGGTATATTTATTATTAGCCGTTTTATCGAATTTAGCAACACTATTAATTTCTCCTGGCCTAACATGTCCGTTTGAAAGCAATCACTTCGACAATATGCATTCTAACTCAGGCCTGTTCTATGAAGGAGGGGTTGATGGCCGAGGTTGGAGGGGGGTCGGGGGGAGGTAAAGTGGAGGCAGTTCATTAAGAAGTGATTTTACAGGTTCAAGCCGAGTAAAGTTTATTCAGCTTGACGCATTTCTACCAAGGCCATCTTTGTCAAAAGATATAACCATGATTGAAGTAAGGGTGACTTATGAACCCCACATCATCATAAGAGAAAATATACTACATACATTTACTGCAGCGTTTACTAAATGCATGGTGTACTTCATGCAAAATATCGTACTTTCTTTATGAGCACAATATTAGTATATACACATGGTGAAATAAAAAAAATTAAACCTACCGAAAGGTTTCAATTAGATATTTGTGAACAATGGACTTAACACCCAGCATGAGAGATACCGAAGGAAGTACTTTGTTACGGCACCCAGCCACAAAGTCATGCCCAATCGGATAGTGCATGCTTTGGGCCGTTGACTAAATCACACAAAATTGCAGATAGCCATCTCATTACAAAACCACCATTAGGTGCAGTCTGCTATAACATACCAAGTGGAAATCGATAATGTGCACAAAATTAGCGAGTGCTTCTGACTACCTGGCACCAGCATGCTCGCAGAATAAACACTTATCACTCCAATTTACATAATGGGAAGTACCATCGCCCAGTGGCAATGAAGTGAAGTGAGAGAATAATATGTACATACAGTTGACAAGTGGCACAGAAAAACAAACATATAGTGACATACATTCACCTTTAGCTGTTAAAGGCGCATCACGGGTTTTTTTTTTCTTTCATCCTGTTGCCAGTTTACAGCCAGGATCACGAGATAACGATAACTGGAATAGTAGGCTAAATAACTACTGTCCCCAGGGAGATAGAGGGGAGGGGAAGCCGGAGGAAGTGGCAGAATGAGAAGTGGAATGTGCGGAGAATGGGGCCATCACAGAGTAACAGCTTTTTGTGAAAAAATGGCAGCAGCTGCAAATTCGAACGTGTTGTGCTTTTTACATGCAGTCCACTGTAATTATAATTAAAGACTTCAGAATTGTTCTGGGTGCGCTCCCAAGCTGGCCTACCTACTGCTCTGTTGAAGGTAAGGTGGCAGGCTGTACTGCTGAAAAGGGAAGATGGCGCGAATCCCTGCAGTTCGATTCTACTTGCGCGACTGGCAAACAGCTGCTTACCCTGCCTCGCCTAATGCAGCTCCGCACTAGCACCCTCCGCACTCGTGACTCTCACTATGAGCGCGGTGCCCATGAGGAAAAGGCAGGAGGCGCATAGATGCCTGGTCACGAGGTATAAGAAGACGCTGATCTGCTTAGGAAGGAGAGGCACGTCATCCTCTTCGGCCTGCCCTGCCCAACCCTAGCTAAGCTCAAAGCCAATTTGAGCAGCTGGTTTGGGTGAGGGCGGGCAACAGAGTCTGCATACAGCCTAAAAAGCCCAAATAACACTAAAGGGCTACTAAATTCAGCCGTAAGCATCACAAACTACTCACAGGGTCTCGGCGAGCTACCGGTAGCTCACGATCGACCGGTTGGAGACTCCTGCTATAATGTTTCCCCTTGTTGCCAAGTTCTTTGTGGTGGAGTTTAAAAAAAAAACTTTAAATTGAGGCCTAGATTTTGTGTCAGAGTTGCATCACTTTTTTGGCACAGCCCAGTGTAGGCACAACCCAGTGTGGTGTTGCTATGCCTGACCCGACATGTGACGTCAGAGTCAGGCATGGCAGGAAAAGGAAGTGAGGGGCGGAAAAGGAGGGGCAGTAGTAGAGAAAGGAAGAATGAGGAATAAAGACGTGTCTGCTTCTGGCTGTGTGTCGTTTTATTATTGCCTGCACAACAGGAAACCTAGCGACGAGGGTGTGATACGTGGACACCCTCTCACCCTGCATTTGCCAATGACGCTACTGCAGTGCTTGCTGCTGGACCCCACCAGCACCCTCGCCATTACTCCCGGACCTCGTTGCGGTCTTGAAAGTGCGCCCGCACACACTGGCCCGGTTGTTCTGCGCCCCTGCAGCTCCCTCACTACCATTAAAGGTACAGACATTGCGGCAGTGTCCCCACTCCCACCTGCGAAACGTCATCTTCTGCGTGCCTCTGCAGTGCCAGTGCTCCCAGCACGGTCCTGGTAGAGCCCGCATAAGGCCACAAGGTGCGCGCATGTGCACAGACGTCTTGCCGAGCCCAGGAGCACCGGAGCACAAGGCCTGGGCCACACTGCCAAAACAATCCAGGCTGCTGCTAAAGACTGCCGAATAACTAAATGCCAGCTGAGTTGGGGTAAGCCCTGCTGCCAAATACCTGAGGCCAGCACACGTCTCTTCTACCCGGCGGCCATTTTAGAGTCAGGTACTTGTCATTGCAGAGCCCCGGGCATCATTTCAGCGGCCATTTTAGTCAGGCAGATGGAAAGCCCTGCTGATCCCGCCAAAGGATTAATTTGCAATATCCCCCTGCACGCTACTACTACTCATTGCGCCTCTGCACTACCAGACGCCAACTGCCTACTGAGCCAGAAAGAGTGAGTGAGGTCAGTTGCGCATCGTCATGTCCATGCCCCCAGATTCCTCGCAGAATGCGCAACCAGGTCCAGCGCGGATTACACAGCCTAGACCAGTGATGATAGGAGCATCGTTCCTGCGCCCTCCTGAACTCCTGATGCTGACGTCTAGAAATAGCATGGGTCCTAAGTGGCAAAGATGGCTTGAGGACTTCGAGGACTTCATGAAAGGATCACAGGTCATTGACCCTGGCCAACAACTGATCGCTTTGCTCAATCTAGTGGGCAAGGACATCGGACAAATTATCAAAGAACTGCCACCGACCGTCTCTGCTTCTTTTGAAGATGTAAGAGAAGCGCTAAACAGAAAATTCATCCACAAGCGGAATCTTGACAATGAACGTTACACCTTCAATCTAGGGTCGCAAGAGAAGGATGAATCAATGAGCGACTTCATTTCACACCTCAAGCGTTTAGCTAGCTATTGTGAATTTGACAATTTTAGCCCTGAAGATGCACTACGTCTACGAATCATAGAAGGGTGCCAGTCGGAGTCATTGCGTCGTCGCTTATTGAAGAAGCACTATTCTCTAGACGACATCGAGGAACTCATGCGAATAAATGACCGGGCTGAAGAACATGCAAAAAAGATTAGACTCTAGCAACACGGAGAAACGAGAGCAAGCTTTCCGATTACATTCCCAAACAGACTCAAGACGCCAATTGGACCATCGGAATCCTTCTAAATCCACTGATCAAACTCACAATGGAAGCAAGAACAGCAGCACTCAGAAGCAACCACTACAGTGCTACCGCTGCGGTCAAGACTATCCCCATACAGGTCCATGTCCAGCCATGGGGCAACAGTGTCACCAATGTAGGAAAGACAATCATTTCAAAACAATGTGCCAAACCTATCGCAAGAAGTCCGGGCCGATTAAACGAACCACAGGTCCCCATCACCATGCGAGAGCAGTGGAAGAGAGAAGGGACCGATCAACGAGCTCATCAAGATCCAGTGCTCGATCACACTGTTCATACCGATCTCGACGATCGTCATCAAGAGAATCGTCAGCCCTCACTCCCATATCACAAGACAGTGATGAGTACGTATGCACGGTAGCAGACCTGGACCGACTGAGGAAATACCCCAGGCTACACATTCAGATGGGAAACCAACCTGCAAAGTTTGTTCTCGATACTGGAGCGTCACTTAACTACATATGCATGACCGAATACAAGAGGATGAACCCGAAACCAAAACTAGAGCCAGCTGCTGTGCATGTTTACACGTGGATATCCAAAGAACCGCTGCCGTGTCTGGGACAATTTCGCACATCTCTGACAAACAAAGCCAGGACAGTTCACGCGCATGTCCATGTCATAGAAGGCTCCGAAGCGGCTGACTGTCTTCTCAGTCTACCCACAGCAGAACGGCTGAAGCTAGTAGTAATTCTGTACAAGGTCGACGATGCGCTTGACATCATCAGCAAGTTCCCGAAACTATTCTCCGGCCTAGGAAAGTTAGCTCACTTCAAAGTCCGATTGCATATCAATGAACAAGTGACACCTGGGGCCCAACACCATCGGAAAGTACCTTTTCACCTCCAGTAAGCGGTTGATGAAGAGCTGCAGGATTTGCTGAAAGCAGACATCATAGAGAGGTCAACAGGACCTACTCCATGGGTGTCACCAGTGGTGGTTGTGCCCAAACGAGAACAGGAAAACAAAGTGCGTCTATGTGTGGACATGCGAGACCCAAATACAGCCATCGAACAGGAGCGGCATCCAGGACCCCATATCAACGACATGATTACTCGCCTGAATGGAGCGAAAGTCTTTTCCAAATTAGACCTGAACAAGGGGGATCATCAGCTGGAGCTCCACGAAAAATCTAGATACATCACCACTTTCACTACGCACCAGGGACTCTTCAGATACAAGCGTTTCAATTTTGGAATCTCCTCGGCAGCGGAAATATTTCAAGAGGCAGTGCGGCGTGTTATTCAGCACGTTCCAAACTCATTCAATTACAGCGACACATCTTGGTCTTCGCCGAAACTCGCAAAGAACATGACAAAGCACTGGACCGGGTGTGTCATGCTCTTCTCAATGCCAACTTCACAATTAACAGTGACAAGTTGGAATTTCACAAGTCGACTCTAAAATTCTATGGCCACATCTTTTCCAAAGACGGAATGCGACCAGACCCATAAAAAGTATCTGCATTATCTGACACACCACGCCCCCAGGATGTCAGCGATATACGATCTTTCCTAGGTTTGGCTAGCTACTGTGCTGGCTATATAAAAGACTATGCTACCATCAGTTACCCACTGCGGGGGGTAGACCTGGAAGTGAGATATCGGATAGGGCATGGGCTGAGGTGCTGGAACGGGCGTGGAAGAGCACCAGAAATGCTCGATTTCAACTGGTTCACTTTTACATTTTACACCATGCCTACCTCACACCGGCCAAACTTAAAACATACTTCAATACGGATACAGATGAATGTCCACGGTGTCGGAGGGAGGGGCGGACTTCCCGCACATGATCTGGGATTGCCCACTACTAACAAGTTATTGGACCGAGGCGGTCGCACTGTTGAATGCTGTGACGGACAGAGAACTGTAGCTGGCTATGGGGTCTTGTATACTGCATTGGTTTCCCCATATGGCTAAAACTAAGGTTACTAGTAAGTTTATAGATATGGGGCTAGTATTGGCCAAAAGGGAAATCATGATGCATTGGAAAGCGAGGGGGGGCCCTGGAGTAGCTAGATGGAAGTTGGAGTTCATCAAATGGGCGGAATGTGATGGGATAGTTCGATTACAGCTTGCAAAGAGAATGGGGAGCGAGAAGGCGTTGGAAGCAGCTAAGGCATGTGAACATTTAGTGGGACTATAGAAAGACCCAGACACGGATAGCGAGAATGACACTGAGCCGGGCGTGCCGGACATAGTGTAGCATATTTAAATAACAACAAGAGCACCCATAGGAGGTCAACCAGGGACCCTGGGAATTACGTAATTACAAACAACAATAGTCCCTTGGAAAGAAGGAATGGAAAATGTATCACACTTAGTATTTTAAAACATATAGGGTGTTTACAAGTGTCGACGGCGTTTCGATCCTATTAAAAGAATATAAGGATCATCATCAGGACAACAATAATTATGCCTGTACAATATAACCTGAATAGCCTTGAAGGAAAAGGGGGAGGGAAAAGAAGAAAAGATATCAATTAGGACAATAGTTAATCAAGAAGGACATGATTTAAAAAGGACAAGGTTTAAAAAGGTCTGAACAATAGCAATTCCGTACGTCATCATATACCAAGAAAGGAGGAATGCAATAAAGCAGAAGGCATGGAATAGCGTAATGACATTAATTCACATGCATCAACCAATCATTGGGTTATCAATTGTATTGCAGAGTATAGTACGTGGCAACGTGTAGCAAGGAGCAATACCCTTTAGTAACCATGCCATTCAATGAAGTAGCGATTAATGGTGCAACGGTCAATAAGCTTAAAGTGACTATCTTGATACATGGAGAAGGTGTTAAGACGATCTGTTGTGCTAGGAAGGAGGAATACTGACATATGTCATCATATAACAAAGGAAGAGGAGAGGAATGCAGTAACATCGTAGGCATAGAATTGCGTAGTGACATAATTCCACATGCATCAACCAACTCATTTCACTGAATTAACAATATTATTGCAGAGCATAGTATGTAGCAACTTGTGGCAAGGAGCAATACCCGTAAGTGAACATGCCTGTCAATGAGAGAGCGAGTGCAACGGGCAATAAGCTTAGAGTGAGCTTGTGACATACTAAATATATGGCGAAGGTGTTACGACAATCTGTAGTGCTAGGAGGAGAGTCGAATAGTGATAAGTAGCGGGACGGAAGAAACAAGTAATAGCTAGTGCGGCCGGTGCGTGAAACTTACCGCAGAAGCGGTGGATCCAGGGCGTTGTCTGTGTGTGAAAAAGGGGCAGACAACGTCCTCGTCCTCGGCTTGTGTCCCACTTTGTAAATCTTCTTGATATCTCTGTTTTATTATTATATTAGTAAAATTCATGACCATTGTCCGGCTGGACAAGTCTCTAAAAATAAGTACTGACCGGGCCCTTATTTATTGCTTTTTCCATTCCTTCTTTCCTAGGGACTATTGTTAAAGGACATAGTGTAGTGACATAATAACATGCAGCTGAAGTGGGACGAACACACCAGGAGCACACATGATGGGCGATCCTGGAGTGACAGCCCGCACATACTCACTTTATTTGGCTAAGGGATATCGCCAACTATGCAAAGCCAAGGGTTATTGATGGTATAGCTTAATACTGCAGTGGCATGTCTGGGGAGAGGGTGGAGGGAGGAGGGTCGGGAGTTTGTTAGATTAGGAAAGTTAGGATAATAGATATAGGTATATTTTGAGAATTTTATTGAGCAGTGAAGGCTGTTTCCCGGTAAACATGATTAATAATTCTGTATAATTCCTTTCAATACGCTATTTTGTGATATCATACTGGTGTGTGTAGTGAGACTGAACCGCAGACTGTAGAATTGTATGACCGTAACGATCATTGAAGGGGAACCACTGGGAGAGGGCTTGGATACGCAATTATTGTTTGTGAACCATAAACCTAATAAAGTTTGTTTAAAAAAAAAAATCAGTTACCCACTGCTGGAACTCAAGAAACAAGGTCAAAGTTTCCACTGGTCAGCCAAGTGCGAGCACACCTTCAGCCAAATCAAAACAGCCGTGAGTGCGGTTGGCAACCTGGCATACTTTAATCCTCGGAAAAAGACAGAAATTACAGTTGATGCAAGCCCTGTAGGACTTGGAGCCATTCTCGCCCAGTACAATGATGAAGGAGACCCGCTCCACATCGTGGCATATGCTAGTCGCAGTCTTACTGACACTGAGAAGGCTTATTTGCAGCCTGAAAAAGAGAGCCTGGCAGTTGTGTGGGCATGCAAGCATTTCCATCTGTTTGTCTATGGGAAACACTTCACACTAATCACTGATCATCAGGCCTTGCTCACAATCTTTGGAAATCCCCGTGCGAAGATGCCACCATGGATCGAAAGGTGGGGGGTTCGCCTCCAAGACTATAAGCACACCATCATTCACAAACCGGGGAAGGCGGAGAACCCGGCAGACTACATATCGCGACATCCCCAAGTCTCGACGCGATCAAGATGCTCACTGACAGAAGAATATCTCAAATTTGTCATCGATCAAGCACGACCACCCGCTCTTCCGCTAGAAACCATCATAGAAGCCACTGCCAAGGATGCCACGCTCCAGAACATCATGCATCGCATCCACACGGGCTCGTGGAGACACCTGGAAAATAAACTGAAGGATGAAACTGTCAACATGCAGGAACTTGTATCATTCCAACATGTCAAAGACAATCTCACGATCAGTGCTAACGGACTGCTACTGAGAGACAGGAGAATCGTCATTCCCCAACAACTGAGGCAAGGAGTTGTTTACCTAGCTCATGAAGGACACAGAGGTGTGGTGGCAACAAAGAAAGCCATACGGGAGCGTGTCTGGTTCCCGTCCCTTGACCTCATGGTAGAAGCTACACTTCAAGACTGCCCTCAATGCCAACTAGTAGGGCGTGGAGAACCACACTCCCCGCTTCAAATGTTTGAACTCCCAGATAATGTGTGGCAACAAGTCTCCATTGACTTCTTCGGCCCACTGAAGGTTGGAAAATACATCATTGTCATCATGGATGAGTACTCCAGATTCCCTATTGTGCAACAAGTCTCATCCACAATGGCGGCCGCTGTTTTACCAGTCATCGACGAAGCGTTTGCTGCATGGGGAATCCCGACAGTAGTGAAAACGGTCAATGGGCCACACTTTAATGGGCATGAGTTTACAGATTTCACGAGCCATCTAAACTTCAGACACAGGAAGATCACTCCCATGTGACTTCAAGTCAATGGAATGGTCGAAAGATTCATGGCCACCGTGAAGAAAACGATACAACAAGCCGAGCTGACTCAACGTGACATTCAACCAGCGCTCAATGAAGTATTACGAGCATACAGGACCACACCACATCATACCACTAACAAGTGCCCGGCCACTCTGATGCTCGGAAGAACCCCACGCACCAGTATACCAACTACTTATATCGTCATACAGTCCAACTCCCCGACTGTGGATCACGAGGCATTAGTGAACCTCAACAGGACTAAGAAGGCAAAAATTAAAGAATACGCAGACAATCGTCGACACGCCAAGGAATCCGACATTCAAGAAGGAGATTGGGTGTTGGTCAGACATGAGCAAAAGCTTAAGGCGGACAGTTGTTTCTGCACTCAACCACTACAAGTGATATGGCTGAAAGGAACTAGGATCACGGCTATCTCTGAGACCAAGAGAACTACACAAAATGTGTCACACTTCAAGAAATGCAATCCTGCAGTGTACACCCGAACGGAAGGACCAGAATGGGGCACGGACGGATCAAGCCGAGAAGCTGCAGATCAAGAAGAACCCCGAACAACAGTGAATCAGTGAATCAGCGTGAGCCAAGAGTGGAGCGTCCCTCTCGTCGATCACAGAGGACCATCAGGAGACCTGTCCGGCTCATTGAAGAACTCTGAGGAAGTAATCATAGTACACTTAACATTAAAAAAGGGGGAGATGTAGTGTCGCTATGCCTGACCTGACATGTGACGTCAGGGTCAGGCATGGCAGGAAAAGGAAGTGAGGGGCGGAAAAGGAGGGGCAGTAGTAGAGAAAGGATGAACGAGGAATAAAGACGTGTTTGCTTCTGGCTGTGTGTCGTTTCATTATTGCCAGGAAACCCAGAATCAAAATCGAATTTGTTAAATACTGTAATGCGCTTATTTGCACTCATAATAGAGCAGCTAAACATATGTTTGAAGTCTTAAGATTTGATGTCACTTCTTATGATGCCACCTCCTGTGAGGTCACTTCCTGTGATGCCACGTGCTATGCCATGCTCCATGATGTCATGCACCATGATGTCACATGCATACTGCCTAACTTGGGTCGTCCCCCCACTTCTTTTTTTAGGACTTGTGCCCTGGACAGGCGAAGTGCAGCAGCAATTTGCAAACATGCCAGTTCTGCGTCTTTATATCCACTATCACATGTACAATGCCACTTTAAGTGTCAAAAGCATTGCACACATCAAGACAACATCCCTGTGTATTCATTCAACAGTTAAACTCAGTTCCAGAGTCCTTGCTTTAAGTGTTCTGTACAGTGGCGTAGCTAGGGGGGGCGGTGGGGGCGGTCCGCCCCAGGCGGAACTATTTTGGGGGAGGACAAAGGCATTCAGATAAGGCTCGGCTTGCTTTCGTGGACGTTCGTGGACGGGCAGAGAAGGAATAGGAGTCGGGCAATGTCCTCTTCTTTTTTGTGCTGGCAGCTGCCCCCCCTCTCTTCCTATTATTCCCTCTCTTCCTGTCTTGCTCCTCATTTACTGAAAACCGTAGCTTGAAGAAACGGTTCACAACCTCTCTTTCCTTCTTTCATTTAGTTGCTTCCCTGTGAAATGGATCCAAAAAAGAAAAACACGCTTGCGGGAAATGACCTTTTTCTGAGATTTTTCTATTCCAAAGTGCAGCAGGATGGAGAGAAATAGAAGGTTTTAAATATGAAAAATAAATACACAACTAAATAAAGCAAGACAGAGTAGGTGCAAGGTGGCCAGATTGGTTTTATTCACATCCAAACATATCAGCCTCACTTTACAGAGTTTGCTAGTGAAGCGCTACTTTTGTTTTCTCGTCTTTCTTTGAACAGCATTGTTGTCCCCAGGTGGGGAAGTGCAACCATTCCTGGATGTACTGCAATACCTGGTTGATGGATGGATTGGAAAACAAAATGCGTACCATGGCTCTGTTTATGGATGTGGCCTTTTTAAACCATACTGCTTACGTTTATTAAAGATATAAGCAATGGACATTGAAACGGTTCCCTTCAGGGCCCTCTAGTCATGTCCTTAATTTTTCAGGTAAAACCACTCGCTGATTTCTGAATAGTGAGTGAGAGATCGATAAGGTAACCATGTTGTTTCTGCTTACATTTCACATGCTTTACTTAATCTTGCATTCCCTATGAGTGGTTGTTTTTACTTTTTTTTTAGGCAGCATATTACTCTTATCAAGTGCATAATTTGAATTGAGCCACATCCAAGTGTTTATAGCGGGCACAATTAGGTTGTAGCTGAAGGCAGTGCGAGTTTCTCTCAGTGGGGCAGTATGGTGTTCAGTGGGGGAGAGAATATGGCACTATGGCCAGAGCTGTCGAATTTGGAACTGGGGAACTGGGTTCAGCCTTCATGACCAGTCCACCAGACCACCCTACTGAGGGAGCATATTCCCATGCTAGACCTTACAAGGCCCTACTAGACCTTAGAAGGCCTGATGTCTTAGCACAAGCAGGTGTACCCTAGTGGTGTCAATTGTAGGTTAACCTTGAAGGCCTGTCCACCACAATCCATACTGAAGTTCATCTCCAGTCTTGCGGGCAGGCCTACGAAGCTTCACACCCTAGAGCAACAGTGATCCAGTCACTGTGACTCTGTCACTGAGGTCACATGAACCTTGAGCAGGTTAGGGCGGTGGGAACGATGTGACCGCACTGGGTACCTATTTCGGGTGGGTGCGTAGTGTTTGCAAGTATATTATGGTTTTAAAAAAACTTGCTGCCTCCTTCCTGGCCTCCAGCAATTATCAGAAACAATGAAAATGTGATGATAACTTCGGTGATTAATATTCTTCCTAGAGAGAGATCCGAGTTTTGTCTAGTGGAAGGGTTGACTCCTGGAAAGGTAGCACAGAGGGTTAATGTGCCTGCTGCAAAGAACATGTCCCATGCAGATCACAAAGTGCACTTCTTTAATGGGGGGACCATGATGAATGGTCATTTAATGTCAGCTGTAGATGACGGATCCCTGAACAATGTCATGTATGTGTATGTTTGCATTGTGCTGAGGGGATTACCAGGTAATTGTTCACGCAGCTCTCTGATGGATGTCACATGCGGTTTTTCTGAGTCCCCAGATAGATCATGCAGTCTGTGTGTTCTCTTTTGTACTGCCAGTCACTGGTGTATTCAACTGTGTAGCCTTGGACCGTGTCATGTATGTGCATGTAACTTGCATGATCGAGGTAACTATTAGCGGCGATACTACGTGACTCTCGGTCCTCTTTCAAGTGCTCGCCGTCCTTTTTCCCCAGCAACCCCCCCCCCCCCCCAGGGGCGGCAATCTGAGGGATAGCCCCGGGCGCCACAAGCTCTAGCTACGCCTCTGGTTCTGTATCGGTTCACCAGTATTTTGCCTGGTAACGTGTGCTCAGGTGCTTCCCACAGTGCAGTACGATCAGTTTGGTAAGAAGTGTATTCAAGAACCATTGTACAGAAATTCCTGTCTCCTGTTATTCTTCCTTGACTCTGCCAGTCTTCAAGCCAACCCCGGGCCACATTCGAAGAATGAAGTGAGATTTGCCTTCTCGTATTACTCTGAGTTTTGCAGGGTAAGGCAACATGTATTTTAAGTTATTTTCCAGAGCCTCTGTTTCATTGCATTATAGGATTTTCTCTGTTGCTGAACATTTCGTGTATAATCAGTAAAAATCCGAAGTGGCAGATACTCGTATTTGCCTTAGTGCCCAATCTAGTCCATTGGGGAAACGAGTTTTTATCTCACTAATTCGGGAAACAAATTATGCTCCTGGTGAGAGATTAACGAATAGCCCTCAACTCGTTCAAACAATCCCACAGAAAATTCAGATTGTTCCCTTAGGACCTCCCTTCTGCACCTTCCACCTTGCCCCCTGAGGCCTGGTAATTGATGGCTGCATCTCAGTTACACTGTAGGTGATACTTTCACCTACCCGCTCTGTTGCTTTTGTCATGTCTGTAACTTTCTCAAGATCAGGCCTGCTCAGTGTCATTGATGTTGAGACATGTTCATTTTCATTTCTTGGGCAATTTTTGTAACCTTGATAGCTTCTAATATTTAATTCATTGAAGCCATCCTACCAGAGTCCTCTGTCCTCACCTAGGGGTATATTCACAAGGAAATGGCGCAGCGTTGCGGCTAATTTTGCAGCGTCGCACTGCATTATTTTTAAAAAACAGAGATGCGCTCTATTGTTTTCCCTTTCGCTAAAAATAGCTGCCTGGCACCAGCACAGACACCCTTGCGCCATAGTACAAAGGGCGGCTGTGTTGCAGGGTATGATTGTTTATGTGCAGGAATGGACACCTTCCTACACATAAACAATGTTTAAAGGTGATTTGCTCTTTCACACATTGAAGGAGCAAATACGAGGAGAAATAAAAGTATTTCTCCTCGGTGCGCCAATCTAATGCCTGCTTTTGCATGGCGTTAGTTTGTTGGCACGGCGTCAAGTTTACATATCCTTGTAAATCTGGGGTAGCGTCAAAAAGCAATAGGTGTGTCAGTGGAACACCCACAGCAACAACCATTGCACGTCCCTTTCACGTAGAAAAATGCATGCAAGGGTACCATATATAATAAGCATCGTTAAGCCATGCAAAGTGGCTTAAAACTCATTTGTAAATATGGTGCAGGGCATTGTGCCACTGGAATATTAAAAAAAATGATGCTCTGGTGGCGCAATCATCTTGTATTATGTCCCCTTGGGACAAGAGGGAGATACTCCAGAGCTAGGGCTGGGAAACCCAGCGGGTTGTGTCTTTCCCAATCTTGTTAGCTTACTCCAGCATGTGCGCCTTGTACTTCATCATTTTTTGGGGCCTAGCTGAGTTCCAGCCAAAGAGTCTGAGGGGGGAGTTTCTCAGTTGTGATAAAGTCTTACAATGCCCAGACCTTCAGGGGTACCTTTGGCAATAAACATTACATGAGGGCTACCCCCAGACCCCATTGAGTAGGAGCTCCAGGCCCATCTGGAGTATGACAACTATGTCCAACACGTAGCGATCCCCTTGGCACTGTGACTGAGGCACCGGCTATTGTTTCTGTCTCAAATATGAAAAGTGTACTGGAGAAAGCAGCGTCTCAAGGTTCACAGTGGGAGAATGAGCAATATTTAGGGTGAGTTGTGTCCCTAATTGCACAACTCCAGTCTTACTAATGACAACTTGAGGAAGCGTAGTTCACATCCTCTCCCAGCCATACCCCACAGCTGATGTCAATGTGCAGCGGAGCGCTCCACATGGCGAGGGAAGCATGGTCCATTCAGTCCTCCTGCAAGGTCCATTCAGTCTTCACGCAGGAGCCTCCTTAGTTCCCTGATTGGGTTGGCATAATCATGCAATCTGCTGCTCAATTTTGGTGCTATACTCACTGTCAAATCAATGCGTGCTTCTCACTGTCTGGGCTGCACCATGTTCTCAGGCTGCCCGGTCCCTGTCCAACATTGCCGAGTATGTCCACAAGCTGCGAGCCCAATCCACCTCTCCACATCACGTGCTCTTGACCTCTGGAGGTAGACCCTCTCACCAGACCCTGTGCAATCTCCTTGTTCCCGGCACCATCGTATCACTGCCCAGAAAGAGAGAGGACCAGTTCTTCAGTTTGTCTCTATTGCTTCAGTGCCCTAGCAGTCAATCAAAGGGTACCTATGTAATGGCACTGTCTGCTCGTTAAATCCAAGTGTTTGCTGCATGCAAATTCTTTGGAGTACGTAGGAATAGAGCAGGAATCTGTTTGGGACGAGCAAGTTGCGGATTTCACATCCTATCCGCCATGTTGCTTTCCATGCCCTCCATTTGCACTGCATTCAATACATTTACAAGCCACCACTGATTAATATGCCTCATGGTGTATGTCATACAATACACCAACATACAATGCTTAGTTTGTAAAAACAAACATTAAATAAGTGCAAATCCTTAAAATGTTTCTTATGAACTGCCACAGATGCCACTGAATACCTTGATGACTACCACAGCTGCTAGCATACTTCTGCCTCATACTTCTTTGTCTCACCATCCTGCACTTCCTGTCTCTTTTTTCATACATCCAGGTTCTTTTTCCAACACAGTTTTCTCCCTTTGTTAATGTTTCGTATATTTCTCTTCGTCCTTCTTTCTGCCCTTTATCTCTTTCTCTTATTTTGGTTCATAGTCTGATGATGAAAAATAAGTGCTGGTCTCCAAAAATGAGTGCCAGTGCCAACAATGAGCAACATAACGTAGTGCGGCTATCCTAAGAACTCACATCTTGGTCTGATCACTCTGCAGCTTCACCTTGGCCCTCTTGTACAAGCGAATGTTTGGCATCTGTCCTACAAAACAGGGAAATGTCCCATGGAAAGAGTTGTAAGGTTGAATGGGTTTGTTGAAGAGTTCATGAAATCATTTCTTTTGATATGGCGTCAGTGGTCCCAGCCAAGATGGGTTAAGGCATGGGCCAAGAGGGCAATTGCCCTTGGCCCTCAGCTTTAAAGGGCCCACCTGTGAAGGTGTTATCACTCTATATATTAACTCTGTCTATTTCTCTGTCTCAGCCCCTCCCCCTCTGTAGTGTAATTTTAGAGATTTTGGGGGCCCAGGGCAAGACTCGTCATCTGTTTTGTATGGCTCTGATTTTAAAAGTTGGACCTAGTTCACTAATATTTGGGCATTATGCCAACACAAATTGGATAGTAAAATTTAAAATTGTTCCGAACAGGGGCCCTAAAAATCTTTCCCAGGACCCCAAAAATCATTAAAATGACACTAGGCGTTAGTGCTTTTAAAACCAAGTATAAACACCTCCCTGCAGTTTGTGCAGATCTTTCACAGTTAACTGGGAATATGTGAATTTGTCAACATCCTCATCAGCAACTTTCTCATAATTTCATGACTTCAAGGTCTTCACAGGAAATTTCCACCTATAAGCAGATGTCGCTAGCAAAGGTTGATCCATCTCACACTCTGGACCAGCTCAGGCAAGGGTTCTTCTAGTTCTTAGAAATTGTTCTGGGAGAAAAATGTTTTGCATAGAGGCATGAACAAATCTTCTAGTGTTAATCTCACAGGTAAACAGAGACTTTTCTAGCACAGTAGGCAGAGAGAACTTTCTTCTTCCCACTTGGGTCTGAAATGCCAACATGCTAAGCATGAATTTTAACCCCTTCGATAGCACCACTTCCTTACAGAGAGCCAGTTAATACTATTTAACTATTTGACAAAGTCTGTCTGAGGCCCTCATTGGCATTCAGGCCATTTGCACAGTAGGAGGCGCTGCACTGAGACAACAAAGGCCTGCAATTGTAACAATGCCCTCTGACAGAGGCTGGACCAGCAGGTTTCAGTTCACAGGAGAGGTCAGAAATTCTAGTGTTTACAATTCTTTTTTTTAAACGGGGCAATATCTCTATCTAAATGGAATTTCCTGTTGAAGCAATTATAAGTACCATCCCATGAATGTTAATATACTTTTAATTTAATATTCTTTTACTTGTAGAATCCAGCTACTCCTATCCGATTATTTTTACTTACATTAGAGTTCAGTGATTTCTCTACCAGAATGTCAACTCTTGGTCCTCCACGACTCCACAAGAAAGGCAAAGAAAAAGAAAGTCCGTGAAATGCAAGTTTTCAAATTCATAAAAGATTCTTGCTGAGCACATTCAAGTCCAATAATATAATTCCAGCGTCTCTTCAAATTTAGTATTTCAACAATATCAGAGTTCAAAGATTGAATTCCAGACACCAGAGTCGTTATTTCCACCGATGGTCCACTTTATTCAGATAGTAGTTAAAGACAAAACTCTGCAGCCAACACGTGTTTCGTTGGGAAAACGTCTTTTCCACACAACTTCCTCAGGGCTGCAACCCAAGCAAAATAGTAACATAAGTTCCCATCTTCCCTATTACAAGTCTTAAAGTAGAGCTAAAAAAAAATTTTTTATATCAGTTATCAAAGTAATATATCACCGCCTAGGTAAAGAGAGCACAGCACCTCCAATTTGTGACTTTTCTTAATATAGCTCTTCAGTGCTCCCCAGTGTCTGAGATATCGTTATACATATCTTACCAAAAAACAAGCTGACATTCAGAGAGCTAAGCAATCTATATCATACAACATATACTCCAATTCACCTTTGTATTAGAATCTTGAATACAATACTGTAAGAACAGTATAAATGCCTCGGTATGGACCTGAAATGGCAAGGAAACCCTTAGTCTTGCCCGTGCCCCAGCACATAAGAGTCAGGAAGGCTACATATCATTTATTAAGTTACTCACACAAGACCCCTAAATTGTTACGGAGGTCTTACTTCTAATCATCTATGGTTCACAAGCACCAGGACTCTTCCTGATTCAAAACATTAATTGAGCTCATGTAGAACTAACCTGCGTCTCTGTTACATGTGGAGACAATCCTTGATCCCCACGCAAAATTAAATTATATTTAGAGGCCAACTGTTAATAAAAGATATATAAAAGGAGTAAGTGATAATCCAAAGTACCATGTCAAAAGAAAACTACAGGGCTGGGACCAACCTGCTAGTATATAAATCTATCACCCACGTTTAATATCTCACGTGTGTGTACTAACGTCCACGTAATTCTAAATATAAGATGTACTGTAAGTAAAATTACAATAAATATATTCTAATCCTAATCTTCTCAAATTCTATATTTAGAAAGCTCACCTTAATATAGTAACTCGTAATTCATTTATAAGTAACCGGCTTACCTAATCTTTATAATCAAAAATATATAAGGCAGCCTCCAGTTCCTCGTTTCTCAGTAGCTATGTATGCAACTGTAATTTCGATTTGGGAAAAAGGGGGTGGTGATGGACAGAGTTTCTGAATGATGCAGAATACTCTTACCAAGTCAAGAGATCATGGTTTTAATCCATCACCGTTTTTTAGCTCATTGCACCATCCCAGCTCAGAACCTGGCTACATGCAAATTAGTCTGTACCTGTCCCAGTGCATGATGGGAACAGGGCAAACCAAACTACCAAGCCAATTCTTATACTGGGAAGGAAACAAGCTTCCGGGGACCGGTTTCTGGCATCACAGCCTTCATCGGCCCGGCTTGCCTGAATCCTGATGGTGCAATGAGCAAGGGACTCACGTCTGAGCATACCCTCCCACACTGAGTGTGGATAAAATCGATTTGGGAAAAAGGGGGTGGTGATGGACAGAGTTTCTGAATGAAGCAGAATACTCTTACCAAGTCAAGAGATCATGGTTTTAATCCATCACCGTTTTTTAGCTCACTGCACCATCCCAGCTCAGAACCTGGCTACATGCAAATTAGTCTGTACCTGTCCCAGTGCATGATGGGAACAGGGCAAACCAAACTACCAAGCCAATTCTTATACTGGGAAGGAAACAAGCTTCCGGGGACCGGTTTCTGGCATCACAGCCTTCGTTGGCCCGGCTTGCCTGAATCCTGATGGTGCAATGAGCAAGGGACTCACGTCTGAGCATACCCTCCCACACTGAGTGTGGATAAAATCGATTTGGGAAAAAGGGGGTGGTGATGGACAGAGTTTCTGAATGATGCAGAATACTCTTACCAAGTCAAGAGATCATGGTTTTAATCCATCACCGTTTTTTAGCTCACTGCACCATCCCAGCTCAGAACCTGGCTACATGCAAATTAGTCTGTACCTGTCCCAGTGCATGATGGGAACAGGGCAAACCAAACTACCAAGCCAATTCTTCTACTGGGAAGGAAACAAGCTTCCGGGGACAGGTTTCTGGCTTCACAGCCTTCGTCGGCCCGGCTTGCCTGAATCCTGATGGTGCAATGAGCAAGGGACTCACGTCTGAGCATACCCTCCCACACTGAGTGTGGATAAAATCGATTTGGGAAAAAGGGGGTGGTGATGGACAGAGTTTCTGAATGATGCAGAATACTCTTACCAAGTCAAGAGATCATGGTTTTAATCCATCACCGTTTTTTAGCTCACTGCACCATCCCAGGTCAGAACCTGGCTACATGCAAATTAGTCTGTACCTGTCCCAGTGCATGATGGGAACAGGGCAAACCAAACTACCAAGCCAATTCTTATACTGGGAAGGAAACAAGCTTCCGGGGACCGGTTTCTGGCATCACAGCCTTCGTCGGCCCGGCTTTCCTGAATCCTGATGGTGCAATGAGCAAGGGACTCACGTCTGAGCATACCCTCCCACACTGAGTGTGGATAAAATCGATTTGGGAAAAAGGGGGTGGTGATGGACAGAGTTTCTGAATGATGCAGAATACTCTTACCAAGTCAAGAGATCATGGTTTTAATCCATCACCGTTTTTTAGCTCACTGCACCATCCCAGCTCAGAACCTGGCTACATGCAAATTAGTCTGTACCTGTCCCAGTGCATGATGGGAACAGGACAAACCAAACTACCAAGCCAATTCTTATACTGGGAAGGAAACAAGCTTCCGGGGACCGGTTTCTGGCAACACAGCCTTCGTCGGCCCGGCTTGCCTGAATCCTGATGGTGCAATGAGCAAGGGACTCACGTCTGAGCATACCCTCCCACACTGAGTGTGGATAAAATCGATTTGGGAAAAAGGGGGTGGTGATGGACAGAGTTTCTGAATGATGCAGAATACTCTTACCAAGTCAAGAGATCATGGTTTTAATCCATCACCGTTTTTTAGCTCACTGCACCATCCCAGCTCAGAACCTGGCTACATGCAAATTAGTCTGTACCTGTCCCAGTGCATGATGGGAACAGGGCAAACCAAACTACCAAGCCAATTC
This sequence comes from Triturus cristatus, assembly GCF_964204655.1. NCBI lineage: Eukaryota > Metazoa > Chordata > Amphibia > Caudata > Salamandridae > Triturus > Triturus cristatus. The sequence goes on from NC_140582.1 coordinate 324,186,472, forward strand.
TTATACTGGGAAGGAAACAAGCTTCCGGGGACCGGTTTCTGGCATCACAGCCTTCGTCGGCCCGGCTTGCCTGAATCCTGATGGTGCAATGAGCAAGGGACTCACGTCTGAGCATACCCTCCCACACTGAGTGTGGATAAAATCGATTTGGGAAAAAGGGGGTGGTGATGGACAGAGTTTCTGAATGATGCAGAATACTCTTACCAAGTCAAGAGATCATGGTTTTAATCTATCACCGTTTTTTAGCTCACTGCACCATCCCAGCTCAGAACCTGGCTACATGCAAATTAGTCTGTACCTGTCCCAGTGCATGATGGGAACAGGGCAAACCAAACTACCAAGCCAATTCTTATACTGGGAAGGAAACAAGCTTCCGGGGACCAGTTTCTGGCATCACAGCCTTCGTCGGCCCGGCTTGCCTGAATCCTGATGGTGCAATGAGCAAGGGACTCACGTCTGAGCATACCCTCCCACACTGAGTGTGGATAAAATCGATTTGGGAAAAAGGGGGTGGTGATGGACAGAGTTTCTGAATGATGCAGAATACTCTTACCAAGTCAAGAGATCATGGTTTTAATCCATCACCGTTTTTTAGCTCACTGCACCATCCCAGCTCAGAACCTGGCTACATGCAAATTAGTCTCTACCTGTCGCAGTGCATGATGGGAACAGGGCAAACCAAACTACCAAGCCAATTCTTATACTGGGAAGGAAACAAGCTTCCGGGGACCGGTTTCTGGCATCACAGCCTTCGTCGGCCCGGCTTGCCTGAATCCTGATGGTGCAATGAGCAAGGGACTCACGTCTGAGCATACCCTCCCACACTGAGTGTGGATAAAATCGATTTGGGAAAAAGGGGGTGGTGATGGACAGAGTTTCTGAATGATGCAGAATACTCTTACCAAGTCAAGAGATCATGGTTTTAATCCATCACCGTTTTTTAGCTCACTGCACCATCCCAGCTCAGAACCTGGCTACATGCAAATTAGTCTGTACCTGTACGTGAGTCCCTTGCTCATTGCACCATCAGGATTCAGGCAAGCCGGGCCGACGAAGGCTGTGAGGCCAGAAACCGGTCCCTGGAAGCTTGTTTCCTTCCCAGTATAAGAATTGGCTTGGTAGTTTGGTTTGTCCTGTTCCCATCATGCACTGGGACAGGTACAGACTAATTTGCATGTAGCCAGGTTCTGAGCTGGGATGGTGCAGTGAGCTAAAAAACGGTGATGGATTAAAACCATGATCTCTTGACTTGGTAAGAGTATTCTGCATCATTCAGAAACTCTGTCCATCACCACCCCCTTTTTTCCCAAATCGTTTTTATCCACACTCAGTGTGGGAGGGTATGCTCAGACGTGAGTCCCTTGCTCATTGCACCATCAGGATTCAGGCAAGCCGGGCCGACAAAGGCTGTGATGCCAGAAACCGGTCCCTGGAAGTTTGTTTCCTTCCCAGTATAAGAATTGGCTTGGTAGTTTGGTTTGTCCTGTTCCCATCATGCACTGGGACAGGTACAGACTAATTTGCATGTAGCCAGGTTCTGAGCTGGGATGGTGCAGTGAGCTAAAAAACGGTGATGGATTAAAACCATGATCTCTTGACTTGGTAAGAGTATTCTGCATCATTCAGAAACTCTGTCCATCACCAACCCCTTTTTTCCCAAATCGTTTTTATCCACACTCAGTGTGGGAGGGTATGCTCAGACGTGAGTCCCTTGCTCATTGCACCATCAGGATTCAGGCAAGCCGGGCCGACGAAGGCTGTGATGCCAGAAACCGGTCCCCGGAAGCTTGTTTCCTTCCCAGTATAAGAATTGGCTTGGTAGTTTGGTTTGTCCTGTTCCCATCATGCACTGGGACAGGTACAGACTAATTTGCATGTAGCCAGGTTCTGAGCTGGGATGGTGCAGTGAGCTAAAAAACGGTGATGGATTAAAACCATGATCTCTTGACTTGGTAAGAGTATTCTGCATCATTCAGAAACTCTGTCCATCACCACCCCCTTTTTTCCCAAATCGTTTTTATCCACACTCAGTGTGGGAGGGTATGCTCAGACGTGAGTCCCTTGCTCATTGCACCATCAGGATTCAGGCAAGCCGGGCCGACGAAGGCTGTGATGCCAGAAACCGGTCCCCGGAAGCTTGTTTCCTTCCCAGTATAAGAATTGGCTTGGTAGTTTGGTTTGTCCTGTTCCCATCATGCACTGGGACAGGTACAGACTAATTTGCATGTAGCCAGGTTCTGAGCTGGGATGGTGCAGTGAGCTAAAAAACGGTGATGGATTAAAACCATGATCTCTTGACTTGGTAAGAGTATTCTGCATCATTCAGAAACTCTGTCCATCACCACCCCCTTTTTTCCCAAATCGTTTTTATCCACACTCAGTGTGGGAGGGTATGCTCAGACGTGAGTCCCTTGCTCATTGCACCATCAGGATTCAGGCAAGCCGGGCCGACGAAGGCTGTGATGCCAGAAACCGGTCCCCGGAAGCTTGTTTCCTTCCCAGTCTAAGAATTGGCTTGGTAGTTTGGTTTGTCCTGTTCCCATCATGCACTGGGACAGGTACAGACTAATTTGCATGTAGCCAGGTTCTGAGCTGGGATGGTGCAGTGAGCTAAAAAACGGTGATGGATTAAAGCCATGATCTCTTGACTTGGTAAGAGTATTCTGCATCATTCAGAAACTCTGTCCATCACCACCCCCTTTTTTCCCAAATCGTTTTTATCCACACTCAGTGTGGGAGGGTATGCTCAGACGTGAGTCCCTTGCTCATTGCACCATCAGGATTCAGGCAAGCCGGGCCAACGAAGGCTGTGATGCCAGAAACCGGTCCCCGGAAGCTTGTTTCCTTCCCAGTATAAGAATTGGCTTGGTAGTTTGGTTTGCCCTGTTCCCATCATGCACTGGGACAGGTACAGACTAATTTGCATGTAGCCAGGTTCTGAGCTGGGATGGTGCAGTGAGCTAAAAAACGGTGATGGATTAAAACCATGATCTCTTGACTTGGTAAGAGTATTCTGCTTCATTCAGAAACTCTGTCCATCACCACCCCCTTTTTCCCAAATCGATTTTATCCACACTCAGTGTGGGAGGGTATGCTCAGACGTGAGTCCCTTGCTCATTGCACCATCAGGATTCAGGCAAGCCGGGCCGACGAAGGCTGTGATGCCAGAAACCGGTCCCCGGAAACTTGTTTCCTTCCCAGTATAAGAATTGGCTTGGTAGTTTGGTTTGTCCTGTTCCCATCATGCACTGGGACAGGTACAGACTAATTTGCATGTAGCCAGGTTCTGAGCTGGGATGGTGCAGTGAGCTAAAAAACGGTGATGGATTAAAACCATGATCTCTTGACTTGGTAAGAGTATTCTGCATCATTCAGAAACTCTGTCCATCACCACCCCCTTTTTTCCCAAATTGCAACTGTAATTTCTTCATCCTGCCGAAAGAGAATATTTCCCTTAATTAATCGAGTTTCTTGGTGGAAAATAGAAGACTAAGCCCTTTGTTTTCACGTTTGACACTCACCGATCATTTCCAATTTTAGGTCTGCTATCGTCTGGCAACTCTCCGAGTACGAGTAGTCGGCGTCTACCTTAGGCGCCATCTTGATTAAGCATCTACTTTTCTGGAGAGGTACAACACAGGAATTGGAACATTTTTTTGCATATTTGAATACCAATGACCTTAATATGACTTTTACATCACATTATGATAAGACAAAATTGACCTTTTTAGATATAGAACTTTATGTTGAGAACAACAGACTGTATAGTCGGATGAATTACGAGTTACTATATTAAGGTGAGCCTTCTAAATATAGAATTTGAGAAGATTAGGATTAGAATATATTTATTGTAATTTTACTTACAGTACACACACGTGAGATATTAAACGTGGGTGATAGATTTAAATACTAGCAGGTTGGTCCCAGCCCTGTAGGTTTCTTTTGACATGGTACTTTGGATTATCACTTACTCCTTTTATATATCTTTTATTAACAGTTGGCCTCTAAATATAATTTAATTTTGCGTGGGGATCAAGGATTGTCTCCACATGTAACAGAGACGCAGGTTAGTTCTACATGAGCTCAATTAATGTTTTGAATCAGGAAGAGTCCTGGTGCTTGTGAACCATAGATGATTAGAAGTAAGACCTCCGTAACAATTTAGGGGTCTTGTGTGAGTAACTTAATAAATGATATGTAGCCTTCCTGACTCTTATGTGCTGGGGCACGGGCAAGACTAAGGGTTTCCTTGCCATTTCAGGTCCATACCGAGGCATTTATACTGGAGAAGAAATACGTGGTTCTTACAGTATTGTATTCAAGATTCTAATACAAAGGTGAATTGGAGTATATGTTGTATGATATAGATTGCTTAGCTCTCTGAATGTCAGCTTGTTTTTTGGTAAGATATGTATAACGATATCTCAGACACTGGGGAGCACTGAAGAGCTATATTAAGAAAAGTCACAAATTGGAGGTGCTGTGCTCTCTTTACCTAGGCGGTGATATATTACTTTGATAACTGATATAAAAAAAATTTTTTTGCTCTACTTTAAGACTTGTAATAGGGAAGATGGGAACTTATGTTACTATTTTGCTTGGGTTGCAGCCCTGAGGAAGTTGTGTGGAAAAGACGTTTTCCCAACGAAACACGTGTTGGCTGCAGAGTTTTGTCTTTAACTACTATCTGAATAAAGTGGACCATCAGTGGAAATAACGACTCTGGTGTCTGGAATTCAATCTTTGAACTCTGATATTGTTGAAATACTAAATTTGAAGAGACGCTGGAATTATATTATTGGACTTGAATGTGCTCAGCAAGAATCTTTTATGATTTTCCTACAGTGTTTGTAGTAGGAGGTGTGGGAGAGAGGGGTGACCTCCCTTAAATTTGCTTAGAGCACTCTTGTGTAACTGACAGCAATAACAAGAGCCATACTTAACGCTGTGCGCCTATTCTATGACCTAGTCACCTCAATAGTTTAAAGTTTTCAAATTCCCTTTCTTAAATACGTTTGAAAGTTGGAAGCTTTATTTGCAGAAAGACATCAGAAACTTGTAATTATTTCACAAAATATATTTACGTTATTAAAAGTTATCAAAGATAATCTGTATATTACGAAGAAAACTTTCAGATATGTTTCCAGTGTCATCAGCATATAGAACTCACAACAAATTTAACATGTAAATCAGAAAGCAACACTTTAGTGGTGCTGCTTCCCAAAAGGCAATTGAAATCAGTTGCACATCTGCCACAATGAAAAGTGCCATTCTGCTCAAGGCAGAGAACAAACAGGACATGGTTACATTTGAATAAACACATTAATTATGCAATTATTGTTTACTAGGACAGTTTGCTGAGATTTATATTACTCTTTTTTTCTAGACCTATAACCTTTTGTTTCTGCGTGAGTTCAGCATACATACCTTCAGCATTGACCACGTTGGAGAAGGTCCTTGCAAATCAAAAACTGTGGGGAATATTCTCAAGGACTGGTGATACCTACCGCAAACGCCAGTTAGCGGCAGCGTTGTATCACCGCCTAACCCTGAAAACTATTGCCTTGTTAGCGATGTATTACCAAGCCGTCGCTACATGGCGATAGTATCAGGGAACGGCGGTGAAAACTGCCGCTAACATCAGCGAGATGGCAATAGGAAATCTGGCGTTAGCGGGCGATAATTACCGATAGGCTCATTAGTGGCAAAAAACTCACGCTAGTAAGCCCAACTTGTCTCTAATGCAAAAAATAGCCTATCAGCTCCCTTATAAAATAGGCATAAAGCCCAATAAACTGCAGAATGGAGTAGCCAGGGTCAAGTGCAGCACACATCAACAACCCCTGCAAGCCAGCCAACATCCAGGATGACCAGGATGAGAGCCTTGATGCCTCGCTGGACCTGCGACTGGTGCCTGGATGCCTCGCTGGACCTGCGCCTGGAGCCTGTATGCCTCGCTGCAACTGTGCCTGGAGCCTGGATGCCTCATTGGACCTGCGCCTGGAGGCCTTGATGCCTCGCTGGACCTACGCCTGGAGCCTGGATGCCTCGCTGGACCTATGCCTGGAGCCTGGATGCCTCGCTGGACCTGCGCCTGGAGCCTGAATGCCTCGCTGGACCTGCGCCTGGAGCCTGAATGCCTCGCTGGACCTGTGCCTGGAGCCTGGATGCCTCGCTGGACCTGCACCTGGAACCTGGATGCCTCGCTGGACCTGCGCCTGGATGCCTCACTGGACCTGCGCCTGGAACCTGGATGCCTCGCTGGACCTGTGTCTGGAGCCTGGATGCGTCGCTGGACCTGCGTCTGGAACCTGGAGTGGGATGCGGAGGAGCTGTGGACTCGATGAGCCGTGGCGGTAGACATTGTTGTGCAACGATCGCCCATACTTGGTGGTGAAGTCTGGCAGGTCGTATGGAGATACATTGCTGACCTGTGTGAGAAGACCACCTTGTGTACCTTGGAGCTGTCAATAGTAGAGGCGCTCCTACGCCCGACATAGGGAGGTCTGCATCGCATACTATGATCCACCACCACACTGGGGTGCACAGAGAGGATTACCAACGGTGGGTGCCGCCTCTTTGCATCACAGGCCGGATGAGTTGGACTGGCCGGACACTGTGGAGGGTGAGGCCCCTGTGCTGTGCTGAACTTGTGTGGCGTGAGCGCTGAAACTTCATGCCTAAGGGGGCCCTGCTGCATCAACTGTATCGGGAGGTTCTCCAGCGGACTTGGCGGTGACTGCTGTACCCAGGCTTGTGAAATCCCTCCTGGCTGAGACTCCTGCTGGCTGAGTCACAGATTTGGAGAGAGTGCAGCTGATTGCGCCACGGTGTCAATGTCCAGGTGAGGAGATGGTGAGACGCGTAGTGCAGGACGCCTGGGGGTCGAGTCCCCCAGGCCTAGCACACGTAGATGACGCACCCCCAGTGTTGGCTCATCCGCTATGGCAGAAGAGTGTCGCCCCATTGCTTTCAAGCAGTGCAGAGGAGGAACAATCATCACATGATGATAACTTACTGATGAAACCGTGCTATGTTTCCCTTGTGGGTGGGAGGGTGTGTAGGACTGCTCCAAGCATGGGGCAAGGCATGGGTGGATTGTCATGCTCACTCAAGTGCGCAATGACTGTTTGGTCAGCCCACTCAGGCCACCCAAAGCAGTCATGCGCACGTCCCTGTTTGTAATGCAGGCTGCATGACAGCCTGCATGGAGAACATGCCCACCTCTCCAGCCCCTGGCTGCATGCCTTGTCCTGTTGCCAATTATCAATCCCACCGCCACATCCCATCATTGTGATTGGCTCAGGGGAGGGAGCCTGTCTGCCTACTTCCTGTTCCTGGAAGCAGAGGCAGGAGAGTAGGAGCAACGAAGACACGGGACCCGGCTTCAAGGTAAGACTTCCCTTATTAAGCTTTTTACAGCACCCGTTCACACACACATCCCTGCGTCGACGCCCCATGCAGTGTTCTTTCCAGCGTTTACCACCACACAGCTGTCAGCCCCCCCAGCACTTCTCAATGGCGGTCGCTGTGCGCCCGTGCACAGCAGGCGTACCACCCCTGTGCCAAAGGCACATACGTGGTTGCGACACATGCCATAACATCGAATTCCATTCCCATGCCTACTAATACTAGGCACATTGCAACAGTATAGTAGGTGTTGCATAGCGGAGACAGCAATATCACTATTCCCTCATCAGTGAGTGCGACCCAAAACTAACCTTTGCACCCCAAACCCAACCGTGAACCCTGGAATTCCTTTTTGAACTCCCATGACACACCCAAAAATCTAATTTGACCAAAATGCACACCCCAATTTCCATAATATACCCCAAAACACACCCCAATTTTCATATTTTACATCTGAAACCCATACCCAAATTTTTTAATTACCCCATTACTGACCTCACAATGCGTTGTAATCGAATGCGATGTAAAGGCACCTGCGTTTTTGGAGTTGCGTTGTTGATGATGTACTGCCTGCCTTGTAATGGTCATCTCCCGTGCCTAAGGCAACCCATAGGCTACGCCGTTTGCGTCCGTCTGCCCCTGGACCACACTCTGCACCAAGGAGCCTTCCTCTTGGACACTCCACCGCTAAGACGCCAGCACCCTCCTTGCCATCAACCCTGGATGGAACCTCGCCTGCCAGGACCAACCTCTGCCCCGACCGGACATCGCCATCGCCATCACTGACAGCTGCAGTATCGCGTGCAAGGAGCACCCGAAACCATCAAGGAGGAGGCATTGCCATCACCTGCAGAAGCACACTCCCGACTGACCGCGCACTCTAATGACTCAAGGGTGGCCATGGACCACCTCAACTCCCAGATCCGTACCAAGCCCAAGCACATCCTGTGTGGCACCCTCATGTGCAGGCCCCTTGGCCCATGGCCCCATTCTCCAATACCATTGTGGACCTCATTGCACCCCAGGGCCTCCCATCCACCGACGACATCCTACTTGGTGAACTCAAGTTCCACCTGGAGAACCCCAGTGACCAGGAGCCCACCCCCTCCTGGGGAAGGTCCCCTACATCAGAAGCAAGCAGCAAGTCACCTCAACAAGCCACATAGCAGGACACATGGTCGGGCACATCACCTCCGCCAGCGGGAACTTCAACTACAGCCACAACACCGGATTCCCCTGTTCAGACCATCATTGGAAACATCACGTCTTCACCTTGCCCACCAGACGTCACTGCCATCATTGCACCCCCTCGTAGCTAAATCAAGGCCACCGAAGAACGTCTCGTCCACTCCCTCCGCAACAACACTCCACCAATGCTTCCAAACGATGACACAACAGCGCGCAACCACCACCGATGGATCTCCAACAGCGCTGACATTCGGGCAACCCTGATGAATGCCACTGCGTCAGTAACTTCCGCCTGCCTGAAGGCAGGCATTAGGGTGACGCAGTGCCTCAGGGATAGGCTGGCCCCATGCATTGCTGGAATTGCGTCATGGTTGTGACACAACTGCAGCAATGCGTGACTTTAGCGCAGCAGACATCCGTCAGCATTCCTGCCGTATCTGTCATTACTTGCGTCATGGAGCGCTGTTCAGTGAATACAGCGCATCCATGCTGTCACAAGAAGTGCGTAGTGAGAAGTGTTGTAACGCTGTCTTGTTGCAGCGCTGCAACACTTTTCATGACTTTGGCCCAGGAATGCGCACTATCTTATTGATGGTGCGCATTCCTGCACTGTAGTTTTGTCTCAGGGCAGAGCTGCAACATTGCTTGCAGCGCTGTCCAGCACCAAAACATGCTAAGATGTGGCCCCAAGCTTATCACCATTTTTAAAACCAGCTATTTTCTGTTCTTAAGTAACTGGCTCTAACTGCAGTTAGAGCCAGTTTTGTTGGTTTTCAGAGGTTCACGGATCCCCTTGTGAATATGGAGTAGTGTTGTTTGTGGGGATTTTTGCACGGTAACGCTTCTCCTGCATATAATTATCGCTAACGAAAGTAGCGATCTTTATAACGGACGTTCTCACCTAAAAACTGTCGCTAACGGCTGTTAGCGACAGCTTGGTAATAGGGCGATAAAATTATCGCCACATTAGCGGCAGAAAAGCGGCGATAAGTCCTTGTGAATATGCCCCTGTATGTCTTATGTCTCTTCACCTTTTCCTTTCCATAGGTTTTAATTTCGCTGTCTGTGCAGCGGTCCTCTGTTTTGTTTGTCCGTTTTCTTGTTTCTGAACCACCGCTGTTGGGGTTCTATAGCTCTGCTCTCGGATTACTCACTGTGGGTTGTGGTCTCCCTCCATGACCAATGCATTTGCTTTCATGCTCTCCTCTCTCACCACAGCCTCAGCGCCTGTGGTGATTCCTCTGCGTTTAGGCTTACCCATGCTGCAGGATGTTGGGCTGTGTGTTTTTGGCAGTGAGGTCACCTCTGACGTATTCGCTCTGGTGAATAAGGCATATACATGTATTTCTTTGTCCCTTTCCTTTAGAAGCACAGTAGTCCAAAGGAATATACTACCAGAATACGGGGTCCTAAATCATGTACTACAAAAAATACTTTAGAATGAATGTTGACAACAAAGGTATTGTGAAACTGAGTGTATATAGGCAACTATACATTTACTATACTTACCTCCCCATATATATACCTTGGTGATATAGATATCTTTGCAGGTGAGCTTTATGGATGAGAACAAATTAGGTGGGATAGAGGCTGGGAAATGAGGTGATAACCATCCCTTCTAGGGCAAATCTCTAGAGTAGGTTGAGAGGTGTTTCTCTGTTGTCAGCTCTTACTAAATTAAATAGCTGTGTGCCTTCTCATTGCTGCATAGATTTATGTAAGTGATAAGACACCTGAAAGTACGAGAAAGAACACTCCACAAACGGTTTCCAAATATCAGCAACTTTAATAAATTAATAGCCCCTCTGTTGTGAGAACAAATACAGCATTTGATTCCTTTCTCTATTTCCTGAGCTCGCCCTGGCTCCCTGAACAAACTAGGACAACAAAGGACAAAGGACACCCAACTCTTATAACCTTGCACGAGTAATAGTGCACGTGCAAAGGAATGGACGCCTCAGAGGCTGGCAGCCAGCTGGAGACTTGTCACAGGTTACTCGCGAGGACAGTGCGATGGCCCGCGCTTTTATAGCTAACAGTGGCCGATGGGCAGCTTTACCAGGACAAGGCGGACACAGTGAAAACATCGCTGGAAACCCTTATTTGTAAGTAGCCCCCACGCTTCACGGAATGTGTGGGCTGGTGGCTAATCTATCCACTGCAATAAGATGCAGACAGAGTTCTAACCTCGGCTTATAAAGTGACCACACTGTCTGATTTTGGACAATTTGCTTGCGGTACTCGTTGTGGTGTTGGGCCTCCGGCCCACATTAAGTAAAGGATTGACGCAGACACCAGGGAATGTACATCAGTAACTGGCCACGAGCACGTGCACTCGGGCCCTTTTATTGACGGGGCCACGTCAATCGTGGCACCCGTGATGGATGGGTGTGGGGGTGCAGTGTGTCCAGCCCTCGTGGGAGTAGCTGGGATGACAGCTTCCTGCGGGACACTAGAACGTGTCTTGCAGGACAATACATTACTCTCCAACTTTATTGAGGAACAAACAAAGTGTTAGTCCAACCTGTGGGGGTAAAACAAATGGTTAACTAAATACCACAGGGTCCATCAGTCTCTCGAGTCAGGTGGCAGGACGACATCAGACATGGGCTGGTGACTTTGCTTGCAGCAGAACCTTCTCGGCGGGCACCCGTAGTTTAACCTGAGGGGTTCAGGACATGACCGCTGGCTTGGAGATCTCCGCTGCATACCGTCAGTTTGCTGGCGATGACATGTCTTACTGTCTTGCATGGCTTGCACTTTGCTGACATCGGTGATGGTCTGTGGTGAGTTCTAAACAGTTCCTTTTAGTGGGTTGCGTCGTGAACAAGGATGGAATCCTAAGTGAGAATTGACAGAGGTGTTGCTGGACCGACTGTCCCTGTTGAACTGCTTGGCTGTGACTGGTAACCTGTCGGTGGGGCAATGTCTCTTCTCGCTCTCCTACCTGGGGAGGCCTTTTGTAGGGGTTGCTGCGGGACTGTAGGAGGGCTGTGTTGGGGGCCGCTTGTGTGCCGTCTGGGGGCAGCTGCAGGACCGCCGAGGACCCGTTACTTAGGTGCACGCACAACTCTCACGGGTAGATGAGTCTTGGCCAAGACTTGCACTCGCTGCCGCGGTTCCGGTGTAGGCCAGGTTCACAGGTGGCTTCTGATTTCTTTTGGTCGGCGGGTATGGCAACGGTGAAGGACTCCAGTCCACTTGTGCTCTGGTAGTGGTGTTTGACACATGTGCTGATGGCTGGCATGATGGCGGTTGCCAGCCATGTGGTGAGTCGGAATGACAGGTGGTGGCGACTTGCTGGGAGAGTTCGGATGTCAGGAGGGACTTAGCAGCCAGGTGTCTCCGCTTTGTTGAGGTTGATCTTCGGTGGCGGCTTGACAAGTAGAGTGTATGGATCCTCTCTTGCCTGTTTTGGGACCACTGCCGACTCCATCTTGAGGCGGTGTGAGGGCGGGCACTCAGAGCTGGTCTTCACCCGTGGCATCTGCGGACAGGAGCAGGGATGCTTCTTGACTTAGACTGCCGATGCTCGGGGATGGACGGTCACCTGGGGAACCCTTAGGATGAGACGTGGTTGGTGCTTGCTGCGGCTTATGTTCAGTTCACCCATGAGGCTGTATCCAGTGACGTTGGTCTGCCTTGGTGGCTGTCTGGTGTGTCAGGGTGTGCTCTTGGCTTGCTGTGTGAGTCCTCGGTCTTCTCCCTTTGTTGGTCTGTTCAGCACACTTGTGTTCATCCGGTTTTGTGGGTGACAGGGCTGTCGCTCTCTTCTTTTGTCAGGGCGTTGTGCTTGGACCTCGAGGCGGCGCTGTCATGGCGCCGGCTTCTATCTTCGCTCCGGCGCACTATTTGCTTGCTGGGTGACGTCCGGTCGCGTTTCGCTGGTTGTAGGCACGCATGTTGCTCTGGCGGTCTGCCACGTGGAGTGTGCAACTCCTCTCTTGCCTGTCGTGGGTCACGGCCGACTCTGTCTTGAGGCAGTGTGAGGGAGGACACTGTGTGTGGCCTTCGGCCCACTGCGGGGCTCCGCTGTGCACTAGAGATGTGGTTGCTCGCTGTGCTGCGCTGAGCAGTGCTTCCTTGTGGAGATGTCTCTATCTACCGGGCACCTGACCATGCTGTCAGGTTCCCTGGTGCGGTTTTCTGGGCGCCTCTGACTTTGGGTGCTTTGTCCTCTTCCTGGGTGCTCTCTTCTGACACTTGGGGTGCCTGTACACCGGGAGGAGCAACTGATGCGATGTCCGCGTAGTCGGTGGTGGCGTTGAGCAGCCACGGGTGGTGCGTGTTCTGCACCAGTCTTTTCTTGCGCTGTCGATAGGGACAGTTCTCTTGAGGGGATGCAGTTTACAGCTGGCCTTCCACTTGTGATGACGGGGCTTGTGTTTTGCAGTGTCGGTTCCCTTGAGCGAGGGCGGTGCAGAGCTGTAGATGTCCTTGTTTACACCTGTTAGTTGAGGTGGGATCAGCTTGCGGTGATCACGGTTCATTCCCGGGGTGTGTGTTGGAGGGGTTTTCTCATTTATGACCAGGTGTGGTCGTTGCAGCAGAGTATCTTGTAGCTGTGGCTGGCCACAGGAGAGTATCCTGTGCACTTGTAGCTGTCTCGGTTTTTCAACGTGGCGGAGGCTGTCACTCCATGCTTGCTAGGCGGCAAACCTGCTGTGTGCCTTGTGGGAATGTCCATTAGGATGCCACAGCAGTCGTTTCTTGCAGGCCACGTCACTGCAGCTCTGTTCTACCAGGGGGCTGTGAGTGTTGGCATCACAGGCCTTGGCGCAGGTCGCTCTGCATGAGTTGCTTCTGGAAAGGTCATGGGGGTGCATCATGAACTAGCTAACACCAGCGTGTGCATCAAATGGTCATCAGCCTTCCTGCAGTGGCGACTGATGGACACCAGGGCCATGCAATGCAACTCCGGCCTGTCTTTGCTTAGTGTGCCTGAGTGATGTGATCCTAAATGTATCGGTGGCAGGAGTGAGGGCTGACAGGTATCACGTCATGTAGGGGTACAGCCTGTGTCGCGCCCCATCATGGTTCCATGTCTCTGTATTTCTCTTTACCAGTTCACCACTTCGCAGCATGCCGAAGGTGCCGGTATGGTGAAGAGGGCAGCTGGATGGTGCTGTTGAGTGCGGTCCTTGCAGGCTGTGTGAGCAGGGTCAGTGAAGCGTGTTGGGCTGTCTTGGGAGAAGATTCTCTCCACTTGTTTCTTCCCTGGTTGCAGTATTTCAGCAGCTACGGGCAGAGCTGAAGGGACTTGTGGTGCTGTGCTACATTTGGCCACTAGATGGCGCGGCTGGCGCTCGTGCCGTGTATTGCAGCAGCTCCCCCTTTTGAAGGCAGGCTACACGGGCTGGAGCTGCTGGCTGGATTTTGCTTGCGGGTATTTCCTGAAACCCGCTGAGTTTGCCACGCGTCTCGCTGTCTGCTGCTGGAGCTTGGGGCTGTTCGGTGGTGGCATCCGGCGCTGGGCCTAGACGCTTGCAGGCAAACTGAACCTACAGCCGCGCTCCTACCTCCGGACCATGTTGATCGCTGGAGGAATGTAGGGGGGGCACGGTGGGGCGGTGCATATGGGCTGGGCGGCTTGCTGGCAGCTATGGGGGTCTCTTGAGCCCGGGTCGCGCGGCAATGTGTTTTTCCGCGTCCCGGCTCACACAGGTGCAGGTTTCCTACCGGGTGAAGACTGCCTCCGCTCTCTTCCTCGCTGGCTGGGCGCTACCCTCTCTCCGGTGCCAGCCGTCGTGTAAGGCGGTGCTGGAGCGTGCTGTGGGCAACTGCAGACCTTGTATATTACATCTGCCGGCTGGGCCTCCTCATGCCCTGCACCGGTGCCGTAGTGCTGTCTGTGGCTGCGGGCGTGCACACCCGTGTCGTTGCGGCGCCTTCTTTTCTTTTTTTTTTTTGTGTGCTGCGGATGCAGGGATCGCAGTCGGTGGAGCAGTGCTTAGCTCAGGGGTGGCAGGTCTGCTCTTGTGCGCTGCACAGTGAGGGTCGCAAGGCTCTTGCGGCGGCGATTGCCTGTGTGTGGGGGCGGCCATCCCACAACCATGGTGGGGGGACTCACGTTTTACTTGGCGCTCGGGCGGCCGCTGCGGGGGTTCTCATCCACTCCTCCATTTGCCGGGCGATGTGAGTGGGAGAGGGCCAGTCTCCGTGCCTCCTTCCTTCAAGGCAGGGCCGCGTCGAATTGCTGAGCACGACCCTCACCACCGTTTGCGGCGGCGGCTCATTACCTCCTCATGAAGGCAAGGAAGCAGCGGGCATGCGGGGTTAGCTACCCGCCTCAACGCCAATGTGGTGTTGGGCCTCCGGCCCACATTAAGTAAAGGATTCACGCAGACACCAGGGAATGTACATCAGTAACGGGCCCTTTTATTGACGGGCCACGTCACTCGTGGCACCCGTGATGGATGGGTGTGGGGGTGCAGTGTGTCCAGCCCTCGAGGGAGTGGCTGGGATGACAGCTTCCTGCGGGACACTAGAACGTGTCTCGCAGGATACTACATTCGTGAGCTATCCCCCTCTCCCAACAAAAAACTGGAGCTCTTAGAAACAAGCTACCACCGACCCCCATTATTAAGCGCTTTTTAAAAGAATACATTGGACACTGTGTGTATACTATTGTGCGCTATTAAACAGGCCTATTGCACAGGGATGTTCTAAGCAACCCTGTGCAGGGTGTGGCACATGCCAATGCTCTGCACACCTGTGTGAGTGAGATATGCTCCACAAGTGAGCGCCTTCGTCTGAAGGTAGCATTCATAGGCGCTGAAGCTCGATGCAAGGAGGGAGCGAGCAGTCACCAGAGTGTCGGGAAACTGCAGCTGCGTTTTTAGAGTTCATGCGTTTATTGTGCACAGGGCTTTCCTCCAAGGCTTATGTCGGACACCATAGGCTGCCCATCTAGAAAATGCACGTGCTGGAGCCAGAGATGCTTAGCTCAGGTGTGTTACATTTTAAGGCGCTAGAGCGATAAGGTTTTTTTTGTATCATAGTTGTTGCTGCAGGGGCACCTCCGAGCACCAGGCTGGCGGCAAGAGAGGACAATAAGAGCACACAGGGCTTTAATTGGGATGAAAACAGTGTGGGTGGTCTCAAAAAGGGGCGTGGCCTGTGTAATTACGGGTGTGGCTTATACATGTAAACAACGTTTTTCTGATTCCGATAGTTTGCCATCCGACCAGTATTTTGGTTCTTCTGAGCTTTCTGTATTTGCATCCTTATATATATATATAATACAACTTACATACACAGAAAGTCAGCCAGGACTGTTGGCTTTGCCAATGGTTGTTAGCTGTTCAAGATAAGTATTGTTGTAAAAGATATAAAAAAATGTGTGTGACTATGAATTAAACATTATTGAGGCCTGCGGAATGGGTAGTGGTCTTCAGAATGTCGTAATCACTCCCATTATCTCACTCCAGGTTACACATGTACGCCCTTTTTATCTCCATATCTCACCCAGCTGCTTATTTTAGTCTTCCTTTCTTCCTCTTCTGCACCCTCGTTTCAGTCTCTCCTGAATGCACTTTTGTGCATCGCATTCACTTCACCAGCCCCCAAATACACAACGCCCCTTCCCACCTGTGCATTTTCTTTTACTGTCGACTGGTCAATATTTTGAAAACTGTTTACCTCCTTCACACACATATGCACAAAATCACAATTACAACTGGAATACGTGACCCGACCCCTGCCCTGGGCGCTAGTCAGAGAGGCCAAGGATTGGATGCCCATGTATTCTGCAGACCTGTCTGACCCACTGATGCACTGGCAGAAATGTTCACTGTCAGAAACGCGTGCTCACTTCCACCCCAGCCAGAGCTCTCAGTCATGACCCGCTGTATACACCTATAGAGGGCTCGTTTCAAAGTATGCACTATACAAGAAAGAAATACAACGTCCTGGAACTAGCTGACACTCTTTCTGGGTGCATAAAACCTGTGAAAAACAAACAGGAACTAAATCACTGACATGGATTGCCTTAACATTTTTCACATTAAGTATTCAAAAATCGGTCAGAATTTTTGCCAGTAAAGTTAAGGACATGAATGTAGCGCCAGATAGGGGCCCGTTAGAATGTCTGTTTTAAATGCATTCACCCACTCTACCCACTTAAAGCCCCAGATATGCAGTGCAACCTCTGGGCAGTGTCGTAGCGGGGGGGGGGGGGGGCCTTGTGCAAGCAGTGAAACTAGGCCCCCAGTCGGTGTAAAAATACTGGTATATAAGAGGTGCAGTATGCCCATTGCCCCCTGGACCACGGTGTCACTGCACCTGCTACCCTAATGTGATTTTCAGGTCTCCGAGTTCCTCATGCTACTCGTCTTTCCTTCTCGCCTCCCTATCTCCCCCTCCTCTCATATCCTCCATCCATTTCATGCTCTCCTCTCTAGCCCCGGGCCCCTCTTCTGTCTCTCACTCATCCTCCTCTCCTTCCTAACTTCTCTCATTATTTCCTCTTCCTTTCTCTTCCCTGCCCACTTTGTCGCAGTCTAACCTCTGGGTGGAGGTGATCAGGGTGTGGTCGACACATCTGCAGGGAGGGACAGACACAGTGTAACCTCTCTGCGGAGGTGATGAGGGGCACTCTGTGAGGGTGGAGGTGATGAGGGGTGTGGTTGGCACACCTGGAGACCATGAGTTTGGTGTGAGCTGAACGGAAGGGGTAAACCTGGAGGCAGACACTGGAGGGGGTGAGAGAACACGGGGGCATATCTTGGTGTAGTTGGGTGGGGGAGGCAGATCCGGGAGGGCGCACGCCGCAGACACAGATGGGACCGGAACTTGGCGAGGTGATTCCAGGGGGTGCAGAAATGTGAGGACATTGGAAGGGAAGGGGCGATGGGTGACAGCAGTGGGGCTGGAAGTACGGGTGCAGGAAGTACTGGAGCACCCCATCAAACGTGAAAGAGTTTTGATAGAGGATAAACAATGAAGACACTACTCAAATGTTTTCCTTTGGCCAGCCTTTGTTGTGTCTTCAAAGACAACCTGCCACATGTCCTCTATTGTTGCAGTGCGGTGGCGTTACTGCCTGGCACCCCCACTCTAAAAATGATTCCAGCGCCACCGGGTAATAGATCTGGTGGTAGACGCGGCGATGCTTAAGGGCACGACCGGATATGCGCACACAGGCAGGAACCTGTCATGTACACATTTAGGAACCCATAACATGGCAACTTATAGGAGTCGTGGTGGCATGTTCATGGCTGGGGGCACATATAGTTGTTCACATGGGGATGAGCACGTGGGCAGCACGGCAGAAATAGAGTCCATACTGACATATGCACATGCATGACAGTGGCATGTACACATCTAGGAGCAGGTCAGCTCCTGTCTTGAAAGTTTCGGGGTGATTCGTCAAGTGAGGGCAGAGAAAAAAGGGGGGGTCCCAAAACATGTTTTCCCCATGTTAATTTCTATAGGAATTTTGAAACAGGCTACAGCCCGAACTGCTGAATGGAATTACACCTAATTTGGTAAAAAGGTAGCCCTTGGTTCAGAAAGAGACCTTTTTTTTAAATGGTGTAAATCCGTTCAGTAGTTCCTGAGAAATTAGAAAAGAAAAATATCAATATCTGAGTACCGAGAAGGAGTCGCGACTCCTCCCGAGCACAAGCTGACTTCTGATTGGCTGCCTACACTACAAACCAGGAATTGTTGGCAGCCATCTAGTGACTCGGTAACTGAGTCACAAGAAATCAGTAGAAAAAAAGGTGAAAAAAAAGAAGAAAAGGGGGCAGGGTAGAAACATCCTTACCACCTAGGCCTGCTCAGGGGGTCCCACACGGAAGCCCAGTCGCAAAAAAAGCATATATATTTTTTTAAACGGCCAAATTCGCGCTGGGTGCGCAAATCCGACCGAAAAAATCTGTATCTGTAAGCCCCCGGGTGGGCCAGGTCCCCGGGGCAATGTTTATACTGTATGCAGGGGCCCACGGGGGCCTCTGCAGCCCCAAGGACTGCCACCACCCAGGGGCTTTTGAAATATTATGCGGGGCACGCAGCCCCCCTGCAGCCCTGGGGACTACCACCTCCCCGGGGCTTGGACAAAAATGCGTGGGGGGCTCCTGTCCCCCTACTCTGCCCCGGGGACCGTCACCTCCCCGAGGCATTGCTAATTATATGCAGGGGGCCTTGTGGGCCCACCCAAGTCACGGGGACCGTCACCTCCACAGGGCTTAAATCAAATAAATTGATGTGGGGGGGCTCCTGCCCCCCCCCCCCACACTGCCACGGGGACCAATACCTCCCCGGGGCACTAATTATTTACATAGGGTGTCCGTTACAGACTCCCGGGCTCCGGGGACCACCACTTACCCGGGACTTTGAAAATGAAGGGAGGGGGCCCGCGCGGCCCCCCTCCTGGAACCCTTGATGGCCCTGGGGTCCACCACCCACCAGGACCAGCTCCTGCAATGTCCTGGGGTACCCACCCCCGGGACATTGCTGTTTGCTATGGCAGCATAGCAAACTCTGCTTTGCTTCGTTGAAGCAAGAGCAGGAAAACCTGCTCTCGCTTCAACGAAGCAAAGCTGGATTGCTTTTGAGCAAGGGGAGCTGCATGTCCGCAGCTCCCCTTGCTCAAAAGCAATGCCGGCTCCTGCAGGAGGTGGGGAGCTGGCGGGACCGTGGGGGCATTGGGGCTCCCCCCACTGTCCCCAACGCAAAGGGCTGGCCCCGGGTAATGGGGTCCCCTTGGCCAGAAGTGGCCCGGGAGGGGGGCAACTAGGCCAATTTAATTAATTATTATTTTTTTTAACTGCTGGCCGGCCCCGGGGGCTGGATTCCCCAGGGGCCAATAGTGGCCTTGGGAAGGCGGGCCACATGGTCCCCCATCCCATTAAATACTTTAAAAAGAAGAGGCCATGCCCCGGGGGATGGGGACCCAAAAAAGTAAAAGAAGGGGGGCCCCGCCCCCTCCCTGCACCACTCTGCAAACGCGCCCCTGGCGCGTTGTAAGATGGGAAATTAAGTCCCCATGAATACTGAGGGTCCCTGGGGGCCAACCTAGCCCACCAGGTACCTACAGTAAGCGCCACAAAGCTGGTTTGCAGAGAGGTGGTCCGAGGCCAGGCCCCTTTTTACACCACTCTGCAAATGCGCCTCTTGGCGCACTGCTGGTGGGGCGATGAGGTCCACTTGTGTCGTCAGGACTTCAGGACACAAGTGGACTTCATCCCTCAAGCATGTCATTTGAGATGTCATCAGTGATGTCACTGACCATGTCATGAATGATGTAATATGTGATGTAATCAGCAGTGCATTGCGGGGGTGCGAGTTATAGTTAGCTGAACTAACTATAACAGCCGAATTTCTCTGGTTTTGTACAAGTGAAATGTCCAACTAACTATAACGTCCCTGAAACCTGTGTTTTTTTCAGTGAATTTCTAAGGTTTTTTAAATGCTAATTTCTAACTATAACGTCCCTGAAAGCTGTGTTTTTTTCAGTGAATTTCAAAGCTTTTTAATTCTAATTTCTAACTATTCCTACAGAGGTAAGACATGTGCAACGTGCACCGTGCATGTTTCCTATCGAATGTAGATGTAACTATTAGCTCTCTAATCATACTTCCGCATATTTATAGAAAGGAGATCTATTTCCAGGTGCAAATAACTGCTGATAAAGTGACTCATGCTAACATAAAACATTCTGAATAAAGTGCATGGTGCATAGTGTTAAAATGCTTAAACATACCGGGTGAGATCAATTATTCTTAGTTCTGTTTTTTCCAAAAGCATTTTTCCATGACATTAAATAAATACATAAAAGTGCTCGGTATACTTTCCCTACAGAATGACAAAGTGCAAAGTGCTACAGTACTCTGTTATAGAAAAAGTGACTCGTGCAATTTTGGGACACCAATAAAATACTTTCCATAATCTAGTAAACATTATTTTGAAGGCCCAATCCAATATGGATTGAAATACAGGGACCTGCAAACCACAGCTGTTATGGATTCATGATCCAATAAAAGATACTTTCAAACATTTCATCAAATAGTCTTACAAAAGGGTATATAGTTCAGAGTCCGTATTCAGACCCCACGGATTCTCTGTGCCCAAGTTCACTATCCATCTTGATTCGGCACGTCTCAGGGCTAATTCTCTATGCCCTCCTCTGATCTTTATTGGGATATGTTCAATGCCGGAATAAAACAAGTGGTTTGTATCAAAGATGCCTTTCTGATCTTTCCAAATGTGCTCGGCCATCACATACGTAAAGTCGTTGTTGGTCACAGCCCGTAGATGCTGGAGGATGCGTAATTTAAGTTTGCTCACAGTGCTACCAACATAACGTTGACCGCATCCACACTCCAGCAGGTACACCACATGCGTGGTTTCACATGTGATCCTCTCTTTGATGGTTTTTTTTAAACCTTGGATAGTTGTTATTTCCGTCATATTGCGTCCATAGTTGCAGGCTTTACATTTATGGCATTTGACAAACCCCTTGTGAGATAGCCAAGTACTTTTTTGGGCATTTTTGTTGGTAAAATAACTCTGTGTCAGCAAATCGTCCAAAGAGGGTACCTTTCTGTAAGTGATGTTCGCATGATGTGTAATTATCTTGATCTTTCTTTAAAATGTTCCAATGTTTGTTTATTACTTGCTTGACTTTGATATTGGATCTGTTAAAATCTGTGATGAATCTTGTTGTTTCAGCAGTGGACTCGATTTGTGTCGCAGTGCTTTTAGGCAACAATAAATCCTCTCTCTTCATGTTGGTGGCCCTTAATCGTGCATTTTCCAGCACCATGACTGGATATCCTCTCCTCAGAAAGAGGTCAAACATCATATCTACTTGTCTCATGTACTCCCCCTCCTCTGACCAATTCCTGTGAGCCTACAGGAACTCTCCGTACGAGAGGCTCCACTGTAGGGCTTTTGGGTGTGCGCTGTTCGCTGCCAGAATGCTGTTACAGGATGTGGTCTTTTGAAAGAGGGTGGTGCATATTTGTTTGTCCTCAATCTAGATGCGTATATATAGATAATCTACAGAGTATATATATATATATATGTTAGACCTGGCACCTTGGCGTGAGTTTCCCTTCCACTTTTTGATGATGTGCCTCGACTGTTTTGCTGGTGTTGTCCGCTCAGGGCACTGCGCCACGGCTAATCCGTGCCGCAGTGCAAGTGCTCCCTAGGTAAAGTGTACCTGTAATTGATGTTCATGATTGGTTTATTGGATTCACTGTCAGTCCCCAGTAAAGTGCACCAGGGGTGCCAGGGCTTGTGAATGCCAATGCTGCTGGTGGGCTTGCAGCGCTGGTTGCGCCACCCACGGAAGCGGCCTTGTAAAGTGTGTCAAGGGTCTGCCACCGCAGACCCTGTGCGCGGTCCGGGACCGTCGCGCTGACTGCGCAAGTGCCCCCACTTGCCAGTCCCTAAACCTTCCCTTACCTACATATTAGCCACCCCTCTGGTAGGCCCAAGGGCAGGGTGCATTGTAGGCATAAGGTAGGACATGCCCTGATGTGTGTGGCATGTCTTAGTAGTGAATTACAGCCATTTCCGTTCTTCACTATTGAAGGCTACCTGCTCTCCATAGGCCAGGATGGGCTGCCGGGATCACGCCAACGCCGTGACCCCAGTGGACTCAGAGAGCATGGTAGAGTGTCAAGTTTGGTATGCCTGAACTCAGAATAATAAAATACTTCTTGTAGTCAAGTTTATTTTAATATCCTGGGTTTGTAAATACTACTTTTAGAAAGTTAGTATTTACTGACCTGACCATCTCAGTCCGCCTCTGCTGTGTGTGTGTGTGTTCTGCCTAGCAACAGTAGGAGCAGGGTGGGGGGATCCCCAGAGACAGGTTGGCTGCCAGGTGGTGGGTAGAGAGATTACACCTGGATTGGTGGGAGGAGTACACCTTGACTCTTGAATAGACCTGTGCTCTGCCACCACAAAGCCGGCGCCACCCCCTGTGGGGCGGCTGATGTCTCTGCCCTGCTGCTGAAAGGAAAGAGCAGAGTCACCATAACAAAGTGCTCCAGAACTGGACTGAGCCAGGCCTAGGCCCCCTGGCGCTAAAGAACAAAAGAATCATAGTATAAAAGTAGGAGCCTGGCTCCTAAGGAATCAGAATCCTGTTTACCACAAAGAACCTCTGCCCGACTAGAAGGAGAAGAAGACGCCGGAGGAGCTGGCCTGCTGCTTGCCTTGCTGAGAAAGGGGAGGAAGAGACTTACTGAAAAGACTTTGCTACTTTGTGCTTGAACATTCTCCAAGGGCTTGATCTGAGCTTGCCCCCTGAACTGAACCCCAGGAACAGTGGGTTCTCTGTGCTTTTGCTCGTCCTCCAATTCGAGCCGTGTAGGCATCCCGCTGGAAAGAGACTGCGCCCCTCACCGCCCCTCCTAGGGCCGTGACACTCAGAAGCTCGCCTGCCTCCAACCCGTGAGAGCCCCGCTCCGTCCCGAGCCGCTCTCTGTTCCCGGGCCAGGCCGCCTGCATCCCTGTCACCACCTGCTACTGGAGCGTGCTGACCGCGCTATCACCCCTCCCGCCGGAAGCCGTCCGACGACTGTGATCTACGCCGGGTCATCCAGCTGCACTGACCGTGCCCTGCGACCCCGCTTCGCTATCCCCGGACATCTCAGGCCGCGCCGCCCCCGCTGTGGAGACCCTCCTGCACCGCCGTGCTAAAGGGTCGCTGGCCGCGCCTGCCTACTTGCCCACACCTGCTGATTGAGGACCCAAGAACACTTCCCAAGCTGAGAGTCGCACCGACCTGTGCCGACTCTCCACATCACGAAAGAAGTTCCAGTATCGGGCTCGGGGCCCGCAACGCCTTATTTCCCCGTTCGCAGGAGCCGATCTCTGTGAGTACTGGAACTACAAGTAACATTTGCAAGAGACTACAAAGTATCCATTTGAAACTACGAACCAAGAACATTTGCCTACTTTATAACCTGGTGGCATAGCGAAAACGTTATTGGTCTTGTGTTAAGTCTGCTGAGATATATACACCTATTTTTACATAAAGAATCGTATTTTTATATATATCCAAGTCTGGTGTCCGTTTCTGGGGGGATTGATGTATTTACTGTGTGTGTGATTGTAAGTGCTTAACCAACAACGCCTGAGGAATCGCCTTGGCTGCTCACGCCCGCACCTAGAGGGTGAGCAAGGGTCATTCGCAAGGGGTTATCCTGCACCCTGACGTGGAGGAGAGGGTTCCTGCTTGACACAAGGGCAACCTTGCGCCAACCAGAGATCCCCGACTCTAACATTGTTGGCAGCGGGTGGGATTTCGGATTTGCACTTGTAATTTGCATACAGTGAATTATTAATCACCAGATAGTGAGAGCAGACCAAATAACGCAGCCACAGGTTTGTAACTGTTGAACTTTGTGGAGACATCTGCCATTACTGCAACCATGCCTGGCTCGCACTCCGCTGGAAGAGCACTCTCTGTGATTTCTGGAATAGATGAGGTGGATTGGGAGAGACTGGAAGGCTACACGATGGAGCAATTGAAAGGCTACAGTGTAAAATTCCGAGTTCCCCATGCTGGATTCAAGAGGAGAACCCAGTACGCCAAGGCGCTAAGAGCCTGGAGGGAGTCACGAGACCCACGGAATGCGGGGGACATCGTTCCGCCCGACAACCTTGAGGAGCCCAGCAGAGTCCGGTCGCCAGAGGAGCTGGCAGACAGGGCAGCCGACAGGGCGCATGAAATGGAGATGGCAAAGTTGGCCGGACAAATGGAAATGGAAAAGCAGAAGTTGGCCCTGGAGGCACAACAACGCCAAATGGATCATGATATCAGATTGAAGGAGTTGGAGCTGAAGGCGAAAAGTTTGGACACCGCTCCTTCTGGTGGCAGCACTCCACCAGCGCAGGTAGAGTCCAAGGTGTACATCCCCAAAGATGTAGTAAAGGAGTATTTTAGAAAGGATGACATAGGGCAGTGGTTTAGAGCCTACGAGGTGGCCATGTCCTCACACCGGGTCCCTGAGAAAGACTGGGGAGCGGGGTTGTGGGGAAGGTTCCTTGCGGAAGGGCGGGACACACTGTTAGATTTGCCCTTAGAAGTCCAGACCTCATACCCCCATATGAAGGAAGCTTTAATGACCAGGTATGGGTTAACTCCTGAGCTATATAGACAGAGGTTCAGGGAGACCAAGAAGATCCCTGAGAGTACGTATGTGGAATATGTGACCTTTTTCTGCAGAGCGCTGGATGGTTGGGTGAAGGGTAGCAAAGTGGATGATTATCAAGGGCTGCTTGATTTAATTGCATGGGAGCACTTGTCCAGTCAATGTTTTCCTGAGCTACGCCAGCACCTGATAGATAGCAAGCTGTCCAACCCGAGGAAGCTTGCTGAGGAGGCGGACCGCTGGCTCAGCACCAGGGTCCACAAGGGTCAAGTGGGAGACTCCGCCAAAGGTGGGCAGGGTCCCCAGCAGAAGAGTGGGGGGGACAAGGGTAAACAGAAGGGGTTCCAAAAAGGCCCCCAAAGTAATTCCCAAGGGAACCAGCAGAAGGGTTCTCAGCCTCCCCCACCCCCGCAGCAGAACGGGGCCCCGACAGGTAGACCTGTTCCAAAGGGGCCCTTCAATTGTTATAGGTGTGGTGACCCGGGTCACATTGCCTCTGATCCTAAGTGTCGCCTGTTTGGTAAGACCGCACCCACTGGTGCTCCACCCCGGCAAGTAGCTAGTGTTAACTTTGGGGAGGAAGTAGCAGTCCAGGAGGGTGGGGGTCCCGGGCAGATGACCCTAGTCTCGCTAGGAGACAGTGAGATGGTCCCTGTAACCTACCTGCCCTCTAACACTAAGAAATATGGGCAAGTGGTGACCATCAATGGAAAGAAGGTTGAGGCTCTTAGAGATACAGGAGCCAGCGTGACCTCGGTGAGGCAACACCTGGTGTCTCAAGAGCAAATTGTACCCAATGCCTACTGTAGGGTTGTCAATGCTGACAACGTAGAGAGTCGTTGTCCAATGGCTCAAGTTCCCTTTGAGTGGGGGGAGGTCTCTGGTACTCTCCAAGTCGCTGTGAGAACTGACATGCCTGTAGACTGTCTGCTAGGGAACGACCTGGAGAGTTCCCCTCGGGAAAAGGTGGAGAAGACCACGCATCTGAGGATGGTGGGTCTACCCGACTGGGCGTGCGTGACCACCCGGTCCATGGCAGCCAGTAGGGGTGTTGAGAGGGTCCTGGAGCCTGAGGGAGAGGTCCAGGAACCGGCCATAGGGAGAAGGCGCAGGAGGCGCGGGAAACCGGCCCCCGAAGTTCCCACGGCCCAGGAGGAAGCAGACCCTGAGGGGGATGCTCTGGAGCCTACCGGGGAACAGATTGCCGAACTGGGAGACTTGCCTGAGCTGACCCATTGGCAGCAAGAAGGAGGTCCCTCCAGGGAGGAATTCTGCAGGGAGCAGAAAGAATGCCCTTCTCTCGTAGGTATGCGGCAACAGGCTGCAGACCAGGCCAATGGTGTTCAGGCCAAAACACACTACGTGTACTGGGAGAGTGACCTCCTGTATTCCGAGCCTAAGGCTGCTGAACCTGGGTCAGCCCGTGTGCTGGTGGTACCCCAGAAGTTCAGAACCTTCCTACTGGGGCTGGCTCATGATGTGCCGTTAGCAGGACATTTGGGGATGGACAAGACCTATGACAGGCTTGTCACCCACTTTTACTGGCCCCAAATGCATAAGAATTCCGATTCCTACTGCAGAACCTGTCAGACTTGCCAGGCAAGTGGTAAGAGCGGAGGGAAGCACAAGGCTCCTCTGCAACCTTTCCCTGTGGTCGGTATGCCATTCCAACGAGTGGGTATTGATATTGTGGGGCCTCTGGATCCCAAGACAGCCCTGGGCAACAGGTTCATCCTGGTCTTGGTGGACCATGCCACCCGGTACCCTGAAGCCATCCCTCTGAGGACAGTGACGGCCCCCGTGGTGGGACGGGCACTGATGGGAATTTTCTCCCGAGTGGGATTCCCTCTAGAGGTGGTGAGCGACAGGGGGACCAATTTCATATCCACATATATGAAATCCCTGTGGAAGGAGTGTGGGGTAACTTACAAGTTCACCACTCCTTACCACCCCCAAGGAAATGGGTTGGTTGAGAGATTCAACCGAACCCTCAAAGGCATGATCATGGGCCTGGACGGTCCAATGAGGCGTAAGTGGGACGTCCTCTTGCCATGCCTGCTCTTCGCTTACCGAGAGGTGCCACAGAAGTCTCTAGGGTTCAGCCCCTTTGAGCTTCTGTATGGTCACCCGGTAAGAGGACCTCTGAGTTTGGTAAAGGAAGGCTGGGAGCAATCTCCCAGGAAACCTCCCCAGAATGTATATAGTTACATGCTGGCCTTCCGAAACCAGACTCGGCGTTTCAGGCAACTTGCTGAGGCAAATCTGGAAGCCAGCCAGGAGGAGATGAAGCGGTGGTACGACCGGAATGCCACTCTGGTAGAGCTTCAACCTGGACAAAAGGTGTGGGTCTTGGCCCCAGTGGAGCCTTGTGCACTTCAGGATAAGTGGACAGGTCCATTTGAGGTTGTGGAGCGCAAAAGTCCTATCACCTACTTGGTGGACATGCAGACTCCCAGGAACCCTTTGAGGGTCCTACATGTTAACCGCCTTAAGCCCCACTTAGAGAGGACCGAAGTGGGCATGCTGCTGGCCACTGATGATGGAATGGAAGAGGAGACCGAGCCTCTTCCTGACCTCTTAGTGGCCTCTGAGAAAGATGGGTCAGTGGATGGAGTTAACCTCTCACCCACCCTGACGCCCGAACAACAGGAAGATTGCCGCCACTTGCTGGGACAATTTTCCGACCGATTCTCCCTGGTTCCGGGTGTCACAGATTGGTGCGTCCATGATGTGGACACAGGAGACAGCTTACCTGTGAAGCACAAGGCTTACAGGGTAACTGACAGGGTCAGAGCTTGCATCAAGGAGGAGGTCTCCAAAATGCTTGCGCTAGGGGTGGTTGAGTCCTCCAGCAGTCCTTGGTCCAGCCCCGTGGTCTTGGTCCCAAAGGCTGCTGCGCCGGGAGCCACACCGGAACTCCGGTTCTGTGTGGACTACAGAGGACTCAATTCAGTCACGAAGACTGACACGCACCCCATCCCCAGAGCTGATGAGCTCATTGATCGGCTGGGGGCTGCCCGGTTCCTCAGTACGTTTGATCTAACGTCTGGGTACTGGCAGATCGCCTTGACCGATGGGGCCAAAGAGAGGTCAGCATTCTCTACACCAGATGGGCACTTCCAATTCCGAGTCATGCCATTTGGGATGAAGAATGCCCCTGCCACCTTTCAGAGGTTGGTCAACCAGGTACTGGTTGGGCTGGATGCGTTCAGTGCCGCCTACCTGGATGACATCGCAGTGTTCAGCGCCACCTGGCCCGAACACCTGCGCCACCTCTGGGAAGTGTTGATGGCGCTGCGCCGAGCAGGCCTCACGATCAAGGCAAGCAAGTGCCAGATCGGGCAGGGTTCCGTGGTGTACTTGGGACACCAAGTGGGGAGTGGCAAGGTGGTACCCTTGCAACCCAAAATTGAAACCATCCTGGCTTGGGAACCCCCCAAGACGCAGACCGCAGTGAGGGCCTTCCTGGGGCTCACTGGGTACTACAGGAGGTTTGTCAAGGGCTATGGAACGATCGTTGCCCCCTTGACAGAGCTGACTTCGAAGAAGCAGCCCAGGAACGTGGTTTGGACTGACACCTGTCAGAAAGCTTTCGACACCCTGAAGACTGCCATGTGCACGGCGCCCGTGCTCTTGGCCCCTGACTTCTCCAAGGAATTCCTAGTGCAGACAGACGCTTCAGAGCATGGTGTAGGGGCTGTTCTTTCACAGATGACTGAGGAGGGCTGGGACCAACCCGTAGCCTTCATCAGTAGGAGGTTACTTCCACGGGAAAGTAGGTGGAGTGCAATTGAGCGAGAAGCATTTGCTGTGGTCTGGGCGCTGAAGAAGCTAAGACCCTACTTGTTTGGGTCTCACTTCCGGGTTCAGACGGACCACAGGCCCCTCAGATGGTTGATGCAGATGAGGGGTGAGAACCCGAAGCTGTTGAGGTGGTCCATCTCCCTACAGGGTATGGACTTTACGGTGGAACACCATCCTGGTACAGATCACGCCAACGCTGACGGTCTGTCCAGGTATTTCCGCCTTAGTGACGAGGAACCCCCTGGGCAAGGGTAGTTCTCCCCACATTTCAGCTGGAGGGGACACGTGTTAGACCTGGCACCTTGGCGTGAGTTTCCCTTCCACTTTTTGATGATGTGCCTCGACTGTTTTGCTGGTGTTGTCCGCTCAGGGCACTGCGCCACGGCTAATCCGTGCCGCAGTGCAAGTGCTCCCTAGGTAAAGTGTACCTGTAATTGATGTTCATGATTGGTTTATTGGATTCACTGTCAGTCCCCAGTAAAGTGCACCAGGGGTGCCAGGGCTTGTGAATGCCAATGCTGCTGGTGGGCTTGCAGCGCTGGTTGCGCCACCCACGGAAGCGGCCTTGTAAAGTGTGTCAAGGGTCTGCCACCGCAGACCCTGTGCGCGGTCCGGGACCGTCGCGCTGACTGCGCAAGTGCCCCCACTTGCCAGTCCCTAAACCTTCCCTTACCTACATATTAGCCACCCCTCTGGTAGGCCCAAGGGCAGGGTGCATTGTAGGCATAAGGTAGGACATGCCCTGATGTGTGTGGCATGTCTTAGTAGTGAATTACAGCCATTTCCGTTCTTCACTATTGAAGGCTACCTGCTCTCCATAGGCCAGGATGGGCTGCCGGGATCACGCCAACGCCGTGACCCCAGTGGACTCAGAGAGCATGGTAGAGTGTCAAGTTTGGTATGCCTGAACTCAGAATAATAAAATACTTCTTGTAGTCAAGTTTATTTTAATATCCTGGGTTTGTAAATACTACTTTTAGAAAGTTAGTATTTACTGACCTGACCATCTCAGTCCGCCTCTGCTGTGTGTGTGTGTGTTCTGCCTAGCAACAGTAGGAGCAGGGTGGGGGGATCCCCAGAGACAGGTTGGCTGCCAGGTGGTGGGTAGAGAGATTACACCTGGATGGGTGGGAGGAGTACACCTTGACTCTTGAATAGACCTGTGCTCTGCCACCACAAAGCCGGCGCCACCCCCTGTGGGGCGGCTGATGTCTCTGCCCTGCTGCTGAAAGGAAAGAGCAGAGTCACCATAACAAAGTGCTCCAGAACTGGACTGAGCCAGGCCTAGGCCCCCTGGCGCTAAAGAACAAAAGAATCATAGTATAAAAGTAGGAGCCTGGCTCCTAAGGAATCAGAATCCTGTTTACCACAAAGAACCTCTGCCCGACTAGAAGGAGAAGAAGACGCCGGAGGAGCTGGCCTGCTGCTTGCCTTGCTGAGAAAGGGGAGGAAGAGACTTACTGAAAAGACTTTGCTACTTTGTGCTTGAACATTCTCCAAGGGCTTGATCTGAGCTTGCCCCCTGAACTGAACCCCAGGAACAGTGGGTTCTCTGTGCTTTTGCTCGTCCTCCAATTCGAGCCGTGTGGGCATCCCGCTGGAAAGAGACTGCGCCCCTCACCGCCCCTCCTAGGGCCGTGACACTCAGAAGCTCGCCTGCCTCCAACCCGTGAGAGCCCCGCTCCGTCCCGAGCCGCTCTCTGTTCCCGGGCCAGGCCGCCTGCATCCCTGTCACCGCCTGCTACTGGAGCGCGCTGACCGCGCTATCACCCCTCCCGCCGGAAGCCGTCCGACGACTGTGATCTACGCCGGGTCATCCAGCTGCACTGACCGTGCCCTGCGACCCCGCTTCGCTATCCCCGGACATCTCAGGCCGCGCCGCCCCCGCTGTGGAGACCCTCCTGCACCGCCGTGCTAAAGGGTCGCTGGCCGCGCCTGCCTACTTGCCCACACCTGCTGATTGAGGACCCAAGAACACTTCCCAAGCTGAGAGTCGCACCGACCTGTGCCGACTCTCCACATCACGAAAGAAGTTCCAGTATCGGGCTCGGGGCCCGCAACGCCTTATTTCCCCGTTCGCAGGAGCCGATCTCTGTGAGTACTGGAACTACAAGTAACATTTGCAAGAGACTACAAAGTATCCATTTGAAACTACGAACCAAGAACATTTGCCTACTTTATAACCTGGTGGCATAGCGAAAACGTTATTGGTCTTGTGTTAAGTCTGCTGAGATATATATACCTATTTTTACATAAAGAATCGTATTTTTATATATATCCAAGTCTGGTGTCCGTTTCTGGGGGGATTGATGTATTTACTGTGTGTGTGATTGTAAGTGCTTAACCAACAACGCCTGAGGAATCGCCTTGGCTGCTCACGCCACGCACCTAGAGGGTGAGCAAGGGTCATTCGCAAGGGGTTATCCTGCGCCCTGACGTGGAGGAGAGGGTTCCTGCTTGACACAAGGGCAACCTTGCGCCAA
Organism: Triturus cristatus; assembly: GCF_964204655.1. Classification (NCBI taxonomy): domain Eukaryota; kingdom Metazoa; phylum Chordata; class Amphibia; order Caudata; family Salamandridae; genus Triturus; species Triturus cristatus. The sequence continues at coordinate 324,217,475 of NC_140582.1, forward strand.
CCAGAGATCCCCGACTCTAACAATATATATATATATATATATATATATATATATATATATACACACACACACACATATATATATATTTCCTATGCGTGTGCTCAGCACTTGAGGGTGCACTCTGAAAACCGCAATCTGTTCATTAGGGCAACGCCAGCACTTCAACCTCGAGTGTTCGCCTGACGCGTTTTGGATGATTCCTTACTCATAGGTTCACTCCAATGATTTGCATAGCAGCTGACACTCATTTTCTCTCCTCCAATGAGCTTCTTTCTAGCGACAACATGGATTGCGCGCCGTGGCACATCACTGCGCAATCAGTGCCGAAGGACTACGGGCCCGATTCACAGAACTAACTTAAGACAAAATCCTAAACTTACTACCATTTTGGTATTCACAGAAGGCACTTACTCATTTTGGTATTCACAGAAGGCACTTACTCATTTCGGTATTCACAGAAGTTAGGAGTCCTAACTTTAGGACTCCTAAATGCCTTCTGTGAATACCGAAAGTCTTAAAATTAGGATTCTTCTCAGTTTAGTAGTAGTATAGTTAGGACTCCTAACTTTAGGACTCCTAAATGCCTTCTGTGAATACCAAAAGTCTTAAAATTATGATTTTTCTCAATTTAGTAGTAGTAAAGTTAGGACTCCTAACTTTAGGACTCCTAAATGCCTTCTGTGAATACGGAAAGCCTTAAAATTAGGATTTTTCTCAGTTTAGTAGTAGTATAGTTAGGACTCCTAACTTTAGGACTCCTAAATGCCTTATGTGAATACCGAAAGTCTTAAAATTAGGATTTTTCTCAATTTAGTTATAGTAAAGTAAGGACTCCTAACTTTAGGACTCCTAAATGCCTTCTGTGAATACCGAAAGCCTTAAAATTAGGATTTTTCTCAGTTTAGTAGTAGTAAAGTTAGGAGTGTTAACTTTAGGACTCCTAAACTGAGAAAAATCCTAATTTTAAGACTTTCGGTATTCACAGAAGGCATTTAGGAGTCCTAAAGTTAGGACTCCTAACTTCTGTGAATACCAAAGTGAGTAAGTGTCTTCTGTGAATACCAAAATGAGTAAGTGCCTTCTGTGAATACAAAAATGGTAGTAAGTTTAGGATTTTGTCTTAAGTTAGTTCTGTGAATCGGGCCCTACATACTTACCTCATCTCATTTGAGCAAGAGGTGGCGGCTGACACTACGAGTCCCAGCTGGCGTTGGGAAAAGCTAGAAAGAACCTCATTGTAGGAGAGAAAATGAGTGTCAGCTGCTATGCAAATCATTGGAGTGAGCCTATGAGTAAGGAATCATCTGAAACGTGTCAGGTGAACACTCGAGGTTGAAGTGCTGGCGTTGCCCTAATGAACAGATTGCGGTTTTCAGAGTGCACCCTCAAGTACTGAGCACACGCATAGGAAATATTGTCTCGCCCGCTCAAGGAGTAGGAGGGTAGCACCACCCCAGGATTGCCAAAGGGGCCCACAAATGCAAAAACAACAATTGATGGACAGAATGCAGAACAATGTCATACATCACCCCAGTACAGAGTTCTGGGCATAAATCCATCGTTTTCTTGCTCTCCATGCCTTTCCAGTTTGAACCCAGCCATATGCAAATCAGTCTTGACCCTGTGCCTCATGGGAACAGTCCAGCCCGAACTGCCAAGTCAGGTCCTCCCTGGACTGGAAACAAGCATCCTAGGACCGGTTTCGGGATTTCACCCCTCTTCAGCCAGGATAGCTTGATTCCAGTGGCATGGAGAGCACGGGACTCACGTCTGAGCATACCCGTCCCACTCGGGGTGACAAATGCAAAAGCAACAATGGATGGACAGAATGCAGAAAAATGTCATACATTCACCCCAGTACAGAGATCTGGGCATAAATCCATTGTTTTCTTGCTCTCCATGCCTTTCCAGTTTGAACCCAGCCATATGCAAATCAGTCTTGACCCTGTGCCTCATGGGAACAGTCCAGCCCGAACTGCCAAGTCAGGTCCTCCCTGGACTGGAAACAAGCATCCTAGGACCAGTTTCGGGGTTTCACCGCTCTTCAGCCAGGATAGCTTGATTCCAGTGGCATGGAGAGCACGGGACTCACGTCTGAGCATACCCGTCCCACTCGGGGTGACAAATGCAAAAACAACAATTGATGGACAGAATGCAGAACAATGTCATACATTCACCCCAGTACAGAGATCTGGGCTTAAATCCATCTTTCTTGCTCACCATGCCTTTCCAGTTTGAACCCAGCCATATGCAAATCAGTCTTGACCCTGTGCCTCATGGGAACAGTCCAGCCGGAACTGCCAAGTCAGGTCCTCCCTGGACTGGAAACAAGCATCCTAGGACCAGTTTCAGGGTTTTACCCCTCTTCAGCCAGGATAGCTTGATTCCAGTAGCATGGAGAGCACGTGACTCACGTCGGAGCATACCCGTCCCACTCGGGGTGACGAATGCAAAAACAACAATTGATGGACAGAATGCAGAACAATGTCATACATTCACCCCCGTACAGAGATCTAGGCCTAAATCCATCGTTTTCTTGCTCACCATGCCTTTCCAGTTTGAACACAGCCATAGGCAAATCAGTCTTGACCCTGTGCCTCATGGGAACAGTGCAGCCCGAACTGCCAAGTCAGGTCCTCCCTGGACTGGAAACAAGCATCCTAGGACCGGTTTTGGGGTTACATGGTGGCATGGTGAGCAAAAGTATGATGGATTTAACCCAGATCTCTTGACTGGGGGTGAATGCTTTGATTTGTTCTGCATTCCGTCCATCAATTATGTATTTTGCTTTCTCGCCCTAAGTGCGCCAGGTATGCTCAGACGTGAGTCCTGGGCTCACTGTGCCACTGGAATCAAGCTATCCTGGCTGAAGAGGGGTGAAAACCCGAAACCGGTCCTAGGATCCTTGTTTCCGGTCCAGGGAGGACCTGGCTTGGCAGTTCGTGCTGGACTGTTCCCATGAGGCACAGGGTCAAGACTGATTTGCATATAGCCAGGTCTAAACGGGGGTGGCATGGTCAGCAAAAGAATGATGGATTTAAACCAGATCTCTTGACTGGGGGTGAATGTTTTGATTTGTTCTGCATTCCGTCCATCAATTGTGTCTTTTGCTTTCTCGCCCTAAGTGCGCCAGGTATGCTCAGACGTGAGTCCTGGGCTCACTGTGCCACTGGAATCAAGTTATCCTGACTGAAGAGGGGTTTTTGACATTTTTTAAAGGAATAGACATGAATAAGGCTGATTGCTGAAATGCATTGTCAGAGTAACAAATTCAAGATTACAGTCGTGAGTGCTCCAACTGGTTCCTTGGGGGACTATTTGCTGAAGAAAATTTGTGTGAGTCCACATCTCACGACGGAGGCACAGCAGTGTTCATGTGGCTTTGGTGGCAGAATATATATATATGTGTGTGTGTGTGTGTGTGTGTGTGTGCGCGCGTGTGTGTGTGTTTGTGTATTTCACTCTGGAAGATGAACACTGAAAACGAATGTAGACAAATCCATACAATAAAGCACTATTATTGCATTGTACTGTAATTACATTTATATAGCGTCTACTACCACTTAGGAGGCGCTGATGACTTCAAACATGTCTAGGCCAATATATCACGCAACAGAGGAAGGAGCAAACAACTGACGACCTAGAAGACCCAGTTTTCCATTTATTTACTCTTTTATTGTTTACGCTGTCCTCTACATTACTTTTATCGCTGACACTAAAAATGCTTATGTTTAGACTGACATAGCATGGCAAGCATGGACTCTATAATCTTCCCTGAAACCGATGAGGCTTAGGGTGGGTAATTGCAAGGGTCGTACTTTGGCCATTTTCAAATGAATGGCAGCCACGCGCCAGACGTCAGGTATTTACCCAGTTTTCAGCGGTTCCTCAAAAATGAAATGTGAGGGTCTGGCCAAAAGTGCACTTAACTACTTAAGAACTCTTGGTCCTAATTACCTCAACCTGCCTCTTGATCAGTAAAACGTAGTTTAAAATGTCCTCAGATGTCTCTGTAAACTTCCTCTTAGATGTTAAAGGGCGTTGATCTGTTAATACCGAAGAGTAAGCTTTTTTTTAAAAAAATTCTTCAATGGTGCGTTGTCTGCTTCTCTTCTCTCCTGCTCAAGGTCTAACCACACCGTGGCTCTTGCTGCTGTCAGTCGTGTATGCTGACTTAATATGGTGAATGCATGGATGACACTGTGCATATTCAATGCATTTTTGAAAAGCACTTGCAAAGCCAGGAGGTCTATCTAAAAAAAAAAAAAAACAGCTCATTAAATGGCGACTTTGTTTGTGCGGTTGTGCACATTGGTGACTGGGTGAATGCGAGAGTGAGTGAAAAGATGAATGGACGGGTGAATGCAGGTGCTGTGCTGCACCTGTGTCTGAGAGTGAAGCCCGCCCTGCTGCTGGTAATGTTTTACCTGATCTTCTGTGAAGGGATTGATGCTGCGGTCAACTGCGCTCTGCCTGCTGTGAGTGCGCCTGACTCCTGTACCTACAGGTGTGCAATAGGTGGTACTGCTGCTGTACTTCACGTGACCTTTGTGAGAGAAGCTTATATTCCTTTTACTTGCACTCTCACTCCCTGGCTGCTGATTTTGAGAGAAGTGCACCCCTTTGTTAATGTATATGGCTGCTGTTGCAAGTGCAGCACCATTTTTAGTGGACTAGATCCAGCTTTCTTTCTTTGAAAGCATCGTGTAATAAAAAAAAATCATAAATAACAAAACATACTTATATACATACATAGAGGGACATTTGGGTTAGTCCCTTCTCAAAATAGTCTGGGCAAGTGTAATTTACATTTTGTTTCTGCCCACCACGGCATACAGTATGGAGCACTGGTTCAGCCAATGGCTTCATGCACTATGAGTGATGTCATCAGCCGGATCACACGTGCACATCTGCCTAAAAATGTGCACTCTATTGCGAGGGCTGGCGAGACAATAGTTTGTTTAATTCATTCTTTTGTCTTTTAATATTTTTTAGTCCTCCGTGTTTGTTTTAACTATGTCATCAAGTCAGTAATTCAAACCAATAGTGCGTTAGTTGTACCAATAAGACATTTTATTTTCCTATGATATACTTTATAACTGAATATTAGGAAGAACCAACCATGTTTTATTCAAATTTTATGCGATGAATTTTTTTTAATTTATATTTTGTATTTCAAGCAAAGTGCCAATACGCTAATATGGAGTATTTTCTTATTTTTTTCTTACTTTTTATTTTTGTGGCATGGGCTTGTAATACAACAATGGCCATCACACCAGCTTTCCAAGGCCAGCACGATTGGCTTTGTGGGTGCTTGTTTTATCCTGCTCACTCCATGCAGCAGCGTCGCTTACTCCATGATATCAGATCAATGCAAAATTGTGCAAACTTTATTGCACACAATGTATCACACGTGCACCATGCTGCGATCACACACAAGCACCGCTAGCAATGGTTTTGCACCATCTTTTCTGCACATCAGCAGCTAGATTACTTTTATAATCTATGCCTCACATATCTTCACTGTGTGGATCAGTGCAAGCTTCTAACATTTTTACACGTATGACGGTGTGCATGCACCGTGCTGATCCATACATATACTTGTACAGACGTGATGTGCAGTCTCCTAAGTGTGCATCAGCCCAGGCCTCTCTCATTGCTGTCTCCCTGTCAGAGAAGTTTGGTGTGCATGCACTCTGACCAAGAGCAATCCTGCCCAAGTGTGAGCTTGCGTTAACAAAACACACATGTATTGATAGTCAAGTCAAGTCAAGTCAAGGAATTTATATAGCGCACTACATACCCGGAGGGTCTCAAGGCGCTTAGGGAGGGGAGGAGGATTACTTGTCAAATATCCACGTTTTAAGTTGCTTTCTGAATGCTAGGTGGTTCTGGGTAAGGCGAAGGTAAGTGGGGAGTGAGTTCCATGTTTTAGCAGCCAGGTATGAGAAGGATCTGCCTCCCATTGTGGTCTTGTTGATGCGAGGTACAGTGGCGAGGGCTTGGCTGGAAGAACGTAGTTGGCGGGAGGGGGTGTAGAAGGACAGTCGTGAGTTGAGGCATTCTGGTCCGATGTCGTAGAGTGATTTGTGTGCGTGGGTTAGCAGTCGGAAAGTGATCCTCTTATTGACGGGTAGCCAGTGGAGGTCTTTCAGGTGACCAGAGATGTGTTCGTTGCGCGGGATGTCTAATATGATCCTGGCTGAGGCGTTTTGGATTCGTTGGAGTTTCTTCTGGAGTTTAGCGGTAGTACCTGCGTAGAGGGTGTTTCCGTAGTCCAGTCGGCTCGTGACCAGAGCATGGGTGACTGTTTTTCTGGTTTCGGTGGGGATCCAGCGAAATGTTTTTTTGAGCATGCGAAGAATGTTGAAGCAGGATGAGGATACGGCGTTGACTTGTCTGTACATTGAGAGTGAAGAATCCAGGATAACGCCTAGGTTCCGTGCGTGGTCTGTCGGGATGGGTGCTTTTCCAAGAGCTTCCGGCCACCAGGAGTCGTCCCAAGCAGAGGGGGAAGTACCTAAGATGAGGACTTCTGTTTTATCTGAGTTCAGTTTCAGACGGCTGTGTTTCATCCATTCGGCAACTTCTTTCATTCCTTCGTGTAGGTTAGTTTTGGCGGTGCTGGGGTCATTGGTGAGAGAAAGGATCAGTTGAGTGTCATCCGCGTAGGAGATGATGTTGAGGTTGTGTTGGCGGGCGATGGTCGCGAGGGGACTCATGTATACGTTGAAGAGGGTGGGACTGAGTGAGGATCCTTGTGGTACGCCACAGATGACTTCAGTGGCCTCGGACTTGAATGGTGGAAGGCGGACTCTCTGGGTTCTACCGGTGAGGAACGAGGTGATCCATTCAAGTGCTTTTCCTTGTATTCCGATATTTCTGAGGCGTTGTAAAAGGGTGCTGTGGCAGACTGTGTCGAAGGCTGCAGAGAGGTCGAGGAGGATGAGGGCGACTGTGTCTCCATTGTCCAGTAGAGTTCGAATGTCATCTGTTGCTGCGATGAGGGCGGTCTCAGTGCTGTGTTTTGCTCGGAAGCCGGACTGTGAGGAGTCGAGGGATTTGTTGGCTTCGAGAAAAACGGCGAGCTGGTTGTTGACAGCTTTCTCGATTACTTTGGCCGGGAATGGAAGGAGCGAAATGGGGCGGTAATTTTTGAGTTCGGTGGGGTCCGCTGTGGGTTTTTTCAGAAGGGCGGTGAGTTCAGCGTGTTTCCATTTTTCCGGGAAGGTGGCGGAGTTGAAGGAGCAGTTGATGACGTCTCGGAGGTGTGGTGCTATGACGGAGTCTGCTTTGTTGAAGATGTGGTGAGGACATGGGTCTGTGGGGGATCCTGAGTGGATGGAGTTCATCAGGCGGATGGTGTCCTCAGTGGAGATTGGGTTCCAGTCGTTAAGGGTGTACAAGGGGGGAGAATGTTCGGCATATGGTTCGGTGGGTTGGTCTCCGGGTTGGTTGTCGAAGCTGTTGTGGATGTCTGCAATTTTGTTGTGGAAGAATGAGGCTAGGGAGTCGCAGAGGGTTTGAGAGGGGGTGATGTCGTTGGAGTTGGCCGAGGGATTGGTAAACTCCTTGACGATGTTGAAAAGTTCCTTGCTGTTGTGGGCGCTGTTGTCAAGTCGATCCTTGAATGCTGTTTTCTTGGCCTTTCGGATTAATTGGTGGTGTGTGCGGGTGGCGTTTTTGAAGGCGTCCTTGGTGCTAGTGGTTGGGTCTTTTTTCCAGGCCTTTTCGAGGGAGCGGCAGAGTTTCTTGGATTTCTTAAGATCATCGTTGAACCATGAGGCCTCCTTGCTGCCAAGTTTGATTTGTCGTTTTTTCAGTGGTGCTAAGGTGTCGGCGGTGTTGGATAACCAAAGGGTGAAGTTGGCGGCGGCTTGGTTTGGGTTAGAAGAGTGGGCTGGGGTGTTTAGAAGGAGCGATGAGGAGATCTGGTCGATGGTGATTTTGTTCCAGTTTCTTTGCAGAGTTGGTTGGAGGTGGTTGGTGGGTTTTGGCTTGTTGTAGGTGAAGTGAACGCAGCTGTGGTCAGTCCAGAGGAGATCCGTAGTGTAGTTGAAGGAGACATGTTTGCTGGAGGTGAAGATGGGGTCGAGTGTGTGGCCTGCGATGTGGGTGGGGGAAGTGACCAGTTGTTTAAGTCCGAGGTTGGCGAGGTTGTCCAAGAGGGTGGTGGTGTTGCGGTCGTTGATCTTTTCAAGGTGAAAGTTGAGGTCTCCCAGAAGGATGTAGTCTTTGGAGGGGAGCGCGTGTGGAGTGATGAAGTCCGTGATTTCTTCACTGAATTTTGCGCGGGGTCCTGGTGGTCTGTAGAGGAGGGTGCCTCTGAGTGTGGTCTTGGGGTCGATGTGGATCTGGAAGTGAAGGTGTTCGGAGTTGGCGAGGTTGGTGTCAGAGCTGGTTGAGATGCGGATTGATTTTTTATGGACGATAGCGATTCCTCCTCCTGTGTGGCCGGTACGGTCTTTGCGTGTGATCTTATAATCTTCAGGGATGGCAATGGTGATGTCTGGGGCGGAGGAAGCGTTCATCCATGTTTCTGTTAGGAAGGCGACGTCCGGAGAGATGGTGTCTAGTAGATTCCATAGGTCAATGGCGTGCCTGTGGATCGATCGGGTGTTGAGAAGGATGCATTGTAGGTGATTGGGGTCGGGAATTTGTGGTGTGGTCGTAGCTGAGATGTTGTCGGTGCCGCTGAATTTGCAGGAGTAGCAAGAGAAAGGTCCATGGGTGTGTCCGGGAGCGGCTTGGACGCAGTTGGGGGCGCGACCGGGGTTAAGGGCTAGGAGGGTGGTGGCATCGTAAGTGATGCGGGAGGGGTGGGGGGTGCAAGGGCCAGGGGGTCTGGCGCTGGGCGCGGTCCAGGCGCGGACGGGCGTAGACGGGCTTACCTTTGGCGCACCTTCGGCGCGGATTGGGCGCGGTCGCTGCGCGTGAACGCTGCGCGCGGGAACGGTTGTCATATAAGGAGGGTGGGGGGGAGGGGCGAGGGCGGCTCAGCTGGGAGGCGGGGCGGGCTAAGTAGGAGGACAACAACAACAAAATGGAGGGCGCTTGGGGGAATACACTAAAAGAGCAGGAAAGTCGCGCTGGCAATCTTAATAATGAAATATGCAAAGCGGCATACAAAGCGCACAGCAGGCAATTAATTTCACACAGTTTCAAGCAAGAAGCGTTACACAACGATACCGGAGCCAAAGGGAGCGACCACTCAGCTGGGAAGCAGTGTGGAAGTGGCTGACCCAGGTTAACAACAGAGGGCCCCTGGAATAGGCTCCATTTAGCTCCTGCAGCTGCCGCTGCACACTGTCCATTTTACCTCTGATGAGCCACCCGATATTCATAAACCTAGCTGCTTGCACCTCACACTGCTTTCTTCCATTTTACCTCTGATGAGCCACCTCGACCTTCATAAACCTAGCTGCTTGCACCTCACACCCCTTTCTTCCATTTTACCTCTGATGAGCCACCTCGAGCTTCATAAACCTAGCTGTTTGCACCTCACACCCCTTTCTTCCATTTTACCTCTGATGAGCCACCTCGACCTTCATAAACCTAGCTGCTTGCACCTCACACCCCTTTCTTCCATTTTACCTCTGATGAGCCACCTCGACCTTCATAAACCTAGCTGCTTGCACCTCACACCCCTTTCTTCCATTATTACTCTGCTAGCCACCCGACCTTCATACACCTAGCTGCTTGCACCTCACACCCCTTTCTTCCATTTTTACTCTGATGAGCCACCTCGACCTTCATAAACCAGGCTGCTTGCACCTCCCACCTCTTTCTTCCATCCGCGTATGTTTGAATACACAGCAACATGAGACATGTTCATAGTGAGACATGTTCAAAGTTGCCCACCATTTATCCTTGGATCTAGCATAAGTAAATGATATCGCAACACCCTAACACACCCACTCGAGGTATTTTCCTTGCAAATGAGACTGTTGAGAAGTTAACATGAATCACCATATACTAGTCAGATGCTCATCTAAAAGAGTTGATGTGCCTCATAACCATTCAGCGGCAGCATCCCTGTGGAATCAAGCTACTGTGGCACCCCTTTGACTCACCTCGCACACATTGTTTCTATTCTGCTGCAGCCCCATGGACAATCCAAAGGCATCTCGCTCGGTGCCAGTGTAGTGTCAACAAGGCACTAACCATCCAAAAGGCACGGGTCTCCAGAGTCAGAACCTGCCCAATATGTTATAGGGAGGAAAACAGACCTAAGGAGGTAATACACGTTATGTATGAAAGCCCTCACTCACCAACCTGGTTGGTGACATGCTTCATCATCGGGCTCCACTGGGTATGGCCGAATGCCATCCCAGTGTGCTACAACGCCAGGTTACTGCGGAGCGGGATTGTGTGTGGTGACAGTGAATTTAAAATTCCCAATAGAGTCAAAAAAATAATTTAATAGTTTTGCTAATTGGAAAAAATAAAAAAATAAAAAGGAGTGAGGGTCAAAAAATAACAGACCGGGTTCACTCCATGGCGGTCAACATGTTTCTGCCTTTATGTGTGTTCGACAGGCTTTCATCAGGACCAGAGTGGGAGTGTGGGAGCCCCGGTGGTATGAACGCGCTAAGGTTCACCCTACCGTGGGCTGCTGTGTGAAAAAAAATATATAAACACAGTTCAAAATCCGCCAAGTGATATGATGGTGGAGAGAAACGAGTTTACTCTATAATGAAAAAAAGGACATACAAACACAAGACAAAACATAAAAGAATCGTAAATGTGCGTGGTCATTTCATTATAAAGCACCACAGCTACAGGCTAAAACATAGTGCATGGATGGGGCTGTGCCAATAATAAGTACCTCAGGTGCAAATAGTTGTGCTGTCCGTGCACCTAGAATTAGCCAGATACTGGTGTCAGGGAAGTAAAACAAGACTTCGCCTGAATAGCGTGACTAATACTGTATACCGAAATGAACGTGGAGTCTCGATACTACGTGAGAGTCTAGAACTAATGAGGGCCGGGAAACTAATAAGCGTGGCCCGTGTAGCATTCCTGAGTAGTAGAAATGCAAGAGGGAGGAGAAAGATTCTTACTGAGAGGCAAGACCGTTCGTCGCCTCAGGGATCCCGGGGTGAGGGTGCGAGCAATATGGCACACCCTAGAAGGGAAAAGAAAGGAAAAACGGCCACGAGCGGCTAGGTAACACGCACACAAGCCGTAAAGAACTGAAAACAATACCATAAGGAAACAGGTGGCGGGAGGTTCACTTACGCCCTCGCTGCTCGGCACCCGTTAGGAACCTGCAATGCCTCAAGCCACCGGGTCCAGGAAGTGAAGAGACCTGAAGCGAGGCACATATAAGCAAAAACAGGGGACCTCGATGGGTCGGAGAAGAAAAGTAAGCCCATCAGTGATAGGGCAAAACATCCAAAGCTGTGCGGTGATTGGCTGAGCCCCAACCAATAGGATGTGTTGAAAGAAAAAGTTATCCAGAGAGGCTCGGTCGCTGTTTCCTTTGACAGATCGTCAATGAAAACTTTATGCGGTGCCTAGAGAACGATCGTTTTACACGCTGGCAACACTAGGAACGTGTGCCTGGGTGGATAGGCTCTAGCTGCAGAATAAGCAGACAGTGAGGCAGTGGAACATAAGCTAGGAGGTTCAATCAGAGGGAAATGCCAATGCTAATGCGGGAGACAAAGTGTGCAGGAAACGCTGCATGTAATGTAATGCACCCCCAATTGTTGGCCTTCGCTGGTCGGGTCCAACACAAATAGGTACAAAAAAGGACTATGTACTCGGTGGAAATGTTGTAAAACCACACAAAAGTGACCATATAAGGTCCAGCCGACTTGGTGCAAAGGTCTAAGTGGGCTAGAGGTACCATATAGGCAATGCAATCATGAGTGCATGCTTACAGTATGTTGACCCAGGGTATATTATCATTAAGACCCACGAGGTTGGTACCCAGACGGTACACCCATCTGTGTTTCTGCGTGTTGTAATCTCTTCAATTATCATCCAGTGAATGGGAACAACTTTCAGAACTAAAGAAAAACCGTATACGCACGATACTACACGGCACAATCCTAACGGAATACTTGAGGACTAATACAGCCCCTAGGGGCCTACTAGTTACTAATGCGCCTCGAATCTTCCTCGAGGATGCCACCTTCAGAAAAGAATGGGCCATGATTGCATGGCACTGCACTCGATACTGGCTCGTCTTGATCATAAAAACAGCAGTACGACTATCAGAGGCAATCATGATTGAGATCACCCAAACAGAGACACAATTCAAGGCCACCTTAACGGGGTTCAAAAAACGGCTAGATGAACTTAACAAAGACATTAATGAATATAAGGAAAATCTAACCTTTGCACCAAGTCGGCTGGACCTTATATGGTCACTTTTGTGTGGTTTTACAACATTTCCACCGAGTACATAGTCCTTTTTTGTACCTATTTGTGTTGGACCCGACCAGCGAAGGCCAACAATTGGGGGTGCATTACATTACATGCAGCGTTTCCTGCACACTTTGTCTCCCGCATTAGCATTGGCATTTCCCTCTGATTGAACCTCCTAGCTTATGTTCCACTGCCTCACCGTCTGCTTATTCTGCAGCTAGAGCCTATCCACCCAGGCACACGTTCCTAGTGTTGCCAGCGTGTAAAACGATCGTTCTCTAGGCACCGCATAAAGTTTTCATTGACGATCTGTCAAAGGAAACAGCGACCGAGCCTCTCTGGATAACTTTTTCTTTCAACACATCCTATTGGTTGGGGCTCAGCCAATCACCGCACAGCTTTGGATGTTTTGCCCTATCACTGATGGGCTTACTTTTCTTCTCCGACCCATCGAGGTCCCCTGTTTTTGCTTATATGTGCCTCGCTTCAGGTCTCTTCACTTCCTGGACCCGGTGGCTTGAGGCATTGCAGGTTCCTAACGGGTGCCGAGCAGCGAGGGCGTAAGTGAACCTCCCGCCCCCTGTTTCCTTATGGTATTGTTTTCAGTTCTTTACGGCTTGTGTGCGTGTTACCTAGCCGCTCGTGGCCATTTTTCCTTTCTTTTCCCTTCTAGGGTGTGCCATATTGCTCGCACCCTCACCCCGGGATCCCTGAGGCGACGAACGGTCTTGCCTCTCAGTAAGAATCTTTCTCCTCCCTCTTGCATTTCTACTACTCAGGAATGCTACACGGGCCACGCTTATTAGTTTCCCGGCCCTCATTAGTTCTAGACTCTCACGTAGTATCGAGACTCCACGTTCATTTCGGTATACAGTATTAGTCACGCTATTCAGGCGAAGTCTTGTTTTACTTCCCTGACACCAGTATCTGGCTAATTCTAGGTGCACGGACAGCACAACTATTTGCACCTGAGGTACTTATTATTGGCACAGCCCCATCCATGCACTATGTTTTAGCCTGTAGCTGTGGCGCTTTATAATGAAATGACCACGCACATTTACGATTCTTTTATGTTTTGTCTTGTGTTTGTATGTCCTTTTTTTCATTATAGAGTAAACTCGTTTCTCTCCACCATCATATCACTTGGCGAAAAATGACGCAAAAGTGGCGCAAGGGGCTTGTAAATCTGCCCCAATATGTTTTTGGCCGACAATATTTAGGCCACGATAAAGACCATTACATTATAACATTTCTAAAATGTGGATTGTGGGTGTGCCACCAAATATTTTTTTTCAGATTACCATATGTATCATTTTTTAAATTTTTTTATACAAGAGCACAATGTGAGGCACCAGTCTACAAGACCAGGCAAACAGTACTACAATAAACAACGTGCACAATGCCCTCCTATCCTAATTTAACAGCTGAAATTGTTGATGGTTTATGGTTGTGAAGCTTTATGCAAACCATGCTAAGTATGAGCGGAAAAGTAAATGGATCCAGTGAGTGGGAAATTAAATACAATTTAACTGTTGTAGTTCACTTTAAGGGGGGAAAATGATCATTTACCGCCAACACAATCGGCAAACAGCTTCTTGTGCGTTTGAATCCTATACAATTACAAGACAACACAAGTGATTTGATTTTCATGTTCTCGAAATTATAGTTTTAAATTGTATTGTGTCCAACATCCCTCCTTAGCCCCATTCCTTTACTGGCAGCATGGCACATTACAATATAACAAGGAAGAGGTAAAACCTATCGAAACAGAGATAAGTGAAATGTGAAATACTGAAGGCTTTGCAAAATGGATGACGCGAGGCGTACATGAGGCACATTACATCACTAGCGCTCGAAGCACTACGGGTCTCAGAGGGAGTTCCAGGGTGCAAATATATCACAGATGCAGCAAGCCACCTGTGTGTACCCAAGCAACTGCTGAGCACAGAGTGTGTCGGATTGACAAGCCGCAATACAGCAAACCAGCCACATCAAACAGATCCCTAAAGGCACACAGGGCTGAGCCGAAATTCCCGACAAACCTACAATGGCATCATATCTTGATTCAGGCCCTCGTGCCCAGCAACAACATTTGCATAACTTATTTTTAATAGCCACACAGGAAATCCCCTGCAAGTACGTCGTGTGTAGACAACCTATATTAATGCCATGCATGCAAATTAATTCTATGTTAGTTGTGTTTTGAACACATGGCTTCCTCATGTGCATCCGTTTGAGTAGAGTTGTACTTTTTCTAAACGTATTTGTAAGCGTTTTAAAACAAAGGCTCAAATTTACAAACATTTTGAACTGTTTTTATTAGAAAATGTTTGTTTTTATCATTTAGTTTCCAGTGAGAGAGGTGTTTTGCGCTGGAAGGGTGTCTGAAAGTGACGCAAAGCACTGCTATGGCTGGCTTAGGCACACTTAGCGCCTGACGCGAAAAGCATTTTTTGCGCCACCACCCCCCCCCATAGACTTCCTTCTCCATGGATTCCCTCACTACCACCCTCCAACAGTGCACTCATCTCTCCATAGCCCTTCTCACATGCACTTCATTTATTTTTTTTGCGCTACTCATGCCAGTGCAGGCTGTCAGAGCACTTTATACCAAACACCCATCATACAGAGACAATTAATAAAACGTGTGTAAATCAGTCTATAGGAAAAGTAATACAGGACAATGAGGATTATAAGGTGTAGGAATCACCTGTCATCCATACTATTAGGCAGTATATTTTAACGTGTTTCGTCTAGAGAAGCACAAACTCGGGATTTAAAATATACCGCAGTGGATGGCATTGCTAAAAGGAATATATTTCTACCCAAACTAACCCTTTTTGGTCACATTAGGATAATGAATGACTAGGAAAAAACACAACATTCTAACCTATAGCATGTAGCTCTTTGACGAAAGTTCATAGGTCACTGTGCTATATTAGGATTGTACCTTGTGAACAGAAAGTAACCAAAGGATCTCTGTGACAAACGTATTAACGCCCTGAGCTATCCACATAAAATACAATTCTGTAATCGGTGTGGTACATGTTCTTAACCCTCTGCGCTACCTTATGATGAGTCAAAACTTCCACTAGACAAAACTCTGACCTCTCTTCAGCAAGAACATTAATCAATAGAGTTATCTTGACATTTTTATTGCTGCCTGAAAACTACTGAACACAAAAGGAACTCTGCAGCAAGGGCCTTGAAGTCCATAAGTTATTTCTAAACAGAGCGACCCCGCCTTACTCTGCCTCAAAGGGGCATTCCATGGGTGGCACGTGGGCTATCCCATGCAACCACCCTTGGTTTTTTATGCTAAACCCATTCTACTAAAATAGTAAGCAGGATTGTGTGCCAAAATATAACACCACATTGAAGCAGGTGTTAAAATGGAGAAATAATTGTATTTCTACTAACGTTTTCCGCTTTGCATTCATGCTGCATTGTACAACACACATTTAAAGTAGGAACACTTTTATAATTTGTCTAGGCACAGTATTCAGGGGCAGAACATAGGCCCCTGCTGCCCCCGCGGTGCAGGGGGGCGCTCCGAGCTTCAGGTGGCCCCCTCAGCAAAGTTGGTAGGTGGTGGGCCGGGGAAGGGCCCCCATGTACTTTGCAGCGGGCCCCTTCAAGTTTTATTCATTAAGTTTCATTCGAAACCTATGCTAGACATTACTCACACACACTTGCACTATTATGCACAGGTTTGTGCGTGGTGCTAGGCAGCATGGTTCTGTGCCAGCCCTAGAGAAACCAGGATAGTGCCTCATCTCTGCAGACATGGTGCTTTCTCTCACTGTCATGCAAAACAGCGAAGCAACTTTGGGTGCTGGACTGCATTCCATGACATCTATCTAACCTGGGGCCAAAGTGTCATATCTTACTAATGAAAAATAGTCATAGTGCTAACATAGCCACCATCTTGCACCATTTCACTTGCCAATCATGATGTTCGTTGAGTGTTTTAGTAAGTATGAATAAGCAGAATAGAAAACACACTTAGCAGAGGCTCAGAGTAGTAGTATAATTGAATTGGGTACAGCTTAATACATATATTTCTGACTATGTTTCCTATTAGGCCCTGAGTACGATGTCGGAGGGACCGTAGTCCCTCTGACATCATGCAGGAACTGGAACCGAACGACCTCTTGTCACCAGTTCCAGATCTGCAATTAGGATGTGACTAACAGAATGCATCCTCGTGTTGTTAATTGCAGAGGTTCAGTTCATCCCTGCACCCCATGGCAGGCTCCCCAAGGTGCCTGCCACTGACTGCAGGGATCAACAGAGGGGCACAGCCACCATTTGGTGGCCTGGCACCCATGGGGACCCTGCTGGGGGTCCTCAAAGCAGTTTCCTAATGCCTTTTTGTGCTGAGAAAGCCGGCACAAAAAGGCAGTGGGAAACTGCTATTGTAATCCCTCAGCCGGCTGGGGGATTACTCTGGGCCTTCCGGAAGGCAGACAGGCTCTCTGAGCCGGTCATAAGCCATCTGGAAGACCGATTTGGATTCCCTTCCAACCGAGCCCATCGAAATGGCTCTGTTGGAACGGAATCCGAATCGGTCATTACGACCTGGTAAGGATGGCTCCGACCGAGGGCTGGAGTCAAATCTTACTGCATCATAATTAGCCCCTTAGAGTTATATTGGTATACCTACTATTGGTTCCCTGACGGTTGCATGCCCATTATCACACCAACAGTCATTACTGTGGCAGCCATCACTTCGACATCATCTCAGTAAATCCTTTATACCATCATAACCATTCAAATGGCTTACCATGACTTTGACAACGCTCTAGTGCCCAGAGAGATAGGACTAGGGTTGTTGTAGTAAAACTGCTGGCTTAATGATAGGCAGATCGAAGAATTTAGCCAATTTTGGCAGGTCGAATAGCTTAACCAATTCGATTTGATGTACAAAAAACAAAAAGCCCTCTCTACCAAACTTTTACCATGCCAATGTTATAGAATGCAGTTAACCACTCACCACTGGTACAAATTTTATTTACAAGTCATTCCATAATTAAACATGGTAACCATGAATTTCAATATTTGTTCATAAAGAGTATCAAAACTTCATACTTAATTTGGGCCTACACCTCATTCATCTGACATCTCCCCATTTCGATACCTTTGTAATAATGGACAACATTATGTATGGTACACCATGCTCTAGGTCTCCAAACAGTAAACGTTCTGTACAGTAAAGATTCTGAATGTCTGAGTATAACCTTTAACAGGGAGATGACTAGTTCTTGAGGTCTGATGTATTCAGTTGTAGGATTCTCTCTGGGTCGCTCCAGATAGAAGCAGAAAAAACGGAAAATATCGTAGTCTGCAGTAGGCTTCAGGAGCAGCCGGTATCTACTGAGATAGGTCAGCAATTGCCGAATAGGTGTCTGCAGAATCACACCACCCAATAGGTTCATCCTCCCTTGTGCATGTTTCATTAATGTGGAAGCCTAGTAGATGGGAAGTGCAGTGCTTTGGAATGTGCTGCACTGTAGGAAGATGGTAAGCACCTGTCTTAGGTGTTTGCAGTGGCGGCTGGTAATTTTAGCAGGTAGGGGATGAGTGGGCCACACATGCACACATACTAGCTCACACCTGTCATGCATTCACAAATGCGCACACACACATCCATTCACAACACCCACTCATAAATATTCAAACATACACACACTCATGCACGCTTGCATGTAAGCAACCATGCATACATGCATGCACCAAATATTAAAAAACATAACACTTACATGCTGCAGCTGTCAGGGCGGGAAGCCTCGGAGTCCCAGGAAGGTTGAGATTGCCGCCTTTTCTCAGGTCTGAGGCTATCAGTGACACTACCCCTAATATTGAGGGGGGGGCCTAAAGGCACTTTTGCCAGGCTGAGAAGGTCACACCCACACAGCTGTGAAATCCTCAGCCAGACAAAGTTCAGCTCAGGTAGCCATATGCAGGCACATTTAGCTTCAATTACAGCACCTGGCTGCCTGACCTGAGCAAGAAGATTGTCTGTCAGGCTGACCTTTGCTCAGCTGGACAGACACTCTTTTTGTTTGGAAAAAGGTGAGAAGTGGGATCCCCTCCGTCCCTAAGGACAAGCCGAGGCTGGGTGTTTGATAGGCAGGATGAATGTAAGTAATAGGTAGTAACAGTGGCATGACTTAGGAAAACCAGCAGTTCTGGAGATATATGTTTCTTGGCCCAGAAAATGGACTGTAGTAGTCAGGGGATACATTAAACCAATTAAAGTCAGCTCTAATACACATCCAGTTTGGTGTTAATGGTATATAGTTGCACAAGAACCAAGAGCTGACATGCAGCAACACAAGAGGAATTCAATAAGAAGCAGAGTAAAAGTGCTGCTGTCCAGTAATAAGGCACCCTAAATACGTGGCATACTACACAAGCCTGTATCTACCATACTGTAAACAAACTAAAGCCTGACAGAAGGAACATGGAAATCCACCTTCACACCAGCACCAGCACAAAATCTTATTACAAAAATTATTGGTGATATTTTAACACAAGGCTTGTGATAAGTTTATCTGACTCACTGAGGCAGCAAGATGAACGAAGAGGTGCAATGCAAGAACTGGGCTTAGAAAATACTCCTACAAGATCCTTGTTAGATACTATTTAAATATATAATTGGAGAATGTGGAGCAGCAGCATCCATCGTAGAATGGAATTACCGAAGATAAGTATGTATGAATCTTTCCACTGGGCAACCTTCATGGAAAACGCCAGCACTTCAGGATCTTCTCATTACCAAGTTTATTCACTTACGCATTTCGTCATCAGCCTTTCACAGACATGGTTGTGTACTACCACTAGGCCTGGGAGTAATTTTAATTTCTATGACATAATTGGCATCATTCATTCATCATCATCAAATATCCTGCATCTGGATGCCGAAAAGCTACCAGCGGGCAACAGAATCATTGCTGGACCCCACCGGGGTGTACTGCAGACAATCTAAGCCCTCGGAGACTGCCGCAACTACGGGGAAGCGAGTCGGAGCAGCGAAGACTCAGGCTCCGGGCTACGGCCCCTCCCCCACTGGACCTCTGCTGTAGGCGTACCCAGCCGGGGGGCGCCTGGCCAGCTGCAAGCGGCCCTCTCTGCCTATGACCTAGGAGTCCACCCAACGATCCCCAGGGACCTGTGGAGTGACCGCGACAGCACTCCTCAGACTCGGCTTTGCATGGTGAACACGCCGGGTGCTCGCGGGTGAAAGCTCCGACGACGAGAGGGTCCCACACTTAGGAGACGACTCGCTGCTGGGACTGTGAGGCGGTGAGTGGGGGAGCGGAGCTAACCTCCGGCGATCTTTGGTGGGAGTTCGGAGGACCGGAGGGTATCCAAGTTAGGCCCACATGGAAAACTTTGATAACATTTTCCAACGGGATTCGCCTAGCCTGACCTCAAAATGGCGCCTGACAGGGACATATCACCACAGAGAGAGGACGACCCTGCATCCGGGTCCTGCCGCACCATCTGGAAAGAGGCTTAACAGAGAAACAGTAATCACAGTGGCAAGTCCAGCCTCAGAGTCACCGGGATCTACAGATTCCTATAATCAGTGCATCGCATTATTTGCGTATGGCCGCCCGCACTGGGAGTGACAGATCTCTGGAGATGGCGCAAGCGTGGGTTGCATTGGTGGAGCTGGTAAAACACCCGCCTGGAGATACTGATGGCTCTTCTGACCGGGGGGAGTCAGCAGCGGATGCTTAAGGCTTGGTGGCACTGATGTAGCATGGAGTGGGGTGCCGATACGATGGTATGCTCTTTGGTGAATACTTGTCCCTTACACAGGCATTGGCGGTTCGGAATGCATGAACTGTGAACTATCACTATCCTGCCAGTGGCTTTAGCCCGGAATCTGGTCTTCGCTCGGTGGCATGCCGAGGGGGAAGGGGGAGAGGGAGGAGGGGTTAGTTGGGGTAGGGGGGGGGGTGGGGGGACGGGTGAGTTCCAGGCTGCAGCAGTCGATCGGAGGGATACCTATTAATAGATTTCGTTAACTCCTACTGCCAGTCGGCGAAAGAGGCGCCGGGGATTCCCCCCAATTTGATTACATTTCCCTATGGTAGGCGGGAGTGCCTTTCTTTGTTGCTTGCAGTTGATTGGTGCTGCCTTGTGGTGCTGTAATATTCTATTCAACACTAAGTTTGTACTTAATCTGTCTATATGCAGCTTTCTTTGAGTATGTGTATGTGCCTATGTCCTTGGCTAACTCAATAAAATTTGTTTAAAAAAAAAATAATAAAAAAAATCAGTGCATCGCATTACCCCTTCTACAGTGAGTGCCTTTCTCTACCTGCCTGACTCCCTAAAATGGCCCATAGAAGTATGCCCTTGTCCAAAGCACTCCTACTTCCCTTTTTGGGGATGGATCCAGCATTTTTGCCCTGGAGTCTCAGAGACCCCTCTGAGAAAGTCCACAGGGACAAGGGAGTCACACATAGTGGAGGACTGGGATAGATTCCCTTACCACTGGGAATCGTCTCCTACCCTGCCAGACGTCGGACACTGTGTTCCCGCTGGGTTTCCTACCCCCTCCCCCACCTCTTCCCTCCTTCATTCTTTAGAGTGTGCCCGTGGCCCAAGCACTCCTCTCCTCTTGTTGGGGAGGGATCCAGCATCCATGCCCTGGAGTCTCAGCGACCCCGCTGTCAGAATCCACCGCGACTAGGGAATCACACATAACGGAGAATGATCCCTTTACTGCAGGGAGCCGTCTCCCACCCAGCCGGACGTCAGACACAGTTACTTCCTTGTCTCCATGCTGTGTCTCCTCCCCCTCCCCCACCTCTTCCCTCCTTCATTCTTTGTTTACTTCCCCTATTCCTTTCCTCTCTCCCCTGAATTTGTCTCCCCCTGCCTGCTTTGCTTATCCTTATGCCTATGCTCCGCTTAATCTCCCTCCCCGTTACCCTTTTACATTACCCCCTTACCCTTCTACACGCCATGCACCAACGGATGTAACCTGTAACTGATGTACCTTCTGTAACAATGTGTAACTTGTAACCTATGTAACTCTCCTCATGTAAAGTGCTCTGATACCTCCGGGTCTAGCCAGCGCTAAATAAAACTCAAGTACAAAAATAAATGAAATTTCGGTAATTCTGCGTTACTATTGTGAAGCAGAATTACTGATTGCAATGCCAAGACCCCACGTGACCTAACCGATTCTCACAATCAGGGAATATTGGACTGCAGAAATCCAAGATGCACTGAAACAATGTGAGAGTGGAAACGCTTGTGTGCGTTGGTGAATGCGAACATTCAGTGGTAATTCGAGAATGGGATCAACTGTACTTTAGCGTGGGCGGCCATGGGGTAGCATTTTGAGTACATTTTCATCTTGAACGGCCAGAAAATCAGCTCGAAATGCATTTTCTAGTTGAAAATTTACCCGAATGGACAGTTTAGGTATTTTTTAAGCACAGAATGCACTTTTTTTTTAAACAGGAAGGAAGTGCTAAATAGACTTGAAAACTACTGTACATACAGTAGCAACTTTCCCTTCCTGTCCTGAATACTCCTCCCTCTGCTTTGTCCAGCCCTTGGTCCCTTTTGAGTTGGATTTTGAAGGGAAAGCATCACTCTCTTTGACTGTAATCTCTGCTGTATTCATGCCATTTGAATCTTGACGTTTTGGGGGAAATCAAGTAAGTTCATTGCAGCACTTTGGAATAAAATCTGTTGTTAAAGGGAGGGCATGCACCAATCTTTTTTGTTCCTTGTATTATTTTTGGTACCTTTGTTGGTATGAGGCCTGGAGTTTGAGCTGGAGTAAGGAAACCCATGTGGGATAGGATTACCTTTTTTAAGGCGAAATAGGAATGTTTGCACTTTTTTGATGGTGAAGGCCTACAGATACATCAAATATGATTCTTCACCATTTCCTTGTGTGGATTTTTCATTTTATAACTGATTTGTTTACCATTTGACAGTGGTTTTGCTTTACTGTTTGGGGCTGGGTCTGCCATGCACTAGGCCTTGGGCGTATTTTTGATGTATTTTATGTTGCACATTCTTACTGCTGTGGTGCTCTAGGCCTCTGAAAAACATTTGGGGGTTGTTGATGGCTGTGGATTAAATGCAAAAACTAGGGGGCATATTCACAAGGAGCTATCGCCGAACCAACGGCACTTTATCACAGCCAAAGTCGAGATAAAAAATACCTCCCCATTCACAAGCTGGTGTAAACAGCCCACAGCACCAGTTTACCCGCAAAAGCATCCACTAAAAACATCGCCACAGAGGACCCGCTCAACTATCGCAAATGAGATGCGTTCCCGTGCCAAAATCAGCGACAACATCACACCACAACATTCTCAACGACCAGCCACATCAGCGATAAAAACACAAAACAGGCGATAAAGCCTGTTAGCACCAGGAAATCTACACCTGCTCTGACCTGGTGTACAGTCGAACGGCAGCCTGCACCACAAAAGGGAGACCAGCCCAGGGCCACACAGGAAGGGCAACAGAAGCCATAGAGCCCCTCATCATGCGGCCCGCACACCCAAGAGGGCCACAACACCCTCCGACACCACACCCAGGCCAGCAACACCTCCCCGGACCACCCCCAACCCCGGACTAAGAAACTGCACACCAACACCACAAATCCCAATACAAACATTTTGCCTGATGTCGCACAAGCAGGAAAATCAACAGACATGCGTGGCCAGGAAATGGAGACTCAGTCAAACAGCAATGCAATCAACAACACAAAACACCATACAAACAAAAGCCGAGACAACCTTTAGGATAAGTCCTAGCGGCTCCTCACTGGACAATCCATAGCAAAAAGCCTGGAAGACCAAATCCAAGAGAAGAAGGTGTGCCATGCACCCAACAAAGGAAAGAGAGGGAGAGAGCGAGGGAGAGAGACGGAGTGAGATTGCACAAGCAGCGCAAGGCCTCTCGGGCACCTGGCTCCACATGTCAACATGTGTGTGTGTATCACCAGCCATACACCATGAGCCCAAGGCCATGTCCCAATCTCAGCGCCAAAGCCACATCACATTCCGAAAACGCAAGCAGTAGTTAGACAAACATCAGTGATGAAAGTTCCAATGCAGAAGGCGGGAGGACACCTGCACCTCTGACCTTGGTCCACAACGCGCCTGGAACACCCTGAGAGAGATGCCACAGCAGACAGGGACGACTCCCACACCACGCATTCCACAAATGAACTATCCGACTCATCCACATCCCACACACAGAAGCCCCTGCCTGTGGTACCACCGCATGGGATGCCCTTGACACTCACGGAAACAGCAACCCACTCTCCCCAACGTTTCCCACACATTCAAATCATTGCTCAGAGCTGTAGCATATCCTCCACACAACTGCCGTAGTTCAGAAGAGTGCCGGTTCCACGAGACGCACCAACGCAATGGCAGACCATACCGGGCACATGCACAACTCCCGTCACGTGGAACAGTACCGTGCACGTATGCTGCATTTACTGAGCGCAGTGCCACTGTCAGTGCTGCGGATCAGTTACCGGCTCAGCTTCCGCATTGCCTATGTCACCTGCGTCCAGCCCTCGTTCCACTGCCGAACATGCACATTCAAGTGTCACATGGATGACTGCCTATCCAACACAACTGTTGATGAATT
The DNA here is from genome assembly GCF_964204655.1 of Triturus cristatus. NCBI lineage: Eukaryota > Metazoa > Chordata > Amphibia > Caudata > Salamandridae > Triturus > Triturus cristatus. The sequence goes on from NC_140582.1 coordinate 324,241,505, forward strand.
GGACTATGGCGTGTGTCTGTGCCCCCTGTTGGATCACGAACAGGAGTGTAACCGAGACAGCCGTGCATGGGATGCCCTGACATACTGCGTATGTATTGGTAGTTGTGCATTGAGACGCTCCGCTATTGGACTGGTGAAACGGCGTGGGCTGAGCACACCTGCCCGGACCACTTAATCGATTGGCTCACCCTGGGGTTCCTTGAACACGACAATGATGTACTATTGGAACACATTGCACATGAAGCTGCACGGGCATTCATGGACGAGTAACTACGTTCCTGCAGCCACATCCGATTGTCACCCACAGCACATGTCCCAACAACTTGTTGCATCGTGGGGATTTCTCACACATCCCACAACATCAGAAGACTCGTCTGCCTTCGTCTGGGCTCTGGATGCATGTGCGTGGAACAACACGCGTGTACAAACACCTGTGCAAGGTGATGCAGGTCCATGCTCGGTGTAGAACAGCGTTGCCTGGCAACGTTGCCAATTCGGACACACTGCTGGGGGAGAGCACACACTTGGCAATGAAGCATTACATGTGAACCTGTCGGACCCTCCCACCTGATCACTATCAGCAGAACAGACAATCGGTGCACTCCGGAGGCAGAGCACTATGCAGATCCCATGGGCAGTGACTCGTGCCCCATCACACGGGGCAATGGGCAGTCACCAAACAGCAGATGACTCATCCAGCAAGGCAAGTTGGGCTGAAAGCGTTACCATCCGTGATGAATGTTGCCCATTTTAGCCCCACATTTTCTGAGCCACTACATGTACCCATGCTGCGTGTAAGTGTCTAAAGCATGTCCCTGCCTGTTGTGACCATTGCCTCGTCCGTACTGACACGCACATGCCAATAAAGTCTATGAAACTCCACTGGTGTCTAACTGTGAGGTGTGTTGTTTGGATTGATCACTCGTGTGCCACAATGAGCATCGTCCCTACACAGAAACAAACTGACTGACACATGTGCAATGGGGCTGTTTCCCTTTGGCAAGCTCCATGACTTTTGCAATGTGAGTATGGTGTCCAACCTCTGACAATGTGGAACAATGTCATATATCACAAAAGAATGTGTCCACACAGATGTGTGTGAATAGGTATGCAATGTGAACTTCTGGTGTCACATGTGCTGTAGGACACCAGTCCTGGCCTGCTTTCGTTTGGGTCAGTCCTACACACAGCCCTATTCAATACATGGACATGTGCGTACATTGGGGGTTGTGAGAATGTTGTTGATGTGCAATGGGGACACAGCTAGTACTCACCTTCACAGTCATCCATTTGGCCATGTGTCTCAGGGATACACATGCGCATAGATGTCAGTTACCAGGGTGTACCTTCATGAGCAATCATTGTACCTACATCCAGCCATACCTCCATACGTGAGTGAACATAGTGTTGACACATCTGTGTGATTTAGAAAGTTTTATTCACATTCAGGTGTTTGACAGAGCTGGGGCAGTACATGGCCATCCAAGCCCACATCACATGGAAGCCCACTGGTGTGCCAACCAGAGTCCTTTGGGGATTGCACAGTGATTGGTAAGAGGGAGAGTGCAGTCCGCAGCAGGATAGCTGTGCAATTGGCCAGCGGTGAAGAAATAGTAGTCCGTGTCGGGGTCCTGGTGAAAGTCGCAGAGTGTTCCAGGGGTCACTATGAGGTGTTTCCCAGGCCATGATGCATAGGACAGAACCAGGTAGGGACAGGCCATATGGCGGTGAAGGCTGCTGCTACCTCCTTCCTCACACAGTAGTTCACATCCCCTTCTTAGTCCCCTGATACGGGTTCTGTGTTCGGTGTGTGTGGCAGGGTGATGGCTGCATCACTGTGTGCAACTGACACATCAGACTGCGAAGGTGATGGGGCAGCATCACTGTGTGCCCTGGACACATCAGGGGTCCGAGCTGTGTGTGTTGATGTTCCCGCTGCAGGCATCTGGGAACGGTTCAGTGGCAGCGATGGCAAGATGAAGTACTGCAGGGCATTGAAGTCCCCAGCTACTACTCGCTGGTGTCCATCCGTGTCAGACATCCTTCCAGCCTGCATCTGCTCCATGGTCTCCATTGACCTCCGCATCTGTCCCAACTCTGTGTTGTCATGGCTGGTGCCTGTCTGCCCACACAGTTCTTGTGTACGATTCATGGCACCAGTGAGGTCAGCCAAGGTCTGTGGCAGAGCATGGTGCGGACAGGGGGTGTCCGTAAGGGACTGTACGTGTTCCCTGATAGGACTCAAACACCCACGTATGGCATCAAGTTTGGCTGCCATGAGCTCGAAACCCACCCGCAGCTGTTCAGCCAACTCCACCTGAGAAGACCACACACGTTGTATCTGCTCCATTTATTGGTCGGGGGGTCCTGGCAGACAGCCGTGGTGGTGTGTGTTTCCTGCTGTGTGGTCTGTGCAGGTGGTGGGGTCACCTCGGGGCAGCTGGCCTACCCTGCTCCTGGTGATGGGGTGCGGAGGCTGTCCATTATCCGTTGGAGGATGTCCTGAAATATGTGCAGGTTCTCCTCTTCATCATCAAAATGATGGGAAGTGTTGGCTCGTGGCTTCGCGGCCAAACAACATGGCCACTTGTTAAGGTCTCTCCGGAGCCCCCTTTCCTGCCCTATTAATCCGCCACATTGATCCGACCCTCCGGTGTCAGATCTACACACCGGAGGAGTAGCAGTGCCCACTGCTGCAGCTTTGAATGCAAACGGGCGTCTAGTGCCGGAGAAATCCTGACTGGCGTTTGAGGCCTCCTATCTGCGAAAAGCCAGGGCCTGGGTGCGTCTGCCGTTGTGGATGCTGGGTGTGCCAGCGTGCCCCCTCCCTCACCCTTGGGGGGCCGCAAATCACTAGTGCGAGGCCCACCAACACCCATCAACGCCCCGGGCACCGAGGCACTGCGGATCTGCGCTCTGCCCCGCTGCCTGGGGCATGCATACCGGACCTGCCGTGACGGAGCGGGGCCCTGGTGCTCAGCCCGGGAGCTTCAACTGGCTGTCTGCGGTGAGTCGATCCTGTGCATCCGAGCTACAGCGGTGCCCGGCCCTGCAGATTCATGCCCGCGGATTCGCCTGGGACCGGGGCCGTGAGGCTGGTCGCTTGGGGTCTTCCGATTGTGCCCATCGCAGCAAGACCCAGGTGTGTCACCATGCCCCCCCAAGTCAATCCGGGGGGGGCGCAAACCACCAATTTGGAGTTCGCCTGCACCGCGCACAGCCCCGGACGCTGGGGCTTCACCAGCCAGCACTCCTCCTAATTACGCGTCCTTGCACGCCGGTCCTAGACTGAGGGGACAATTGCACATACTGTGAGGAGACTCAGGAGGGCCTATACTTGTGAGTGAAGAGCAGGCGCTCTAAAATCTTCGCTCTCTCATTGTACCAGCAGCTGGGTGCTACATGTGTCTCCCCTCACCTTCCCACCATGCCTCCTTCACCCTCCTCCACCTGTGCTATTGCTGTTGGCCTGCTCCGCAAGGGGCGACACTGACTTTTGTGGCCTCGCATCCTGTAACCTACGTACCGCACACTTCTTACGCCACGCAGACTATCCTGGGGTGAAAAGGCCCTCACTGCTCACGGGGTGTGCGTGGTTCACTGCAGGAGCCAGCACAGGTGCCGAAATAGCGATCTACGTCCCAGGTGCTCTCCATCAAGGAGTTTTGCTCATGGACCCACGTTTGCGCACTGGCTCGATGGATCTGAACCCGGCGGAATTTCCACTCAGTGTGCTGCTGGGCTGATGAGTGGACAAAGCCCTAACCATGTCCAGGGTACAAAAACATCCCAGCAAAGTAGGCTTGACTGCTACACCTGTCTAAAGGCGGACTTACCCAAGCGGAGGGGACCTGGCGACAAGCAACAGGGTGGGGAGGAACAGGATCCTACTGAGCCCACAATGAAGGACTTAATGGCAGCTATTACAGGGGTTCGTACATCCATTGACACTCTATCCTCTGAAGTGACTCTGATCAGGGCCGACCTCACAAAATATAGGGAAAAAGTCAAGCAGCTGGAGCTCACCACCACCAGCCTTGTGGATGACACCTCGCAACTGCAGACAGACATCAGGGAGCTCCAAGCATTCCGCAAGTTCGCAGAGGACAAGCTGGACGACTATGAGGGACGCTCAAGATGCAATAACATCCGCGTTCTTGGGCTGCCAGAAAAATCGGAGGGTCCTGCCACAGTCCTGTTCATTGAAAACCTGATCACGACAAAACTGCAACCGAAGGGCCTGTCCAAATTGTTTGTGATTGAAATAGCGCATAGGGTGCCTGGGGGTCACCCGAGGCCGGGAGCCCCCCCCCGACCAATACTGGCCCGGCTGCTAAATTATAGAGACAGAGATATAATTCTACAGGCCGCCAGGGTTGCTCCTCCGATCAAACTGGACATCTCAGAAATCGCCTTCTTTCTCGACTTCACTCAGGCAGCACAGACGCTCATTCCTTGATGTCAAACGAAGGCTGCGTGAAAAAGGTCTTAAATACGCCATGCTCTTTCCTGCTCGTCTGCGTGTCGAGGCCGATGGGAAAACTCGCTTCTTCGACCTACCAGAGGTAGCATTTGACTGGCTGTATAGCTGGAAAACCTCACCGGAAAGGAGCTCCAGCGACCATTGAGACAGATAATCTGTCTTCATAGAACAGCTCTTGACCATCCCGGACCGCCTGTTCTCTCCTTAGGTTCAGCTTCGCTCACGGTCTCTTGACACTTGAAGACGTCGAACTATAAACCGGTGTACTGAAGTCCTTAATGGTTTGTGTTTTGACTCTCTACTACAAAATGCACCTGTAATTTGTAACGGTAGGAAAGGGGGAGACGGGGAGCTTAGGCCTCCCCCCCCACTTTCTTCTTTTAGTAAATTGTTGGGCGACAGGCACTCTGCATTTGAGAATGGGCAGTTCTGAGCCCAGAGTGCAGAGGAGCAGGGTGGGGGGTAGTTGGAGGGGTTGTTTTTTCTTGTTTATTATTTTTTGCGTTATCTCGATGGTACAGTCCCTGTTTGTAAAACAAATTGTTACACTCTACGTACATATCAATGGGTGTGCAGTGGAACAAACAAGTCAAAATCTTAAATTGGAATGTTAACGGGTTGGGGGACAAGATTAAGAGATGTGTAGTATTGCAATATATCAAGAGGTTATCACCAGACATTGTATTACTTCAGAAAACTCACCTCATAGGCAACACATGCAAGGCTATGCATAGATTGGGCTTTTCAATGGTGGCGCACGCGGGCTTTTCGTCCAACTCAAGAGGGGTGGGCATCATGCAAAAAAAATCATTCCCCTATCGCTCACGTCCACCTGTGTAGACGATTGTGGCAGATATGTTGGGATCACGGGCACTTGGGAAGGACGAACCATTACCTTCATGTCGATATATGCACCTCCAGGGCTACAAGCTGCAACATTTACCGATCTTAGTTCTGTGCTGCTAGCGCTACCGGATGGACACCTTGTGCTTGGCGGTGACATAAACTTAATACTGTCGGGCTCACTAGACAGACACTCCCCTCGCACAATCCCCCACTCCACACACTCTTTTTCTAGCTTTTTGGAAGCAATGGGGTTGATGGACGGATGGAGAACATACAATCCGGATAAGGTTCAGCACACTTTTCACTCTGTGGCACACAATAGTCTCTCCCACCTGGACTACATAATTGTCCCAGCTCCACAAGTCAAGGACATCCACGAGATCCGACATCTGGCCAGAGGTATTTCCGACCATTCCCCTCTATGGGTCCACAGAGTCCTAGACTGCACACAAGTAGGACGCGTTGCCCCTATCAATCCCTGGTACCTTAAAAACCCCAAAATACGCAAAGACCTTAGTAAGTCCATTGACAACTATTTCTTGGAGAATGAACACACCGTTGACTCCCCACAAATATTATGGGAGGCCTTTAAAACAGTGGTCCGGGGCCAAGCCCTCTCCCTCATAGCGAGATCAAAAAAAGACACAACAAAAGACATCTCTGATGTAGAGCAAGAGATTTACAATCTTGAAGAAGACGTAAACTCTGGTACTACTCCTGATGCCCTTCACGCACTCCACTTATACCAGGATGAGTACCGAGCACTGGTCACCGACCGCGCCAAACTAATAGGACAGGACAGGCTGGGTCGGTTCTATGACTGGGGAGAAAAGGCTGGAAAACTAATTGCCTGGCTCGATAAAAAAGAGCATGCTAGTAGGCTCGTTCCAGAACTTAGAGACACTGACATGTCCCCCATAACAGACCCACAAGACATAGTCAACCAGTTTGCAGCCCACTTTCACACAGTCTACAGCTCGGTAGCGCCTTATACTGAGGCAGACTCCTCGGACCTTCTTAGAGATATATCCCTTCCTGCACTCTCGGAAGCCGATTGAACATTTATGGATAGTGCCCTTACCACTGATGAAATAGTGCTCGCGATACGAGTGCTGCACTCGGGTAAGACCCTCGGCCCAAACGGTATCCCTATCGAACTTTATAAGTTCCGTCCAGATAAATTAGCTCCATATTTGAAATCTATGTTTGAAGACAGCCTTGAGCAGGGATCGCTGCCCCTAGATCAGAGAATCGCAACCATTGTCACAATCTACAAGGAAGGGAAATCTAAAACAGACTGCGCCTCCTACCGCCCTATATCATCGCTAAACGAAGAACCCAAAATTCTAGCTAAAGTACTGGCTAATAGGCTGATCAAGGTAATAGGTGACTTAGTACACCCTGATCAATCGGGGTTTATGCCGATGAGGAACACTGCTCTAAATCTACGCAGCGTACACGGTGTCCTGGGTAGGGCACCGGCCATACGGCAAGATGCTATCACAGTTTCCCTAGATGCCACCATGGCATTAGATACGCTTGCGTGGCCGTATCTTTTTGCCGTGCTCACAAAACTGGGATTTGGGTCGATTTTCAGCCGATAGGTGCGCTTACTCTATAGCACACCGATGGCTCAAGTAGTCATGAATAATACAAAATCAGAGACCTTCACACTTAGCCGGGGGACCCGCCAGGGGTGCCTCCCTCTCCCTTATTATTCGCTTTGGCCCTCGAACCCTTAGCAGCATGGATCCGTAGAGATGTAATGATTCGTGGAATGCGATGGTCGGTGGACTGGGAAGATCGTATTTCTCTATATGCAGATGATATCCTTCTTATCTCACGTCCCCCAAGAGATCCCTGATTGCTGTGTTCGACATCCTGGCCATTTTTGGCAGGTACTCCGTGTTTCGTATCAATTGACAAAAATCTCTCATATATATCCTCAATGGGGGTCCTCCTCCGCTACCCTGAAACAGCCCTATACCGATAGTCTCATTAAGCTTCAAATACCTAGGCATATTCGTTTCTCTTGATCCCGCTCTCCGGTACGCCTGTAACCTTGTTCCCCCATTGCAAAGACTCAAACGTGACATCGCAAACTGGAAGTCACTCCCGCTCTCTCTATTGGGCAAGGCAGCCCTTTTTAAAATTACGTCCCTGCCCCGTTTCCTGTATGCCCTACAAAACTCGGCCGACCCTGTCCTAAACTAATACTTTAAAGAAATAGAAGGGCTCCAGCGGGACCTTCTTTGGGGCGGGAGATTGCGTATTGCTTTTCAAAAACTCACGCTCAGTTGGTACGATGGTGGAATTGGACTACCCGACATTAAAAAATACTACTGGGCAGCGCACCTTACAGCTATAAATCACGGCACCTACGGTCGGCCGAAGGACCCGGGGTTCAATATGGATCGATGGCTTCTTCCAAACGGGACCTACACCTGTGCACTATACTCCAAACCAGACAGGTACCCAATCACTGGCCCTACCGACCACACAGTTAAAACCTGGCATTCTGCAACCAAGTCGCTCGGCTGGGACAATAGGTTGACTCTTGCCACACCTCTGTGGGACTCACAAAAACTGGTAGACTTGGGAAACTCCAAAGGTTTTGACAAATGGGACCTAATTGGCATCTCCCACATTTGGGACGCAGAGGGCGTGAAGCCCTTCGACACCCTCCAAAGTCAATATGCACTGGCAGATTCGGAGCGTTTTCGATACCTGGAAGTCCGACATGCATTGCAAACAGTGTTGCCCCGTAACTCCTCTCTACCAGATAACTCCCCATTGGAGGACAGACTACTAGATGGCCATCTACCTGAAAGGGCTATTTCCCTAACTTACCAAAAACATATTAATAATATGGAAGATCCCCTACTGTCGCTACGAGAAAAATGAACTGGAGATGGCATCGAATTAGATGATGAAAGTTGGCAGGCAGCGATCTCCTCCACCAAAACTGTTGCGATCCCAGCACGTCTCCGACTGGTGCAACTAAAGATCCTGCACAGAATTTACATAACAGGTCCCCAATTGACACACATAGGTGGGCCAGCGGACGGGTCTTGTAGACGGGGATGCACCCAAATGGGCACGTTCATGCACATAATATGGCACTGTGAATCAATCCAGGAATACTGGCGTAAGATACACGAAGTAATGAGCGAAACATTGGAGGTCGAAATTAAACTAGAAGCGCCCAGATGCCTCCTTAACATCTGGGAGCCTACCGACCTCAACACCCAAACAAGACAATGGGTCACACTCGGCTGCATGGTCGCCAAAAGGAATATCGATCAGCTCTGGGGGGCCTCTCACGCACCCACGGTTTCAGATTGGAAAAAAGACCTTGATTGGTGTATGCTAAGGGAGACAGTGTACATGGCCCGAGGCTGCCCCTGAAAATGGTCCAAGATATGGGCCCCCTGGAATGAATACCGTGGCAACATCTGTACTCCTCCCCGTAATTTTGACTGTGATCATCTAAGTCTCCCGTGATTTCCAATGAACTACCTTATTGTATTTCTATGTGTATTTGATTTCACTGTAATCTCCTTTATTGACTTTTGTGGAACTGTACCTTTATGTCGAGTTTGTTTAATAAAAAGATTTATTAAAAAAAAAAAATGATGGGAGGTGTGGTGTGCTCCGCAGGAGGTGTTGCTTGTCCCTCTGCAATGTAAAGGGGAGCTGCAGGTTAACAGAGTTGCACATGTATGTTGAAGATTTGCAGATGTGTACGTTCAGACTGCATGCCAATGTACTTTGTGTCTGTTTAGGGGTATCTGGCTATTTGATGGCAGTCAGTGTGTTTTCCGAATACATGACAGATGTGTGGTAGTACCCATTCATTATCATCACACTGTGTCAGGCAATGCCAGATCTGAGTGGACAGTTACTACGCACAAGTGGAACCTGTTGTGAGCCCTGTACTGTGGTGTTGGTGTTGCACTTTGTGACACATTGCCGTCATTGCTGATGTTCTGTGCTTGCTATATGTGTGTGCTGCATTGTGGGGAGTTGCCTCTGCAGCTCTGATTTCTTGTACTCTTCTCCCTTTGAGGCAGGGTGCCTTTGAATTGTGTGCTTTTCGGGGCCTGATTTGCTTTTGACTTGGGTCATATGTGCACTCGGACAGATTTTGTGGCCTTGTGCATTGTTCGTCTGCTGCATGCATTGTACGGCATGGGTTGTGGGTGCACGTGGACATGTCAGAGTGTGACCTGCTCCTTTACGGATGTGATCCGCACTGTGCTACCTCATTGTCGATTTGTGGGCCAGTAACACTGCATGTCCGTTAGCAGCCATGCTAACGGACATGCAGTGTTACTTGCAGAGTCATTGTGGGTCACAGAGCCGCTGCTTTGCTGGATTCAGCACATGTGCATGGCTCGGTTGTGATATTGGTGATAGGGGGGCCCCTCTGTGCACATTGTGGATGGGGGCCTCCTTGGCATTTCTATGTGTGCTGCAGTGTGCCAAGGCAATCAGGGACATCTCCCATGGTCATTGTGGGTGTGCAGTGTGCTACGCATACTTGTGCATGTGTGCCATTGTGCCCATCTCCCCCCGTCCCTGGTCATTACTCACCCTGTTGCTGTTGGGTCAGGTCGTATCGTGCAGTGTCCAGGCCCCCAATCCTGCCACCGTCTCCTCACTGCTGACTGTGGCCACCATTTGCTCCAGCTCATCCAGCTCCTCCTGTGTCGCAGGAGGCCCACCTCCAGTCGCCGTTGCTGCCTCCCTGCTGGCACCTTGCTTATGTTTGGTCTGCCTTTTAAGATCATGCCAGCGCCTCTTGACCGCCTCCAGTGACCTCCTTGACACTCTGATTGCATTGACGTTGGTAACGATGGCCTGCCATATTTTGGTTTGGGTTGCCAGGGCCACAGTGGAGGTGCCGAACAGTTGTTGTTGGTGTTCGGCCACCTCCGTGATGAGGATCCGGTCTTCCTGCGGACTGAGCCCCGTCTTCCTCTTCCTCTTGTCCTTGCCTTTCCACGAACGCGGGGTTGCTGGCTGGTCCTCCGTGGAGCTTGTGGTGTTCGGCTTGTCCTCTGCACTCGGTCCGGGTGCATCCATGTTGCTACGCAGTTTGAATTGTTTTTTGGCTTTGTTTTCTTGCTTTTATGGTGCTTTTTCCCACCAGACGCGTGGGATTTGCAGGCCTGTGGCTGGTCTTCGCTGATTTGTGCACCGCGATTGGCCTCATCACATTATTTTTCGTGTTTCGCATTTTTGCGGCGTGGCGTTGATTTTGACGCTGACATTTGATGCGTTATCTGGTGGCTATCACATGGTACCGCCATGTTGTGAATTCCACGTTGACACAGGGTTGTTTTCCCGCGATGGGCTGCGATATTGAAAGTTGCGTTACGCTACTCTCGCGGTAGTTATCACTTTCTTGTGAATATACCCCTAGGTTGTTTATTTTTTGTCTGTATGTGTCTTTTGCTGATAACATCTTTGCAATCCTTTTCCTGCAATGCTACAAGAAGTTTTTTTCTGAGGGGGAATGTGTACCAGGCAGGACAGGGCAACTGTGTTTTTTGTTCTCAATGCCCTTTGTTTACTGGCCATGCAGCGGTGACCATTTTGTGTACACAATGCGTGTTTGCCATAGGCTGCTATCTGTTCCTTTTTTTACTCTGTACCCTTTCTTTGCTGGCCATGCAGCGGTGGCCATTTTTGTATAGACATTGTGGGCTTGATTCACAAAGCTAAACTTACACTTTTTTGAAAGTTTACGATTGTTTGCTATTCGCAAAGAATTTCCGAGTAGTATCTTTATGCGTACATCAAATCGTATCTTTTTATGTGTGCAGGCTCTGCAATCGTAAAGATACTATTTGCAAATCTCTTTTTGAATAGCAAACAATCCAAAAGGGTAAGTTTACCTTTGTGAATCAGGCCCTATGTGTGTTTGCCATAGGCTGCCAAATGTTCTTTGCTCTCCATAGCCTTTCTTTGCGGGCCATGTGGTGGAGGCCATTTTGTGTAGGCAGTGTGTGTGGTCACGGTGGCTATTTTGTCTGTGTTCTCCGTGCCTCCTTAGTTTCTGGACATGCGGTGACTAAAGTTTTATGAAACCGGTTGGTGTGTGTATTTGGTAGCTATTTTGTCTTTGTCCTCCATGCCTTCTTTCAGTGGCCATTTGATGGATGAGCTATCTTCCACCATTTTGTGATTCAATCCCATTATTCCACTTTTAAAAGCCATTTTCTTGGACCATTGATAGAAGAGGCCTATGACACTTTTGTAAAAAAAATTCTTTTTTACTGTTATATTTAGGTGTGCTTGTGACTGATAGTAGTACAGTGTGTTGTTGATATTTTATAAAAATGTTTTCTGCCGCCCCTCCCCCTGCCTTCCATAGAGTACCCATGGGTCACTCACCAGTAATTAGTTAATGTATTTTTTTGCATGCCTCTCAAAGAGTCCCTATAGATTCTTAGAACCTGGTGGGTCACTCACCAGTAATTATTTAATGATTTTTTTTTCTGCCTCCCCTTGCCTCTCATAGAGTTTCCATAGGCCAAATGGCTTGGTGGTTAACACACCAACATTATTTAATGGTTCCAGTTTATTTCTCTTTTTGACACTGATTAATTCTCATTAAATCCCCTGTACTCAATATAACATTTTGGTTTTTTTCAGCCTTTTTGTTGATTAATGCACATTGGTGCACTTCCACCGTAACCTCAGAAGAATCTTACAGATTTATTTTGAGGTGAGTATTTTTTCAGTTTCACAGCCCTTATCTTTTTGTGCGACTTTAGTCTAGAATATGATTGTTATATTTTTTCACTCTTCTTTTTGCAGCGCTGATCAGGCCTGGATTCATTTCACAAGGCCGCTCCTGCCTTACTGACATGGACTGAAATTGAAGATGAGCCTTTACCAGTCAGTTAGGGCACCGCAATACATTTTTTTACGCCTCCTTTAGTATTGGGTGTGTTCCTTTCATTTTTGCAGCAGCTAGAGGACTTTTGCCTTATACATGAAGAGCCAGCTGGCCTTCACTGAAGTCATTAATTGTGGATCATACTTCTGACCACACATTGCATAACTCGAGGTGAGTTTTTGCATGCTAGGGAAAGAGTCCATGTTTTTATTCATGTACACTTTTATATTTTTATGATATTTATCCTCCCTCATAGGTTGCTCTCTTTTCCTTAATTGGGTATCTCTATCCTGATGAAGAGCTGCACCTAAGGTTTCAGTTGGCCTTTTCCCCAGTCTCGGGTCGAAACGTCGACAATCTCCTCAGCCTAGACTGTATACACTGTTCGCAGAGAAGCAATATTGATTGAAGCAATTACCTCCTTGTTTATAAATGAAAAAATAGCTATTTTTCAGTCCAACAGACAGGCTTATTGTAATTTCGTATGACCATTATTTACTTGAATTGAATTGTTTGGTTTTCCTTTCTCTCTTTCTATCCCGAATGCAGAAGAACTTCCTTTGAGAACATTTTTATGCACACAATGAAGCAACTATTAAATGTAAATGTGTATATATTGCTGCTTTTCAATACAATTAGAAGTATCTGCATTTCAATTGTGTCTCTGTGTGTGATGTAATTGTGATTGTATTCTTCTCTTCTTTTTGGAAATGATACCTACCTGCTTCCCATCAGGTTTGGGGGTTCTTTTTGATCACTTGTGTAGGATCAAGCTATAACTAATTTGGGTGTATCCTGTGTCTAGATATTGTCCGATTGGACCATTTTTGTTGCTTGTATTTATTTCCATTCAAAGCAGCGAAGTGCAGGAAGCGAGGGGGCTTTCGTATCTGAGACACCAGCTTGGCCAATAACAATGGCCCAGTTTAAGGGGCCATAACCCCTCCTTTTGTTCCAGTAAGAACCTGGCTGGGGGCCATCTGGAGCATAACACCTAGAAGACTATGCAATGCAGGGGTAACAAAGGCACACAACTTATCCCTTTACATGTGCTAACAGAAACTACATCTGGAGGCATGTTTTTTATTTTGTGTTCAGCCCCTGTATACAATTGATGTGCATGCACTCCGAGAATGTCAGCTGTGTCCGTCTGGATAAGTATTCACACGAATAACAATTTTAATACCCTTATGGATACCTTTCAGAACCAAGGTAGGGGAGAACTGTTTAGTGCACCAGAGGGAATATGAAAGGCTGACCACAAATGGGTAAAAACATTATATTCGGCAGATGTCCATTGCTAGAGAAGAGGTTGCCCTACAGAAGCATTGAGCCCGCTGTCACATCATGCTGAAATCTAGCCCAACTACAGGCCCTTATCTTTTCATTGTTAAAAGCCAGTATGACAGCTTTTTGCTTACCAGAGTCAGGCTGGATTTACTGCATTTTTGTTAGCCTTCCTCCGGGGCAGGAATAGGGGCCATATACTTGCACCCTGAGGCTGCAATGATAAGTCTCTGCAGGAGACCCTGCATGTCATAATGTTCTGTAATTTGTATCTGGTCCTTAGGAAGGCGTACATTATTCTGAAATTAAGGTGTGCAACTTTTCTCAAGTACGACCTACCCTCAAGTACTTGCAATCGCCTCTGGTAGAAATCATTTTTAATGTACTTGGTTTTCTGAAAGCGGCTATGAGATTGAGAAACATCTGTGATTGATAACCTCGTATGCTTAGTTGCGGTTGCATTTTTAATAGGGATGATTTTATATATTTAACTGCATATTTTTATGGGATTCTACGAATTTGAAGAATGCCACAAATGCTGGAAATTAATCGTGTATGATCATTATAATGTATGTATTTTTGTATATACTTATGATTGAATTTTAGCTATTAAATTGTTGTCATAGCGTCTGCTTTTATGTTTTTTTCCAAAGACTGAATAAAGCTTATATTGTTTGATACTAATATTTTTATAATTGTGTTCATTTATAGCGCTGCACGTCCCATTTTAGTCCCATGTCAGAACAGACACATTATGCATTGACAGTAACTCATGCGTGTAAATCAATGTTTACGATGTGTTACACAAGGCAATGAGGGTTGAAAAGCATAGAAGTTACATACCGCCCATACCAGTAGGCATTACGTGTGAAGAATGCATGGCCTGGAGAAAAAAAGTCAGAATTTCAAATGTAAACCAGTGCTTCGGGTTGTCTATGCTAATAAGACTTTATTTCTACCAAAATAACCCATTTTCAGCAGCCTTATAATAACAGATTAAGATAAAGCAATAAGGTCTGAAACAGGGCCACTGAAATCATTCAGCAGCGGGGGGTTAAATTATTCAGGAGGGATGACTAAATTATATGGCAAGAAAATGCAAATTATGTGGAGTAATGCAGCACATTTTGTGAAAGCATTACTTCATTATTTTTTCATTTTTACTCTGGTAACATTGTCTTGGAAAATATTTTACCTTATTGGTACTAGTTTAATTCCCAAATACAGCATTAAGCAACTGAAAAGTGACCACTTCACCATTGCAAAGGGCCTTCTACTGTGGAAGGACACATGGTGCAACGTTTGTTGTAATTTAGATCCGTTTCAGCTAGAAACAGTTTTTTCTTAAAATCTACAGATTATGCAGCAGATGATGGATTATGTGGAAAGTGTGGCAAATCTATAATTATTTGAAAAATGCTGCAGCTGGGGAATTACACAAATCCAGTAGCCCTGGCTAAACCCATGCTTTGAAGTTTGCATGCAGATCCTTGATGCCAGTTCATAGGTCATTGTGCTATATTAGGACTGCAATTTATGAACTGCAAGTAACAAAAGAATCTCAGTGCTAAAAGGACTTGCCTATCTACATAAAATTAAAATCTTTCATCCGCATACTATAGTATGTGCTTTGCAGAATACACATTAACCTTATTTGCTACTTTATGAGTTGTGACTTGTGACATCTTTTTATTTCACCTGTTTCACATTAAAGGTTAATGCTTAGTCTTTAATTCTTGGCACATGATGGTGCAGCTTGGGTGGCAGGCGGAAGTCAAATACCAGTCATTTGTCATGTGCACCCTATATATGGCTTAGATTGATGGAATAGTATTCCTGGTGGAGTGGGCAGGAATACCAAATTTAGTGTTCAACGTAAATTTTTTTGATAATGGTCAAAGTGAGCTAAAATTGTAAGTGCATACAATGGGGGTATGCCAGGTAGGTTAATATATTTTATAGTTTGATACGCATAATTATAGTTCATCATTTTTAATGCAATCCACAAAATGAGCTTTGTTCTTGGTGCCACGCTTAGTATACCTAGCTTGTCATCCACATTTGAGCTGTTAATTCCGTCAGGTGGGGAACTCAAGTCAAAGACTTATGTACTGATCAGCTTTCATTTGTTAAAACTTGTAATGGACTCATATGTACTCATGATAGACCTGCTAAGCATATGTTGGAGATCTTAAGATCTTATGTCTCTTCTTGTGATGTCACTTCCTGTGAGGTCAGGGGCCATGATGCCACTTCCTGTGATCTCACATGCGATGTCACACACCGTGATGGCACTCGCATACTGCCTAACTGGGTTAGTCTCCCTACTTCTTTTTTAGGACCTGTGCCCTGACAAAAGGTGACACTCTGCAGATATTGAAAGCCCCTGCTGCCAAAAAAGAAATTAATGAACAAGATGCATCCCATGGCTATATTTTCTTTTATTCACTTGCTGGCCTGCCAGTAAAGGTTTTAGAGATGGAGACTGCCCTCTTGGCTTTGTGTATCATTTCCATGGAGAAGGGGGAGACATATGGACACCATATGCTTGAAACAGGTACCTTACTTGCATTTATGAGTATTACACAATTAAAATTCGTCATGTTGTAGATGGTAAGGTCTAGTAAGCTAGTCAAGTCAAAGGCATTTTTATAGCGCAAAACATATAACTCCGGAGAGTCTCATGGCGCTTGCAGCGGCTCTGGAGCGGAGTGACAGAAGAGAATTACTGATCAAACAGCCACATTTTCAGCTTATTCCGAAAACAGCTGTGAATTGGGATGGATCGTAGGTCTACAGGCAGTTTATTCCAGGAAGCCGGGGCTAGATACGAAAAAGATCTACCACCTTGTCTAGTTGTCTATATTCTGAAGGGAGTAAGCAGAGACTTGGTACTGGACCTGAGTGCCCTCTGAGGCTAGTCCTGATGAGGCCCCCAAGCAAGTTGGGCTGAAACGCGTCGACTATTGTTTTGTATTAAGAGCCCCGGAAGAATTTAAACTTTTGATCGAACTGAGATATAGACAGTACCAATAAGTTATATCGGGGGTAAAACCGTTTTCCTCTCCCCAGTACTGTCCCATGGGGCGACTCTAATGCTATGGAATGCTTATGATAATAATGGTTGCATCCATATATATATATTGTTTGTAGGGGAATAAGGAATTGACTAAATGTCCTTTGTTTTGTATGTTTTTTTGAATAATGGATTGTTGCCTATTCAATTTTGTATGAGATGAATATTTGAAATTGTCTTGATATGTGGATAAAAAGAGATTTATCGAGCGAAACTGTGTCCGAACAATGATATAACCAATGGATGATTTATTTCAACATACAAGTAATTTTTTGTGAAGGAGTAATTTATGGTATCCTTCATGTTGTGAAAGAAATATCTTTTTGATCTGTTCCGTCACATCATTTTGTTTTTTGTTAACTCTGAGGCTTGTACCAGCAAAGTTTTTTGGACCAGTATTGTGGACTTTTCCCGTAAAGATACTTCTGCGTAAGACATAGGACCTTAAAGAGAGTACGCTTTCTCACTGGGAGCCAGTGTAAAGCTCTGAGACATGGGGCAGAAGATGTTCGATGAGGTAGGTTCAAGATCAATTTAGCCGCAATATTTTGTAGAGTCTGCAATTTATTTAATGAGGTTTCATTAATGGACTGCAAAAGTGCATTACCATAGTCCATTCGATTGGAAATAAGACCCTGAATCAAAGGTTTTCTTGCTTCCAAGGGGATCCATTAAAAAACTTTCCGCAATGTGCGCATTATTCCGAAGCAAGAACTAACAATATGGTTAACCTGGGCCCTCATGAACAATTGATTGTCCATGTGAAAACCCAGATTACGAACCACCTCCTTGGGGACAGGACAGGTGCCAAGATCGGAAGGCCACCAGTCAGGTGACCAGTATTTAGGCGCTTTCCCAAAAAGCATAATCTCAAATTTAGTACCGGTCAATTGAAGATGGTTACTTTTCATCCCCCTGTTGACATGGGACATACAGTTTTTAAAATGTACCATGGTTTCATTCGGGTCAGGACCCAGTGTGACTATGATCAGAGTGTCATCGGCATACGATATGACATCAAATCCATAGGGCCTAATCACTGGGGCCAGTGGAGTCATGTACAGATTAAAAAGGGTAGGACTCAAGATGGAACCTTGTGGTACTCCCATCGTGACAGGTCTTGTGGAGGAAATACTGAGGCCCGTCTGGACAATGGTTTTACGGTCCGAAAGATAGCTTCAGAACCATTTCAGGGCCTTACCACTGACACCAATCTCCCACAGCCGATGTTCTAGAATGCTGTGAGAGATGGTGTCAAATGCAGCGGACAGGTCGAGGAGGACGAGAATAACTGATTGCTGCCTATCCAGAGCCCGTCTGATGTTATCTGTGACCTCGACCAGTACCTTCTCAGTGCTGTGTGCAGCTCTGAAACCAGACTGTGAAGGGTCCAGTAGATTGTGACTCTCCAGATGGACAACAAGTTGCTGATTAACAAGGGATTCCAATACTTTCCCAAAATAGGGGAGTTAAGAAATTGGACGGTAGTTGGAGAGGAGTTTAGGATCAGCCGTAGGCTTTTTCAGAATGGGCTTCGCACGGGCAATCTTCCAGCTTGAAGGAACAACAGCTTCTGAAAGTGATTTATTAAAGAGATCTGTAATGTTGTCTACCAGTGCGGGGAGATTGCTAAAAATAGCTTCGGGGGAATCAAATCACTGGGAGAACCGGATTTTATCTTTTGCAAGGCCCTGAAGACTAATTTAGAGTCAACATTAGTAAATTCCTCGAGAAGATAAGAAGGGGCAGCGAAGGCATCAGGCTCATTGGCTGGATCCGAACTATTATCATAAAGAGTCAAAGATCGGTGAATGGTTAAAATCTTTTCTTCAAAGAAGTTGGAAAGGGAGTCCACCCAGTGTTGCGAAACGGGTACAGACGACTGGTTTCTAGGGGTTGTAAATTCCTTCAGGACCTGATAAAGCTCCTTCGTAGAATTGCCTGCCTTATTTATCCTGTTGGTTAAGAACAATTTTCTTGCCGCTTTGATTTCCGTCATATAGCTGTGATGAGCTTCTTTATAGATAGCACGGTCATCCAAGTGTTTACTCTTACGCCATTTGCGTTCCGCTGCACGACAAATAGTCTTTGTAACTCTAAGTTGGTCAGTATACCATGGAGCAGTTCTTATCTTGGTCTTTACCTGTACCGGAGGAACAATTATGTCCAGTACAGTTGACACTGCCTCCTCTAAGATATGTAGTGTCTGATTTACACCTATATCAGGGCTAATTAGGTCACAAGGAAAGTGTTCTAAAAAGAGAGGCAGGGTAACTTTGCGCCATGGTCTTCGTAAGATGGAATCGATTTTCAGGGGCTTTTTTATTAACATATTTGGAATTAAAAATTTTAGAAGCTAATGATCGGCACTTGAAGCTACACTTGAAAAATTATTGTTTGGGGCATCATTCTGCATTATTGCTTGCCTCACATAATGGGATATATCCTTTAATTTTCTTTTTGTTAACTTAAGTCTATCATCTCTGGATTCTTCTGAGAACAGTCAGTCTTTTTTACCAAGAAGACTAAACTAAAACTACTAATGCACAAATTCTTTTCATTTTTTTTTCAACACTACAGGCTTATCTCTCTCAGCTGAAATAAATTCAAAACACCGTTGACAACGACCAGAAGAAGACCATTGCCTAGAAACAAGAGGACTCAAAGACGCCTACCATTGCAGACTTGAGAGTTGCATAGCTTAGGAAAATCTAGAGTAATGTCTCAAATGGCAAACTCTAATTAAGTGATCGACTTGTGGTCTGCTTTACCTCAATATTGTTATTGTGAAAGTGGCCAGCTGGGAACAAGAAACTGGTTGTCTATGATGGGTGCTACGACATTGATTCTTCTCACTTCTTTGTTAATGGTGATTCACCATCCATTTGTATAAAGTATAATTCTTCTCTTCATAACTAACTACAACTATTTTTTGAACTATGTGGGTCCTCACTATTTTTAATTTTTCAAGCCATGGGTAACACAAATTGATTAGATAACTACAGAGGATCTCGTGTGGCAGGGTCAGTGGGGACCACAACGCAATAAGTAGTTTAAATACAGCCCCGCAACTTGACACCATACTACCCTCTGAGTAATCCTATGGGCATCTGGCACTCAGCAGCAAATACACCACCCTCTAAAAGAAAAAGGAAAGAATGCTTGCCTCCAAATTATGTCAAAGCAACTCCCAACAGCTCTTCACATAAACATTGCTAGCTGGCGACCCAAACAAAACGGGTTGACTTGTCTAACAGAAATACCCCAAAATCGTCAGAATACAGTAAAAGTATTTTTAAATAAGTTGACACAGAATTTCAAAAACCTTTTAAAGAGTTGCAGAGTTTTTGGAGTTCGCTAGATCACAAAATAAACGTGTAATTTCATTGCACTCTCAGCAGCATATCCTATGTGTACTACTTGACCTGAGCATGGAAACCCATCCATCATCTTCTTTTGCAATGACTCATATGAGTAACCCTCATGAACCGCCTACCTGCACCCCATGTATTTGTACAACCACCACTGTAACAGGAATGGAGAAATTTGATAATTGGCCCACGAGTCAACAATGTTCAAAATGTGACACAAAGGAATGTTGGTACTCACTTTACTCACTTGCAACTTCCTCTGAATTGTACTCCTTATGTTATACCACTTGAATCAGTCCCCTCATTAATCCCCACCCGGGGAGCAAATACCCTGGACCTCATCCATAAAAGTGCTCATTGAACAGGTAAAAACGCTGGATGGCATAGTGACCTAACTAAAGAAATTCTTACTGCTAGAAGAAGGGGTTGGGTGAGTAAAGTACTCAAACAATCTTCTGGGGATTGCGTGGTCATAAACTCTAAAAGACTTGGGGGCATATCTACAAGGACGGCGATAAATAGACGCAAAGCGCGCTTAGCGCCTATCTATTTATCGCCGTCTATCGCTTGATTATATCACCCTGTTAGCGCGTTATTTACAACGCTTTTCCCCAGGGCGACATAATTACCAGCGATAGCGGGGAGATTGCCGTTTTGCGGGGAACATCGCTGGTTTTCCAGCGATGTTCCCTGCAAAACGGCGATAACCTTGCTGATACGACCCACAGGGTCGTATCAGCACAATCCACCCCCATTATAGGTATGCCTAAATCTGCATTTTAGCAGACGTTAGTTTTTGGAGAAAACAGCAGTTTTCTCCAAAAACTAACGTGTGCTAAAATGCTGGGGCATCCTTGTAAATATCACGATGTGGACATCAGCGATATTTCCAAGGTTGTCCTACCCAGTGACGCCCACTTTGCATCTCTTTAGAGATGCAAAGGGAGGCGTTGAGTTAAAGGGTGCTAACATGCGCTAATGCATGTTAGCACCCTCTTGTTAATAGGGCGATATTTTTATCTCCGCTTTTTGGGCTTTAAAAGCCAAAAAAGCAGAGATAAAGCCTTGGTCAATAAACTCTTACAACTCTTGAATTATCTATTGAAATCACCAGAAATAATTCATGCCCACCCATTTGGATATTTTTGTTGACCTCCACCTCTTTTTTATGAGTCCTCATGTCACTCCACAAAACATCATCCAGACGTACCCATTCCACCTCCAGGCTTTATCCTTGAGCTAGTAAATAGATATGCTCTCTTCATTCCATTCGGGATGCAGAATGAATCCAAACAGAAAATGGTTTTGTATCTCCAAAATCCCTTAAGGATAATACCTCGACTAGGATTTCAGCCGCTACCCCTAAAATGGATAAATCTCAGTCCTTGGCATTCAAAAAGTACTGTACTGCCCATGGTAAAGGTTTTAACCTGTTTTCACAGAATTTAGCCAGTATTCAAACAAAATTGTTCAACCCAAAAAGGTTGGACTTTATAAAGAACTATGATATAATTTGTTGGCAAGAGACATGAGTTACAGAGGACTTCTACGTTGATGTTTATCATGCTTATTGTAAAGGCCTGCTATAGTGGAGACTTATAGGTTTTAAGTGCAGTGACCCTAGATATAGGAGACCTATAGCTTTCATAAGTGGTGCTAGCACCAACTTACATAGGTTGCAATGGCAGGACTATAGTTACAGTTTTAATGGTCTCCCATGGGTGGGATAATACATGCTTCAGCCCATGGGGGACCTCTGGGGTACCTATGCCCAATGTACCTTAGTACCATATACTGGGAACTGATAAGCGTACCTCAGTATCCAATCTCGGATGTACCTAAGTACTGAACAAACAATTTAGGGAAGAAAGCAGAGAGACTGGGGTCCTGATTAGCAGGATCCCAGTCAGACTAGTCAATAGCACCATTGAACCAGCCAAAAATTGGGGGTAATCATAAAAGCAGACCCTACTTTCCTACAACCCATATTTGTCTGATATTACCAACTCTAGAATCGAGAATAATATTTTGGCAGAAAGATGGTTGGCCAACTCTGCTAAGATTTTGAACTCAGGTAGTAACAAGAGTAATCTAGTTGAAAATATTGAAAACTCAAATATAAGTTCTGTTGTGCTCCTTAACAT
Source organism: Triturus cristatus (assembly GCF_964204655.1). Classification (NCBI taxonomy): domain Eukaryota; kingdom Metazoa; phylum Chordata; class Amphibia; order Caudata; family Salamandridae; genus Triturus; species Triturus cristatus. The sequence goes on from NC_140582.1 coordinate 324,263,622, forward strand.
CAGTATTTCCATTGAAGTCAATGAAGAAGCCTGTGCAATTAAGACATCTGCTTTAGGGAAAGTGCCAATTCCCAGATGGTGTGCCTGTGGATATTTGTAAAACAAATATAACTCTCTCGGCTCCAATTATCACCAAAGTTGTGCATGCTGTGATTCAAGTGCATAAATAGCATCATGAAGAGAGGGAGGCACTCATAGTCCCAATTTATAAAAAAAAAGGGGGGGATAGAAATAGCCCTAATTATTATCTACCGATCTCCCTCCTTGATTCAACCACTAAGATTTTGGGATGAGTTCTACTTACAAGACTAGAGGACTGGTCTAACAGCAACTCTGTTTTACCAGAGGTTCAATACAACTTTTGGCCAAGTGTCGGCCCACTAGAACAGTCCCTTAATCTCTCCTTAATTATAGATGTTAGGCCTGGCACCTTGGCGTGGGTCTCCCTTCCACTTTTTTGCTGTTGCCTCATGTGTTTTTGCTGGTTTTAGATGTTTTGGGCACTGTGCCACTGCTATTCAGTGCCACAGTGCAAGTGCTCCCTGTGGAAAATTGATGTATGGATTAGTGATTCCATGATTGGCTGATTTGGTTTACTTGTCAGACCCTAGTATAGTGCACTGAGTGTGCCCAGGGCTTGTAAATCAAATGCTGCTGGTGGACTTGCAGCACTGGTTGTGCCACCCACAGAAGCAGTCTGTAAGAGTGTATCTCAGGTCTGCCATTGCAGAGCCTGTGTGCAGTCTGGTACTGCCATGTTGACTGGCCAAGTGCACCCACTTGCCAGTCCCTAAACCTTCCCTTTTCTTCATATCAGACACCCCTATGGTAGGGTGCATTGTAAGTATAAGGTAGGACATGCCCTGGTGTATGTGGCATGTCCTACTGGTGAATCACAGCCATTTTCGTTTTTCACTATTGCAAGGCTACCTGTTCCCCATCGGCCAGAATGGGCAGTTTGACTATAACATCTTATAATCCTAACTGACTTAGGCAACTAGGTAGAAATTCGAGTTTGGTATGCCTGAACTCATATTTTAGCTAAGTTGGTTTTGACATTCTGTGTTTGAAAATACCACTTTTAGAAAGTAGGTATTTTCTTGACTAACCATCCAAGCCTGCCTCTGCTAGGTTTTGTATTCCTTGTCTGGAGTTTGAGTGACAGGGGCTGGGGGATTCCAGGAGACAGGGTGAGTCAGCACAGGGCTGAATAGAGAGATCTGCATGTAGATGGGTGGGAGGAGTTGCACATGGGACCTGAATAGGGCTGTGCCTTCCCCCCACAATGCTGGCTCCACCTCTTGTGGTGCGTCTGATGTCCTTGGCCTACACTGTGAAAGGAAAGAAGGAGATTTATAAACAAAGTGCTCCAGGACTGACCAGAACTGGTTTGGACTAGGCAAAGGCTTCTCTGCCTTAAGAGAATATGAGCATAAATATTGGGGCCCAGACCCCAAGACTTTAGATCACTTTTGGGAAACAAGAAGAACCTTTGCTGAGGAGAGGAACCAGAGAAACTGAGGAAGAGACTATCCCTAGCTGAGTGCTGTTTGGGGAACTGGCCTGCAGTGGTTGCCTGACTGCCAAAGAAAGGAGAAAGGACTTTGTGATACTTTCAAATCAACTTGTGTAGAAACTCCAAGGGCTTGAGATAGAGCTTGCCTCCTGCTGAAGTCTTAGGGACAACAGACTTCACCAACCAGCTCCCCAAGAGTTTTTTTGAAGTGCCTACTGTTGTGCTGGACCTTTTGAGGGACTGCGTGTCGCAAGGAGCTGGAAGCGCGACTCACAAAGAAGAAGCGTGTCGCCGCTGCAGTCGCTGTCGCTGTCGTTGCATCACTGGAAAAGGGTGTCGCCGCTGCAGCTGTCGCTTCGCATCACAGAAGAGCCTTGCATCACCGGAGAAAAGTGTTGCTGTCGCATCAGATGCCGTCACATCATCGGATAAGCATGTCGCCGCCACTGTTGTCGCATCACCGAAGAAGGGTGTCGCCGCTGCAGCTGTCGCATCACATCGCCGAAGCGCCTCGCATCACCGGAGAAGAGTGTAGCTGTCGCATCAGAAGCCGTCGCATCACCGGAGAAGCGTGTCGCAGGGCCTGTCGCGGCTCAGAAGAATCGTTGAGTCACCTTACGGCTGTCGGGTGTGCACGCATCGTGTCGCATCAAGAAAAAGACGCCATTTTGTTTAATCGCACCGGATCTTCATTGCATCACGGCGTTGTGGGTCGCACAGCCATGGAAACGCAGTAAGAAACCGACGCATCGCCTCCCCACGTTGAGAAGAACCAACGCATCCCCTATGCATCAGTAGGGACCCGACGCATCACCGTTCTTGCGTGTAAGGAACCGACGCAACACCTTCCCTGCAACAATTTCGTTGTATAGCGTTACGCATCCAAAGGTACATTGAAGTCAAAGTGTCGCATTTACCATCTTCAGAGAACTAAGCTATTTCTACTATTTTAAGTACAGTATTGGGGATTTTTGTCGTTTGTGGTCTTGTGATAAGTCTATAAAAAGAATACTTATTTTTGATATAAAGCCTGTGTGGTGTCCATCTGTGGTGTTGTCACTGGATTACTGTATGTGTTCACAAATGCTTTACACACTGCCTCTGAGATAAGTCTGTCTGCTCGTGCCAAGCTACCAAGGGGGTGAGCAGGGGTTATTTTATTAGTGTACCCCCTTATCCTGACTAGACGCAAGGGCCCCTATTTGGTCAAAGGTACCTACCTCTGCCAACTAGAGACCCCCAAATCTAACATTGGTGGCAGCAGTGGGATTCTAGACTTGCATTTGTGACTCATATACAGTGATTGGTGAACACTACTAGTGAGTGCAGACCAAACACGACCACATACTTTTGGTAGATTGTTTTTCCTGGTATTTTCTATTTTTGCCAAGAACTGCCAAGTTTAACCACCACGAGTAAAGCAGCATCCATAGCATCTGTTGATTTTGATTGGGAAGAGGAGAAACTGGAATGGTACAATGTGAGACAGCTAAAGCACTTCTGCAGGAAATTTAAAGTTGCAATGACCGGTCTCACCAAGAAGGATGAGTTCCAAAAGGCGCTGAGGGCCTGGTTCGAAGCAAGGAATACCCCTGAGGATGAGGAGGGGGCTGAGGATGCAGAGGGGCAGTTGGAGGAGCCATTGGTTCCAGGGGAGAGGAGAGCAACTTCCCCAGTAGGTAGCAGTGTTTCTGCCAAAGGCCTGTCCCCAGAGGAGTTGGAGGACAGGAAGAAGTGTAGGATGCATGAGGTGGAGATGACCAAACTCAAGTTAAATGGGCAGTTAGAATTTGAATTGCAAACTAGGATATTGGCCCTAGAGGAAAATAGGATGCAACTGGAGCATGAGAAAAGTTTGAGGGAGATGGAATTGAAAGCCAGGAGCCTAGAAATTACTCCCTCTGGTGGAAGCACACTGTCCATGCCTGTGGAAGCTAGGGTGTATATTCCTAAAGATGTGGTGAAAGAGTTTTATAATAATGATGACATTGGGCAGTGGCTCAAAGCCTATGAGGTAGCCATGTCTTCCCACCGGGTTCTTGAGAAGGATTGGGGAGCGGGGTTGTGGGGGTGGTTCCTTAGTGAGGGGCGGGATACACTGTTAGACTTGCCCTCTCAAGTCCATAACTCTTATAGCCGCATGAAAGATGCATTGATGTCCAGGAGCCAGTGTGACAGCTGTCAAGTGTCACCTGGTGTCTGAAGAGCAGGTTGTCCCCAATGCATTTCACCAAGTTGTTGCCGCTGACAACACAGAGAGCCACTGCAAGGTGGCTCAGGTTCCATTTGAGTGTGGGGGGGTCTCTGGTATTCTTCAAGTAGCTGTGAGGCCAGCCATGCCTGTTGACTGGTTGTTTGGGAACGATTTGGAGAGCTCACCTTGGGCTAAGGTGGAGCAAAGTGCTCATTTGGAGATGTTGGGTCTGCCTGACTGGGTGTGTGTGACCACACGGTCCATGGCAGCCAGTAAGGGTGTTCAAGAGGACCTGGAGCCTGAGAGGGAGGCCCAGGTGCCTGCCTTAAAGAGAAGAGGCCGGGGGCATGGAAAACCAGCCCCTGAAGTTCCCACGGTCCAGGAGGAGGCAGATCTTGAGGGGAATGCCCTGAAGCCTATAGGGGACAGGTAGCTGAACAGGGGGACCTGCCTGAGCTGACCCATTGGCAGCAGGAAGGAGGACCCTTCAGGGAAGAGTTCTGTGAGGAGCAGAAGAAGTGTTCTTCTCTTGTGGGTTTGCGGCAGCAGGCTGCAAACCAGGCAGCAGGTGATCAGTCTGGATCACATTGGATTTACTGGGAGAATGGCCTCCTGTATAGTAAGCCTAAGGTTGCTGAGCCTTGTCAGCCCATGTGCTGGTGGTACCCCAGTGCTTCAGAGCCTTCCTACTGGGGCTGGCTCATGATGTGCCTTTAGCAGGACATTTGGGGCAGGACAAGACCTTTGAGAGGCTTGTCACCTACTTTTATTGGCCCCAAATGCGCAAGAATTGAGACACTCATTGCAGGACCTGTCAGACTTGCCAGGCAAGTGGAAAGAGTGGAAGGTAGCAGAAGGCTCCTCTCCAGCCATTCCCTGTGGTCAGCACCCCTTTTGAACGGGTAGGTATTGACATTGTGGGGCCACTGGACTCCAAGACAGCCATGGGCAACAGGTTCATCCTGGTCTTGGTGGACCATGCCACCCGTTACCTTGAAACCATACCTCTGAGGACAGTGACGGCCCCCGTGGTGGGACGGGCACTGATGGGAATTTTCTCCCCAGTGGGGTTCCCTAGAGAGGTAGTGTCTGACTGAGATACAAACTTCATTTCCAAGTATATGAAGTCCCTGTGGCAGGAGTGCAGGGTAACCTACAAGTTTACCACTCCTTACCACCCCCAAGGAAATGGGTTGGTTGAGAGATTCATCCGGACCCTAAAAAGCAATATTATGGGTCTTGAGGAACCTATGAGGCGTAAGTGGGACATCCTCTTGCCATGCCTGCTCTTTGCATACCGTGAGGTGCCACAGAAATCTCTAGGGATCAGCCCCTTTGAGCTTCTCTATGGTCACCCAGTGAGAGGACCTCTGAGTCTGGTCAAGGAAGGCTGGGAGCAATCTCCCAGGAATCCTCCCCAGGATGTATATAGCTACATGCTGGCCTTCAGGAACCAGACTAGGCGTTTCAGGCAACTCACTGAGGCGAATCTGGAAGCCAGCCAGGAGGAGATGAAGCGGTGGTACGACCAGAATGCCACTCTGGTGGAGCTTCAGCCTGGTCAGAAAGTGTGGGTCATGGCCCCAGTGGAGCCCTGTGTGCTCCAGGATAAGTGGAACAGACCATTTGAGGTGGTGGAGCACAAAAGTCCTGTTACCTACTTGGTAGACTTGCGGTCTCCCAGGAACCCCTTGCGGGTCCTACATGTCAACTGCCTGAAGCCCCACTTGGAGAGGTCCGAAGTGGGCATGCTCTTAGCGACAGATGCTTTAATGGAGGAGGAGACTGAGCCTCTTCCTGACCTCCTGTCGGCGACAGAGCAAGATGGGTCAGTGGATGGTGTCAACCTCTCTTCCACTATATGGAAGTAGGCTGTCGGCGGGTCGCAGGACTCGGAGTCTCACGTGGGGCCAACAATGAAGTGACTTTGAACACATTGCCAGTTCACCAATCGTAGTGAACGTCTGAGCTCGATTTATACATTTCAGAACGTTACTTATGTCTTCTGGAGGTTACACAATTTTAAGAGAATCAAGTAACATTTGAGGTACAGAAGGGTCTGATCAAGAATTGGATTATTCCCTGAATTGCCCTGAGGAAGTCCTCTATTGGGCGAAACGCGTTGGCTGTATCGCTGCTGCTGTTTTCGATCTTCTTGCAACATTAAAGAAATGATGAATTAGGAATTTGGACTGAAATGTCTATTGTACAGTTTTTGTAACTCTGAATGTTGCCTCTCTGTGTGCTTTTCTTATCTCTTCCACACTGACCTCTGAGCAACAGAATGACTGTCACCAGTTGCTGGGACAGTTTTCTGATCTGTTCTCCCTGATTCCCAGTGTCACCGATTGGTGCGTCCATGATGTGGACACTAGAGATAGCCCTCCTGTGAAGCACAAAACTTACAGGGTGACTGACGGTGAGAGCTTGCATCAAGGTGGAGGTCTCCAAGATGCTTGCGTTAGGGGTGATTGAGTCCTCTAACAGTCCTTGGGCCAGCCCAGTGGTCTTGGTCCCAAAGGCTGCCACACTGGGTGCCACGCCAGATGTGTGGACTACCGAGGGCTCAATTCATTCACGAGGACTGACGCGCACCGCATCCCCGGAGCTGATGAGCTCATCGATCGGTTATGGGCTGCCCGGTACCTCAGCACATTTGACTTAACATCTGGGTACTGGCAGATCGCCTTGACTGATGGGGCAAGAGAGAGGTCAGCATTCTCCACAACAGATGGGCACTATCAATTCCGGGTTATGCCCTTTGGGATGAAGAATGCACCTGCCACCTTTCAACCAGGTGTTGGCTGGACTGGAAGAGTTCAGTGCCGGCTACCTGGATGTCATTGCAGTGTTCAGCGCCAGTTGGGAAGAACATCTGCACCACCTCTGGAAAGTGTTGTTGGCACTGCGGAGCGCAGGCCTCATGATCAAGGCGAGTAAGTGTCAGATCGGGCAGGGTTCCGTGGTGTACTTGGGACACCAGGTTGGGAGCAGCCAGGTGGCGCCCCTACAGCCCAAGATTGAGACCATCCTGGCTTGGGAACCCCCCAAAACCCAGACAGAGGTGAGAGCCTTTTTTGGACTCACTGGGTAGTACAGGAGGCTTGTCAAGGGGTATGGCAGCATCATTACCCCTTTGACAGAGCTGACTTCCAGGAAGCAGCCCAAGAGAGTGATTTGGACTGACACCTGTCAGAAAGCTTTTGAGGCCCTGAAAACTGCCATGTGCACGGTGTCCGTGCTCCTGGCACCCAACTTCTCAAAAGAATTTATTGTTCAAACAGACGCTTCAGAGCATGGTGTGGGGGCTGTTTTGTCACAGATAAATGAGGAGGGCCTAGATCAACCTGTAGCCTTCATCAGTAGGAGGTTACTTCCACTGCAACAGAGGTGGAGTGCTATTGAACGTGAGGCATTTGCTGTGGTCTGGGCACTGAAGGAGTTGAGACCATACATGCTTGGGACTCACTTTCGGGTTCAGACAGACCACAGGCCCCTCAGATAGTTGATGCAGATGAGGGGTGAGAATCCAAAGCTGTTGAGGTGGTCCATTTCCCTACAGGGGATGGATTTCACGGTGTAACACTGTCCTGGTACAGAGCACGCCAATGCTGATGGTCTGTCCAGATTTTTCCGCCTTAGTAATGAGAACTCCCAGGAGGTAGGGTAATTCTCCCCACATTTCAGCTGGAGGGAACATGTGTTAGGCCTGGCACCTTGGCGTGGGTCTCCCTTCCCCTTTTTTGCTGTTGCCTCATGTGTTTTTGCTGGTGTTAGATGCTTCGGGTACTGTACCACTGCTATTCAGTGCCACAGTGCAAGTGCTCCCTTTGGTAAATTGATGTATGTATTAGTGATTCAATGATTGGCTGATTTGGGTTACTTGTCAGACCCTAGTACAGTGCACTGAGTGTGCCCAGGGCTTGTAAATCAAATGCTGCTGGTGGGCTTGCAGCACTGCTTGTGCCACCCACAGAAGCAGCCTGTAAAAGTGTGTCTCAGGTCTGCCATTGCAGAGCCTGTGTGCAGTCTGGTACTGCAATGTTGACTGGCCAAGTGCACCCACTTGCCAGCCACTAAACCTTCCCTTTTCTTCATATCAGACACCCCTATAGTAGGGTACATTGTACGTATAAGGTAGGACATGCCCTGGTGTGTGTGGCATGGCCTAATAGTGAATTAGAGCCAATTTTGTTTTTCACTATTGTTCCCCATAGGCCAGAATGGGCAGTTTGATTATAACATCTTATAATCCTAACTGACTCAGGGAACTAGGTAGAAATTCAAGTTTAGTATGCCTGAACTCAGAATGATAAAATATCTCGTTTAGTGTAGTTGGTTTTAACATTATGTGTTTGAAAATACCACTTTTAGAAAATAGGTATTTTCTTGTCTAACCATCCAAGCCTGCCTCTGCTAGGTTGTGTATTCCTTGTCTGGAGTTTGAGTGACAGGGGCTGGGGGATTCCAGGAGACACGGTGAGTCAGCACAGGGCTGAATAGAGAGATCTGCATGTAGATGGGTGGGAGGAGTTGCACCTGGGACCTGAATAGGGCTGTGCCTTTCCCTCACAATGCTGGCTCCACCTCCTGTGGTGCGTCTGATGTCCCTGGCCTACAATGTGAAAGGAAAGAAGGAGACTTGTCAACAAAGTGCTCCAGGACTGACAAGAACTGATTTGGACTAGGAAAAGGCCTCTCTGTCTTCAGAGAACAAAGAGAATATGAGTATAAATACTGGGGCCCAGACCCCAAGACTTTAGATCACTTTTGGGAAACAAGAAGAACCTTTGCTGTGGAGAGGAACCAGAGAAACTGAGGAAGAGACTATCCCTAGCTGAGTGCTGTTTGGGGGATTGGCCTGCAGTGGTTGCCTGACTGCCAAAGAAAGGAGAAAGGACTTTGTGATACTTTCAAATCAACTTGTGAAGAAACTCCAAGGGCTTGAGATAGAGCTTGCCTCCTGCTGAAGTCTCAGGGACAACAGACTTCACCAACCAGCTCCCCAAGAGTTCTTTTGAAGTGCCTACTGTTGTGCTGGGCCTTCTGAGGGACTGCGTGTCGCAAGGAGCTGGAAGCGCGACTCACGAAGAAGAAGCATGTCGCCGCCACAGCCGCTGTTGTCGCATCACTGGAGAAGGGTGTCGCCGCTGCGGCTGTCGCTTCGTATCGTAAAAACGCCTCGTATCACCGGATAAGAGTGTCGCCGTCACATCAGACGCCGTCGCATCATCGGAGAAGCGTGTCGCCGCCACAGCCGCTGTCGTCACATCACTGAAGAAGGGTGTCGCCGCTGCAGCTGTCGCATCACATCGCCGAAGCACCTCGCATCACCGGAGAAGAGTGTCGCTGACGCATCAGACGCCGTCGCATCACCGGAGAAGCATGTTGCAGGGCCTGTCGCGGCTCAGAAGATTCGTTGAGTTGCCGTTGGGCATGCACGCATCGTGTCGCATCAGGAAGAAGACGCCATTTTTGTTTCATCGCACCGGAGATTCATCGCATCACAGAGTTGCGGGTCGCACCGCCACGGAAACGCAGCAAGAAACCGATGCATTTCCTCCCCACGCCGAGAAGAACCAACGCATTCCCTACGCATCAGTAGGGACCTGATGCATCACCGTTCTTGGGTGTAAGGAACTGACTCATCACCTTCCCTGCAACACTTTTGTTGTATAGCGTTACGCATCCAAAGGTACATTGAACTCAAAGTGTCGCATTTACCATCTTAAGAGAACTAAGCAATTTCTACAATTTTAAGTACAGTATTGTGGATTTTTGTCGTTTGTGGTCTTGTGATAAGTCTATAGAAAGAATACTTATTTTTTATATAAAACCTGTGTGGTGTCTATCTGTAGTGTTGTCACTGGATTACTGTATGTGTTTACAAATGCTTTACACACTACCTCTGAGATAAGCCTGTCTGCTCGTGCCAAGCTACCAAGGGGATGAGCAGGGGTTATTTTAGGAGTGTACCCCCTTACCCTGACTAGACTCAAGGGCCCCTATTTGGTCAAAGGTACCTACCTCTGCCAACTAGAGACCCCCAAATCTAACAATAGGGAAGTATCTCAAAGCTGGGAGAGGTGCATAACATAGGTCCTTTCTGGACCTCTTCTGTGCCTTTGACACTGTAAATCATCCTAAACTTTGGGATATTGGGAACCTATTGAAGAAATGACATATCAATACTGTAGTTAGAATCAGATAAGGCCCTAATGAAGATTGTACACCCTCACTGAGTTTTGGTCGTTGAGTACACCAAAGCTGAATCTTAGCCCCTTTTCTGTTCTTACTTTATATTAATGGTCTGGAAACCTTTCTTGTTCAACATGATGCCGATGTGCCCCAGGCTGGGAAACATCTGGTACCAATTTTGCTATACGCTTATGATGTTTTCTTAGCCAGAACCGCAAATGCCCTTCAGATTTTATTAGATGCATTCACTACTTTTTTGATCAATTTAGATATAAAAGTACATTTGAGCAAATTTGTTATTATGACAAGCAGACCAAGAAATTCAAAATCTAAATCACATTTTAATTGGTGAGGTGAAGGTTAGTATGGACACTACATTTAATTATTATGGAATTAAGTTTGACACTTCATGGCAGTGAGGGCATTTAATAAATATTAGATTGAACAATTTGCATGGGTTACCGAGGCAATTTTTTGTTTTGCTACCAAGCTCGGTCACAGACCTTTGAAGGTGATGCTACTGTTGTATAGTAGTAAATGTTTTCCAGTAGCTCTAATTGGGCGGTTATATGGGGCCACATAACTTCGGAGCTCTTGACACAGAGGAAAATGTCTTTGTAATGTATACTCAAATGAGCCCAGTACCCATGAGCACTGCCACTCGCATTTGTCACACTGAATTAGGAATACATTCTATATCAGACACTATAAACTAGCCCCTCTATTACTATGGCCTAAAATGTGGGTCTCACCAGAGGCGGCCTTTTCAGGACAAGTATTACAAGACTGCCTAGAACTAAATAATTCATTAAAAGTTCCTTGGCTCACTTACATCGAAAAGACCATGTTAGAGCTTTGCGCCCCAGAATATTTATCTAATCCTGAGGATTGACAATGAGAGCAAATCAACGATTAAAAGGTTACTTTTCAATCGGTGTATAAAAGAGAGGGCAGAAAAATCCCAAGTTATGCCGACTGTAGCTAAGTATATCCCCGTCACAATCTCCTTTAGTATAGAACCCTACTTGGTTACCTGAAGTAATGCATTCTGATCTATATGAGGACAGTAAAAGGTGCTGAAATGGATGGTCTGCCCCGCTCCCTCACAAAATCCATGTTGCCCTGAGATAGTGCAATTAAAAAATAACAGGAAGGTTAGTGAAAAATGGTAAGTTATGAACCTACTTAACACCATTTATGCATGCCTTAGCGCAAATGCAACCACTGACTAGAGTTTACCTAGCTACTTGGTCCAGAAGAAAGTCACTGTGACTCAAACAGCATGCATTATTGGTTGAAACATGTTGACCTAACACTAGGATTTGAGAGACCCTTACTATCTCACTTCACGTCCACCATCACTGTTTTTAATCCTACTCAAGGGATCCACAATTAAAACTTCCTAAGGGAAGGATCTCCTTGAGGCAGTTTTACTTCACCCACAAAATCACAATTTCACAAAAATAAAGAGCTCAGCTGTAATCAGGCGTCGTAGCACGCCTGAGATGCATTAGGCATCTTGGATGGGAGCCCAATAATGAAGCATGCCACCAACTAGGTTGGTGGGTGAGGGTTCTTTTTAAAAAAAAACTTGTTATGAACCCCAATGTACCCCAATGTAGGCCTAGGTAGATGCACTACCTTTTACCTACATTTGTCCTACGTTGCTCTGCATAACGGCTGTGGTCCTGACCTTTTACCTTGTTATGTGCTGAATAAATGTTGTTTGGCTTTCTTAAAAGAACTAGCCTCATTTATTATGCTTGAGGATTCTTAGTATCACAGCAGGATTACCATCTTCTGCATAATAACTCTGTACAAATGTCACCGCTATCGTCATCCTTGAACGACAAGCCCACAGTATCATCACACTTCTGGGTAGAATCCCTGAGGGTACCTTTTGGGCATATAAGTACCACATCTTCGCTGAGCAAACCAGAGAAGAAGCTTCCATACTGACATGAGGCGCTGAGGTCCTGCACGCAGTTCCAGCATGCCGTGATCTGACATGCCTTGCGGGGTGTCCTACTCGAGATCAAAGACGGGGTCTTTTGTTCTTTTCCACCAGGAAATGGGGTTGGCTCTTTTCTAGGGGGATACTTGGCTTTACACCCATATACATGCTAGGAACACTTAGGTAGGGTTAGCATCTTAGGAGTACGCCTAATTACTGACATGTATCGATATGGCTGCATATATTCACTGTTTTAGCACCATGGTAGGAGTCTACCTTTTATTTGCTCTGTTGGTGCTTGTGACCTTATACATATGTGTCTGTCTAATGATTGTCGCAGCAAAAACGTTTAACACTAGAATGACGCTTGTTCAATAACTACTTATTGAAAACATCCCTATTCTTTGTTCTATGCATCTCTCTGAGAATAAGTAAGCACAAGTGACTGACCGAAAAGTACTACACTGTTTCCACGATCCCTGAGGGGCTCGAGAGCTGTCATGTTTAGTGGTTTCCAGAAAATGTTTCTCTCCTTAGTAAGGGTCGTAGGCTTATAGTGGCACTGAGAGCTAGTCGGTCTATAGGATAATGCATCCTTTGGGGGTGTGTGGGATCAGTTTAGGCACCAACCAATCCCTTAGTTTACATTAACCAAGCAATACACAGATACTGCCGATGTGTAGAACCAACACAACATGGCGTCCAACGTGGTTTGGTTCTTATTTAACGGTCAAATCTGAGTAGTTCAGTCGCCCCTACTCACATATGCCCGGAGACGTCTGAGGTGGGAAGGGAAAAATCAGCCACAGCTGAGTAGGTATATCCTATGTATTGGCTGTAGGTTTGTTCAATCTTGAAGAATTATTGTTCAAAACACTGTACATAAAACCTTACCTCTTTCCCGTATAAAAACTTCCAAGAAAATGCCTGTTGAAGATGGCGCTGGGGCTGCTGCAGTATAAGTAAATGCAGCACCAGAAGGAGAGCAAGAAGGTGCTCTTACCATTTCATAGATTTGCAGAAATGCACTTACTATGAAATTAGCAGATTTTGGGGTCTTAGCATTAGGTGGGACCGTAACCTTCGTGATTGAAGCACATCAGGCCTACAGGTCAAAGGTGTTCTATTCCTGGGTTAAATTACCTTCTGCAAATGCACACTCACATACATTTCATTCTTATACTCCAGATGAAATACCAGAAAAGTACTCTCCATACGAGGACATAGATGCCCCGTTAACTTACCGAGAACATATAAATTGGTTTCAAGGCACCCTCCCCCATACCACAGAAAAAGTGAGACTCGGTCCACTTAGCTGCTTACACTCCACATTCAGAGATTGACACATTGCCAGCAGCAGACGTGCATCCACTTTACGAAGAGATAATCAAACTGTACAGGAATCTCACACAGTTCGTAATGTGAACACTTATATTTCAACCTACTAGGGTCACTCCAGCAGTCCAGCTGCAGGGAACTGCAACAAAAATCACCCCACAAATGCTGAATGTGATCATGGGAAGAATGCCCACTAAACATGAGCAACTGCCATTCTGGATAGCACAAAAAATTACACCGCTTGAGGCAGTCTTTCCACACACAGGAAAAACAGGAAAAACATAAATTATTGACAATTTGCTTGCCAATGGGAATAGCTCCCCCAATAGAGGATTATGCCACTTGGGGTACAGTTTTTGATGCTGTGCATACCATAGTAGTAATACCAGAGTACCGAGTACGAAGCAGAACCTGCCCTGGACTTAGGGATGAAATTGATAGGCAATTTTGCCCAGGTATCAACAATTGTGTTGGCTAACATAAAAGGGGAGAATAGCAGCATTACCTATACGCCAATGCCTGAGGGAAATCACTCCTGCACAACAGGAGCAAGACTTACCAAAAATTATCGAAGACACCCATGCGTCACTAGGTAGAGATCATTTGGGAGCTAGACCAGTGAAACCACAATTGATGGGGAATCCAGAAAAAGAGAACTCAAAGCAAGCACCTAATTCTTCTAAAAAGAAATGGGATAATAAATAAACCGAAAATAGGAGCCCTATGACAGGAAATATAACCATAGAAACCATGACAGTATTGAGAAATCTGACAGGTATTAGGATACTTATACATGTTCCTCTTGTTCCTTGTCATACCAAACACACCAAAGGTTTTGTCCTAAAGTGCAACATCTGTCAGCAGATGAAGAGTTCTACCGTAGCACGATCGAAAAACTCCAAGAGGAAAAGACGGTCAGAACACAGATCAGAAGAGCGAGCAAAGTCAAGAGACACACATCACACTTCAGACTACATTATCATAAAAGAAGATAAAGCAAAAAGTAGAGCTCAATTTAAAAAGAAGGTAGCTGGCGTAAAAATAAGAAATGCCCAGGCTACTGAGGACTCAACTATTGAACGGGGAATGGGCTTTGACGACGGTGCAACACATGTAACAATAGCTCGTCAGAACCTGATGGAATTTCTGGTGACAGCAGCATTGAATGAACATATCATGGTGGAAACATCTGATACAATGGTAAGTGTCCCACATCAGTTACATGAAATCACGCTCCAAATGGAGGGGGACATTCCTAGAAAAGTGAAAGGTCTCCTTTGGGAGAACCTGACATACGGTTATGATAATCTCTTGGCTGAAAGAGATTGGCCACCTGAGATTGTTGTGGAGTGCCCAAAGGGAGAAGATGTAAGTTTACTGGCTTTCTCCGACCTCGTTCCGGAGTCACTTAAAAATGTATAGTTGCAGGAGTGGGCGTTAGCCCTAGCGGAGTCACCTCCGCATGAAATCCCAGAAAAAACCACTCCAGTGTCACAGAGGCAGTACCCAACAAAACATGATGCAAATAAACAAGTCAGGGAGATCTTAGATCAACTTGAAAACCAAGGTGTGACTGAGAATTGCACCTCCCCTATGAATAATCTTTTGTTTCCCGTAATGAAACCCGACAATTCATACCGTCTAGGTTTAGACTACAGGCATTCGAACACATGCACAAAAACATTTGCAGTACAAAATGCACATAGTGCCGCATTAATGAACAACATTGTGCGAAAAAATACAAAATGACACTTGATATCTCAAATGGATTTTTCTGCCAAAATATAGTGCCCGAAAGCAGATATTTGACAGCATTTTCAGTGCTAGGCTCTCAACCAATTTTGTAGACTGCCCAAAGGGTATAAGAATAGTCCCAGGTTGTTCTCAGCGGAGGTCACAGAGTTACTTCAAAATTATGATGAGGAGGCATTGTCTCACGCACATGACATTTATCTGATGGACGATGATTTATTGGAACACTTGAACAGGGTGAACAAAATCATTTTGAGGTGTGCCTCTGAAGGCTACAAATTTACCTATTAAAATCCAAAATTGCCCACCTCAATGGCCTATATTTAGGATCTGAGCTATCAAGTAAAAGGAAAAGCCTAGAAGCAATTTCTTTTAGAAAGATGTGTGCTGCTCCAACCTCCAAAGACTCTGAAAACTTACAGTCCATTTTAGGATTCTTAAATCTTGACAGGACATACATTTTAGATTATGAAGAAAAGTGAAACCTTTCTACGAGTTAATTAGACCTTATTATTCAGTTCAACATTGGATACAGGAAGACACAGACATTCTACGTTCCTTACAAGCAGACATGATATCTTCTAAACGTATGTGAATAACACAAATGTAATGATCCATATAGTCGCAGGTTAATCTGGGTACACCTACCTCACCTTCAATGAAGGAGAGACAGTACCCATTGCATACAAATCTCATTTGTATACAAACGTTGAGATGAGTTTTGTATCCACAGAAAAATACTGACAGCAGTACAAACCGCTGTATTGAAACAAAGAGCACTAGCTCTTGGGAAACAAATAAAAGTCATAACTCTGGTACAAACCTTAGAGGCTGTCACCAAAGCGAGCATTCCAAATGCAAAAGCACTGCATCCACGATGGATACAACGGGCAAATTCTCTCACTGCAACAGACGTAGAGTATTAATTTGATCCTACACTGAAAACACAAGCATTTCTGCAGTACGTGCAAGAATATCCTCTCCCGAATTGAATAATGCCTCTAGATCATTATGAATACATCATTTATACAGACGGATCTTCCCAACCTGCCAGAGGAAGTAGACAGCAATTAAGTGCAGCATGTGCAATTGTGAAGGGTCATATCCGAGATGGCAATTTCCGTCCTACAATGCGCAGATGCAGTCTCTAGGAGATTGCACAGCACAGCTGGCAGAACGAAAAGCCCTGATACTGCCACAAAAAAATACGGATCGGGAGTTCCCCACACTCGTTGTGTGTAATTTGTTTTATTGTGTCCAGTCATACAATGAATATCTTCACTACTGGGGCCAGAATGGGTTTAGATATTCCTGAGGTTGCATAATAAAGCACAAGTTGCTTTGGGAACAAGTGGCAGAGCTGAAACAAGATGTGCCATGAGCTCATATAAATCACACTTTGAGTCATCAGCGTGTTGTTGTGCACGTTGAAGGGAATTCACTGGCTGATGAATCCGCCAAGGTGACAGTGCAAACTGCTGCCATTGCTGCAATCACCCGTTCTAGTCCGAAAATAGACGGACAGATAATGGTAGCTGTCAATGCTAAGCGTAACAACAGCTCAGCCTTGACAAAAGGCTAAGTGTTTCTATGAGCTAGATGTGCAAAGCATTCCATATGCTCAAATTCCAGGAGTGGGAGATAAAGTTATACCAAATGGATCGCAGATTAGGATTAATTCTAGCTGCACATGAGGGTCTAGGTTCAGCACACGCAGCTATTACTGCAACGGTTTCGTTACTGAAACAACGTTATTGGTGACCAGGTCATACCAAACACACCAAAGGTTTTGTCCTAAAGTGCAACATCTGTCAGCAGATGAAGAGTTCTACCGTAGCACGACCACTGCAAATACCATTACTGACATCAGACAGACCTCTCCCATGTGTCTATTTGGATCACTGCAGCCCCTTACAATCTGATGGGGCTTACAGGTACATCCTGGTGGCAGTGGATTCCTGCTCTGGATTCCTGTGGGTTTGGCCACAGCGCACAGCTGACGCTCAAATTGTTACTAAGGATTTGCGAGTCTTTATAGGCACATACGCAACTGGCACATTACATTCTGACCATGGCCCTGCATTTAGCTCACAGGCTTACAAAGAAGCCATAGGAAGTTTGGGTGTGGTCTTGCGGTACTCCTCTCTGTATCATGCTGAGGGAAATTCGATTGTGGAGAGGAAAAAACAGGACTTAAAGCAATCCTTAACAGCAAGGGTATTAGGCTCGGGTGGGAGTTGGGCTAATCACCTATATGGGGTCCAGAGGGCACTTAATAACATGCCAAGAAGTTCCCTAGGGGGCAGTACTCCATATGAGGTCCTGTTTGGAACTAGAATTTAGGTACCCAACCTCGATTTTGGTGGCGTAGTGGCAGATGAGAAACCGTTTGGCATCAATGATCGTTTGGCTGTTTTACAGGAACTCAATGAATTCCAGGCATTACAAAGCAACATCCAAGTAAAACACACCACCACTGGGGAAGTGAAAGCAGTCTTAGCAAGACCTACCTGGGCCCCGAAGATTGGGGACCTGGTCAGAGAAAAGATTGTGAACAAGAAAGAATTTTGACCATCTTACAGAGCGTCCTGGCTGTCGAAGGAACAAGAAGAGTACTTCTTCCACTTCTTTCCAGAAAAAAAGAAAAGAGATTTGTCTCAGTTGATCTGATTAAACTTCACTGTGTGGCCAATACTGAATAGTAGGCCGCATGTGCTCTGCTGATCTCCTCTTACTACCATACAGGAAGTTCAGACAGAAAGATTAATAACGTTTGAAGATTCTATTCTCTGAAGTGAAAGAGTTACCAACAATGGAATGGAACTTGTGCCTTTTGAAACTGAACAGCAACAAAATGCAAATGAAACATGGATCTCAATTCGGCCAAATACCACCATCTCTGTGAATATGTCTCAAAATGAGTCATCTGCCAGTTCTACACAACCTTCTGAGCTACCAAAGATAGATTGAACTGCGTCTGGGTATTTCCTCGATTTTGATACCTTCTCTCTGGATCCGAGTGAACCAGCACCAGCTCCTGTTTCCCAAAAAGCAAAAGTATATAATATCTACCTTTGGCTGAAAAAGAATTACTTTGCTACACCTTGGCTTCAGCTCTGGATTGCAATTGGTCTACTCTTCCTAGTACTTTGGATTGGTTTAGTGACCGTCTTTTTCCTGCTCCTAAAACGACATTATCTCCCAGAATGTTCCGAACTACAACATGTAAAATTGGTTCTGAAACCACATCCATCATCACACCGTGAAGAGACCAGTACTTAGTGAACATTACAGCAGTTCCGGTTCCTGAGGGAATAATGTGGGATAGAGTTGCATATGATCTATTTGATGATACTCAACCTTTGAAAATACAACGCTTGTTTAAAATTTCTTCAAGTGAAATCATCACCTCCAGTACTTTCTCTGATGATTGGGACTTTGAAATCTTAAATACTATGCTGTCTGATTTAGAACACTCTGCTGCATTTTCGAGAAGTGAATTGTATGATGATACGTCTGATTTCACACCATGTATTTTTATCAACACTATGGTCATCATCTCTTATACAAAACTAGTATCCCAACTAATGTTTTCGCTTGCCATCAATAGGAATGTTGCCCAACACCACCAAAAGGTAGTTCAGAAATGTATGCACAGAAGTTTGCTTATTTTTCTGGGTTAAACACTTCAGCCCTGAAATCTTATTATTATAAGCTTGCACCTACATCTGCAAAGAAGAATATGCTAACTAGCACAAAACAAATATATTCTGCTTCCTTTATTTCCCAGTTGTCTTTACAGGGTTTAAACTTTTGGAGGGACACTACAGACACAAAATCTGAAGGAACTGAGGCCTTCCTTAGAACATGCCTCATACCACAGCAAATTATCTTCTTGAACAACACAGTGCAACAAACTATTTGTCTTGGGTTAGCCAAGATCAAGGACACCACACCACAGATTCCCTCACTTACACACTTTGAGGGATGGCAAAACTATACACAACATAGTGAGGATACACTAGATGACATGCTACAATTCATCAGACCCCAATTGAAAGGAATGGCTGGTTTGGCCTACTGACACAAACAGGTGTCAGTCAAGATTCAGGGGTCCCACCGAAGTGTTTAGTATGCATAGGCCTGACCAACGCTACGTACATGGAGAACACACAGGGTGGTGACATCTTACAATGTTGGGAAGTTATGCCTAGAGTGGCTAAAAACCTCAACACTGTTCAAGGTGAAACAATACTTGTCCTTACTCTCAGATGACATGGATCCTAGGGATTTTATGTTAGGCCCCAGAAGAGCTTCCTTTATGCTACTTACAACAAAGTATGGAAAATCTCCCAGCAGGAGGCTGCTGAGAGATTGCATGAGATTGACAAGGTTAACCTAGAAAATGCTTTGGCAGTGGTTGACAATGGCATGACACACTGACATCCAGGATTTATTTGCCGTCCTTTCTTCAACATGGGCAATCGCGATTGCGTTCCATTCTATTATTGAGCTGGATACTGCAATCACTGCGTTCTGGTCACATGCCTAGGTGATATATCAACAGTATGTCTCTGTTTTCTGCATACAATCTAACGAAAAGACAGACAACAATGGCACAAAAGGATGCAAAGTATACAATGCTGCAAATTGAAAAATTGGACCAATTACCTTTTACCGTGGCTGAGTCACCCACTACAGAATGGTTAATCCATGGCCATATTATGCTGCCCGTCACGACATTCCAATTTTAGTACTGTCTACAGTATCACCAGGTAGGCAGGTATGAAGTATTGGGAGATAGGTGCATACATGAATCTTGGGAATTACCACATCGATTTAGATGCAGGAATGGGGACACCGATGTTTTTCTCAGTGGTTCAGACTGCGAGACTTCTTTATGTGGGCCTCTAATTTGTCAGGATATTCTGCTTCACTGAGCATGTAATGCTTCAGTTGCAAACCTATTGTGTCACTTGAAAGGATCCCCAGCTGCTGTGATTCATCCGGTGTTCAAACTGCTCTCAAATGAGAGTTATTTGATGTCGAATGATCAAGGTTGTTGTGGGATGCTGCCAGACATTTCATATCTGGGCACAGTAAGTTCCAGGGTTACTTGTTGTGTGCAAATATTGTTTCCTCTAACCCACACCATCAGGGAGATGAATGTTTCCCTTATACGGTTTGATTCACTGAGGAGACTGAAAGCCATGCTGTTACAGAAGGATGTGACCTCAACCTCAGCATGAGAGACTTTTGATCTCCAGGTTGCAAGGTCTTCAGCTGATATACAGGCACTAGTCCGAACTAACTTCCCACTGCATTTTGGGGAAATGGTACATCTTATCCTTGACATGTCTGATGCGAGTGAGATAGTACGCTTACATAAGAGCATAGGTTCTGGACTATTGAGCACCTTTCATTCGATCTTCGGAGTTATCCCATCGTTAATACACTCCATATTCGGAAGCGTTTATGTAGGGCTTCCACTGGTCCTACTCCTAGTAGTGGGTATCCTGGTTTTAATTTTCCTGCTATGTAATGGATGTCCCAGTTTCCAAAGAGATGGAAAAAAGCATGTCTGCGACTATGCCATGAACGCATGGTACTCCATCTGCGCACACCTCTTCTTCAGTAGCTAAGCGAGCATTGGTTCCTATTGTTCAGCTCAGTCTCAGTTGACTACATCTTGCCTGTTCTCCGCTGCCTATTCTGTGGATATGAATGTGTGTTGAATATTTGTCTAACACTTCCATTGGTTGCGCCTCCAAATGTAGATGTACTACTGGACCCATTAAAGGCCCACGTATTGAAATGTCCTCAGCGTATTCCAATGTTGATGTTTGCATTCTTAGAGCCACCACAGGATGCTTCAGTTCCTGTCAGAATGGACACCGGCTCTGCAACAGGTTCACAGACATCAAGTACTTCCTCAGCAATGGCTGTGGGAACTGGAGAAGATCACCTTTGCTCCATTGACCTGATCCAAGAGGTGTTACAGGGACCGTCATCTGCGAAGGCAAGCAACAGCAATGTTGCTTCTCCCACACAGGGCACACAAACATTTAGCTCTCCGTGTGATGGGAACAATTCAGCCTTTTTCCAAAACAACCCAAATTGGAATTTGACAACATCATGTTCGTTTTATTTACTCTCACTGAGCAACATGGCTTTCAATGTGCTCAGTTGGTCTGCACAGTATATTGACTTTTTAGAGGACTTATAGAGCTTTTTAACATTTGTTTCATCTTTTACATATACCAAATTTTTAGATATTTTTACATTTAAATTTGTAATGTTTTATGCTTCTTAGACAGGCATATTTTATCATTCATTTATCTTATCATCCTTCAGATGAGGAGTGGGTGTTATGAACCGCAATGTACCCCAATATAGGCCTACGTAGATGCACGACCTTTTACCCACAGTTGTCCTACCTACATTTGTCCTACCTACATTTGTACTACCTTGCTCTACATAACAGCTGTGGCCCTCAGCTTTTACCTAGCTAAGTGCCGAATACATGTTGTGTGGTTTTCTTCGATAAACTAGCCTCATTTATTATGTATGAGGATTCTTAGTGTCACACCAGGATTACTATCTTCTGTATAATACCTCTGCACAAAAGTCACCACTATCGTCATCCTTGAATGACAGGCCCATAGTATCATCACCCATCTGGGTAGTACCCCTGAGGATATCTTTTGGGTATATAAGCACCACATCTTCGCCGGGCAAACCAGCGGAGAAGCTTCCATGCTGACATGATGCACTGAGGTCCTGCACGCAGTTGCAGCACGCCGTGGTCTGACATTCCTTGCGGGGTGTCAAAAGTCAATACCAAAGACAGGGTCCTTCGTTCTTTCCCATCAGGTAATTGGGTTTGCTCTTTCCTAGGGGGATTCTTGGCTTTACACCCATATACATGCTAGGTACACTTAGGTACACTTAGGTAGGGCTAGCATCTTAGGAGTACACCTAATTAATTACATGTATCGGTATGCATGCATATATTCACTGTTTTAGCACCATGGTAGGAGTCCACCTTTTATTTGCTCTGCCGGTGCTTGTAGTCTTCTCCATATTTGTCTGACTAATGATTGTGACAGCAAATATGTTTTACACTTGAATGACTCTGGTTCAATAAATACTTATAGCAAACGTCCCCATTGTTTGTTCAATGTATCTCTGAGCACAAGTTACTGAGCGAAAAGTAATACACTGTTTCTACGATCCCTGAGGGGCTCGAGAGTTGTCACGTTCAGTGGTTGTCATAAAACTATTTGCTCCTTGATAATGGTTGTGAGGTTATAGTGGCACTGCTAGCTAGCTGGTCTATAGACTAACCCATCCTCCGGGGTTGTATTGAATCAGTTTAGACATCAATCCCTTAGTTTACGTTATCCAAGCAATAGTCAGATCCTGCAGATCTGTAGAAACAACACAACAAACTAATGGTTTTTATTGATAGATGAGTGAAAAACATTCATGGCGTTATATTGGTATGGTAGCGTGCTTGTTTTCATTTGTTTGTTACATACCTTAAGTAATTCACAACATAATTTTTATCTGACTTGTCTCCCTCCTAGCACTTTGCACTTTTTAGTATTCTCCCCTTACTAGAGAAGTTGCTTTGCAAGCCTGCCAAACAGTCCCTGGAACAGCACATCTCAGCAAAGCACTGCTCTTTCACATTATTTTGCACTTTGTACAGCATTTATAAAAACAGTTTTTAGTGCCAATACGGCAGGCATCTGCTATTAGATGTTAAAACTCTCTGTGGCGCGTTTTAAGTTGGGGAATTAATTCCTCTTCAATCCAGAGGTCCCCTATGGGCCAACTAGCCCACCAGGTACCTCCAGTAAGCGCCATGCAGCTGCGTTGCAGAGTTTTGTAAAAAGGGGCGTGGCCTCTGAACACCTCTCTGCAACGCAGCTCCCTGGCGCATACTGGAGGTACCCGGTGGGCTAGTTGGCCCCCAGGGGACCGCAGGATTGAAGAGGAATTAATTTCCCAACTTAAAACGCGCCACAGGGAGTGTTTGCACAGGTCACCTCAGGCCCCGCCCCCTTCCTTCACCATTGTACAAATATTCCTCTAAAATCAGCCGAACTACGAATTCCGATTTACTCACCTGTTATCAGGAGAGAACCCAGTGCTGCATCTTTTAGCCCAGCACTGACCCTGAAAAGTAATTCTAAGCGTACTTACCAGTAACTTGTATTTCCTTCCTTAGGAATCCATTGTGTGGTTTTCATCAGAAAAGTTTCTGTGTCTATTTTCACAAACTAAAAATATTCCTAAAAAATTTAGCACAATTTTGCACATGTGAATCTTTGGGTTCACTAGGTGATATGTTGAATGCACTGGCACTTTAATATAGACTTATAGTGATTATTACTACAGCCCACTGGGGCAATATTAGAAATGATGTTTCAACATTTGATCTGTGCAATAAAATATTTGCACATCAAGATGAATAACATGCTTTTATGGTGACAAAAATAAGTTTACATTGGTTTTACTTTGTTCTTAAAGCGAGTATTTATCATACGTGTTGAAACATTGAAATTTAATACTGAGCAGTTGCATCTTTTATATTTATATATTTAATATTTATTTATATGTATTTATTGGATTGCACATTGCCCAGTTTGCACATATTTATTCTTGTGTAGGAATTGGTTACCATTCATGAATAGCAGGTTGAACAATACTAGTATTTTCACTATGTCTACTATTTTTTCATCACCAATTGCTGTGTTGTCACTTTAAAAAGGTTATGCCTGCCCCCTTAATGTGTCATGTGATCAAGGCCCCATGAGGGCTGAAACGCGTTATGGCTGGGTGCAAGGGTTCGAAATAAATTAAACTGCACCATATTTGAGTTCGCTGTGTCTTTGTTCAAGGAAAAGAACGGTAAAGAGACATTTCATGTATATATATGTATGTATGTATGTATATATATATATATATATATCGCACAACGCCGCTTCTGTCACTTCCCTTCCTCCGGGAAAAACGGACGGCGAGACCACAGTTTCGTGCTGCAATTTTTTGTTTTTATGCAGACACCTTGTCCACCATGACGCGTTTCGGCCTCTCGGCCTTGTTCACATAACATTCACTGAAAAAACATAGGTTTCAGGCCTGATATAGTTAGGAATTAGCATTTAAAAAACCTTAGAAATTCACTGAAAAAACAATAGGTTTTAGGGGTGTATAGTGTTAACCATTGAAATTCCTCTGATATAGTTAGTTGTACTAACTATATCTCGCGTGCCCGCAATCCACTGCTGATGATGTCACATATTACATCATTCATGACATGGTCACTGACATAACTGATGACATCTCAAATGACATCACTGATGACATCACTGATGACATTATCCAGTGAATGTGGTTTGGTTCGTTATTTAAATATGTATTATATATCTAGCAATTTGCATTGAAGAATGAGTGGATATATAAATATAAATATCTGGATGGAGGATTTAGTAGCAGTGTGATTGACTGTTTACTTAACTAATTTAAAGTGTCTCACTAAATATATTGGATAGTGACTAAACTGTGTGAATATCTGTATCACTTTGTCAGTTGTTGTGTAAACTGCTGCACAAGTTGGTTACTAGCTACGTGAAAGTCTATATTATTTATTGATTAGTTAACTGAGTATTTGTATGGGAGAGTGAATGTGTGTGTGGTTCGGTGGGGGGTGTGTGACTGCCCAAAATGTGTGAATAGTTGATTCAGTAGGTATATGAACTTAAAACTACATGTTATAACAGTTGTTTGGGTGAGTGAATATCTTTATGGGTGTGGCGATGAGCAAATATATGTCTCAATGGTACATGTCCAACAAACTAGAAAAATAAAAGGCAGTGTATGTGTCAGTTGTTGTTTATAAATAAGTATACATAAGACTCAGTGATTGTATGAGTGACTGTATGGATAACTGTATACTTGTAATAATGTTTTTATAACACACTAAGTATGAGTTATTTGAATAGATGAAGTGGTGTTTTTATAAGTGTATAGCTAAGTAAAAGTATGATCCATTGTTTGCATAAGTGAGTAGGATGACTTCATAAGTGATTAGGATGTGTGCTGGTGTGTAATGTCGATGTAGGTGTATAAGTATATTTGATAGTGTTCTATTGATCATTGACAGCATGTATGAGTGAATCTATAGGTAAGTGATTACATGTGTGTATAGATCTTGGAATCACTGAGTGGATGTTTAGAAACCTGTATTGGTGTGTCAATGGTTTTAAATCTGGCACTCTGTATTTTACAGTGAGTGATGAAAGGTTATACTAGTGTATGATGAGGTGTATCTGATTATCACGTGGATGATGTCATCAGTGATGTTATTTGAGATGTCATCAGTGATGTCACTGACCATGTCATGAATGATGTAATATGTGTCATCATCAGCAGTGGATTGCGGGCGCACGAGATGTAGTTAGTACAACTAACTATATCGGAGGAATTTCAATGGTTTTGTTCGAGTGAAATGTCCAGCTAGCTATAACACCCCTAAAACCTATTGTTTTTTCAGTGAATTTCTAAGGTTTTTTAAATGCTAATTCCTAACTATATCAGGCCTGAAACCTATGGTTTTTTCAGTGAATTTCAAAGGTTTTTTAAATGCTAATTCCTAACTATATCAGGCCTGAAACCTATGTTTTTTTCAGTGAATTTCAAAGGTTTTTTACATGCTAATTCCTAACTATATCAGGCCTGAAACCTATGGTTTTTTCAGTGAATTTTAAAGGTTTTGTAAATGACAATTTTTAATGTATTAATTGTTATACTTATTATTTTGATACTGATTTACTACATTTTGTAAACTGTTTATTTTTAGATATTTTATTTTTTTAATTACATTATTCATTACAATACAAAATATACTTTCTCAGAATGAATTACTTTAGTTTAAATACTTTGCAAATAGGCAATAGACTTTTAAGTACAGTAGTTACAGTTGTTGCAATGGGCAAAACAATTTCAAACACAATGCAACATTGAGCTAAATGTGAATTTCTAGTCAAATGCAATTAGTTTCTTTATGGATTACTTTTCTAACCAGACGATTGGATCCTAGACTCAGTCCTTGGATATCTCCTGTAAACAGTTGAGTAAAAGCCTTTTGTTTACAGTAGTGATTTTAAGGAATATTATTGTATTTTAAAAGTTGACACTTAGAAAAATTTTCACAAAGAATCAGCAATGTTATCCTATGGCAGAAAATTCACTTAGCAGGTAAGTAGTGTTATCGTTACTTTTTCTTACTCAGTGGTGGATCCTGGATCCAGCACCGGCCAATCTCCAGTAAACAGTTGAAAGAATGTGTTTAAGTCATACAGACGATTTTTTAGGAATATTTTTAATTTGTGAAAATAGACACAGAAACTTTTCTGCTGAACACCACAAAATGGATTCCTATGGAAGGAAATACGAGTTACTAGTAAGTACGCTTAGAATTACTTTTCAGGGTCAGTGCTGGGCTAAAAGATGCAGCCCTGGGTTCTCTCCTGATAACAGGTGAGTAAATCGGAATTCGTAGTTTGGCTGATTTTAGAGGAATATTTGTACGTTCCAAAATTGGACACTTAGAAACTTTTCTGGTGAAAACCACACAATGGATTCCTATGGAAGGAAATACAAGTTACTGGTAAGTACGCATATAATTACTTTTCAGAGTCAGTGCTGGTCTAAAAGATGCAGCACTGGGTTCTCTCCTGATAACAGGTGAGTAAATCGGAATTTGTAGTTCAACTGATTTTAGAGGAATATTTGTAAGTTTCAAAATGGACACTTAGAAACTTTTCTCGTGAAAACCACAAAATGGATTCCTATGGAAGGAAATACAAGTTACTGGTAAGTACGCTTAGAATTACTTTTCAGGGTCAGTGCTGGTCTAAAAGATGCAGCACAGGGTTCTCGCCATATAACAAGTGAGTAAATTGAAATTCGTAGTTCGGCTGATTTTAGAGGAATATTTGTAAGTTTCAAAAATGGACACTTAGAAATTTTCTGGTGAAAACCACACAATGGATTCCTATGGAAGAAAATACAAGTTACTGGTAAGTACGCTTAGACTTAGTTTTCAGGGTCAGTGCTGGGCTAAAAGATGCAGCCCTGGGTTCTCTCCTGATAACAGGTGAGTAAATCGGAATTCGTAGTTCGGCTGATTTTAGAGGAATATTTTTACGTTTCAAAATTGGACACAGAAACTTTTCTGGTGAAAACCACACAATGGATTCCTATGGAAGAAAATACAAGTTACTGGTAAGTACGCTTAGACTTACTTTTCAGGGTCAGTGCTGGGCTAAAAGATGCAGCCCTGGGTTCTCTCCCGATAACAGGTGAGTAAATCGGAATTCGTAGTTCGGCTGATTTTAGAGGAATATTTGTACAATGGTGAAGGAAGGGGGCGGGGCCTGAGGTGACGTGTGCAAACACACCCTGTGGCGCGTTTTATGTTGGGGGATTAAGTCCCCTTGAATCCTGAATTCCCCTGGCAGCTAACTAGCCCACCAGGTACCTCCAGTATGCGCCAGGGAGCTGCATTGCAGAGAGGTGTTCAGAGGCTGCGCCCCTTTTTACAACACTCTGCAAAGCAACTCCGTGGTGCTTACTGGAGGTACCTGGTGGGCTAGTTGGCCCCTAGGGGACCTCTGGATTGAAGAGGGATGAATTCCCCAACTTAAAACATGCCACAGGGACCCCCAGTATTCAAGGGGAATTAGTTCCCCCTCTGCAAACGCGCCAGGGGGCGCGTTTGCAGAGTGGTGTAAGGAGGGAGCGATCCCGGTCTTTTTTTTCTTCTTCTTTTTTTTCGAAGGGGCTGTGTAGCCCCCCTTCTTTTTCCATTTTTTTGGCCCTGGGGACCCCATCCCCCAGGACCTGCCCCCAATTTTTGTTTATAAAAAAAAAAATCAGGAAGGGGGCCACATGGCCCCCCTCCCGAGGCCATAATTTGCCCCGGGGACCCCATCCCCCGGGGCATGGCCCTTTTTAAAAAATCTTTTTATTTTTAATGGAGGGGGGCTGCATAGCCCCCCTCCTCTGGCCACTTTAAAGCCCCGGGGACCCCATCCCCCGGGGCCGGCCATTATTTAAAAAAATATATATATTTTAATCTGGGAGGGGGGCCGCGTGGCCCGCCTCCTTGGCCACTTATGGCCCCGGGGACCCAATCCCCCGGGGCCTGGCCTCTGTTGGGGGCCGTGGGGCATCCCCAATCCCCCCCCGGTCCCAGCCGGCTCCCCGCGTCCTGCGGGAGTCGGCATTGCTTTTCCACATGGGGAGAAGCTAACATGCTGGTCCCCATGTGGAAAAGCAATCAGCTTTGCTTCTTTGAAGAGAGAGAACTGCCGATGGGTGTATGTGGGTGTGTGGATCTAAGTACCATGTGAGAGGTGAGGGTAGTGCGTGCAGTGTAAGTTAAAATTACCTAAGGGTTTCCAAAAAAGAAGGTAATTTTTAATAAAGAGGTACCCTTGGTAGACTAAAAAACCTGTAGGTTAACAGTTACCAATAGAGACGCAATGTGTCCGGGTAACTAAGCTATGGTCAAAGCATCGGCAGTTCTCTAAAAGATCTCCACTAAAGAGACCCTTCGGGGGACCCGTAGGGCATTGCACCGCCGGCCCAAAGAGGAGCACCGCCCGATGATGAAGCATGACATCCTTCGGGATGTGTGAGGGCTACAAGAGACAATTTGTGCCTCTTCCCACCCCAATCACTAAGTCCCTGACCTAGTATCTCCTTCTGTCTCACCTCTTACCTTTTTGTAAGTGCAGGTTGCCTTTTGACAACACTCACTACGGAACAGTGCCTTATTTTGTAACCTGCCCCTGCCACCTCCACCCTGCCTATCCACATGCCATGCCCCTATCCCCTTCCTCCTGTCCTCCATGGTCCATTTTACTGCCACATCCTTCTGCCCTCCCTGGTCTGTTGTGCTGCAACTGCTCCTCCTGCCTGCCCCGCGCGGTCTGTTGTGAGGCCCCTTTCCCTGAACTCTCTTGTCTGTGCCCAGGTCCTGACCCGACCCTTCTATCCTCCATGGTCCTTTGTGCATGCACCTGCACCCTCCTTCTTGCCCATCATAGCCATTGTGCTGCCACTAACCCTCCCGCTTGCCATGCATGGTCTTCTGTGCTGCCATGGCCCCTCCCACCTTCCCTGTGTGGTCAGCTAGCTGCCCCTAACCCCCTCCCACCTTCCCTCCATGGTCTGTGTGTATGCCATCATAGTCTCACTGTTGATCTCCATGGTGTGTCTTGTTTCTAGTGCCCATCCTGCCTGACCTCCATGGTCATCTTGCTGCTCCTGCCCTGCCCCCTTGCCCCCAGCCCTCTGTTTCCATGTGCAGACCCCTATTCCCTCCCTCCTGGCTTATCTTTTCCATTGTAATGCCCCTGATCCGTCCCTCCTGCCCTTTATGGTCTGTTATGCTGCAGCATTCTCTCCTGTCTGTCCATTATGGTCAGCTAGCAACCATTGCCTCTTTCCCCTCTGTTCTCTGTTGTCCATGTGCATGGTCCTGTCCTCTCCCTATTGCTTTCTATGGATTGTTGTGCTGCAATCCCATCCCGCATGCCCTGTGTGGTGTATTGTGCTGCTGCAAACCCTGATGCCTGCCCTGTAGGGTCAGTTTGGTGCACCTCTCCATGTCCCTCCTGTCCTCTGTTATCCGAGTCCATGTCCCTACCCCAATTCCTCCTGCCTACCATGATCCAATGTACCATACTTGCGAACATTTTGAACTTGGTAAGAGGGAGATTTTGAAAAAAAACTGGGGTATTGATTTTCCCCTTTGAGTTACATTGAAAAAGAGGAGATTGGAGACAGATCAAATAAAGCCCATTTGAGCTTAAAAACATTGGACGTTTCCTGGCTGAAACGGGTCTGTTGGCATGTATGGTTGTACTACCACTGCCTCTTCCTTCTGCTCACAATGGTCTATTATATTGCCACAGCCTCTCTTGCCAGTCCTGTATTGTTGGTTTGTTGCCCCTGCCCCCCTTTCCACTGCCCTCCATAGTCTGTTGTGCTGCCACTGCCCTTCCTGCCTGTCCAGTGTGGTCAAATTGTTGCCTCTGCACTCTCCTACCTGCCTTCAATTTTCAGAGTCCGTGTCCCTGGCCTCTGCCTCTCAACAGTATCCCAATGAACAACTAGATTGCTAACATTCTATATTTATTAGAAAAGTGTGGAACGCCTGACGTCATCTTGATGTAATCAAAACTGTAATACCTAGAGCATTTCCTTTAGAAACTACATATATGAGAGGGTCTTTTTGCATCAAAATTATGGTTAGTGCTCTAAAAAAACTAAAATGAGTTTATATTTTCTGAGTTTTCAAATAGCGATAAAGAACTTTTAAATGATTTGTAATCTTTATGTTTTTTTATCCAGTTGATTAAATGTTGCACCTAGGGGAGAGGATGTGGTGTTACTTCCAGAGCTGCAGACTTTGCAACTGGGGAACCAGGTTGGAGTTTCTGCTTCAGCTCAACATTCTGTGATTCTGGTCAAATTACTTAATCTCCCCATGTCTACAACCAAAATAAATTTGATCTTGTGTGATGTAACCAATGCTCATGTAAAGCACTCCAATACCTGACAAGTCTGCACTATATAAAACTGCAAATACACAACAGATAAGTGTTTTGCACACTTCTGTCATTGGGCTACATGTGGGCTACATCTGGGTGATATTTGTGCTGCATTTGGGCTCTTTTGTCTCTGGTGGCCATCTTGGGAGATTTATTTGTTATGAAGTTTCCTAATTTCCTCATTTACTGCAGTCTCCTCAGTAGGAAATACTTTCAGTTTTTTATTTTGATTCCATCAAGAAGGTATTCAGATATGTCACACATTTGCCATAAATTCTGAATGTTAGCACTCTAGTTGCTCATTAGATCACTGTAGTAAAGCTACTGCTCACCACGGAAGTCTGCTGCTGGTATTAAAAGTGCATGTTTCAGTCTGCATATCAGAATTTGTTAATGAAATAGAAGAGGATTTGAGAAGTCACTCAAAATGTGCCCTAATTTTTCTTTCTTCAGCACTAATCATAATTTATATGGCAAAATGAACCCCCTCATTGTGTTCCTTTTTAAATGAAATGTTTTAAGTGTTACCAGTTTATTCCAATCAAGATGGCTTCAGGTGTGCCATACTTTTGTCATAAGTAAGACAGTAAGCGCTCTAGTTGTTTTTAAGAACACTCTGGGACATTCTGTCATTGGGCTATACTTGGGCTACATCTGGGTGATATTTGGGCTACATTTGGGCTCTTTTGTCTCTGGTGGCCATCCTGGGAGATTTATTTGTTATGACGTTTCCTAATTTCCTCATTTACTGCAGTCTCCTCAGCAGGAAATACTTTCAGTTTTTTACTTTGATTCCACCAAGAAGGCATTCAGATGTGTCACACATTTGCCATAAATTCAGAATGTTAGCACTCTAGTTGCTTATTAGATCACTGTAGTAAAGCTACTGCTCACCAGGGAAGTCTGCTGCTGGTATTGAAAGTGCATGTTTCAGTCTGCATTTCAGAATTGTTTCATGAAATAGAAGAGGATTTGAGAAGTCACTCAAAATGTGCCCTAATTTTTCTTTCTGCAGCACTAATCATACTTTCTATGGCAAAATGAACCCCCTCATTTTGTTCCTTTTTAAATTAAATGTTTTAAGAGTTACCACTTTATTCCACTCAAGATGGCTTCAGGTGTGCAATACGTTTGTCATAAGTAGGACTGTTAGCGCTCTAGTTGTTCTTTTGAACACTCTGGGAAGCTGCAGTAGAACACAAAGGAATCAACTGACAGTCTCTGCCCTTGTTGGATGTACATGTTTTACTGAGAATGTCAGACTTCATTCTCACATGACTGAGAAAGATAATGTGAATTTACAGAAAATATGCTCTCAGTTTAGCTTATAGATCACCTTCCAAACTGCTGTGGGAAAAGCATGAGAAAATAGTTTTCTCTCAAACATGATTCATGATATCACAGCAGAAGGCTTTTTCACATGGTAAAATCACCTTAGAACACACCACGATTCCTAAAATGAGTATGGTACCATCAACAAATGATTTATAATGTAACTAAAGTCTTAAAACCTTCTATTAACTGCAATGCTTTTTAATGAGGTGCTATCAATTATATTGGTCCCAAGATGGCTGCCAACACTTCTTGGAGGAAGTACTGACAGCCAATCAGATCTCACGATGAGATGTGTGGTTAGGCTCCGCCCAGATATATCTATCTTTTTAACTCTAATTTTCTCAGGAACTACTGAACGGATTTACACCATTTAAGCAAAAGGCACGTGTCTGAACTGAGGACTACATCTTTGCCAAATTTGGTTTAATTCCATTCAGCAGTTCGGGCTGTAGGTGCGTCAACAGGTCCTATGAGAAAATGCATGGGGAAAACGCGTTTTCTCGGCCCCCGCTTGACGAATCACCGTGAAATTTTCAGGATAGGAGCGGACCGGAGCTGGCCAAATGTTTGGACAATTTAGCGATGATTCGTCAATCGGTGCCAATGTTATTCCAAATAGAATGTTGCGGATTTCCTATGGAAAATAGGTCCTAACTATAACTACCCACTGGCGACTGCCAGTAGGTAATATATATATATATATATTACCTACTGGCGGTCGCCAGTAGGTAGTTATAGTTAGGACCACGTTTCCATAGGAAATCCGCAACATTCTATTTTGAATAACTTTGGCGCCGGTCGACGAATCCTTGCGAATTTTTCAAAATAGGTGGGGCGCTACGCTCCGCTCCTACCCTGAAAGTCTCGGGGGGATTCGTCAAGCGGGGGCTGAGATAAAAGGGGGGTCCCAAAACACGTTTTTCCCATGCATTTTTCCATAGGACCTTTAGACACAGCTACAGCCCGAACGGCTGAACAGAATTACTAGAAATTTGGCAGAGAGGTAGTCCTCATGTCAAGGAAGTGCCTTTTGTAGGTTTGGTGTAAATCTGTTCAGTAGATTCTGAGAAAATAGCCTTTAAATCAATATATATATCTGAGCCAGCTTACGGTGCGCTTACGGTACGCTTACCGTACGCGTACAGTGGTGTGCGCGAGCGCGATTCTGATTGGCTCTTAGATCTTAGTAAACATTCGAATCGGCCGAAACCAGGAAGCGGCGGCCGCCATTTTCTCTCTCGCACTGAGAGTGTGGATTAAAATACAAAGCACAAAAACATGTAAAGGGGCTGTTTGGACAGCTCCAAAACACCTAGCCATGTTGAGGGAGTCCCCAAAGATCCCCCAAGGCCAAAAACGGATTTTTTTTTTTTTGGCTAATTTCGCCGATTACGCGTACGGTAAAAAAATATTTAAAAAAAAAATTATCCACACTCTCCCTACCCCGTGTGCTTATGGTGCCCGACGGGCACCATTTGTGCATGGTTTATAACAGGTGTGAAAAATTAAAATATTACCTTTCAAAACGAAGTGCATCATATGTCCTCCATGTGCGCACGGTGCGCAAAGCGCATTGTGCGTACATGGCCCATCTAGCGTAACGTGGGCACGCGGTGCACGTAGCGCACCGCGTGCCCACCGTGCGTGCACGGCACTAACTGCGTAAAGTGGGCGCACGGTGCGCGAAGCGCACCGCGTGCTCACTGTGCGCGCACGGTGCGCGAAGCGCACTGTGCGCGCACGGAACGAACTGCGTTAAGTGGGCGCGCACGCCACGAATGGCGTAAAGTAACTTAGCATTTAAAAAAACGTACAAATTCACTGAAAAAACCATAGGTTTCACACACGTTATAGTTAGGAATTAGCATTTAAAAAACCTTGCAAATTCACTGAAAAAACCATAGGTTTCACACATGTTATAGTTAGCGGAAATTTTACTGATAAAAAACCAATGAAATTCCCCCGTTATAGTTAGTGCAGGCAACTATAACTCACGCGACCGCAATCTTCTGCTGATGACATATGTGTCTTTATGAAAAAAAAATATTTGTAATATATGTATAGCTAAAAATTTATGGAAGAAGACATGGGCAAATAAGTGTCTAAATACAGTATTACCATCAGCAGAGGATTGCGGTCGCGTGAGTTATAGTTGCCTGCACTAACTATAACGGGGGAATTTCATTGGTTTTTTATCAGTAAAATTTCCGCTAACTATAACATGTGTGAAACCTATGGTTTTTTCAGTGAATATATATATATATATATTCACTTAAAAAAACATAGGTTTCAGGTATGTTATAGTTAGGAATTAGCATTTAAAAACCTTTAAAACTCACTGAAAAGACCACAGGTTTCAGGCACGTTATAGTTAGGAATTAGCATTTAAAAAACCTTAGAAATTCACTGAAAAAACCATAGGTTTCAGGGGCGTTATAGTTAGCTGGACATTTCCCTCGTACAAAACCGTAGAAATTCCCACTTTATAGTTAGTTTAGCTAACTATAACTCGCGCCCCCGCAATGCACTGCCGATGACGTCACATATTACATCACTCATGACATGGTCAGTGACATCACTGATGACATCACTGATGACATCCCAAATGACATCACTGATGACATCACTGATGACGTCATTCATGTGATCATTTGATGCATCTTGTCACACCCTAATATAACCTTTGATACACCCACTCTAAATTACATACTGCCACTCTCAAAACCATAGACACTCCAACACCAATAAGTACATACCCCATCACAGAGTCTTAGGTCTAAACACCCATCCACTCACTCACCCGTACAGTCACTCATACTTATGGTCACTCAGTACAGGACCATCATATGCACTCATACAGCTATATAGACACTCCCACACCGCTACTCATCCATAGAGTTACTCACACACATAGTCATGCAAATAATTAATCACACTGCCATTTACTCACCTATACAGTTATACACACACAAGCTCAATTACTCATACAAATACCAGCACATTCTTATGGTCTTATACAATCAATTATACAAGCACACACTCATCCATACAGCCACTCAGACTATCACACACTCTCAGTTATAGTCATTTCTGTACTCCAACATACATATATACTGCTGTTCACATATGTAGTAAATTACACATGTACTAATGAAATATATATTCACACACTAACACACCATACACATATTCACCCACCCATAGAGTCCATTACAGACCTAGTGTTGAAACCATGCACCCAGTGAATCACCCACTAACACATCTATGCTCAGAAACACACACATCCCACCCACACAAACACTCAAACACCCATACAGATACTCAGACACTTAGACAACCAATCAATAATTTATATAGATATTCATGTACCTATTCACAAAACCATGCATCCGCTTACACACCAACCGACAGACGCATACAGACATTCACACAGTTTAGTCAATAACCCATGCATTCAGTAAGATACGTTTAATGACTCACTTATAGAGTCAGTCACACCTACTAAAACATCCATTCAGACACTTATACACCCACTCATTCTTCAATACGCCTTTCCCTATATATATTAAACATATTTAAAGTTTACAGAAACACACAGTCACTGGATGATGTCATCAGTGATGTCATCAGTGATGTCATTTGAGATGTCATCAGTGATGTCATCAGTGATGTCACTGACCATGTCATGAGTGATGTAATATGTGACGACATCAGCAGTGCATTGTGGGGGCGCGAGTTAAAGTTAGCTGAACTAACTATAACGGGAGAATTTCTACGGTTTTGTATGAGGGAAATGTCCAGCTAACTATAACGCCCCTGAAACCTATGTTTTTTGTGAATATATATATATATATATATATATAAATTAGTATACATACATATATATATATATATATATATATATATATATATATATATATATATATATATATATATATATCGCGCTAAGTCTCCAAAAGCAGCCATGATATCTACTGCCTCAAAATCAGAGTGCGTACCACAAAATCCATTACGCCATTAAAAGTTTTTATTCAGCCTCAGCTCACACGATCGACATGACGCGTTTCGGTCCCGGAAGGACCTTGATCACATGGCGCGCTACACATCTCGCGGTTTCTTAAATTGCGTTTTTTTACATTTTTTTACAATTCATTTAAAGGGGACATGCCAATGAGGTTCAGTTCGATCATAGACATCGAGAAAATTTCACATGTGAGTTTTGTACATTTTTCAAATTGTCACATTGGATGTGCAAAATAGCAAATTGTTAAAATTGTTGCAAAAATGCTAAAATATCTACAATGATCTACCTTATCAATTCGATGTACATACTGGTGTTGCCGGTTTTTACATTATGATTTAGACACAGTCAGTCAAATTTAAAAAATCAATCTCATTTAAATACATAAATAAGCTAAAAGCATAAATATTGCTGCTGTGTCAAGAAAAAACCTTTCTCCCTTTATGGCCATACTCATTTGCGTGTATGTGTACATCTGTATATATAAGTGCCACCGATTCGTCCAGGTATAAATACCAGGTAGCAAAGTGTCTAAGTAGATTATTTATGTTTTAGACACTATGGTGAAATCAAAAAAAGGGTCCTGATCACTATTAAAACAACCTCAAATTGTCTTGTTTGCATGTAGGGTAAGTGTGCGTGGGGAGAAGAAAACCAAATGAAAATCCCTTTCTTTCCTAAAGTGCTTAGTGCTGTGTGTGCATTTTATCCCCAAATTCAAAAAACGATTTTTACTTGGTTTAAAAAAAAGAAGAGCCCGATGTGTAAGTGTGGTTATTTGAGAAGTGCAAATATGCAAAAACAGCATAAGGAAATATAGAATATGGACATAATATTCCATCTTATTAGTTATCTTGTAGATCTCAGTTTTCCTTGAATTGATCTAATGTTTCCCAAGAACTTCGATTATTGGACATAAAGCTGCTTATTCAGATTTTACCCCGATTTGGCTATGACAAAAGATGTTGTTGGCAGAGATTCACAAACACGTGTATAGATCTTCGGTTTGGTTGAGGCCATTGGGGTGCTTAGTATCCAGATTAAGGATATATCTGGTTTCTAATTGTCTGAGCGCTCTGACCCTATCTCCCCCTCTTTTTTTGTGTGGAATATTGTCGATCAAAAAATATTTTAACAGAGTGGGATCGGACTTATGACGGTCCTCAAAGTGTCTGGCGACAGGATATGCTGGGTCAGAGTTCTTAATTGCCCTAAGGTGCTGGAGTACCCTCTTGTGTCCTTGTAGGATAGTGCTACCTACATACCTTAGTCCACAGGGGCACTCCAGCACATAAATGGCATGATCTGTTTTGCAGGTTAGGTATTTAGTGATCGGGATTTCTTCTTTAGTAAAAGGTGTCTTGAAGGCAGTTGTGTTAACGCCCTGTTGACATGCTTTGCACGATTTACATCGATAGAACCCCTTTCTTTGGCTTAGCCAGGTGACTTGAGTCTGATTTTCCAAGTCATTTCTGACTAATGCATCCCGCATAGATGGCGCTCTGCTGAAGGTTATTGACGCTCTTTTAGGGAGTAAATGGCCTATGATGGGGTCCCCCAACACTATAGGCCAGTTTTTGTTGATTAGATTTCTAAGGGTTCTGCCCTGTTTGCTGTAGTTCAGGATAAATCTAAATTGATCCTCAGTTCCCTTGGCTACTCCTTTTGTTTGTAAAAGGGTTGCTCTATCAAGTTCATTAGTTTTTTTAATTGCTCTGTCAATAACCTTTCTCGAGTATCCTCTTGCCAGAAATCTGCTTTTACTGGCGGCCTGTTCCTGTATAAGATCCATGTGGTCACTACAAATGCGCTTGAGGCGCAGCATCTCCCCATAAGGGATACTCTGTATGAGGTGCTGCGGGTGTGCACTGCTGGCATGCAGTGTTGAATTGCCAGCTGTTGACTTTCTATGTAGTGCAGTGTGGATCTGACCCTCCTTGATATAGACCTGCACGTCTAAAAAGTTGACTGACATTGAGCTGATATCTGCTGTAAACTTTAAATTTAGGCTGTTCTGATTGAGACTGTCCACAAATAAAATAGCATCAGAGGTGCTACCTCTCCAAATTATAAAAAGGTCATCAATAAATCTGACCCATTTCACTATGTTGTTACTAAGTTGCATGGAGTGTCGTTGTGTCAGGACCAGTTCCTCCCACCAGCCCATATGCAAACATGCATAGCTGGGAGAGAAACTGGCCCCCATAGCTACACCTCGTTGTTGTTGATATAAGGAATTCTCAAAGAGAAACACATTATTGGTAAGATAGAACTCAACCATGTTGGCTAACATGTTACTATGGTCCTCAAATAGGGCACCCCTCTGTGCAAGAAAATGTTTCATTGCTCGTAGTCCATCTTGGTGATTAATTGACGTATAGAGTGATGTAACATCTAAAGTCATTAATTGATATTCATTATGCCACTCACAGTCTTTGATTTTGGAGAGGAAATCACCAGTATCACGTATATAAGAGGGCAAAGCTTGTACAAAGGGTTGGAGAAAAAAGTCCACATATCTCGATGTATTCTCCAGTAGGCTGTTGCGAGCTGAAATTATTGGTCTTCCTGGTGGTTGCAATGGATTTTTATGTACTTTAGGTATAAAGTACATAATCGGAATCGTAGGGTTGTCATTACGCATGTATCTGTACTCATCTTCGGTTATTAGACCCGCACTTTTCCAGGCCAACAGTTTCGTTGCAAAAACCTTGTACATGTTCTTTAGTATCTGGTGATCGCACCGCGTGTAACATTCCCGATCCTTTAGTTGAGACATCGCCTCATCCACATAGTTTTTTTCTATCCAACAGCACAATGTTGCCGCCCTTGTCTGAATTGCGGATGATTACCTCCTTGTCTTTTTTGAGCTTGCTCATTAGTTGTTGATATTGCACTTTTTTTATGTTCCTCTTTGTGTCAGTCTTGGTGTTCACAGCGTAATTAAGTTTCTTGATGCCATTGATGACTTGCTCATTGAAGATATCGATAGAGTCTCTCACCGTGATAGGATTGAATGTAGAGCGAGGTTTAAAAGGTGTAATAATTTTCCTTGCTTGTACCGAGTTGTTAGTTTGCGAAGAAATGTCATTTTCATTAGCCAGTTCCTGTAGAACTTGTAGCAACGGTACATCCCTCGGAGTGAGGTCTTCTAGTGTGGACTCTAGGCCTTGTGTGTAAGGGATTAACTTTTTGTTATTGTTTTGTTGCACAGAGAGGAAATGTTTTTTTAGTTTTAGTTTGCGAATGCTTTTAAAGATGTCCATTCTCGTGGAGGCATAGTTGAATGTACTCTCAGGACAATAGGAGAGACCGAGTGCTAGGAGCTGTTTTTCCGCTTCATTTAATGTGATGCGAGATAGATTGATGACAGTTTGACTGGTTGACATCTGTTTCTTCTATCTTCTCCAGTTGCGCCTCGGTTGTTTTCTCTGTGTTTGTTTTTGCTGTGGAGCGTCGTTGTTTTGCTTGTCTTCTCTCCCTCCTTTTTCTTGTGGAGTTTCTGCTTGTTTGTTCTTTGTTCTTGGGCGTAAGGTGTCCCTGCGTTCCAGGCATAAAAAATCTACCTCGTCAGCCAGAGAGATACTTGCAGGTACTTGTGCCATAGCTTGTGCACGACTTTCCAAATCTGAGTCACTTTCTCGTCCTGAGCTGATGCTAGAAACGGAGGTTATTTCATCCTGTCTGTCTGGTCGCATTTGGGCTGTACTTGGGCCTTGTGTTGTATTCCCATATTTAGATATTTTTAGTTTATCATATTTTTTGGCAAAAGTAAAAACTCTGCCACATTCATAGTCCATGCGATCACGGTGAAATTTATAAGTTTTTCTTTCTCTGATTTTATCTTCCTCCTTTTTTAAACGTTTTGTCATTTCATCTTTAAGTTTCTTAATCTCCTCCTGTTGATCTATGGCATTAAGTTCAGTATTCAGTTTATCAATGTCAGCTTGTATTTTAGTGCGGTCTGATTCGGCATACTTAACTAGTATGACCATCAACCTCATAGATGATTCTAGATTGGTCTCTGCCCATTCCTTCATCATAAGTTTGTCCGGGTTCTCATAACTAGGAGCTAAAAGAATTCGTAAACCCCTTGGGACTCTTTTGACGTCCAAGTACCTCTGGAGGGATTTTCCCTCCCACCACTTGCTCAGTTCGCTTTTCATCAACTTTTCAAGTTGTCTCACTTTATCGCGTATACTTGTGCTACGGATGTTTGGTGGTGCATTATGGGTGTTGGAGTCCTGTGCTGGTGCTTTATTGTCATCGAACATGTTGGCTGCTCCTTCTTCTCTTTCCCTTAGCGCGTCTGCCGACATGCTTTGGCTGTACTGGCTGTAATTACAGAACTGGTTGCAGTAATGTGGGCGTGGAGCGTATACAGGAAGCTGTGAATGATTTCTTCGCTCCCCGGTATTCGCTCGTTACTTGACCTCCGTACCCAGCATCGGCTTATTTCAAATCCCACACTCACACCCGGTAATGGCGTCCCGCGAGCCCTCCGACTCGCGTTCGCTTACCTTGCAGTGTTGGTGGGTCTCTTCACTGGATGCTCGCTGGGGGGCTTGGCTAACCGTAAAATCCTCCCGGATTACTTCTTGTGTGACTTGAACCCAAGTCTTCGAATCCCTTGGTGATAGCCGCTGCCTCACGCCGGAGGGGGTCCGCAGTGTACCGGAGGATTCCAAACCGGTTACTTATTATCGCGCTAAGTCTCCAAAAGCAGCCGTGATATCTACTGCCTCAAAATCAGAGTGCGGACCACAAAATCCATTACGCCATTAAAAGTTTTTATTCAGCCTCAGCTCACACGATCGACATGACGCGTTTCGGTCCCGGAAGGACCTTGATCACATGACGCGCTACACATCTCGCGG
Source organism: Triturus cristatus (assembly GCF_964204655.1). NCBI lineage: Eukaryota > Metazoa > Chordata > Amphibia > Caudata > Salamandridae > Triturus > Triturus cristatus. Next base: position 324,304,442 of record NC_140582.1, read on the forward strand.
TTTCTTAAATTGCGTTTTTTGACATTTTTTTACAATTCATTTAAAGGGGACATGCCAATGAGGTTCAGTTCGATCATAGACATCGAGAAAATTTCACATGTGAGTTTTGTACATTTTTCAAATTGTCACATTGGATGTGCAAAATAGCAAATTGTTAAAATTGTTGCAAAAATGCTAAAATATCTACAATGATCTACCTTATCAATTCGATGTACATACTGGTGTTGCCGGTTTTTACATTATGATTTAGACACAGTCAGTCAAATTTAAAAAATCAATCTCATTTAAATACATAAATAAGCTAAAAGCATAAATATTGCTGCTGTGTCAAGAAAAAAACCTTTCTCCCTTTATGGCCATACTCATTTGCGTGTATGTGTACATCTGTATATATAAGTGCCACCGATTCGTCCAGGTATATATATATATACCCACTTCGAAATTCGCGCGGAAACCCCCAGCCACTTGCAGCGGCGGGCCCAGACAGGGTTGCGACTCCCAAAATCCAAACAAATCGTATCCAAGTTTCAAGAAACGATGTCCAGGCCACAAAATAGTTGTCAGCGCGTTTTATTAATCTCAAACGCCCAGTCACTCATATATATATCCAATCCCAACTCAGTGCAACACTGATCCTGCCATGAACTCGCCACTCGCGACGGCGGTCCGTGATTAGGTGGCAAACCTTATTTTCCAAAACATTAGCTGTACAGCTTCACCAAGAAACAGCAACCACGGACACAAAATGACTTCTTAAGCAGTTATTTTATTCGGCAACAATGTGGCAACTCAACGCATTTCGGGACCTCGACTCGTGAACAAGGGACGAGGTCCCGAAATGCATCGAGTTGCCATATTGTTGCCGAATAAAACAACTGCTTAAGAAGTCATTTTGTGTCCGTGGTTGCTGTTTCCTGGGGAAGCTGTACAGCGAATGTTTTGAACATATATATATCACTTAAAAAACCATAGGTTTCACACATGTTATAGTTAGCTGGAGATTTCACTCGTAAAAAACCTATGAAATTCCCCTGTTATAGTTAGCTCAGATAACTATAACTCGCGCGACCGCAATCCACTGCTGATGACGTCACACATTACATCACTCATGACATGGTTAGTGGCATCACTCATGACATCACTGTTGACATCATCCTTTGGATAGAGTGGCGGTCGCGCGAGTTATGGTTATCTGAGCTAACTATAACAAGGGAATTTCATAGGTTTTTTATGAGTGAAATCTCCAGCTAACTATAACGTGTGAAACCTATGGTTTTTTAAGTGAATTTGCAAGGTTTTTTTAATTGCTAATTCCTAACTATAACGTGTGTGAAACCTATGGTTTTTTCAGTGAATTTGTACGGTTTTTTAAATGCTAAGTTATGTATGTATTATTATATTTTTAATATATTTATTTTACAATAAACTACGTATAAATTTTTTTTTTTTTTTTTTAGGGTTTTTCAGGGTGCGCGCAAGGTTTTTTTCTACCTTCGGGGTCCTTCAGGGACCCCCTGACAAAGGCTAGGGGGTCAGGAACTCTCTACCCTGCCCCCTTTTCACGTTCGCCACCTTCCTTTTTCACTCTCGCACTCAAAACAAACAAAATGGCGGCCGACACTTCCTTATTTCGACCGATTCGAACGTTGGCTGACATTTAACCACCAATCAGAATTACGCTCGCGCACGTTAGGGTGCGCAAATCCGTGCGCGCACGGTGCGCGCACCGTGCGCGGCTATGGATATGTATGTGCTTTTAACTGCAATTTTCTCAGGAACTACTGAACAGATTGACTCCATATATGCAAAAGGCATTTCCCTGACCTGAGGACTACCTCTTTGCCAAATTTCAAGTAATTCTGTTCAGCCGTTCGGGCTGTACCTTCGACTAAAGGTCCTGTGGGAAAATGCATGGGGAAAACGCGTTTTGGGACCCCCCTTTTTTCTCAGCCCCCGCTTGACGAATCACCCCAAGACTTTCAGGGTAGGAGCTGAGCGGAGCGCCCCATTAGTTTTGAAAATTTCGCGAAGATTCGTCAACCGGCGCCAAAGTTATTCAAAATCGAATTTTCAGATTTCCTATGGAAACACGGTCCTAACTATAACTATCTACTGGCGACCGCCAGTAGATAATATATATATATATATATATATGTCGCTCCAAGTAGCTTGGTTCACAGCCATCTGGATACTATACCATCTAAACAGGGAACCATTAGTGAAATGAAGGGTTTCTTCCCCTGTGGGAGATGTAAGGCCTGTGCGTATAGCAGAAGGGTGCTTACGTATGAGATCAAAGGCCTGAAAGCACCTAAAAAAATCAAGAAGTTCATGACCTGTAATACCACCCATGCGGTCTATTGTCTGAAATGCCCCTGTGGGTTGAGATACATAGGGAGTACGATACATTGTTTGAAACTCAGAATTTTAGAGCACATGCGTGCAATTGCTAAAAAAGATTTTAACTATCCTGTGGCACGCCATTTTGCCCTTAAACACAATAGTAACAGGGATCTGTTACAGTACTTCAGCATAGACTGCATTCCATTTGATGTAAGGGGAGGAGACAGAGTTCTGAAGTTGCGAAGACTTGAATCACGATATATTATAGATCTCCAATCCAAGTCCCCAAATGGGTTAAACGGTGGGGAAGAATTGACAGTTCATCTTGGTAACTAATTGTTATGTAATTTAATGTGATCATTGATTTTTGAAATGTTGACTGGTGAAAACCTGGAACATCGAAAGCTTCTGCCGATTCACGGCTAAATAATGACAAACGAGGGACACATGTAACATAATTTGTTTGGTACATTTGACCGATACACGGTAAAAATGCAATGAATTGATGGGTCATGGCAAGGTTATGATTATAGAATCAAGCATGTTTATGAATTTTCTTGTGAAATGCTTAAAATGTTGTATTCAATCAACTTTATTTTAAAAAAAACCGTGCACAATTGACGATTCCAAGATGGCGCTCATGATGGAAATGCGCTAGTCCCCTGTTTATGTCTAGGCTAATCGATGAAACTCTTTTTAATGGCGCCTCACAGCGCGCTAGGCAAACACTGAAGAAGGATCTACTCTGAAACGCGTCTGTTTGCATTCGGTTTAAACCATTAAAATCTGCTGAAACGAAGCCCCGTGAGTGCCGTTTTTTCCTCCCAGAAAACGGAGAAATCTTTGGAGCCCATATATATATATATATATATATATATATATATATATATATATATATATATATATATATATATATATATCTCTATATATATATATATACATATATATATATATATATATATATATATATACTGTTTTAGCACCATGGTAGAACTATATCTAATGTTTATTCTTTTGGTACTTGCAATCACTTTAATCTGCTTCTGTCTACTCTTTCACTGCCGATTTATTTTGTACAAGAATAACGTTGGTTGAATAAACATATTGAAAACGTGCCAGTGTGTATTCTCTGAGAATAAAAGAGAACTAGTGATTCAGCAGGAGGTTCTGATCTGTTACCATAATCCCTGAGTGGTCAGGGTTGTCATGTTCAGTGATTGCCATAAACCTTTCGCTCCCTGGTAAGGTTAGGGGGGCTTATGGTGGCACTGTGAGCTAGCTGCTCTTTAGGCCAACATATTCTGTGGGTGTGCCCGGAATCCGTCTAGGCACTTCATCCAAAGTTTATGTTGTCAAACAAATGCGGAGATCCTATGGGTTAGTGGGAACTACACGACAAGGTGCCGCCAAAGTTGGTTGGGTTCTTATTTAACTGCATACATGAGTAGTGCAGTTATGCTTTCTCAGAGACCCCCTACTCACATCCAAACCAGAGACATCTGTGGTGGTAGGGAAATCTGCCTCAGCTGTGTAGGAATACCCTATGTATTAGCTGTAGGTTATTCAAGCTTGTAGGATAAAGACTTCTTACATTGTGCTTACCATATCTCCATAAATTCATATATTAATTTATTTTTTCTTCAAAACAATGTCCGTAAATGGAGAAATCATTGGAGAAGAAGTGGAAGATCTTAACATTACAGAAAGCTGCGGACATGCTGTTACAATAAAATTATTACAATACGGTCTCCTGGCAACGGGTGAAGACTTTACATTCGTGGTTTAGGCACACAATTGTTTCACACTTACATTGAAGATGAAACATCAGAGGGATACATTCCACATGCCTTGATGTTGCTGATCGTGAACGAGGAAAAAGTCTCGCCGGGATGTAATTTTGCTCGCTCGCGGTCGCCAACTTGACGTTGAGGACCGCGAGCGAGCAAAAAATGCCAGCTATGCTACGTGATTTTCCACTGTGCTACATGCAAACCCAGATCAGTTGACTGGGGGTGAGTGCTTGCAATGTTCAACACTCCGTCCATCATTTCCTTTGGTTTTACATGCAATTCATGTAGCGTGAAGTAGCACAAACTGCGCATACTTCATGGGCGTAGCGTAGTTGTCCACCTAGGGTTAACTAGCACAGGGAAAACACATAGTTGTGGTTACCCCGTTATCGACCATAGAGGCCGTTACGAAAGCGATTATTCTAAATGCCAAAGCATTACATCTGTGATAGATTCAATGGGCTAACTCTCTCACTGCAACAGATGTAGACCACACATTTGATTCTACATTACAAACACAAGTATTTTTGCAGTATGAACAAGACTATCCTTTGCTGAATGAAAAATGTGCCTAGATTGATATGACAATATCATCTACAGTGATGGGTCTGCTCAACCTGCCATGGGGACAAGATACCAATATTCTGTATCATGCTCAATCGTAAAGGGGCGCATGCATGATAGAAAATTCTGTCCTGAAAAAACACACACACAGTCACTAGGAGGCTGTACCACGTAGCTGGCAGATCTCAGAACCCTGATACTGACATTATCAAATACGGATCATGGATTCCCCACACTTATTGTGTGTGATTTGATTTACTGTGTCCAGTCCTATAATGAATCCCTTCACTATTGGGGCCAGAATGGATTTCGAGATCCCAAGGGTTGCACAATCAAGCCCAAGATGCTTTGGGAACCGGTAGCAAAGCTTAAAGAATGCTCGCCACAGGCTCATGTTGCAGGGAATTCCATGGCTGAAGAAGCCGCTAAGGCAACAGTTCACACAATTGCTGTTTCTGCAATCACTCGCTCTAGTACGAGATTAGACAAAGACATCATGGTGGCTATCAATGCTGCTTGCAATGACACACACCTGCTGATAGGCTTTCAGCACAAGTACTCCTGGAGGTTAGATGCACAAAACATTCCGTATGCTCAGATTCCAGGAGTGGGGGACGGTCATGCCTAACACTGATCGCAGTTTGAGGTTAATTCTAGCTGCACATGAGGGTCTGGGTTCAGCACATACAGGGATTATTGCTACAGTTTAATTACTGAAGCAGAGTTATTGGTGGCCAGGTCTTACTAAACAGACCAACGACTTTGTCCTCAAATGTGACATTGCCAAGCAGATGAAGGTTTCCACCATAGCACGTCTTCCACACACGTCTATTGATTCCAGACAAGCCTCTGGCAGTTGTCTATTTAGATCACTGAGGGCTTTTACACTCAGACGGGGCTTACAAGTACATCTTGGTGCCAGTGGATTCATGATCCAGATTCCTGTTGGTATGGGCAAAGCGGTCGGCTGATGCCCGAACTGTTATAAAGTCTTCATCGGGACATATGCGATTGGCACACTACATTCCCGCCAGGGTCCAGTGGTTAGCTCTCTCGCTTACAAAGAAGCCATGGGAAGTTTGGGTATGACCTTTCGATACTCCTCCCCCTATCATCCAGAAGGAAATTCGATATTCGATGGAAAAACTGTGACTTAAAGCAGTCCTTAACAGCAAGGGTTTTAGGCTTGGGTCACAGTTGGGTCAATATGGGGTCCTGGGGGTACTCAATAACATGCCAAGAAAACCCCTGGATGGTCGTACTGCATAAGAAATTCTGTTTGGAGTGAGAATGTGGGTTTCAGACCACGATAATGTCAGTGCAGTGGCCGCAGAAATACAATGTGACATCAATGAGCATTTGGCTATTTTACAGGAACTCAATGAATTCAGGGGCGCACAAAGCAATGTTCAAGTAAAGCGCATCACCACTGGGGAAGTGAAGATTTTTCCAGCAAGACCTGGCTGGATCCTGAAGATTGTGGATCTGGTCAGAAGAAAAATTGTGGACAAGAAAGAAATAGGGCCCTCTTACAGTGCGCCTGTGCCTGTCCTTACTGTGGAAGGTACCAGAGCTGTACTTCTCCTCCTCTTGCCGGCAAGACGAAAGGTTAGTCCCCATTGATCTGATCAAACCACATTATGTGGCCGATTCTCAACAATAGGTCGTGTTGGCTCCTGGGTAGCCACCGCACTCCTCTCGCTACCATCCAGGAAGTTCAGATGGAAACTTTAATACCTAAAGAAGAGTCCCCCCCTCCAAAGAGAAACTGTAAACAACAATGAAGTATTTCTCCTTCCTGTTGAAACAACTACAACTGTACAGTTAACGAGTACAGAAGCACAAATTTCAATTTGAAAAATTAACGTCTGTGTGAATATGCCGCAGATTGAGTCATCTCCCAGTTCTACAAAACCTGCTGAGATGCAAAAATAGACTGCACAGCATCTGGCTACTTAGTGGACTATGACAACTTCTTATTGGATTCAACAAAACCTGAGATGCCATCGCCACAGACTCTCCCTTTCAAGATACAAGTAGGTGCTCTCTATCTTTGTATGAAAAATACTTACTTCGTTATTCCTTGGTTATATCTCTGGATTACAATTGGATTACTTTTATTGGTCTTCTGGCCCTTTGGATTGGTTTGGTAATTGTCTTTTTCCAGCTTCTTAATGGACACTTACTCCCAGAACGCTCTGCAGTACAAATTGTGAACTTGGTGCTCATTGCACTGTGAACAAAGGGACCTGTCCCTGGTGAACATTACAGTTGTTCCAGTTCCGGAAGGAATTGTGTGGAGCAGGGTACTGTATGAAGTGTATGGTCCTACTGAACCTCTACAAATATTGTATTTGTTTAAATTTCCTTAAATTGTATCATCGCCTCTAGTACTTTCTCTGATGACTGGGACATTGAAACAGTGCACAATTAGCTAGCAGATTTAGAACAATTGGCTGCATTTTCTTCAGTTGAATTGTATGATGGTACTTCTAATGATGGTGATATGATCTGTTATCAACATTATGATCACCATTTTTTACACATAGCAAGTATCCCACGTGCTGTTTATAATAATACTCAATGGGAGCACTGCTCAACACAACCAAAAGGTAGTTCAAAAACATTTGCACAAAAGTTTACTTATTTTCCTGGTTTTGACATGTCAGACCCAGCCTCTTACTAATATGGCCTTACACCTACACCTGCAAAGAAAATTATACTAACAAACACCAAGCTGATATACTCTGCTTCCTTTCTTTCCCAGCTGTCTATACAGGGTTTTGAATTTTGGAAAGACACCATGGACACAAAATATGTCAGGGGGACAAAAGATTGGCAGGTTCAGTGAACTGAGGCAATGTTTGAAGCATGCCTAATACCACATCAAATAATTTTCCTGAATAAAACAGTGCAACAAATGTCATGCCTTTGAGTAGCCAAAATGAAGTATTTGAACACACCTCGTATTCCTGCATTCTTACATTTTGAGAACTGGCAGTTTTTCACACAATACAGTGAATACACTAGATGCCATGATATGCAAAGGTTCTTACAATTCATCGAACCCCAAATGGAAGGGATGGTTGGTTTGGCCTGTGGACACCAGTGGGTGTCAGTATAGATTCCTGGGTGATACCGAAGGGTTTCAAATAAATAGGCCTGACCAGCAATATGTACAATCAGAAGACTCCAGGGTGGTGTCATCATATAGTGTTAGGAAGTTGTGCCTCAATTGGCAAAAAACCTCAACACTTTCTCAGGTGAATTAATACTAGTCCCTTCTTTCTGGTGACATGGATCTCAAGGATTTCTTGTTAGGTCCCCGGAACCCAAGTCAAAAGTGCTTTTTGTATGCAATGTGCAACAGCTGTGGAAAGGTTCTCAACAGGAAGCTTCTGAGAGACTGTGCAAGATTGATAGGGTTAATTTAGAAGGCTTTGGCTGTGGTTGACAACGGTGTGACCACTTTACCATCCAGCATATATTCTCTGGGCAACATAGTATCTTCTGCAATTGACATAATACAACAGGATATGTCTACCTTACAGCATGCACAATCACAACTATAGTCCATTGTATTATTAAGCTGGGCACTTCAAACATTACATTCTGGCCCAATGCCGTGGTGTTATATCAACAATACGAGTCTGTTTTCTGCATATGAGCTGACTGAAAGACAGATATTTATTGCACGAAGATATGCAAAGTATACCATGTTCCACATTGAAAAATTAGACCAATTAACTTTCACCATGGCTGAGACATCAGCCACAGACTGAATAATCTATGGGACATCATCCTACCGGTCACAACTTTCCAGTCCCAATTTTGACGACAATATCACCAATTAGGCAGATATGAAGTGCTAGGAGAAGGTTATGTGCATGAATACTGGGAATTACCATTCAGGTTTAGATGCAGGAATGGGGACACAGACGTTTTCATCAGTGGTTCCGAATGTGAGGATGCTTTGCGGGGGTCCTTAGTGTCCAAGGACATTTCACTTCATGGGGCATGCAATGCTTCAGTTGCAAACTTGTCCTGTTTTCTGAAGGATTCTCCGGCTGCCGTGCTTCATCTGGTTTTCAAGCTGCTCTCTAATGGGAGCTATTTGATGCTGAATGATCAAGGTTGCTGTGGAATGGAAACAGGCATCGCTTATCTGGTAACGGTTAATTCCATAGTCACTTGTTGCACATAAGAACTGTTCCACCTTAGAGTAAAAAAGAGCACGAGTAACTGAGTGAGAGGTTCTGATTTATTATCATGATCCCTGAGGGGTTGGGGTTGTCATGTTCAGTGGCTGCAAGAAACCAGTTGCTCCCTGGTAGGGCTAGGGGGGCATATGATGGCACTGTGAGCTAGCTGGTCTTTAGGCCAGCATATCCTGTCGGGTACCTGCAATCAGTCTAGGCACTTCACCCAAGCTTTATGTTGTCCAACAAACGCGCAGATCCTACGGATTAGTGGGAACTAAATGACAGAAGGACTGTCATTTTCCTTCAACAGATCTTTATTAAAAACCCCTGAAATGAGTCTTGTGTACTGCAAACATAGAGGCAAATTTATCAAAATGTCATTCAACGCAGCAGGACAACTTGCTGCACTGCATAACAGGGAGAAAGCAGGAATGCGCCACATCTAATAAGATATGACACAAAATGTGTTACTGCTGTCTCCCTGCGCTGGTCAATTGAGTGCTGCCTAGCACCAACACAGGCACCCATGCACCATGGTGCAATGGTGCATATGTTACATGCAGGATTATTTTTGTGTGGAAGGGACACCTTCCTGCACAAACCAATCCTTTGAGGTACCTTCCTCTTTCTATGTGTGCTGCGCAGAATGTATATATATATGTAAATATATATTCTCACAGAGTTTTTTTTGTAACTTTGCAGAATTCCATGAGTTCCACCCAGGCCTAAAAAAAGAAGCAAGGAGCACTGGCTAGTTCCCAAGTTGAGGTGGAAAGATGCTTCAATATAGAGCATCCTACACCAGCGACACTCTGAATCTGCTCAGCTCAAATTTCTGTTTTTCAACCAAAGTTTTTAAACATAGGATTAACGCAGTGCCATCCATTGCGAGCTAGAAAGTGACAAAGTCTCTTGCCACTTTTAAAGCAATGTCTTTAAACATAGTATTAGCTAGTGCCATCCAAGCCAAGTGTTAGACCTGGCATCTTTGGCGTGGTTACCCCTGACTTTTTGCCTCTACCTCCTGTATTTTTGATGCTATGCTGGATTTCGTTTTTGCTGGTTTAGATGCTTTGGGCACTTTGCCACTGCTGATCAGTGTCAAAGTGCAAGTGCTCCCTTGGTAAATTGTTATATTGATTGGTTATCCATGATTGGTATATTTGTTTCACCTGTTAGCCCCTAGTAAAGTGCACTGCGTGTGCCAGGGCTGGTGATTCAAATGCTACTAGTGGGCTGCAGCACTGATTGTGCCACCCACAGGAGAAGCGCTAAAATGATGTCTTAGGCCTGCTTGCAGTGCCTATGTGCAGTCCAGGACTGCCATGTCGACCTGGCCAGTGCACCCACTGACCAGGCCTTATCCTTTCCTTTCTGTACATGTCAGGCATCCCTATGGTGGCCCTAGGTACCCCCCTGGGCTGGGTGCAGTGTATCTGAAAGGTAGGGCATGTACTGAGGTGTGTAACATGCCCTGGTAGTGAATTACAGCCATTTTCGTTTTTCACTGCTGCAAGGCTATCTTGCCCATAGGATAGAATGGGGAAGGCTGTTTACATGCCTATCTTCCCATAAGGGCAAGATAGAAAATCCAAGTTTGGTATCTCTGTGTTCAGAATTTAATTATACATCTTTTTAGCAAGATGGTTTTTAAATTCACTGTGTGAGAATAGCACTTTTTAGAAAGTAGCTATTCTCCTGTTTAACCTTCCTGTATGCCTGTGTGCTGGTTGGCTGACTGGTGTCATGTGATGGGCTAGGTGGCTCCAGGAGCCTGGATGAGTCAGCAGCAGGGTGAATAGGGAGATCTGCTTTAGATGGGTGGGAGGAGTAGTCCCTGGGTTTGAATAGGGCTGCCTCTGCCAACACAAAGCTGGCTCCACCCCCTGCTGGCCAGGCTGAGGACTCTGCCTCTGCTGGCACAAAGAAGGCCCCACCTCCTGCTGAGCGTCTAACGACCCTGCCCCTCACTCTGAAAGGAACCAGGTGCTCCAGAGCAGAGCACACCCAGGAACCGGTTTGAGCAGGGGAATCCCCCCACTGGAACAAAGAGAGACAAAGGCTTGGAGGGGTATAAGAAGAGGACCCCAGACACCTAAACTTTAGATCACTTTGGAACTAAGAAGAAACCTCTGCCAAGGAGAAAGCTGAAAAGGACTGAAGAGGAGAAGACTGCCTGCTTGCTGTTTTGCTTTGCTGCCAAGGAGAGGGGAAGGACTTTGCTGTGTCCCCTTCTTTTGATTCTGATCTCCAAGGGCCTGAGAAGAGCTGACTCCCTGTTAAGAAGTCCCAGTAACAAAAGGACTTCACCACCAGCTCCCCTGGAACTCTGCTGAGAGAGTTCTGACCTGCCTTGGAGTGCTTGCCCAGTCTTGGGGCCTCAGGAGGTCGTTTTGCTGTGTTTTGGGAGTTGGGAAGCAGAAGCGTGAAAAAGAGCAACTGGTACCCAACGCATCATCCGATTGCGTGTCGCAAGAACGAGAGTGCGTGGAAAATTTCATCGCGGCACCATCGCAACACGCAGGGTCCCCGCATCGCCGAGTGCGTCGAGCATCGTCCCGAAGCGTGAACATTCCTGACATTGCGAGGGTCGTCGCAGAACCAGTTTGCAAGCCGCACCACTGCTGGTGCGTGAAAGTCTCCAGTCATTGTGTGCGTCGACGCAGAGTCCCGTTCCGTGGTGCATCGAGAGTTGCGGCGCCGGAAGGCAACGCTGCACCACGCATCGCACCACATCGAAGAGTGTCGCATCGAACCTGTGCGTGAAGCTTCCCCCTAAGAAACCTACGCAACGAAAGCCAAAGTCATTGCATCCTCCCCCTACAGATCGGAGCCGGCGCATCCACCTCTGCTGCGTGAAGCAGGGCTGCTGCAAAGCCTCCCCAGGATCTCAGGAGTATCGCATCGCCTTTGCCATCTTCCTTGTTATAGCTTTTGGGAACCTTATCGCAACTACAGGTACTGTTGGGCACGAAAGTGTCGCATTTTGTGCATTGAGAGTCGCATTGTGCAAGACACTGACTTTTACATCCTGGAGTACTTTCTGCAAGCTCTTGAACTATCTTTAAAGTAACCTTTTGAATTATATGTTGGTTTGCCTGTAGTATTTGGTCTTGTGAAGTTTTTAGTAAAGATACATTATTTTTCTAAAACTGGTGTGGAGTAAATCTGTGGTGTTTTCACTGTGTTACTGTGAGTGTTGGTACAAATACTTTACACATTGCCTTTGATAGCCTAGACTGCTCAGGCCAAGCTACCTAGAGGGTGAGCAGGGGTTATCTTAACAGTGTATCCCCCTTTCCCTGACTAGAAGCAAGGGTCCCTACTTGGACAGTGGTACCTACCCTGCCAACTAGAGACCCCCAGATCTAACATTGGTGGCAGCGGTGGGATTGAACTTGTATTTGTACTTGACCCACAGTAATTGGTGTACATCACTAGGAGTGCAGACCAATAGACAACCACATACTGTGTTATTTTTGATTCTATTTTTGAGTAACTCTTCAAGAGCATCATGTCTCAGGTGGCAACAAGTGAGAAGGCAGAATTGGAGTTTTCCATTGCAGATTTGTATTCATACGGAGTTGTATAGCTCAAGCGATTCTGCAAAGACCGTGGTTGCCCTTTTAAAAGTGGAGCTAGAAAGGATGAGCTCCAAAAAATCTTGAAGGCCTGGTAGGAGGCCCAAGAGGAGGATGATGCAGATGAAGAGGATGGTTTTGTTCCCCAAGATCTGCCCGTGGGCAGAACAGTCTCAAGGGCTGGCAGCTCCTATTCCAGTAGGGGGCTCACTCCAGAGGAGCTGAAGGAGAATCAAAGGGTGAGAAACCATGAGTTGGAAATAATGAAGATGAAAATGAAGCAATTTAAAGTAGAAAAGGCGGTGGAGGAAAAGAAATTGCTTCTGGCTCATGAAGTGAGCATGAGAGAACTGGACATCAAGGCCAAGCAGGTGGAGTCCGGTTCAAATGGTGGCAGCGCACAGCCAGTGCAGGGGGGTAAAGTATATATCCCCAAGGATTTAGTACAGAAATACAATAGGAGTGAGGATATCTATGCATGGTTTACATCATATGAAATTGCATTGAGAATGAATGGTGTGCCTGAACAGCATTGGTGGGCGGGCCTGTGGAAACATTTTGAGGCTTCTGGGAGGAGTGCTCTAGAGCCCTTAGAATTAGCAGGTACCATGACCTATCCCAATATGAAGGAGGCCTTATGTCTCAGGTATGGACTTACTCCAGAGCAGTATAGACTGCAGTTTAGGAACTCCAAGAAGAAAGAGTCTGAGACGTGGATGGAGTGTGTGAATCTGTACTCACGGGCACTGGAAGGTTGGATGAAGGGCAGCAAGGTAACTGATTATAAGGGGTTGTTACATTTAATTAGTTGGGAGCACTTGAGTAGTCTATGTGTTCCAGAGCTGCGCCAGCATCTGTTAGATAGCAAGCTGACGGACCCCATTGAGCTTGCTAAGGAGGCGGACTGCTGGACCAGTACCAGGGTCCACAGAGGAATTGTGGGTACCATTGCCAAAGGTGGGCAGGGTCACCAGCAGAAGAGTGGGGGGGACAAGGGTAACCAAAAGGAGTTCTCACAAGGGCCCCAAAACAGTTCCCAGGGTAACGAGTCCCAGCCCCCCAAGTCAAAACCCAAACCAACCTGGCCCCCTAAGGGCAGGTCGGATAACAAGGGTCCCATTAGGTGTTATCACTGTCAGGAATTGGGTCACAAAGCTCCTGTGTGTCCCAAGAAATCCCAGGCACCCTCTGGTGTTCCAACCCTGGGTATAGCTAGTGTAGCTTTTGGTGGGGATTTAATTTCTAGCGATTTGGAGGGATTAGCAGTTATGTCCCTTGTCTCTTTAGGAGACACAGAGATGGTCCAGGAAACCCCTGTCCCTGATAACACTAAGAAGTACAGGCATTGGGTGACCATCAATGGGAGGAGGGTGGAGGCTCTCAGGGACACTGGAGCCAGTGTGACTACGGTCAGGTGTCAGTGGGTCCCTGAGGAGCTGATCATTCCAGACGTACTGCACCCAGTAGTGTCAGCTGACAACTCTGTGCACCTTTGCAAGGTAGCACATGTTCCCTTTGAGTGGGGGGGGTCTCAGGTCCTCTCAGAGTTGTTGGGAGTCCATCTATGCCAGTAGACTGTCTGCTAGGTAATGACCTGGAGAGTTCCCCGTGGAAGGAGGTGGAACGCCAGGCTCATTTGGAGATGTTGGGTTTGCCTGAGTGGGTCTGTGTGACCACCCGGTCCATGGCAGTCAGACAGGGTTGTGAAGCAGACCTGGAGCCTGAAACAGTGGCCCAGGTCCCTGCCAGAAAGAGGAAGGGCAAGGGGCGTGGTGCGTCCACCCCCACTGTTCCCACGGTCCAGGAAGGAGCAGAACCTGCGGGGGATGCCCTGGAGCCTACAGGGGAACAGGTAGCTGAGCTGGGAGACATACCTGAGCTGACCCATTGGCAGCAAGAGGGTGGTCCCTCCAGAGAGGAGTTCTGCCAAGCGCAGAAGGCATGCCCTACTCTTGAAGGTCTGCGGCACCAGGCTGCAGACCAGGCAGCAGGTGCTGACCCGAAGAACTTCTTTCTCTACTGGGAGAATGACTTGTTGTACAGTGAGCCTAGGTTTGCTGAGCCCAGTGGATCACGTACCCTGGTGGTACCCACAGGGTTCAGAGACTTCCTACTGGGTCTGGCTCACGGCGTGCTGCTTGCAGGACATATCGGGCAGGACAAGACCCGACAAAGGCTTGCCACCCACTTTTACTGGCCCGGGATGAAGACGGACGTCGCTTCCTTTTGTAAATCATGCCAGACTTGCCAGGCAAGTGGCAAGGCTGGAGGAAAATGCAAAGGCCCTCTCCAGCCTTTTCCTGTAGTGAGCACCCCTTTCGAGCGGGTGGGGATAGATATTGTGGGGCCACTGGACCCCAGGACAGCCTTAGGCAACAGGTTCATCCTGGTCCTGGTGGATCATGCCACCCGGTACCCGGAGGCTATCCCTCTCAGGACAACCACAGCCCCGGTGGTGGGCCGTGCGTTGATGGGGATCTTTTCCCGTGTGGGTTTCCCCAAAGAGGTGGTATCTGACCGGGGTACCAACTTCATCTCCAGGTATATGAAGTCTCTGTGGGAGGAGTGTGGGGTAACTTATAAGTTCACCACTCCTTACCACCCTCAAGGAAATGGGTTGGTTGAAAGGTTCAACCGGACCCTGAAGGGCATGATCATGGGGCTGACGGAACCCATGAGACAGAAGTGGGACGTCTTTTTGCCATGCCTATTATTTGCCTACAGGGAGGTACCACAAAAGTCTCTAGGGTTCAGTCCCTTTGAGCTTTTGTACGGGCACCCTGTTAGAGGACCTCTCAGTCTGGTGAAGGAGGGTTGGGAGAAATCCCCTGGGAAAACCCCCCAGGATGTGTTCAGCTATGTGCTGGCCATCCGCAACCAGACACAGCGCTTCCGGGCCTTAGCTCAGGCGAACCTGGAAGCCAGCCAGGATGAGATGAAGAGGTGGTATGACCAGCATACCACTCTGATGGAATTTCAACCTGGGCAGATGGTGTGGGTGATGGCGCCAGTGGAGCCTTATGCGCTCCAAGACAAGTGGACTGGGCCATATGAGGTGGTGGAGCGCAAGAGTGAGGTGACCTACCTGGTCAACTTGCGATCTCCCAGGAACCCCATGAGGGTTCTACCCGTGAACCGCCTCAAACCCCATTTTGAGAGGTCTGAAATAACAATGCTACTTGCTACAGATGCAGGGATGGATGAGGATAGCAATCCTCTTCCTGACCTCCTGGAAGCTAAGGAGCAAGATGGGTCAGTGGATGGAGTGGTCCTCTAGCCCACCCTGACCTCAGAACAGCAGAGGGACTGTCGCCATGTGCTGGGTCAGTTTGCATCTCTGTTCTCCCTGACCCCCGGTATCACCAACTGGTGTGTCCATGACGTGGACACGGGAAATAGCATGCCTGTGAAACAGAAGTTTTACCGGGTGGCTGACAAGGTCAGGGCCAGCATCAAGAAGGAGGTTTCTAAGATGTTGGAGCTAGGGGTGATTGAGCCCTCCAGCAGCCCCTGGGCTAGCCCAGTGGTACTTGTACCGAAAGCTGCTGCGCCAGGTGCCACTCCAGAATTTAGGTTTTGTGTGGACTACCGTGGGCTCAATGCGGTCACGAAGACTGACGCACACCCCATCCTCAGAGCTGATGAGCTCGTGGATCGGTTGGGAGCTGCCAACTACCTCAGTACGTTTGATTTAACTTCTGGGTACTGGCAGATTGCCTTAACTGATGGGGCCAAGGAGAGGACTGCGTTTTCAACGCCAGAGGGGCACTTCCAGTTCTGTGTCATGCCCTTTGGGTTGAAGAACGCCCCTGCCACATTCCAGAGACTGGTCAACCAGGTACTGTCCGGGCTGGAGCAATTCAGCGCCACATATCTGGATGACATTGCTGTGTTCAGCTCCACTTGGGAAGAACACTTGCAACACCTCTGCGCAGTGTTGAAGGCTCTGCATAGTGCAGGCCTCACTATCAAGGCCAGTAAGTGCCAGATAGGGCAGGGTTCGGTGGTGTATTTGGGACACCAGGTAGGAAGCGGCCAGGTGGCGCCCCTACAAGCCAAGATAGATACCATCCGGGCTTGGGAACCCCCCAAAACCCAGACAGCGGTGAGAGCCTTCTTAGGACTCACCGGGTACTATCGCCGTTTTGTCAAGGGGTATGGCACCATTGTTGCTCCCTTGACAGGACTAACTTCCAAGAATTTACCGAAAAAAAGTGATTTGGACCAGTGCCTGCCAAGAAGCTTTTGATGCCCTGAAGGAGGCCATGTGTACAGCACCTGTACTCAAGGCGCCTGACTTCTCCAAGGAATTCATAGTGCAGACAGACGCTTCTGAGCATGGAGTGGGAGCGGTGCTCTCACAACTAAATAATGAGGACTTGGACCAACCTGTAGCTTTCATTAGTAGGAGGCTACTTCACAGGGAACAGAGGTGGAGTGCGATTGAAAGGGAAGCTTTTGCTGTGGTCTGGGCGCTGAAGAAGCTGAGACCCTACTTGTTTGGGACTCACTTCCGGGTTCAGACGGACCACAGGCCCCTCAGATGGTTGATGCAGATGAGGGGTGAGAATCCTAAGCTGTTGAGGTGGTCCATTTCCCTACAGGGAATGGACTTTACGGTGGAACACCGCCCCGGTACAGAACACGCCAATGCTGATGGTCTGTCCAGGTTTTTCCGCCTTAGCGATGAGAACTCCCAAGAGGGTGGGTAGTTCTCCCCACTTTCAGCTGGAGGGGACACGTGTTAGACCTGGCATCTTTGGCGTGGTTACCCCTGACTTTTTGCCTCTACCTCCTGTATTTTTGATGCTATGCTGGATTTCGTTTTTGCTGGTTTAGATGCTTTGGGCACTTTGCCACTGCTGATCAGTGTCAAAGTGCAAGTGCTCCCTTGGTAAATTGTTATATTGATTGGTTATCCATGATTGGTATATTTGTTTCACCTGTTAGCCCCTAGTAAAGTGCACTGCGTGTGCCAGGGCTGGTGATTCAAATGCTACTAGTGGGCTGCAGCACTGATTGTGCCACCCACAGGAGTAGCGCTAAAATAATGTCTTAGGCCTGCTTGCAGTGCCTATGTGCAGTCCAGGACTGCCATGTCGACCTGGCCAGTACACCCACTGACCAGGCCTTATCCTTCCCTTTCTGTACATGTCAGGCATCCCTATGGTGGCCCTAGGTACCCCCCTGGGCTGGGTGCAGTGTATCTGAAAGGTAGGGCATGTACTGAGGTGTGTAACATGCCCTGGTAGTGAATTACAGCCATTTTAGTTTTTCACTGCTGAGAGGCTATCTTGCCCATAGGATAGAATGGGGAAGGCTGTTTACATGCCTATCTTCCCATAAGGGCAAGATAGAAAATCCAAGTTTGGTATCTCTGTGTTCAGAATTTAATTATACATCTTTTTAGCAAGATGGTTTTTAAATTCACTGTGTGAGAATAGCACTTTTTAGAAAGTAGCTATTCTCCTGTTTAACATTCCTGTGTGCCTGTGTGCTGGTTGGCTGACTGGTGTCATGAGATGGGCTAGGTGGCTCCAGGAGCCTGGATGAGTCAGCAGCAGGGTGAATAGGGAGATCTGCTTTAGATGGGTGGGAGGAGTAGTCCCTGGGTTTGAATAGGGCTGCCTCTGCCAACACAAAGCTGGCTCCACCCCCTGCTGGCCAGGCTGAGGACTCTGCCTCTGCTGGCACAAAGAAGGCTCCACCTCCTGCTGAGCGTCTAACGACCCTGCCCCTCACTCTGAAAGGAACCAGGTGCTCCAGAGCAGAGCACACCCAGGAACCGGTTTGAGCAGGGGAATCCCCCCACTGGAACAAAGAGAGACAAAGGCTTGGAGGGGTATAAGAAGAGGACCCCAGACACCTAAACTTTAGATCACTTTGGAACTAAGAAGAAACCTCTGCCAAGGAGAAAGCTGAAAAGGACTGAAGAGGAGAAGACTGCCTGCTTGCTGTTTTGCTTTGCTGCCAAGGAGAGGGGAAGGACTTTGCTGTGTCCCCTTCTTTTGATTCTGATCTCCAAGGGCCTGAGAAGAGCTGACTCCCTGTTAAGAAGTCCCAGTAACAAAAGGACTTCACCACCAGCTCCCCTGGAACTCTGCTGAGAGAGTTCTGACCTGCCTTGGAGTGCTTGCCCAGTCTTGGGGCCTCAGGAGGTCGTTTTGCTGTGTTTTGGGAGTTGGGAAGCAGAAGCGTGAAAAAGAGCAACTGGTACCCAACGCACATCCGATTGCGTGTCGCAAGAACGAGAGTGCGTGGAAAATTTCATCGCGGCACCATCGCAACACGCAGGGTCCCCGCATCGCCGAGTGCGTCGAGCATCGTCCCGAAGCGTGAACATTCCTGACATTGCGAGGGTCGTCGCAGAACCAGTTTGCGAGCCGCACCACTGCCGGTGCGTGAAAGTCTCCAGTCATTGTGTGCGTCAACGCAGAGTCCCGTTCCGTGGTGCATCGAGAGTTGCGGCGCCGGAAGGCAACGCTGCACCACGCATCGCACCACATCGAAGAGTGTCGCATCCTAACCTGTGCGTGAAGCTTCCCCCTAAGAAACCTACGCAACGAAAGCCAAAGTCATCGCATCCTCCCCCTACAGATCGGAGCCGGTGCATCCACCTCTGCTGCGTGAAGCAGGGCTGCTGCAAACCCTCCCCAGGATCTCAGGAGTATCGCATCGCCTTTGCCATCTTCCTTGTTATAGCTTTTGGGAACCTTATCGCAACTACAGGTACTGTTGGGCACGAAAGTGTCGCATTTTGTGCATTGAGAGTCGCATTGTGCAAGACACTGACTTTTACATCCTGGAGTACTTTCTGCAAGCTCTTGAACTATCTTTAAAGTAACCTTTTGAATTATATGTTGGTTTGCCTGTAGTATTTGGTCTTGTGAAGTTTTTAGTAAAGATACATTATTTTTCTAAAACTGGTGTGGAGTAAATCTGTGGTGTTTTCACTGTGTTACTGTGAGTGTTGGTACAAATACTTTACACATTGCCTTTGATAGCCTAGACTGCTCAGGCCAAGCTACCTAGAGGGTGAGCAGGGGTTATCTTAACACTGTATCCCCCTTTCCCTGACTAGAAGCAAGGGTCCCTACTTGGACAGTGGTACCTACCCTGCCAACTAGAGACCCCCAGATCTAACACCAAGCTTAAGAATAACAAAGGCCTTTTACCACTCTATATTGTTTTGAGATATATCTCCGTTATCAGGTGGTGTTTGGAGTTTGGCAGGCATTGATTTTGCTTCAGTTGTGTTGAATGCAAACACTAGCATTTCAGTTACTATATGAAAAGTGTACTACCGCTGTATTATTTGTCATGTGTTTCTATTTTGGATTACATCTTGCATGTTAACATGCAACTTTGATTCTGGTGTATTTCTGGTGATCATGAAGCCGGTTACGGCTTTGGTATCAGCTCACTATGTAATGAATGTGGCGAGGAAGAGTGTCGAGGGGGTAATGCCCCAGTTACTTACGAGTAACCTTCATTACTCCGAGTCCAGTCTTTCTCGCCACATGGGTATCCCATCCGTCCCTTTCCTTTTTCTTTTTCAGCTTTATGTATTGTGAGGATCGAGAGAGGAACAGGAAGAGGGGTGGGTCGAACCTCTTCTTATGGGTAAGGTCAGGGGTGAAGGAGCTTGGCCAATTAGCAGTGGGGTAGCAAGACTTTTTCCTGCCAGTGGCAGTCAGGGCGTTTGCAACCCTGTGACAGCTGCAGGTAAGAGGGGTAGGCAGGGGGGCAACAGTCCCTGTGTTTGCCACAACAGCCGCATGTCATGTAAGAGCAAGGGAGAGTTTGCCACCCCCAAAACACGTGGTGAACACCTCCACCTTGCTACGCCACTGCATATTAGGGAAGGATGGGGAAGGTCGGAGTGGTAATTTTGCTTGGTGTGTTCTATGAGGGAGCTGCAGCTCATTATGGAATGAATGTGGCAAGGAAGACTGGACTCGAATTAATGATGATTACCTGTAAGTCATCAGAACAAATTACAACTTCGGAGTTTTAATAAAAAAGCTGGAGAAACTCAACTGCAGTGCCACCTTTAACTCCCCCACTCTCCACTAAGAACTTACTAGTATTATTAATGCTGATTCCACAGATTCCACCATCAAATCAAGCTGGAAGTTCTGCGACAGTGGTACTTTGGCTCTCACTGTACTGGGAAGATGAGTGCTATTTTGTTTCTAACATTTTTTCCCTGATTACGAGTCAGGCAGGGTGAAAGTATAATGAAGTTGTAGGCATTAATTTCACTCTAAAGGAATTAACTCAAGTTAGCCACAGGCTGTACAAATGGAGCCAACAGCCAGAGCTGCACTTTTCACTTTTATTTACTCCATGGAGCCAGAGCATGTTTTACCAAATTAAGCCCTGAATGAGATACAACTCCTTATTCAACAAACTGTCATCCAAATGCAGAATGAGAAGGGGAACAGCAACAAACAGACAAGGCAGGTAGGAGATGCAGGAAAAGACCTGGAATACCTGGGAAACATCTAGCCCCTTTAAAAACAGGACAACCATATATTTCATTTTCTCACCATTACGGGGGTGGCACTGACACCAAACATAGCTGTCTGTACAGCAGAACCCCTGACCACCATGAAACCGCTGGCTGCCGTACATGATCTTATGAAAAGAAAACACCGGAGCCCAGTTGGCCAGCTATTTTGGTTTTTTCAGACACCCTTTTGTAAAGGTCTCAGGCAGGAGATGGATGCGTAGCTTATATTAGTACTCTAACAAATCAGTTTCTGGATAGGCCACCAGTCAATGACAGTGAAGTGAAAATATATGTTTCACTGGGGGTTTTCCTAATGTTTAGGGACTATTGATTGTACACACAGGAGTCTAATACGACCAATGGCCACTGAACAAATATACTGAAACAGAAAACACAACACAGATGTAAAACTTGTGTGTGATGCAGATCTAATGTTTATACACTGTTGCACAGGATTTTTGGAGCCACTCACAACTCCATGATCCTTCAGAAAAGCAGGATTCCGTGAACCCTGCAAATATCCTACCCAAGAGCACATGGTTACTAGATAAGTACATATGTCTCTTAAACTCATCTCACACCTCCAGTTGCAGCTGCTACCTGGAAGCAGCAGTGGGGCAGGGGAATCGGGTTAAAAAACACATCACTTACCTCCTGGCCAGCCGGCTGGCTGGACACCCGCCATCGCCTCTTCTGCGCCCTCTTCCTGGCTTCTTGGGAGAAACAGGAAGCAGGAAGCACTAGGGCTCCCATGCTCCCTGCAGCCAATCACAACGCTGCAATGCAGCATTGTGATTGGTCTGAGTGCTGTGACACGGCGCTCAGCCAGGAGCTGGAGGGGTGGCCATGTTCTCCACACAGTCTGTAATGCAGCCTGCATTAACAACAGGGAAAGTGCGCATGACTGTTTTAGGCACAAGTCATTGCACACTTACGAGGTTTCTACCACTTCTCACATGCTCTGCAGCCCTGTCCTCTCACACAAGCTGCCGCAGCAGGAGAACAAAATAAAATGATAATAACATTACGTTATCATTTTATTTTTTTCTTTCTTTTGCTGCTTCAAGGCACTAAGGTGGAGGAGCCGCCACTGCACATCCCTTTCAACGCCCGTCTCTTTAACCCTACACACACCAGTAAAGTATTGAAAGTTACCTAGCCTTAGTATTTAAAATTGTGTTGCTTAACAATTGCTACAAAGTACTATAAGAAACACAATAGTATTGCATGAATATACTTGTAGTAACACATATAAAATCACAACATAAGAGAAGATTTTTCTAAAAATAACCATAACACATTCTACAATCAACATCCAAACACATGCCATGCTATTATCTACGCTAATGATGAGCAGCCGAAAGGGCATATAATGAAGCACACAGCTGCATCGGCATGGGCAATGTAATTGTCAGTACATTTGGCCAACTTAAGGCACACTCCAGGTGCCTAAACCGATTGTATTGTACATTGGTTTATGCACCAGAAAAGGTGTGCAAAATTACTTTCTTTGTTTCATGTTGTTGGAAATTGGGTTATTAGTTGTGTGGCCAGCACAAGTAATAGTTCCTCAATTGTCTTCAGTGGGAACCAAACACCCCATTATAGCGCTAGACTCTCACAGGGTGGTGAGGCGGAGCAGTCTAAGGGGTACTTGAGCGAGGTGGTGTGGACTAGAAATCACCAATCACTGGCATGCAATAATAACATTCAATAAATGATTGCCCAGTCAGTACTTTTTCTTTAGAAAAAGGAGAAGTACATTTATTACGCACTATTAAATACTATGCAATAGTTTACAAATATGCATTGGCCGATGGAACATACCATAGATGACATTGTGTAATCACTGGTGACACCCTAGAGGTGTCACCCAAACATACCAAGTGAGTTTCAACATTCATTATGGAATCACAAGATATTACTTTGGCATGTGTCATGGTCATTATTGTGATAATGATGTCTCAATAGAACATTTGCATCATCAGGAAATCTCAATAAACATTTATCTGGGATTAAAATATAATTTTGTGCATTCTTTCATAAATGCAACATTAACCTGTAATGTTCAGAACAGGGGCATCACTGTAAGAAAGGCATGGTGAAAATGCATTTTGGTGTGACCATATAGTCAGCCCCCAGACAGCATGACCCAACACACAATGCATTATACCATTCTAGGCCCACAAGTCCTTTTACAATGTTGCCAAACACAAGGCCCCAAGAATGCCAAAACTCTTAGCTGTAGGGCAAAAGGTCAAGCCATGAGAAAGCTTGAAAATGCAGAAAACAGTGAGAAAGGTAATGCTTTTGGGGTCCTGCCAACTTAGAGTGAGGACCCCGTAGACTGGGGGGGGATGAATATTATAAGGAGTGGCACCCCGGAGATGCTTTCCCTGTGTGATATTCCTGTGAATACAGCCTTGCGCCATGTTTCTCTGCCTCTTGAGGGGATGCCTGGTCCCACTCAGGCTTCCCAGAGATTACCATCATTGGAGGACAGCACGGGGAGCCCACACCTGGCTGCACTCACCGGCTCCCCTTAGCACTACCGCATGCTGCCATGAGAACTGGCAGCCTTTCCTGCTACCTGCGGGCAGAATTGCAGTGTTCTTTGGCTGTGGCTGCTTCCCGCTCCCCCAAAACACAGGACCCTCCCGTCTTCAGTAGGGGGAGTGCAACGGCCCCCCCCCCCAATCTTCAGCACCTCGGGGAAGCAAGACGGCGCTTTACGGCACCGGGGAGCACACGTGGGCCCGGGGATGGTGTCCCGGCCCCATTTAACATAAATCCTCCCAGGGTGATGGGTCCTTGGGCGAAATGGAACAACAGGAAGGGGGTCCCACGCACACCCACTCACTCTTATCAGACACCAGTGCTTTCTTGCACCATCCTCTAGGCCCTGGTCCAGCCGGGGGAACTGATCAAATGGGAGCTGAGCCCCATGTGCTCCAAAGGAAGAAAGTTGAAAGATCGTCAAACTTCAAAATGCCGTAACTCTGGCAGCTTGGTAAGATTTGGATGATCTTGGACTTGTTTTACTCCTGGTGACAAGCTCTGCGCAGCAGTGGCAGTTGCAGCTGCCCTCCTCACCCCCAAAGCAGTGCAGTCCTCCAAAAGCTGGTCTTTCTGGTTCCCTGTGCCGGTTCTCCTTTTTGTTTTTTTTGTTGGGTGCAGAAATGTCCAGGGCTTCCCCTAATTGGTCCTCAGGGGAGTAAGATGGACATCCTCACTGGCCCTTGAGAAGACCCCTGGTCCTGGGGTCAGCTTGGCAGAGTCGTGGGTCCTGAGTGAGGTCAGGGGGCTCTTTCTTCCAGTTCTCCATGGCAGTTCCAGGATCCAGCAGAGCAGTAGGTAGAAAATCTGCAGGCAAGAGAGAGTCTTGAAGGGGAGGGGAAGGTTCCAGAAGACAGGCACCCCTAACCAATCCTAGGGTGCCACATCACCTCTCCACCCCTGTCCCAACCCTCATCCACAGCATGTTGGGACAATCCAAAATGGCGTCATTGAAAAGCACCTTTTCAATTCAGCTCCTGGTGTATCAGCTCCACCCCTTGCTGACATCACTGCAAAGGACTTGACACTAGAATTTTAAAGGGGGCCCCCTCTGGGTTGGCTCCAGGTTTCTGGGCACTCTCCTTTGTTCAGTGGGGCGTGGGCAGGCCGTTCCCTGGTGTGGTGACAGCTGAGTAATTGATGCAGATGATTCCGCCACACCTCTTTTCTTCTCAGGAGCTGGAAAAAGTACTGCTAATTGTTCCTTTTGTGTGGAGGCAGCCTTGGCTCCTGATGCTGGAAATAATGCAATTACTGGTTACAGCAGGGTGACACAAGCCCTGGGCTCTGATCCTCAACTGAGCCAGGTAAATAGGGAAACTATGATTGACCCACAAAATGTACAGTTATCATTTTGGAAGTTAAAAATGTGATTTTCTGGCACAGGTTACACTCTAATTCGAGGAGTCAATAGTCTTTGTAGGCCGTAGAGAAGTCTTACCTCCCTATGTATATAATGGAATGTCATTATAGTTAAAACAGCAAAGCACACCGACTTTCCCTAATAGTGTACACTATCCTCATGAGGCCTTTCCCAGGTGAATATCTAACCCTGCAGAGTCTCCATTGTGCCCGGCTACCTATGCACTACTACTGGGCTATGCACAACAGTAGTATCATACTCGCAGCCTGCACAAATGTGCACTTGACGGTAAACTCGTGTTCACATGCAACCTGCTAATTGCCCCTCACCATTGCCGCATCGCAGCCAGCTTAACTTAACCCCTTCCCCGCTCATGACGGAACCACTCCGTCATGAGCCACGGTTGCGCTGTGCTCATGACGGAGTGGTTCCGTCATGCTGCGGCCGTTGGTCGCCGCTCCGCCCACGCGGCGCTAATTTCCCGCCTGTGCGGGCGATTAGCGCAGTGGGCGGAGACGTGACGGAACCACTCCGTCATGAGCACAGCTCAACCGTGGCTCGTGACGGAGCGGTTCCGTCACGAGCACAGCGCCGCGGCGCTGGGGGGGGTTTGGGGGCAGCGCGGCGAAGGGGTTAAAATGCTCACCCACAGAAAAAATTCCAGAAACCAGGTGATCTGAAAAACGTAAAATCCAGGAGTACTGCTGGGGCAGAACCCAGTGAAACACATGTCTACAATATTTTTATGAAATGATGAGTGCCTATGCCCATTGAAGATGCAGATTCTGGAGAAGAACCAGAGGACACCAATGAAGATTCATTGCTACAAGTAATAGCAGGACAATAGCTAAAGGATGCCAATGCAGTATGAAATTAATCAGAGACTACCTTAGAACATAGTTGCCAAGTTTTCTTTGTGCATTTGTGACATCTTCATGTTATCAGTAGGGGTGGGCAGAGAATTGCGGAATTTGTCTCATTGAAATCCACGGAGTTTCATTAAAACTCACCAAGATTCCGTGGAATTCCAGGCAACGAGCAAAAATAGATACGTTGAAATGCTCACACTGTGATTTAGTGTTGGGAGCTTTTTTTGCGCTAACAATGTAGTGCATGCAGCACCATGTGGAGCACCAGAGGGCGCAGCTACCCGAGTTGATTTTGCAGCAACACCCTTCTGACTGTGAACAGTAGCAACCTCCCGCCTTAGAAAAATCTCGCTGGATGTCCTGCTAATGACCAGAAATCACACTAGGTGATGCCAAATCTCACTCGCACTTGTCAACTTATCGTTCTGGAGCCACGTGCGGGAATACAATTCTGCCAAGCAGATATTGACAGAATTAAGCCGGAATTCCGTGTTACAGGAATAACGCTGAGTCGCCAATATGATGCCCGTGGAACAGAATATTCCACCCACCTCTAGTTATCAGTATAAATAGCTTGACATATCAGTGCTCTAGGTGTCATATACTGAGTGACAATATCACCAACAGAGCAAAGCAGTCAGGTCCACCTAATTAGATACATTTCACTAATTACTCACTAATTTTCACACCCAAATGACCTTAAAGAAGCTGCAACAATCCTGAAGTGCTTGTGCTCTGTCTGCAACAAATTTATTTTCCTAACAGGAACGTACTGTAAACTGTAAACATTTGTTGCACCAGCATAGACAATGTAAATGTAGTCATCGAACAAGCGGAAAATCGAGGTGTGTGCTCATAGTTTGAGAAAAGACGTATCAAATTTCCATTACATACAGTAATATTAAAATCTGTTATCTGTATCACTTAGGATACACATACAGTATTAACCACTGTAGAAAAAACAAGTCCATGCTTTAGTATGATGGTCTTTTTCCACACTTAGGGCCTGATTCTAATGCGGTTAGGAAATCTTCCCGATCGAATCGGTTTGCAAATGGTTTCCGACCAACTCGGATCGGGAGAGTCCGACCGACTGAGTATGATGCATCCGGATGCTGTCAGATACGATTTGGTTGGACTCCTGTTGACTTCTATGGGAGCCTTTGTTCCTAACCACATCGTAATCTGGCCCTCGGTCAGGAAGACACGTTCCCGATCCGATTTGGAAAGAGCAAATGCCATTAGGAGGCCTTCCTAACCGCATCGTAATTGGGCCCTAGGTGGGAATGCTTTCCTAACCGCATCAAAATCAGGCACTAAATTGTAATTCAGGTTATGGGCAATGCTGCACAACATACAATCTTGATTGTTATATATGACGTTTGCCTCATGACTAAGTGAAAGAAGGCTGTGCAGCCACGCTTTGGATATATCTGTTTACTCATGTTAACAAAGCAGATTTGAATGCTAGCTTATATCTCCAACCCGTGCTGCCTGTCCTCACATATTCCCATTGAAAATCGATTTACTGACGAGGTAAATTATGATTTTAAATGAAAATCTTATGTGCTCATTCACGCCACTTTTTGAAAAATAAAACTTTTTATTGTTTTTTCAATTTGGAACAGTTCCAGACAGTACTCAGACAGTCAGCACTCCACGTTCAGTGCATTACTTATTACATCTGAAAATAACGTTCTCAGGCAAACCATCTCACTCGCAGTTTGGTAAGCAAAGACATGTATCATACTTGTGAGTAGCTCTATCAGCCTTCCTGTATCTTCTTGTGTTTTTGGCTGACCCCGTGCCTTGTAAACCTCAACCTTTTCACAATAATCCATGCCCCTTGTCCCTTCCATCTCTGTAGGTTCCTCAGCACCCCTATAATGTCTTGCAAGGTCCCTTTTTACCACCAGGCAACCCTTGTCTGCAAATAATTGAGTGTGTTGAGGGCCCCCCACTCTTTCCAAAGCCCAGTATCGTCATTCGAGGGACATCTAGGACTGTGCGACCAATCATTTTTCCCAATTCTGCACATATATTTTCCAGATATTCTGTATGATCGGGTATGAACATATCATGTGGCAGAAATGCCCCTACTGAGCTTCACTTCTAATACAATGGGGGGATCCTGATCTACCTATAAGCCGGAGCTGTGTTGCTGAGTAATAGAGTCTGTGCAGATATTTACACTGGATGATGCGCAATCTAGAGGACACCGCGAGATACTGCAGGGCGATCATGGACTCCCTCCAATCATTGTAATCTAGGCCACCTACGTCTAGAATCCATCTATTGCAGGTGTGTAGTAGTATCAGGGGCATTGAGAATTAATGCTCAATAAATTTGAGAGACGCACTTCTTTTCTAGCTTAGTCAACACAAGTTTGTCTTCCAGGGAGTTACTGTCCGGGAGCTCTTCCAACCTATGCTCATATTCCACCAGACCATACCACAGCTGAAGATATCGATAGAAATGTGAAGTGTTTAGTGAGAAGTCTGCTTTAAGGTCTTTAAAGGATTCCATATGACTTTGGGCAGGGCACAAGTCCTATAAAAAAAGAAGTGGGGGGACTCACAAAATGCAAATGACTTCATGACGTCACGTGCTGAACATGTCCCGGTGTCTGAAAATTACACCGGGGCGCTTTCTGCTTATTTCTGTGGGGCCCAGCTTCTTGGCAGGGGGACGGCATCCACCCTGTGAAAAGAGTGGGGGGACGCCGTGTACCTGAGTGTACCCCCCACTCGAGCCCTGACTTTGGGTCCATACGTCCCTCAGCGTGATGATATCAATCAGGTCCCACTGCACAAATTCCTGGAGGTGCAACACCTGTGGCAGCCATCTGCTCTGCCATAGAGGGGTTTCATCCTTAAGGATAACATATCTCCGGATGGATTTTAGTTCCGCATTCCAGTATAGCTGTAATCTAGATACTGAAGGGAGAGAGTGTGGGATCGCCCCTCGAATATATACTTTTTCAACGCGGTCTTTACACCGCAATACAATCACAATGCGGTTGTTACAATGGCCGTGTTGTGACCACGCAGTTCCGCTACAACGCAAGTCATTACAACGACTTGCGCTAGATGGTGCGCAGGTCTAAGGAATAGTATGATTTACTATTCCAACCCCAGTGTGTGCAACACTAGGAAAGGTGTAGGG
Organism: Triturus cristatus; assembly: GCF_964204655.1. NCBI lineage: Eukaryota > Metazoa > Chordata > Amphibia > Caudata > Salamandridae > Triturus > Triturus cristatus. The sequence goes on from NC_140582.1 coordinate 324,333,390, forward strand.
AAGACACTAAAAACGTGAATTTTCACACAGGATAGGTAAAACCTTCTCGCTCCCGTTCACTACTGTGCTCAGTTTCAGCTGCTTTTTTTGATCAGAAGACTACAGCGCCAAGACGTCTCTGGGCATAAGCTGAGCTTTATAAATTAAATTTACATTACATTACATTACAATACATTACATTATCTGAATTGATCTCTCGCTGCTAGTAGTTGCGCAATGGCTAGGTTGGAGGGAGCCCTCCTGCAATAGGGAAATATATCGATTTTGACCAATTTACCCTTGATCCTGAGGCATCTCCATGTAGATCAAGAATCTCCATCAGCCTTAGAAGTGGCAGCTAGTGACATTTGAGTGGTGTGGCATAACAGTTTGATATGACTTTTATGTAGTGACCGAAGCTGGCAGGCTTAAAGGACAAACGTGAGGTCCAGGCAGGAACCACCTCCAGAGAATTTTTTTTTTTAAGATTGGTAAATGGTGCATTTTAAAGCAAATTAATTTAGTGATAAAGAAAGGCTCATAAAGCAGTGGGAACGTATAGTTTTGAAATATTATACACATTAAAAAACTGCCTTATATCTGACTGCATTAATATGTTCAACAGTTACTGTAATGTGCAAATTGTACAGAACGACAACTTTAGCCTTTTAAAGTGTGTGCTTGTCCAGTGTCTTGCACAGCATGAGGCATCAACTTTGGAGGAAAATGCTCTAACCAGGCTTCAGGAAGGACCCACAGCTGCTGATTGCAATCAGTCATTTAGAAATATGTGAAGACAGGTCTTTAAGTGGGATGACAAATGTGTTGACTCTCTAAAAGGGAACCCATAAAAATAATTCTATGATTCCCAGAGTGTGCTACCCGACCGGTATTTTGGTTTCTCTCTGAGATGTAATTGCATCCAGATATATAACACAACTGACCTACACCTAAAACCTCTCTGTACAATTGGGTTTGTCAATGGTTTTTAGCTGTTTAACATAAATGAGTAACAACAAGAATTTGTTATAAGTATTTAACCTTTAAAATGTTTCAGTTCTGAAATTGTAATAGTATTGAGGCCTGTGGAAGGAGTTTATGCCTTCAGTTATGTGCGCTTTATGTTAGATATATATGTCCTTTTTCTCTGCGCATCTTGAACCACCTCTCGTTCCCTGTAGCATCCTCTTTTCACTCTTACCCAAATACACTTCCTAGTATTTCCCTGACTGCACATCTCCTCACATATGAGCAATGTATTCACTTTTGTTTTTGCCCTGTAAAAATGTTGCCATCTGTGCCCCCCTTCAGACACATTTTCACAAAACTGTAGTTACAAATGGAATACATGACCATTTTTCTGTGTGCTCTGTGGAGAGGCCAACCCACTGATAGGAACTTCGCTTTGGCTTCAGCGCCAGTGTCAGAGCTCTCAATCAAAGCCCCTCATAAACACTTGTCATGGCTCAAAGTATTCATGGAAAAAACATACAGAAAGAAACACAGCATGATTAAATATCTAACTTCCGAGGGAGGCAAGATTAAGTAAAACTTGAAAAAAGAAAGGAACTAAATTGCTGACATGCATTGCCTTAACGTTTTAAACACTCATCGTTCGTAAATCAATCCATGTTTTTGGCATTATTGTTGTTAAGGGCATGAAGATCGGGCCATTTTTAATGTCAGAAGCAGATAACTGTCTTCTGTAAGCACATATCTCAGCTTTGCCCTTGACTCTTATATTTGGATCAACTTCACAAGGGAATAAGAACCCTGGCCTGCTAGTCTTTTGGATCCATTGTGCAGGGTACCAATACAGAAGCTCCACTTCTAACGTGGCCAGCGACATGCAGCCAGGGCGTGGTGTGTCACAGTGGGGGAGGCTAGCATGGCGAGGAATCTCAGAACAACATACATAACAGAAAATTTGCATTTTAACACTTACCATTGCCGAGAATAAGGCACCAAAATACGTGCTTGTATCCACTCCTATGTGTGATGAATGGGAAAGGGTGGGATCTATGCCTGTAAATAACAGATAGCTGATCTCACGCAGGGACGGAGACACCAGTGCCCGAAAACATGACACTGAAAGCGTCACTGGCCTATAGTGGATACCGTCAAAGACTACAATGTCAAGGATTCATTATGAAGGGCATTAGAACATTAAGCCCTGCGTCTGAAAGTTGATCACTGCCTAGCTTTCGTCTACTGCTTCAGAGTGAGGTGGGCCAGTTAGCCTGGGACAGACAGCCAAGACTTAAATACATAGATTTGTTTAAAGATATGATTGTATCTCTGAATAAATCGATGCATTTAATATTTGTACGGGAATGTGACGGAATATCAGGGGGGACGCAGCCCCAGAGCGATAATGGAGAAACCGACCCTGAGCCTTAGTAAGGAGGTGCCTGGGTGCTGCATATTGATGAGCATATCATCTGCATATGGTGATATTCTATCTGCATGACCATCCCTCCAGCCTAGACCCAAGATCCAAGTGTGCCTGCAAATTCATTCAGCCAGGGGTTCTATAGCCAGGATGAATGATTGTGGTGACAGAGGATATCCTTGTCTGGTGCCCCTTCCAATTGGGAAGGGGGCCAATAGTACGCCGTTTCCCCACACCTGCGCCAATGACAGTGTATAGAGCGTATCAATTAATCGAATAAATTGCGGGGCGAAATACCTTTTTGCCAAAACTTGATGAATGAATTATCAGTGCACTGCTTCAAAAGCTTTCTCCAGGTCTAAGGAAAGGAATGCCACAGGGCCCTCAGTTTACCTAATCTGGAAAGGATGAGATTCAGACACCGGAGACAGTGTTGGGTACTGCTGTTGGGCTTAAACCAATTCTGATCCTCATGTATCGCGGACCTTGTAATCATCCACAACCGGAGAGCTAAAACTTTTGCCATGAATTTTGCTTCAGTAGTAAATAATGAAATTGGCTGATATGAGCCACAAAGGTCAGGAGGTTTAGATGATTTAAGTAAAACTGAAATTGTTCCACCGTGTAAATCTGGGGGTAATAATGACCGTTCCTAGGCCTCATCAAAGAATGCTTTAAAATGGGGTGCTATAAGCAAGGTGTATTTCTTGTAGAACTCAAATGGTAAGCCATTAAGGACTGGAGATTGAAGTGGTACATCGCAGTGGGGTCTTCTTCAGTATAATAAAGAAGGAACTGCCTGCTTGGTGAATGAACAGTAATCAATCTCATGTGTGTGAGTTAAAAAAATAGCTCAGTAAAAGGGGGAATAATGAACACTCACCAAATAGCCTGAAAATATGGCCCATTCAAGGTTCAAATATTTGTAAGGAAAAACCACATCCTGGCAATTCCTAAAGGTAAAAAGACTGTCTTATAAATCTAATGGTAGTTACAGCCATAAAACATAGCTGAGTATGCTGATATGAAGAGGATAGCACTCACCAAGAGGATGCGTGAAATTATTTCCAGTGACTCGTACATTCACATCGATCTGTCAACTGAAAATGATAGAAAAACAGATAATTATTAGACTCAGATAGTGTGGTGCTAAAAAAGGAACACGCTGAAGGCTAGCACGAGCATGTGCACACATATGTGCATGTGATTGATGGATGTGATTGTATGGGACTGTGATATACCACTTACACGCTTCTTCAGCAGGTCAAGACGTCAACGTGTCCATATTCTTCTCCTGTATATAAAAGATTTAAATTGGACGAATACCATGTCTGGAAATGTATCAGTAATGTCCCAACTGTAGAGACTTTATGTACATTAGATTTCGACCGCGCCTTCAGATTGAAAGAAATTGAATGTTGTTTTCCCTTTTTCAATTGTTTATATTTTATACACCTATTTTTGCACTGCAAAAGCACTTTTTGCACTTGTCACAGAGCACATCAGCAAAACTTATTGTATATTTGAACGGTGCAATACTTCAATAAATGGTCATTGATGGTTTTTGACTCCTATATATGTGTTTTTAAATGTTCCTATAATGTTTTCCTTGCACGTATATTGAGAGAATCCGACTGAACAAAATTCTTTGTTTAATACTATATTTAGAACCCAAGTTCAGAGGAATACAGGGTAACTGGATTACAAATAGCAGCCTTCTACATGTTGAGTAGTCTTCCTGAATTTCCTCAGTTGTGATTGGCGTCTCGTCCATCTTCATTGTTCCTTTGGGTTTCATGAAGGGTTTGGAACTCTGGTCTCCCGAGTTGGGTCTCCGGGAAACCTGTGACACTCTTCCATGCACTCCTGGGCCTGTTCTGGGGATTTGAGGAAATGGGCCATGTTCCTTGAACAGGACCTTCAATTTTGCCTGGAAGAGCAACATGTTTTGCAGGCCCATAGCCCTTAACTTCTGCTTCACCTGATCGAAGGATTGTCGTTGCCTCTATACGTTATGAGAATAATCAGGGAAAATGTTTTGGGTTTCATGCTGAAGTTCACCTTCGGACTATGCTGAACTCAATACAGTGTCACAGTCTCTGTAATTGAGAAAACAAGCAATGATCATATATGACCATGTCCCAGGAGGCGGCCGTGGGCCTAGCGCCCTCTGTACTCTTTCAATTAACAAGCTATTCGAAAACTGCGCGTTTGAATTGGTTGTTTGAACCATTGTTCCAGAAATTGGGCTGGGTCAGTCCCTTCCACGCCTTCAGGGAAACCAACAAATCTCAAGTTATTGTGGCGGGACTGTCCCTCTGAGTCTTCTTCTCACTTGCATAATTCCAAGTTTGTCTTTTTTTACTTCTTTAGTGTTGATTGCATTCATCCTCTAAAGAGGAAATGTGCCCCTCTGCTTCTGTAACTTGGTCAACCACCTGCAAGAGATCCTACTGTAACAGGTGGACAATACAACCCACTGCACGTATCTGGTATTCTAGAGCCTGCCATGTGTCTGCAATTGCGTTTGAGATCATGTTGGTGGAGGCCTCAGCACCGGGATCCCCCTTTGGAGTATTGTGGTCTGATTTCTGTGCAGCGTGGAGGCCTCAATTCTGGCACCCAGGACCAGTGTTTTGGCAAACATGTCAAGTTTAGTTTGCTGCTGGGGGGCCTTGTCTCTTGTCATCTTCAGTGACAGGTGTGGTCAGAGGAGAAGGAGGGGTATGCTGTATCAGGGCTTCCACATTCTTGGGCAAGGGGCTTCACTCAGCTAGGTCCACCAGCTCCAAGACTGGGTGGAACAAATAGCCCGCCGATTCCCCACCTGTAATATGAGAAGTTCACAACACTGGTTGAGGGGGTTACTCCCAGATAGGCACAACCGCAAACAGCACTGTGCTCCCTGGCCACGTTGCCCGCTTCTCTCCAGGAATACCGGATCCCCAGGCCATCTGCACCCTGGTGAGTATGCTCCAGCAAGGGTAGGCCCAAGGACCACACCTCTTTTGTTGGCTGGACCACAGCCCATGCTCCAACTCCATCTCACCCGGGGCACATTGTCAGCAAGCGGCACTACAGCATCACTCTTCACCTGTGCCCGGGATGCTGGGCAGAAGTAGGCACATTTGAGCCAGCGATATACGGTGCCTTAGCAGGATTAATGTGGAATATTGGGTATTCTCTCCGGAGCTCCACGAGTTACGTCTGCCATCCTGCAAGCTCTGGCAACATCCCCATTCAGGTCACTTTTAACAGATTCACAGCAACTCACAGGTTGCCGCACTGCTGTAGCCATCCAGAAAACAAGAGACAGGTAACATTCATTAATTATCATGCCATAGGAACTGCAGTGTCACCTTGGTGTCATTATCATTGTCACTGCAGCAGGGATATCGGGACTAGTTGCTGCTGCTAAGAGGCATAACAAACTCCCTGTATAAATGAATCTCCTCATCTTGTACAACCATGTGAAGTGGCCCAAATTACATGATAATGTCCGGTCCTTACGGGGATGTGAGAAAAGGACTAAAAAGCCTTAGTCTGACCCAGGATGCCTGGCACTTGGCAGGACTGTTATAAATAACTATTTTGGATTTACTACTTAAAATATTATTTTGTTTTTTAAAGAACACATCTACACAATGTTTGTGTACAAAGATTTTATTCTTAGAAACTTGTGTCCAAAAAAAGAGGTTGTCCTGTAAGACCATGATATACAAGAAACATAAATCTTACAGTAACATTATATAATGACACAAAATGTACGTCACACATCAGAAAAAAAACGTACTCAATGCTTTAGACCAAAATCATCACACAAAATGTATGAAATAAAAATAAAGACCAACTGTCAATTAAAACATGCCAGAATATAGAAATAAAGTATATGCAAAGTTCAAATCTAGGGATTACGTTATTTGGCAGGTGGAGAAGAAATGTCTCATAATAAAGTGGTATGAGCACACCTCCAAGGAGGCTCTGTGGAGGATACCTGTTGGGAAGTAGATATAGATGTTGAAACGGAGGGGGAATAGCCGATTAAACTCTCGGCTGGATCACGTATCTCTGAGGTGGATTGCTTACAACCTAAATGGTCCCTGTCAAAGGTCACTTGTGTGTTTATCCAGGTAACACAAGATGGACACATATCCTTCAGCAACTAGGCTTGAGAAAGGATGCACAGCATGCTTCCTGTGACGTATAACCGGTGATTAGCCCTTTGTTCTGCTTGATCAAGGAAACATTGCCTTTTGGCCAGCCTCAAGAAACATTGCATTTGAATGCAGTGGGATGTTCTAAAAGAATGCTCTTGTCCCTGCATCCCCCCAAGATGTTCAATAGAATCCCATAGGGAGTGCATTCGATTTCCAACTGTTACTAAGGCATCTGTGGATTCCTGTGATTGTATATGGACAGCCTCAAGACCAAACTCCTTGATAGCAACTCTCTAATGTCTGGGCCACAAGACTGATGATGAAGGTCACAAACTGAGGAAAATTATCTGGTACATGATAAATGTCTTCTTCTCCAGGTGGGCTCCATTCTACATCCCGCTTCAAGCAACAGTGGCATACTCTCACCTTCATCCTCCTCTTACCGTTCCTGAATGGGCATATCTCTAACGCTTTGAGGAATAGGTGGTGGCAAACATTGTCTAGCAATGGAGACTGTGGCAGTAGTTGAGGTCTCTGTAGGGGTTTGGGTAGTAGTGACAATGCCAGAGGCAGCCTGGATGTGAGTCAATTCCTCAGTCGGAATGGTAAGTTCTACTCAATTTGTATTAGCCACAGTAGTGATTGAAGTGGAAGTGGTTGTCGGTGTGGAGATGGACACTGTCTGTGCTGTGGAAACAATAGTGACACTGGCTTGTGGAGATTACTTTCCTTTTGGACTTTTGGAGGTGCTGGTGGTGGTGCAAATCCAGCATAGGTCTGTTCTGAATCTTCCTCTGATGTATTACCTGTAAGAAGAAGGGTAATACCCTCTTTCAATTTTGAGGAAGCCAGTTTAAGAGCATATGAACATATTCTATTGTTCTTCTAATGTCATTTGGTATAATGTTTTTAAAGGATTGTGAACATCACTCTTTCTCTTTACAGTTTGCACATGCCATGTAAGCCTATGTATCTTATGAATGTATGGCCATACATTATGTTTTGGTACATGGCACCCACTTCGTTCCTCAACTCCTCCAGCTTTAGCTCCTCCTTAAATTTCACAAAATTGATCACAGTGATACTAGTCCAAACCTCCTCCTTCCATGGAGTTAACTGTAATTCTACTGTAGGTCGTCCACCACTGGCAAGACTCCCACATCTGTGCTTTGATAGATGGTCACAAACACAATGCCTGAGGTCCTGATTTATTTTTTAGGTCTCGCCTATGCAGCGCATGTGCTGTCTCTCCGAGACTTCAAGTAATCTGTATATCTAGGCACACTCCACCGACTCTATGGGCCCGATTCACAGAACTAACTTAAGACAAAATCCTAAACTTACTACTTTTGGTATTCACAGAAGTTAGGATTTTGTCTTAAGTTTGTCTTAAGACAGGCTTAAGACAGACTTAAGACAAACTTAAGACAGACTTAAGACTGACTTAAGACAGACTTAAGACAGACTTAAGACAGTCTTAAGTTAGGATTTTGTCTTAAGTCTGTCTTAAGTCTGTCTTAAGTCTGTCTTAAGTCTCTCTTAAGTTTGTCTTAAGTTTGTCTTAAGTCTGTCTTAAGTCAGTCTTAAGTCTGTCTTAAGTTTGTCTTAAGACAAACTTAAGACAAAATCCTAACTTCTGTGAATACCAAAAGTAGTAAGTTTAGGATTTTGTCTTAAGTTAGTTCTGTGAATCGGCCCCTATCTGTTTGCTTCTAATTGGTTTATTGGCTTGTCTGTTTGCATTTTTTCGTTGTGACAGGCTAATGTGCTTTGTAGATCAGCCTTTATTTTTTGGGGAATGCCTATGCAGCACCAACAAAGTACAGTAAACATGCTGCACGTGGAATGAAGTGTTTCCTTTGGAACTTCTTTTTTTCCCCACAGTTTGCATACTCTGGATTGCCGTGTTTGATGCATCCACTTTTGCTGTAATTTTTGTTCTGTGCTCTTGTTAAAAATTGAACCAGCGCGGCATGCCTCAATGGCGGGCATGCTTTTATTTGCTATTAATTGCGATCTTGCGACCACCAAAGCGGGTGCATGCATTTTACTAATGTTTACAATGGAGGCACCCGCGCTTTAGTTTCAAGCATCTTAAGCTATAGCGCGGGTGCCGCTATTGCATCTTTTGTCTATTTTTTTACTTTTGATGCAATTGCAGCACCCGCGCTTAAGCTTAAGATGTTCAAAGCTAAAGCGCGGGTTCCGCCATTGTATCAAAAGTAAACAAATAGAAAAAGAAAAGCGTGCAGTCGCCATTTATTTACTTTAGTGTCAGTTGCGGCACACATGCTTTAGCTTTAAACATCCAAAGCTAAAGCGCGGGTGTCTCAACTGCTTCAAAAGTAAAGAAATAGAAGCAAAATGCACATTTTCTATTTCTTTACTTTTGAAGCAATTGCAGCACCCGCGCTTTAGCTTCAGATGTTTTAATCTAAAGCGCGTGTGCCGAGATTCATTTTTTAAATAATCATTAAGCACTGCTCTTATGTCCCCCACATAACCACGCAGCTGCACTCTGCTCTGCACATTCCTTGCAATCCTAATAACCTGGAAGAGTGAAAGAGCCCTCTCATCCAGAACTGCCCCATCCCCTCACAAAACTACCCCTTCATCTCTCCCTCAAACACCCCCACTCTTATACGGGTCTCTAGCTACTTTAAGGAAGCTGTTCATGTAAGAGTGTCAATCTTCACCTTTCCTCTGTACCATTGTCCATCCCACACAGCCTCCTCAGCTCTCCTTGCCTTGCGGATGTTGCCCTCCCATGGCGCCAGCTTCTGCCTCTCTATCGTGACCCCCACCCCGCCCTCCTCGGCTCTCATTACATTAAGGTACTTTCTGTCCCTATCAGGCTCCCTGCCTCGACCTCTTCCACGTCATCCGCCCTACACTAGAGATGTTGTTACCTTACCTCCACATCTCTCTTTGTACCTCCACCCAACCGCGTGCCCCCTGCCTCCAAAACCGTTGTCACCTGAAGGATGCTACCTTCTTTCAGGCCTTCTTTTCCATCGACCCTCACTATCCATATCATCGGCCCTCGTGGCATGAATGAATTTGGGCCTCTCAAGCCCACAGTCTCTGCTTCCTCCATCCCTTCCTTATATTCTGGCCTCTCAGCCGTCATCCGCTGCTCCTACAACACATCCTTTAAATCTAGGCTCTCTGTACTTAGGGATGTTGGTCCTCTTAGGCCTTTAAGTGCCCCCCTCCACCCTCATGCCTCTCACCATATTTAGGGCCCTCTTCACATTAAGGATGCTGGTCTTCCCGGGTTCTCAGTCTTCACTCCTCTAGCCTCCCTCCCACTGCAGATCCTCATTACATTAAGGATGCTGTCTGCCTCTATGAACCTCTTTCCCAAAAGCCACAGGACCCCACACTCTGCTAATCACATTACGTGGCCAAAAAGAGGGAAATGCAAACAGCAGGTTTAATTCGAGTAATTCCACTGGAATGTCAGAAATGCTGGCCTGGCTGTATTTCATGGCTTTTATGTTCTTGGAGCCCATTTCCCATAAAAAGGAAACAAATCAGAACTACTTAAAACACGAATAATTCGGTAACAAAACAAGTTTTTTTTTTACTTATTAAGATTTTCATATAGGTACATAACATAACCAACAACACAGGCCAGTTAGTGTTACAGTCAATCAACAGTTGCGGTGCTTGAAATGTCTTTCGTATACATGCACGATGAACAGTGGGATTCGCTGGTCTATCTAGATATATGCACACATTACATCATTCGCTTTATGTTCGGGGCTAACTTAGACCAGTACGCCTACACATTTACATGTTAATGCAGAGCAGGCTCATTTATTTGCGACAGGTATTTATGGTAACAAAAGTGTCTGCACATGTCCTCTTCCTCCGCGCCAGGGGTCTGACACAATAACCAACACCCCCCCCACGCTGGCACATAACAGAGCCCCCCATCTTGGGTGTCACACACCCGATGCATTCCTCTCCTCAGCCACTCCCACTCCCCCCTGAGCCCGAGCCCACTGCACAAATGGCTCCCAGATGTCCCGTGGTCTGGAGGTCGGCGGCATCAACTCCCAAAACGTATTCAATTGCGAATGCCCGTAAGCCACATTCGCCAACCATCCTTTCACCGAGGGCACCCGGCTTCTACCCCAATAGAGTGCCACCTGTCTTTTAGCAAAGAGAAGAAGTAGAGCATGCAATTTGCGTGACTTAGGTGGAGTGTTCTTTACGTAGCCCAATATCCCCAGCTCAGGGGATGGGGCATCAGAGCGCCCCACAATCTGACCAACCCAAAAACTTGCGACCAAAATCCTTCAAGGCTGGGGCAGGACCACGCCATATGTAAGAATGAGGCAGGCTCACCTCCACATCTCCAACATCCAGCATCCTCTCTGAGCCCCATTCTGTGTAGGCCACTAGGTGTCCTATACAATCTATGCAGATATTTGAAGTGTATTAGCCGTAGTCTATAGTTTGGAGAGAGCTCCGCTAGCTGCCCACAACAAAAGGACCACTGTTCCTCGGACAGCGGAGGGCAGAGCTCCTCATTCCAATGTTGAAGGGAATGTGGTCGGACCACTGGCGCTGTGTTCTGCATCTGTCTGTACAGCCTAGTAACCAACCTCCGAGGAGACGGGGAGCTCACCAGGCTCTCAAGCACCTGGAAGACCGGGGGGGCCGACGGAAAATTCTCACTTAGCGCACGGCATGCCGCCCGTAGTCTGTGATACAAGAATAGTTCGGAGAAGTGTATCGTCTCTCCCTCTGCCGCCACCGGAGGGTGCATAAATGTATTATCTGGGAATAAATCTGCAAACGTATGAAGGTGCATCTTCCACATCAGAGGCGAACCAACTCCACCCTCAATACATGACAACAGCGGATTCCGTGCCAGCGACAGAGAGGGAGCATACAAAAGCGGCACCCCTGCCCTCCGTCGTAACTCCTCCCAGACCCAGCGCAACATCTCAGCAGTGTCCACATCTCCCCGAGGGTGGCACGCCTTCACACAAATGGCCACTCTTAGCGGGACTGGCGCCACAATATCTTGCTCGACAGCTACATGAGGTTGGAAGGGAGTCGGGTGCACCCAGAAATGTAGAAATTGAGCTTGTGCACAAAGGGCATATAAACGCATGTCCGGAGCCCCCAGCCCACCCTGTTTTAAAGGCAAGGTCAACATGTCCCAGGATGCCCGTGCCTGGCCGCCAGCCCACACCAACGTAAGCAGGTGAGAACGCAGCGTCGCAAAAAAGTGTGATGTTAAAGGAACTGGGATATTCGCAAATAAATATAAAAAATTGGGCAATATAATCATTTTAACCAAAGCAATCCTGCCTGTAAGTGACAGAGGCAGTTTACCCCATATCTTCACCTTCTCCTCTAACCAGGCCACAGTTCTGCCGTAATTCAGATTCCAAATCTCCTGAGGGTCACGGCTCAACCAAATACCGAGATACTTGACAGCCTCCGCCTCCCACCTGAGTGGGTATTCCGGAGTGAACCTCGGGGTGCCATCTGTCAACGGAAAAACCACCGATTTGGACCAGTTCACCGAGATCCCAGCCAAACCCTCAAACCGGATAAATTCACGCAGTACGGGTCCAGGTTATCCTCCGGGTTTATAAGATAAAGTGTCACATCATCCGCATATAGCGAAATCAGCAAACACCTGGAGCTAAACCCTATGCCCCGCGCTGTATGGTGCTGTCTAATGCGGGCTGCTAAAGGCTCCATCGCTATTGCGAACAGCAGCGGCGACAGCGGGCACCCCTGTCGCGTGCCGCTGGAGATGGGGAACGGGTGAACAACCACTCCATTCACTCTGACCCTGGCACTTGGCATAGTATATAACAAGCGAATCCTTTTAATAAGTAGCGGGCTAAAACCTATCCGACTCAATACTGTAAATAAATATGGCCATTCAAGGGTATCGAAGGCTTTGGTGGCATCTAAAAATACCACTACAGCATGCACGTCCGGATGCAGATAGTGTAGGGTAGAGAAAATCGTACGTATGTTATGGGACGTAGAGCGCCCCGGAATAAACCCCGACTGTTCCGGAAGAGCTATCATAGGTAGCATGGGTTGCACCCTGTTAGCAATCAATTTGGCTAGAATTTTCACATCCACATTTATTAGAGAGAGAGGTCTGTATGAGTCCATCTCCTCAGCCGGTTTGTCAGGTTTTAGCAATGTGATTATCAGTGCTTCACGCATTGTTGCAGGCAATATCCCCACCTCCAAAGCCTCTTCGTAGACTGCCAGCAGTTTGGGCGCCAATTCCTCAGCGTATGCCTTTTAAAAGGCAGTAGACAGGCCATCTGGGCCAGGGGCCTTATCCAGAGGCAGACGTTTGATTACTAGGGCCACATCCTCCACAGTGATCGGGAGGTCCATATATTCCCTATGAGAGTTATTAAACCAGACCAGCGCTATGGACTCCAAAAAAGATTCCATCCCTTCTGGACATGCTCCCTGGGTGGCAGTATATAGGCCGGAATAGAAGCCCAAGAATGCATTCAGGATGTCACCTTGCCCCCTAATCGCGGCGCCCGACTTCATGTGCAATTCGTGAATGTACGCCGCGGACCTGGGAGGTCGTATCATATTTGCCAGCGTGCGGCCCGGTCTATCCCCCTCCCCATATCTCCTTGCCTCAGCATACTTGCCCAAAAATTTCACCTCGCGCTGAGCTTCCTCCGCATAATCTAGTAACTTAGCTTTCAGTGGACCTATGATGTCGGAGGCGTCCGTCTCGTAGAACTTTTTTTCAAGGTCTTTTATGTCAGCTTCCAGGGATGCCAGCGTGCCCCGTATCGCCTTCAACACCCCCGTCTGGCGGGCTATGCATTGGCCTCTAATGACAACTTTAAATGCTTCCCAAAGAGAGGACTCGGTATCTACCGATCCTGCGTTCAGCGCAAAATACTCGGTAATATCCCCCCTGATCTCTTCTTTAAAAGCCTCGTCTAGCAATGGATGCGGTGGGAGGTGCCGCGAAAAGGTACGAGGGGGCCGGCCAGGTAACAGCAGTCTCAACAAGCAGGGCGCATGGTCAGACAAAGATAGGGGCATATGGTTGACGTCCGTTGCCCACATAGCTACGTCCCGGGACAGTAACCAATAGTCCAAGCGGGACCATGAATAGCGGTGATCCGAGATACAGGTACCCGCCACACATCAACCAGACCTTCATCTGCAACAATTGCCCCCAGAGCGGCGCTAGCCATTGGCTGCAGGCTATGAGCTGCGCCCTGTCTGTCAAGTACATCATCTAGGACAGCATTAAAATCGCCGCCCCATATAATGGTGTCACACCCGGCTGCCCTCACCATCGCCCAGATCTTGTGAAAGAACTCAGGAGAGTCCACGTTTGGGCCGTATACAGCCACGATGGCCACCGGCACTCCACACAAGAGCCCCCAAACCAACACATATCTCCCCTCCGGATCCATGTGCGTCAGCTCTTCCTTCCAGTCCAACCCTTGTTTAATCAGCACAGCCACCCTCCGAGCATAATTGGAATATATGGCAGAGTAAATGTGACCCCATCTTGCGTGACGAAGACGGGGAGACGGGGAGGTATTCAAATGCGTTTCTTGGAGGAGGCATATATCGATGTTATGGCGAGCTAAGTAGGTATGTACCAACCTAGCCTTCCTGCAGTCATTCAATCCCCGAACATTCCACGTTAAGCAATTTAAAACATTAGCGGACTTGTGTGTGGCTCCACCAATGGATCAATGAGCCCAGCAGTACCCTCATTCTCCCAATATGACAGCAACCACAAAATGGATATCATTGACCCTGGCAATAGAGAACAAAACAAATCCCCAGCCTCCCTCCCACCACCCACTCCAACCCCCCAATCAGGTTGTAGAGTACCCATCCCTAAATGAAAAGCATACAACAAATCAGGGAACCTTCCCATGGTGCGCGACTGTGCCACCATCTACCCCGTGTTAAACAGGGTGGCCAGAAGATCTACGGACGTCACGGCCCGCCCAAGACCACACCAACGAAACCAGGTGCACTACAGCATGACCAGGATTCATAAAGGAGGAGCAAATATTCACAATAGTAAGGTACTTGTTCCCTTTGTAGCACGGCCCCTGAGTCTATAGACAGCAATACCATACCCTTGTTAGTCATTGTCACTCAGGTGGCCACCTGTTGCCTCCTCACTCTCAGTTTGCTTCTTGGGCCTCTTGCCTCCTGCGTGCTTGGCGAATTTTAACGCCGACTTGGCATCCGTGAAGAAATGGGTGGTGCCCTCAAATGATACCTTAAGTTTTGCTGGGTACAACAGAGAATAGGGGACCTGCGCTTGAAGGAGGAGTCTCTTGGCCGGGAGGAACTCCCTCCTCGCCGCCTGCACAGCTGGAGTAAAATCCGGAAAGAACGAAATGGTGTTTCCCTGGTGCGTAATCTTGCCCTTTTCCCTAGCGAGCCTCAGGATAAGTTCTCTGTCTTGGTAGTTTAGAAGCCTGGCAATGATAGGCCTAGGCGGCGCTCCAACAGGTGGCCTCTGACCCAGCGATCTATGCACCCTTTCCACCACAAACACTGCAGAGAGATGCAGGTCAAACAGCTCATGGAGCAAGTCCGCGATGTAAGTCTCCATTTTGGATATGGCAGTTGTCTCCAGAATACCCGTTACGCGGAGGTATTTGCGTCGCGACCTGGCCTCCAAATCGTCGTTCTTCGCTCTAATGACTCCCAGTAGTTTATCCATATGCAATAGTTGTTCCTTAGTTTCAACTTGGAACTCGTGGAAGTCAGTGTTACGATTTTCAAGCGTGTCCAGGCGCGACTCGTGCGTGGCCACCTGCGATTTGACAGAGTCCAATTGCGATGTGAGGGTATCTAGTTTAGTATCAATGTTGCGGAGACTGGACCTCATCTCCAACATGAGGGTTCTCAAATCCTCCCCCTGATCTTCTGCGACAGGATCGCGCCTACCCTCTGCCTGCGTCTCAGCTTCGGAGTCTGCATGTCTCGTTGCTCTCTGATGAGCAAAGGTGAGCTTTGACTGCTTGGCGTCGTGTTTTCCTATGTTGGCAGGTCCGGTACGCCCCCTATAAGTCGCAGGGTAGAGGAATTCAGCCGTTCCACAATTCGAACCTAATCTCTCTAGGCTTTGCCAGCTTTCCCTTCAGACCAACGGGTGTGGGCGGGAGCCCGCAATACTGAAATCGCCCTCCGTGCAGCACGGCGGGACCAGGTCACAGCCTCCCCTCCACACTCAAGAGCGTTGCATCCACCGCGCCGCTGGAAGACCAGGCTTCACTTCCGCCTTCTCGGCTCTTGCAGGTGGGACGTCAGGGTGCAACACGCGAAGCAAGTGATCACAGCTCCACAGCCATGCAGCAGCACGCGCTCGAGGGATTACATCCAGGCCCCGGCCCTAATAGTGAATATCCACTTGTGCCTCTCTCCATGCTCAGTGAAAGCGCTGCCAGTGTCGTAGCGCTGATCGTTCACAAATGCCTCGAGTGCATATGGGTCCATACGTGCCCTCCAAGACCCCTTTGTTAGCGCTTCACGCTTGTATTGCACCCAGGGGGGGCAGGAAGTACAGTGACACAGCAAGGCGCCCCCACACTTCACAGGGGAGGCCTATGGCTCTCATCAAGCTCCATCGGATCATACATCAGGCACATCTCCACTTCATGGCATCGCACCGCCCTCACCTCTCCACGCGGGACGCGCTCGCGGACAGCACCCGGCCCGCCAGAGGAGACAGCGATCTTCAGCGGCTCCCTCGCATATAGCACAGAGCGGCAAACGCGGCTGGGGCACCGGATCGTCAGCACCCCACCGGCTCAGCAGCGTTCATGTTTCCAGCTCAGCGTCCACCACCGCACCTCCCCGCACCAGGATTCCTCACAGGGGAGCAGGCAGGTCGTCGCTCCCTTCTCAGTCGTTCCAGGGCTCGAGCAGCCGCCCAAGCGTCCCAGCCAGGTCCCCCAACAGGCGAGCGGGACCGCAGCTTCCACGCTGGATTCAACTTCTGGGCCACACAAGACCTTCCAGTCAGGCCTCCTCCTCGCCACCGGTGGAGGCACACCTCGCCGGCACCAAGGCCCTAGGCAGCGCGGGATCCCCAGGCTCAATTTTGACAGTCCCCGCCTGCGCACTAGGGAAGCCTCCGGCCCCTCCGCAGCCGAGACCTCGGCAGGCTATACTGCGGCCACCTTTCGCTGCAGCATTCGCAACTCTTGCCTGTCGGTGCCTCACAGTCCACGCCAGCTCCGCAGCGGGTCCGGGCGGGCTCCAGGTGATCCGAAAGTGCAGGATTATTAAAGGATATTGTTCCGGCCGGCGGAGCTCGCTCAAGAAGCGGCCATTTCGCAGCTTAGCAGGCCACGCCCGCCGGTAACAAAAGAAGTTTAGCACCACAACCTGCCTTTGCACACAGTCTGCCTCTCCTCCTCTCAAAGAAATGCACACACACACACACGCACGCGCACGCACGCACACACACACAAACACACACACATGCCGTCCTGACTTAATCTCCATCAGAAAAGGACATCAAACACACCCGGCTCTTCCACTCTCCATCACACATAGGTGCTCCCAACATGCACCCTCATAAACACTCGGGCCACTTCTCAATCAAACGTTTGTTCTCCTTTTTCCTCACAGGTCCTCCCTCTCACTACACATAATTTCATGCTGTATAGACTGTACATCTCTGTCATTGTGTCTACATACTACATTACTTTCTCGCACACACACACACACACACACACAAGTCCTCCTCTTCCTATCGCGTGCACACACACACACACACACACCATTTCCACCTCTTCCCATTACACCCCCTCTCCTTTTCTCTTCCCATCTCACATACACATGCACACAAAGAGCTCTCACCCTAACACAAGCACCAGCATTCTCCTCTCACTCCCCATCACACATACACACAGGAATACCACGGTTCTGCTGTTGCAGAACTATGACTCCATTGTCCATCATATACACCAGCTACCATTACCCCAAAATCAAGACCACGCACACTCATGACATCCTCTGACACTTATCACATGACTGGCAATGCAATACAATAGGTCTTGCATTTGCGACAGTTTGACCTATTGACATTGTAATTTACACTGCCTTTTATTTATATGTTTCGAAAACCTGCAAGCAGTGCGTAAACACACACTTTGTACTTATAGTCCTTGCTTACAAGAAGAAAAGCTGGCAGTAAAAGAGGCGCAGTTACTGCCAGCCTTGCTTCCATTTACTCATCGCTTGCAGATTTCAAAACACAAAAATAACAGGCATTGTCCCTTCCAATGCCAATAGCTCAAACTTTCTAAAATGCGAGACCGGTTGCATTGCAAATGCTTGTTTTAATTTTTCACTATCTTGGGATGTGCAAACACAGCATTGACCTTCGAGTTGTTTGTGCCAGATTTTATGTCTAGTTTTGGCACTAGTCTTGGATGCCAAATATTCCATTAGGCATATTTCCTCTTCCACAAAGTCCTCCTCTCCAAACAAGGGAAATTTAGGCTCAATGATTATGTATAGTTTTTTCCAAATGTCTTTATTCACATTTTATTCAAACAAGAGGACCATTATTTATCCTGCATATTTTCATCATTTAATCACAGCAATCTTGGAACATAATACATTCCTGATCATCCTATAGAACATTATTACCGATGTATTATGTAGTCCGGCCCAATCTAAGCTTAACTGTACCCCAGCCACCCCAACCCACTCAGCTCAGCATATCAGGCATTTCGTCATCTCTCCTGAGGATCTCGGTATAACACGTGAAATATCGCCTGTCCAATATCTAAATTCACAATTTCTACTCTTGCTTTTTGAATGTTATTACTATGGGGTATCAGGTGTTGTTATTGCTGTGTGCATCCCTTTAATTTCAGCGAGCATTGCCGTCCAGGCACTTATGTCGTCCTCCAGTTTCTCATCGTGTCTGACCCTTTTCATGAGTAGTGCTTCCACTGTCCCCCACTCACACCAGTCACTTAACCATCTCTCTATACGGGGTTGGTCAGGGCTCCTCCAGGAAATTGCAATTCAATGTTTCGCTAGTTTAAGTCCCAACATTACTAGTTTTCTACTCAATCAATTTTCTATTTTTGGAGTTAGGCAATAATCCCAGCAGTATTGTTCTTAACTCGTTACACTTTCTAATTTATTTAGGATTTCAGATCAGTAAGGAGCTATGACCAGACCATGCCACACCACGTGCAGAAGTCCGCCTCCCGGCCCCTACAATGTGGGCAGTCTGTTGATCGAGTCGGAAAGATTTTCCCTAGTGTTTTGGGGGAGAGATATGTTTGGTGTATCTAATTATATTGGATAAATTTAAACCTCTGATTAGAATTTACTTTCTTAACTCCCTTACGCACTTTAATCCAGTCAAGCTCCGGCAGGGCCTCTCCCGTGGCTTCCTCCCAGCGTAACAGGACTGGCAGGGCCGGAGTTTTCAAATCGTCCCTTAATGCTTGGTACATATTCAAGATTAGATGACCATCTTGCGCCATGTAGAGCATAACCTGGGGCACTCTTATTGTTGTGGGTTCCCCCGGAAAGGACGCCCACAGTTCACTAGTTACATGCGATATACCTTACTATATTGTAAAATTTGTCCGCGTCCCAACTCAAACACGTCCTCCGCGTCTTTGCGGGAAATAAATTGGTTATTAGGAAAAAGGTCACCCATTGTCGGGCATCCACCTTCCTTCCATTTATGGACGGACACGGCTCACTGAATATATATTTCCTAAGGTGCTCAGGAGCCCTGTTTCCTAGGTGACTAGGCTGATGGGATGGATGAATGTTTCTTTTGGTGGATTACTATGGATTTTAAATCCAGAGATGACTGCCAGATGCTAAATGAAATGAAGTTCACTGTCAGGACCAAAGTTCAAATTGGTTTTCCCACTCAAAACTCTCCCCCCCCTCAATAGCAGTGAAATGGGCGACCAGGATATGACATACATCCTGTTGTATATCTCATTTCCAGTTGGCATGGTGTTTCCATGTATGTACATTCTCCAGACAGTTTTACATGCCAATAAAACCACATGAAAAACCTATATGTGATAAAATCGAATGCAACAAAATAGCACTGAGTATTTCTGATTCCCCAGGACCCATAATAAAGGGATCTTCCGGATCCCATAAATAGATTTACCTATCAGTAACAGTAAATCCAGATGCATTTTACAGCACCTGATTACCTCTTTATTTGCAATCAGTGCCTTTATAGCTAATCATATGTCGTTTTTGGCCTTTTATAATATCTGCTCCAGTTGTAACTGTTTTCACCTACTTATTCTATGCAAACCTATGTAACTTTGCTTTATTATTTGTAAATCTCTCTTCCAACCATCTCAAGTCTGGTACCCACCATAAAAAAAGCTGTAAAATAAATTAATGCATAAAAATTGAACTAACCAACATCATATATCAAAATTCCAAAACATGCATCCGGCCAGACTTCAGAATTGTGTTTCCAAATTAGAGGTGCTCATTTATGGGTGTGAAGAAAATGCTTGCTAGAGATATTCACTAAATTTTGCAAATGTTTATCTTTAAACATTTAGTCAACTTTTCCTGAAATGATCATCTGAGAATTTTTAAATTTATGATTACTATACCAGTCAAGGGTGGATAAAGAGCCTACTGACAACACATATTTGAAGTTTCAAATAATAAATCTGCTGACAAGATGCTTCCAATCCAGAATGGAGGAGGGAAAATAGGTATGCTTACAACTATCACTTAGGGTGAAATCTTCACTCTAAACAGTTTCCCAACCATACAAAAGCACCCTGACTTACCTATAGGAAAGAGACTGATAGAGCATAGACGTTATCTTTCATCTATCTCTACAATTTCACCCTGAAAAATGATTTGTGACATTATTTTACGATAATGACAAATGTGTGATAGGTTATCGAGTATAAAGAAAACACACAAAACACACAAATGAAGGCTGATTTAGATACTGCATCGTAAAAGCATGCAGAATGTTAGACATGGGTTTCTGATGACACTTAACTGCCAATAAGCTAATGTAAAGTTTAACAAATGTATTGATATATGTTTTCTTTATGCATATATGAATGTAGTGAACAAACGATAACGTAGAAATTTCCACATAAGAATAAAACTGTTTGTGTTAGAAAAACAGTTAATAACAAATGTGGAATGTGAGAACTGACATTGATGAGATAAGTAGATGCTATACAACAGATGTTATAATTTGTGCTATATAAAGGTCTATTTTAAATGTGCTTTTCAAATCCTTTTCAAATCCTGAATGATGTATTAACCTATAACGTGCAAAGAGACTTGCAAATTATATGTAAAGTAATAATGAAGTGTTAAAAAATATTTTTAGGTGTACCTTATACTTACGTGTTGTAATTACAAAACATTAATCTGTCTTATTGAAGAACAAATGCCCTTTTCAAAAAATGTAAGATTCATATTTTAGCACAAATTCATTGTGCACAAGCTGTGTTTCATGAAGGCCTCGAAACTTGCTTTTCTTTCCTAGTATGAGCTAGTATGAACTTATTAACTGAATAGTCTGAAGCCCATGGGAACCATTTGCAAAGTTACTACATGTGCGCTAACACTCAATGATTTTTTTCAATTATGAAGCTTACTTGACTAGACTTTCAACAAAATTGTTGCTTCCTAGAGCACATGCTTGGGAGAGGACTGACAAGGAGGAGAACATCAACTTGCCTATTTCCTAAATGTCACAACCAATCATATGACTAAAGTACAAGTGGCCGTTAGGAAAATGCAAAGTAATAGATCACTTAATTCTTCCAGATTTGTATACTTCTACCTACTACATCATCTCATCCTACTGAATCTGACTAATGGGACAGAGTGGTCTGACAAATTTGGTGATGTCAAGGGGTGTAAACCAGAAATCGATGGAGTATAATTGCCTAAACTTGAACAGGGGCTGTTC
This sequence comes from Triturus cristatus, assembly GCF_964204655.1. Classification (NCBI taxonomy): domain Eukaryota; kingdom Metazoa; phylum Chordata; class Amphibia; order Caudata; family Salamandridae; genus Triturus; species Triturus cristatus. The sequence goes on from NC_140582.1 coordinate 324,354,898, forward strand.
CTATCTTGTCCATCGCCCCTCTACCCATCAAGCGGTACAGAGGCTGACCATTTGGACTTCCAGATACAACTGTGACGAAATACTGCGCTTGCTGCCAGCTTGTATGATTGCGTAATGGAATCTTTCCGGCTGGTAGGTTTCCAAGAAACCGCTGTGGCGTTGACGCTGAAGTACAGACAGGGACAGACAAACCTGCCTATGAACTGGAACTGGTCATTCGGAAATGTACTGAACTTTCAGTGATAGCGTTTGTATTGAGAGACAACTGATTTTCCCATAATATTTACTTCCTTACGACAAAATCTCCCTCGGCTGAGGAAGATAGCTCCCTTAAAAATTGGATTTCACAGCTTGTTAAATGCTTATTAAATCTGTTCAATTTATACTAGATTGCATGCAAATCATTTGAAATTAGATAAAACAACAAGTTGAGATGAAATGCTTTGCTGATTCTACTTCGTTCTTTGCTGGGGCTAAATTAAGCTGTTTTATGATCAACTAATTGGGTGGTAGAAATTACTTGGGAGCTTAATTTGACTTTTTTTTTAAAATACTAACATTAAGCTTATTCCAGGCTTTTCAAAATTGTTCATCCCCTAAGTATTCTGTTCCCCTTTCAGCACAGAATAAGATCTATCGGAGGGCCTAATGTGATTATTGTGGTAACTGAGGTCATTCTAAGATAAAATAAATTGAATCAACTAAAATAATTTATGAAGCCCTGCACATTTACGCTATAACAAGACTCTTAGCTCTGGCGAGGGTAGACAACCTCCTGCTGGCAGTCCTGCAATTCCAAAGAGGCGATGGGGCAACAGACACGGTAGCGGCTTCTCGAGGGAGTGCTGCTGAAGCAGGGTGGGGGAGGGGCAGGGTGGGGGTAGTAAACTCCGGTATACGGCCAAATGGATGTAAGTAAAGAAATAAATAAATAACACTAATTACATTGCGCGCGCTGCATCGCTGTTTGGCGTTGAAGCGTACGAAATGTCATTCGATTTATTTATTTATTTCTTTACCTCCCTCCGGCCTTATGCCAGAGTTTACTACCCCCACCCTGCCACTCCCCCGCCCCGCAGCACTCCCTCGAGGAGCCGCTACTGAACAGACATGAGCCCTCATAATTTTGCTGCATCCTCTGTTACTCTGTCCAAATAACATATGTTGTGAAAGAAGAACTTGATGGTGCTTCTTGAATTGAAATGTAAAAAATATTTAGAATATTCATTTGTGCTTGCATTGCCGGATATATACAGTAAAGTGACCAAGACAATCACCAGATTTCTTCTGACAGCTTGAATGTCAGGAGATACTGAGCCCTCTCACACAAACAGATTCTTCCTGCGAATTTACGATGTTACATCGCGGTCTTCACACCGTGATACCTTTACAACGCAGGCATTACAAAGCAAGTCGTTACAACGACTTGCGCCGGTGGTCACTGGACTTAGGAATAGTATGATTTACTATTCCAACTCCAGCCTGCGTTACAGTAGGGAAGGTGTTGGAATAGTAAATCATACTATTCCTTAACTTAGAGCACCATCCAGTGCAAGTCATTGTAATGACTTGCGTTGTAATGCCTGCGTTGTAAAGGTATTGCGGTGTGAAGACCACAATGTAACCGATGTTTCCCTCTTCCTTCCAATGATGAGGTACATTTAGTAAAATCTTATCCTCAGGTCTAAAGAGTAAATGGACAAAGCAGGTGGCATCACCAGGGTAGGATGTTTTTTTTTGGAGACCTGTGGAGAAAACAGAGTAGCAAATGAAGATCTGAAAACATTTGTTCCAATGGTTTAAATCACGAGGTTCTCTAGCTGTTGCTCATTGAACTTTATAATGTTTCCTTTTTCCCACACACATGTACTAATATAGCCTTAGAGTCTGACATAGCGGGCTCTACCGCCCATTAAAGGCCCGCTCCAGTGTTAAAGGCCCAAACCAAAGGCGAGGGCTTTTAACAAGGAAACAGGGCTTTAATGGAATGTTCAAATTTGTCAAAACAAAGGCATCTCAGACCCCGAGGGGTTTAAATTCCCTCAGGCTCTATGAGACCTCTGATCACAGCAAAAACTATGAACAAACATTGGAATGTTGATGCTCCAGACTTCTATTAGCCATTAGAAGCCCCGAGCACTCCATTGTCTTCAATGGAGCACTCAACATTCCAATTTTCTAAACACCTCAGGCTCCAAGAGGCCTTTGTTCACAGCAACACCTATGAAATGAAAACAACATTGGAATGTTGCTTTCCGGGCTTCTACCGACAAGTAGAAGCCAGGAGCACTCCATTGTCTACAATGGAGTGCTCAACATTTCAGTGTTTAGAAAATTGGAATGTTAAGTGCTCCATTGAAGACAATGGAGTGCTCGGGGCTTCTAATGGCTAATAGAAGTCTGGAGCATCAACATTCCAATGTTTGTTCATAGTTTTTTCTGTGATCAGAGGTCTCATAGAGCCCGAGGGAATTTCAACCCCCTCGGGCTCCGTGAGGCCTTTGTTTTACAAATTGGAACATTCTGCCCTCTAGGGGCGGAATGTTTCAATAGCCTTTTAGTCCTCCGTAGCGGGCTCTACCGTCCATTAAAGTCCCGCTCCCATGTTAAAGGCTTGGGCCTTTAGCACTAGAGCAGGCCTTTAATGGCTGGTAGAGACCACTATGTTGGGCTCTAGGCTATAACAGGTGGCAGCAGGGTGCTCAGTCATGTTAAGGGTCTTCATCTCAGAATGGTATGGCCTATGTTAGAATCGCCTCAAGCGTTGCGTCCATGATCTTTAGTGGAACACTTGCTTCCCTAACATAGGTTTGATCATGCTTTGAACAGGTTCATCAATTGTGGAGAAAACATGGTTGTATTTGCTAGTCCTTCATCTCTAACAATCACCAGCAATAGACATTTTGAAATGTGTCAAAATGTTTGGCAGAGGCTTCCCCAAGTTGCTGGAGCCTCAAGTACGAAGGGGAGCAAGGGCACGATGCAAAGTCGCGGCGCTGAAGAGCTGTGATCATGGGGCTAGCCGGGCATGATTGGCCTGTCAGGCACCACCTCGTAGCAACCGCATAGCTAGATCACCCCGGCCCTTAAAAAGGCAAAGTGCGTGACGAGTGAGCCTTTTTGGTTCCGGCTCGCTGCCTGAAACGCCTCGCAGGAGTCCTGCTTGCTCCCCATCTCACACGTGCATGACTGAAACAGCACGCTTCGAGCTGCAACAACTTTGCGCCACAGCGCCTGCATCCCTAGGGTGTCCTGGGAGCCGCACGGGCTTGAGATTTGTTTTCCAAAATTTTCAATACACTAAAAGATGTTTTGGCACCCCTTGAAAGAAAAACCATCTATTACAATTAGAAGAGAATATGAAGTCACTGATAACATCAAGGCATCAGAGTGTGAGCTGAGTGGGAATAAAATGCAACAATGTAACACTATGTTTATATTTTTATAAATAGTTCATTAATTTTTACAGCAGTTTTCACAGTTTCAGGGCTTTTCTGTTTTGCTGGTAAATCATGTCTCTTTTTTTATTTTACTATTGTACTCAATACTCTCTTTGACACTAGGAGCCAGATGTACAAAATATTTTCATTGTTACAGGCAGTCCAGATCGCTATTTCTGACCGCAAAATGTTTTTTGCCAAGTACTAATGGCATTTTACTAGTCAGTATATTTTTACCAACTCCTAAAAGTGACTCCACGCCAAATGGCTATTTGAAAGGGGCATATTGCTGGTATCCGTCTAAATAACAATTCAGTATGAAGTTTATCAATGCTTTGGGACCGAAATCCTGTCATAAAACATTGAAAAATGTTTGACTCCTGAGTTGGTACAGTAAGCCATTCGCAAAAGGGAAGGGGTCCTCTCTAAAACAACTTTTTTTTAAAAGGTGAACTTTTCTTATTAAATGTAGCATTGTTCCATTAAGGAAAACAGGCTTCTTATCCTAGCAGACCACCTTCCCAGTGATGGGCACCAATCGGAGTGAGTCTTCAATTGCAACCTAACTCATTAACATTCATAAGGTAAGTCAGATACAGTGCTTAATTTGTAAAAAAATAAGTGCCAGGGCTTTCATCAGGAAGCCTCTAAAGCTTGCACCACCCATTGCCCGGCCATTGCTGCCGGTGGCAGAACAAACACACTTACGCACATCACACTCCTTCAAGTGTGGCACTTCAGACTATTCCAAGCCCCCAAAGCTAAAGGAATGGCTTGGGTGGCTGTATTAGTCATTTTAATGTGTATTGAATTGATAAACAACTGTGTTTTCTAGAGATGAGCACAACAACGAACAGTGCAACCATGTGGCAGACTGTCATAAGACCCGGTGTGGGCAATTAAGTGCCGGTGCCGAGCACCGGAAACCGTCGGCTCAAATTAAGCACTGGTCAGATAACAATCCACTGCGAAACAGAATTTTACAAACTGACCTATCAAAACATAGGTCGGTTCATAAACATTTTTACTGGTTGCAAAAACTCTGGTCAGAAAATGTCACCAGTTTTTACGACCAGTGTTTTCTACACTGGGCCAGGAGTATTCTGCCCCTGCTGTGCATAGAACAGCATCCAAAGCAAACAATACCTTGGGGAACATTCTTCCTTTTATCACATCTCATGACCGATATGCAGGGTTTTCAAGCCTAAGTAGGGCGCTATCTTGTGGCTGTTGGTGCAATAACAGGCTGGCTAAGTCAGAGCATGACATTTATAAAAGCCAATTGCATGGCCCAGTAAGAGCATTTTCTTGCTAGTGTGGGAACAGTTTCTTAGGTTCATTAAAGGGCATTTTGTTAATCTAATTTTCTGTCAAAATACATTTTATGTATGCACGATTTGGCTGCATTTTTTAACAAATTATTTGTTGTGAATGCGGCCTCCCACGTCTAGGACAACATTGGCAAGCTTGGCTGTTAAGTGACTCTTCCCTTCTGGAAAGTGTGCCGCCAGATCTTCTGTGATGGCTCCTTAAACAAGCATTGCAATGCAATAGGTCTCGCATTTATACGAGTTTGAGCCATTGACATTGCAAATGACAATGCCTTTTATTTATGTTTTAAAAACAAAAATAAAAGACATTGTCATTTGCAATGTCAATAGCTCAAACTCACATAAATGTGAGACCTATTGCATTGCAAATGCTTGTTGCTAGGATGTCTCCCCCATTCCAATTTGCGCACTAGTAGTGCCTTCCTGTGGACTACAAAGAGAAGAGGTACGCTGAGATGTGTGATTCTGTTGTTGAACCTTCTTTCCAGCACCAGGCTGGTAACCAAGGCGACGGGCCTGAGTGTGGGGTCTGGAGTGGCTGGGAGCATGGCGGGCCATGGGGAGTGGAACAGAGGCGAAGGCTTGGAGAGGAGATGTGGGCTTTTTTATGACGGAATCCTCGGTGTTAGTCTCATATTCCCCACGTGAAGACATTGTGTGATCCTGGACAACATACTTTACCTGCCTGGACCTCGGTTGCCACTTCTGCAGAAGCTGGGACACTGGAAAAGGGCTCAATGCAGGGCTTTTAAGTGGGATAAAAGAACTGGGGGTCTCTCAAAAGGGTGTGGCCGATGTGATTAAGGGCGTTGCTTAAAAACACTAACGCTGCCGTCCCACTGGTATTTTGCTGCTCCTGTCATTGCATCCAGAATCCAGATATATAATGTAACAAGTCAGGGAGAGCTATTGGCTTTGTCATTTGTTGTTAGTTGCATAAGATAAATAAGCAACAACTATGGCTTCGTTGTATATAATATTGAAAATGCTTTATTTCTGAAATAATGAGATTGTGAAAGAACTATAACGAGTCTCTTTGACCTTACATCAAAGGCAGTGAAGGGTGGTACTGCTGCAGAGCTAAGATATGTTTATTCTACCGAGGGTGGGGGCAAAAATGGAGAGCCCGATAGAACCCGTCTTAGCAGCTGCTTTTTAGAAGCACCGGCAGGACTCGGTCCACTTAAAGCCCAGGCTAAATGCAAATGTCAAACGACCAATAATTAACTGCACACAAAGAAAGTTCTAATTTCTCAAATACCAGGTGAAAAACGTGCTTGTTGGCAGGTAAACTTTGCTCTTGTTGAATTAGTTGGTGGCCGAAATGAGTGCGGGTCAAACATGATGGAATACCTGGTCCATCCCACTGCACTGAAGCAGTAGGGTGTCTTGGGGCATTTTAAAATACGTTTGGTATGGGGGGGTTGGGGTGACATTGTTGCAGCATTGATTATATAATATGAGACTCACAATCAAGTTACTTGTATGGGATACTTTTGAGGTAAACGGCATGAGTCCATTTGTAATGTGCAGCTTTACAAGGCAACAGCTGGTGGCAAAAAGCGCTAAATAAAAAAAGTCTTATTGTACTGATACGGTGCACATTGAGACTTACATGTCTACTCTGGACCCAGGAGCCTCTACCAGCATTTTCACTTGGCCACATTGAGTGATCCTGGGCAAATCTCTTCTTCTGTTGTGGTTCACTTCCTTTATCTGCCCACATAGAGACAGTATTAAGCGCTTTATTACACAAAACTGGATATATTTGCAGTCAGGAGAAAATACTCAATCGCAGTGTGCAGAAGAGAGTGCAGCACATGGCACATACTGTTTCTGGTGTTTTTAAAAGTAGTACGGCCAGGGGGCATCCTTTTACCTATATATTGGTCGATGTCACTTTAATTTGTGTTTTCAGAGTCCTGCGGGAGTAGTGGGGGGAGGGGGCACCTGGCAGCGGGTGTCATGTCTAACACAGAGTCGTACCTGGGTGTGCTAGATTTCGAGGGCTAACTCTTGTCTAGGCGCTAGAGCATTACTCACGTGCTGTGACCCGCTCCTACTGCCTTAACTGTGGCTATAACACGCCTGTTGTGTCAGCTTGAGTATCCTCGGGTTTAGAGTTTGTCGCACCCTTTCTTCGCAGCGCTGCAAAGACACAGGTGTAGGTAACAGGCACTATATAAAACAAGCGCACTGCAAATACATGTTTTTTTTTAAAAGAGTACTCACCGACTTATGGAGACCGTGGGTGTAACTCCGCAAGCAAACGATCGAGTCCTTATGGGCGGGGCCTAAAGGAGATAGGGCGGTCACCAAAAAGCCTCACTTTCAATCGGAGGCCAGCGTTTACCATAAAGGATGACGCGCGCCAATAAAAAGCATGGGCGGAGCTTCCACTCCACTTCCGAAATCGCCTCGATAACAATAGATCTCACAGAGCATGCGCGGCGATGCTAGGTGAGACCTAAAAACAGACTTGAGGCGGATCTGCCTCATTCTTTTCCCAGTCCTCTCGTTCCACATGGTTGTCAGTTTATTCATAATGAGTTTGGAACTTTTAGTATCAGCCAGTGTAAACGCTACATTTTAAAGAATCCAATCTAGATATTTTTTTGCATGACTGTAGGATGGTGGCTTAATTAAAGTTGCATTTCAAAGTCTAAAGCATAGCTCTATGGCCTTAGAGAAAAACTGTGCCTTCTGATGCGACAAAACAGGAAAATCCAAACTATTTCTGTTTAAAATCGAAGACCAAACTGTGGGATTCACTAAATTCTTGATTTCTGGAAAAAGTATAACCATGTTGTGCCATCAAACATGTGGTAACAATCTGAAAAAAAAAGTGCCAAAGGAGACGAGGTATCCAATAAACATCCAGATATGGAGGTTTACGTTTGCAACGTTGGGTTGTTATGTCATAATGTTTATTCATCATGTTCAAAAGCACTCAAGAGCCAGGAAGAGCAAGGCCTTTCTATAAATGCAAAAAACATACAAATATAGAAATAACAAGTGACTGCTTGTGTAAACCGTGAACAGGGCTTTCTGGGGTAACAATGTGGTATATTTTCGGATTTAAAACACACAAAGTTGTGTTTCTTTATCACATAAACACATATGGTTACTTAATACAATTCAGTTGTCAACCTGAGCAACAACTATGAAATATCTTGGCCAATGCAATGAGCACAAATAAACCCTTCTGAATGGGTACAAATGAAAAACACAGAAATATTCTTCGCAGTATTGAACTATCGTCTGATCGGTAATTGGGTATAACATTTGCTATTATGCTATTGGTCAAAGAAAACAATCAAATAAAGCAAAGATTTTATGTCCCATATCTTAGAACAGCCGTGATTACATTGTGGTATGACCCATAATAACCTAGGCACTATTGTTCTCCTCCTGAAGTCTTTTTTTGGGATGCACAGTGCTAGCCACATTTCCACTTCTGACTTGTGCTCTATGACTTCAGATAAAGTGGTGATGTGATGTGCTATCAACTGCACCTTCTGTGGTTGCAGAGGACACGGCAGTTGTGATAAGGATTTTGTTTGTCATTTTTCTGCCTAATTTCATGGTACCCATCAGGCGATACCAGCATGCGTGGAGCCGGCGCTTTACCCTCTCCAATCGTGTGGCTAAAAAGCTTTTAGAATAGGTTCCGGTGTCTACTTGTTTTGTTGTCTGTTTTTCCATTGTAAAAACAACAGTTGAGGGACAGAATGTAGAACAATGTCATACATTCACCCCAGTACAGAGATCTGGGCCTAAATCCATTGTTTTTTTGCTCACCATGCCATTCCAGTTTGAACCCAGCCATATGCAAATCAGTCTTGACCCTGTGCCTCATGGGAACAGTCCAGTCCGAACTGCCAAACCAGGTCCTCCCTGGACTGGAAACAAGCATCCTAGGACCGGTTTCGGGGTTTCACCCCTCTTCAGCCAGGATAGCTTGATTCCAGTGGCATGGAGAGCACGGGACCCACGTCTGGGCATACCCTTCCCACTCGGTGACAATTGTAAAAACACCAGTTGATGGACAGAATGCAGAACAATGTCATACATTCACCCCAGTACAGAGATCTGGGCCTACATCCATCGTTTTTTTGCTCACCATGCCATTCCAGTTTGAACCCAGCCATATGCAAATCAGTCTTGACCCTGTGCCTCATGGGGACAGTCCAGCCAGAACTGCCAAGCCAGGTCCTCCCTGGACTGGTAACAAGCATCCTAGGACCGGTTTCGGGGTTTCACCCCTCTTCAGACAGGATGATGAGTGCAGATTAGCCAGAAACTGGTCGCAGGATGCTTGTTTCCGGTCCAGGAAAGACATGGCTTGGCACTTCAGGCTGGAGTGTTCTCATGAGGTAGATACTATTTAAAAAACAAATTCCCTTTGGGTTCTTATAAAGCATCCACATCCACACTTTTTTCTTACCAGTTACCAAAAGTTGAATAGAAACAAAAAGATTATCAAATTCTTTTTTTAAAATAGTTTTTTTAGAAAATATACAGCAAGTTATTTTTAAAAAACATGTCTATCTTCATGTATATTAAAAACAATTCATGTAGAAAACATGGGAGAATCTCACAAACAATAAGATATCCTAGACCAAAATAGGTCAAAAGTCGCACACCAAGTAAACAGGACAAAATATAATCGTCCCATGGTTTCTACATGAATTGTTTTTAATGTACATGAAGATAGACATGTTTTTTTAAAGAAACCTTGCTGTATATTTTGTAATTTCTTTTTTTTAAAGAATTTGATCAAATAAAAACACATTGTATGGTAATCTTTTGGTTTCTATTCAACTTTTGGTGATTTGGTTTAACTGGTACGAAAGTGTGGATGTGTATGCTTTGTGAGAACCCAAAGGGAATATGTTTTTTGAAATAGTATCTATTTCTGACGTCCTGTCCCTTTGGCAGAGAAGGACCCCTCTCTCTATATTGTTATATCTGTTCCCATGAGGCACAGGGTCAGACTGATTTGCATAAGGCCATGTCTGAACTGGGGTGGCGGAGTGAGCTAAAGAATGATGATGGATTAAACCCATATCAGTTGACTGGGGGTGAGTCCTTACAATGTTCAACACTCCGTCCATCATCCCCTTTGGTTTTGCTTTGTTCCCCCAAAGTTGGCAGGGTATGCCCAGACATGGGTCCCTTGCTCACTTTGCCACTGGATTCAAGCTAACCTGGCTGATGACGGCTGATTAGCCAGAAACCGGTCCCAGGATGCTTGTTCACGGTTCAGGGAAGACATGGCTTGGTAGTTCGATCTGGACTGTTCCCATGAGGCACAGGGTCAGACTGATTTGCATATGGCCTTGTCTGAACTAGGGTGGCGGAGTGAGCTAAAGAAAGATGATGGATTAAACCCAGATCAGTTGACTGGGGTGAGTCCTTGCAATGTTCAACACTCCGTCCATCATCCCCTTTGGTTTTGCTTTGTTCCCCCAAAGTTGGCAGGGTATGCCCAGACATCGGTCCCTTGCTCACTTTGCCACTGGATTCAAGCTAGCCTGGCTGATGACGGCTGATTAGCCAGAAACCGGTCCCAGGATGCTTGTTCACGGTTCAGGGAAGACATGGCTTGGTAGTTCGATCTGGACTGTTCCCATGAGGCACAGGGTCAGATTGGTTTGCATATGGCCATGTCTGAACTGGGGTGGCGGAGTGAGCTAAAGAAAGATGATGGATTAAACCCAGATCAGTTGACTGGGGGTGAGTGCTTGCAATGTTCAACACTCCGTCCATCATCCTCTTTGGTTTTGCATTGTTCCCCCAAAGTTGGCAGGGTATGCCCAGACGTGGGTCCCTGGCTCACTTTGCCACTGGATTCAAGCCAGCCTGGCTGATGATGGCTGATTAGCCAGAAACCGGTCCAAGGATGCTTGTTTCGCTCTAGGGAAGACATGGCTTGGCAGTTCGGGCTGGATTGTTCCCATGAGACACAGGGTCAGACTGATTTGCATATGGCCATGTCTGAACTGGGGTGGCGGAATGAGCTAAAGAATGATGATTGATTAAACCCAGATCAGTTGACTGGGGGTGAGTGCTTGCAATGTTCAACACTGCGTCCATCATCCTCTTTGTTTTTGCTTTGTTTTTTCATTGTGCCACGTCAATGTGTGAGATGAGAGATGAAGCATTCTCCTTCTAATAAAACATCAGTCATTTTAATAACATGTGGGTCGATATACAAATGCATTTACATGTATGTTAAATAGTATTTCAGGAGTACTCATTTAAGTTCTCTTATATGTCTTTTTGACTCACCCTGATAGCTCCACCTCCCTATTAGTAAAAGTCCTGTCTAGTTGTACTATCTGGACATGAAAAGTCCCTGCATATTCCCATTTTATAGGTTTTGGGGCTATGTAAGAGTACATGAAAAAGTATTACAGGTGTACTAATTTGCATACTTTAAAATGCCTTTGTGACTAACCTGCCTCGGTGATCTTTTGCTGATGGCTGAGCATGGGACATTAATGTTATCTTCCCATCCGTTTATAGCATTCAATATCTACATTGCATGGCCTTAACTTACCTTCAGGATTTTACTTACTGGTTTATGCCGCAGGGCAAGTAGTTTAGGCGGCTGTTTATTGGAGCGATTTCTCTGATCCTCATTGAATTCCTCCTCTATAGCTCCATGGCAGCTTCTTCACCTGAACTTTAACCCTGCCTTTACCCTGCAATGCCTCAGAATTCATGTAATCTCTCTGACAAGATTCCACAGAGATGTAATGACTTGTAATGACAGCTTACATTCACCCTGCCAGTCAGGTCATAAGACAAGTATTCTACCCATCTACATCATTACATGATCCAGACCACTGAGAGTCCTCACACTGAGGCTTGCACATTGAACCAACACAGACAAGAACGATATTCCATGCCAGCAGAAGCCAACTTGAAGCAAATGAAGCCTCTCTGCATCTAATGCATCACCTATAAACTCCCATGAGTGAGTAAGTCAGGATGCTTTTGGGCACAACAATGCCTCCAAGAACATGAAATACACACTAAATGCAAATTGAAGTAAGAAATATTGGCAATAATCAGATGATATGGTGCAGGAGATTTTGCTGCTGAAGAGCCCGGAGATCTTTGTCAACATGTTTAAGAGACATCGCACTTCGCAGAATAACTAGTGCCTAGCCTCAGTCTCTCGAGCAGAAAATACCTAGTGCCTCACGTCACTGCAGCACATAGCAGTATCAAAAGGCAGTGCTTCTCAGCACTCAAAGATCTACCTCTCTAAAGCAGCCAAGAAAAAGGCCTTTTAAAGGTTCGATAACAATGGAACTGACGTAGGTACGAAGGGGCAGATTTACTATAATTTAGTGTTGGGGTTTTGCCACTTTTGAGGTGCAAACCTGACGCCAATCATGTTCTGGTATTTACTAAAAGTGGCTTTGTATGGCTTTGTGTGATTTAGTAAATACAAAGAAGTGTAATGCAACAAATAGCCCTGCCAAGCGTTACCTTGTGTTGGGAAGGCGTTCCACTGGTGGAGCATGTGTGTTTCCTTGCATCCATCTTTGTATTTTGGTTCATTCCCAGATTTGCCAAAGCTAGTAAACCTGGGAATATGTCAAAATGCTACGACTTCCTAACTGAGGCACAACAAGGAGAAATATCATTGTTTCTCCTACTTATTTCCTCTTTTCAAGTGTGCTGCATTCTGCCAGACACAGAGAAAGAGGAATACACATCTAAGGTTTGTTTTTGTGCAGGAAAGTATGACCGCCTACATAAAAACAATCCTGCCCATAATGCAGGCACCTTTGCACCCATGGTGCAAGGGAGCCTGCATTGGCGCTAGGCAGCCTCAAGTGCGACAGCGCTGGGGAAGAGCTGAAGAGAGCTATATCAAAGTTGATATGGCTTTTTTCAGCTCTCTCCCATTCATGCGACAGAGCTCAGCAACTTGTCTTGCTGTGCTGCACTATGTGAATTCTAAGTAAATCTGCCCCCAAATCTACAGGATAATCCACAAGAAAAACTTCCTCTACCATACTATCCCTTTGTTAGAGACATTCTACCAGTGAATTATCCTCTACCTTTAGCGTTTTTGAATTCAGAGAATTTTTCTTGCCACTCAACTCTATAGCAGGCCAATTGTGTACTCTGCAGCAAAAAGCAGTACTTTCTGGCACTGAGCGAAACTCTAGACAATCAAGCCTTTCATTCCACGGTAAAGCAACTGAATGGATCTAATGAGCATGTAATTGAAGACATTTACTTTTCTGTAAGGGAGGGTTACAAATGATTGCAGGCAGTGAATATTCTTGAGGAGGTCATAGACTGATATGTAGTAAAGTTACTAGTAGTAAAGCTACAAGTAGTACATTTACTACTAGCAAAATTACTAGTAGTAACGTTAATGGTAGTAACTTACCTTTGTGAATACCAAAAAGTAGTAAAGTTAGACTTTTGATTAAAGTTAGAGTTTTGGTCTGTACTTAGACATCAGGTCCACACTTAGACTTCAGGTCTAAAGTTGGACTTTTAGTATAAATTTACGTTGGTGAATCGGGCCCTTAGTCTGCCTAACTGGGCCTTATGCCCGTTCGCTAATGTTAAACACAGCCATGCTTACATGCTATCAGCGCTGTCTTGCATTTTACATGCTTTATTATTATATGAAAGTCCTACCCCAAATGACATGGCAAACGGTTCATATCTATTACAAGCACTGACAGTCAGTGGAATGAAGCAGCTAGCGGAACTGGTTTAATGCCGGTACCTGTCAGGCAGCACAAAGTACATTTGGAAAAGCTACTTTTCCGCTACATTCATCAGAAAATACTGTAGCCATTGAATGTTTCACAAAAACTAAGAAATAACTTTTATACAGGCACATTTTTCAAACTTTATTCATAATTAGGCCTGTTTGTTTAAAATTGATAACCAGACCTACACACTAACAAACAGCATTTGACAATGTTCACTGTGGGGCCATAATTTTCTGTGATATTTATTATGTTCTACTTTTATAAATTAAGCACTCAGCTCTGTAGGCCTACGGGGCAGATATAGGAGTGACTTATATAATATGAAAAAGTGTTTTTTCTCTATGGCAAAATGTGCCATGTGCTACTGCAGTGACTTAAACTGCAGCCTAGCTAGACAACAATGATGTTCCCTGGAACCATATAATTAAGTCATATTTGTGATATGAATACACACTGCAACCCACATATGACACTTAACTTCCAAGCCAAGTAGGTGTAATCAACTCCACAAGAGATGAGCATGGAAGGGGTGTGGAGTTTCACACAGAGTGCAAGCAGTAGGAATGTGAGCAGGAAACAGCACACAAGGTGGGGACATCAAGCACTGTGTACATGTTGTACCACTTTACTAGGAGCGTATAAGTAAACATAATGTGCCAATTGATCCAGCGGGTTACTAACCTCAGGTACTCAACTACTATATACTAACCTGGGCCCATAAACACACACACATTCACATAGGCTAGTAGATACAGCTGGGGTAAATGTATTGGACTAATACCTGTAATATGAATTTATCTTACCATTTCTTACCAAACCTTTCTGATCCAACGTACTTTCCTCTGGTCAATGGACCTCTTAGTTAACTGTATAGGTAAAAATGTACATAGAATAAACCTTCTTTAAATAACCACAGACACAGGAGAGTTTGAAATGTTTATCTAGTAAATTCATGTGAGCCAAGAACCAAAATACAGTTGAAACACTGTTTTCTCCAAGGAGAGGAAGGGAATAAAATGTAGGTAGAATAATCATTAAAACAAAGTTATTACGATGACAGAACCTGAATGGGGAGAAAACAGAGAGAGCAGTACAATGACATACTACACAGAATTATAGTTACCTAGAATGGTGTGAAAACCAACCCCTTGGCCAAGGAATTGGAATGGGTCCCCTGGGACAGATTAGGTGACAAAGGCTCAGGACAGGATTCAGGGACAGGATTGATGACCTCTTCTAGATACGACGCCTGCGTCACACCCCTCTCTGACACTATCTTCCTCCTCGATTCTTCTGGAATCTTCTTCTATTATGTGCCTCCTCCATTCTTCCGCGATGTTCTTCTAATTAATTGGCTTAAAAGTTCTAAGTCTGGATATGGATCTTCTTCAGTATTCTTTTAATTCTCGGACAGCATCTCGGTCTCTCAGCATTCTCTGTCTTGCTGTGTGAATCTGACTAACTAAACTACCTCAATTATACCATTCTAACGGCATGTACCACCCCTAAATGTTTCAAATTTATGAAACTCCTAACACTGATTGGACAGGAAAAGGGGAGATGATCATCACACCATGCTAAGTTTAATATTTTTCTTTAAGCTCATTGTTCTATGTTCCCACCCCTTAATTTACTTTCCCATGCTATATTTCCCACCTGATTTCACATTTTTATCGATCAAAATTATCCAATTTAATACCTTCTTCATTCATCAGTCCGGAAGATGATTCTGTTCCCAGGACAAATAGAGGTTGTGGCCTTGGATGAGTTTCAATTCATTTGTCATGGTCCCTGGCGGGTTACAAGTACGCATGTGCAGAGGACACATGGGGTATGGACATCGGTCATCCTTTGATGCCCAAAATACGAGCTAATACAGAAGTCATAAAGAGACATATTAAATTCCAAATAAAATTATTTCACTGTATACCACCTATCTCTACTCTAACCCCCTTTACTTATATAAATCTTTCGCATTAGCATGTTATCAAATTTGCAGGGTTTAGTTTCAGCATAAGCATGCGCATTAACATGTGAGTTCCAAGAGGCCATTTTGAAAGCTATTGCGCAGCTGCAAAGATTTCCCTCCAAAGCATAGGTACGTCATTACTACGTAGATGTAGTTGACGCATGCACAGTAAAGATTCTCGCGTTAGTAGCCATTTTAAGTCACTCTCAGGTTACCTGTTAGTACGACACATAGGCAAGCTTCCCCTAAGCTTAAGTTTCCGAAATTGTAATGGATTATTAGTATTTACAAACACAATTATTACGGTATTACAAGTTATCTGAGAAGATTGCATTCAAACAAGTCTCTTTTATACGAGTCCTTGCTCCATCAATCCACTCTCTGATGGCATTTTATGCCATCACTAATTTCCCATCACCCAATTAGATGCCAACTTTAGCACATCTCAATTCCCTCTTCAGCTTTTTCGTTTCCTCCCTTTCCCATTTCTGTACTGTAAACCCTTCATTCTTTTATATAGATTTCCTTTCATTTCTTCAAGTTGTATTTCTTCATACTTTCTTTTCTTTCCATTTTTATTCACTTCATACCTTTATCTTTTCTTACAACATTTGAACCATACCATTATTGCTAAGACCAATAGTATTATTCCTAAAATTGGTAATATTATTTGACCTATTATGCTCTTACCTATGTTAGAAAACCAGCTCCCTATGGTAGTAATACTATTTGTTCATTTCTTCCATACACTGTCAACTTCCAGTGGTTTCAAATCTTCTTCCAATTTCGTAATATTCTTAATATATCCTCCAATTTCAATACTTTTGTCAGGTATGTAGGTGTAACAATGTTGCGCCTTCAGCATTCTACAGACTCCGCCCTCTTTTGCAAATAATATATCAAGAGCAAGTCGATTTTGCAACCATTTCTGTATTGATCATCAAAAATCCTCCAGCAGTGTCAGTAGATAACCGATCTACTACTGACTGATAGCTGACAAATTTTTCGTGAATTCAGAATTACTCCCACTGAAGGTATCAATGCACTAAAAATATCACCTACTCTTTCAGAAAAACGAGCTCTTTTTATACGTGTTAGTTCTTTTGCGTCTTCATTGCTTCCAGTGATTCTTTTCACATGGTACACCTTTGGGAATTTTATTCCAAAATAGCAACTCCCGTACCAATGATCAGGCAGTCTGAAATAGGCTTTATTGCCACATACGTAATAAACTCCAGAAAATACTGGATCTGTTCCACCTTTTAGTCCCCATCCCCCAATAACTAGGAAATTATGTTCACATTCACTGGAACCAATAAATGCATTGTTATATTCAGTCTTTAATCTATGGAGGCAGATCTTTCTTTTCAAAGTACAAGGACATAGCAGCATGATTTCTTGCCAGTTTTATAAATTTCATTTTTCTCAGCCCATTGAGGTATCTGAGGTTTCAGTTCAGAAGCCCTTCTTTGGAAGTCCTGTCTCTTCTGCTCAACTAAATTCATAAATATCTTTTCTTCTTCGTGTAATTTACATGTTAAATTGTGCTTGTGTGCTTCAGTTATATCTATTGTTTTCATAGTTAGAAAATATTCTCACATAAACTGTGCATCCTTAGTACTAAGAACTCGGTTCATGCTCTTTCGCATAGGAACCTCGTAAAAAATCCCATCTACATTAGAATAATAATATTGTAACTTTCCTGTTCTATAAAACAAACTTGCTAAAATACTACAAGAAATACCATAGGTTCATGGAATATGGTGCTATGTGACACCTTCTGCTACTGATGCAGTAAATTTCATACACACAAGACAATCACTAACTTCCATAGTGTTCACGTATTGCACTAATAACTTTGTAAATACATTTAAAGCAGTGTCATTATTTGTCATAGTGTGGTGTACATCTAACTCATATGGTGCTCCTAAATCTACACTGTCTCTTTTAATCTTAGACTCATCTGGTGCTTCTAATGCTACTCTATCTCCTTTAATGTTAGCTACTCTTTCATGCGTATTTGTGTTATTCTTTTCTTTTGGAATCATCAAATAAGGGATGGTTACTGTTAATACTAACCAAATTATAAATACAAAAAATATACTACATATGCATATTCTACAACAGCTTTGTACACAATTTTGTTTTGGTTTTCCAGCAGCCCTATCATCAGCCATTTTGGGCTAAGAAGATTTCTCTATTTTACTTTCGAATTATTTGTGAAATTTAAAATTTATTGGAAAAAATTTCAGGTTGGTCCCGCTTCTTTGAAAATCTGTTCTGCATTTATTTCTTCATTTAAATCTAGATTCTCGAATTTTTCAAGAATTACATAGGTCCATTCAGGATCCTTGAACTTATTATTCATCAATTTTAATCTTTGACTTCTTCATTTGGGTTTATTAGTAGATGTCCCAGACTGACTAGAAATGTTGTTTACCTGGTCAGGTTCTTCATTCATTGTCTTGAAATGATACTTTAACCTTTTCACATCACCTGGCCAGTTATCACCTCTTCTGACCCTTTTTGCTTGTACTGCACTGTCACTGTCTTCGAGTGCTCTTTAACTTTCATTAAGTTGTGGCACAATCTGGTTATTTTCGTTTTCCGAGTCCCTCTCTGTCTGACCTTGTCCAGGGCTTATTTCTGTAACGTCCTTTTCTGCCTGGATGCGTTCTTCTTCCCTGATCTGACCCTGTTCAGGTTGTATCTGGATTTTCTCTTCTTCTTTTCCTGAACTTGTTCTTCTTTTCCTAACTGGTCCTGCTCAGGTCTTAGTGCACCTTGATTTTCTTCAACCTGAACGTGTTCTTCTAGACCTATATGTCCCTACTCAGACTCATGAATGATTTCATCCACTTCTGTCTGAGTAGATTGTTCTCTCCTTGTCTGATCCTGCTCAGGTTCTCCAACAGCCAAATTTTCGCTTTCCTGAGATTGTTCTTCTATACCTGACTGGTCCTCACTATTCTCCTGTCTATCTAACCGGATTTGGCTTCTTGTTTTCACATTTACTTCAGGTATGTCAACCACTGGTATCCAGTCATCCTGACATATGCTTGGTTGTTCTTGATCAGCTACTTCAGGATCTGTTATTCTAAGTCCTTCAGCTGTACAACCTTCTGCAGCCTCAACTGCTTGAGTCAGTTGGGGTCCTTCCTCGTCAGGTGCTGGTACTCTCTTAGTGTGGCTTGCATGAATCCAATTAGGTAAGCCTGCACACTTCACTGCTGTTGTTGTAACCAATATAACCGATGTGGCTTTTCCCACCTGGGTGCTAGGCACAACTCCTGAGTCTGATTCTTCACCAACACCCAGTCACCGGGATTTAGATCATGTGCTTGATCCGGCTGCCTGACAACTGCGTCCTCTCCAACCTAGTGAGAGATAGAACGCACTAGGTCAGCCAGTTCTTTGCAATAGTCTAATACCAAATCATCAGTTATATTCAACAGTTTGTGTCCTGGTATACATGCCTGCCTCATTGCTCTTCCCATGAGTATTTCATGGGGACTCAATACTGTATTCTTGTCAGGAATGCTTCTGATTCCCATCAGAACAAGAAGTAAAGCATCAGGCCACTCCAGTGGGGTGGATCCACATACCTTTGCAAGTCTTGTTTTTATAGTGCCATTTATTTGTTCTACCACTCCAGAAGCCTCCGGGCGATATGCACTGTGCAGTTTTTGTTCAATTTTAAATGCTTCACAGATTAGTCTAATTATTTCATTATTAAAATGAGACCCTCTATCTGATTCCAAAGTTGCTGGAAAACCGAACCGTGGAATCAGTTCTCTCAATAAAAGTTTGGCAACTATTATACTGTCATTTCTTCTAGTAGGGTATGCCTCCACCCACCGTGAAAACAAACAACCTATAACGAGTAAGTACTTCAAACCTCTGCAAGGTGGTAATTGGATAAAATCTATTTGTAGCCATATAAATGGGCCTTCTCCCTTTCCAATTTTTCCCTTACAGTCCACTGTTTTCCTGCCTGGATTCATTTTTTGACAGGTTAAGCATCTCTGGCATAGGCTCTCTGCTACATTCCTGAACTTCGGATTAAACCAATCCTGTCTAAAGAGTCTGACCATGGCATCCCTGCCTATTTGGGTGTTTCCGTGATACATCCTAGCCAATTGTGAAAGCATACAGTCTGGCATTACGGGCCTGCCAACTAGATAAATCCATACATCATCTTCTGACCTCTTTTGGCACCCTACTTTCACCCATTCTTATTTTTCTCTCATCTCTACCTCGTCTTGCAGTCGTCTTACTTCTTCCCATGTTTCCAATCCTGAGAGTAACATAAGTTGGCAGCTAATTCCACTTGTTTCGATTTTCTTGTTTACCGCCAATTTATTTCTGGCACAGTATTGGGCAACCTGGTCAGCATACCTATTACTGGCTGACACATAGTCATCTCCTGACTGATGTGGGGCACACTTGACCACTGACACTTCTTTTAGCAATTGTATTGCTTCAAGCAGTTCTTTTATGAAATTTCCATTTTTAATTGGGGATCCTGAAGAAGTCAGAAAATCCCTCTGCATCCAAAGTTGGCCAAAATCATGCACAACCCTGTAACCATACTGGCTATCAGTAAAATTGGTTACTTTCCAGTTTTTCCCAATATTTGCAAGTTTTAATCAAAGCTATCAATTCGGCTACTTGTGCAGATTTGACTCCTGGCAAATAGGATGCTTCGACTATTCCAGCCAATGTACATACAGCGTAAGCAGCACTTAGTCCTCCCTCCTCATGGCGCATACACGAGCCATCTACAAACAGCTCATGTTCACCATTCTTCAAAAGTTCTTCCTGTATGTCTGGACGAGGCTTGGTGCAAAGTTCAGTCACATCCAAACAGTTGTGCTTGACTTCATCCCTCACCTCTTCTCCATATACATCTGGTAACAAGGTGGCAGGGTTTAGCACAGTACACCTGAGTATTGTCACGTTTTCAGCACCTAATATGATTCTTTCATACTTAGTCATCTGACTAGGAGTGAGATACTGAGTTTGAGTTCTTGTTAAAAGAATCGCAACTGAATGTGGAACATGCACCTTTACCGGATGTCCCATCACAATTGATTCGCTTTGTTCCAGCCTCATACAGTTTGCAGCAACTGCTTTTAAACAGCCAGGTAAAGCCGAAGATACAGGGTCTAAAGTAGCAGAGCAGTATGCCACTGGGCGTCGCATCAAACCATGTCTCTGGGTTAAAACTGAAAGTGCACAGATATTTCTCTCACAACAAAATAGTGCAAATTCTTTAGAGTAATCTGGCATACCTAAAGCTGGGGCTTCACACAAACACTTCCGTAATTTCACAAATGCTCCCATGCTTTTGTCATCCCATTCTATAGGATCTTTTGCTCGCTTTTTGGTCATTTGTTTTAGAAGTTTAGCTAGCGGGGAAAACCCTACAATCCACTGCCTACAGTATCATACAACTCCAAGGAACTTTCTTATTTCTCTCTGAGTTTGCGGCAATTTCATTTGTCTTATTATTTCTATTCTTTCTGGGGTCACTTTCCTTACTCCGCGTTCTATTTGGTGTCCTAGATATTTGACTCCGGTTCTGCAAAACTGCAATTTTTCTGGGGACACTTTATGTCCACCATCTGGCAAATGATTCAACAAGGCAATTGAATCAGTAACACAGTCATTTCTTGTTTTAGACGTGACTAGTAAGTCGTCAATATACTGCACCAATACTGACTCTCTGGGCAACACAAAGGTTTCTCGGCACTATTTCAGTATCTGATTGAAAATTGAAGGACTTTCAGTGTACCCTTGAGGAACGCGATTCCAGACTAAAGTACGGTCCTCAAACTTAAATGAGAAAATATATTGGCTGTCGGGGTGTAATGGAATAGAGAAAAAGGCATGGCATAGATCAATTACAGTAAACCATCCTGCTTTCCATGGTATCTGGTACAGAATCACTGCTGGGTTGGGCACTACAGGGCAACAAGGTACAACAATTTTGTTAATCTTTCTTAGATCTTGAACTATCTTATATTTATGCTAGGTTACTTAATGCCAATTATAGGTGAATTACAGGAGCTACTCAATATTTCCTTTAGAATGCCTTGTTCAATCATTCGATCAATTTCTGCTGCAACACCTGCTTTAACTTCTGGACTCATTTTGTATTGTCGAGTATTTGGGTAAACTGCACCTTCTTTCACAGTTACTTTTACTGGGTCTACATTTGCCATTAACCCTCCTTCTTTTCCTGTAAAATCCCACACATTTGGATTTTCTGTCAATTTGACCTCATCTGGTAAATCGTATTTTGTCATCTTGGAATACATCTCATCTACCTCTGTTCCTTGTTTAGCTGACATGATTTTATAGACTTCGTCTTCATCTGGGGTTTGAATTGCAACCCAATCCGGTGTGCAAAATATTGTACAATTCATTTTGCACAGTAGATCTCTTCCTAATAAATTTACAGGACTGGAGTCACACACCACGAATTTGTGCATTTCCCTGAAATTGTCAATGCGTGCCTCCATGGGTTCTGTAATGGGGTTCTACTTGGATCGCTTCTCCTGAGAGGGGTAGGTTTGGAATGTCTGCTGTTCTCAAAGTAGAATGTCCAACAAAAAGATAATATCTTTTCCTTCTACTTTACCATCAACATATGGACCTGATTGATCTACCAGTAAGGATGCGCCAAGTACGCACTCCTTTTCCTTCCCCCTCAGGCACCGTCATTGGTCGCTGTCACCGAAATAAGGGTCCTGTAAAAGAAATTGTGATGTTACTGAATTTTTCTTACCACTTCCTCCTTGAAATCCGGTGTCCGCATTGTACTTAGCCTGGTTCACAAAATTTGTCATAGGGGCAGGTGGCAACTGACTCATTAACACCTCATTCTGCATCTGTGGATTTAAATTTTGATTGGGCCATTATTATTCTGAATATTTTTACACTCGTTTTTCCAATGCCCCAATTTACCGCACCCATGACAAGGAAATTTCTTCTTTACTTCCTCTCTACTCATTCGTCCTTTTTGTTTTCCCCCATTATTCTCATTTTGGCCTTGCCCCTTTCCTTGATTTCCTGTCTGACTGTTTAGTTTGAGTTCCTGCTGTTCCGCCAATTTTACCTAGGCCCACATCACCTTTTCTTCTAATTTCTTTCGTTTATTGTCAATCTCATCTCCGCAATACTTTGCGTATTTGAGAATATCGTCTATGGGTCTCGCTTGCCAACACAACATGTGCTGACGAATCATTTCTCCAATTTCTGGTTTCAATCCTGTCACAAATCGATACACAAAATGTCCCATATCTTTATCTCCAATGTTCTCAAAACCACTATACTGTTTAAATACCTGCAGTAAGCGTTCATAATAAGTATGTACGGACTCATTTCTATCTTGGGTCGTTCTATCTATCTTTACCCAATCTGTTTCTTTTGGAGGAAATTTCCCTTTCAAGAAAGTGATCACCTGGTGATATTTCTTCATTACCTCTTCTGAAGGGCCTCCTGTTTTAGCATCTCTCGGGTATTCATCACTAGGCCAATCAACAGTAATTTTACATTCTGTCCATAAATCAGCAGGTACCACTATGTCAAATAAGCCATCCAAATCTTTAGAAACCTTCACAAATCTTTCAACTTGCCGATACCACTCAACTGGCTTTTCTCTTAACTTCGGGAAATCATTTTTAAATGATAAAATATCCTGTCTGGTCCATGAAAGTTGAAAGATTTGTGAAGGTTTCTAAAGATTTGGATTTGTACATATCCTCCTCCTGGTACTTCTCTCTTAGGACATAATCTTTCTACCTGTCCTGTGTCTTTCAACGAAAATTCAGAATTTGTTCGGTTGACGTGTGCCTCTTCCCTTTTTCACATCCATCTAGTTTTCCATTTGTCTAGGTCACCCCATTTTTGTAAAATGGTCATTAATTCTTTAACCTGTAATTTTCTTCCTGACACATTCATATTTTACAGATCCTTATCACTGAATTCTGCTCTGTATGGTTTCTGTAATACCTTGGATTTCCCTATTTCAACTGCCATTTCAGAAGCTAGGTCTGTCAATTTCTCATGGAATATTTTTGTATTTCTAGTGATACTTCTGCAAATGAACAGTAACTCTTCTGCACTGTAAGTATTTAACCTGTCTAGTCCCATGTTCCCAGCTATCATTTCTTCCAATTCCACTTTCAATTTGTAAATATCTAAAATGTTCATTGGCTGTTTTGGCTTGTCTATTCCCTGTGTCCATCTTTCTATCTCTTCTGGGGATACTATTGTGGCACTCTTGACTCTTGTAGATGTTTCTATTTGTACTTCATTTGAACAACTAGATGTAACTCTTCTCGGGGTATCATTTATCTGTCCTCTTATCGGCAAATCCATTAATGATATCACTGAATCACGTTCACTGCCCTGATCATCAATTATTATATTCTCTTTTCGGGGTTCACTTGTGGGTGTGGACATGACTGGTGGTTTGTGAGCCATTGTCTTATCTCCATATAATGGAACCACTGGACCTATAGTCACTGGTATAGTTAGTGCTTCAGGGTGGGTACTCAATTGGGTTATTTTCTGTATTAATTCTTCTCTATCCTTGTTTATTGCCTCTCTTTCTTTTTCCTGAAGTACCCTTCCGCTCATTGGGTCATGTATAACTTGAGGAATTAATGGTGTTCCCAAAACCGGAGCACTAGGAGTAGTTCTACTTAATCCTTCTTGGTAAGGTGTTTTTTTTCCATTAAAATGTCCTCCAAAAAATCATCTTCGATTCTCCGCTACCTGTCACCATTAAATGTTTGGTCTTCTCTGTGCACTTGCCTCCTGACTGTTCCTCAGCCATTAGTACAGGATATAATCCCTCAGTCACCATTGCTTGTCTCGATTGTTTCATCTGATTATCTTGTGATTCGCGCAGTAGTCTAGGATAACACCCTCTAAAGCTTCTGCTACTTCTGGATCTATCTCGCTCAAATGCTTCAGTCTCCCATTCCTCTAAAGCTTCATATTGTGTTAATCTTGGTCAGGGCTCTAATTCATTCATTCTTAATCTCAGGTTATGCAGAATTCTCCCATTAAACGTTCCATGTTCTGGAAAAGTTAGCACTCCATCACTTTTTGTATATTCTATCCAATTTTCCAACCATACACAAGTATGATAGCCTCTTTCCATCATCATGTATGATGCGGGCGTTTTCGGGGGAGTGATAAGAATTCCTTCTCTAGTCTTAAGGGGTTTATCCTTCTTAAAATAATTTTTGATTTTCTGCATAAATGTCATCTTTTTTTTCTCCTTACATTTTAAGGTGTTGATCCTTTTATATATTGTTCTCTGGCAAACCCTAAATACCTTCTGTCTGGGCGATTCCCTATTAATGTTGGATCGTGTCTCCACATACAAAGCCCACTTTCAATTATTATTGTAGCTTCTATTTTATAGCCAATAAAAGGCACGTTTTTACTCTAATACTTGACCAATATCAGTGCGGATTCTATTCTTTCGACCAATCAAATTCTGTTCCACACTATGAGCTTAGCCAATAATAGCACGGCTTTTCTGTGACGTCAATACCACTCTTTACTACTGACCCCTCCTTTACAATTTCACGTCAGTCACACGCCTGCTGTTCCAACCAATCCCAGCGCAGCCCTCTCTGACATCAGTGCAGCACCCGCAGCTGACCCCTCCTTTACAAGGTAACACAAAACACTTATTTTTCTTTCAATTTTCATACAAAATTCATTAATTGACAACATATAAACATTCGCTACTTTGTTTGCTCCACTAAAATCAGAAAGTCGATTTTACTTTTACTGTGAGTAAACCTTTCCGCTTACTCTTCACACACTACGAGTAAAACTCTTCCGCTTACTCTTCACTCAAGCACCGAAGAACCTGCCACTCCTTCGGTATTACCCTTTCTAGGTGATATAAGAGTAAAGTTTCACCAGCGAACTCTTTGCTATCAATCACTCTCACTTTTCTACAAAATAATCCCTAAAGCAATACTGTTAACCCTGCATAGCCTTACAGTGCTATCTTTAGCAAACGAGTAACCTCACTGCAGTGTGGTTTCCATTCACCACCCGCTATTCAATATTCCCGGGAATTTCCAGACAACATCAAACAAAATACAAAACGGGTTTGTTAATACATAATCAATAATTCAAATAAAAAAAATTTCACCTAACTAGTTAAGAAAATAAACCATAGCTCTGCTACCAGAAAAACGGATCCAGCGGGTTACTAACCTCAGGTACTCAACTACCATATACTCACCTGGGCCCATAACCACACACACATTCACATTGGCTAGTAGATGCCGCTGGGGTCAATTTATTGTACTAATACCTGTAATATGAATTTATCTAACCATTTCTTACCAAACCTTTCTGATCCAATGTACTTTCCTGTGATCAATGGACCTTTTAGTTAACTGTATAGGTAAAAATGTACATAGAATAAACCTTCTTTAAATAACCACAGACTCAGGAGAGTTTTCAATGTTTATCTAGTAAATTCATGTGTGCCATAAACCAGAATACAGTTGGAACACTGTTTTCTCCAAGGAGAGGAAGGGAATAAAATGTAGGTAGAATAATTGTTAAAACAAAGTTATTAAGATGACAGAACCTGAATAGGGAGAAAACAGAGAGAGCAGTACAATGACATACTACACAGAATTATAGTTACCTAGAATGGTGTGAAAACCAACCCCTTGGCCAAGGAATTGGAATGGGTCCCCTGGGACAGATCAGGTGACAAAGGTTCAGGACAGGATAGATGACCCCTTTTAGATACAACGCCTGCGTCGCACCCCTCTCTGACACTATCTTCCGCCTCGAATCTTCCGCGATCTTCTTCTATTATGTGCCTCCTCGATTCTTCCGTGATGTTCTTCTAATTAATTGGCTCAAAAGTTCTAAGTCTGGAAAAGGATCTTCTTCAGTATTCTTTTAATTCTCGGACAGCATCTCGGTCTCTCAGCATTCTCAGTCTCGCTGTGTGAATCTGGCTAACTAAATTACCTCAATTATACCATTCTAACGGCATGTACCGACCCTAAATGTTTCAAATTTATGAAACTCCTAACTCTGAAAAGGACAGGAAAAGGGGAGATGATCATCACACCATGCTAAGTTTAATACATTTTTTTAAGCTCATTGTTCTGTGTTCCCGCCCCTTAATTTACTTTGCCATGCTTTATTTTAAAATTTGTATCAATCAAAATTATACAATTTAATAACTTCTTCATTCATCAGTCCGGAAGATGATTCTGTTTCCAGGACAAATAGAGGTCGTTGCTTTGGATGAGTTTCAATTCATTCGTCATGGTCCCTGGTGGGTTACAAGTACGCATGTGCGGAGGACACGTGGGGTATGGACATCGGTCATCCTTTGAGGCCCAAAATACGAACTAACACAGAAGTCATAAAGAGACATATTAAATTCAAAATAAAATGATTTGACTGTATACCACCTATCTCTACTCTAAACCCCCATTTTATATAAATCTTTCGCATTAGCAATCAATCAATCAATCAATCAGTACATTTATATAGCGCGCTACTCACCCGCGACGGTCTCAAGGCGCTGGGGTGGGGGGTGCTGCTACTGCTCGAATAGCCAGGTCTTGAGGTGTTTCCTGAAGGTGAGATGGTCCTGTGTCAGTCGTAGGTGTGCGGGGAGGGAGTTCCATGTTATGGCTGCCAGGTAGGAGAACGATCTTCCTCCGGTGGTGGTTCTGCGTATCTGTGGGACGGTGGCGAGGGCGAGGTTGGCGGAACGGAGCTGGCGGGTGGGGGTGTAGAACGAGAGGCGGCTGTTGAAGTATTCGGGGCC
Source organism: Triturus cristatus (assembly GCF_964204655.1). Taxonomy (NCBI): domain Eukaryota; kingdom Metazoa; phylum Chordata; class Amphibia; order Caudata; family Salamandridae; genus Triturus; species Triturus cristatus. Next base: position 324,382,245 of record NC_140582.1, read on the forward strand.
CATGTCGTGGAGCACTTTGTGTGTGTGGGTGAGGAGCCTGAAAGTGATCCTCTTGCTGATGGGGAGCCAGTGCAGGTTTCTCAGGTGGGCGGATATGTGGCTGTGGCGAGGGATGTCGAGGATGAGTCGTGCGGAGGCGTTCTGTATGCGTTGGAGTCGTTTCTGAAGTTTGGCAGTGGTTCCTGCGTGTAGCACGTTTCTGTAGTCCAGTCGGCTGGTGACGAGGGCCTGGGTGACGGTCTTTCTGGTTTCGGTGGGGATCCACCTGAAGATTTTGCGGAGCATGCGCAGGGTGTTGAAGCACGAGGATGAGACGGCGTTGACTTGCTTGGTCATTGTGAGGGAGGAGTCCAGGATGAATCCCAGGTTGCGTGCGTGGTTCGTGGGTGTCGGTGAGGTGCCCAGCGCTGTGGGCCACCAGGAGTCGTCCCAGGCGGATGGGGATTGTCCGAGGATGAGGACTTCAGTTTTGTCTGAGTTCAGCTTCAGGCGACTGAGCTTCATCCATTCTGCGACGTCTTTCATCCCTTCCTGGAGGTTGGTTTTGGTGGTGGCTGGGTCTTTGGTGAGGGAGAGTATCAGCTGGGTGTCGTCGGCGTAGGAGATGATGTTGATGTTGTGTCTGCGTGCGATGGCGGTGAGGGGGCTCATGCGGATATTGAAGAGGGTTGGGCTGAGCGAGGAGCCTTGGGGTACACCGCAGATGATCTTGGTGGCCTCTGAGCGGAAGGGAGGGAGGCGGACTCTCTGGGTTCTATCGGAGAGGAATGAGGTGATACAGTCCAGGGCCTTTCCTTGGATTCCAGTGTTGAAGAGGCAGGTTATTAGGGTGCGATGGCATACGGTGTCAAAGGCTGCCGAGAGGTCTAGGAGGATGAGAGCGGTTGTTTCTCCGTTGTCCATCAGGGTCCTGATGTCGTCGGTGGCTGCGATGAGGGCGGTCTCGGTGCTGTGGTTGGCTCGAAATCCGGACTGGGACGGTTTGAGCGAGTTGTTTGCCTCAAGGAATGCAGACAGATGTTTATTGACAGTCTTCTCGATGACTTTACCTGGGAAGGGCAGAAGAGAGATGGGGCGGAAGTTCTTGAGGTCTTTGGGGTCCGCTGTGGGTTTCTTCAGAAGGGCGTTGATTTCTGCGTGCTTCCAGCTCTCAGGGAAGGTGGCTGACGTGAAGGAGTTGTTTATGACGTTCCGGAGGTGGGGTGCGATGATGATGTCGGCTTTGTTGAAGATATGATGTGGGCATGGGTCAGAGGGGGAGCCAGAGTGGATGGTGTTCATGACGTAGGTGGTGTCTTCAGTGCTGATGGGGGTCCAGGCGCTGAGGGTGGTGGTGGGCGTCGTTGGTTCGGTGACTGGAGGCGAAGTCTGGGGTCCGAAGCTGTCGTGTATGTCTGCGATCTTGCAGTGGAAGTACGTGGCGAGGGAGTTGCAGAGGTCTTATGACGGTGTGATGTCGTTGTTGTTGGCGCTGGTGTTGGAGACCTCTTTGACGATGCTGAAGAGTTCCTTGCCGTTGTGGGTGTTGCTGTCGAGCCGCTTTTTGAACGATGACCTTTTGGTGGTGCGGATCAGCTGGTGGTGTTCGCGAGTGGCGTTCTTGAGGGCTGTCATGTTTTCTGTAGTCAGTTCGTGGCGCCAGGTTTTTTCGAGGGTACGGCAGGATTTCTTTGATTCTTTGAGGGCGTCTGTGAACCATGAGGTTTTCCTGTTGCCAGTCATGCAAGGGGGTTTCTTCAGTGGGGCGAGGTCATCGGTGCAGTTGGTGATCCACTGTGAGAGGTTGTGGGCTGCGTCGTTGGTGTCAGCGGTGTTTGCTGGTGGGTTCAGGCTCAGCGATGAGAGGAGCTGGTCTGTGGTCTGTAGCATGTTATCAAATTTGCAGGGTTTAGTTTCAGCAAACATAGGTACATCATTACTACGTAGATTTAGTTGACGCATGTGCAGTAAAGATTCCTACGTTAGCAGCCATTTTAAGTCACTCTCGGGTTACTTGTTAGTACAACACATAGGCAAGCTTCCCCTAAGCTTAAGTGTACAAAATGTTGATGGATTATTAGTATCTACAAGTTAAGAGAAGCAAAGGTACTCCCTATAATAATTTTAGGCTCTAGAGGAGGGAGTGAAAATGAAATGTAACAAGAGAAAACCTCTATACTGGCCTATATAATTTTGAAAATTCCTGCTTCATGTCATACAATATCCTCATATAACTTTAACCAAACAATTGATGGTCTTATTTGATTTTGAACTATATTTTATTAATCTTTTTTATAAACATCTTATATTAAACATAATAACAATTACATATAGAAAAGTAAATTTTTTTCTTTTTTCAAACAGTGTAATTGATTTACTCACTATGTTTTTTTTATATTTACATTTTAAGTGCTTTAAATTTCAAAAAGACATCCTAGACATATAAAAACTCATCATTCAACGACGAGCACTGATAACACTCCAGGTCTATGCCACTTGAGGATACACACACAATCACAAACTCAACAAGGACACCACCATCTAATCATCACACTGCACATCACATTCAAGATGAACATGCTGCACTCCGGATGCTGGCAGAAAGCCCTTTTGTGTCACAGAAAACATAACCCGAAGCTCACAAGCATCTATCTGGAAGGCTTCATGGCAAGGGACCAATGCATCCATACCGAATTAGGCACACTTTGTGCAGCATACCACAGCAAACAGTGAAGAGGAAATACATTGACATTAGAGGATGTCTGCTCACTACAAGGGGTCACTAATTATACACAAAGGCTATGAAGTGCCAGGGATGCACGAGCCTCGACATCCAATTGGTATTTGATGCCAAACTATGCTTACTGTGGGCCTACAGAGTTCACTGCTATCACAGATAGCGGTAGGCAAAAATTATGGGCAGAATAGAAAAGTTCATCTGTGAAATGAAATCTGGGTTAGAATTCACTCCAGGGGCTGATTTCAAGAAAGAGTGGATTGCGGATCTGGGGCCAGATGTACGACGCGCAAAATAGAGTTTCGCAAATTGCCAGTTTTTTGTGACTCGCAATTTGCGAAGTGTTATTATGCATGTACAACAGTGTTATTACACTGTTTTGCGATTCCCAATGAGGTTGCACATAGAGAGGCTCATGAATATTAATGACCCTCTCACAATTTGTGACCCCATTGGGAATGGCAGGCCCTCCCAGGTATGGTGGCCTGCTGGGCTCAGCAGACCACCATGTCTGGGACTACATTAAAGAAAACAGTTTTTTTCTTTCAATGCAGCCTGTTTTCCTTGAAGGAAAACGTGATGCATTTAAAAAAGAAAAAAATGAAACGTTTTCGTTTCATTTTTTAAGGGCAGGTAGTGATCCCTGGGACCGCTGCCTGGCCTTAAAAAATATTTTCCCCTGCGTTTGCAAAGGGGAAGGGGTCTCTGGGGACCCCTTCCCTTTTGCGACCCCATTACCACCCTCTTGAAGAGGGGGTGGTAATTTGCGAACAGTTCTACATTGAATTGCGGACGCAATTAGGAAGGTAACGCCCCTTCCTAATTGCCACTCTCAATTCCTAAATAGCGAGTCGCAAATCAATTGCAATTCGCTATTTAGGAATTATACATGCCAGCAGTGATTTTGCATGCGCAAACGGGTTCGCAAACACGTTTGCACATGCAAAATCACGTCGTACATCTGGCCATAAGTTTTTTATTACCAGTAGTGATATGTTAATATTAATGTCATACAACGTCCCCTCACTTCCTCTGCCACTTCTTAAGTGGCTTTTTCATGCTGGAGCAAAGACACGCCATGAGAAGCAGCAGGAAAAGCGACAGGCTACACTCTCCAGGCCCAATGGAGACAAAAGTTAAAGTGCCAATGAATGGACATTAGACTTTGTGAATGATAAGGAAGTTTATGCCCAATATTCTGAACCTTTACTCCCCTAAATTGGCAGCAGTCTTTACTGGAACTAGAGGTTGACACATGCTTCCACCGTGGCTGCATTTAAAAAGATTGGAATTAGCACCCTTAGCAGCCAATGGGAAGCACATTAGAAACCTTTGTTTGCAAAAACAATTTCCTGTCCTCTGTCACAGGGACTGGGCTATGAGATCACAGAGGACTACAACCGCCTGTCGAAGAACGAGAGCTCCAGGCACATTTTTCTACATTTCTATTTCTTCGTGCCTCTTGTTCTCTTTCAGTGTTGGAAGGTGGATGGGAATCCAGTGGAAATTAAAAATTTCCCCTGGATTCCACTTCTGCTTTCTAGCGAACTGAAAAAAAAATTGCACTGGCCAATCCATGTTTGCCAGTTTATCCTTGGTAAGGATACAAAAGCCATGATGCAGGTACTATATCCAACTAGGTGAATCACAAACACAGTCAAATACCATATAGCTCCTCTGTGTGATTCTTCAATGAGTTATCACTTCCTTCTAACCATAGAAAGCGATCTAAAATAGCCATTGCGCAAGACTCTTAACACTCCACAATATCCCATATTACAAAGAGCAAAGTGCTCGCATTAAGACACACAAGATAAAATACCCGAGTAAGCAGGGCAATGGAGTGCTCAAACATTATTTCCTCTGCCTACCTCATTGCATACGTAGGAAATAAATTCACCCACTGATGTGCAGGAATGTGTTGCAGGTTTGTATTTTGTTCCTCAATTAGGCTGGCAGCAGAATACTCCCTATAACAGATGACAACAAACATCTTCTGCCAATGCCAACACAACCCATACTAAGACACAGATTCGCAGAGTAACTACTTCACTGTCAAGAAACGGCCACTCAGAACACAAGGGAAGCATGTGCTTCTGGGAAGCATGCTGAAACACAGACACACACATAGACACACACACACCTCCACGACCCACATGTTAAATACCGCTCAGCCACCTTAAACCTTACACTGGAGTGCAAAGAGTAGTTGCTGGATTTTGCTAGCTACAGCCACTGGTACACCAGGCTACACAACAGTATGTCTAGCTCTTAAAGGAAGCCTCTATATGGTTAGGAGTAAAAGCAGATTTAATAAGAGGACTTCTCTGACCAACTGGTATGGACACTACGTGAAGTGGGGGAAGAATGGATGGTGCTTTCAGGTGATAAGGTCAGAACACCAGAGCCTGACACATCCCTAACAGGCTGCACACTAAAATCATGGAAACCCCCTGGAGGTGGTCACCGTTACGTACACAAGAAGTCAAGATGAGCTCACTAAATACTGACCACCATTTATCTCCTCACCATCTTTAACTAGAGTACACACCCACCAACAACGAGACATGTCCTGAATCATCTCTCTCTCGTATGGCTTGCTCCAGACACTATTATTTCGGTACAGGATCATTCAGGTCCCAAAAGATTGTCCATTTCCACCTCCAACATCATGTCTACCGCCCAGCTGTGTGTAATCACCGCCAAAGACACTTCCTTTTTTCTCATTCTTTTTTTAATTGTATGTATTATTTTGGAGCATTATACCAATTAACAAGTCAATGACTTGAGGTGATGTATTATGGCAAAGATAGGAATAAATAGCGACTATGTAAAGGTTACATAGGTAATATCCACAATGTATATTGTCAAGAAGACAGTCGCTACTCTTACTTCAAATTCTTAACACTGCAATTCAGCACACCAAGACACATTCTGATATTACTGTTCTGTTATTACAGGATCGCAAATTCATGCAAACCCACTGTGGATGGTGTGCAACACATCCCCAACATGTGTAGAGACAAAACTCACAACCCATAGTTAATTGGAAGCTATGACGCTTCCTGTCTCAGTTGTAGATGCTGTCTCAGAGGGGCCTACAGCTCTCTTGGTCACGACGAGGTGGGATTTAAAAGTGTCCAATGAGTCATTACAGAGGACCAGGACCTTAATCCAGACTGATATTGTGTCCCTACTGAAACACATGGCCACCTCCACTTGACTCACTGACAGATCCAACCGAGCAGCTGAGGGGAGTTTTCAGTCCTGTGTGCGGCCATCAAGAGTATTTCCTTCTAAAAAAGCAACCACATCCGAGCACCACCACACTAAATGTGTGAAATCAACATTACTATGGATCACCTGACACATGCCTTGTCTGCGACCCTCCCATAGTATTCATTCCCGCTGGTGTGTAGTAGGAATACTGTATAAAGGTTAATACATCTATGCCTTTCATTCATGGAGACACACTTTATTTGCATGCAGCTAGAAGCCCATTGATGATCTGCCAACACAGTCTCTAGATCCGTTTCCCAGAGTGATCCATCACCTCGCAGTTCTGGTTCTGTTGTACCTAGTGCCTCCTTATAGCTATGTGATATTCAATGTCATGGGCTCGGGCCTCCAATCACCTATGTAAGGACTGGAAAGGAGGAAGCTCTTCCAGAAATGACAGGTTCAACCTCTGTAAAGCTCTGCATAACCTATAGCAGTGGTACTTAAACTTTTGACTTATGTGGACCCCCTATTAATCACCATTGGAATCCATGGACCCCTACTGAATCATTATTAGAATTTGGGGGTTCCACTGAGTCATTAATGGAAGCCGGGGACAGCAGCTTCAGCAATTTCGATGATGTGAACCTCAAAACAATAAACAAAAATACAGAAACATCCATTCATTGAACAAATACACAAATGTGATTGCATTTAATTCACAAATAAATATTTTTTTTACATTTGATGGGAAGATTGCGGCGTTGCTAAATTCAACTCGGGCCACCCACCCTACATACTATATCCTTTTTGATGTTTTTGCACATCTCCCACGAATCAATCTGAGGACACTAACTTAATTTTTAGCCTGCAGTTTAAAAGTCCATCACATTTATAGAATGTTTTAAAATTTTCAATTTTGCTTCCTTTTTCATACACACTTTATTAGCCTGTTAATATGATTTAATTTTCTAAGCAGTCCATAGACCACAGCTTAAGAACTTCTAATCGATAACATAGAAAGTTATCTAGCGGCTTTTTGACTGCATCTCCCAAAAAACTAAACCTGCCTTTAAAAACATCCCTTTGAAAAGAGATCACCCAAACAAGACACCCCCAGACTGGGTAATCTTTTCTTCCATAGGGGGGGAAACCAAGACTTATATGGTGTAGGCACAAGAGGAGAGTAAAGCTACGTGCGGTATTGCTCGACTTCTTGCCAGTTGGTGTCACGCTCCAGATGTATAAATTGCACATGTTGTTTTAGGGATGAATTATAAATGTATTTCTTTAAAAAACACACACAATTACATGTCTTCCATCGGTGTACTTATCACCATATTTCTTTGGTCAGATAATAGTACCTATTTTAGTCTTAGAACTTCATTATTACTTCCATTTTTAATCACATTCTACCCTGCTCAAGCGTAGGTAGTGTTTCAAATATGTCATTTATTATTGTTTCATATTACCCAACAGAAATTACAAAAAAAATCAGTCAAGTTTTTCATAATTAATTTGCCAATTTTTAGTCACTAGGGGGCATATGTATCAACATCTCCATTTGCGATTCTCAAATAGCGATTTTTAAAGAATCGCTATTTGAGAATTGCAAAACGGGATGTATTTAAAAATTCGCAAAACTGTTGCGATTTCTTAAAATTCCTTAATTGCGATTAGCAAATTGCGAAATCGCAATTAAGGAATACCTTCCTATTCATTTCTATGGGCCAGGAGACCCATAGGAATGAATGGGAAGTAATTCTCAAATTTTGATTCGCAATTTGCTAATCGCAATTTGAGAATAATTTCAAAGGTGCAAGGGTGTCATGATGACACCCTGATGCACCCCTGAAATGAGCATGTGTGTGCATATGGCGCACATACATGCCCTAAGGGCAGGGTACGCCTTAATCTCCTGAGTACACCTGCTTTGTCGAACAGAGACACGGGACACTCCGTTAGGCGTGGAAGATAGGGTTTACTAGCTGCAGCTAAGTACAGTTGTCCCAGAAGTACACTCGGTATGTTCTTAGGAGACTGCCACTTTACTTCGTGGTGCACAATCTTTTATAACATACATATTCACAAAGAACACTCCCAATGCATACAGGGTCAACCAATGAGAAGAATGTGAAAACAAGATATTAAGTAACTCAAATAAGCCCCTCTCCCAACAGTGTTTGTCACCCTTTCCCACAAGTTAATCAGTGGTAGTGTTTATAAGTCGACTTGCAGGTGGCAGGACACATTTGTATGGCCTAGAGGACAGTTGTGAAATGAGAGAATACGAGTAAAGAATAGCGAAGGCCAGAGGATAAGATAAAGTCAGGAAAGAATGGTGTGAACCAACAGATAGTTGAAACAGGGATCAGTCAGACCAGACGAGGATTAGTGGAGTCGGCCGGACCCTGACACCAGCTATAAACAGAGGCAGGAGGTTATTTGACACGTTGCAGTAGGATGAGGAAAAACAACTCTTCGTACACCGTGCCGCCTGAGTGAGGGCAACACAAAATGGCAGAAAGACACAAAATGGTGGCTAAATACGAACGAGATCGGAAACTGAATTACCTCAGACCCTCCTTTTGCCATTACTCAGGCAAGACACACAAACTCATTTTAATCTGAGTTGACGTCAATGGCCATGAGGTCATCAAGCTGTTGCTGCAACATCATTTTAATGCTCTCTGTCTTCCGTGGCACAGACCTTGGGACACACATAGTGGCACAAAGACCACAGATGGCGGGGCCACACTGCATACAGAGACAACAGGAAAAAATGATGGCCAAAATCACTCCAAGGAATGTTAATACCTTCCATCCCCATTTGGACAGTAATCCCCAAAACCATTCCAACAAAGACCAATCTCCTTCGTCCTGATGAATCGACTCGGAGATCACATGTAATTTGGAGATGGCTTGGTATACCGTAGGGGCGTCGTCAGGTATATAAATGCAACAGCTAGATCCGATCAATTTACAAACTCCACCACGATCTGCAAGAATAACATCCAAAGCAATCCGGTTCTGTAATGTCATGAGACGATCCGCCTGAAGTTCAGCTGTGAGATTGCTCAAGGCTCCCACAGTGACATCTATGGTAGTCTCAACAACACGAACCAATTGTCTCATGTTTCTACTGTTGGCCATTGGGCCCCAAAAAGGAAGAAATCCTGCCGTGTCTTTAGAATCAATAATCCCTCTGCCATATCTGTTTCTGTGATGTCCCGAAGCAGCAGTATATGTAGGGGGGAGAAGAAAGGAATTGGTGGAGATTTTCCCTGTTTACTCCTATCTGTAAGGCTAGTGGCGTAACGAGTCACGTTCCAAGCATCGTATGCCCGTTTCTCATCAACAGGAATCTTACCATTCTCCACAATTCTAGCCATAGCCACTATTCCTTTGATCAGAGAACTATGACTAACATCTTGTCCACTACCATATGAACCAGCTGGACGTCTAAATCAGTTCTGATATGCATTTGAAAACATTACAAAATAGGCCCAAGCGTAACCTTCATAGGAAGAATGGAAGGGCTAAATATGGCATCCCTTTTTCGGTGGTATGAGGCATAAGTCCACACACCCAACAGTCGGTTGTGTTGACTACCAATTAGTGTTGGTGCAATAACTGGACAAATGAATTGTTAAAATATTCTGTTCTCCTGATTAGTTCATGTTGGGGAAGCGTATATAATTGGTGTGGGGAGATAGTAGAATGAAAAGGCAAAGAAATAGAAGTAGGAACAGATTTGTGCTGCATAACATGAACAATCCAACCTATACAAGCCACTAAGATACTAGAAAACATAAGAACACACAATGTTATGCCACATTGACTGTACACTAATTTACAATATTTCTTTTTCATCTCTTCCTTCTTATTATTCTTTCCCAATTTGACATCCATCCTCTAAAATTGTTGCTCACGGCAATCTTCCTTACTCACTTGGCTGTGATTATTAGCCGTCCTATGACACTGCAAGTCCTGGGGGCCTAGCCACTATACAGGTCACGAACCAAGACGTCTACCGTGACCCTGCAACCTGGACAGATGATACATGTCATAAAAGAGATGAAAATTTCAGGTGTCCTTGACCAGTCTAGGCCTTAAATTATATCGAGTTCTGTTCAGTACAGTTTGGTCCTGAAATAGTGCCTGTGGATTTGTAGTATTCAATCGAAGATGTGGCGGTACTGCTTCTTGTAAAACGTCATCTTCTTTTTCAGACCGAGCTCCATCTAGGTGTGCACTACTGAAAGGTACAAACCGAGGGACCCTTTCGCCCTCAATACACCCTTACGGACCCACTGGTCAAAAGGCAAGGGCACCTTTTTGCAGTGCACGCCATGGATCCAGTTCTTTTTCCCTTCGACCTTCACTGCTGTACGCGTGACTAGAAGAACCTGTCGAGGCTCCCTCCAACGAGGCTCCAAATTCCTTGTCCTCTGAAAAATTTTCACACAGACCCAGTCTCCCCGTTAGATAAAATGACCTGGGTCTGTGGAGGCCTCTGGTAAAGCGTCTCGAACCTGTTGGTGGAGAACACGTAATTTAGTGGTGAGGTCATGCAAATAATCAATCAGCATTGGATACTGTATGTCAGAATACTTTTTAGGGCGAGGGACTCCCCAAACATTAGCCGGGCGCTCAAAAACAACCTTGTATGGGCTGAGACCAAAACGAGAATGTACAGCTGTTCTAGTGGATAGGAGAGCCAAAGGTAAAGCATCGGGCCAGGCAAGTCCCGTGCTAGCCTGTACCTTTGCAAGCTTAAGTTTGAGAGTGCCGTTATAGCACTCTACCAAACCCGCTGATTTGGGATAGTTCGCCGCATGGAATTTTTGGATGATACCAAGACCGGCACACACCTTTTTCATAATTTGGCCCACAAATTCACTTCCATTGTCACTCCAGACAATGCGCGGCAAACCAAACCTAGGGAAGAACTCTTTCAGAAGAACTTTGGCAGTGGACAAAGCAGTGTTGTCTTTCAGGGGGTAGGCCTCTATCCATCTGGAGAAGGCACACACCACCACCAAAACATATTTGAGATTGTTGCATCGTTCCATGTGAATATAATCAATTTGCAACACCTCAAAAGGATATGTTGGGGGAGCAAAATGACCTGCTGGAGTTGGGGTTCCCTTTCCTGGATTATGCATCAAGCAAACAATACAATGCTTCACTAAATTATCTGCACATTTTGGAATCCCTTCGTTCAGCCACACTGGAGCCAGAGGCTTACATATTCCTTTCGCACTGATGTGGGCTGAACCATGTGCCATAGCAACTACAGGCAGTACATAGGCATCTGGTAACAGCCAACGCTGATATTCTGACAATTCTATCCAACATCCCATCGCGTCTAACATTCCTGTACTCTCTTTCCACTTACTCAACTCTTTCTCTGTAGCCTCTCCTTGAATCGATCTCACACTTTCTATTGTATCCTCACACATTCCGTTTTCCTTGACCCAATTTGCAGGGCCTGCAACATACATGCGACTCATAGCATCTCTGGCTGTTTCTTTCGCTACCTCATCCGCAAAAGCATTCCCCCGACCAACATCATCAGTAATCCTCTTATGCGCACTACACTTTATGATTGCTAACTGGGTAGGCAAAGCAAGTGACTCAAGAAGATCAGTTACCAACTGACCATGCTGTATTTTGGTACCGTGGGAGGTAAAGAATCCTCTTTCCTTCCACAAACGTCCAAAGCTATGTGCCACACCAAACGCATACTCGCTGTCGGTATATACATGCACTCTCTTCCCCTTAGATAACACGCATGCTCTGGTCAAAGCAATCAGTTCAGCCGCCTGAGCTGAATTGTGTCTGATGCGTGCTGTCTCCACAATTGTATGCAAGGTGGTAACAGCGTAAGCTGAAGTTGTTTCACCATTAGGGAGTTTAAAACAAGAGCCATCCACCCATAGGATCCCATCCGGGTCCATTAGTGGTGTATCTTTCAAATCAATCCTACCTTTTGTCTCCTCCTCAGTACGGAGAAAACAATCATGTTGTTCCTGAATACCTTTCTCTTCTGGAAGAGGTAACAATGTGGCTGGATTTAAAGTGTTACATCGTTTGATGTGCACGTGACTAGCCAAGAGTGTCAGTTCATACCCAGACAAGCGAGCGCTTGTACGATGCTGCGTTTTTGTCCTATTTAGCAAGGTATCCACTGCATGTGGTACCATGACAATAAGAGCGTTATCAAGCACCACTCCAGCAGATTGACGAATAGAAATTGCTGCTGCTGCTGTAGTTTTAAGACAACTAGGCAATGCCTTGGCTACTGGATCTAATGTAGCCGAAAAGTAGGCACATGGCTGCTGCTTGTCTCCAAATCGTTATGTTAAGACTGACAACGCACAACCCTCTCTTTCATGGACATAGAGCGTGAAGGGCTTACTGTAATCCGGAGTTCCCAACACAGGAGCAGAGTACAGAGCAGCACGTAAATCAGAAAAACTCTTCTGACACTCATCAGTCCAAGGAAGGGGTTGGGGTGTGTCTTTCAAAGTGAGTGCCAACAAAGGTTTAGCCAACAAAGAAAAATTTGGAATCCACTGTCTACAATAAGAGGTAATGCCCAGAAAGGCACGCACTTCTCTTTGTGTGGATGGCACAGACATTTGTGCAATTGCTTGAATACATTCTGGGGTCAGTCGCCTTCCCTCCTTCGACAAGAGATGACCTAGATAGGTAACCTCTTGGCGGGCATATTGTGTAATTTAGAAGGTGAAATCTTATGGTGAAGGTCAGACAAGTGACGCAGTAGTGCAATAGTCACGTTTTTGCAAATATCCTCTGAATCAGCAGCAATTAATAAATCATCCACATACTGAATAAGGGTAGCACCTGGCGGCAAAGGAAAAGCATCAAGCTGGCATTTCAGAGCTTGGCTATAGATGGAGGGACTTTCACAATAGCCTTGGGGTGCGCGCTTGAACCGGAAACTTCGGCCTCCTAAAGAGAAGCCAAAAATATCCCTACTCTCTTCAGCAATGGGGATGCTGAAGAAAGCATTTTTCAGTTCGATAACAGAAAACCAAGCTGCCAAGGCAGGTATCATAGTTAACAGGGCAGTGATATCTGGAACAACAGGAAACTGCGGTACAACAATTTTATTAACCTCCCGGAGATCAATAACAAAGCGATAAACAGGAGGCTGAGAAGGATCAGTGCATTTAAGAACCGGAAGAACAGGACTATTGCATACATTTCCCCTTGTCTCCTCGACCACACCCTTCTGAACCAAATCATAAATAATAGCAAAAAGTGCTCTTTCACCATCATTGGGAATTTTGTATTGAGGGATGCGTGGCAATTTAGCATTGGGCTTGAGGGTAACAACATAGGGTGGGATCTCAAGACAACCAACATCATTTGGACCCGTAGCCCAAAGTGTTGCAGGGAGAGAGAGCAATTCAGGTGGAAATTGATCTTTAGACAAATACATTGGGGAAGTCAGTTTCTGCCCCAAAATGAGATGTACACCAGAAGTAGAACAATATATTGTTGCATGCAGTCTTTTCAATAAATCCAAACCCAACAGATTTTCGCCGCAACCAGTCGTTAGAAGAAGCGGAGCTTCCAAGAGACAAGAGGACAAGAGACCAGGCTATGAACTGGGGCACCAGAAATCCTACGGATACGTTTGTTAAGCCAGTCAAAGGTGCCCCAGGGAGTTTGGAGTGAATAATAGAACTTCTCATCGCACCAGTATCTGAAAGAAATGGCTCTGAAACACCCATTGTAGTGACATTAACATAAGGCCCATTCTGATCTACTGGAATCGATACAACTCCCTTACTTTGTCTATGGCTATCCTAGTTAGCGTGAAGACCGTCATTCTCACCTTCAACATAGTAATCATCATTGTAATACTGTGTAGACTGAGTATTTTGTTGATCAAAGTAGTTCATAGAATGTGGAGGTGGAGGGGAACGCTGTGTCTGGGGCGACATACCTCGACCTCTACCCTTGGGCGCTAACTGGGAACCACCACGACCTCGTTGAGTAGATAGTCCTCCATTACGCTGTAATAAAAGCGGGCAGCTATTCTTAAAAAGACCTTCTTCCCTACAATAGGCGCATTGGTTGGGACCTAACAAAGGCCGCGGAATATAGGGCTCAGGTTTTTGAAACACCCTTTGAAACTGGGGAGGCTGTTGAAACTGGCGCTGAGCAGAGAGAGGAGGATAAGCTTGTTGCAGAAGAACCTTTGTTTTTAATTCTTTAGTCTTTTTCTCTTGCTTGTCTTTTTCCTCTTTGTCCCTGTTTTCGTAATATTGAGCAGTAGCCAATATCTGAGCCGAAGAAGAAACAGTCCATGAACTTTCAGAGTCTTTTAACTTACGTGACAACTCGGGGAGCAAATTGAATACAAATGTATCTACAAATAATCGCTGTCCACCCTCCGTAGTCATATCCTGACCACTGTGATCAATAAACGTCTCCTCAAAACGAGTGAAGAAATCGGAGACACTCTCATCTTTCTTCTGTTTACACGCGGCTAATTTATCCCAATTAACTCGTAAGGCGGGCATCATTGTTTTCATTAAAGTAATAATCCTACCAGGGAGTTCTGTGATCAAAACATCAGGCTTAGCACCACCCACTTGTGCTCTATCCGAGGCAGTTATAGCATCCCATGTACCACCCAATTCTTGAACGTGATCCTCTCTACGAATCCGAGCCCATAACGCTTGTGGGACTACATTTCCCATCAGCATGTCAATATCCGCTAAGTTCATAATACAGGCATCAACAGTCTGAGACAATTCTTTATAGTAACCAGCAGGGTTTTTACGGGGAACCGGTAAATATTGTTTGAGGGCCATAACATCAGATCTCTTCCAGGGCACATGTACCCATATACGCTGGAAGTGAGCGGGAATAGCTGAATTATTACCTGCTTGCGCAACCTCTTCCCTCCATATCGGAGGAACCTCTCTCATTGGGTAATGTTTCAATGTCTGCCGAACAGCAGGATCAGAATCAAGAAAAGATTGTGAATAAAATAACGACCTAAAAGTAACAAGTGTCCTTACAGCGTCCTCAACCTTAGAACCCACAATTAGTCCTTTATCGAAATTAGCCTGAACATCCAACAAACCCTGGGGAAGTAAACCCAAATCCATATCCTCCCATTCTTTAGCGAGAGTGTCACACATAACATTCAATACATATCTCTGCATGGGCACCTCCCACTGATGAAAGGTGGTCATGATATCTTTCACACTATACAGGGGATCCTTCTCGATCCATTTGCGAGCGAGAGAGTCCAATACCAGCCGTTCGTAGGAACCTGGAAGTTGACTACGAGACTATCTTCGAGAAAAAGCCGGAGACATGTTCAGAGTCTCAAAGAAAGGGGACAAGAAACCAGATATTCGTTTGCGCACAGTAGGAGAATTAGACATAAGGCCAGGGGTCAAGGTATTAGGCGATACAGGAGAGGAACTGTCAGTTATAAGGGGACCTGAAGGCAAAGAAAATTGAGGTTCAGGAGATGGAGACAAAGGAATCGGTCGCATGAGAGGTGGGGGTGGCAATACCGGAAGAGGCAATTGTGGAAGAACCGGAACAGGTGGGGGGACAACAGGTAGCTGAACAGGTTGTAACAACGGGAGTGCATTAGCACCTTGTACATAGGGTGGAGGCAATCTCAATAGGTGAGACATCAAAGGGTCTTCCTCCAGATCCTTACTTTTATCAGAAGGGGAATTAGGCAACACCGGATAGCATCTATCTATTGCCATACGATGCTGTCTCTCTGAAATTTCTGTTGCATTATCAATCTCATTATCTTTAAACTGCTGGGCAGCCTGTATAATCGTCATATTTTGTGCTTTCTTATCTCGTTTTGTCTGCTTAATTTCTTTCTGTTTGGCTTCCTTACGCCAGAGGCGAAAAGAGTCAAACATTGCCGGCCGGGCTTGTCTTTTGAACAATATCGCTTCCAAATTGTCTAATATGTCAGGCTCAAAACTACCATTTAGTGGCCACTGTAGAACGCCATCGTTCTTCGTGTATCGGATCCATGCCTTATTAAAGGCGATGGGGCCGACACCATGTTTTGAATAAAGCTCATAGGTGGGAGTTCCAACCGGAGGAATCGGACAAGAGTCCTCCAGCCGGGAATCCCTATTACAACCAAAGCAACAGAACTTCCTAAACTTATTCAGACCAGGCATCGTTATTTCACTGGACTGTTTACAAACATCAAGGGGTTAAATCAAATACTATAGCACAAACGTACTCACCCCTCGGCTTCGGCTTTTGCAATAGCCGAATCAAAGACCCAAATCAAAACAAAAATAGTGGGAGCTACCCACCAATACTTAACTAAGTGTCTTCTTACGCCAACAGAGGCCCGTCTAATGTCTCGCGATACCAAACATCATCAAAGGGACCAAAGCAGGGCGGCAGTCAGGGCAGCAGTCATCAGCAGCCATCAGAAAGGAGAAACCGCGCTGCAAAAGACCTTCGGACCACTTCGACATACAGGGGTCGCTTGACATGGTTCGCGATTCCTCCAGAATTTTCCTGCGGGGCTCCTCACGATCCTCGGGCAAGAACTGCTACCTCTGAAGCCGGCCCACTGAGGAACTTCGATTTCTGATCGCGATCGAATCGACCCGCCATTTTGTGCTCCACCGCCATTTTGTGTTGCCATCACTTAGGCAGCACGGCGAACAAAGTCTATTCTGCTTTTTCTGCAGCCTGGTGTCGAAATACGCTTTCTGCCTCTATTTTCAAAGCTGATGTTAGGACTAGCCGAGTACACTAATCCCTGTCTGGCTTTTCTAATCCCCGTCTCAACTATCTGTTGGTTCACACTATTCTTTCCTGATTTTATCTTATTGTCTGGCCTTCACTGTCTTCTGCTAGCATTCTCTCGTTTCACAACTGCCCTCCAACACACACAAACGTATCTCGCCACCTGCAAGTTAGTTACCAATTCGTTAATGAATTAGCTTGAGGGAGGGGTGACAAACATAGTTGGAGGAGAGGTTTCTTCGAGTCATCTGACACTTTTGTTTTCCAATCTCTCTTATTGGTTCTGTCCTGTTTTCCAACTTTCCTTATTGGCTCTTTCTTGTATGTTTTGGGAGTGTGTTTTGGTTAATGTATATGTTACCTATATAGTATATAAGTCTGTGCGCCACAGAGTGAAGTGGCAGTCTCCTGAGAACCTACCTTGTGTACTTCTGGGATAACTGTACCAGCTGCAGCTAATAAATCTGATCTTCTAAGGCCGACAGAGTGTCCCGTGTCTCTGTGTAGCTGAGCAGGAGAACCCCGGAGACTAGGGCGTACCCTGTGCCGCCAGGCCCAAAAGGTTCCGGTTCTTCAACTGGCGCCCACGTTGGGCGGCTTCAGTGGTACCGGTTCTGCCCGAAGGTCGTGAGGAACCCCGCAAGAAAATTCCGGAGGGTTCGCGAGCCACATTAAGCGACCCCTGTATATCGAAAGTGGTCCGAAGGTCTTTTGCAGCGCGGTTACTCCTTCCTGACGGCTACTGACGACGGCTGCCCTGACTGCCGCCCTGCCTTAGCCCTTCCTTTGATGAAGTATGGTAAAGCGAGACGATAGACGGTCCTCTGTTGGTGTGAGAAGACGTCCTTAGTTAAGTATCTTCGTGGGTCGCGCCCACAATTTGTTCTTTGTTTTTCTTGGTATTTGTAGTCCTTAGATTCGACTATTGCAATAGCCGAAGCCGAGGGTAAGTGCATTTGTGCTGCGTAAACTGAGTTTTACCCCCTTGAAGTTTGTGAACAGTCCGGTGAAATCACGAGATGCCTGGTCTGACAAAGTTTGGAAGAATTTGTTGCTTTGGTTGTAATAGGGATTCCCGACTTGAGGACTCTTGTCCGATTCCTTCGGTTGGAACTCCCACATATGAGCTCTATTCAAAACATGGTATTGGCCCCATTGCCTTCAACGAGACATGGACCCGATACACGAAGAAAGATGGTGTTTTAAAATGGCCAGAAAATGGTAGTTTTGATCCTGATGTGCTAGACAATTTAGAAGCAGTTTTATTCAAAAGAAAAGCCCGGCCGGCAATGTTTGACTCTTTCCGCCTTTGGCGTAAGGAAGCCAAACAGAAAGAAATTAAGCAAGCAAAACGAGATAGAAAAGCATAGGGTATGACAATTATACAGGCTGCCCAACAGTTTAAAGACGACGAAATTGATAATGCAACTGTAATTTCAGAAAGACAGCATCGCATGGCGATAGAAAAATGCTACCCGATGTTGCCTGTTTCTCCTTCTGAAAACAAAAAAAGATACAGGAGAAGATCCCCTAATGTCCCATTTATTAAGGCTGCCTCCGCCCTATGCACAAAGTGCCAATGCACCTCAGCCGTTACAGCCTGTTCAACCGCCAGCGGTACCTCTGCCTGTTCCGGCTCTTCCGCATTTGCCTCCTCCAGTATTACCGCTTCTGCCGGTTTTACCATTAGCCTCAACTTCTTTGCCCTCATCTCCTGATCTTAGATCTCCTTTGCCTTCCGCTCCTTCTGCAATTATCGGTTCTCCTCCTGTCAGTTCTCCTAATACTTTGTCTCCAATTCTTATGTCTAATTCTCCGTCTGTGGGTAAGCGTCTCACAGACACTGTCACTGGTATTTGATCTCCTTTCTTTGGAGCTTTAAATGTGTCTCCGGCTTTTGCTCGAAGACAGTCTCGTAGTCAGTTCCCAGACTTTGAAGAACGAGAAAAGTTGGACTCTCTTGCACGTAGATGGATCAAAAAGGGTCCTCAATACAGTGTGCTTGATATTATACCTACTTTCTCACAATGGAATGCGCCTACGCAAAGATATGTTTTTAATGCAATGTGCGATACTCTCATTAAAGAATGGGAAGATGTGAATTCGGGTTCGATCCCACAAGATCTGCTAGATGTTCAGACCGATTTTGATAAAGGACTTATTGTGGGTTCTAAGGTTGAGAAAGCTGTAAGGACACGTATTTCTTATAGATCCTTATTGTCCCCTCAGGCTTCCCTTGATTTTGATCCGTCGGTTAAACTCACACTGAAAAATTATCCCATGAGAGAGGTTCCTCCAGTATGGAAGGAAGAGGTTGCGGGAGTAGGTGGTAATGCACCTATTCCTGCTCATTTCCAACATATATGGGTACATGTCCCTTGGAAGAGATCTGAAGTTTTGGCCCTTAAACAGACTCTGCCGGATCCTCGTAAAAACCCTGCAGGTTATTATAAAGAATTATCACAGACAGTTGATGCTTGCATTATGAACCTAGCAGATATCGATATGTTGATGGGAAATGTAGTCCCACAGACAATATGGGCTAAGATTCGTAGAGAGGATCACGCCCAGGAACTAGGTGCTACTTGGGATGTTTGACGCTTTGATTTCGGAACTCCCTGGTAGAATCATTACATTAATGAAAATTGGGATAAACTATCAGCATGCAAACAAAAGAAAGATGAAAGTGTCTCTGATTTCTTTACTCGTTTCGAGGAGACATTTATCGACCACAGTGGTCGAGATATGGCTACAGAGGGTGGACAGCGATTATTTGTGGACATATTTGTATTTAATTTGGTTCCCGAGCTGTCACACAAACTGAAAGATTCAGAAAGTTCATGGGCTGTTTCTTCTTCTGCCCAGATATTGGCTACTGCGCAATATTATGAGAACAGAGATAAGGCGGAAAAAGAAAAGCAAGAGAAAAAGACGAAAGAATTAAAAACGAAGGTTCTCTTGCAACAAGCTTATCCTCCACGTTATGCTCAGCCTCAATTTCAACAGCCTCCGCAGTTTCAGAGGTTGTATCAAAAACATGAGCCATACATTCCGTGACCTTTGTTAGGACCTAATCAATGTGCCTATTGTAGAGAGGAAGGTCATTTTAAGAATAGTTGTCCGGTTTTATTGCAAAGCAACAGAGCATTATCTGCTCTACGAGGTCGTGCTGGCCTCCAGTCAGCAAACAGAGGTAGAGGTTGGGGTGTGTTGACTCAAGGACAGCGTGCCCTTCCTTCTCCCAATTCCGTGAACTACTTTGATCAGCAAAATATTAGGTCTACTCAGTATTGCAATGAAGACCATTATATTGAAGGCGAGAATGAAAGTCTTCATGCTAACTAGGACAGCCATGGACAAAGTAAGTGAGTTGTGTCGATCCCAGTAGATCAGAATGGACCTTATGTTAACGTTACTACAATGGGTGTTTCAGAGCCATTTCTTCTAGATACTGGGGCAATGAGAAGTTCTATCATTCATTCTAAACTCCCTGGGGCACCTTTGTCTGGCTTAACAAATGTTTCTGTAGGGTTTTCTGGCGCCACTGTTCGTAATCCAGTTTCTTGCCCTTTGCCTATTTCAGTTGGTCCTTATGATTTGGAAGCTCCACTTTTGTTGACGAATGGTTGCGGTGAAAATCTGTTGGGTCTAGACCTATTGAAAAGAATGCATGCTACAATATATTGTTCTCCTTCTGGTGCACATCTTACTTTAGGACAGAAACTGATCTCTCCAATGTATTTGTCTAAAGATCAGTTTCCACCTGAATTGCTTTCTCTTCCAGCAGCGCTTTGGGCCACGGGTCCGAATGATGTGGGTTGTCTTGAAATTCCACCTTATATTGTCACCCTTAAGCCCAATGTTGAATTACCGCGCATCCCGCAGTATAGAATTTCTATTGAAGGTGAAAAAGCGCTTTTGGAAATCATTCATGATTTGATTCAGAAGGGTGTGGTTGAAGAAACAAGAGGTAACACATGCAATAGTCCTATTCTTCCTGTTCTTAAACGCACTGATCCTTCTCAGCCACCGGTATATCGTTTCGTAATTGATCTGCGGGAGGTAAACAAAATTGTTGTGCCACAATTTCCTGTTGTTCCAGATATCACTGCTTTGTTGACGATGATACCTTCCACAGCGACTTGGTTCTCTGTTATCGATCTAAAGAATGCCTTCTTTAGTATTCCCATTGCAGAAGAGAGTAGGGACATTTTTGGCTTCTCTCTTGGAGGCCGAAGCTTCCGGTTTAAGCGCGCACCTCAGGGCTTTTGTGAAAGTCCCTCCATTTACAGCCAAGCTTTAAAATGTCATCTTGATACTTTTCATCTGCCGTCTGTTGCTGCTCTTATCCAATATATGGATGACTTATTAGTCACTGCTGATTCAGAAGATATTTGCAAAAATGTCACTGTTGCATTGTTACGCCATTTGTTTAATTTGAATCATAAGGTTTCACCTTCCAAATTACAATATGTTTGTCGAGAGGTTACCTACTTGGGTCATCTCCTATCAAAGGAGGGATGACGATTGACACCAGAACGAATTCAGGCGATTGCGCAAATGTCTGTGCCATCCACACAAAGGGAGGTACGTGCCTTTCTGGGTATCACCTCTTATTGTAGGCAGTGGATCCCTAACTTCTCTCTAATAGCCAAACCTTTGTTGGCACTCACTTTAAAAGATACGCCTCAGCCCCTTCCTTGGACTGATGAGTGCCAAAAGAGTTTTACTGACTTACGTACTGCTCTATGTTCTGCCCCTGTATTGGGTACTCCTGATTACAGTAAGCCTTTTACGCTCTATGTTCACGAAAGAAAAGGTTGTGCGTTGTCAGTTTTAACACAGCAATTTGGAGGCAAACAGCGGGCATGTGCCTATTTTTCGGCTACGTTAGATCCTGTAGCTAAAGCATTGCCCAGTTGTCTCAAAGCGACAGCAGCAGCAGCAATTTCTATTCGACAGTCTGCTGGAGTGGTGTTGGATAACACTCTCATTGTCATGGTACTACATGCAGTGGATACCTTGTTAAACAGAACGAAAACGCAGCATCTTACGAGTGCTCGTCTAACTGGATACGAGCTGACGCATTTGTCTAGTCACGTACACATTAAACGATGTAATACCCTAAATACAGCTACTCTGTTGCCCCTTCCAGATGAGAAAAGTGTTGAGGAGCAACATGATTGTTTCTTCCGTACTGAGGAAGAGACAAAAGGAAGAATCGATTTGAAAGACACACCACTTGAGAATCCGGATAGAACTCTATGGGTAGACGGTTCTTGTTTTAAAATGCCTAATGGAGATACAGTTTCAGCCTATGCTGTAACTACTTTACATACAGTTGTGGAAACAGCACGCATTAGACACAATTCAGCACAAGCAGCGGAATTGATAGCATTAACAAGAGCCTGTGTATTGTCAAAAGGAAAGAGAGTGAACGTATACACCGACAGTCAGTATGCCTTTGGTGTAGCGTTTAATTTCGGGCGTCTCTGGAAGGAAAGGGGTTTTCTCACTTCACATGGCACCAAAATACAACATGGTCAGTTAGTGACTGATCTTCTTGAATCACTTGTCTTACCCACCCAAATAGCAATAGTGAAGTGTAGTGCACACAAAAAGATTACAGATGATGTTGGTCGAGGAAATGCATTTGCAGATGGAATAGCGAAAAAGACAGCGAGAGATGTTACAAGTCGAATGTATGTGGCGGGTCCTACAAATTGGGTCAGAGAGAGAGGAATTTATGAGGATACAGTGGAAAGTATAAAAGCAATTCAGAAAGAGGCTTCAGAGAGGGAGTTAAGCAAGTGGAAAGAAAGTGCAGGAATGTTAGATGAGATGGGTTGTTGGGTAGAATTATCTGAACATCAACGATGGCTGTTACCAGATGCCTATGTGCTCCCAGTGGTTACTATGGCACATGGTCCAGCCCACTTAAGTGCAAAAGGTATTTGTAAACCTCTGGCTCCAGTGTGGCAAAACGAACAAATCCCAAAATGCGCAGACAATGTAGTGAAACATTGTATTACTTGTTTAATGTACAATCCGGGAAAGGGAACCCCAACCCCAGCAGGTCACTTTGCCCCTCCAACATATCCATTTGAGGTGTTGCAGATCGATTATATTCATATGGAGCGATGCAACAACCTCAAATACGTTCTGGTGGTAGTATGCGCCTTTTCAAGATGGATAGAAGCATACCCTCCAAAGGATAAAACAGCCTTATCCACAGCTAAAGTTCTACTTAAAGAATTTTTTCCCAGGTTTGGTTTGCCGCGCATTGTCTGGAGTGACAATGGGAGCGAATTTGTTGGCCAAGTCATGCAAAAAGTTTGTGCAGGTCTTGGTATCAAGCAAAAGTTCCATGCGGCAAATCATCCACAGTCAGCGGGTTTAGTAGAATGTTACAACGGAACCTTAAAATTAAAACTAGCAAAGGTTCAAGCAAGTACAGGACTCAATTGGCCCGATGCTTTGCCATTAGCTCTGCTGTCCACCAGAACTGCAGTACACTCTCGTTTGGGACTTAGCCCTTACGAAGTGGTTTTTGGATGCCCAGCTAACGTATGGGGAGTCCCTCACCCTAAGAAATACTCAGACTTGCCATATCCAATGTTGATTGACTACCTGCATGATCTTACGACTAAATTGCGTGTTCTCCATCAACAGGTTCAGAGTGCTCTGCCGGAGGCCTCCACAGACCCAGGTCATTCCATCCGACCAGGTGACTGGGTCTGTACCAAGAACTTCCAAAGGACGAGGAATTTGGAACCCAGATGGAGAGAGCCCCGAATGGTTTTGCTAACCACGAGAACAGCAGTTAAAGTCGAAGGAAAGAAAAATTGGATTCACGGTGTGCATTGTAAGAAAGTGCCTTTGCCTTTACCCTACGATCAATGGGTGCGCAGGGGTATTGGTGACTTTGAAAGTGAAAAGGTTCCACGATTCGTGCCCTTTAGTGATGCACACCTGAGTGGGACATTGTCTGAGAAAGAGGACGACAACATTCTTCAGGAAGCAATACCAACACATCGTCGCTTGGATACGACAAATCCGAGAACATTGTTCCACGACCAGACTGTACAGAACAAGGAACATCACAATCTAAGACGTAGAACAAAGAACTCTTAAATTTCTCTTTTGTGTAGTATTCTGTCCCGGTTGCAGGGTCACGGTAGGAGTCTAAATTGCGACCTGAGTAGTGGCAATAGGCCTGCAGGACTTGCAGTGTCATAGGACGGCAGACAATCGTGATTGAGTGATCGAGGAAGATTGCCGTGAGCATCCATTAGAAAGATGGAGACTACACTAGGAAAAAGAGAGAGAAAGGATAAAATGAAGAAAGAATCCTGTAAAATAATGTACAGTCGTTTCAGTATAACTTTATGTATTATTATATCATTGTGTATTGCTTTGGCGTTTATAGGTTGGATTATTTATGCTCTGCAGCAAAAAGTTGTCTCTCCTTCTTTCTCTTCGTCTTCTTCAACTGTCTCTCCACATCTCTTTCATACTCTTCCTCAACATGAACTCATTAGAAGAACTGAATATTATAACAATTCCTTTGTTCAGTTATTACATCAACATCAGTTAGTGGTCAATTCGACTGACTGTTGGGTGTGTGGACTTATGCCACATACCACAGAGAAAGGAATGCCATATTTAGTTCTCCCGTTTTCTTATGAGGGTTCTGCTTGGGCTTATTTTGTCATCTTCTCCAATGCTTATCAAAGCAAATTCAGACGATCCGTTAGTTCACATGTTAGTGATCCGGATTTTAGTCATAGTTCTTTGATTAAGGGAATGGTAGCTATGGCTAAAATCATGGAAAATAGTAAAATCTCCATTGACGAAAGAAAAGCATACACTAACTGGAACATCACCCAATATATGTCTAGTCTTAGTGATAAAGTTAAGAAAGGAAAGTCTTCACCGATTTGGACTATACCACATCAGGGCAATTTCTGCTTACAGGTAAACGATCGCTCTTCTAACACCATACAAAGAAATAACTGCTCCTACACGTACGTTTTTTCCTCTCAGAACTCACCTCCTCTAGTGCCGTCTCAAGGCACATACTTCATCTGTTATAATAGAGCTTATACATGGTTACCAACGGGTTTCTCCGGTACTTGTTATATAGCTTTTCTTCTTCCCCCTACATACACCGCTTCCGCAAATCATCATCGAAACAGATACGGCAGAGGGATTATTGACTCGAAAGATACAGCAGGACAAGAAGGAGGAGATTTCCTTAAAGGATTCCTTCCTTTTTGGGGTCCAATGGCCAACAGCAGAAATATAAGGCAACTGGTCCGTGTCGTAGAGACCACAATAGACATCACTGTAGGAGCCTTAAGTAACATCACGGCAGAACTACAGGCGGACCGTCTTATGACATTGCAAAATCGAGTTGCCTTAGATTTTGTTCTTGCAGATCGTGGTGGAGTGTGCAAATTGATCGGGTCAAGTTGCTGTATTTTCATACCTAATGACGCTCCAACAGTATACCAAGCTATCTCCAAGTTGCACATAATCTCTGAGTCTATTCACCAGGACGAAGGAGATTGGTCTTTTATGGAGTGGTTTTGGGGACTACTGTCCAAATGGGGTTGGAAAGCATTGACATTTCTTGGAATAATTCTAACCATTATTTTCTCCTGTTGCCTTTGTATGCACTGTGGTCCCGCTATCTGTGACCTTTGTGCTACTATGTGCATCCCAAAACCCAAACCACAAGTAACAGAAAACATAAGGATGATGTTACAGCAACAACTCGATGACCTCATGGCTATCGACATTGACTCAGATTAGCATGAGTCTATCTTGCCTGGGTTCTGGCAAAAGGAGGGTCTGAGGAACTTCGATTTCTGAACGCGATCGAATCGACCCGCCATTTTGTGCTCCACCGCCATTTTGTGTTGCCATCACTCAGGCAGCACGGCGAACAAAGTCTATTCTGCTTTTTCTGCAGCCTGGTGTCGAAATACGCTTTCTGCCTCTATTTGCAAAGCTGATGTTAGGACTAGCCGAGTACACTAATCCCTGTCTGGCTTTTCTAATCCCCGTCTCAACTATCTGTTGGTTCACACTATTCTTTCCTGACTTTATCTTATCGTCTGGCCTTCACTGTCTTCTGCTAGCATTCTCTCGTTTCACAACTGTCCTCCAACACACACAAACGTATCTCGCCACCTGCAAGTTAGTTACGAATCCGTTAATGAATTAGCTTGAGGGAGGGGTGACAAACATAGTTGGAGGAGAGGTTTCTTCGAGTCATCTGACACTTTTGTTTTCCAATCTCTCCTATTGGTTCTGTCCTGTTTTCCAACTTTCCTTATTGGCTCTTTCTTGTATGTTCTGGGAGTGTTTTTTGGTTAATGTATATGTTAACTATATAGTATATAAGTCTGTGCGCCACAGAGTGAAGTGGCAGTCTCCTGAGAACCTACCTTGTGTACTTCTGGGATAACTGTACTAGCTGCAGCTAATAAATCTGATCTTCTAACGCCGACAGAGTGTCCCGTGTCTCTGTGTAGCTGAGCAGGAGAACCCCGGAGACTAGGGCGTACCCTGCGCCGCCAGGCCCAAAAGGTTCTGCTTCTTCACCACGTTTGGGCGCCAATTGAAGAACCAAGACCTTAGGGGCCTGGCGGCGCAGGGTACGCCTTAATCTCCTGAGTTCACCTGCTTTGTCGAACAGAGACACGGGACACTTCGTTAGGCGTAGAAGATAGGGTTTATTAGCTGCAGCTAAGTACAGTTGTCCCAGAAGTACACTCGGTATGTTCTTAGGAGACTGCCACTTTACTTCGTGGAGCACAATCTTTTATAACATACATATTCACAAAGAACACTCCCAATGCATACAGGGTCAACCAATGAAAAGAATGTGAAAACAAGATATTAAGTAACTCAAATAAGCCCCTCTCCCAACAGTGTTTGTCACCCTTCCCCACAAGTTAATCAGTGGTAGTGTTTATAAGTTGACTTGCAGGTGGCAGGACACATTTGTATGGCCTAGAGGACAGTTGTGAAATGGGAGAATACGAGTAAAGAATAGCGAAGGCCAGAGGATAAGATAAAGTCAGGAAAGAATGGTGCGAACCAACAGATAGTTGAAACAGGGATCAGTCAGACCAGACGAGGATTAGTGGAGTCGGCCGGACCCTGACACCAGCTATAAACAGAGGCAGGAGGTTATTTGACACGTTGCAGTAGGATGAGGAAAAACAACTCTTCGTTCACCGTGCCGCCTGAGTGAGGGCAACACAAAATGTCAGAAAGACACAAAATGGTGGCTAAATACGAACGAGATCGGAAACTGAATTACCTCAGACCCCCTTTGGTATCCCTTTAATTATCTGAGCTAAGTTGCTGGTCCAGTACTGGTTTAACGTAAAGAGTGTCCTGCATATAGAGGACACTCTAGTTCAACAAGTAAGTAGATATGTTAACACGTTAACACTCATAAGCTTTTCGTACTCATTAAATGCATATATTTTCTATTACCAAAGCAGCATAGTAAAATTATAGCATATCAGATAAACTCTGTGGGATTGGTCCTAATGGTTCTCTCGTCCTGGAATATCACTGTCACATGAGGAATTGTAAAGAGTTATAGGGCCTGATTCACAGAATTAACTTAAGAGAAAATCCTAAACTTACTACTTTTGGTATTCACAGAATGCACTTGCTACTTTTGGTATTCACAGAATGCACTTACTACTGCACTCGGGCAGGAAATTCCGGCCCGGAGGCGGAGTTTCCGGGCCGGAGGCGGAGCTTCCGACCCGGAGGTGGAGATTTTGGCCATGGCTAAATCTCCGCCACTGGCCGGAATCCCCACCTCCGGGCCGGAAGCTCCGCCTCTGGGCCAGAAGCTCCGCCTCCGGGCCAGAATTTCCGTCCCGAGTGCGGACGTAAAGTTAGTAGTCGTAAATCCATTCTGTGAATACCAAAAGTAGTAAGTGCATTCTGTGAATACCAAAAGTAGTAAGTGCATTCTGTGAATACCAAAAGTAGTAAGTTTAGTCAGTGGAATCAGGATCCAATGCCCCTGATAATTCCTCAGTACTCCCAGCAGGTCCCCCCAGATATTATGGCAGGTTTCACTATCTGAAATCCCTGGGGTGCATGAATGGTCTGTGGTAGCTCAGTGTACGTCATATTTCTCAGTGGGTCTCATGGAATGAAGGTCTTGGTGCACTGGGAAAAACATGCTTCCCAATGAAAGAGCTGGCACCAGCTCTACCACTGAGAACAGCATGCATGTGGGTGATGTAGTGCGGAAGATAATGACAGCCCTGCCTGTCAATTCAATGTTATTGATCCACCACCATTTTCAATGTTGTCTCCTCCATGACATGTCACCATGCGAACCATTGAGGTCTGCCATGGTACTGCACAAATGTGTCCCTAAAGTTGTGGAAGAAAACACCAACTATATATTAGGAATACTTCTGATGAAGATACTAGAAAGGTTCTCCCCAAATCGGTGGTACATTTTCAGGACCCAGATTTGGTCCTTAAGTGACAAAACAACGGGGGCAAATTCATGCTGAGTTCAAGGGTAAAGAGTCATGAGAGAATGGAAGCAACAGCCGGTGTTTTGGGGAAAGGGTGGAAGAGGGGACCAAAGATATGGGGGTCAGGAGGACGATTAATGAGAGAGCGCATCAATGCAGCAGAGTCACGGGGGGGGAATGGCTATTGTACAGTGGCCAGGATCACTCACTTGCACTTTTTCACCTTAAGCAACTCCTGTCATGAATGCACCTGCCACTAATCCAAACTATGGCAGACCTTCTGACCGGATACTAAGGCCATGACATCTCATGCACTTACATTCTTAGCCTGGGAGGTTTCCCGGTCTCCCGACTGGCACTCACTATCTGCAACCTTAACCACAAGGCAGGCCTAGGCTGATTGCGAGGAAGAAAGATTTACTGGGCACCAGAGTGGCACACATACTTCAATCAGGAGATGAGAATCAAGACTTGCTCTTCCCAACAACTTCCATCTACGGTTGCAAGCTGAGGATCGAGGAGGGTGCTTTCTCCATCTTGCCTCCCCTGAGATGCTGTCATCATAGCAGGGGCATAAAAGTTCCCTGAAGTCATCTCTAGAACAACATAGCGTAAGTGGACCTGGGAGATGTTTCTAGTCGCCCATTAAACCTTGCTACTCAGGGACAAGTTAGAGAAGAGTATAAAGTCCCACACAATGATGTTAGAGGTGAATATTAATTAAGCAGATGGTTAGTTTAATACCAAGCACTCTCTCCCCTCCATCCTTGTGGAGCTGCCACATCAGGCCCAGACACCAAAGTTCCTAGACATGTCTCCTTGACCTTGAAGATCTTGGAGCATTGTTCTCTGCTCTACAGTTGGTCCACGGATCCCTTACGAGGCAAGTGTACATGAAGACTTGAAGAGTTCTGGAGTGGTGCAGATACCTGTAAATGGAAAGAGTGCATTGAAGTAGATGTTCTCCACTGCGCTTTACAAATACCATTCAGTTAATGATGTCATAGTATGTCTCAAAACTCCACCTGACATCATCAAACAACATTCTAGAACACTTAGTGGTTAGTGATGCAGAATGAGTGAGAAAATAACATTTTTTTTCTCCACACTGGATTGGCCTCTTTAACTGGCATTGCAAGAGGGGGATCAAGCCGATATTCTCAACCCTACCACCCCTGTGAATCATCATTTTAAGCAAGGGCAAAGCAGTCCTCTGAACTCAGCTACAGGTCATTATAAGTGTGCTCTTTGTTGCCAATAGGCCTTAGCGCTCCAGGAGCCACCAATCAAGATGGGCATATGAAGATGCATGTGAAATATGTCACTATTGTGATATTAGGCAGAAAAAACTGACCATGCTCTGACCATGCTCTGTTCACATTGGGTACACTACCATCCCTTCCAAATACGCACTTATCTTCACTTATAATGTTTACCCCTAAACTGTGGCCCTTTACTAAGATCTTGCATGCTCCATCAGGTGGTTAATAATAATTTATTTCTGATGATCTCCCTCGACATACTGCCACATATACCCACACAGCCCTTTTTTAGTCTGTCTATCTTCAGTTCAATTCCCTCACTTCTTCAGTCAACTTTCTCACCATGCTCCAGCCACTGCATCACTTTCCTCTTACTGCTTCTTTGCATCCCACCTCAGCCTCCTTCTAACCCTCTTTTATTAAAGCCTTATCCCTCCAGTTACCCACTACCTGCTCAGAGCAAATAGGCCGTCCAATCAGTATCCATTTTCTAACTTTCCTCCTCTAAAGGCTTTGCTCTTCCCTCTACTTCCTTCCCCAAGTGCAAAACCACCCAGCTGGTTAGATCAATAAAGCCAGCCCTTGAGCATAAAAAATGACTCCCCTTTATAAAGAGGGAGTCCCTCATCCTCCCTTGCCATGCACTCCACCCACTCTCTCATCCTACCAGTAAGATGTCCAAAACTGACTACTAATTTTGCACTGGTTGACTCCCTAACTCTCTCTGTCTTCCCGGCCACTTCTCTACAGAGACATTACAGACAATTAGCAGCAGCACATCCCAACCGTCTCATCTGCTCATTCCTATGTTGCTTCTGTAGCCCATTCTTCTACACCTTATAAAATTCCACCGAAAATAAACAGTAAATAAATAAAATAAAAATCATGTGTCAGATCAGAAATTATTAGCCCAAGGCCCTTGCAGTACGAAACGTGGCTTCACATGATTTTACCATTGCAGACAAACCTGGCAAAATAAATACCTTTAACCTCAACAGAGAAAAAATTAGTTACAGAAAAATACATATAGCAGTGTTACAAAGAGAAATACATTTAGGCCCAGGTTTACTAAGCACTTGCATTAAGCAAGGTGAAGCAGAATTATGTGAGGGCTTATGTCAAATTAATAAAGTGACACAGTAGGCAGCTTGCATCATTTGTGTCCACTTGCGTGGTAAAATTAGTGTGCTACGTCAGCCTGGGTGACGCAGTGAGTAGTCTATGCAAGGTAAGTGTTCCCACGCAAATTACAACACAACAGCAACGCATTGCTCCATGACACAGCATCATGCAGTATCGTGCTGCAATGTCAATGCGTCAGAATGCTTCGCATGGTCAACACAGGCACAAGCAATGAAACAAACGTATGAATATAAATATATTTCCCAACTAGCACACCAAGGCAAGCTTGTTTTAACCATACTTCAACTGGGTGCTGGTCAACGACAGCCAAAGCAAAGGAGGAAAGAGCGGATACTCAGACAGAGAATCACCCTCATAGATCTCAGGGAGGAGGAGGTGATTCAGTTATACAGATTCAAGAAGGAGAGAATCCTGGAGTCGTTGGAGAAGGTTGCCTCAAGTCTACAACCAGCAACAGGATGGTCCTATGCAATACCACTGCATGTGAAACGGATGGCAGTACTCAACATGTTGGTCTCTGAATCATTTGAGAAGACAGCAGCCATGTTGACTGGTATATCTCCGTGTGCCATTTCCACATTCCTGCCATCTATTCTAAATGCAATCATCAAAATAACTGCACAATACCTGCATTTCACGAAAAACAAGCCAAAAACAATTCAACACCAAATAAGCCTTCTATAAAATTGCGGGTTTTCCTCATGTGTTGGGAGCAATTGATTGCACATGTGTGCAAATGTTGTCACCTGCAGCCACATCACATATATATTCAAATAGGAAGCACAACTATTCAAAACATTTTCAGGCAATTGTTGATCATAAAAGCATATTCACCAGTGTGGTAGCATAGTACCTAGGAAGTGCCTGCGATGTCTACATATTTAGACACCATACCATAACTGAGCGTTTCCAGGATGGAACATATGAAAATAAACTTCTGATTGGTAAGTCTAATGTCATATGTAATAATTTGTATTTGGATGTGAAATACACGTACTAATATCCAATTATAGTGACAAGAAAGTTTTGAATTTAGCCAAAATGGGTTGTACTAAACAAATACAATATCCATTTATGCACCATTCTGTGCATAGTGTATGTCAAGTCTGCAAAATTGTTTACTAGAAAAAAATTGATGCAATGAAATGCACCACCCAAATGTGTTGTTCATGTGCAGCATTCTGACAAAGGCGGTATTTGTAGTAAACATTTGAAATAATGCATGCATCTTACTCACATACCATGGCCTCACAGTTGTGGGTGTGTAATAGTAACCCGCACACTTGTACCAAGAAAAAAGTTTCTTTATGTAAAGTCACAACATAGTACTACTGATTTAAGTAGTGTCTACACACAAAAAATAAAAAAATGTAAGGCACAAATGTCTGTGCATGCCTACAACTTAATTAAACACCAAAATATTTTTGTAAGTGTGGTCTACATTTGTTGCCTCATGTCCTGTATATTGCATGTGTCATATACCAAGAATATCTGAAGACACGTTAGCGTTGCAGTTTGAAGATAGCTAACCTAAGGAATATGCTGCTTGGATGATTTGGCCCTATTGGTAAATCAAGAAAATAAAGTATGCTCATATACTAATCAATGGCCTGTAATACTGAAGGATTGTTTGTAGTGATGTGATTTGCAGCATTTCAAATACTACATAGGTGTCAGTCACTTTTACCAAAATACATATACTAGTGAATGCCGTCTATTTATGGATATACCAGAACACTAAGCAAAAACTGTGTCTGAAATAAGAATAATATGTCGTCAGTCTGTACAGATGGTCAGCATGGTCTAGGAGCATTGTGACATTGAGCTATGGAAGGTCACAATATGTAGATTTTACTGGGAAATCATCATCCAATACAATCATATTTGGCTAAAATCCATTTAGCAATAGTACAGTCATACTACCATAGCAAACACTAAGTACAAGTGAAGCATATTGTGTATATTTCTACTAAACTGTCATTGATGCAGCATGCATAAGTAAGTTGCAAACTACTCTTCATATATGTATTTCTATCTCTCTCCTCACGTGATCAAAAGTATGGCAACCAAGCATGGTTAATGACTATGTTCAGCCAAAAACACACAAAGCTTCCAAGGAAATACTACAATGCATTACGGAAGACCAGAAATGTAGTTGTACGGAAATTTGGGGTTTTAAACACAGATTCAGATGCTTGGACGAGTCTAGGGGAAGAAGAAGGCTCAACACATCACCCATTGTGAGCAAAATAATACTAATGTGTGCAGTGCTCCACAATATATGTGTCAAAACATTGAATGCTACTCTCCATGTCCACAAAAAACTGAGTTGGAAGAAGATGTGGACCATGAGTGCATTGCACAGTTGATAGAAGGGTGGACATATAGGAATTAATTGGTGCAACATTTTCCACAGATTAAATATATTTCTGTTTGCTATTATAAATGTAGTTCAATGCATGTCTCTTAAATAAATCATGCATGATTGAACAAATAGGTTTTCTAACCTGTTTATTTGTTTATAAAACAATGACATGTGTAAATGTTGTAGAACAACTGTTAAAATAATCCATTATCTCTGGAATGCCCAGTCTTTTTTGTAAAATCTATAGTTTCAGCAATTTTCCACTTTACAAATCTGAAGCTTGAGCCAAGCATATATGTATAATGTGTGGATGTGTGATGTGTACTGAGTAGAGTTATCTAAGATTCATCAATGCTGTTCTATATATTCTTGATCAGACTCTCAATTGTCATTTGAGTTGTATTGCACATGTTGTCTCACAATGTAAAGATGGAAATTTGCATACTGCCGCAGGCTCCATGTTCTATGCAGAATGTGTGTAACACAACAAAACCAGAAGAGGTGATGGGATGTGGTGTAATTGCTGTTTTCCAATAGCACTTTTTTAAGCAGCTCCTTTTGTGACAGTCGACGATTGTTAAGCAAAATTAATTAGGTGTTCCTCAAATGAAAAAATTGAATCTATGTAGTCATAGGCGTACAACAGAGGGGTGTATAAATTCAGAAAGAATTGCATTGGTCTTGAGTAACTTTAGTGGTTCTTCTCGAACGCAACATAAATGTTGCAATATGCTAAGCTATGCAAAGCCACTTTTTGTGGCTATGTGTGGTTTACTAACTAAATAAGAAAGTGATGCACTGCACAGTGCTTCCATGGGTTACTGCATGTTGGAAAGGCGTTACATGGTTGGATCATTTGTGTATTCATGCATCCACCCATCTATGTATCCACATTCATAGAGTGACATCCCACAAACTTCAAATGATGTGACATTTTACAAGCAGGGTAGCTGTGGGACAGGATTTGCAAATATGTTTACCAAGAGTAGCAACAAAAGCAGGTTCACCACTCAGTACATCTTTAATGCATCTCATGATGTCTGTACATAATAAAACATCTTCTGCTATATGACCAAATTGTAGTCAACCTATACAATATGTACAGGCAAAGAAAAACATTACCTAACATATGTGACTAATTGTTTCTGTCACATACTTATTGGATCTGCACACATAAGGGAGTGGAAAATTGGTATGGACTCTGCAATGGTGAATTTGTTAATTTTACTGGCACATACACTTTGGAGGAACATGGAATCTACAGTGTGCGATCACCATTTTGATGAGGAGAATCATAACATACATATAAGTTGAATAGTAATTGTAAGTTGCTCATGTCATAAAATACCTAAAAGTAGTCTGTTTTTTGTTTCATGATACATTTCGCTGGGTACATGAGCATATCTAAAAAATTCTCATGGGAAAGTATGTATATTCCAAGGCAATCATAAAAGATATTGGTATCTCACTACATTCCACATGAAGGCCAGTCAAGTAAGCAACAAAGCATTCACTTTGCACAGGCATAATGTGGAAAGAGATCAAGGGGACAAGTTTACTGGTATGTCACACAATGCAGCGCAGCTCTCCAACTTGCTGCATTGTATTGGCCTATAGCTTACAAGATGTTGTAATAAAAATGCAACCAATACTATGTGCTCTTGCACAAAAATCATTCTAAATGTTCTAAGGAATATGTATGAAACCATCAAATAACTCCAATGTTATGTCTAGGCTAAATGATGTCAGTACATTACATGCACAATTTAAAAGTTAATTAGCTCAATTTATTTTGTATTCAATCAGCACATTTAAGATGTAAATATCATACACAGCAACTGGTTGAGCAACCTCCAGACCTAGATGCACAAACAATTTTATATCACGCTACACCACATCCACCCAATGGTGCAGAAGTTGGTGGAGGGTGTGTTCTACCATGATCACTGTGAGCAGATGTTTGTACATTGCCTCACATCTCACCTCACGTGTCTCTCCATGATTGGCTAGGCCTCACAAACTCAGTCACCAGCACCAAGCATTTGAGTAAGGTAGTGCACCATCATCCAAGTCAAAGCTCCTACCTCCCTCACATCAAGCTTTTTAACAGGCTCCTTATACGACATACTGTACAAAACACAAATTAAATATTTATAAAATTATACAGCTTTACCGTTTGGATAAAGCATAACTATTTTAAATTGAATGCTGAAAAAATGGAGATCATGGTCTCCGGGCCTCAGCACATGGTGTGGTCTGAGCTTTGGTGGGCGAAGACCTGTGGTCCTTTAGCATCCCCGGTTGAATCAGCAGAAAACTTGGTGGCTATTTTTAGCAACTTACTTTACTTTGCTTCACAGGTCAGTCGGACTGCCAGCTCGTGTTCATTTTTATCAGGACCTAGAAGAAAATAGGCTACTTAATCCCTCCTGTGCTTCGATTTGCAGTGGTCATCACCTTGATAACATCTTGCTTAGACTACTGCAATGCTTTATATCTGAAGAACAACAAGTCCTCGCTGAATTGGCTTCAGATATTCAGAATGCAGCAGCTCGCCTTGTTTTCAAATGTGCCTAAACATCTTTCGATTAGGGATGGCATTTGCTCGCCACATTGTCTGCCAGTTGGAAAGCGAGTTGAACATAAAGCTCTTTGCATGGTCTTCCTGGCTCGCCACCATCAAGGACCTGCACTTTTCAGAACTTTTTTCCAGTGGTATACCAATAGACTGCTCAGATCATCCTTTTGCAGGAAGGTGATCGTCCCCAGATTCCGCAAAACCAGATGGTGCTAGGTTGCGGCAGCTAAATTGTGGAAAACACTACCTGCACACATCGCAGCCCTGGAGTCCTTCTCCATGTTCCGTAAGCGTCTTAAAAACTGGCTCTTCTCTCGCCCATGAGTGTTGTTTCTTGGTTCCTATCGGTTGTTACCCAGAATGTACTAGCGCTTTGATCAGGTTTAGAGTGCTTTATAAATTCCATTCCATACCCAAAATAACCCCAAATTTCGAAATCATATGTAAACTAACGTTAATTGAAAAATGCACACATCATTATAAAAACATACACATTCACCCAAATATAAACAATTATCAAATACAAGGTCCACAGATCCTTTAGGAACACATTACCACAGGACTCACATAGCTACAGATCATGAGATGCACTGATGTAATAGTTACCCAGATCCTATCTCCACAATACCCAAACACCTTCCACACACATCAAATTTAACTACATTTCAGAAACATCCTTTTGCATCATCTCCAGTGTGTAACTTGTCGATTTGTGTCATACAGCACTGGTATTAATCCAATGCAATGTGACGCAACACGTTTGTGTGGTCTTGCGTAGTCTAAAACGATGATGCAGCACACAAACATGTGTTGCTTGGCCTTGCATGGTAAAAAATGATGCTGTAGAATGCAAACATGTCTGATGTGATCTTGCACTGTAAAAAATGGCCATACCTATGCAAATCGGCTGGAAAAACCCAGGAAATTATACAACAGGCATGCCTGCATAGCAGCATGTTTTGGAAATTAATTTCACTTTTCATTGTACTTGGTGGTTGTTGGTCCTGTTAGAGCTGATAGTGATTTATGATAGTGCTATGGATGGTGCAACTTGTCACATTTGTTTTGTTTGAGCTAAGTATTGTCTGTGAATAATCTGTTTGTGTTTTTGTGTGTGAAAAAGTCTTGTGTATTGTTTAAGAAACGTTTTACTGTCTGTGTGAGGTAAATCTGGGGTATTTTTTGTTTAGGGGTGTTAAGTAGTGTGTGGGGGGTTTATCTAGTGGTGGTTTTATAGTATTATTGGTTTAAGTATGTCTGGCAAGGGGAAAGTAGCCAATTTTGATGATCGTGAGTTAAAGGTGCCTTGATATGGCTGATCAAAGCACTATCTCCCTTGTATGCTTGAACCTGGAGGGGGAGTGCGCCAGGGATATGGTGTTGTTAAAAATACTTCCAATCTTCCAGTAGTTTTCCATGTAGTTTATTATAAGCAGCACAGCAACCAGTAATCCAGTGGTCAGTACAGCAGGCCAGATGCAACTGCCCTTCAGCACAAGACTACATCTTCAATGTTCCACATGGAACCAGAATGTTATTCATAAGATGCTCTGGTGCACATGCTTAACATGGACTAAATAAACAAGCCTTAGCAATGCAAATACAACATATCTCCCTTTTTCAACAAAACAACAAAAGAAATGATGAACATACATCATATACATACATTACATATCATGAAATCTTTTTGGAGAACATCTATCACGAACTGAACTTTTTACCCTTGAAGCTACAGTATCATTGGAATGTACAATGGGAGAACCCACAATCTGTTGGGAGACATTGGAACATTTGGCCACACGTTTAACATTCCAATACCTACCATCTTGGGTCAATACACTGTTGTCAAACACTTTCACTAACTTCATGGGCTTACCAAAACTATCAGAACACTTCGTGTTGAGACCAGGTTTCTTTATTCTGACCCAATCACCACTTTTGAAATTATGAGACTTAGTTTTCCACTTATTATCATACCAAGTTTTGGTTTTTGTTTGTTTCAAACACACCCTCTCTTTCACACCAATGACCATTGGGTCCGAAAACGCCTTATGATTACACTTCTCCTTAAACCACCATGGACAAATCCTAGAAGCAGGATCTCTGCCCTTTAGAAGTCGGAACGGACTGACTTCTGTAGTAGTATGAGGCGTGATACGATATAACCATAACTTTTCTCTCACAAAATTTCTCCAATTTCCACCAGACTTAAGCCCATCAGAAACATATCCCTTTAACACTCTGTTAAAACGCTCCACCAATCCATTCTCATGTGGTTCGTACACCGAGACCGTATAATGTTTAATGTCATGAATTCTTAAGAAACTCTCCATTTCATTTGAAGTAAGTTGCACTCCATTATCAGTTACTAGTGTGGCAGGACACCCTTCTCTAGAAAAAACCTCTTTAAAAAACTCCATAACCAAAGTGGTGGAAGTACCTGATGAAAACTTTACCTCCGGCCACTTGGAATGATAGTCTACCAAGACAAACGCATAATGAGAATCATGCGGTAAACACATGAAGGGACCAGAAATGTCGAAAGCCACTTTCTTCCACGGTTCAGTAGGCCATTCTGAACTTTTTAATGGAGGTACATTGACCTTCAACATTTTTTCACTTCCCATACATACTCCACATTCTCTAATCATGCGATCAACCATGCGATCCAAACCAGGCCACCAAAAATAATTCCTAATCAATCGCTTCATTGCTGACATACCAGGATGAGATTTGTGCGCTAAATCCAAAATAATTTTTTGCATACCAAACGGGGGCACACACTTCCCATCTTTAAACATGATGTCACCTTCTAGCTCTAACACATCAGACACATTAAACATTGGAACAATTTCTTCTTGCAGATTTTTCCTCTCCGGCCATCCTTCCAAAATATAGCCTTTGACCATCTGCCACGTGAGATCTTGCTTTTCACACAACACCCAAGCCTCTTCGGAAATGTCTCCAAAAGAACCTGCCACAACATCTTGAATTGTTGTGATAATCTCAGAATCATCACCCTCACCATTGTCCTTGACTTGACAAGGCAACCTGGACATGAAGTCTGCCACAACATTTTTCTTTCCAGGAACAAATTCTGGACTGAAACAATATTCTTGCAACCTAGACGTAAGTCTAGCAATGCGAGCTGTGGAATTCCACCCACCACCAGGCAAAAGTATGTTCACCAGAGGCTTATGGTCGGTTCTCAACACAAATTTACTTCCCCAAATGTAGTTCCGGTAATGCTCAATAGCCCACACACACGCTAACAATTCTTTCTCAATTACCGCATACTTGCGTTCAGTGTCATTTAAAGTGCGGGAGGCAAAACATACATTCCACTCATCCTTCCCACATCTCTGTGATAACACTCCTCCAATACCATACAAACTTGCATCCACAGTTAAGATACATTCTTTGTTCATGCAAAAAGGTTTGAGAGTGGGAGCTTTAAGTATTTCAGATTTGATAAGTTCAAACGTTTGTTGCTGTTCCAAACCCCAGTCAAACACCGTTTTAAGTCTCAATAATTTCCTTAGCGGTTCCATTTTAGAAGCAAAATTGTCAACAAATTTACTATAATATTCACACATACCGGTGAAAGATAGTAACTGCTCTTTTGTGGTAGGTGGAGGGGCATTAACAATACCATCCACATTGGACTTCTTGGGTACCACCCCCTCACTAGATAAAGTGTGGCCCAAGTACTCTACCGATGACTTGAACATTTTACATTTATTTGCCTTGAGGGTTAAACCGCTACTCTTTAATCTTTCACAAACCTCACTTAAGTGTTTGAAATGTTCATCCTCATTTTTAGAAAATACCAAAATGTCATCCTGGAAACATTTTACAAATTTATCCAAGTCCCTAAAAATATTAAACATTACTTTCTGGAAAACAGATGCCGCGGAAGCCAACCCAAACGGCATTCTGGTGAACTGATACAAGCCTTGAGGAGTAATAAAAGCCGTGAGTGATTTGGAGTCTTCCGTGAGAGAAATTTGATGGTAAGCAGACCTGAGGTCCAATGTTGAAAACACTTTTGCACCCTCCAACATAGAAACTACTTCATTTATGTTGGGAAGAGGATGACAGTCTATGATAATTCCAGCATTTAATGCTCTAAGGTCAACACACATTCTCAATTTTTTATCTGGTTTTCTTACCAAAACAATGGGAGAAACCCATTCTGCTGAGTCTATAGGTTCAATGATACCTTCTAAAACTAAGTCATTTAACATACTTTTCAACTCCTCTCTAATATTAATAGGCACCCCTCTTAATTTTTGTCTCACAGGAGTAAAAATTTTTTTCATTTTAATGTTGTGAGAAAAGTCCTTTAACCTACCTAAGGTATCTGAAAAAACATCGGAGAATTTTTTTTTAAAAAGAGTTTCCTTTTCTTGCTCAACAACTGTAGACACTTTATTCATTTGTATATCCTCGCCAAGTAACACCGGTTCAACTGAACGAGGATTTAACATGATAACTAGCTTCCATTGGTCTCTCCATCCTAAAACATTGATACCTTTTACAGCGATGTATAATTTAATGTCTGCTTTCCTAGTCTTAAAGGAGAGATTCACATTGAAATACACCAACATATCTATCCTTGACCCATCATAACTTTGTGCAATTATATCAGATGGTAGCATTTCAGATGTCGGTAACTCATTGTTAAATTTTTCTTGAAAATATTCATTCGAGATGATGGTCCAGGGGGATCCAGAATCAGCCATTAGGTCCAAACAAACACCAGATATTTCAACTACACACATAGGAGATATCTTACAGTTGTTGGCCTCATCCTCACTTATGCTTGAAATATCTTCATATATTGATACAATAAAACCCTTGTTAGGTTCCATGCATCCGCAAGAATTACATTTATGCAGGGTGTCATTCACTTCCAACACCGCAGATACTTTACCTTGTCCAGGAACACTATTTTTCCTTAAATCTCTACATGCTGACGCAAAATGTCCTATTCTCCCACAACTTTTACATTCCTTATTAATTGCTGGACAACCTCCATAAGATGCTACGTGTAACTTGCTACCACACCTATAGCAGGCTCCTGTTCTCTCATATCTCTGAAATCTCTTTTGGTTACTATAGCTGAAAATGCGCTGAGTATTTGATCCTTGAGGATTATGTTCACTTGTCCTTGTCCTAGCATTTGGATACCCACTTTGTTGCGCCTCTGAGCGCCTGACAACACAAACCTCGTCATTTACTTCTGTCGTATTGATGGTCGTATTCTTTATTGTGAGCATCCATTTCTCCGATTGTTCTAAGGCTTTTGTTGTGGCAATAGCTTCTGCTAGCTTAGGATCACCGATCTCCTATAACCGTTCTTGAGTTTTCTTGTTTTTGACGTGCACAATGATCTGATCTCTGATCATCTCGTCACATATTGCGCCGAAATTACAATGAATACTTAACGCTCTCAACGCAGTTAAAAAGTCGTCAAATGATTCACTTTCTTGCTGTCTTCTGGTGTAAAATTTGTACCTGTTTAATGCAATATTTGTGATTGGTTTAAACCTTAGTTCCATACGTAGCATCGCTTCTTTGTACACATTAACTCCTTCGCCCTCTCGATCCAATGGTGGAAGTTGTGGTAATGCTCTGAAGACCATCTGACCTTCTGAACCTAGACAATGCAAGAAAATACTCTTTTTTCTCTCTGCACCCATGCGTTCACCATCTATCGCTTTCATATAGTTTAGGAATTCTTCCTTCCATCGTGTCCATGGTA
Source organism: Triturus cristatus (assembly GCF_964204655.1). NCBI lineage: Eukaryota > Metazoa > Chordata > Amphibia > Caudata > Salamandridae > Triturus > Triturus cristatus. Next base: position 324,423,626 of record NC_140582.1, read on the forward strand.
TAGGTGGATCACCTTTGTTTTGAAGAAATTTATCAGGTGGATCAAACTGCATTGTCTTTTTCTTTTGTATTAATAACGCACACAGATTGCTTAAGGTAACAACCGTAAATATTCTGAATTAAAAGTGACCCTGAGTATGCTGATCAATATTTTTGTGAACAGCTGTTTAACATTTGCACACAAAAAAAAACTTGTATATCCTGAAACAATACCTCATATATACAGCAATAAGGTACCTTTTAAAATATATGTATGTATATATATATATATATCACTGGTACAAGCTTAACCTTATTGAATTGTGGTGTGCATAAGTAGTATTTTCTTAGTCTGATGTGTTTAACTACTGAATGCCTAAAGTTCCTATTTTAAAATTGACTCTTCATTTTCATGGTGAATCAGCTTTGCCAACTTGACCAAAACAATCTTACTTGTAATTAGAAAATTTCCTTTTCATGAAGAAACTGCTCCGTTGAAACTTAAGCTCGTTTCCCTGTTCTCGACCAGTCTCCGTCTAATGTTACCATGGAAACTGACAACCAGGAAATACTATCGAGCGTTACGCGCGCAGCGCGTTACGGCCTTGCGTAGCTGATCGGCTACATGGACATCACAGATTCTACTCGTGAATTCAGCAGGCAACCTCCAGACGTACGAATCCTCCTGCGATGACAATGGCCACACGCGCGAACACACGTCATCCAGGTATTCAAATTTGAAGCTAAACTCAGTCTGTCACTGTTTCTTAAAAAAAATCTTAAAATAGATGAAATTCCGTTTTCCTTGCTGTGCCTGTCCTAAAAACTTCAGCCTTTCACGATACTGACGTCCATCCGCAGCGCTAATTTAATAAGTACAGCTGCTGCCTCCCATTTGCATGCCAGTCGCACGACGTTCACCAAGCGCTGAACCTTACTTTTTTTCATAAAGCCGGACCAACTGTTAATTCATTTGTGAACTCACGGTCCTTCACCAGACTCTCACTTCTTGTAATAGGCAGATAACAGGAACACAAAAGATGAGTCTGTTTTAGTTTTAAATCGGTAGAACACACCACACCTGTGCTGCAGAGTTATTAGTTGGTAAGGTGTTCTACATCCCATCCAGATCGTCGCCAAATGTTAAAAATACTTCCAATCTTCCAGTAGTTTTCTATGTAGTTTATTGTAAGCAGCACAGCAACCAGTAATACAGTGGTCAGTACAGCAGGCCAGATGCAACTGCCCTTCAGCACAAGACTACATCTTCAATGTTCCACATGGAACCAGAATGTTATTCATAAGATGCTCTGGTGCACATGCTTAACATGGACTAAATAAACAAGCCTTAGCAATGCAAATACAACAGGTGTCACTGTGGAATGCATGATGTTACAACGCATACATTTACAACGCATGACTTTACAATGCAGTTTTTACATCGCAGGATCCTTTACAACGCATTCCATAACATTGCATGCCACTACATCGCATTTTTAGAAACTACCTTTACAATGCATTCCATTACAACGCATAATACCTTTACAAAGCATACCATTACAACGCATACTATTACATTGCATTTAAGGTAAGTATTGGATAGTATAGGGGTAAAAATTACTATTCTACCTCCAGGGGGTGCAACAGTAGGGTAAGTGTTGGATAGTGTAGGGGTAAAAATGACTATTCTCACTCCAGGGGGTGCAACAGTAGGGTAAGTGTTGGATAGTGTAGGGGTACTATGCATTGTAATGGTATGTGTTGTACTGACATGCGATGTAATGACTGCGTTGTAGTGACATGCGTTTTAATGACATGCGTTGTAGTGACATGCGATGTAATGACTGCATTGTAATTGTAGTGCGATGTAATGACTGCATTGTAAAGGTTGTTTGCCGTCACTGAGTGACCAGTGAAAGCACATACACAAACACTTGCTCCCCATGACATTGCTGGAGATGTGCTGATGTTGTATCAAGGGACGCTGACCTACTGGACCATCTGGTGCTTGGCCTGTTGGTATGTATGTGCTTTCTTACAATTTAAACTTGATAATTCTGTGAAATTGTTTAGTTGTAGAAAAACTGTTAAGTGTATAGACACTCCCCATGAAAGTAAAATTAAGTTCCTGCAGTGATTTTAATAAGCAATCCAAACTTGTTATGAACCATTGAGTGGGAATGCCAGAATAAACTTCATTCTACCACGAAAATGAAACAAAATATTAAATATTATGCTAATTCCCACTGAATTCTCCCTGTGTGGATTATGGCAAGATGTATGTCTACCATCATGCATGACAATTTAAGTTCTGTCTTACCCAGCTACAAAATCTGCTTCACATTATGTGGAAAGGGCATGCTATAAATTGTGTGATGACAGTTTGATAGACAATAAATATATTACTGCTCACTACTCCTTTGACTTCATCCTGCTGTGGTTCATGACACAACATAAAATCAAATCCATCACTTTCAGTCCTTATGCAAATGAGATACTAAAGGCATGATATGATATGTACCATAGAGAGCTAATATAGTTGTGAAATATGTGATACATATTGACGTTATGTATTTTATAGTAAAATATTTCTACGATCTAAACAACTCTGGTGAATGTCAGTGGCAGCTGGCAGAGAATGGGGGTGGGGGGACAAAATATTTTTTTTTAAAACACTTACCTCCTCACGGCCGCCTCCGTTTGCTGATGAGTCCTAGAAGCACACAGTCTCCCCTAAACCAATCACAATGCTGCACTGCAGCGGTGTGATTGGTCTGAGTGCTGTGGTTCGGCGCTCAGACGGGGACATGGAGCCTGTGCATGTTCCCCATGGGGAACATGCACAGTGTGCATGACTGTTTGGCCGGGCCAAGACAGCTGGCCAAATCTCCATGCGCACTTAGAGTGTGCATGAACCACTCCACCCTCTGTTCTGTCCTCTGTTCTGTCCCCTGCCAGGTACCCTGTCTCCTGACCATCCTTGAGGTTGCCCCCCACCTCTGTGTGTTGTCCATCTGTGATCCCCTAAAAAAGGACCTGAAGTTAAATCTGTATATGACCCGGCTTGATGATTAGTCCCCTGATTACTTGGGCTTGCGGGTGTTTGTAATCGACTCCCTGAGTGATCACTATTTTCGTAGTCAGACGAGAATCCTGCAACATTGTTCACGCATTCGTTGTAAGGTATTGGGTGCACCTTTAGTTGAACACTTTGATAGTAAAGGTCACACGATTAACAGCCTAGAATGGTGGTTACTTGAGAAAATAATGCCCAATCCAAGAGGAGGTTCACTATCAGTTATCATGAACCTACGGGAATGCAAATTGATTCATTTACTTGACTCTGTAGAGTGCGGGCTGAATGAACAGGAGGAAATATCTACGCAGATTTCTCTACTTAGCATGACCTAGTCCGAATGGGTAACGGAGCTGTTTATCCATTAAATGTACATGACCATTAGTTGACCAATACGCTAAGTATAACATCTTTATTATTGTTTAATAACAAATATGACTATTGTCTTCATGTGAGATACAGTAAGCATGGATAATAGACTTATAAAACAGGGAGCAGTTTTATTTATTAATGATATACATGACAGAATTATGTTCAACAGGGATCTGTTTATCTCTATGTATATCAAATGTAAGTGGAATGTTTGTAAATACAAATATTGTTTTAACATTACTTCACGATATGAGATAGTCCAATTATCACAAGATGTAAACAATGTCTACACGTACATTATTAGACAATTTTCAAATGCATTGAACAATAAGTATCTGTAATGGCAAATATTCAAATGTAACTGTATAGTAGAACAACCTTTAAGACTGTGATCCTTGTCAGCATTGCTCTACATGTAATATGTTTTTAGACCTATGTTTTTTTTTATTCACGATTCTTTGTTAGAAATCGTTGGAGCCAATGCTATGGAATGGCCCCTTTTCTGTAGAAATAGATATGCTTTGTTAGTTGCTTTCTCATAAATTTTCAAACGTGTATGTTCAAACATATATTTTGGGATTATTTAGAAGTCTTTGTTATAAAACGTTGGAGCCAATACAATGTAATGGCCCATCTTCAGTATAAATAGATATGCTTGGTTAGTTGTTTTCCCGAAACATAAAATTGTCGAGCTCGTTTGTTCAAACACAATTTTTTCGAAACTTCACTTATCCAAGTGAGTTTACTTCGCTCCCTTGCTTTTAATTAAGCACGCTCTTTGTAGGCGATCCCCACTGGATGACAGTCTTGCGCCGTACGTAGCTCCCTTACACGAGGACGCTACGAACACGCTCTAATTGCCGATCGTAGAAACTATTTAAGGAGAGGTATCATCAGAGCTGGGTGAATCCCCGATTTCGGACGGCACATTTAGAGGTCGGAGGTAAGATGCTTTACTATCCATTGCAACTATGGATGATAAATTGACATTATATGTTACGTAGTTCTTAGAACTAATAGAGGCATCTTTTATTTCTTTTTTCTTGATGCCTTCAAAGGTAAGTAAATAGCCTTTTTCCTCATACGTAACAGTTTTCAGGAGGCAGATGGCCCTGTGAGATTCAATGCGGATTTACAAGTGGTTCGTTCCTTGAACCCCGAGCGCCAGACGCCGGAGGTTAGTGTGCGTTCATTAGCATAAATTAATTTGTTTTATAACAGCAGACAAACAAGTCTCTATGCTTGTTATAAAAGGAAGACATGCATATAATTATAAACATTATTCTGATATAGATACAGAGGTACAGCTGTGCCTTGGACCAATTACTACTACAGATTGTGAGGACTAACCCCAGATAAAGGTACAGTCCCTACAAGGGCGCACTAAAATTGAGTATGTCCTTTAAATATAGGCGGTGACAGCCATTTATAATTTCTTGATAGGTTATCAGTTGTGTACAAGCTGTCGTGCTGTCAAAAAGAATTCAGGGTGGAACTTCTTAGAAGGTGTGTAGAGACACAATGCCTCTCCACTTCAGACCTTTTATCCAAACCTTTTCAAAACATTAAAGTATCCTCATTTTCCCTAAACAGGCCATACACAGATTCTTTTAGTCCTGAGGAAGACCCTGTTTCAGACGAGTATAATTTCGCATTCATTCAGGGGTCGAAACGTCGGCGATCAATATCAAGTGTAAATGATCACCTAGATCAAGACAGATTAACAAGATTTATTTCACTCTGGGATGATATTTTCTCAAAATATTTCACACTTTGTCTAAATGTGTTTTCTTTGAATTTATGTTGATGTCTCTTATATATGGTGTTAGATTAGTAGAGTCATTGTTTTGTGCTCACTTCATGTCATTTATTTTTGTAAATTTATAGTGTTTATCAGTGTATGCATTTACTTATTCCTTTTTTGAATACATGATTCACATGAATTTATTATAAAATCATATTTGAGAAACAAAAGGTTTTTTGATTCTGGTTTGGTTTCGATGTAATTAAGATACATATATTTGTATTAGTTTTGAGTCCTATCAGATTAGAGGGATATAAAAATGAATACAGATTATATGCTTTTTTGAAGCTAATAAGTGGCAGAACCACAGTTTCATACGTACGGCCAGCTGGTGTCCGATTTGCTCATTTACTTCATAAAGCATTTCTTTCTGTGAAAGCGCTTTTTTTTTACAGTTTTGTCAGTAAAAGTGTTTATAATTGCGGCTTTTGCAACTGCCACCTGACTTTGTATCTTTATTAATTTGTCTACCCCGTGATTCACTATTGTCACCCTTATCAAATCTTCACTGGCCAGCCTTAAATTTTCCTGAAGTACCATCATAGATTCCCTAGCACGTTTATTGGCATTTAACAAATATTGCAACGTCTCTCCTCGAACCCGTGCTTTTGAGGCATCCCACACTACTTCAATTGAAGTGCTCCCGATATTGTCTTTTAGAAAGCCTGGTATCCACTCTCTCATGTGAGCACAATATTTATCGTCTAAAAGCAAGGATTTCTCAAAAGTCCAGGGTCTAGGTGTCATGTTTCCTAATCCTATTTCTATGGTACAGATTAGAGGGTTATGATCCGATAGGGCTCGAGGCAATTTCTCCATTTGGCAATTAGATTTAAGGGAATTAGACAGCAGTATATAGTCTATTCTTACATGGGTAGGATGTGGGTTGGAAAAAGAGTATACTCTGGATCTTTAGGTTTTAAGGTCTACCAGCCATCCACTAAACCATGTGTGTAACACATATTTCTCAATGCCTTAAACACTTTAGGTTTGCGACCAACATATTGCCAGCCATCCTTCATGGACCAATCATGGGAAAGGTTGATGTTGAAATCCCCGCAGATCATTAAAGGTAGTGGCCAGTGCGTGAGTTCGTTTGATATCTCATCAAAAACAGACGGATCATCACTATTGCTCCATATATAGCACAGAATGTTATCTTTTGCCCGTGTCCATATTGGCATTCTGTGATCACCCAGCATACAAACATGTTTGTTTTAGAATGACTGAAAACATACCCACTGCCCTTGACTAAAATAGCAACCCTAGCTCCCTGTGTTGTTGCACAAATCAGCCTATACCCCAGTGTTTTTAGAATATGTGTTTCTGAACCCGCCATGTGTGTTTCTTGTAAGCAGATAATATTAGTGCCTAACGCCTGTAATACTGTGGCTACTGTTTGTCTTTTTTTAATGTTGTTTAAACCACATATATTCATAGATAGAACTCTTAGTACTCCCATCTCGTTAAATTGTATCTTCCGGATGTTTGCTCGAAAATTTGCTTGGCCCCTTATTACATTGTTTCCTGATATTAGCATTATACCAGTTTAGCATGTTGAGTTTCCTTTTACATATTTTTTACAACCTGTCTGACCCTCTGCCCCCTCCCTCTCCCACCCCCACACCCTCCACCACCTTTGGAAGTTACCTGGCCATAGCCAGGCCAGGGATTTTACACCCAACATGCAGAGCCCCGCGTGCCCGCAGAGATTCCCCCTCCCTGACATATGCCCTCCTATAGAAAATACACCAAGACTTTGAATAACAAAAAAAAACGATCGAAGATAACCTTAAGATTATTTTAAAAAATCAGTTTCCTGACACAATCTGACTACCTAGCTCCCAAGTTGCAAAGAAGTTACCAATAAAGTTACAAAGATGTTACCAATTCTGTATAGATTGCGTACACTACTTGTGTCCAGAGACTTCCTCTAAATACTTTTTGGCCTGAATTTCTGAAATGAAGCTATGTGTGGCCCCCTTGTATACAATTTTTAGTCTAGCCAGGTTTTGAAGGTACACCTCCGCTCCTAGTTTCTTGAAAGGGTCAAAGAGCTGTCTGAGCCTCCACCTGCATTCAACCGTAGCGTGCGCAAAATCAGGTCTGGTGAAAAAGGTTATTCCGTCATAGGTCCGGTTATTTGTAGGTCTGGCCAAGTCATAGAGAGATTGACGGCGTAGGAAATTACGCAAAAACAGAAGCATGGCACGAGGATGTTGTGGTGGCTGGGTGCGTTTAGCGAGAGACAAAGGGAATCTATGAGCTCGCTGAATTTCTTTATCCAGGTCCCAGGAATGTAGCTCTGGAAAAGCCCCTTTGAGAAGCGAAATCATAAACTTCCTGGGATCATCTTTCTCGACACCTTCCGGGATCCCTAAGAAACGGAGATTGTTGCACCTCTGTCGGTTTTCCTGCTCCTCCATCTTCCACATAAGATCTTTCACCACCCCCGCATGCTCATCATTCTGCGTTTGAAGCGTGGCGACATCTTTTTCCAGTTGTTCCGTCCTTTCCTCCACCAAAGCCATTGGATCTGCGATTTCGGCGCAGGTTTTGCAAACCTTCCTCACTGGCCCTTGCAGTTTTTTTGCAGCCAGGCGTGATCTACGACTATCTACCTTGACCTCCTCCTAGAAGCTCTTGATAGAATGCAGAATCTGCCCGACTGGTTCGCTCTTTAGATCTCCATGGTTTTCCCCTTTGTCACTACCAATGATTGTTTGATTTCCACCAGAGGCTGTCATGGAGTTAGAAAAAATTGTAAGCGGGGCATCATTGTAGTCCCACTTTAAGTCTGTGCCATCCTCTTTGTCGGATATGTAGCAATTTGTTTTATAGCGACCCCTGCTCTTCTTCTTTTGTAGTTTTTTTTCACTTTGTTTCTTTTTTTGAGGGTCTGTATTAGAGCTGCTACACCACTTATTTCCTTGCTCCCCGCTTGACAAAGAGATGCTTATGTCTGATAGCTCTGATACGTCTGTTAGAGAATAGAACTTATCTTGATTATCAGGCGTTTTCAGTATGTGAACTGGCAGCACATTATTGGCGCTTGTGATGTTAGCGAAGGGCTTGCGATTTTTTTTGTGGCATTTGTGCTGCTGCTTAGAGCGCGGATGTTGTGATTAAAACTAGCAGTGTTATCCACTGGCATGCCTCCTATCAGCTAAACCGGAGGTGCTATGACATTTACTTGATCTGCAGTGGAGGGGGTGTCTGAGGGCAGTGATTCACACAGTTCAATCTGACCCGCCATCTCGTTTACGGGACCATGAGCTTCTACTGAAAGTTCATTTTCCACTCCCCTCGCCGCTCCGAAGCTGCTGGTGATCAAAGGCTGAGCATAGCCGGTTTCCTTAAGTAATCGAGCAGGTCCTTTTTTGGCGGTTACAGTGATCGCAGTGGCAGTGATAGTGGCATTTTCCCCAGAGCTTACAGAGGTTACAAGCACATTCTTCACTTTCACAGCTCTCGCTACTCTGTCTGTCATTTTTACTTGTTCGTTGCAGTTGTAGACACAAAGTATCACTGAGGTTATGCCGGTCTGCTCGAGATCCCCGTAGCACTGTACGATCCGATTGATTTCCTTTTCAGCAAGGAATGCGTGACGGCTCCTAGCTGCACTCCTGTGGTTCTTCCGTGTTGGTAGAAGCTTACGCAGGTCAACATGTATCTGGGAAGCCCGAGCCCCAACTGACGCTCTCACGACAGGGGAGATGGGAGAGCTCGAGCCTTTGCATACAGATCAGAGTTACTTGATAACCCCAGGTAGAATTTCCTCGCTGCATTCCTTTCAGTTTGGTGTATTTCTAGTAGTTTTTTTAAAAAAAATCATACTTGATTCCAAAGGGTTTTCAAAGCGAATTAAGCAATCATCAGGGGGATGCTTAGCGGAGCATTGCAGCGAAGAGATCAGTCGGACGCCATCTTGCCTCCGATCCTTATTCAGTTATGATGCTCATGGACAATAGGAAAATATATACCATATGTACAAATGTTTTGCTCTCCTATGCATTATACTTGTAGAGGTCACTTATCAAGCATTGACATTCGACTGAATATGTCACCTTCACCCCAGATTAGATTGCATAGAAAAAATAGTGTTGCCAACTTCTTTTCCAGTGATTTTGATGGATTATGTATAATGATTCATCCTTCTGCATTCATAGCAACCATGAGAGAAAAACCTATTGTGTCCCTTGGTCAGGTCTAGTAATCTTTGTTTTCGGCTTCCATTACAAATCATTATTGTGTTATTGGTGATGGGACAACACTTATCAAATTGCTACTAAATTGGCATATTAACTCTTTATATCCAATATGGGACCTTAGTTTGTAGGCCAGCTAGTAGCTCATATCATGTTTGGGGTGATGTGTGTCACAATCACTGTGGAACTGTGACACAAATTATTTCTGGAGTATATCTTCTTCTCCCTCACACATCAAAATATATTTTATATTTTGAGATTAAAGGGTGGAAAATACATAAAGGGTGAGACATGTCAAATGGAGCTGCAAGGAGGGGTGTGTGTAGATTACACATCTCTTTCCAATCATATAACTCTATGATGATGCTCATGATTGCACAAAGTGGTTCAAAAGGCAAAACCAAAAGGATTATTATCATAAATAGTGATGATAACGTATGTACATTGTCTGTATGATCCTTACTTATATTGCATGTGATGACATGATGCTCATAACTAACATGTCTACTATGCCTTTTGTATGGCTGCATCATCAGTATCATGCTGGTGTACAGAATATCAATTTTTCAAAGGTTTGAGGAGCAAAGCCAATCAACAAAATAGATTACTGAAATGAATTGACCTTCTACTCATGAAATCACCAAATGAAGAGTCACCTACTGAGCATAACTTTTAGCAAAAAAGGATGCTTCATGAGGAAAAACAGAGGAACAGGATAAACTACATGATACCAACAGAGGACTGCAGTTGTATGTAAAGAAAATGCTGTGATGAAACACATAAAAAAGTGATCCTCTGATGAATATATAGCCTCCTGTGGTTGAGGCTGTGCTACAATTGGAGGCTGTGGAGTAATGATGGGTGGCTCTAATGCGCAAACATCAGAGGTTGAAGAAGTATGCCCCATTTTCGGAAGAACTGTAGTGAATGCCATGAAGGATGAGTGGTATTTTACTGGCAAGGGATTGCTGATTCTTCAACACAGCAACTTTTGAGAGCTGTTTAGGGCACTAGTTGTTGGTGTGAAGGAGTCCATCTTGGCATCAATTCTATTCCTTAAGACCTCAAGTCATTGATGCAAGGACTGCATGGAGTATTCAATGGCTCCTAGCTGGATGACAACTTCACTAGTGCTTGATGTAAAAGGCTCTTGTTGAGTGCTCTTCTGCATCATAAACACCAACAATGTCAGCTAGGAGACATCAATCATGTATTGCCAAGACTGGTGTTCCATACTGCATCTGCCAGCCTCTTATTGGGACTGAGACACCTCTGGATTCCTTCTAGAGTGCCTGATAAAGTTATTCCATACCCAACTTGACCTCTTCTGTCATACTCTCTGCTGAAAGCTAACTTGCGGGGCATCAGGATCCTCGCTAGGGATATGGTGAGCAGCTGTAGTCTGTGTTGGTTCGCTTGGAGACCCAACAACGTCTTCTTCCCTGTCAAGATGGGAGAAGAACAATCCATAGTCTCCAGGAATTGGTTGGAAATGTCTTCATCCAAAGGGGCGCAGGTAGGTGTTGAGGCCAGGTTTGTCATCATGCACACGCTATTGTACAGGAGAAATAGGTCCTTCCTCTAAAAAGATGTAGATAATGTTAGCATTTTACAAAGTATATTTTGTTATTGATCTTTATACGCATATTTTGACAGACAATTTTTCCACTTTCTCATCCAATGGAAGATAACAAGTATAATTTGCAAAATGGCACTTTGGGCAGATTTTAGTGTAGTAAAAAGCCATCACTTTGTGCAGGAGTTGTTGTTCACCACCCTCATATGATAATGTGGCATTATGTATTTGGAAGTACAACAACGTACCATGTTGACACACACATAGAAGAAATGCTTATACATCACTACTTAGTTCTCTTTTAAGATATGTCAACCATATCAGAACACAAATTCTATAAACCAATGAAAAAATCAAATCCACAGTTGTGTTCCTTGCCTCTTGGCATTATTACACACACGTGTGTATTCTATGTAGTTTGTAGGGTAAATAATTTGCTAGTGATTCAATCCCCATACTCTGACCATGTTCACCAGATGTGGAGCTACCATGACAGTATTTTAGTATTTATAGAATATTGTGCCTTTGCATTTGTATTACAATGTGTAGCCCTCATATTTCAAGGTCAAAGATTTCACCATAATATTGATGAATAACCTATGGGCCTTACAGGCCACATATATTCCTGCACATAACACACACACCCTTAATGAATGTTGTCAACCTCCTATCTTTGCCATTCTTACCAGCACAGTAAAGCATCATGATGAGTGATAGCCAATACAAAATATGATTAAATTGTGAAACATATAACACCTCACCCTTTCCTACATTGCAGCATGGCAAATACCCATGATGTACCAAATGTGTACTATGGTATGATAAGGTAAGACATTGCACACAACATAGAGCGTATTTGTAAATAATGATGTATAGGTATTGAACTTTGTGTATATCGCTTAAAGGTAAATAGAGAGGGAAGGAGTCCTCCATTTTCACAAGTGACAATAGCATACCATTATAATACCAGTCCTGCCAACCTTTATGTTTGTTATTTGCAAAACAGCCATACTTGCACCAATGTGGAAGTTTGTCACCGATATCGGTATTCCAGTTTTTGTATCATGAGTGTGCATCAGCAGACACATATTTTAAATATTGCTAAAATTACTTCAGTGTATATATAATACATGAGGCACCTTGGACCGTATGACACATTCCAGCACAAACACACTCAAGCCATTGATGCAGAAACCCTTGCAGTGTGGACTATGGGTGGCAGCTGTGGCCCTAGGGTGCGCACAGTGCATCAGGGCTAGCTGACATATGGATATTTAACCTATATGAGTAAATTTCTACATTATAAACCAGTCCCTTTCAAGCTGTGCACCACACCAAGTTAGCTTGCCGGCCTACATTACATGACAATTTAGTACCTATGCCCTGTTTTTGTGTGAAGACAGATTTGTGTGCTTTGCATGTGACCTGGGAGTATGTAGAATTGTTACAGAGACAAATACACATCTGTCCAATTACGCTAAGGTGTGTAGATGGCTGACATGAATATTTGTGTGTCAACTGTTCCATGAAGTCATAAAAATAATAATATTGTAGATTTTTGAGTGTGTTACACTATAACACTACACATACATACATCTTCAAATATGATGGTGATGCAATAATTAGTTCCTGCAACTTCTACAGTACCTGCTCTATATGATTATACATGGGCGTTGATTAAACTTTTACTGTTGTCCTATGTGTGGTTACATGTTAGGGTCCTTTTAATATGTGTTTTACTTCTCAAAATAACAATATGTCAATATACAATACATGCACTATGTTATAACTCACCCTGTACATTTGGTTGATCCTCAGTGGCAACACTGTCCTGCATTCAACTTCGGCAACTAACTCTGTTGCAAAGAGTGATGCCACCTGTTCCTCTATTGGGTTCAACTCCCCCTAAACTTCTGGTCCTCCTCGAGTCTTCATTGCAGCTTTCAGGTTCCTGGATAGTTTCTCTTTTGTCCTGCCTTTGTTATCATGCCCCTTTTCTTACATTCAACTAAAGTCCGACTGGTAGCTACAATGCAGTTTATCTTGTCTGCTATTGCTGGCCATAAAGCATCCTTCTTGGCTAATGGTAATTTGCAGGTCACAAACTAATGCTTCTCATTTTAGTGACCTCTATGATCACAATTTAGCTTTCCTTCTCTGTAAAATCAACTTCGTGCTTTCTCTTGGACTTTATGGCAGCCCTATCGCCTGGGATGGTCCCCTCCTAGCTTGATGTCCCTTCCATGCCTCCAAAATGATGGTGTGGTTGAACAAACAATTGTTTGTAACTGTGTGGTTATTTGTAGTTTCTGCCAAGCATTGGACTGCAGCAAATCTTATCTGTGGCATGTGCAGCTGTCTTGCGGCACGCACTGAAGCTTTGCGTCATGTAAGTTAGAATTGCGCCACACAGCCGTGCACTAAAAATGCATCTCTTGCCCTTGCGTCATTGTGCATCTTAAATGGAATACCGAGCATCCATGATGCACAGAAGTAACGTAATGCAACAAAGCACATTCTCAAGCAACGCTATTAAATGCAGTGATGCATGAGTCTTAGTAAACCAGGGCCAAATCTAATTTTCTGCTATGGAAACTAAAGCCCATCAAAAAACAAATGTTGAGATTAGTTCAAAAGAAACATCTTGATGCACGGCTAAAGATGCTAAACATTTATTGTGTGAGCACTGTTGATAGGGTTAGAGTTATCGTTCAGGCCAAGGGTATGGGATTCTGTAAGGATAAGGTGTGGTTTCAGGGTAAAGATCAAAGCAATAATTAGTGTAAGGCTTTAGCTTAGAGTTAGGTTAAGGGTTAGGGATAAAGTAACGGTAAATTTAGGGTTAGGGTTAGAGTTAGGTTTGGAGTAAGATTAGGAGACAACCGCTGAAATATGTAGCTATAGAAACACTAATATTCTGCCATTTGAAGGAAACTCGCCTGAAGGTTCCACCACAAATGGCCAACAGGAGAGAGACAGATTCTGTAAATGGCTTAAAAAATGGCATTCTGCTAGGGAAAAGAGGGAGTCCAATGGATAAATATGTTAGTCTGGGTCTTTTAAAATCTTTACATTAACGTTTGAACCTCCTCAAAAATATATGCATAGGTCTTGGGCCAAATGTGGAAAGTAAAACAGGCCTGGTCCTCTCTAGAGGGGAACACTAGCCATCCTGGACTAGTTTCATCAATGTTAGGAATCATCACAGAGGTGTAGTATGAGTCCCGTGGCATAGTGAGCATGAGACCCTCATCTGGGTATAGCCATCACATTTAGGGTGTCAGTGAGAAAAACAAAAAAGCAATGGGCGAAATGATTGAATTAGTTTTAGTTACTGGTAATTAGTCCCAGTTTGGCTTTAGTTGTGTTAGGCCTCGTCAGAGATGTAGGGTCTGATTTCGATCTTGGCGGACGGGTTACTCCGTCACAACCCTGACGGATATCTTGTCCACCAAAATATAAATCCCATAGGATATAACAGGATTTATATTTCGTCAGACGGGATATCCGTCACCTCTCTGACGAGTAACTTGTTTGCCAAGATCTAAATCAGGCCCATATAGCTTAAGCCATGTGAGGTCTACAGAGCCAAAACCAGTGAGGGTTTGACTGTGTTCTGGTTTGGAGGGGATCAGGCCTGGCAGTTCAAGCTGGAAGGTTTCTATTAAATCAGGTCCAAGACTAAGTTGCATATGGCAGGTTGTTATGTTGTGTAAGTAACTTTGTCTTTGGCACGCTTGGTGTCTTCGCGTTCCATAGAACATGGAACGCGAAGCCGTGAGCAGCTCTTGGGTCATAGAGATCAGCCGACGGCCTGCTGACCGGTTGTGCTGCTGTACCTGCCTGTTTATCTTTGGTAATAAAGATACCTCCAACTTGAATCGTCTATGGACTCTAACTTAACAATTGGCGACGAGAGTGGGATATCAACGAATTTTGAAATATCTGGATGGAAAGAAAATTGCAGGCAGAGTTGACGCGACGCATTGGGAAGAGTTCACTCTAATCTGCTACGTGTTCAAACTCATGCCGCCGAGGAGCAAAAACCTTCGCATAGCAACATGAGCCAACAGACATTTTCATTAAGTCACCCTGAAGCTTTTTGGTCTTCTGGTTCAGAACCAACTTTAAAATGGACAGAATGGAAAGAATATTTTCTGAACTATATCAAGACTGTGGATTCGGACGGCAAGATGTCAGCTGATCAGAAAAAACGCATTTTTTTACACTCTTTAGGCCCACAAGGACTGATATCATACAATCAAATGAATAAACCCATAGTGGGGAGTGGGGATAGCAATGTCTTCACGGTTGCCTTGTCCAATTTAGATAAATACTATGCTCCTAAAGTGTGTATTGGTATTACCCGATACAAATTCTTCCAAAGGAAACAACAGAAGAATGAATCCGTTGATGATTATGTAAGCGAGTTAAAAAAAATTGGCAACGGATTGTGCGTTTGGTGGATTATTAGAGGATTTAGTACGTGATCAAGTGGTAATGCATGCCAGTAATCCCGCAATTCAGGAACGCCTATGGATGAATGGTGATGCCAGTCTTGATAACATTCTTGCAGTGGTCCGTAAAGCAGAAACATCCAGTAGATGTGCGAATGCTTTAAAGAATGAGAGTGTTGCTAAAGATCTTGTTGCCAAAGTTAATTATAATGCAAAAAAAAGCTATAACAGTTAAACAAAATCTGATGGATGGAGCAAATCCAAATCGTACAATGAACAGCCTAAATGCTATAGATGTGGAAGTTCGGAGCATTTAGCATTTGCTAAATCTTGTCCCGCGAGAAAGACTAAATGTGGTGCGTGTGGTATATATGGGCACTACACCAAAGCATGTAGAAGGAGAAACAAAGTGTGTCCATGTAGATACAGATTCCGAAGGTGATGCGAGCAGTAGTGATGAACAGGTCTCTGAATGTTCTGGGGCTGTAAAGAAAAAACTTCTTCTCAATATTAGGGACGGATGCTTGTTGATTGATAATAAACCCGAATGTTGGATCCACATAGGGGGAGTGCGTGTGAAAATATACGCTGATTCAGGTTCACCCTATTCCATAGTAAATGAAGAGGTATGGAAAAAAAACGTCATCGATAAGGTTGGTTCAAAACTTTTTCCTTCGGACATTGATCCTGAAGGTTATGGGGGTGAGAAAATCGATATTATCGGTTTTCGGTGGTTCAATTTCAAATTTAAAGATCGTCAATCCTATGGTAAATTATATATTTCCAAAAAGGGCCCATCAGTTTTGGGATGGAAAGACCTGGGAAATTTGCATATAATTCTTGACCCCAATTCAGCTGAGAAAGTACTGGTAATGGACGAGGGTACAAAGGTTGGTGAAAAACTTTTAAAGAAGTTTCCTTCTGTTTTAAAAAAAATATTGGTATGTTAAGAGATTTTGAACACAAAATAATTCTCAAAGATAACGCAGTACCAAAAATCCATAAAGTCAGGAGTGTTCCAATTATCCTAAGGAATGATGTTGCTGCAGAATTAGATAGATTAGTCTTTTCAGACATAATTGAACCTATCGAAGCTTCATCTTGGGTTTCTCCCTTGGTCGTTGTTAAACGTAGTAATGGGAAATGGAGGCTGTGTGTTGATTTGCGTCACTTAAATGAAAATATTGTGGTTGATCAATTTTCTTTGCGAAAATCAATGAAATGTTGGCTTTGTTAGAAGGTGCCAAGTGGTTCACCACAATTGATTTATCAGCCGCATATCACCAGATTCCACTTTCTAAAAGTAGCAAGAAACTCACTGCCTTTATCACTCCACAAGGATGTTTCCAGTTCAAAAGGATGCCTTTTGGCTTGGCATCTGCTGCGGCCGTTTTTCAACGCCTTATGCATAAACTGTTTGCCAATGTAAAAAATACCAAGTTTTTTCAAGACGACATTCTCATTTTAAAAAGTAGATCACGATAAAACTTTAGAGACGGTCCTATCTATATTGGAATCTAAAGGTTTGACCATTGAGTATTCCAAGTGTACCTTTGCCAGTGATCACGTCACCTATTTGGGCCATGTCATTGATAGTGAAGGAATTAGACCTAAGCCAAATCTAGTTGACGCTATAAAATGTGCGCCTGCTCCTAACTGTAAGGATGATGTCAGATCTTTTATTGGTCTTGCCGAATTTTGCTCAAAGTATATTCCAAACTTTGCTGTTAGAACCTATAACATCAGGCAACTCTTAATGAACAAAGTTACATTTGATTGGTCACCTGAGTGTGAACAGGATTTTATAGATATCAAGGGTTGTATCACCAAAATTGCGTCCCTGAAGAGTTTTGACCCTGATGTTCAATCTATAATCACAACCGATGCGAGCATAAAAGGTTTAGGAGCTGTTCTTGCTCAGATAGATCACAATGGCACGGAACGTATTGTGGCTTATGCCTCCAGATCCCTGTCACCCACTGAAGAGAAGTACTCAACTATAGAGAAAGAGACTTTAGCGTGTGTTTGGGCTGTTGATCATTTTCGTGCTTTTGTTTGGGGTAAGCAGTTCATTTTGCGTAGTGATCACAGACCTTTACTTAAAGTCTTGACCACTGAAGGAACCATAAACACTTCACCTAGAGTGGCTAGATTAGCAATTAGATTACAAGATTATTGTTACATAATGGAGTATCTTCCTGGAAAAAAAAATTGCATTGCAGACTTTCTGTCGAGAATGCCCAAACAACTAGATGCGTGCGAAGATGATATCTGGAATTCATTTCAAATTGCTTATGTACAAGATTTGGGGAATTCTGGCATTATGAAAGACAAATGGGAGAGTGAATATTCCAACGATGATGAATTATCACAGGTAAAATTACACTTTACACAATCTTGGCCAAGGAAAACAGCCAGTGATTTTCCTTTAAAACCTTTCTGGGAAGTTAGGTTCGATATTAGTGTTCAAGATGGAAGCATTTGGCGTGGTGAAAGAGTCATTCCTCCCAAAAACTTACGTACATCTATAATAGCGTTGTGTCATGAAGGACATTTCGGTATTGTCCGTTCCAAACGCACTGTCAAGAATTCGTTTTGGTGGCCTGGCACGGACTCTGAAATTGAAACATTTGTGAGAGAGTGTAAATCCTGTAAAGCCGCGGATAAATCATTGCTCACTTTCAAACCTCCGTTAGGTACAATGACCAGACCCAGTTCACCTTGGGAACATATTGCAATAGATATCATGGGTCCAATTGGCTTGGAGCACAAGTATATTTTGGTTTTAATGGATTTATATTCTAGATGGCCTTTTGTCAAAATTGTAAGTAAAGCTGACACTGATACTGTCCTTCATTTTCTTGATCAATCGTTTATAATGGAAGGTATTCCTTCCGTCTTATTAAGTGACAATGGTGTTCAGTTTTTGTCTAATAAGGCCAAAGAATATTTCAATAAGCTAGGAATTAAACACAAAACTACTTCTTTGTACAACCCGAATAGTAGCGGTATGGTTGAGCGCTTCAAACGTGTTATTAAAAATACTATTCAGATGTCTAGTAAATGTGATGATTGGGAAACTCAAGTGCAAAAAATGGTTTGGTCTTACAGAGTTTCTATTTGTGATGCAACGGGATATCCGCCTTTTGTCCTTATGCGCGGAAGGAATCCCAGAACCAAATTTACACCTGGTTGGCTATTTAAATCCAATGTTGTACATTGGTCTGAGGATTTAGTAAAAGAAAAAGCTGATGCTGCTCATATCAAGAGTAAAGTGTGGTATGATTCAAAACATGGTACTAAATATGCCAACATTGACATCGGACAATGGGTTAGAGTAAAAAAACCTGGTAAAACTTCTAAAGAAGACAGTAGCTTTTATGAACCTATGCAAATTATTGAAATCATGAACAATGCTGTACGTCTCACTGATGGCAAAGTGTGGAATCTTAAGAGGGTAGCAAAATGTTCTCCACCTTCAATTTCTACTGAGAAAACTCCTTGCTGGTTTGATTTTGATGATTTGTTAGGTAATGACAATTCTGACACTGTCTCAGGTGCAAGTTCTCCTGTGGTAAATGACAACACTGTAACTGTTTCTCCTGTTCCAGATTCGCCTGTTTTAGGAACTGAATCAGGTAGTTCAAATGTTACTATGCAAGATGATCTTAATTTGAATTCTAGGTTTTCCAAGCGTGAAAAAAGACCACCTGTCTGGTTAGGTGATTATATTTCTGAAAGTTTTCCTTTGTAATATTTTTTGTTCCTGTTTTAATTTAATGTGTGCTATATCGCTCTGTTAATTCTTTTTCAACAGGAAGGGGATGCCATATATGCTGTCATTATTCTTTTTCGTTTCATTTTATTTCTTTGTTGTTCAGGAGGGGATGTGTTATGTTGTGTAAGTAACTTTGTCTTTGGCACGCTTGGTGTCTTCACGTTCCATAGAACATGGAACGCGAAGCCGTGAGCAGCTCTTGGGTCATAGAGATCAGCCGACGGCCTGCTGACCGGTTGTGCTGCTGTACCTGCCTGTTTATCTTTGGTAATAAAGATGCCTCCAACTTGAATCGTCTATGGACTCTAACTTAACACAGGTCTCTGCCTAAAGTGGCATAGTAGGCGAAAAATTATGACCTCGAACAAGGCCCTAAAGTGATCACTAGTGGTTGAGATTACTTTAGTCATTCCTTCCATCACTTTGTTGTTTGTTGCATTAGGATGAAAGTGGGCTGGGTTCTCCCCTCTACCAGTTTGCTGAGGCCATGGTTACCCCGTGTTATCCCATGGTAGTAGAACACAATGGCGCTCAACAGTAGTTTGAAATAACAATGGTCGTAGCATATAGAAATTTATCATTATTAAAATACAGACTTCATTTAGAAAGATTAAAAGCCAGCCGACATATGTTGCATTGGCACATAACGTTTGTAAATCTGGGCCCTAGGGTCTATTGTTCAGGGATCCTCACTCTTTGGTCAATGTTACCAAGATCACACCTAAAATAATTATACTGGCATTCTATCGTCATCGGTATTTTTGTGAATTTACTGTACACTTATGGATACCAAATATTTACATGACTGCAATTTTGCCAACGTATGTCACTCTTACTTGATTTTAATTGAAATAACTTCCTGTTTTAAAGATCTGAACGTGAGTTCGATACTCATACATTAGTAATGTGAAAAAAATGCAAACTGATATATATGGAGAGCGAGGACATTTACAAAGTGGATTGTTATTAATTGCTGAAAAATAGTGTTTCGCCTCAATAGGCAGCACGTGGGCCTCTGTATTCAGATATGTATGTACTGCAATAATGGAACATTAGAACTGCACCAGAACAGTAAGAGCCTTACATTCATATCTTTTAAATAGTAGTGCTAGTAAATGTACACTTGGATAGCACACATTCCATTCCAGAAGTCAGCACAACTCATTCTCAAACCCGATCTTCTAAGAGAACTGAGAGACTGTCAAAGGGCTCTAAGTCATAAATACATGCCCTGTCATCTGAGGTAGCGCACGGGCACTTTGCCAGGGTACGTACAGACCAGAACATACCCACTTCAATAACCTTCGCAGGCGCGAGGCGCGCGCAGGGACATTCCAAATAATTGAGTGGATTCCAACAGCACTTCAGAGCACACTGTTCAGGAAATAGATAAATAATGCATAGTGTTTCATCACACCTCAGGAAATTCAAAAACAGTCAGTCCTAAAATCATTTTATATTAAAAAAATACAACTACTCTTGGCAATAGTCTAATAAGTTCCTATTTGTACTCACTAGACACAAACAATCACACTATAGTACTTCACCAGTCTGGAAAAGGAAAAGGCAGAAATGTGTACATATATAAAAAAACTATTTTTTTAAATAATTAAAACATCATCAGAATATACATTATATAGTTATTCACATTAATAAAAAATATATCAAGCAGTAATAATTTTTTTTTAAAAAGACATCAAGAGGGAGATAAAATTATAGACATACAAATTGGTCATCAGCACTGGTTAGTCCAAGAGAATTAATAACAGTATTGGCAACATTTCATGTTTTACAATCAATACTATTTGTTCTTTGGATGTAACCCCACAAGGATAAGCGTCAACGTGTTTCGGTGGTACCAAAGTCGAATAAAACCACCTTCTTCAGGACAATATGTATATTACCCCTCTTTCTTACGAACAACCTCTGGTTTTAAGGTGACCCTCACTTGGAGACCTCCGATCATATTAGGATACTTGACGAATCGGTCAAATGGATAAAAAACACCCTTAATGGTATGCAATCACCCCAGGTTCTATTTTTCCTTCTTGAATCTGCGATATTTTTTTTTAATTTTGTATCATTGTTTGATATATTTTTTATTACTGTGAATAACTATGTAATATATATTCTGATGATGTATTAATTATTAAAGATTTTTTTTTATATATATACATGTTAGATCTGGGGGTCTCCAGTTGGCAGGGTAGGTACCACTGTCCAAGTAGGGACCCTTGCTTCTAGTCAGGGAAATGGGGATACACTGTTAAGATAACCCCTGCTCACCCTCTAGGTAGCTTGGCCTGAGCAGTCTAGGCTATCAAAGGCAATGTGTAAAGTATTTGTACCAACACTCACAGTAACACAGTGAAAACACCACAGATTTACTCCACACCATTTTTAGAAAAATAAGGTATCTTTACTAAAAACTTCACAAGACCAAATACTACAGACAAACCAACATATAATTCAAAAAGGTTACTTTAAAGATAGTTCAGAGTTTGCAGAAAGTACTCCAGGATGTAAAAGTCAGTGTCCTGCACAATGCGACTCTCAATGCACAAAATGCGACACTTTCGTGCCCAACAGTACCTGTAGTTGCGATAAGGTTCCCAAAAGCTATAACAAGGAAGCTTGCAAAGGCGATGCGATACTCCTGAGATCCTGGGGAGGCTTTGCAGCAGCCCTGCTTCACGCAGCAGAGGTGGATGCGCCGGCTCCGATCTGTAAGGGGAGGATGCGATGACTTTGGCCTTCGTTGCGTAGGTTTCTTAGGGGGAAGCTTCACGCACAGGTTCGATGCGACACGCTTCGATGTGGCACGATGCGCGGCGCAGCGTTGACTTCCGGCGCCGCAACTCTCGATGCGCCACGGAACGGGACTCTGCGTCGACGCACACGATGACTGGAGACTTCCACGCACCGGCAGTGGTGCGGCTCGTAAACTGGTTTTGCGACGACCCTCGCAATGTCAGGAATCTTCACGCTTCGGGACGATGCTCGACGCACTCGGCGATGCGGGGACCCTGCGTGTTGCGATGGTGCCGCGATGAAATTTTCCACGCACTCTCGTTCTTGCGACACGCAATCGGATGATGCGTTGGGTACCAGTTACTCTTGTTCACGCTTCTGCTTCCCAGCTCCCAAACACAGCAGAATGACCTCCTGAGGCCCCAAGACTGGGCAAGCACTCCAAGGCAGGTCAGAACTCCTTCAGCAGAGTTCCAGGGGAGCTGGTGGTGAAGTCCTTTTGTTCCTGGGACTTCTTAACAGGGAGCCAGCTCTCCTCAGGCCCTTGGAGATCAGAATCAAAAGAAGGGGACACAGCAAAGTCCTTCCCCTCTCCTTGGCAGCAAAGCAAAACAGCAAGCAGGCAGTCTTCTCCTCTTCAGTCCTTTTCAGCTTTCTCCTTGGCAGAGGTTTCTTCTTAGTTCCAAAGTGATCTAAAGTTTTAGGTGTCTGGGGTCCTCTTCTTATACCCCTCCAAGTCTTTGTCTCTCTTTGTTCCAGTGGGGGGATTCCCCTGCTCAAACCGGTTCCTGGGTGTGCGCTGCCCTGGAGCACCTGGTTCCTTTCAGAGTGAGGGGCAGGGTCGTTAGACGCTCAGCAGGAGGTGGAGCCTTCTTTGTGCCAGCAGAGGCAGAGTCCTCAGCCTGGCCAGCAGGGGGTGGAGCCAGCATTGTGTTTGACAGGGACAGCCCTATTCTAACCCAGGGACTACTCCTCCCACCCATCTAAAGCAGATCTCCCTATTCACCCTGCTGCTGACTCATCCAGGCTCCTGGAGCCACCTAGCCCATCACATGACACCAGTCAGCCAACCAGCACACATGCACACAGGAAGGTTAAACAGGAGAATAGCTACTTTCTAAAAAGTACCATTCTCACACAGTGAATTTAAAAACCATCTTGCTAAAAAGATGTATAATTAAATTCTGAACACAAAGATACCAAACTTGGATTTTCTATCTTGCCCTTATGGGAAGATAGGCATGTAAACAGCCTTCCCCATTCTATCCTATGGGCAAGATAGCCTCTCAGCAGTGAAAAACGAAAATGGCTGTAATTCACTACCAGGGCATGTTACACACCTCAGTACATGCCCTACCTTTCAGATACACTGCACCCAGCCCAGGGGGGTACCTAGGGCCACCATAGGGATGCCTGACATGTACAGAAAGGGAAGGATAAGGCCTGTCAGTGGGTGCACTGGCCAGGTCGACATGGCAGTCCTGGACTGCACATAGGCACTGCAAGCAGGCCTAAGACATCATTTTAGCGCTACTCCTGTGGGTGGCACAATCAGTGCTGCAGCCCACTAGTAGCATTTGAATCACCAGCCCTGGCACACTCAGTGCACTTTACTAGGGGCTAACAGGTGAAACAAATATACCAATCATGGATAACCAATCAATATAACAATTTATACAGAGAGCATATGCACTTTAGCACTGATCAGCAGTGGTAAAGTGCCCAGAGTTCCATTGCCAACAACCACGGGTCAGAAAAAATAAAGGAGGAAGAAGCAAAAAGTTTGGGGATAACCCTGCAAAAAGGGCCGTTTCCAACACAACCCCCTTCCAGCCTAAAGCCAGGGTAGACCAAGCGATACCTCGATGGGATTCCCTGCTTAGGGCGATAGAACACGGAAACTGGCCCAAACAGCAGGGCACTATTCCTGTTCTACGCCTTCCTGAACCCGGTTGGATCTCTCCATCCATACTCTCAGGGTCCACCAAGCCAACCCATGTGGAACCCTTCTCCTCACCTGTGGACACCACCTGTGCAGCGCCTAGCCTTAACTTGCTCACAGGTGTGTCCCAACAGACAGACAGCAAGCCGCAGTGACCAGTGACAGTGGTCAGGGATGAGACCCAGGCCTTATGCCTCTCAGGGCTCTCAAACCCCTGTGGCGTCAGAGGGTGGGGGGCAGTAGCCCCGGGTGCTTGGCACCCTTTGTCCACTCCCTTCCCTGTCAGGTCGGGTCTGACAACCTGGCACTGACCGACCAGCCCCGGGCCTGTATCCGGTGGCTGGACAGGAGGCTGGGGTAGGCTTTTCCATACCCAGTCCTCCTCTTCCTTGGGGCTCTGTACCCTCCCACCTGGAGCGGTACCCCCTTCTAGAATAGTCAGGGCAGCTGTGGCAGGTGTCCTGCACCATTCACCCACCAGTTCGGGGGTTCTATCCTGCAATTGGGATCCCAGGTCAGGGGGGACACCCCGGACCTGGCCCTCCAACCTAGGGTCTACACCCTCCAGGTGAACCGGGGTCAGAGGCGAGGACTCCCTCCCTCTGCACCCCCTTCCAGAATTCTGCACCCTCCTACTCGGAGTGGTACACCTCAAAGACAAACTGGTAGAGACACTGCTTACAGATGTCCCTCCCTTCAGTTCAGGACCTCTCTCCAGCAACTGGTCTCCCATCCTAGGGTCTAAACCCTCAGGTTGCACCGGGGTCAGAGGCGAGGACTCTCTCCCTCTGCACCCCCTTCCAGAGAGCTGCACCCTCCCCACTGGAGTGGTACCCCTGGAAGCCAAACCGGTCAGGACACAGCTTACAGATGTCCTTCCCCCCAGGTCAGGCAGATCCTGAACCTGGCCTCCCAACCCAGGGACTAAACCCTGCGGTTGCACACCTGCCTGGCATGCCAGGACTTCTGGGGACTCACACAGTATCTCCCCGAGGGTGACACATGACTCATGTGTCTCGTGACAGTCTGCCTGGCGCAGATCTCCCGGCCCCTGTCCACCTGACAGTGCGCGAAGATCCCCCAGGACAGAAGTGGTGTCACCATGGTCACTCCTAGGGGACTCAGCCCTTCTGGCTGGTCCCTGACCCACTGGTTCTCCCACTGGGGAACACATCCCCCTCTCACCCCTCAGTCTGGACTTCTGCACCCTCCCAACTGGAGCGGTACCGCCAGACACCAGAACCACTGGAGCTCTGTTTACAGAGGCTCCAGGTTCTCCTGACACTAGGAGATCCTCCTCAAATGGCCTACTAGCACTGTCTAGGCCCCCAACCTGGTGTTCCCTTAAGGAACCCTCCAGGCCCTGAGACTGGGTTTCGGGCACCTTGGGACCCACAGTCCCACACTCACCCCTTCTCCACTGAGACAGGACGTGAGCCCCTACACCCCTCCCACTACACTGGGACCTAACCGGGCTACACTGAACCTCTTCCACCTCACAGGTCTGGAAGATATCTGGGCCACTCCTTTTGGGATCACTCCCCAATGCCTCTCCAGAACTTTTGGCATCCAACCAAAGGTCCGCCTCCAACGCAAGCTCTCTGGAACCAGAGAACTCACACTCCACTGGGTGTTGGCATAGCTCTGGAAAACAGGGACTTAAAATATGCTCTCCAACAAATGAATCACACAGCCCCCCACAGTTGTTAACCAAGCTACCGTTTGCCTCACCCTCCAGTGCCTCACACAAGTACCCCACACCACTCTCCTGAGATTGGCAAGACAGTACCTGACTGTCTCTGTCACACAACTCACACTCTTCTGGGCGGTCTTCACACTCACACACCAAGGTTTCTACCATGGGGGAACCCCTCTCCCTGTACCTCTCATCTAGGGTCAGTAGAGTGTCCCTCCCACCACTAGGAATATGGTCCCCTGTGCCAGTTCCCCAATCCACTTCAGGGGCACTGCACTCCACTGGAACTACATCATAAACCTGAACCCCCTGGTGTATGTCAACCCCCTCCCTCAAGTTAGGCGCCACATCTCTGGGTGTTTGTACCTCTCCCTCAGCACTGGATATTACAATCTTGCTGCCACCATCTGAGCTGGACTCCACCTCCAACTCAGCAAAGCTCACTTCTTGAGCTAACCATTCTTCTTCAGCTGAGACACTCATGGCCTCAAGCCTCTCGAGCTCCAAATCAAGCTCCCTCATTCTTAATTCATGTGCCAAGGTCAATTTCAATTCTTCCAAGGCATACATCTTCTTGCTCTCCTCCTTTGCCATTTCCATTTTCATTTTTTCCATTTCCTGGTCTCTCACCCTTTGATTCTCCTCCAACTCCTCTGGAGTGAGCCCCCTACTGGAATGGGAGCTGCCAGCCCTTGAGACTGGTCTGCCCACGAGCAGATCTTGGTGAACAAAACCATTCTCTTCATTTGCATCATCTTCCTCTTGGGCCTCCCAACAGGCCTTCAAGAATCTTTGTAGCACATCCTTTCTAGATCCGCTTTTCACAGGGCAACCAAGGTCTTTGCAGAATTGCTTGAGCTCCTCAACTTCGTACGAATACAGATCCTCAATGGAAAACTCCAATTCTGCCTTCTCACTTGTTGCCACTTGAGACATGATGCTCTTGAAGATTTACTCAAAAATAGAATCAAAAATATAGTATGTGGTTGTCTATTGGTCTGCACTTAAACTAGTGATGTACACCAATTACTGTGGGTCAAGTACAAATACAAGTTCAATCCTCACTGCTGACCACCAATGTTAGATCTGGGGGTCTCTAGTTGGCAGGGTAGGTACCACTGTCCAAGTAGGGACCCTTGCTTCTAGTCAGGGAAAGGGGGATACACTGTTAAGATAACCCCTGCTCACCCTCTAGGTAGCTTGGCCTGAGCAGTCTAGGCTATCAAAGGCAATGTGTAAAGTATTTGTACCAACACTCACAGTAACACAGTGAAAACACCACAGATTTACTCCACACCATTTTTAGAAAAATAAGGTATCTTTACTAAAAACTTCACAAGACCAAATACTACAGACAAACCAACATATAATTCAAAAAGGTTACTTTAAAGATAGTTCAGAGTTTGCAGAAAGTACTCCAGGATGTAAAAGTCAGTGTCCTGCACAATGCGACTCTCAATGCACAAAATGCGACACTTTCGTGCCCAACAGTACCTGTAGTTGCGATAAGGTTCCCAAAAGCTATAACAAGGAAGCTTGCAATGGCGATGCGATACTCCTGAGATCCTGGGGAGGCTTTGCAGCAGCCCTGCTTCACGCAGCAGAGGTGGATGCGCCGGCTCCGATCTGTAAGGGGAGGATGCGATGACTTTGGCCTTCGTTGCGTAGGTTTCTTAGGGGGAAGCTTCACGCACAGGTTCGATGCGACACGCTTCGATGTGGCACGATGCGCGGCGCAGCGTTGACTTCCGGCGCCGCAACTCTCGATGCGCCACGGAACGGGACTCTGCGTCGACGCACACGATGACTGGAGACTTCCACGCACCGGCAGTGGTGCGGCTCGTAAACTGGTTCTGCGACGACCCTCGCAATGTCAGGAATCTTCACGCTTCGGGACGATGCTCGACGCATTCGGCGATGCGGGGACCCTGCGTGTTGCGATGGTGCCACGATGAAATTTTCCACGCACTCTCGTTCTTGCGACACGCAATCGGATGATGCGTTGGGTACCAGTTACTCTTGTTCACGCTTCTGCTTCCCAGCTCCCAAACACAGCAAAACGACCTCCTGAGGCCCCAAGACTGGGCAAGCACTCCAAGGCAGGTCAGAACTCCTTCAGCAGAGTTCCAGGGGAGCTGGTGGTGAAGTCCTTTTGTTCCTGGGACTTCTTAACAGGTAGCCAGCTCTCCTCAGGCCCTTGGAGATCAGAATCAAAAGAAGGGGACACAGCAAAGTCCTTCCCCTCTCCTTGGCAGCAAAGCAAAACAGCAAGCAGGCAGTCTTCTCCTCTTCAGTCCTTTTCAGCTTTCTCCTTGGCAGAGGTTTCTTCTTAGTTCCAAAGTGATCTAAAGTTTTAGGTGTCTGGGGTCCTCTTCTTATACCCCTCCAAGTCTTTGTCTCTCTTTGTTCCAGTGGGGGGATTCCCCTGCTCAAACCGGTTCCTGGGTGTGCGCTGCCCTGGAGCACCTGGTTC
The DNA here is from genome assembly GCF_964204655.1 of Triturus cristatus. NCBI lineage: Eukaryota > Metazoa > Chordata > Amphibia > Caudata > Salamandridae > Triturus > Triturus cristatus. The sequence goes on from NC_140582.1 coordinate 324,451,737, forward strand.
CTTTCAGAGTGAGGGGCAGGGTCATTAGACGCTCAGCAGGAGGTGGAGCCTTCTTTGTGCCAGCAGAGGCAGAGTCCTCAGCCTGGCCAGCAGGGGGTGGAGCCAGCATTGTGTTTGGCAGGGACAGCCCTATTCTAACCCAGGGACTACTCCTCCCACCCATCTAAAGCAGATCTCCCTATTCACCCTGCTGCTGACTCATCCAGGCTCCTGGAGCCACCTAGCCCATCACATGACACAGTCAGCCAACCAGCACACATGCACACAGGAAGGTTAAACAGGAGAATAGCTACTTTCTAAAAAGTACCATTCTCACACAGTGAATTTAAAAACCATCTTGCTAAAAAGATGTATAATTAAATTCTGAACACAAAGATACCAAACTTGGATTTTCTATCTTGCCCTTATGGGAAGATAGGCATGTAAACAGCCTTCCCCATTCTATCCTATGGGCAAGATAGCCTCTCAGCAGTGAAAAACGAAAATGGCTGTAATTCACTACCAGGGCATGTTACACACCTCAGTACATGCCCTACCTTTCAGATACACTGCACCCAGCCCAGGGGGGTACCTAGGGCCACCATAGGGATGCCTGACATGTACAGAAAGGGAAGGATAAGGCCTGTCAGTGGGTGCACTGGCCAGGTCGACATGGCAGTTCTGGACTGCACATAGGCACTGCAAGCAGGCCTAAGACATCATTTTAGCGCTACTCCTGTGGGTGGCACAATCAGTGCTGCAGCCCACTAGTAGCATTTGAATCACCAGCCCTGGCACACTCAGTGCACTTTACTATGGGCTAACAGGTGAAACAAATATACCAATCATGGATAACCAATCAATATAACAATTTATACAGAGAGCATATGCACTTTAGCACTGATCAGCAGTGGTAAAGTGCCCAGAGTTCCATTGCCAACAACCACGGGTCAGAAAAAATAAAGGAGGAAGAAGCAAAAAGTTTGGGGATAACCCTGCAAAAAGGGCCGTTTCCAACACAACCCCTTCCAGCCTAAAGCCAGGGTAGACCAAGCGATACCTCGATGGGATTCCCTGCTTAGGGCGATAGAACACGGAAACTGGCCCAAACAGCAGGGCACTATTCCTGTTCTACGCCTTCCTGAACCCGGTTGGATCTCTCCATCCATACTCTCAGGGTCCACCAAGCCAACCCATGTGGAACCCTTCTCCTCACCTGTGGACACCACCTGTGCAGCACCTAGCCTTAACTTGCTCACAGGTGTGTCCCAACAGACAGACAGCAAGCCGCAGTGACCAGTGACAGTGGTCAGGGATGAGACCCAGGCCTTATGCCTCTCAGGGCTCTCAAACCCCTGTGGCGTCAGAGGGTGGGGGGCAGTAGCCCCGGGTGCTTGGCACCCTTTGTCCACTCCCTTCCCTTCCCTGTCAGGTCGGGTCTGACAACCTGGCACTGACCGACCAGCCCCGGGCCTGTATCCGGTGGCTGGACAGGAGGCTGGGGTAGGCTTTTCCATACCCAGTCCTCCTCTTCCTTGGGGCTCTGTACCCTCCCACCTGGAGCGGTACCCCCTTCTAGAATAGTCAGGGCACCTGTGGCAGGTGTCCTGCACCATTCACCCACCAGTTCGGGGGTTCTATCCTGCAATTGGGATCCCAGGTCAGGGGGGACATCCCGGACCTGGCCCTCCAACCTAGGGTCTACACCCTCCAGGTGAACCGGGGTCAGAGGCGAGGACTCCCTCCCTCTGCACCCCCTTCCAGAATTCTGCACCCTCCTACTCGGAGTGGTACACCTCAAAGACAAACTGGTAGAGACACTGCTTACAGATGTCCCTCCCTTCAGTTCAGGACCTCTCTCCAGCAACTGGTCTCCCATCCTAGGGTCTAAACCCTCAGGTTGCACCGGGGTCAGAGGCGAGGACTCTCTCCCTCTGCACCCCCTTCCAGAGAGCTGCACCCTCCCCACTGGAGTGGTACCCCTGGAAGCCAAACCGGTCAGGACACAGCTTACAGATGTCCTTCCCCCCAGGTCAGGCAGATCCTGAACCTGGCCTCCCAACCCAGGGACTAAACCCTGCGGTTGCACACCTGCCTGGCATGCCAGGACTTCTGGGGACTCACACAGTATCTCCCCGAGGGTGACACATGACTCATGTGTCTCGTGACAGTCTGCCTGGCGCAGATCTCCCGGCCCCTGTCCACCTGACAGTGCGCGAAGATCCCCCAGGACAGAAGTGGTGTCACCATGGTCACTCCTAGGGGACTCAGCCCTTCTGGCTGGTCCCTGACCCACTGGTTCTCCCACTGGGGAACACATCCCCCTCTCACCCCTCAGTCTGGACTTCTGCACCCTCCCAACTGGAGCGGTACCGCCAGACACCAGAACCACTGGAGCTCTGTTTACAGAGGCTCCAGGTTCTCCTGACACTAGGAGATCCTCCTCAAATGGCCTACTAGCACTGTCTAGGCCCCCAACCTGGTGTTCCCTTAAGGAACCCTCCAGGCCCTGAGACTGGGTTTCGGGCACCTTGGGACCCACAGTCCCACACTCACCCCTTCTCCACTGAGACAGGACGTGAGCCCCTACACCCCTCCCACTACACTGGGACCTAACCGGGCTACACTGAACCTCTTCCACCTCACAGGTCTGGAAGATATCTGGGCCACTCCTTTTGGGATCACTCCCCAATGCCTCTCCAGAACTTTTGGCATCCAACCAAAGGTCCGCCTCCAACGCAAGCTCTCTGGAACCAGAGAACTCACACTCCACTGGGTGTTGGCATAGCTCTGGAAAACAGGGACTTAAAATATGCTCTCCAACAAATGAATCACACAGCCCCCCACAGTTGTTAACCAAGCTACCGTTTGCCTCACCCTCCAGTGCCTCACACAAGTACCCCACACCACTCTCCTGAGATTGGCAAGACAGTACCTGACTGTCTCTGTCACACAACTCACACTCTTCTGGGCGGTCTTCACACTCACACACCAAGGTTTCTACCATGGGGGAACCCCTCTCCCTGTACCTCTCATCTAGGGTCAGTAGAGTGTCCCTCCCACCACTAGGAATATGGTCCCCTGTGCCAGTTCCCCAATCCACTTCAGGGACACTGCACTCCACTGGAACTACATCATAAACCTGAACCCCCTGGTGTATGTCAACCCCCTCCCTCAAGTTAGGCGCCACATCTCTGGGTGTTTGTACCACTCCCTCAGCACTGGATATTACAATCTTGCTGCCACCATCTGAGCTGGACTCCACCTCCAACTCAGCAAAGCTCACTTCTTGAGCTAACCATTCTTCTTCAGCTGAGACACTCATGGCCTCAAGCCTCTCGAGCTCCAAATCAAGCTCCCTCATTCTTAATTCATGTGCCAAGGTCAATTTCAATTCTTCCAAGGCATACATCTTCTTGCTCTCCTCCTTTGCCATTTCCATTTTCATTTTTTCCATTTCATGGTCTCTCACCCTTTGATTCTCCTCCAACTCCTCTGGAGTGAGCCCCCTACTGGAATGGGAGCTGCCAGCCCTTGAGACTGGTCTGCCCACGAGCAGATCTTGGTGAACAAAACCATTCTCTTCATTTGCATCATCTTCCTCTTGGGCCTCCCAACAGGCCTTCAAGAATCTTTGTAGCACATCCTTTCTAGATCCGCTTTTCACAGGGCAACCAAGGTCTTTGCAGAATTGCTTGAGCTCCTCAACTTCGTACGAATACAGATCCTCAATGGAAAACTCCAATTCTGCCTTCTCACTTGTTGCCACTTGAGACATGATGCTCTTGAAGATTTACTCAAAAATAGAATCAAAAATATAGTATGTGGTTGTCTATTGGTCTGCACTTAAACTAGTGATGTACACCAATTACTGTGGGTCAAGTACAAATACAAGTTCAATCCTCACTGCTGACCACCAATGTTAGATCTGGGGGTCTCTAGTTGGCAGGGTAGGTACCACTGTCCAAGTAGGGACCCTTGCTTCTAGTCAGGGAAAGGGGGATACACTGTTAAGATAACCCCTGCTCACCCTCTAGGTAGCTTGGCCTGAGCAGTCTAGGCTATCAAAGGCAATGTGTAAAGTATTTGTACCAACACTCACAGTAACACAGTGAAAACACCACAGATTTACTCCACACCATTTTTAGAAAAATAAGGTATCTTTACTAAAAACTTCACAAGACCAAATACTACAGACAAACCAACATATAATTCAAAAAGGTTACTTTAAAGATAGTTCAGAGTTTGCAGAAAGTACTCCAGGATGTAAAAGTCAGTGTCCTGCACAATGCGACTCTCAATGCACAAAATGCGACACTTTCGTGCCCAACAGTACCTGTAGTTGCGATAAGGTTCCCAAAAGCTATAACAAGGAAGCTTGCAATGGCGATGCGATACTCCTGAGATCCTGGGGAGGCTTTGCAGCAGCCCTGCTTCACGCAGCAGAGGTGGATGCGCCGGCTCCGATCTGTAAGGGGAGGATGCGATGACTTTGGCCTTCGTTGCGTAGGTTTCTTAGGGGGAAGCTTCACGCACAGGTTCGATGCAACACGCTTTGATGTGGCACGATGCGCGGCGCAGCGTTGACTTCCGGCGCCGCAACTCTCGATGCGCCACGGAACGGGACTCTGCGTCGACGCACACGATGACTGGAGACTTCCACGCACCGGCAGTGGTGCGGCTCGTAAACTGGTTCTGCGACGACCCTCGCAATGTCAGGAATCTTCACGCTTCGGGACGATGCTCGACGCACTCGGCGATGCGGGGACCCTGCGTGTTGCGATGGTGCCGCGATGAAATTTTCCACGCACTCTCGTTCTTGCGACACGCAATCGGATGATGCGTTGGGTACCAGTTACTCTTGTTCACGCTTCTGCTTCCCAGCTCCCAAACACAGCAAAACGACCTCCTGAGGCCCCAAGACTGGGCAAGCACTCCAAGGCAGGTCAGAACTCCTTCAGCAGAGTTCCAGGGGAGCTGGTGGTGAAGTCCTTTTGTTCCTGGGACTTCTTAACAGGTAGCCAGCTCTCCTCAGGCCCTTGGAGATCAGAATCAAAAGAAGGGGACACAGCAAAGTCCTTCCCCTCTCCTTGGCAGCAAAGCAAAACAGCAAGCAGGCAGTCTTCTCCTCTTCAGTCCTTTTCAGCTTTCTCCTTGGCAGAGGTTTCTTCTTAGTTCCAAAGTGATCTAAAGTTTTAGGTGTCTGGGGTCCTCTTCTTATACCCCTCCAAGTCTTTGTCTCTCTTTGTTCCAGTGGGGGGATTCCCCTGCTCAAACCGGTTCCTGGGTGTGCGCTGCCCTGGAGCACCTGGTTCCTTTCAGAGTGAGGGGCAGGGTCATTAGACGCTCAGCAGGAGGTGGAGCCTTCTTTGTGCCAGCAGAGGCAGAGTCCTCAGCCTGGCCAGCAGGGGGTGGAGCCAGCATTGTGTTTGGCAGGGACAGCCCTATTCTAACCCAGGGACTACTCCTCCCACCCATCTAAAGCAGATCTCCCTATTCACCCTGCTGCTGACTCATCCAGGCTCCTGGAGCCACCTAGCCCATCACATGACACAGTCAGCCAACCAGCACACATGCACACAGGAAGGTTAAACAGGAGAATAGCTACTTTCTAAAAAGTACCATTCTCACACAGTGAATTTAAAAACCATCTTGCTAAAAAGATGTATAATTAAATTCTGAACACAAAGATACCAAACTTGGATTTTCTATCTTGCCCTTATGGGAAGATAGGCATGTAAACAGCCTTCCCCATTCTATCCTATGGGCAAGATAGCCTCTCAGCAGTGAAAAACGAAAATGGCTGTAATTCACTACCAGGGCATGTTACACACCTCAGTACATGCCCTACCTTTCAGATACACTGCACCCAGCCCAGGGGGGTACCTAGGGCCACCATAGGGATGCCTGACATGTACAGAAAGGGAAGGATAAGGCCTGTCAGTGGGTGCACTGGCCAGGTCGACATGGCAGTTCTGGACTGCACATAGGCACTGCAAGCAGGCCTAAGACATCATTTTAGCGCTACTCCTGTGGGTGGCACAATCAGTGCTGCAGCCCACTAGTAGCATTTGAATCACCAGCCCTGGCACACTCAGTGCACTTTACTATGGGCTAACAGGTGAAACAAATATACCAATCATGGATAACCAATCAATATAACAATTTATACAGAGAGCATATGCACTTTAGCACTGATCAGCAGTGGTAAAGTGCCCAGAGTTCCATTGCCAACAACCACGGGTCAGAAAAAATAAAGGAGGAAGAAGCAAAAAGTTTGGGGATAACCCTGCAAAAAGGGCCGTTTCCAACACAACCCCCTTCCAGCCTAAAGCCAGGGTAGACCAAGCGATACCTCGATGGGATTCCCTGCTTAGGGCGATAGAACACGGAAACTGGCCCAAACAGCAGGGCACTATTCCTGTTCTACGCCTTCCTGAACCCGGTTGGATCTCTCCATCCATACTCTCAGGGTCCACCAAGCCAACCCATGTGGAACCCTTCTCCTCACCTGTGGACACCACCTGTGCAGCACCTAGCCTTAACTTGCTCACAGGTGTGTCCCAACAGACAGACAGCAAGCCGCAGTGACCAGTGACAGTGGTCAGGGATGAGACCCAGGCCTTATGCCTCTCAGGGCTCTCAAACCCCTGTGGCGTCAGAGGGTGGGGGGCAGTAGCCCCGGGTGCTTGGCACCCTTTGTCCACTCCCTTCCCTGTCAGGTCGGGTCTGACAACCTGGCACTGACCGACCAGCCCCGGGCCTGTATCCGGTGGCTGGACAGGAGGCTGGGGTAGGCTTTTCCATACCCAGTCCTCCTCTTCCTTGGGGCTCTGTACCCTCCCACCTGGAGCGGTACCCCCTTCTAGAATAGTCAGGGCACCTGTGGCAGGTGTCCTGCACCATTCACCCACCAGTTCGGGGGTTCTATCCTGCAATTGGGATCCCAGGTCAGGGGGGACATCCCGGACCTGGCCCTCCAACCTAGGGTCTACACCCTCCAGGTGAACCGGGGTCAGAGGCGAGGACTCCCTCCCTCTGCACCCCCTTCCAGAATTCTGCACCCTCCTACTCGGAGTGGTACACCTCAAAGACAAACTGGTAGAGACACTGCTTACAGATGTCCCTCCCTCCAGTTCAGGACCTCTCTCCAGCAACTGGTCTCCCATCCTAGGGTCTAAACCCTCAGGTTGCACCGGGGTCAGAGGCGAGGACTCTCTCCCTCTGCACCCCCTTCCAGAGAGCTGCACCCTCCCCACTGGAGGGGTACCCCTGGAAGCCAAACCGGTCAGGACACAGCTTACAGATGTCCTTCCCCCCAGGTCAGGCAGATCCTGAACCTGGCCTCCCAACCCAGGGACTAAACCCTGCGGTTGCACACCTGCCTGGCATGCCAGGACTTCTGGGGACTCACACAGTATCTCCCCGAGGGTGACACATGACTCATGTGTCTCGTGATAGTCTGCCTGGCGCAGATCTCCCGGCCCCTGTCCACCTGACAGTGCGCGAAGATCCCCCAGGACAGAAGTGGTGTCACCATGGTCACTCCTAGGGGACTCAGCCCTTCTGGCTTGTCCCTGACCCACTGGTTCTCCCACTGGGGAACACATCCCCCTCTCACCCCTCAGTCTGGACTTCTGCACCCTCCCAACTGGAGCGGTACTGCCAGACACCAGAACCACTGGAGCTCTGTTTACAGAGGCTCCAGGTTCTCCTGACACTAGGAGATCCTCCTCAAATGGCCTACTAGCACTGTCTAGGCCCCCAACCTGGTGTTCCCTTAAGGAACCCTCCAGGCCCTGAGACTGGGTTTCGGGCACCTTGGGACCCACAGTCCCACACTCACCCCTTCTCCACTGAGACAGGACGTGAGCCCCTACACCCCTCCCACTACACTGGGACCTAACCGGGCTACACTGAACCTCTTCCACCTCACAGGTCTGGAAGATATCTGGGCCACTCCTTTTGGGATCACTCCCCAATGCCTCTCCAGAACTTTTGGCATCCAACCAAAGGTCTGCCTCCAACGCAAGCTCTCTGGAACCAGAGAACTCACACTCCACTGGGTGTTGGCATAGCTCTGGAAAACAGGGACTTAAAATATGCTCTCCAACAAATGAATCACACAGCCCCCCACAGTTGTTAACCAAGCTACCGTTTGCCTCACCCTCCAGTGCCTCACACAAGTACCCCACACCACTCTCCTGAGATTGGCAAGACAGTACCTGACTGTCTCTGTCATACAACTCACACTCTTCTGGGCGGTCTTCACACTCACACACCAAGGTTTCTACCATGGGGGAACCCCTCTCCCTGTACCTCTCATCTAGGGTCAGTAGAGTGTCCCTCCCACCACTAGGAATATGGTCCCCTGTGCCAGTTCCCCAATCCACTTCAGGGACACTGCACTCCACTGGAACTACATCATAAACCTGAACCCCCTGGTGTATGTCAACCCCCTCCCTCAAGTTAGGCGCCACATCTCTGGGTGTTTGTACCTCTCCCTCAGCACTGGATATTACAATCTTGCTGCCACCATCTGAGCTGGACTCCACCTCCAACTCAGCAAAGCTCACTTCTTGAGCTAACCATTCTTCTTCAGCTGAGACACTCATGGCCTCAAGCCTCTCGAGCTCCAAATCAAGCTCCCTCATTCTTAATTCATGTGCCAAGGTCAATTTCAATTCTTCCAAGGCATACATATTCTTGCTCTTCTCCTTTGCCATTTCCATTTTCATTTTTTCCATTTCATGGTCTCTCACCCTTTGATTCTCCTCCAACTCCTCTGGAGTGAGCCCCCGACTGGAATGGGAGCTGCCAGCCCTTGAGACTAGTCTGCCCACGGGCAGATCTTGGTGAACAAAACCATTCTCTTCATTTGCATCATCTTCCTCTTGGGCCTCCCAACAGGCCTTCAAGAATCTTTGTAGCACATCCTTTCTAGATCCGCTTTTCACAGGGCAACCAAGGTCTTTGCAGAATTGCTTGAGCTCCTCAACTTCGTACGAATACAGATCCTCAATGGAAATCTCCAATTCTGCCTTCTCACTTGTTGCCACTTGAGACATGATGCTCTTGAAGATTTACTCAAAAATAGAATCAAAAATATAGTATGTGGTTGTCTATTGGTCTGCACTTAAACTAGTGATGTACACCAATTACTGTGGGTCAAGTACAAATACAAGTTCAATCCTCACTGCTGACCACCAATGTTAGATCTGGGGGTCTCTAGTTGGCAGGGTAGGTACCACTGTCCAAGTAGGGACCCTTGCTTCTAGTCAGGGAAAGGGGGATACACTGTTAAGATAACCCCTGCTCACCCTCTAGGTAGCTTGGCCTGAGCAGTCTAGGCTGTCAAAGGCAATGTGTAAAGTATTTGTACCAACACTCATAGTAACACAGTGAAAACACCACAGATTTACTCCACACCAGTTTTAGAAAAATAAGGTATCTTTACTAAAAACTTCAGAAGACCAAATACTACAGACAAACCAACATATAATTCAAAAAGGTTACTTTAAAGATAGTTAAGAGTTTGCAGAAAGTACTCCAAGATGTAAAAGTCAGTGTCCTGCACAATGCGACTCTCAATGCACAAAATGCGACACTTTCGTGCCCAACAGTACCTGTAGTTGCGATAAGGTTCCCAAAAGCTATAACAAGGAAGCTTGCAAAGGCGATGCGATACTCCTGAGATCCTGGGGAGGCTTTGCAGCAGCCCTGCTTCACGCAGCAGAGGTGGATGCGCCGGCTACGATCTGTAAGGGGAGGATGCGATGACTTTGGCCTTCGTTGCGTAGGTTTCTTAGGGGGAAGCTTCACGCACAGGTTCGATGCGACACGCTTCGATGTGGCACGATGCGCGGCGCAGCGTTGACTTCCGGCGCCGCAACTCTCGATGCGCCACGGTACAAGACTCTGCGTCGACGCACACGATGACTGGAGACTTCCACGCACCGGCAGTGGTGCGGCTCGTAAACTGGTTCTGGGACGACCCTCGCAATGTCAGGAATCTTCACGCTTCGGGACGATGCTCGACGCACTCGGCGATGCGGGGACCCTGCGTGTTGCGATGGTGCCGCGATGACATTTTCCACGCACTCTTGTTCTTGCGACACGCAATCGGATGATGCGTTGGGTACCAGTTACTCTTGTTCACGCTTCTGCTTCCCAGCTCCCAAACACAGCAAAACGACCTCCTGAGGCCCCAAGACTGGGCAAGCACTCCAAGGCAGGTCAGAACTCCTTCAGCAGAGTTCCAGGGGAGCTGGTGGTGAAGTCCTTTTGTTCCTGGGACTTCTTAACAGGGAGCCAGCTCTTCTCAGGCCCTTGGAGATCAGAATCAAAAGAAGGGGACACAGCAAAGTCCTTCCCCTCTCCTTGGCAGCAAAGCAAAACAGCAAGCAGGCAGTCTTCTCCTCTTCAGTCCTTTTCAGCTTTCTCCTTGGCAGAGGTTTCTTCTTAGTTCCAAAGTGATCTAAAGTTTTAGGTGTCTGGGGTCCTCTTCTTATACCCCACCAAGTCTTTGTCTCTCTTTGTTCCAGTGGGGGGATTCCCCTGCTCAAACCGGTTCCTGGGTGTGCGCTGCCCTGGAGCACCTGGTTCCTTTCAGAGTGAGGGGCAGGGTCGTTAGACGCTCAGCAGGAGGTGGAGCCTTCTTTGTGCCAGCAGAGGCAGAGTCCTCAGCCTGGCCAGCAGGGGGTGGAGCCAGCATTGTGTTTGGCAGGGACAGCCCTATTCAAACCCAGGGACTACTCCTCCCACCCATCTAAAGCAGATCTCCCTATTCACCCTGCTGCTGACTCATCCAGGCTCCTGGAGCCACCTAGCCCATCACATGACACCAGTCAGCCAACCAGCACACAGGCACACAGGAAGGTTAAACAGGAGAATAGCTACTTTCTAAAAAGTACCATTCTCACACAGTGAATTTAAAAACCATCTTGCTAAAAAGATGTATAATTAAATTCTGAACACAAAGATACCAAACTTGGATTTTCTATCTTGCCCTTATGGGAAGATAGGCATGTAAACAGCCTTCCCCATTCTATCCTATGGGCAAGATAGCCTCTCAGCAGTGAAATACGAAAATGGCTGTAATTCACTACCAGGGCATGTTACACACCTCAGTACATGCCCTACCTTTCAGATACACTGCACCCAGCCCAGGGGGGTACCTAGGGCCACCATAGGGATGCCTGACATGTACAGAAAGGGAAGGATAAGGCCTGTCAGTGGGTGCACTGGCCAGGTCGACATGGCAGTCCTGGACTGCACATAGGCACTGCAAGCAGGCCTAAGACATCATTTTAGCGCTACTCCTGTGGGTGGCACAATCAGTGCTGCAGCCCACTAGTAGCATTTGAATCACCAGCCCTGGCACACTCAGTGCACTTTACTAGGGGCTAACAGGTGAAACAAATATACCAATCATGGATAACCAATCAATATAACAATTTATACAGAGAGCATATGCACTTTAGCACTGATCAGCAGTGGTAAAGTGCCCTGAGTTCCATTGCCAACAACCACGGGTCAGAAAAAATAAAGGAGGAAGAAGCAAAAAGTTTGGGGATAACCCTGCAAAAAGGGCCGTTTCCAACAATACACTTGTCTGTGTTTTCCTTTTCCAGACTGGTGAAGTACTATAGTGTGGTTGTTTATTTCTATCGAGTACATGTAGGAATGTATTAGACTATTGCCAAGAGTAGTTGTCTTTTTTTAATATTGATTACAGTACTCTAACTCTTGGTAACAAGGAGTTGCTCGTGTTTTTACACTAAGATAATTAAATACCCTTTAAACGGGAACTGAGATTCTGCTACTGATTCTCAGTTTGCCATTGGAATTTCATCAGAAAATCAAACAAAGGCTCCCCTTTACATCTTCGATATGGGCTGAACAGTAGCGGACTATGATGAGTGAGGAGGAGTGCTTTTAATTTAAAATGCAGAAATACATAGAGAAGAGAAGTTATGGAGTAGGAGGTGGTCTTGGGCGACAAATAGCTATGCTGCCAACCGTGAGGTCTTCAGATGGTAACGTACCGCTCCTGAACGTAGGTGGGCAATCAAAAGAGTGTTTAGGCTCCAGTTACTAAGTCTGCTCTAGAACGAGACTGAAGAAATATTTTTGAGAACCGGATGATGGGAGCATATGCATTTAAATTTGAAGGCTATGTATGTTCTCACTGCAGTAACACTGGGCTTGGTTGGGGATTCTGTCTCCACAATATCATGCAGACACATCATAAGGCCAAAAAAAAATCAACTCTTTAAATACTGAGGCTTCCTTCTTCCAGTGCCCCGACATTTTTAGGCCCGATGTGGCCAATACCTGAGGCTTTTATTAAAATTATATGTATAACATACTTCCTTATTAGGGCAGTCAGCCAGCTCTCTTCTTCCACTGGACTGCTATTATGTCATTCGCATTTTTTACGGCCTATTACTACATGCAGCATGGGAGAGTGTTGCAGCCTATCTCAGCCTTTGAGTAACTTTACTGTGAGTGACAACAGTATGTCCTTTCACAAGGAGCACACCAACATACAAAGTAGTTCCCATAAGTGCAACAGTAATGTGCGCTTTTTGGGACCAAAATGTTTTTTTTGCTTTCAACCAAGTTTTTTTTTTAGATCCATAAGGACCAGAAGTTTAACCCAACAATAAAACTTTCCAAAATTGATGACAAAACAAGCACTGATAAAGTCACAATGCTGGCTGCCACGGCTTTGCCTTTAAGCCTAATTTTTTCACAAATAATAACCAGGACCTATTTGTGTCCTTTTTTCCCCACATATTGAGCATAGTAAAAGTACTGGGAAAAAGCCATTACAATATGGTCATAACCATGCATGACCATTAGCACATCCTATACAAAGAAAATGCCTTTACCATGCATGTTGGTTACAACTAATCATTTAGTATATATATGGCATGTCCTCACACCCAATCAGACGCACAGCCTTGCTGCACAAAAAAACATTTAACAAATAAAAAATGGGCAAGAAGGAAAGCTATGCATTTTTTAAACCTACCCAAAATCTAAGTGTAGGGTGATGGGAAATTTGTAGTATTCTAAATTTCAGATTAGCCATAATCTCTGAGGGTGCTTTTTTCAAAATGGATTTTTTGTTGACATTGACTTACAATTGAAAGCCAAATATATAGAGAAATTTAGATAATAGCAAAGGTCCTATCATTCTGCTACAACAGTTCTAAAAATATAAAGGAACCCACATGTATAGGTGGACCTTTCGCACATACTGAAAAACGGCAAAAATGTGAATATGTGAAGAGAAGAAATTATATTTGGATAGGATAGACTTTGGTAGAGGCAGTTGCTTGTTGTTATTGAACTCAGGGTCAGATTGCACCCAAAGAAACATACCAACCCGAGATATTTCTAAAAAATATTCTCTATTAACAGGAAAGCACATCCTTGAGGTACTTGGTTTTGACTACCTCTGAGTCAAAATATTATTACTATCCAGTCTTCTATAATCAAAGAACAAAGGACAAATACAAATATATATATGTATAGGGCAAAGAATAAATCAAATAAATATATATTTATGATTGTATATCATTTTGTAGTCATTTGGTTTGCAAAAAAAGTACAAGACAAGTTGCACAAAAACATGTTGTAAACATATACTCAGATCACCCATATACATCACTCAGACGTTTTAAAAATATCGCTGCACATTTGGACATATCTCATAAAAAGAAGATGATGGAGAGAGGCCATATAATTTGGGCTAATCAGTGACGAAATGTTGATGTTTCGGTCCAATTAACAGAGTATAAAGACCATCATCAGGACTGTCATGCTATCTAAAAGGCACTCTGGTCCCACTGCTGAGAATAAACCAAAACAAAGCAAAGTTGTACTTTTATCTGTAGCTCTATCCAACTATTCAAGACATTTTCATTAGATGAACATTTTATAAGCATTGTTGCATCATTTACAACATTTGAAAATAAGTGGCCCATAATAGTAAATATCAAGGACCCTTGTGGTTTATAATAGAAAACAGATTTTATGTTGTATTTAATAGACACACATCTTATTAGAAACCCAATGTAGTGATTTAAACCAGCATCGTCAATCAGTACAGATGCATGTCTTTCACCCAGACTATGCTGGCCTTTTCATACAGAACATAATACATGATTACATCAGACCACCATGTAGGTTAATGAAGATTTTATATCCAAGAATTAGTGTAGGGCGCAATAGGAGCCAATAGACACTCAAGTTGGTTGCACAGCAGTTACAATAATGCTAATCTGAATTAAGCCTGAACGTACTCTATATTAAAGATAATACACCAAATTACTGTTAGATCATAAAGGTGCTCGACCGCAAATGACTCTGATCCTACTGAACATTTAAAATACTAAACAGGATCGTGAATTGTTTCGGTTAAATATGCTTGTGCGTGAAATCCCTACAAAATCGGTGCCAATACATGATTCAGTCACATTGGTAAAAGCATTGCATCACCTAGAAATAAACATATACACAATTCTTCACTTAAGTGGCAAAACGTGTATGCCAAAAATTGCAACTAATCTACCCCAAACTCCGCAAAGTCAAAGATCATTGAATTCAACTAATTAATAGACAGCATGCGGCACAACTAGTAACCTGATTTTTTTTAAACTGTAAATAAGAAGACACATTTGACATACTCTTTGGGGCCTATTACGATGCCACCGCACCGGTAAACGGGAACAACCGCCAGGGGTGCGGCCGTCCCGCAATAGCAATTAGGATTGCGACTGCCACCCTGGCGGTCGCATCCCGGATATTCTGTAAGCAGCACCCACCACAATGTTGAATATGCACGTTGTGCATTGGCATGCACAATGTGACAGGCACCGCGCGGTGCCTGCCACCTTGAGTATGCCAATGCAGGGGGGTACCCTAGGTCCCCTCATGTGCACACCCCCACAACACCCAGGGGGCCCCCACAGCCAAAGCTTCGCCGCCATGGAAAGGCCAAAATCCGCACATATCCTAATATGGCGGGCGGTGCCTGCTAGGCACTGCCACCATATTAAGGCCCAGGACCGCACGGCAGGCAATCGTAACGATCGCCTGCCTGCGGTAAAGCGGCGGACGGTCTTTCCGTCCGCCTCTGTACCCCCCACCATTGTAATCTGGCGGGGGGTAATTGAAGTGTGGGCGGGCAAAGATGTTGGGCGAATCACCACCGCCGTTCGGGCGATGGCGATCCGCCCGACATCATAATGGGCCCTTAGTGTCATATTAAAACATGCTATATTGTATTGAGTTCCAATGTGGGCTTTGTTATGTTGGAAAAACAAACAGAAAGTAAAAAAATCTGATACTGCTGTATCTATTTATAATTAGATGTAAGGTTGTAAGTGGAATGCAGGGAGAATTGATTTGGAGAAACAGCACAAGGAAACAGATATGTTCTCGTTTGTATTGGACTCCGTGCATCTGCTTAGGAGAGGATCAAATATGAATCTGTTAATTAGACTGGAACATCAGCATTTCATCATTGATTGAGCCAAATTATATGAACTCTGTCCAGCATCTTCATTTTTGTGCAATGAGTATAAATGTTCAACGATGTTGCTAATATGTGTGATAAATGTATGGAGATGATTAAGTGTATTTGATTACTGTATGTTTTTGTGTAGACTATCTGGTACTGCTATTTGCAAAACAAATTACTATAAAATAAAATTGTATATATATTTTTGAAAATTCATTTGATGTATTGTTCGCTGTATAAATAGATAACTGTTCATTTACCCTTTGATCTTTAATATAGTAGACTGGGTAGTAACAATATTTTGCCTTGGAGCTATTAAAAAAAGAGACCCTCAGGGAGTGCATTCGACTGAAAGGATCAGCTTGACTACTGTCACCATGATAAAATGCTGCATGTTAGCACATCTTTAGCTAGTTCATACACCTTTATATTAATGATTGTACTAACCCTTTCCATGATCCTATTTATTCTCTTCCGTAGGCAATTCGATACACCTACTAACTGGCCATTTAAAAGAAGCGCCTCTGGTCTTTTCATTTGGTAAGCTGCATTTCAACAAAAAGTTGTTTTGACCAGTGAACTTTTGCAATTTTAAGTCATCTAATTTTTTTTCTTTTTTCAAACATTTAGGGCCTGATTACGGTGACGGAGGGGGGACCGCCACCGACAGCACGTTGGTGGCGTTCCCACCGCCATCTTAATTGGGTTTTCTGCCTGCCACATTAGGATGTCGGGTGGATGGGTGGCGGTCTGAGAGACTGACCGCCATAGATCCGATGGGCTCAAGGAACTCGTCGAGCCGTCGGAGGAGCAGCAATACTTACAATGGTGGTGGTGCACGCCAGGGACTACCGTAGGTATTACAGTGTTCCTTTCTGACGGCCAATTCATGGCGGTGAACCCACAATGAAAAGGCAGGCGGAAAGGGACATTGGGGGCCCATAGTAGGCCCCCCTTTCCTCCCTGGGCCTCACCTTTGGTTTTTGGGGGGCATATCCCTGCACCATGAGGCAAGCACAGCATGGTGCCTGCCACGTAGTGCAGGGATATGTGTTGTGTCCATATTTTGTACTGCGGCGTGTGCTGCAGCCCGCAGCACCTGACGCAATACAAAATATGGACATTGCGACTACCATGGTGGCGGTCGCATCCTAATGCACCCAGCGGGACCTCCGACTTGTATTCGAGCAGTCCGATTTACGAAAATCCGACTGCCATCCTAATCAGCTGCTAAGAGTCATACTTTGACATCATATTTTTTGTGATTGGCGCCTACAACTCATAGCTATTAAACATTTGTTTTTTGCGCAGACCTAAGGTAATAGTTTTGTGGTAAAGTTTTTGTTTGCGCATGTACCTCTATGTTGCTACTTACATTTTCTTCTTGTTTGGAACCACATAACTAGTCCACCCCACTGTTTCTGATAGAACTATCATGTGCATTGCCCACATACATGTTTTGCAGTGCTTCACAGCTGTGACTTCGCATAATCCAATATATGCTATATCTTTTTACAGTTTTTACAGTCTTTACAAGCTTTTTCCTTTTTCATCTTAAGCATTTTTTATTTTCACTAAGGGTCCTACTCTCTTGAAGATGGTCTCATAGTTTTGATCCACTAGGAGATTGAAATGTTGATCTTTTCCCCCACATCAGCCTTCGCAATGTAAATAAAAATACCGCATGAACTCTAGGCATAGAGTCTTTTGTGATTTGATTAAGTGGTTGTTCTCAAAAGTGCAAGGTCTACTCTCAAAAACACTTATGGAAATACTTTAAGACCTTGTTATGTAACAAATGTCCATGTGACCCTACAAGGTAAATCGATTAAACTGTTTGATACGATATGTGATTTTTCTATTGAAAAAACATCATTGAAAAATCTGCTGATCATTTTGATTTGTACATGTTATTGGCTGGCCAAGACTGTACACTTACATTAATATATAAAAATATTTTTATTAGAGTTCCAGCATTGACTACTCCTCTTACTATTTACTATTTTCTATTATTTTATTTGGTTTTTGATTTTGATTGATTCCCTTAGTTGGATCTATTTGACCAATCATCTAATGTATGTTTGAATGGTTTTATAAAACAATTCCTTCAGGATCTTTTGTGTTGTTTGCTTCCTGTTAATATTTTTAACCCCTTTAAGTTGTTAAAAAATATCTGAAAATTAAACATCCGCGAAGGGCCGGGATGGTGTGGAGTGTATGAAACACACTACTTTTTCTGACCCAGAATTCCCTGGAAATTCAAACTTAGAGTGAAGTCATAGAATTTCCTCAAATTTGTGTGAGGGAAAATACTGGAAACTGTTGGAAATTACAAAAGTCCTAAACATCCCCTGATAAAATGTATTGGTGGGCCTATTACTGGGGACAGGAAAGGCCCCAAAATGCATTGTGGAATGCCATGACTTTGCTTTCAATTCCTCTCATGCTTGAGACGTGGGTAGGTGCTGTGTTTGGCCGTGTCTTTGGCCGCTATGCAGGGATATATATTAGGCCTGGGCTAAAATTCTGTTCCGGTCGCGGAAATTGCAATATTTTGACATTTTCGCGTTCCGCGGAAAGCCCGAAAATGTCAAAATTTCCGCATTCCGCAGCTTAGCGATAATTTGTTTCTTGCTCGCGCTGTAAAATAATACATTCTCGCGTGCGCGCGATTGACTTACCTGAATCCCCGTGTTCGCCGACAAGTTTTCCCGATCCGGTCGCGTTCTCCATGAGATGTTGGATTGTTGGTAGCCATTTGCGCTGTCTCGCGACAGTTTGCGCCCGCAGTGACGTCATTTGTCACGCGATCACGTCTTTCTTCTCGCGATCATGCACCGCGAGACAACTGACAACAAGATGGCCGCGCCCGCGAGCAACCACATGGGTAAGTTGGCGAGCCGCGACCATGCAGAAAATACCGCGAACGGGCAGGAAAAAAACTTCCGCATCTTCGCGATATTTCCGCGTGTTTGCGGAGATTTTTAACATTTTCGCGATAATTTGCGAAAGTGAATTTCGCAAATTCCGCCCACCCCTAATATATATATGCCCCAATCAGGAAAAGTAAACATCTGGAGTGCAGAGTGTTGTGGCTTGCACATAATTCTCTCTAATTTCTATGAGAGTTCCAGAATCTGTCAGGAACAATAAAAGTCCTACTTCTCAGCAGTCCCACAGTTCCTCCAATAACAACACTACCCATTGTGGAGGTGGGGCTATCACACAGGAAGAGGAAAGACCCAGAAACAAACGCTAATAACATAAAGAATTTTCTTTGAACTTACATCGATTCTTGTGCCATGGGTAGCTGTGACATTTGGGCTTGGGGTAAGCTGATACCCAGGGAGTCTCACCTACTGCAGACATTCCTAAAAACTATATACCTGGAGGAGTCCAGGGTAGTGTGGCTTGCATTGATCCTACTCCTTTTTCTTCCCCAGAATCCATTACAAATACCAAACTTTGCATGAAATCAGAACATTTCCTCACATTTTATGTGCGGAAAAGTTCCTTAATCTGTGGTTAATGACAATGACCTACCATCAAGGGTTCCTACATTCCTCCCATTTGTGTGGATGGGCCTATGGCACAGAACAGTGAATTCCCAGAAATAAGATATATATATTTTTTAACTTACATTGATTCTTGGGAAGTGGTAACTGTGTTATTTGGCATGAGTTGTCTGGCATGCTGGAAAACCTACCAGCCTGATCATTTCTGAAAACTAGAGTACAAGGGAAATCCTGGATGGTGTGGTTTTGTGGATCCTCATAATTCGGGCCGGCTCCATGTATTCCCTCTCTACCACTCTCCAAAAGTGAACCTCATCTCTACGTCACCTCTTTCTGACAAACATTTTATCTTTTTATAGTGCTACTCATAGTTCGCTCACATTCAGTTCTGTGATCTACATGGTACACGTTCCTTGCTGCAGGCACATTAACCCCCTGTGCTACTTTATGATGAATCAACCCTGCTACTTAGAAAAATTCTGATCTCTCACCAGTTGGAACACTGATCAGCAGAGTTATCTTCACATTTTTATTGTTGTCTGAAAACAGCTGGATGTTCACATGCTTTTAAACCTATAGCTATTTTTAAACACAGCACCTCTCACCAAAGTCAACACCAGGTGCAGCTGCCCTAAAGCCAGTTCTGCCACGAAATGCCATTTAAGTGTCATGATTAGCTTAAAAGCACCCAATTTCCTCTCACTGTTTAAGGGGGGCTGGCTCCAGTATGTAGGCTGAGGGTCAGCTGGTGCCCAAAGAACCCTACTAACCTCACATATTTATGAATACTAGAGACCCAGGAGAACCCAGGCGGGTGAATTTCAGTGTTTTAAGTATGGTTTCTCACACAGAATGCCCTGAAAACATCATGTATATGTCTAGAGGTATAGATTACATTTCCTCACACTTTCCATGGGGCTGGCTTCAGCACCATGCCAGGTTTTCTAATGGGCTTTCTGCTCTCCTAAGGGACCAGATTTGAGGTATGTCCACAATGTAACCCCCTCCCGGGACAGAAGGACAAAATGATCTCCTGAACTAGGGGGGCCACCAGACCCATGATGGGCCGGCCCAACCCCCTTTATTTAAAAAAAAAAATAAATAAAGCGCTACAATGTTCCATCGCAGTTTAGCAGAAAGACTGTGTTATTGGTGGGTGTGCAGGGTTGGGGCCCCAAACCAGGAAGAGCCTGCCCCCCAATGATATAAACATATAACCACTGCTTTCTGCTCAGCTGGGGAGAATTAGAGTAGAGCCCCCCAAATCTGACACGAGGGGGTGGGGGGAAGAAAGGTTAATATTGTAGTGGGTGCATGTGCCCGATTTCATAATGGACTGCCCCCACCCCCCTCCAATGAGTGTAAAAAAAAAATGGCATCTAATAGGCTTACTGCCTCTCTGGGTGGGCAGATTGGGTTTACACCACCCAGATCCTCCCCCACAGAGGAGGCAATAAGCCTGTATGGCTACTTGATGGGAGGAGCGCAATTGGCCATGCTATAGCATTGCTCTTCCACTGTTCCTGGTGGTCTAGTGGGGTTGATCTCTTTCGAAGATCCCTCAGCAGGGATCCACAAGGAAAAGATACTGCTGAAAGGTACCTTTCTAGTGTTGGACTATCCTTTTGGCAGTCTGGTAGAGCCAGATGGCCCAGCTGAAAACGGCAGTGTGTTGGCTGCTTTGTTTTGGAACCATCATGGCCCCCAGCACCAACAAAAACTGTCCCACACACTGGCCCTTTTAAGCTTGGCTCATCTGGCAATGCCAGTCTGCTGGGTGATTGTAAGTGCATCACAGTACCTGTCAGATGAGATCGGTGTTCAGGGGTCTAAGCTGTGCCTCTGAGCTCTGATCAGATGGAATACAGCTAGACCCTTTAGACTCTCGCTGCTTTCCAGTTTGACATAATTCATGTGAGTGCGCATGACACACTGCACATCACTTAACCAAAAAAAACTATATCTCGCTTGCAAGGGAAGCTCTTCCATTCCAGCCTGAGTCTCACTCATGGTAACTTCATGGTAATATGGACTGTGTATGCTTACCACCAGTGTCCAACTTTTAAGATAAGCACACTGCAATGAGATAAGTGAGGGCACTCAGGAAGGTTCTCCCGTAGTAGCAGGGCCGATCCACCTGCGTGCCTCTCCCTGTCTCCGCCGCTCATGAGGTCCTGACTCTAATATTAAGGGAAACTCTACTCCCTTCTACAAACTTGGTGGCACTGGTTAGTTCAGGCTGCCACTGATACTAAAATTGAACTTCCTTTGGTCCTGAAGAAGCGCTTTGGATCTCTTTCTGAGGCCACATACAGCCCGAAACATGTTGACCGTTATATATGTCCATTAGGGACATATACCCAGCTACAGAGGGACATAATATCCCCTAGAGCAGCACTACACACTTTATTTTAACAATGACAGAGGGATCACCGTAATAAATAGTACCCACTTTCCCTCCAGTCATTTTTTAACACACCACTTTAGACTTCACTGCCCCTTACACCCATGCACCCAAACGGCTTCTCATCAAAAGATCTCCGATAAAGAGACCCTTTGGGGGACCCGTAGGACATTGCAGGACCGGCCCAACGAGGAGCAAAGCCCAAATGATGAAGCATGACATCCTTCGGGTGTGTGAGGGCATTATGATGAGGACACACTGTCCCCAACAGATAGAGTAGCACACGAAAAAAAGTTTCTTCCTCTTTGATCCTCTACAAGGAACAGTGACTACCTTTGTGTACTACAGTCGTGCATAGCCTATTAGCTGCACAGAGGTAATCCTTTGTTGGCAGTTTTAAACAGCAAATTTGCCCCGTCTAAGTACCCCGTTTAACGGGCCTAAACCTTTAATTCAAATATTAATAAGTCCCCTTTAAGTAGTCCTTAATACCCATAAAGGCACGGAGCATGATATTTCAAAGTAGGACACATGGAAATCAATGTTAAACATGTTCTTACAGTGAAATATCCCCAAAAACGAGTTTCTCTATAGCAACACTGGCTGCTTACATAGGGAATCATGGGGCCTCATTGTTATATTAAATAAAGCTAAAATTAGATTGGTTGCAGACTCATTGTATTCATTTTTAAAAATGCAATTTAATGGCAAAATCTAATTTTATCTAACTAGTAAGCAACTGGCATTTTTAGAAAAGTTACCAGTTTTGTGCCTGAAGCTTGTAAGCCTTCAACTGTCACCAGATAGCTGGATGACTCCCCTGTGTTGATATGTAACTTGCTCCTAGACAGAGGACAATGAGCTTGGGTTTGGGCAGGTGCTTGCCTTACCTTCACAGTAAGGCCTTGGGCTGTGCTCCATGTCTACTTTCACTTCAAAGAAGCCTCGCTTGTCACAAGCAGATGAAACTGCCACTAGGCGCACCCTCTTCTTTTGTGCCTCAAGCTAACTTAGCTCCAATCCCAGAGGGGGACGGAGCTGCCCCAGAACGGTTTGAAGTGACCACAAGGGAGTGTTGCCCAGTATCATAGCCACACCTCTGGATGGGCACAGGAGCTCTGACCATTTCGAGAAGGGTTCTGCCGTATTGGACTGTCCCAAAATGCTGTGCAGGAGGGTTGGGATGGGAGTAGATGGGGCATGTGGCATTCTAAGATTGGCTAGAGGTGCCTGCCATCTGGAACATTCTACTCACACTTATTAACCCCTGCACAAGAAAAGACATAGAGCAAGACCCTATACCTGGCTGGGGATGGCAGCAATAGCATGGACAGCTTGACATAGAAGCCGCCTGGTGCCCTTAATGGACTAAGGACTTTGTCAACACCCTACCCTAAGGACTAGCTGGGTCTCTCCAGGGCCATTGATGCTACCCCCCTTATGCTCCCTGAGAACCAGTTGGGGGAATACTTGGACTCCACTGACCCCCAGATGCCATGTAATATGGCCATGCGGTCTTTGGAGGGTAAAGCAGAGGAGA
Organism: Triturus cristatus; assembly: GCF_964204655.1. Taxonomy (NCBI): domain Eukaryota; kingdom Metazoa; phylum Chordata; class Amphibia; order Caudata; family Salamandridae; genus Triturus; species Triturus cristatus. The sequence continues at coordinate 324,474,710 of NC_140582.1, forward strand.
AGGCTGGCTCTGAGAGCCAGTGAAACCAGCTTCCCGCAAAGTGCAGCCCATTTGAGACCCTGAGGCCTGGCTAAACCATATCAACAGGGGTAAAATGAGCTGAAGAACAAGAATATCACTGCAACAGGGCCAGAGTTATAGAGCTTTACAGTCTTTGACCTTTTGCTGAGAAACATCACGTGGGGCTCCTCCATTGACTCTAAACATACATCGGGGTTGGCTAGTTCCTGGGGGTCATTGCAAGATTCATTAATTATTTAGTTGCCCAGGGAGGTTGTACATGCATGGGGCCCCCTACCCAGACTCTTATTTGGCCTGGGTATTCCATCCCAGGGACTTAAATGACTCTCAAGCAGGGAGCCAGCGGGGCACCTGGGAGTAGGCTCCCGGCGCTCCCCACTGGTTTGGATGTGCTGGGAGCCCTGTGAGGAGATTGGGCGCCCATAAAAACAGACATCACAAAACAAGCTGCCCGCACCCCTAAGCACAGCGGGAGAGCCTCTACTAAGATTTGTGGCTGGGAGCAACCTACAATGCCTTGCAAGCACTTGTTTTTTCATATTTATCTCTCCTTTTGGTGCCCTGCGGAGCTGTAGGGGTACCACCAACATACAATTTCAATTTTCAAATAAGCTTTATTCGATTTTCCGAACAAAATCATAAAAGCATACATTAAAAAGTGCACTAAACATTAAGTACAGTTAAAACAGTCGCCTAAGTTGGAAATATTATTAAAATATCTGTCATGTATAAATAGTAAAAGTTCATTTGAGAAGAAGCTAGTATTCCTAAAAAACAGTAGAATCTAAAATATAGGGTTGATACTCATAGTGATTACATTGAGTTCCGAAACCTGATAACCAGTTTTAGAAAGCTAGATACAGCATAAATAACAGATTCATTTTCTAGCTGTAGTAACCTGGTTATAGCTGATCTACACGTGCGAATACCCCATGCCTTTAAAATTGGTTTCAGAAAAGCCCCCCTTGGCACCTGATAAAATTTACAAATTAAAACACAGTGAATATTTGATTGAGCAGAAATGTCATCACATGGGCATACTAAAATTTCATTTGACCAATTATTACAATCTGGAAAGGTGGTCAGGCGAAAAAAAGTGCCTAGTCTAAAACGGGTCAATAACATTCGAGCATAGCAGCTTGACTGAAACGAAAGGTACCCTTGAAGCCCTTCATGAATAGTGATTTGCTGATATCCAATGACTGCGGTTTTAGTTTTTTCCAGATCCCACCTAATATTAGTTAGATGGTTGAGGGCCAGCTTTTTTATCGTCTTTCTGGACACCGTTTCCATACTTGATGGCCTCACAAAATACTCTGGGTGTCCGAGCTCAGTTAGCATGTTCTTTACATAGGTGAGCCATTTGATATTACTTATTCCATCAAGTTTAAGACAGTCAGTGATTAAATCTCTATTTAATGAAGTCTCAGGGGTGACCCATATTTTGTGCCACAATAATGTGGGCACAATTTTTATGACATCTGAAATGTATGATAGACCCAACTCAATAAGTACAATATAGGTAGCTGATGATTTGGGGGCCCCTAATAGATAGCGAAGGAACTGATCTTCAGTTTTTTGTATCAGTTGTGGGTTTTCAATACCCCAAAGGCCGGACCCATAAGTGGCAGTAGAGATACATTTTGCTTTATAAATTGAAATCAGTTCTTTCACAGGTCTGCCCCCTAGTTTGGCCGCAAAACTTTTTAGAGCGCCTATTGCCCGGGTAAAAGCTAAATGTCTGGCATTTAATGCTGCATGCCAGTTGCCCTTCCTATCAAAATTTATTCCGAGGTAGGAAAATCGATCCGTGGTCTCGATCCTCCTGCCATCGAGGAAGATTGGACAGGGTGCTTTCTTTGTCCCGGGACCAGGTGCCATGGTGTATGTTTTTGTAGTATTGACTTTTAAGCCTCTGTCTCTCATGTAATTAGCGAATTTCAGGACGGCCTTCTGTAAGCCAATCCTAGTTCGAGACATGATAGCGGCATCATCAGCATATAAAAATAGTGGCGCTGATGTTCCCACGATAGTTGGGTAATCGTACTGTGACTCCCTTAGGTGTTGACCGATGGAATTTATATATAGAGTGAAGAGAAGGGGTGCTAAGATGCACCCCTGTCGCACCCCTCTCCTGATGGGAAACTTGTCAGAGCACTCCCCCATATTGCCATAGCGTACCCTGGCACCTGCATCCCTATATAGTGCTTTTATAAACTGGAGAATATTAAAATCTATACCCATTTCAGTTAATGTGGACCATAGTTTCTCGTGGTCCACACAATCAAAAGCGGAACTCAGGTAACTCAGGTAACAAAGAGGTTTCCCTTTTTGGCCTGAGTATACTTAGATAAAACTAAGGCCAAATTTAGTCCCTGCTCTATTGTCCCTTTACCCGATCTAAATCCATACTGTAGATTTGAGACTACGTCGTTCTCTTCTGCCCAGAGTTGTATCCTATTTAAAATTATCCGGCCAGCTACCTTCATTAATGCATCTAGTAATGATATTGGCCGGTAACAGGTGGGGTCATTTCTGTCTCCTCTTTTAAAAATTGGGACGACTATAGCTTCAGACCAGGACGATAAAACCTACAATGCCTTGCAAGCACTTGTTTTCATATTTAGCTCTCCTTTTGGTGCCCTGCGGAGCTGTAGGGGTACCACCAACATACTTTATATGTGTTGTGGGGGGTTTAATTAAGTGCAATAGTCCCCCTAGGAAGCAATCCAAACACTATACATAAAAGTCTTGGGTCACAAATTACACAAGTCAGCAATCAAAACAGCTAAGAAAAAAAATATTCAGACAGAATTCTAAATTCTAAACGTGCAAATAAAGAATTCTATAAAATTCTCACAAAATTCCGCAAACCAATTTGCCTAGAAGGAACCCTTTACTCAAGAATTCACAGACAAACTGGCAAATCATTGAACGACCAAAGCAGAAACATTGGACTCCTTTTTAAAACAAAGAAAAGCCACCAGCAACCCTTGTCGAAAAAACCCCTCCAAAATTAGGCTAACCCAGCCCATGCATTGCTTCAGACAAATATCACACAATGAATTTATGGACCTGGTCAAAGCAAGCAGGCCTGCTGGCAGCCCTTCTGACCCATGTCCACCACAAACCCTCAAGAAAATTCTTCTAACTACCTTTGCTGCCACACCAGTAAGAAGAATCATCAACAATTCCTTAACTACAGGAATATTTCCAAAAGATCTAAAAAAGGGTCATACATATGCCCATTACTATAGAAAACAAACCTGGACCAGCTTAACCCCGACAACTACAGACCAATTACAAATGGGCCTTTCCTGGGCAAACTCATCAAAAGAGCAGCATTCGCCCAGATGTCACAATTCATTAAAGATAATTCCAGAGTTTCAGACTTAGATATGGGATTCTGTCCAGGAAGAGGCACAGAATCTGCCCTTTTTGCCATCTGAGATTTAAGAACACAGTTGACCGGAACAGGGTTGCTGCACTACTTCTCTTCGACCTCTCAGCTGCCTTTGATACAGTTGACCATGATGCTCTAATACAAAGACTCTACGAAGCTGACATAGAGGAGAGTGCTCTTGACTGGAACACATCCTACCTTCAAAACAGAACAAATGTCATCCATACCCCCATTTCTTGTCCAAACAGTACTTCACAAAGGCATGGATCTCTCACGGCTCTATCATCTCAGGATGTCCCTGCTGCTTGAGGCCTGACTTTTTCCTCAGAGGACCTCCCTGCTGCTCCCAGAGAACTGTGTTGCTGTCTGAGGTTTGCCTTGTTTCCAGAGGACTGAACTACTGCCTGAGGTCCGCCGTGTTCACTGATGACTGTCCTGCTGCGTGAGGCCTGCCCTGCTTTTTGTGAAGTAAGACTGGGCCTGTTCCCTTCATCCTAGGCTAAATTAATTATTCCAATGGTCAGTTGGCTGACCTCATGTTCTGAGATATAGGGAAATAAACAGCACCAGAGGCCTGCCTGCAACTGCCCAACTGACCTATTGCATTGGACCTGCAACTGGACCTGCCTGAGCCCTGCTGGCCTCTGCTGAAATGAGTTCTTGATCCCCAAGTGGTGCTTCCCCAGGTCCTGGGTCCCTGACTGGAATCATTTGGGATCTTCCTGTGGATAAAGGAGAAATCATGAAGTTTTAGGCTCCATGAATCCATAAATGGGCCTATTTTCTCCGGGATCCTGCCCACTTGACGACCACTGACACAAGGCTATGGTGAACTCGACTCTTTGCACTTTAGTGCCTATCAGCGACAACCAGCAACGCTAGATCTGCATTTCGCGCTACAGCAAAGACAACCCGCGGTGACCGCCAATGCAAAGATCCAGCAATGATCATCCTGGACCAATTTTTTACACTACAGTGATGACAGCTTGTGCCATCAGGTCTGCTCTTCCAGCTCTGCTGAAGGGAGTTCCTGATCCCCAAGAGGTGCCCTCCAGGTTATGGACCCTTGATGTGGCATCAGTGTAGCTCCTCCCCAAAGAAAGGAAAAATCCTGAAGTTTTGGGCTCTTTGTGACCAAGATCTTAACACCAACCACCAACAGGAAGTTCCAATGAACAAGTCTCTTTGCGCTACAGCGACCGGCAGCAATGACTGACAACGTGAGATCTGCACTTTGAGCTACATCAACAACAGCCCACGGTGACCACCAACACAAACCAGCTACGACTGCCCTAGTCCAACTCTGCCCTACAGGGATGAGAGCCTGCGCAGCCCAGCCTGCTCTTCAGGCTACAGTGCCAACCATCCATGATGCTTTCCTTGCTCCTTGTGGCCTCCTCCACTGTGAACTGGACTCTTTGTGCCATACTTTGAAAACATAACGTTTTTAGCTAGACTAACCTGGCCCCTGTATCAGGCCCATGCTCCAGTGCGGTTGGCCTGGACTTGTGACTTTCCTCCCGGTCTAGCGCGACCTGATGACTACGAGTGGCACTTTGTGTTTTTAGGCACTATATCTACCTAAAGCTTTGATATTGCATATCTCCGGTTCTACTGATAGGAATTTTGTTGTTTGGGGGTCTCATTTTGTTTATTACAATTTACTCTATTTTTCTTGGTTTGGGATTTTTCTTGTGTTGTGTTTGGACGTTATGACTGTTTTTGTGCTGAATAAACTTAAGTTAAGTCGGGCTGGTTTCTGCCTACCTATCACAAGGTTAAGCACAGGCAAATTGTGTGGCTTTTGTGATTCACCCTGACATGGATTGTGGTTGTTGCTGAAGTATGATTTCCCCTTTCCCCCGAACAAATAACCTAATTTCTAACAGGTGTTATTACAGAGTCATACTATCCATGCTCAGGATATATGGAATTTGTTGTGTGGGTGTATTAGGAGCTGCCTAAAATGTTATATTGGAGATTGTAGTGTGGAGTGTTGGAGGAGTATATGCTGTTGAAAATAGTGATACCCAGCTTTACGGCATAGCAGTACCATGTTGGCTGCATCAGTGGTGACCTTTCTAACTTATAGTGTTGAATGTTTCGTGTGTTTGTTGTTTCTCACCTGTTAGTGATATGATCATGGTGATAACAAACTAAATGGCATATTTGTCCAGTGCTCACAGTATCCACCAGACCCTGTGCAATGTCTAGTGCTTTGTGCACTGAACAAAAGGAGAAGGCACAACAACCATCACATCGGCCATGATGCCGTACCCAGCAGTCTAGGCAGAAGAGCTCCGCAGCAGTCTGAGATTCCACCTAGAACACAAAGTTAAAGCAACAAAGTCAGCTCTGCCAGACCAGCCAGACTAGTCTTCCAGGACAAGTGCTGAATGAGGAGCCCAAGCATCAGCCAAGTCTCTTCAAATTCCAAAATACAGGCCAACTTCATACCAACTTTGTCACAGGCACATCCCTACCTTATCTTGACGCTTAAAATGTGATCGGGCAAGATGAGGGACCCCCAGAAACACGTGCAAAAAGGAAAAGAGCCCTGGCTAAAGGGACAGCGTGCACTAAGTCAACCATTATCGACAATATAGCGCCATCCATCCCACAATCAACTTTAGCAATAGACAGCTCTGCAGCCACTGTATCAATGTTGCTGGTCAAGCCTGTGAAAAAAGATAACCACAACCTATGAGGACAGATCAGCAAAAAAGTGCCAGTCCAAAATTCACAGCAAGTTCTTTTTCCTCAAAGACAAAGCTGCAGCCTTTTTTACCTCCAACTCAAACATCCTGGGTCTTCCATCCCCCTTAGAGCCAACTGTCATCAATCAAGTCGCCGCATGTGATCTTTCTCAAGGCTCATCACAGGGCTCCCCAGATAGATCAGAATCTTCGCACCCTAGATCAAACAGTACAACTAAAAGAGTCGAGACACCACCCATCTCTAAAGCAGATCATCGCCGACCTGCCTGCACCAAATCAAACATCAGAGAGGCAAAGGGTGCCTCAAACAGCTGCAGAGACAGATGCATGGGCAATTCTGCTAAAAACTCTGCAACTAACAGTCGGCAGCCTAAATTACCAATCAACGAAAATGGCCACTCAGATCAATTTACTGAACACACTGGCAGTTTTCACCTCAGGATCGATACAAAAATTGCTAATCTCAACCACCTTATAATCAAAGCTCAAAAAGCGACTGAAGCTACGGTGCTGGCCAGCCCTTGTGCCTGTCCCGAATTCTAGGCAAACTAGAGACACTTCCATTTATGCTGAGTGACATCCTTAGGGCCATTAAGAGGTCCTTGAAATCCACAACCAGCACTTCTTCATTCGCATTACACTCAGTGCACAATCGTACAATAACCATTCCCAGTGCCAGCCAGGATCACCCTACTTAGGCTCCATCCCTGCCAATAATGATAACAACTTGTGGCAACAATAGATGAAAAGCCGCAGCAAAACCAGTCCTTGAAAAAGCCCACTCCTGGCTCCAACAGTCATTCCAATAGCAACTCTCCTGGCACTAACTAGGGCTTAAAGACGGCCCGAATCAACAGACTGAAGGACAACTGAGGAAGAATTGGCGCAAAGCGCGAAAACACAGGAAAAAAATGAGTACAAGAAAGACCATATACTCCTTCTTTGGCAATCGGAATAACAACCCAAATTTACACAACAGAAGTAATCCAAAGGTACAAGAAATGGTAGCAGGCCATGCCAACAACACAGAGCTCTGGGCCGCCAAACCAGGTCCTGTAGCCGTCCAGGTAGCAACCACTGGTAATAGGAATGAAACGGGCGACTGCACTGTGCAAGACCAGCTGGCAACTCAAGCAGGGAACCAAAATCAAGAAGTCACAATCTCCCCAGAGGGTGCCCCAGAAAAATCCAAGACAACCATACTGCCCGGACCAGGCCATTCAGAAGGCAGTGTTCTCATCCGTAGTGGCTACCATCCTGACATGCTATGCTCCGCAGAAGGAAGTCCCAGTGCAGCGCCAGTTCGGGTCGCAGATCAGACAAAACCAATCCACACCATCAGATCTCCATGAGTTGCATGTAATCTCGACTTTGCAAATTTGATCCCTCAGGTAATCACCAAAATGGACGCAACAAATACTGCTGCAAGGTCCACAGGTGCACTAGCAACATGGGCCCTAACTACAGCAATTGAGACAAAGCATCCCTCAGCCACCAAACACAACCTAAACACATTTTCTCCTGGCATGATCAGCAGTTGTGTGGTAAATAAAATCTTCTTTACCGGACTGAATTTCATACGGAATCTTAAAATAAAGTAAAATAGCTCAAAATAACAAGAGGCAGAATCCGTGGTATAAGAGGTTTTCTAAATGGGCTTTATTCCATTCAAAATGGCCGACTCGAGTCGCGGCCTTCAGGTTCCGTCACCACGAGGGTTCAGGAAGTGAAGTACAATACTTTATTGACAGACATGCATTTTTATAATAAGTACATTACAATGAAATGAATGTAGAAGGCGTAACATTTGATAAGAAGAGTGACATGACAGGTACGTAATCGAAACTAGGCGTAATAAGGAGTAAAAGAAACATGATTGGTTAGGATTATCAGACATAGGTGGATCTATAAGATAATACTTGGCATAGATGCGCGCGCAGCAGCATGACGTGTGATAGACGTGCAACTAGGGGTGAAGGGGACTTGACATTTAGCTCTACATGTGGAGACGAGAAGTCTGGGGGGTCAAGTCAACCTAATCCCAAATCATATCTAACATCCTATGTTTAAAGAACTATGTTATCCACAAGGAAGGACTCTCGGACAGAATCTAGTCTATACTGACTGTGTGCGTGCACAAACGTCTAAGTGTCTATATGAGATGCGAGGGATAGAAAACTTTCCATGGCAGCAGGGCTATGAATCACTTGCAGGAGGACGGAAAGGCTGAGTCCTTGCTTGTGAGCTAAGGGAAATGTTTACCTAAATCACTAGACAGGAATGCATCGGCTGAAGAGCAAAATAGATAATTCGAAGGTGAAATACAACTTCTTGGCAGGCAGGCGAAAACTGGCCGAGGCAGGCACCGTTAGCTGCACAGGGAGTAGGACAAAGTTCATGGATACAGATGCGAGCTCAAGCTGAAGCTGTCAGAGACAGAGAGCAGGGAAAGGCTTTGAGGACAGAATCGGGCCTACTTGCCTGAACTGTAAAAATGGAGTAACTTAGCCATATAAAGTCGGTGGTCTTTTATACTTAGGAATCGAATATCCAGCTCATTGATGGCGGATCTGACAGAGAACATGTCGACGGTAGACACACATATGTTTGCGTCTTAGAAACTGGAACTGGAGGGAACATACATGTACTTGTAACATGCATATAGAACCGTTGGGGTCCAAGATAGGGGACATAACTGATCAGGAAAATCCACATTTCCACATTCCCTCCTTGTCCCCTTCTTGCCCTTCAAGAGACATCAATCTTCATCATTCCATCGATTTGCTCATGGAGCATCATTTCTTCTTCCTTCTTCTTCCGGCATTCTGAACGAGACCTGTGATATGGGATGCATGATGTGGCACACAGACCACAAATCGCTGGTCCACATTGCAGACATAAACAACAACTGAAAAGTATAAGAAGGCCAATACCTAGGAAGGATAAAACTCTCCATCCCCAGGCTGATATCATACTCCAAAACCACCCGGACCACGTCCAAGTGCCTGGATTCTCGTGTATCTGGCTTACAATCTTATGAAGGCGTGTTATAGCTTTATATACAGATGGCGAATTTTCTAGTATGAATATGCAGCAGCTGGATCCGATGACCCTGCAAGCTCCGCCCCTATCGGCCAGGATGACGTCAAGGACAAGACGATTCTGGAGAACAACAATTCTCATCGCTGATTGTTCCTCTGTCAGATTGCCTAGGGCGGCTATAGTCTCGTTTACTACAGCTTCAAGAGTCTTGGTGAGTCTGCGTATCAGCTTACTATTTGATATTGTACCTATATAGGGAAAGATACCTTTATTGAAATCTACATATTTGTCCCATGCTGTCTCAGTATAATCGACAACTGGGAGATCTCTTCGCTCTCTATTGTGTACTAAATGAACATTTCGATAATAATCAGGGGGAGCTAGGAAAACAGGTGGCAAAAGGAATGCTATGTAACAGGTACCATCCCAATCTAGAGGCAGACGCATATATGCCGTCTGGCCACATATGAAGTAAGAATGGCGAGAAGCTCTAAATGAAGATTTACCTTGATCACTATATTCTACTGTAGTAACACATTTACTATGGCCCATATGTATGGAACCAACTTTTCTCACACATAATTCACCCTTAACTGGAAATACTGACATAGTGGGCAGAATTAGTTCAACTTCGGATTTGACATTCAAAATCATAAGATTAGGCGTAAAATTACCTAATTTATACACTTCATTTTCTAAATCAGTTCCTGTTCTACTGGGGTGACCCTCCTTATTAGGGTGACAGACTTTGAATAAAACTAGATTCAGATTTCCCCATATCCAATGTTGTTGATAAACTGCTGTGTCTGGGTCTATGGAATTTAATAAACTAAACCATGCTCCACAGGAGCCATTGTGTGTGAACGGATGTGGAAAGAAAGGCAGAACTCCTTTGTTATTCTGATAGGGAGGAAGTCGGCCACACACCCAACAATTGGTGGCATTACTAGTCTGATGGGAATGATGTAACATACTAATGAATGTGTTATTGCGCAGCGCAAGTCTATAGGACAACTCATGTGGCGGTAGGTCTCTAAAAGAATGTTCTCCAGTTATATTGAAAGCACGTTTAGAAACAGGATAATACATATGCAACAATATACTTGCAGTAACTATTAAAAAACTCAAGAAAAACAAAATTAATAAAGTCACAATACAGTGGCTACGCAGTGATTTACAATAAGCATGTCGTTTCATTATGATTCTGGACTCTACATGATTCAGACCTAAGGGATACATGTCGGGACAGATTCAACCGCTTCACCTTGGAGAGGACTTAAACAATCAAATCGTCCGACAGTTTAGATCTGGACCTGAGTTTCTGTTTATAGAGTTCGGTGCTACTGGCCTCAGCCAAAGGTAGCTTTGAGTCAATGGGGGAAGACACACGGGGAGTACTGTTTGTGTCAGGAGGAAGTCCATGAAATTTTTTTATATGGCTGGAATGCACCCAGCCTTTCCTCCCTTCGATCTTCACAGCTGTTCTGGTCGTCAGCAGGACCAACTTAGGAAGCCTCCACCTTGGCTCCAGTTGGGTTTTCCGATCAAAATTCCTGACGAGAACATAATCGCCGGGAATTACGTCATGAGGTTTCACCTCGGTGTTGTCAGGAAAAGCTGCGACTACCTGTGAACGGCAAGATTGTAGTGCAGACATCAAGGAAGCCAGGTAATCTGTCAGCATATTACAGTCAACATCAGTTATTTTACGGGGTATAGGCGTCCCCCACATATTCGGTGGCCTACCAAAGATCACCTCATAAGGCGATAGCCCTGTTCGAGAGTGTGCTACCATCCTCATGTAAAATAGCGCAACTGGTAAGGCTACTATCCAGTCCACACCCTTTTCCTGACATATTTTAGACAATCTGATTTTTAAAAGTTGATTATGTCGTTCCACGAGACCTGCTGCCTCGGGGTGTCGGACACAGTGGAATTTCCACTGATATCCCAACAAGAGTGAGACATGTTTCATTAATTCGGATGAGAAAGGCTGACCGTTATCTGAATATACAACACGTGGTAAACCGTACCGTGGGAAGAATTCTCTAATTAGCTGCTTGGCAGTAGTCGGGGCAGTGTAATCTGATACGGGATACGCCTCTGTCCAACGGGAGAGAGCGCAGACAACTACGAGAACATATTTGAATCCTCGACAACGTTCCATCTGAATATAATCCATCTGGAGGACTTCAAAAGGATGGTCAGGAGGCTGAAATCCACCCTGCTCTACGGGAACACTCTTTCCTGGATTAAACTGACAACATATCATACAGGTACGAACTTTTTGTTTAGCTGCTGCTCGTAAATGTTTATTGAACCAAATGTGCTGAATGCTGTCTAGCATAGCCTTCTCTCCTAAATGTGCTGGACTGTGAACTGTAGCTATAATGGCTTGAACCATGGAATCAGGGAGAAACCATACAGATTTCTCCTTCGTCATCCATCCTTGGTCTGTCTGGATCCCTCCTAGTTCAGTCCACTTCTTTATTTCTTCTGCTGTGGCATGTGTCTGTATGTCAATTACGTCAAGTGCGGGATCCTTAATTGTCATACACTGTGTTGGTGTCTGAACTATTGGCTTTGTCATGTCTAATGTGCGATTCTGAGCAGTCTGTTTAGCTGTTTTGTCAGCTAAATCATTGCCTTGAGAAATGGTATCAGTAACCTTCGTGTGTGCTTTACATTTCATAATCGATATAGCAGTGGGTAGATGTATTGCGTCTAACAAAGCATGAATGAGGGGTCCGTGCTGAATGTGGGCACCATGGGAGGTTAAATAACCTCTCTCTCGCCACAGCACGCCGAAGTCGTGTACAACTCCGAATGCATAACGTGAGTCAGTGTATACATTAACTTTCTTATTTGTGGCTTGAATACAGGCTTGTGTTAGAGCAATAAGTTCTGCTGCTTGGGCTGACAAAGTATCTATACAATTTGTCTCAATAACTTCAGTGTCTGTTGTGACTGCATACGCGGCCACTAAGTCTCCTGTACTTGCTCTCATGCACGATCCGTCTACATACAACGTCAGGTCTGGATCTAACAATGGAACGTCTGTCAAGTCTTGTCTAGGTTTCGTCTTTATTTCAATGATTTCAACACAATCATGAGCTAGTGGGTCTGTTCCAATTACAGGTAATAGTGTAGCAGGATTCAATGTATTACACCGTCGGATCTCTATGTGTGGTTGAAACAATGTCAGTTCATAACCGGTAAGTCTTGCTATGGTCAAGTGTTGTGTTTGTGTTCGGTTCACAAGAACCTCTACTGCATGTGGTACTTGTACTGTCAATGGGTGTCCTAATACTATGGCATCGCTTTGTCTGATAGCTAAGGCTGTCGCTGCCACTGATTTCAGGCATGCAGGCAAAGCCTGAGCTACGGGATCTAATGTACTGGAAAAATAAGCACATGGCTTGCGTGATCCTGCTTGATCCTGAGTGAGTACTGACAAGGCAGTACCTTCGCGTTCTGTAACAAAGAGTGTAAAATGTTTGCTATAACATGGCGTTGCTAAAACAGGTGCTTGACATAAAGCTTCCTTTAGGCTTTCAAAAGCTTGTGTATGTTCCTGAGTCCAAGGGAGAACAGTCGATGTGGCTGCCTCCTGTGTGGTTAACTGAATGAGTGGTTTTGCTAGAAATGCGTACTGAGGGATCCACTGCCTACAATATGAAGTGAGGCCTATGAAAGCCCGCACCTCCTTTTGTGTCTGGGGTATTGACACGTTAGCAATTAACTGGATGCGATCTGGTGTAAGCTGCCTTCCCTCCTTGGACAGCGAGTGACCAAGATAAATAACTCGCTGGACACAGAATTGCAGCTTAGAAGGAGACACCTTGTGCCCCTTGTCGGCTAGAAAATGTAAAACTGTCAGAGAAGCCTTTTCACATTCTGACTCGCTTCTTGCGGTGATCAGCAGATCATCGACATATTGAAGCAGTGCAGTATTGACTGGCATGCGGATACTGTCAAGTTCTCGTTTCAGTGCTTGGCTGTAGATGCTGGGGCTTTCTGTGAATCCTTGGGGAGCGCGTGAGAATTTAAAGCTGCGCCCATTTAAACTGAATCCGAACAAGTATTGGCTTTCCGGATCTATTGGGACGCTAAAGAAGGCATTCTTGAGATCGATTACAGTAAAGAATGTTGCTTCGGAATCAATTGCTGTCAACAATGATGATATATCAGGGACCACAGGGAATTGTGGTACAATGCATTTGTTTAGTTCACGCAAATCAATGACCAATCGGTATACTGGTGGGGCAGTAGGGTCAGTTCGTTTAAGAATCGGAATTATCGGTGAATTACATATATTGGAGTCTGTTTCTATAACTACTCCCTGGGCAATCAGCTCATCAATGATTTTCAGCAAAGCCACTACAGCATCATGCGGTAACTTGTATTGTCGCATTCGTGGTAGTACCACTCCTGCTTTCAATGTAACTCGATAGGGTGTAATGTTCATGCAGCCAACATCCGTAGGGCCTTGTGCCCATAGATGTACTGGTAAAGTCTGTAGTCGGGGATCCATGTCTCTAGACACATAGTGACCTTTAAAATCACGTAAAAACAACCTTACTCCTTCCGGAGAACAACATATTATGGCTCCTAGTGCTTTCAGAGTTTTAATTCCTAACAGATTTTCTGGGCATGATTTAGTAAGCAATAAATCTGTAGTTCGTGTCAAAGGTCCTATCGTAAGTGGTAGAGGCTGTGATACTTCATTAACAATAGGTTTTCCTGAAAAACCAAGGGAAACATTTTGAGAGCCTGAGAGGGGTGCCCCTGGAACTTCACTACGTTTTATTGTTGTTCGACTTGCCCCTGTATCGAGTAAGAATTTTCTATTTTGACCTAATAATTCACTATGTACATAAGGTCCTTCTTGATCTACAGGAATCTCGATGAGCGGTAAGTCAACTTCCCTCTCTAGGCTGGTTCATGCGTAATGCTGATATTCAGGGTATTCATACTGTGCAGTCTGATACATTTGTCGTGTCGTTGTTTGTGTGGCAGTAGCAGGCAACGGTGGTGCAGCTGGCGCAAACTGTATGGGTTGCTGTGAGGCTGGCATTGCCTGTTGCTGAACTGGCATGGACTGTCCATGCTGCATAGCTCCTTGTTCATTCTGATCTTGTCTAACTAATCGTGGTCTCTCTTTTGCAATACCTGTAGCTATATTACGTTTCAGGACTGGACAATCATGTACATAATGGCCTAGTTGTTTACAGTAATTGCAGGTTCCTTTTACAGGAACTGCAGAATCACCAGAATGTGTCACACCCTTTTTGTGACCATCTGCTGGTACTGTCTGAGAAACTAGCATTTTCATTTTTGTATCCTTCATGCGTCTATGCTCATGTTCTTGTTCATCCCTAATTCTATTGTGATGATACTGTAACATTTGTAGCATTTGCGACGGAGTGTTACTTTGCCAGGTACTCTCGAATTTCAATATTCTATTCTTCACTGGAGGCAATGCATTTTCCACCAATTTTGTCACAAATAAATGTGGATATGAGTCACTACTTGCTTTTATACCACTATTTATACCAAAACATTTTTCAAATCGAGCATAATAATCGCTTGTGTCTTCATCTTGCTTTTGTTTGCAGGCTGTGATTGCACCCCAATCTTCCTTTTTTGTAGTTAATAAACGTGGCAGTACCTGTACTAGTAAACCTGGTAACAGTTTAACTTTATCCCCGAGCCCCGAACCTGCAGTTCGGCCCCTTTCTTCCTCTGCTAATGCTGTCCAGTCTATCTTTTGGTCTCCTACTTCCCACTCTTTTTCTTTCAGTTTTTCATAAATGCCAGCAGGCAAAAGCACCTTTAATATCGTCATAATATCAGGAAAGGTGTACTCTCCCATCAGTAACATGTCTTTAATTTCTCGGTGGAAACCCGCTGGGTCCTTGTCGTGACTAGGTACTACTTTCTTCATTTCTAATAATTCCATTTTTGATATGGGTGTGTAAACAAATACACGGTGAAACTCATTGTCTTCGCCTTTTATTGGGTGCACTTCTCGTAAAGGATTTTGTCTATCCATATAGTACGGTGCTCTTTCTCTGCGGGGCAGGGAGAGAGAATCTGGATTTACAAAAAGGACATACTGTTTACGTGACACTAATATCTCTTTAATTAGCTTGTTACTAGAACCTCTCCATCTGTTCGTGAGTAGTTCCGTTAATATATCAGGTAAAGGACCGGGGTCAGCATGTTGGCTCTTATATAATATGAGGAGTTGCTGAATCATATAGATTCCAGCTAAGCGTTGTTCATCTGTACTGAGATTAAAAAACGTGTGTGCTACGGTCTCATCACCGTATTTTTCAGGACTGTCAATCCAGTGAACGGCTGATCTGGCTAATTCTTGCTCATCCATGGAATCGAGGAGGTGGTAACCCCTTCGTTCTCGTAGTATCTTATCTGCGGCTTGAAACGAATGTTCAGGAGATTTCAGATTTATTACAGGCGTCGGATACGTTCTGCTATTATTTGGACATACAGAGTGTATGGGATCAGAAAAACATCTAGTATTTTCACAGGATCTTCCTCTGCCTACATAGGCTATGGTCTCTGACTGTCTTGCGGAATTCCCTGATTCGGACACTTCATCTTGCTCAAACTCGTCTGTTCCCAATCTTTCTTCATGAATACGCTCTATTTCTTTACGTATTTTTCGGCACATGGCTATTATACAATTTTGCTTATCGTGTCTCCCTTCTGATATATTCTGACTCCATCTTGTAAGAATAAGCATTGCATTCGGGTCTACCCCCGGACGATCTTGATTTCTGATTACACAGTTTATGAGGAAACGTAACAGTTCCCCCTGTATCTCTACTTTCTGGAATTCCATAGCTCTGTTAATACATCCTGGATCTCGTCCTGTTTGAACAAAATGATATATGTTATCCAGATGCGTAGTCATCCCTGGTAACCTCGCTAAATACTCTGCGGCTCGCCTGATACGTAATGATGCCAGGACCATTTCGTCCTCTTTACCAACCACCGGGTCATATCTACAATTTACAAGGAGTTCCTTAAGTGTACGTTCACTTACGAATTTAGGTGTACGTGAATGTGCTGACTCTTGAAAGACAAGTTTATTTATTCTAGGTGGTGTGAAGGTATTGCTAGCCCCTCCCGTGGCCCCATCTGGGGCGTCGGGTGTGAATGGGTTCGTTGAACGTGACACAGCAACTATGGGTGTCGATACCCCTGTAGAGTCGACTGCGGAGACAGATGCGGAAACAGATGTGCTTGCCGAAGCTTGTGTCGGGACTTGCTGTTGCACGGGGACAGATACCTGATCCTGACGTTGAACCCCTCCGCCAGACGGTCTATGTGGTGTGGCGTTAGCATACTCGGGAGCTGCGTCATCTAGATATGAGGAAAGAAAAACATCTTCTGCGGTTCTGGGAAGCCCCTTTGGATGTACCTTAATTGGAAATAATGGGGGTGGCAAGTCTTTTGGTATTTCTGTAACAGCTTTAGGTAGTCCTTCGGCTAGAAGGGGATACATACCATTCATAAGAGCATTTCTTTGTCTATTCACTTGTTCTGATTTCACTCGGATACCTTCCTTAATTAATAGATTTTCTTGAACTTTATTTGAACTTTCTTTACTCCTCTCTTCTTGTCTACGTGCTTTTTCTGTTCGTCTATGAGATTCTTTACGCCATAACTCAACAGCGTCTTTCTGTGACTGTCTGACCTTTCTTTTCCATAACTCTTCCTCCACTTTCATGATGCATTCTGCATCCCAGGTTCCCGCTACGGGCCACCTTTGACTTTCCGGCAATCCCTTGGTATAATCTACCCATAGATCAAGAAACAATATGGCATCTAAGCCATGTTTATGGTACATAAAATGCCCTGGAGTGTCCCTAGGAGGAATAGGAACTGCTTCTTCAAGCACCCCTTTTCTGGTAGTAATCTGTCTTAACTTCGAGAAGAGCGGCATATTTACAACTGATCTGATACTTACTCTTGAATTTTTTTTTTAATACGAAAAACACAATAAATGAACAGTGAACAATGAACAGTCATTCATACTACAATATTTTGAACACTTTAAACATTAAACATTAAACATTGTAACAATGATCGACAATGATGACAGTCTGCCTAACTAATCACCACGCTGAATTCTTGACAATAACTGAATTCTTCGGAATACTTGATATACTGTTAAACAGTACATATACACTGCTAAACAGTGCAGACCGGATTTGTGTACCCAAATCCGTCTTGACCGGCACAACCTATGTGCGCGTCAACACGCCTCCCCGGCGATGGTACTCACCGAGTAGCTCCTTGAAACGGAAGGCCTCAGAGAATGGACAGGACTCGATAACTGCGGACAGCGGACCCTCTGGACATCGGGATTTCGAAAGACCTGGTGGGCCTCTGTATACCTCGGATCTTGCTCTCTCAGCTAGGCTCTGGTCGGGATACTTCGCACTTCTCACCGCCTCGTCTGGGTTGATCGCAGCCTCAGTCGCCCCCGCTTGACCGGAGGGAGCTTACAGGAAATCCTGCTGGTACGCGTTTATGGTCCGTCCAGCTGTGGCAGGAGACCGGGCCTGCAACGCACCGCCGGCGCGTGAGATGAGAAAGTGTCCCTGTTCGGGCGCCATTATGTGGTAAATAAAATCTTCTTTACCGGACTGAATTTCATACGGAATCTTAAAATAAAGTAAAATAGCTCAAAATAACAAGAGGCAGAATCCGTGGTATAAGAGGTTTTCTAAATGGGCTTTATTCCATTCAAAATGGCCGACTCGAGTCGCGGCCTTCAGGTTCCGTCACCACGAGGGTTCAGGAAGTGAAGTACAATACTTTATTGACAGACATGCATTTTTATAATAAGTACATTACAATGAAATGAATGTAGAAGGCGTAACATTTGATAAGAAGAGTGACATGACAGGTACGTAATCGAAACTAGGCGTAATAAGGAGTAAAAGAAACATGATTGGTTAGGATTATCAGACATAGGTGGATCTATAAGATAATACTTGGCATAGATGCGCGCGCAGCAGCATGACGTGTGATAGACGTGCAACTAGGGGTGAAGGGGACTTGACATTTAGCTCTACATGTGGAGACGAGAAGTCTGGGGGGTCAAGTCAACCTAATCCCAAATCATATCTAACATCCTATGTTTAAAGAACTATGTTATCCACAAGGAAGGACTCTCGGACAGAATCTAGTCTATACTGACTGTGTGCGTGCACAAACGTCTAAGTGTCTATATGAGATGCGAGGGATAGAAAACTTTCCATGGCAGCAGGGCTATGAATCACTTGCAGGAGGACGGAAAGGCTGAGTCCTTGCTTGTGAGCTAAGGGAAATGTTTACCTAAATCACTAGACAGGAATGCATCGGCTGAAGAGCAAAATAGATAATTCGAAGGTGAAATACAACTTCTTGGCAGGCAGGCGAAAACTGGCCGAGGCAGGCACCGTTAGCTGCACAGGGAGTAGGACAAAGTTCATGGATACAGATGCGAGCTCAAGCTGAAGCTGTCAGAGACAGAGAGCAGGGAAAGGCTTTGAGGACAGAATCGGGCCTACTTGCCTGAACTGTAAAAATGGAGTAACTTAGCCATATAAAGTCGGTGGTCTTTTATACTTAGGAATCGAATATCCAGCTCATTGATGGCGGATCTGACAGAGAACATGTCGACGGTAGACACACATATGTTTGCGTCTTAGAAACTGGAACTGGAGGGAACATACATGTACTTGTAACATGCATATAGAACCGTTGGGGTCCAAGATAGGGGACATAACTGATCAGGAAAATCCACATTTCCACAGTTGGGCGGTTCTAATGTACCCGGAGTACAAATCAAGAGGTCCCTCTGACCATCTCAATTGAGGCAATATCCTTCGTGCCTTGAGGCAAATCCCATAAACCACTAATCTGTCCACAGTTGACATTGTCTCAGTCGAGTTCCTACCCCCCTTGTCAGGACAGTAAACAAAACTACAACGGTGACTTGGGCATCCAGCATAGCCACAAACCAAGTACTAGGGGGCGCCACAACCTTCAAAACGTGCGGCATATGGGTATCACCAAATGCTGAACTGGCATAGCCCCACATCTTACTTACGCATACAATGAATCAAGCGTCCACTAACCCTAACAACTATCCCATTTCGATCCTAAGAAGCGCACAGAGTAAAATGCTGCTTCCCCCTGCCCGGCTGGGATCTTCATAACCTGAGCATGGTGCTAGAGAACTACCCAAATCTCACGACTGGAGCTGGATTGTGGGATGAAGCCGCATAGTATCCGCACTACCTGCTCTTCAAAGGCCTGCTAGACAAACTTGCAGATAACGAAACACTGAACTACCTGCTTTCTTTCCAGATAATCATGCTTCAGGAAACATGGGCCGAAAAAGCACCATCGATACCAGGATACATTAAGTACTCTGTCACAGCCACAAAAGAAGCCCTCTACGGCTGCCACAGTTGTGGACCAGCAACATGCATCCAGGGTGCCTTGCAAGGGAATCACACCACAAAATTAGCAGCTTGTAGCGGCCTGCAAACAGTCCTACCCACCCTGAATCAGGGTTATCTGAGACTCAACCAAGCACCTGTGAATATCTATATACCGCCAAAAACGAACCACAAACTGAGCAAAAGAACACCTGATTAACGATATTCTAGCTCTGCAGGACGTCCCTTCCCCCTTTGAAATAATACTCTCAGGGGACTTCAATATGAATCTGCTGGGGCATGACCAGGATGTGAAGTTACTGACGGCACAGAATGCCTTCTGGCTGATTTCAGACCAAGTTCAAAACTCAATTTTTAAACACAATAAAAAGGGCAGCTTGCTGATCAGTGAACAAGAGTCCGCAAACCTGTGGGCTGTCAATGGCCGATTTCAAAATTACCTCCCACCGTCATTCTCTTACCACAACCACAAGGTACCCACTTTAATAGACTTACAGTGCTTTCAGCCCCCCTGATTCATCTGGTCTCTAGCTTTCAAATAAAGCAAAGGGACGAAAGCGTCCACCTACCACAAGAGCTATCCCTTGCTTTATCCTTGGACTATCACAAACCAGTAGACACATTTCAAGTCAGCGTTGACACAGTATATAACAAGAAGCTAAAATGGTCATTAAGCTCAATTACTGAACTGTCGGAATCAGCAAAGGAGATGTGGACAACCCTTTTGGATAGAACGAGCGCTGATCACACAGTATGGGTGTAAATTACAAGACAATTTGTAGAAAGTCACTCAATTTCTGATGATAGTTCCAGACACTAACATAATGCTCCCCGATCAACAGTAGACAGAAAAATCAAGGTACTCAAACAGAGCCTAAACCAAGCCCTTTGCATACTCCAAAAAAACACCCAAGTAACAATATGGCAAAGACAAACCGGACCAAGTTCAGGCTAGCAGACAGAAAGCACCTGCAATTTGAGAAGAGAGGCAACAGTGAAGCCATCTGCCAAACTTTTGTACGACTTTAAGACCCAGAGGCACAATAGGTTTTGGAAGTTGGTGAACAACCTTAACAAGCTGACGCAAGCAAGCAACAGTCCATATTCCAGAAGACACTTGGAATCAGTTCCTCACTTTGGCCATACAGGTCCCAAGTCAAGCTCGCTGAAGGACAATACTCAAATGAAGGCTTCCCAGACTGCAAAAACACGTAAACTGGGCCATTGCCCTCAAGCCCTCTGTCCATCCGGACTACAATAATCGAGCGGCAGATCGCCAAATGTCGAAGAAAAGGAGTGCCTGGACCAAACGGCATCCCGACCACCCTGTTCCAAGAAGACAAACCGTTATGGGCAAAGCACTTGGAATCAATATACGAGTATCTAATAATTTCTAATATCATTACCTCCTCAAGGAAAGGTTCTACAATCACCCTGATTCACAAAGGAGGCGCTGAAAATGATTCAGCAAACTACCGGTTCCTGGACATAGAATCCAAATACTTTGTTGGCTGTCTTCTGGAGTAACTGGAGACTTGTACATCAAAAGACAACTTAATTCTGTTTAATCAAACAGGGTTTGCCAAAGGAGCAGGCACAACCTCAAACCCACTGGCGCTATATCTACTATTTGGCCACAGCAGGGTATCTAAGAAATCCCTCTGCCTTTCATTCATAGATTACAAGGCGCTTCAACCGAGTAGACAGAGGACTGCTGTGGACACCTGGGTCAGGGATTATCTAGATGATGGTGCCCATCTATCAAGGAGGATTCCAACCCACCAGGGGCTATGGGTGTGTGCTAGCTCCCACCCTCTTCAACCGGGTCCTAGCCAACCTGCCAACTCGTTTAGCAGAATTAAATTTCCATGCTCCGAAGCTGGGCACCACCTCACTACCATGCTTGATGTACGCCAGTGCTACTTAGTTGAACTGAAAATGGCCTCCAAAGGCTTTTGGTGGCAACAGCTCAGTATTTTGATGCCAACGCCATGGTCATCAATTAAAAAAAAGTACAAAATCATGATCCAGCAAATACCACACTAAGAACACATCAGTGGTGCCTAGGTAGGGACAAAAGTGAAGTGCTATAGGAACACAAGTACCTGGGCATGCTTGTGAATAGCAAGGGCTCTTTTAGACCTCACTTGGAACTCATGCGCCAGAAGTCAGTCGCTCTCACAGAAAGCCTTCAAGTGCATCCAAGCAGCCACAATATCTTCTACGTACCTACCACTGTTGAAAATAATCCAGGCTAAATTTATCCCTACCATTGCATACAGAAGTGAAATTCTCAGGGGGGGGGGAAGATGGTGTTCACCTGGACAACGTCACTACTAAATTCTTCACAGTGGTCTTCTCCCTGCTAGCTTACACATCTAGAGCCCAGCTTTGCCCTGAATTTGGCTTAGTCAAGCAAGTGATTGCAAGGGAGGGAACTGTCGTAAAACTCTCCTATAAGTTAAAGGAGGTTAGCAAAGAGACACTCACAAAGGGCCTAATTACAACTTTAGGTGGACCGGTGGCAGCATTAGGAGGTAAGAGTGTTTGTGAGTGCTTAAGCAGACTGGCTGCAGGTGTAGTTCGACAACAACACAATATATTACATCACGACATATTACTTTGTTACAATAATACAAAAGAACACCAATTTATAACAGCAGTAATGGGACACAACACAACAAAGCACACAGCAATACAGCACAGTAAAACACAAAACCTAAAAAACAATGACGCAACACAAATATGCACAACACAATTACTACACAACAAACCTTCAATGCAACATAGCAAATAATAGCAACACAAAAAAACAGCACAATGCACTGAAACAACAAATTACCACACAATACATTAACAACACAGCATCATAACAGTAGAAAATGGTCATACAAAATAACACAACACCATATAAAAAGAACATATCAACAATACATGCAATACAATACATATCAAGACCCATCACAATGACCCAACAACAAAACATGGGAACACAACTACAATACAACAACAAAGTACAATATATCACAAAACAGCATAGCTTTTTTCCTATATAAGTGGATGTTGGCTTTCATTGTGTTGTGGCTTTTTCGCTGCTTGTGAACGTGCACACAGTTGCGTTTAAAGATTGTGGCCATGGTTCTGGCGCTGTGGAAAATATTAAGAGATACCTGTGGTGTAGCGGTCTAGTCTGCGATGCACACTGCGTGTGACGTCAGCGGACATCCGGTAGCGGCCATGTTCTGCCGATCGGCATTAGCGCGCCGGATTCAATCTAATACGGAGCTCCCAACAAGTTTTATGCAAATAAAGAAATTGCAGTTCCTGAGCCAAAGTGTCCTTGTGTGTTCCCTTGGGAATCCTGCAACTTTACAATGGCGACAAGGTGGTAGTAGAAGGACCCGTCACACATCAAAGACCCACGTGGTGGCAGGGCACACGCGGGGCACCTCGGAGGACGCAATTGGGGGCGCGGCAGAGTAGCGGAGAGTGCGCGGCACGGAGGAGGTAGCGCCGCCTGGCCATATCAGCCGGATTCGAGACGAGTAGCAGGTGCGTACCCACAAACCGCGCCACGTGCGCCAGTGAAGCGCTAATCGTACCCCGAAGGGGGGGGTGGACTCCACAAGCTGGCAGACACCAGTGCTGCCCACACGGACAGTGAAGAGTCCGGCCAGGACGACGCGGCGGAGAGCAGAAGCGCCCAAGCGATCAGTCCACCCGGAACATCCGCCACAAGTCGGCAACACCACAATTCTAGCGGGAAGATGAGCTCGCAAACGTTTTCACTGACGAATCCAGTGCCATTCCTTACTAAGGTCGGAGAACCGGAGATGCCATGGGAGGATTGGAAAAGGTATTTTCTGAACTATCTATCAGCATTAGAAGAGGAGGGCGAGACAGCATTCACGAGCTCGAGGAAGAAGAAGATCCTACTCCATGATTTGGGCCCGGCGGGACAAAGGGTGTACGAAGACCTGGTGAAGGAAGTGAGACCGGCGGCAGATGACGACGTGTTCCGACACGCCATTGAAGACCTGGATGCCCACTACCGTCCAGCAGTATGCACAGCAATTGACCGGTACAACTTCTACCACAGGGCACAAAACAAAGGGGAGACGGTCGACGAGTATGTGGCGGCACTGCAAAAACTGGCGTTGACGTGCAAATTTGGGACCTTGCAGGAAGAACTGATCAGAGACCAGATCATCATGCACACGGTCAACACGTCCATCCAGGATAAACTGTGGGCCAACGGCGACGCGCCTTTGAAAACGGTCGTATCCATGGTGAAGAAAGCTGAGTTGACCGGGAGGTGCGCGGAAGCTGCCAAACGAGAACGCCAGCCAGAGCTGGCAGTGTGCAAAGTGGAGGAGCAGAAGGTCACAGACAGCAAGGCGTCGACGGGACAACAAGGCACAAGGAACTACAGACGGGTCAACGCCCGTGCTACGAGATCCCAAGGACAGCGACAGTGGAGCACGAATGCGTGCTACAGGTGCGGGAGTAGCACTCACGCCGCCAACGAAAAAGGCTGTCCAGCGTTCGGTGCGAAGTGCGCATACTGTGGGTTGCTAGGTAATTACGAAAAAGTATGCCGGAGGAAACCCCAGAGACAACAAGTGCAGTATGTGGCACAAGAATCAGGCAGAAGGGCAGAAGAGGAGAACCCCGAGGAAGACGACGAGATCTTAATAGTAGAAGAACAAATACTGGGCATAGAGAGCTCTGTGGAGAAGAAGCCGAAGTGCGACATGAGTATAGGAGGGGTACGAGTCACCATGGTGGCGGACTCGGGATCGCCCTACACGATCATAAGGAGGAAGATATGGGAAGAAGACTTCGCCACACGAACAAAGTATCGCCTGAAACCGACGGACATCCATCCAGTAACGTTCACTGGAGAGCCCATACCCATAGTAGGCTATTGTCCTCTCACCTTCGACTTCAAGGGCAGGACATGCGAGGGTAAGCTATACGTGGCGGAGAAAGGACCGTCGGTACTGGGCTGGAAGGACCAAGGGGAGTTAGGAATAAAACTGAACCCAGGTGGACGCACGCAAGTGCTCATGACCGACGACTGTCTGGACCAGGAAGCGCAGAGGTGGAAGGAAGAATTCCCGGAAGTCTTCAAGGACTCCATTGGTCGCCTAGCGAAGTTCACGCACAGGATATGCCTGAAGGAAGGAGCCCATCCAGTGTCCCACAAGGCGCGTAACATCCCTTTTAGGACTAGGGCAGCGGTACAAGAAGAACTGCAAAGACTGGAGGACAATGGGGTGATAGAGGCGATTGACAATGCGGAGTGGCTGGCGCCCCTGGTGGTAGCGCAGAAGCCTAACGGGAAGGTGAGGCTGTGTGTAGATCTAAGGGAGCTTAATAAAAACATCGTGGTGGACAAATTCCCGCTCCCTAGGATCAATGAGATGCTGGCCAAGACCCAAGGAGCAAAATGGTTCTCCACCGTAGACTTGACATCGGCATACCACCAGATTGCCCTGCACCCGTCATGCAACCATTTGACGTCCTTCATCACGCCCTTCGGATGCTACAAGTTTTTACAGATGCCTTTACGCCTCGCCTCGGCGGCAGCCGTCTTCCAAAAGCTCATGTACCGATTGTTCCGTAAGAAAGCTGGCATCCAGTATTTCCAAGACGACATCTTGGTCATGGGGACGACAAGGGCAGATCACGACAGAAAGCTAGCGGAGGTGCCCACGGTACTAAAGCAGAATGGACTCACGGCCCAATGGGACAAGTGCAAGTTCGGTATGGACAAGGTTACGTACTTGGGGCACGAGATCAGCCAGGAAGGCATCAAACCCAAAGCGTCCAACGTGGCAGCTATCAAAGACACACCCATGCCCTCGAACAAGGAAGACATCCGGACGTTCTTGGGCATGGCGGAATTTTATAGCAAGTTTGTACCGCACTTTGCATCCAAGACTCACCACATGAGGGCACTGCTCAAGGACAAAACCGCGTTCCGATGGATGGAGGAACAGCAACAGGAGTTCGAGGAAGTGAAGAGGCACATCAGCGAAGCGGTGCCCATTCAAGGGTTCGACCCCACGGCACTCACAGTGCTGACTACGGACGCCAGCGATCGGGGCCTTGGAGCAGTACTTGCGCAAAGAACGGCCGAGGGTGCAACCAACACGATCAGCTTTGCATCCCGCACATTGGCGCCCAACGAGAGCAAGTTCAGCATCATTGAAAAAGAAATACTCGCAGTGGTGTGGGCGATGGAGAGGTTCCGGCAATTCCTGTGGGGAGGATGGTTCGTACTGCGCACGGACCACAAACCGCTGGTGAAGGTCCTCACTTCGAGCGGGCATGAACACGCCACTCCCAGAATCGCCAAGATGACACTAAGACTCTTAGACTATGTATATGACGTGGAGTACCTGCCAGGGCACAAGAACAAGGTGGCCGACTTTCTGAGCAGGGCAGCATCCAAGGAAGTTGCGGAGGCCCAGGATGAAGGTGGATGGGAGGAGTATGCCGTGGCGTTCAACGGAGATCGCGAGAGGGCCATAAGTCGACAGGAATGGGAGACGGAATATGGAAGGGACGAAAAAACGAGAGCGGTCAAAGCATACGTCACCAAGGGATGGCCAGACAAGAGGCTACTGGAGGAAGAATTGAAGCAATACTGGGAGGTCCGGGAAGAGCTGTCCATAGGGGATCAACCCTGGTTCTTGTTGCTAGGGAGCAAAGTAGTCCCCTCTCACACGCTGAGGCCATGCATCGTCGCTATCGCACACAAAGGCCATTTGGGGATAGTGAAGACCAAAGGGAGAACGAAAGAAGACTACTGGTGGCCTGGTATAGACCTCGCGGTGGAACGACACATGAGGGCATGCGAGCAATGCAGCAATGCGGATAAGACCCAGAGAGTGTTACGTCCGCCCTTGGACAGTTTTGATTGCCCCGAGAACCCATGGGAAGAGATCTCGATAGACGTACTAGGCCCCATACAAGACTCTCAGGGAGATCAGAAGTTCCTCACCGTGGTCATTGACCGGTACTCCAAATGGCCGGAAGTCCATGTGAACGACAATGCAGAGACGGAAACGATATTAGAATTTCTCACGGACGTATTCATCAGGGAAGGAATCCCCAAGGCGATCCTAAGCGACAACGGACCGCAATTCACCTCAGCCAAGTGGGAGGCATACATGGACAGGAACGGCATAGCCGTCAGACACACTCCGATTTATCACCCCGCGGGAAACGGAGCGGTGGAGAGATTTAACAGAGTGATAATGGGGTCGGTGCAGGCTGCGATCAGCCAAGGAGTCAACTGGGAGAAGGAGTTAAAAAGGTTGTTGTGGGCCTACCGAATAACTCCCACTGCCACGGGTTACAGCCCCTTCCGGGTACTCAGAGGGAGAGAACCCTTCACGAAAGACAACGTGGCGTGGAAAAGACTCACAGTACAAAGCCATTGGTCCCCAGCAGTGGTCCGCAGGAACCTGGAGAGAGCGCAGGCAGTGTATACTGAATACTACAACAAAAGACACAACACTAAGGACGTCGCGCTCGAGAAGGGTGAGTGGGTGAGAGTCAAATCGCCCATGCAAGGGAAGAAAGGAGACAGCAAGTTCACGTCCCCCTTCCAAGTGGTAGAGCCCTACTCCAGGTCAGCCCTGCTCAGCGACGGGAAGATATGGTCCCACGATCGAATGGCAAGATGCAGTCGTGTCCACGAGAAGGAACTCGGAGAGGAGTCCGGTGAGAAAGGGGCGACTAGTGCCACGAAGGACTCGGGCGCAGCAAGGTGGAGATCCAACGAGGGAGACGGTAGTCCCTGGTCTGGAACAGGGCGACAAAGAAGAGAGGATAGAACAAGAGCTGGACCAGACACCCAGGAGGAGCAGGAAGTGACAGACGAGGGTGGTGCAGGACTCAGAGGAGATGGGGAGGCACCATGCCCGGACGGGGTCGAGATCACCCCGACCCCAGGCGGGCGCAGTGCGAGGACACGATGTGGGAGAAGAGTAATGTTGCCCAGGAGGTTCGAGGAGTTCAGCATGGACAACAAGTAAGACTGTTCCAGCTGGGGTGTTGTTGTTGTATAGAGGGTTGCAATAGCCTTATTGTTTATGAGGGGGGAGATGTGGTGTAGCGGTCTAGTCTGCGACGCACACTGCGTGTGACGTCAGCGGACATCCGGTAGCGGCCATGTTCTGCCGATCGGCATTAGCGCGCCGGATTCAATCTAATACGGAGCTCCGCTCCGGCGCTCCCAACAAGTTTTATGCAAATAAAGAAATTGCAGTTCCTGAGCCAAAGTGTCCTTGTGTGTTCCCTTGGGAATCCTGCAACTTTACAATTCCTCTGCCTGGAACTGAAATCCACCCGTCATCACTGATTTAACAACGGTGCTGCACATTTCCAACTATCTGAATAGAAACTTCGCGCTGAACAGGAACAGAATCGATATCACCACCAGTTCCTTAGTTAGTTAGGGTTAGTTCTCCTGAGGCTTGAGCCGGGAGAAGGGTGGAGGCACATACCTAAGGCAAGCTGCATTTGGCGTTTTGCACATTTGAGTGGCTCTTTTCTCAATAAGTAGGTTTTCTCTCCACTCTTCATCGGTTAGCAGCCTCAGAGGATTTAGATAGCGCGAGGACACCTCCGGGTATTTGCTGCGCTCTATAAATGTCCTTTTATTATTATTACTAATATTATTCCTCAAAGAAATACAAATATAATACACTGAAATTCTGTTTTGAATTTAGTGCATACATGTTCAAACACTTACTGGTTAGAGTGTCACAGATTTTTATCATCGCTTTGCAAATGCTTCTTTACTGAAAGCTGATAAATGTGGAATAGTTCAAGAAGTAACTTGGCCGAGAGCAGTAGTGTAAATGATGTACACAATCATACACGTAGGAAGTCAGGGATGTTTTTGATTATTTCAGCCTGCTGCTTCATTCCTTTCTCTGTGCTAATGCGCCTCAGGAGGTTGGCAGTGATACATTTGAATGTCTTCTTGTGCAGTTATGGCCGATGGAGCAGCATGTGGTATTGTTAGTTATTGTACCTACCTGCTGTGAGAATGCACATAGCATCCCATAGCATGTCTAAAAGGTATACCTGTCAGCTCATAATAGACATTTAAGTTCAATAAATCTTAACGACACAGTTTGGTGAACTTTTACTACGTGGTTTATGCATTAAAACTGAAACTTTGGAACATTTATATTATTATGTTTTCACCCAACAAACTGATGGCAGACTTGCAAAAAAGTTGCCGTTGATGAACTGGCGAGGAAAAAACTAATTCGTAAGAGCCTAAGACCTATTGGAAGGCCCACCTGAAGGATTTATGGGGCCCTACTAGATTGTAGGGTCCCAGTCATTTTTAAAGGGGGAAGCGATACCAGGAGCCCACATTGGTTTGCAAATATTCACATAGCACATGAATGTCCTGAAACAGCCACAAATATGTGTAAGTCAGTTCTTGTAAGTTTTACCTGAAACCCACAGACAAAGACATAAGCCACTGAAGAGGGGTGTAGCCAATATTGCAAGCATAGGGGGCGGGGGTATTTTATAAATTTTTCTGGTGCGTGGTCCGTGTGGTTGGAGGGCATAATCAGGGGGAATTGGTTCAGAACTAGACACAAAGAGCATATGTGTAAGTACTCTACGTTAGTCAAAATGTGGTAGAATATAGCGGCTAATTTTCAAAGGATTGTACTGTTTTAATGACATCAGCCATTTTGGGCAAAATGCTTAACATGGAGGATGGAGTTCTCCTAAAGCATGGGTACTCACAAACTTTCTCTCGGGGGCCAAATTTAAAGTGTGGTTTGTGGCCGAGGGCTGCACCGGTGGGGGCGGGGTCAGAGGGGGACGGGCGGGGCTAAAGCGAAAAAGAATTGTGACCATGAGGTTGAACACAGGTCCCTGCAGCAGACGCCTTCATCCACTGAGCCACCAGACCCGGCATACACACATCTCTCTCTCTCTCCCTCTCCCCCTCCCTCTCCTCTCCCTCCCCCTCCCCCTACCTCCCCCTCTCCCTCCCTCTCACCCCCTCCCTCTCCCTCCCTCTCCCTATCTCCCCCTCCCTCTCCCTCCCTCTCCCTCCCTCTCTCTCTCCCCCTGTCTCTCTCTCCCTATCTCTCTCCCCCTGTCTCTCTCCCTGTCTCTCTCCCTGTCTCCCTCCCTCCGTCTCCCTCCCTCTGTCGCCCTCCCTCCATCTCCCTCCTCCCTCTGTCTCCCTCCTCCCTCTGTCTCCCTTCTCCCTCTGTCTCCCTCCTCCCTCTCTGTCTCCCTCTCTGTCTCCCCCTCAGTCACCCTCCCTCTGTCGGTCTCCGTCTGTCGCCCTCCCTCTGTCGCCCTCCCTCTGTCTCCCTCTCTGTCTCCCTTCCTCTATCTCCCTCCCTCTGTCTCCCTCTGTCTCCCTCCGTCTCCCTCTCTCCCTGTCTCCCTCCGTCTCCCTCCCTCCCTGTCTCCCTCCGTCAACCTCCCTCCCTCTCCCTCCTTCCCTCTGTCTCCCTCCGTCTCCCTCCCTCCCTCCGTCTCACTCCCTCCCTCTGTCTCCCTCCATCTCCCTCCCTCCGTCTCCCTCCCTCCGTCTCACTCTCTGTCTCCCTCCCTCTATCTCTCCCTGTCTCTCTCCCTGTCTCTCTCCCTGTCTCCCTCTCCCTGTCTCCCTCTCCCTCCCTGTCACCCTCCGTCTCTTTCCCTGTCTCCCTCCCTCTGTCTCCTTCCGTCTCCCTCCCTCCATCTCCCTCCCTACCTCTGTCTCCCTCTGTCTCCCTCCATCCGTCTCCCTCCCTCCCTCTCCCTCCCTCCCTCTCCCTCCATCTCCCTCCCTCCATCTCCCTCCCTCCGTCTCCCTCCCTCCGTCTCCCTCCCACTGTCTCTAACACTCTCCCTCTGTCTCCCTCCCTCTCCCTCTGTCTCTCTCCCTCATCTCCCTCCCTCTCCCTCTTTTTCCCTCCGTCTCCCTCCATCTCCCTCCGTCTCCCTCCATCTCCCTCCCTCCATCTCCCTCCCTCCGTCAACCTCCCTCCCTCTCCCTCCTTCCCTCTGTCTCCCTCCGTCTCCCTCCGTCTCACTCCCTCCCTCTGTCTCCCTCCATCTCCCTCCCTCCGTCTCCCTCCCTCCGTCTCACTTTCTGTCTCCCTCCCTCTATCTCTACCTGTCTCTCTCCCTGTATCTCTCCCTCCCTCTGTCTCACTCCCTCTCCCTCTGTCTCTCTCCCTCTGTCTCTCTCCCTCTGTCTCCCTCCCTGTCTCCCTCTCCCTCCCTCTGTCTCCCTCCCTCCCTGTCACCCTCCGTCTCTTTCCCTGTCTCCCTCCCTCTGTCTCCTTCCGTCTCCCTCCCTCCATCTCCCTCCCTCCCTCTGTCTCCCTCTGTCTCCCTCCCTCCGTCTCCCTCCCTCCCTCTCCCTCCCTCCCTCCCTCTCCCTCCATCCATCTCCCTCCCTCCATCTCCCTCCCTCCGTCTCCCTCCCTCTGTCTTTCTCCCTCCGTCTCTCTCTCTGTCTCTCTTCCTCTATCTCTCCCTGTCTCTCTCCCTCCCTCTCCCTTTGTCTCTCTACCTCTGTCTCCCTCCCTGTCTCCCTCTCCCTCCCTCCCTCTGTCACCCTCTGTCTCCCTCCCTCTCCCTCCAACACTCTCCCTCTGTCTCCCTCCCTCTCCCTCTGTCTCTCTCCCTCCATCTCCCTCCCTCTCCCTCTGTTTCCCTCCGTCTCCCTCCGTCTCCCTCCATCTCCCTCCCTCCATCTCCCTCCTTCCCTCTCCCTCCCTCTGTCTCCCTCCCTCCGTCTCTCTCTCTCTGTCTCCCTCCCTCTATCTCTCCCTGTCTCTCTCCCTCCCTCTGTCTCCCTCCCCCTGTCTCCCTCCCTCCGTCTCTCTCTCTGTCTCCCTCCCTCTATCTCTCCCTGTCTCTCTCCCTCCCTCTGTCTCCCTCCCTCTCCCTCTGTCTCCCTCCCTGTCTCCCTCCCTGTCTCCCTCTCCCTCCCTCTCTCTGTCACCCTCCGTCTCCCTCCCTGTCTCCCTCCCTCTCCCTCTGTCTCTCTCCCTCCATCTCCCTCCCTCTCCCTCTGTCTCCCTCCGTCTCCCTCCCTCCCTCTGTCTCCCTCCCTCCGTGCCTCTGTCTCCCTCCCTCTATCTCTCCCTGTCTCTCTCCCTCCCTCTGTCTCCCTCCCTCTGTCTCTCTCCCTCTGTCTCTCTCTCCCTCCCTCTCCCTCTCCTTCTCCCTCCCTCCCTCTGTCACCCTCCATCTCCCTCCCTCTGTCTCCCTCTCTGCCTCCCTCTCTGCCTCCCTCTCTCTGTCTCCCTTCCTCTCCCTCCCTCTGCCTCCCTTCCTCTCCCTCTGTCTCCCTTCCTCTGTCACCCCCAGACTGCGCCTCCCTGTCTCCCTCTCTCTGTCACCCTCTGTCACCCTCTGTCTCCCTCCCTCTCCCTCTGTCTCCCTCTCCCTCCCTCCGTCACCCTCCGTCATTTCACCCCATGTGTGTGTCAGCCCTCAGCCCGGGCTGAGACAGCTTCCCAGCGCGCACACACAGCCGCACGCACCCGAGTACTTCACAGGTCTTTAAAAGACCATTTACATGTTAATAAAGCTTTGTTGTATTTCACCTCTTAAGCCCCTGCATCTCCACTTTAACAATCACTGGAATCCCCCGGCCCCCACAGAGCAGAGTCTCAGAGTCCGGGCTGCTGCACCCGGCAGTGTTTGCTAACACTATTTAAATTTTTTTTTTACACCATAGGTAGGATGTCTGCAAGGTCCGCGGGCCGCCAAGGAAGGCTTGACGGGTCGTACTATGAGTAACCGTGTCCTAAAGCATCTCACAAGAATGTACACCAAATTGGAGCAAGCTGCATGGAACGTTCTAGCTGTCTTAAAAGAAACAGGGGTTGTTGCATAACTGGTATTCTTATTAATGATTTAAAAAAAAAAAAATCTTTTAGACAAATAATTAGTTTAAACAAACGCATGCTTAAAAAGAGTAACTCTCATGTAACAGTAAACAGCGCATAAAACAAAAAATGTCAGGAAAATGTATACTCCCTATAGTATAACTTGATCAATGTTTACTACATAATAACAATTATAGTGTGTTTTCTACAGAGGACTACATGACACACTGAGAGAGCGGAAGCTCATTCTGAGTTTGTAACTGTACTCGGGAAATCAGGAACTTTCAAGACGTTTCAGAAAATTAATTAACATCTTTAGCAGGGACCACCTGGCCACATACCTACTAACATTTTTTCTCGCTATCTGATTCAAACAAGCATTTGCGGAGCCAATAAGTCTTGCCTTCATAGGGAATGCCACGGGACTATTGGCTTCGCCAGTGAACTTTTGCAAAGCATTTTTTCAATGATAAGTAAAATAAAAAACATTTCAAAATACTGTTGGAAAACAAACGCATATCTTAAGGTATTTCAAAACTGTCCATTGAATCCAATACTTTCAATTGCCATGATTGGCATGCTTTATTTTTCAAATACTTTTCATTCAGGAAACTCTGAGCCGAATTAGTCCCATTTGTGTCTGCAGCCTGAGTCCCTTGTCCCGCACTCAGCTCCTGAATTAGGGTCCACTGTGGGCTGGCAACCCAAAAGGCATGACTCTCCCTGGGGTGCTTCGGCCGTGGAACAATCCAAGGCCTTTGGGGACACTGGATTGGCCTTTTTCATAAGTGTGGTGGGGTCTTGGTGACAGTTCAGTTTTAAATGGAGGCAGGGACATACTTACCAAGGAACGGGACATGTGTAACTTAGAGACGGAACAACCGCGGTCCCCTGATCAACTTGATTCCTTATTACAACTACAGAGGGAACATAGGGACCTGAAGCAAAGATTGGGGAGGCTTGACTATAGCCACTACCTTACCAGGCTACACGGAGAAAGAAACTGCACAGGTAGGATGCTGACGTGGCTTATGCGCAATTTAAGCAAATTTACTTGAATTTTATAATACACAATGCGTTCCCGTAGCTATTTATGCTGCAGGTGTTTGGGGCGATGCCCCAGCTCCCAGTCTATAAATTGAAGAAACTCGCTTTTGCTATAGACTCCCTATCTGGGTATTACCAACATTGAGGATTTCATTAAACTTGTCCTTCTACAGCTTTGGCTTTTTATCTGGAGCAACCCCAATTCAACATTTAATCAGCAGCTATTCATGGATTGCCTTAGTTGTGATCGGGAGATGAATATACATTGGCCGCTGGGGAGGGGCCGCCGAGCGGTATGCTGAGAAACACAAAATGGCCACTGCTATTTCCGGGCATGATGATGATCTGCGTGAACTCCTGCAATCGTGCCCCTGTGGCTGCTATATGAGATGAAAGAGAGGCCGACCCGAGCGAAGACGCCATGAGTAAACAGGACAACGTGACGTGCGAGAGACAGCCCAGCGGAGGATCAGGAGCCTGGCACATAGAAAGCGGATCCCGCTGCAAGAAAGTTAGAGGACCGGACTGTTGACCTCAAGAGGAGGTAGTGTTGGGAAACCGTGAGGAGAGCGAGGGAGCCCTGCTGACTGTAGGTCTGTACCCACCCATTGGCCCCAAATGAAAGGATGCTGCGATCACCAATACTGTGGCTCAGGAGACGAGCCATAGCCCAAGGTTCACTTTCACCAAAGGGGGAGTAGAAGAGGAGAGACTAATGGCCTTAGAAAGAAAAAGAGCCTAAGAAGGAAAAAAGGAGTGATGTAACTCCAGACTTCCGTATTCACAGATCATTTCTATTTTTAGCCTTTTTTTCAAACTAACCCAATAACAAATCCTAGCCAGGAGTTTTCAATAAACATCTCAAACTTCCATACTGTCTGCGTTGTGATCTATTTGGCTAGCCTGTTACAAGTGGGGTCAGAAGTAGGATCTCTTATCTAGACCACATGCTATCAATATGACACAACCCATCACTATCGAACAAATGGTACAGCAATTGGCGGAGGGCCAACAAAACCTACAACTAGTAGTCGAACAGGCCGAAGTCGCCAAACAAGACAGGGAAAATCTAAATACCACACTGACAAGACAAGCGGTGTTAGTTTCTGATAAACAGACCCATGATGACTCTCTTCTAAAATTAACTGATGCATTGGTCAGCTCCAAAGGAATATATCACGTTACTCCGCTCAACATCACTCCACATACTATCCTCCCGAAGTTTTTATTACGCAAATTCTATCACCCCGCATTTTATAATAACACAAACTTTTACCACGACTATACTTTTACCACGCATGCCATTACAACGCAAAGGCATGCGTGGTAAAGGTATACTCCTAGTAAAAGTTTTACAGGTAAGTGAGAGTACACTAACACTAACCTACACTACACAAACACTACCCTACACTCCACTAACACTAGCCTAAACCCTAAAACATAACCCTACACTCCACAAACACAACCCTAAACTACACCTACACCACAACCCTAAACCCTAAAACACTACCCTAAACCCTAAAGCACTACCCTACACTACACAAATACTACCCTACACTACACTAACACTACCCTAAATCCTAAAACACTACCCTACACTACACAAACACAACCCTACACTAACATACATTACCCTAACCCCTTAAAAAACTTAACGCCCACCCCATTCCCATTCCACTTACCTCTCTCTCCTCATTGTTTTTCTCGCCTTCTGCTTCCTGCATCACGTCGTCTTTCTGTGAGGGGCGGTGCACGTCGATGTGAGGATACGGAAAAGCCTGTTTCCTCACAACGACGTGTATCACCCAAAATCTTTTTTTTTTACTCCGCATGTGCATTTACCATACATAGCTTTACAACGATTTGCGTTGTAAAGGCATGCGTTTTAAATGCACATGCGGAGTAAAAAAATGCGGAGTGATGGTATGAGGGGTAAGTGCACTATGCGGAGAAAATGTATGCGGGGTGAAAAGTCCGCGTTGTAAAAAAATCGTTGTAAACAACATTTCCCGCTCCAAAGTACATCCTAACATTCCCAGTTCCATCCTGCTGAAATTCCAAGCCAGGGAGGATCCCAACTATTTCTTTCCAAACTTCGAAAGAGTCTCTGCCAGTGCCTCCTTATCCCCAGAAAGATGGGGCAATATGTAGTGCCCCCGCTGTCTCGGTAACTTCATACTGCTTATCAAACAGCTCATCCTGCAGGGACTACTCCTTTTGATGAAATTAAAAAATAATTTTAGAAATGTTAGATTATGGCAGTGAACATTATCACACCAAGTTCAGGAAGGAGAGATGGGGCCTTAATGATAACCTAAGAACTCTGTACTATAGAATGCAAGACTCAGGGAATCGTTGGTTAAACACAAACACCTCCACCAATCATGAAGTCATTGAGACAGTATACCTTGAGCAATATCCAGACACCTGATCCAGTTCTGCCAGAGCATGGGTTAAACAAAACCCTGACATTTCAGTGGTGGAAGCCATTGAGTTGGCATGCACCTATCACTGATCCCCTGAGTTCAGACCTGGTATAGCCAGGAGTCAGCCCAGTGTCAACCTCCTCTGGTGGCCTCAGGTTAGACTAAACCCGCGTCCCCTATATGAAAACAAAGGTCCTACAAAACTCCCACCTAAGGAGGTGGTTCTTGGTCCCCAGTGTTTTCTCTGCTCAGAATGGGGATACATTGTGAGGAATTTCCCCAGAAAGGGTCTACCGCAGAAACTATGGAAGTAGAGTTTATGAGGGGTCATGTGTAATCCATGGGGGACAATCTAATGCATATAAACAGAACATACAGATAAATGGACAACAGGTAAATGCATTAATCGATTCTGGATGCCATCACTCGGTCGTTTACTGCAAGTGGATTAAACAGACTCCCAAGCGAAAATCAAAGAAGGTAGTTATCACCTGTGTACACAGGGACTGAAAAGTATACCCCACGGTTCCTACAGATATACGATGGGATAACCGAGTAGAGACAATGGAGGTAGGGATCATACCGACCTTCCGACCTTACATGAAGAGGCCATCATCGGCGTCGATTGTCCCCAATTCACACAACTCTTATGTGATAAGGTCCAAGACAGTTCTTTACATAGGAGGCCCCTTTCCTGGATGAGGACTCAAAAGGATGTAAGAGTAAAACAAAGAAAACAAAAATGGAAATGTGCAACAGTAGACAAGTGTTCAGTCCAGACCATCTGAGTAAGATACCGTTTTTGTTTTCTCCCACAGTGAACTATGGTGACACCAAGTGTAGCTTCAGAGCCGCTCAACGGGAGGACACTCATTTAGCTCAGGCTTGGGCACAGGTTACCAAGGAGGACCTGAACCAGGTAGGCCCCTATTTCTTTGTGAAAAAAAGGGTTGTTACATCGGGGCTGAAAAAAGGTGAAGATAAACATACACAGTTGTTAGACCCCTGGCCAATTTGGGAACAAGTCTTAACACTTGCCCACTCCCAGGTAGGAGGATGGACATTTAGGGAGAGAAACAACTGAAACATATCTCCTGAGGAGATTTTTTTGGCCAGGGGTCTATTCAGACAAACAGAAGTTCTGTCCATCATGCCCCTGTAGTCAATTTGTGAATATTCCCAAAGAACAGCACGTTCCCCTATGACCAATTCCCATCATTGATCTGGTGGGTCCGTTAGTAGCGTCATCCAAAGGATATCTGTACATACTGGTATTAGTGGATTACACCACAAGATACCCGGAAGCTGTACCACTCACTAACATGACCACTCCAGTTGTTGCACAAGCTATGGTTGAATTCTTTTCGAGGGTGGGATTCCCTGCTGAAATACTGACTGACCAAGGTACACCATTTATGCCACATCTGATGGCTAAGGTATGCAAATACCTGGGTATACAACAAATCCACACCTCAGTATACCACCCCCAGACTGACTGTCAGATTGAGCGTTATATAGCACTAGCAAGACCATGTTCATGAAACATGTTTGTTAAACAGGCCAGAATTGGTATAAGAAGCTTCCTTTAGTGCTGTTCGCCATTAGGTGCCATGAACAATCTTTTACAGGGCTTTCCCCATTTAAACTAGTTTTTTTAAGACAGTCCCTATTAGAACTGGGGGTCTCTAGTTGGCAGAGGTAGGTACCTTTGACCAAATAGGGACCCTTGCTTCTAAGTCAGGAAAAGGGGATTACACTCCTGGATAACCCCTGCTCACCCCCTTGGTAGCTTGGCACGAGCAGACAGGCTTATCTCAGAGGCAGTGTATTAAGCATTTGTGAACACATATAGTAATACAGTGAAAACACTACAGATGGACACCACACAGGTTTTATAACAATAAGTATTCTTTATATAGACTTAACAGAAGACCACAAACGACAAAAATCCACAATACTGTACTCAAAAAAGACTTAAAGATGGTAGAAGCAACTCAGTTCAAGTTGATTATAAATGCGACACATGTCTCACAAAAGTACCTTGGATGCGTAACGCAAAACAAACAAAAGTTTCGCAGGGAGGGTGATGCTCCCGTTTCTTGCATCGGGGGAGACGATGCGTCGCTCCTCAATGCTTGCGCAGTGTACGTCTTGTTCCTTACCGGAGAGGAGGTGATGCGTTGATTCTCGTACTGCGTTCCGGTTGCGAGGCGGCAAGATGGCGCTTCGATGCGATGTGACAATCCAGTGCGATGCGATAAGATGGCACCCTTGATGTGAAGTGATGATGTGAAGACGATGCGTGCACGCCCGATGGCCGTGCGGCGAACTCTGTAACTTTGAAGTCACGACAGGCCCTGTGACACGCTTCTCCGGTGATGCTACGGCGACCCTTGCGGTGGCGACATGCTTCTCTGGTGATGCGTCGGTACACAGCTGCGACGAAGGCACGCTTCTCTGGTGATGCGGCGGTGACCTCTGCGGCGGCGACACGCTTCTCCGGCGATGCGACGGCAACAGCTGTGACTGCGACATGCTCCTTCCCGTTGAGCCGCGCTTCCATCTCCCAGCGACATGCAGGCTTTTGCAGATAGAATTCCCAGCAAGGAAATTCAGAGGGGAGCTGGTGGTGAAGTATTTTGTCCCTGAGACTTCAGCAGGAGGGAAGCACAAGTTCAAGCCCTTGGAAAAATATTCTGCAAGATGATGAAAGTTCTTTAAAAGTTCCTTCTCCTTTCCTTGGCAATGAAGAAACCACTGCAGCCCAACCCAGCAACACAGCACACTGGCAGGGGGGCAGTCCAGACTCCTGCAGCTTCCTTGGTTCTTCTCCTTGGCAAAGGTTTGTCTTGTTTTCCCAGGAGTGATCTAAAGTCCTGGGGTCTGGGCCCCAATATTTATACTAGCAAATCCTTTGTACTCTGAAGGCAGAGGGTCCTGTTCTTAGTTCAAAAATGTTCTGGGTGCATTCTGCCAGTGCACACCTTTTTCCTTTGTCAGTGTGGGCCAGGGTCTTCAGACACACCACAGGAGGTGGAGCCAGCATTGTGGAAGGCAGGCACAGCCCTATTCAGACCCAGGTGCTACTCCTCCCACCACTCTACATGCAGATAGTTCTATTTAGCCCTGTGCTGACTCACCCTGTCTCCTGGAGCCTCCCCAGCCCCTGTCACTCACAAACCAGACATGCAATACACAAGCTAGCAGAGTCAGGCTGGATGGTTAAGTAAGAAAATACCTACTTTCTAAAAGTGGTATTTTCAAACACAGAATGTTAAAACCAAGTTCACTAAAATATGTTTTTTATCATTCTGAGTTCAGGTATACTAAACTCTAATTTCTACCATGTTCCCTGGGTCAGTTAGGATTATAAGGTGTTATAATCAAACTGCCCATTCTGGCCTATGCGGACAGGTAGCCTTGCAATAGTGAAAAACAAAAATGGCTGTAATTCATTATCAGGAAATGCCACACACATCAGGGCATGTCCTCCTCTTACATACAATGCACCCTGCCCTTGGGCCTACCTTAGGAGTGTCTGATATGTAAAAAAGGGAAGGTTTAGGGACTGGCAAGTAGTTGCACTTGCCAAGTCGACATGGCAGTACTAGACTGCACACAGGCTTTGCACTGGCAGGCCTGAGACACACTTAACAAGCTGCTTCTGAGGGTGGCGCAATCAGTATTGCAAGCCCTCAAGCAGCATTTGTTTTACAGTCCCTGTGCACACATGGTGCACTCTACTAAGGACTGACAAGTAAATCAAATAAGCCAATCATGGAGTTACTAATCAATTACAACAATTTACAATGGAGAGTATATGCACTTTAACACTGATCAGCAGTGGTAAAGTGCCCAGAGTAATAAAAAGCCAAAAACAGGTCAGAAAAAATACAGGAGGAAGGCAAAAAGTTCAGGGATGACCCTGCAAAAAGGGCCAAGTCCAAAAGCCCGCACTTTACAAGATATGACTGCAGACCAGTGGGAGAACAAGGGAGACAAGGGGAAATCCCTCTTGGAGTATGAAGCACAGTTAAAGAATGATGTAGCTGGGCTATGGGAAAAAGTTTGGATACAGTTAGAAGGTGCACAGATGTATTGCTTTGCCCTCCCAAATAATAGAAAACACTACACTACCACACGAAGGCTCACACACAGCGAAGCAATAACAACACCTGGAAAGGGATTTCACTCATAAAATGAGGCACATCAAAAAAAAGTTTTCAGAATAAAGCGTGGCGTTCTCAGATGTCAAATGAAAACAATATATAAATGTATATAGAAATATACATATATGTGAAAGCAATAACAACACACTTACAAGTAAGAAAATGCAACTGTTAAATGCATGGAATAAAATACATGGAATAAAATATAAGCAGATAATATTGATAATAAAACTGGACATCCACTGCAAGAAATAAATACTGTTAAATGCAAATAATCCGACACAAGCAATCAAAAGGAAAGCATAAAAAAATATAAAGTTATATATACTAAATACATCAGATGATTATAACCACTAGAGACTTGAATGTTCACACAGACGCACTCACACATCACAATGCCAATAATCAAAAAGAATATATCACCGGTGCAATAACTGCACCTTAGCCCACTCCTGACTCAGGGATTCACAGCCAGGAAATGCTACACTGAATTAGGCCTTTCCATCTTTCATTCAGGTCAAAACAAAATCCCGCTTTCCAAGTGAACAAACACCAGTTTTATAATCTCAAAGCACTAAAAGTTTCCGAGAGGACCTACTCTGCAGCAAGGAAACATACTGGAGTTGGCCACTCTCCATGCAAGCATTCCAAAGGCAGAGGAATTCTCATGTATTCTGCGCTCCCACACATTCCAGCCCCTTATCTAAGTGAAGCTTATGCAAGTCTACAAAAGTACAGAAAACAATCTCCAAAAGGGCAGAAAATAATCTTGAACGTGAATAGCCTGAACAACTTGAGTGATCTGGGGGCCTGCTTGTGTGTGCAAAGCTCAGCTAGACAGAGTCAGAATTCAAGATGGCATGAGGGTATGTGAAATCCAATAGTAAAAACATCATAAAACTTCCCAATGTACAACACAATGCACATTTGAGCACCACTGCATATAACACTACACTCCGAGACAGAGAAGTACATGCCACACCTTTCTCTCTCTCATGCTTTCAAATGCACATCCCACACGTTCTGCCTGGCAAGGCTATAAAAAGCAACACTTCCACTCTAAAGCTAAGAAGAGACACATGCAGAAAAAATGATGTTGTACATTCAGGCTAAGGTAAAGTAAAACACCAAAAGTTAACTAAAACAATGGTAGTCAAAGGTCATCATGTGGTCCGAATATATGGGAAGGCCTCTGGCACTACAACAGGAAAGACAGAAGATGCGCTATGAGAGGACAGCAAAAATCCGGGAGATCAAGCCAGGGGAGAAGGTACTAATTTTATTGGCCTCTTCCAATAAAATGTTGGCAAAATGGCAGGGTCCGTACACAGTGTTAGGTCAAAAAAAGCCAGTACCCTATAAGGTGGAGTACCAAGTAGAAACCATGCGAAACAGATAATTCACATTAACTCCTGAAGAAATGGGAAGAACCAACAACATCTAAAGCCAGAGCCCTGTTAGTTACAAACCCCCTATGCCTAGACATACATTTTAATTTCAAGGATTCATACCCAAACACACAAGAAATGAGGACAGGGCTCGATATCACTACACAACAACAGAGAGAGTTATGAGGTGTTCTACGGAGGTACAGAGAAGTTTTTCTCAGGGAAACCCGGAAGAACTACCCTCATGAACCATGAAATAGTAGTTGAAGGGAAACAGGTGATTTGGTTACACCACTACGAAAAAAAACGAAGCCTTTAGAGAGGACGTAGAAAAGGAGGTAGAGTCTATGGGCCCGATTCACAGAACTAACTTAAGACAAAATCCTAAACTTACTACCATTTTGGTATTCACAGAAGGCACTTACTCATTTTGGTATTCACAGAAGGCAATTACTCATTTCGTTATTCACAGAAGTTAGGAGTCCTAACTTTAGGACTCCTAAATGCCTTCTGTGAATACCGAAAGTCTTAAAGTTAGGCTTTTTCTCAGTTTAGGAGTAGTAAAGTTAGGGCTCCTAACTTAAGTCTAGCACTGTGGTCCCTCAAATACTGTTCAGCATACAAATTAGTCTGCTAAACAATCTCATCCAAAAAATAAATTGTCCCAAACATCTGAATAAAATTTATAGGCTAAAAGTTTTCAGTATTCAGGGTACACCCTGGAACACTACTAAACATAGGCGACACCGGCTGCACCATGTTTGGGTCAACCCAGAGTCCAGCACTTACAATGCCTCTTGCTGCACTGTTGGCATATCAGTGTCTTCCTCTCAAAGAGGCACTTCATCCGCACTGAGAGTAGCTTCATCATCAGATGATTCCTCATGTTCCAGACAGAAAATTCACATAATCATGGTCAGAAGAAGACTCAAATAGCATAACAACAACCTGCTGAGCAGCCATCCTGAGGCTAGCCATAATCCTGACTAAGAAAAGTAACTTAACAAACAAGTCAACAATACCCAACACTGTATAAAATAAGTAAGAAACAAAATGTGGCTTTATCAAACAGAAAGTAAAACTACTGGGCTATAGTAAAATCTAGAAGGAAAAGTCAATCAATACAAAGCACACCCATACCTATATATTCTAAAGTATGCCACCTACTTCCAAAAAGACAGCAGCACCAAGGATCAACTGCTCTTACTCTGCACAGACACAGCAAACACTAAAGAAGTCCCACTGGACTTTGAAAGACAATCATACAAAAAGTTAACAAAACAAATTATACAAAGAGATGAAGAATACACATTAGATGAAAAGATTATTAAATTAGTAGCTTACCAACCACAATTCAGGATTCACCAACAAGAAAAAGAAAACGACTGGCTCTACAAAATAAATGAAAATTAAAACATGAATAAAAATGATCCCAAGATATGATGACACTGTTAATCCCTCAAAAGGACGCATGGCACCACCAGATGGCAGTAAACCTTACGCCAGAAGCACCGCATATATAACCTTATTCCCATGTGACTCAAATGTTACCAGCCACCCTGAGGCTTTGGCCACTCACAAATCTCTCAAGGGGGCAAGATCACACCTCAGAGAGCAGATAGGCCTAAGAATGCCCAATCTGCCCTCAGGGGAGGACAGCATAAAAAAATATATATGAGCCCCCAAGGGGTGGGAGCCGTCCCCAAGGGGTCACTATCCTTTCAAAACATAACACCCTGGTGTCTAGTAGGCTTCCGCCCCCACAAAGGGCAGATCAGCTAAAAAACAGCTGATCTACCCTCTCGGGAAGGGGGGTGGGCAGAATAACTAAATACAAATTCTCCCCCAAGGTGAACAACCCTTGTCGGAGAGATTCCTTCCTGAACAACAAAACAATCCCAGATGGCCTAGTGGACTTCCACCCACCCAGAGGGCAGATCAGCCTAAAAACGGTTGATCTGTCCTCAGGGGGGTTGAAATAACAAAAAAAAGACCTTCTTGCCCAAGTGTTCGGTCCCCAAACAAAAAACAATCCCTGGTGGTTTAATGGGCTTCCACCCCCTCAGGGGCAGATCGGCCTAAACATGGCCGATCTGCCCTCTGGGGGAGTGGAATAACAAAAACAAAATCCTCACCCAAGGGAAGCAACCCTTGCCGAAGGGGTCGCTCCGAAAATGAAAAAACAATTCCTGGTGGTTTTGTGGGCTGCCACCCCCCAGAGGGTGGATTGGCCTAAACCTGACCGATCTGCTCTCTGGGGGGTGGGGGGGGGTGGATTAACTTAAAATAATTCTTCCCCTAGGAGAGCAACCATTGCCTAAGGGGCCACTCCCCAAACAAACAAAGAAAATCCCTGGATGGTTTAGTGGGTTTCCACACCCCCTCCCAAGAGGGCAGATCAGCCTTAAAATGGCTGATCTGCACTCTGGGTGGGGGAACTACCAAAAAAAAAGTAGCCTCCAAGGGGTACAACCCTTGC
This sequence comes from Triturus cristatus, assembly GCF_964204655.1. Classification (NCBI taxonomy): domain Eukaryota; kingdom Metazoa; phylum Chordata; class Amphibia; order Caudata; family Salamandridae; genus Triturus; species Triturus cristatus. The sequence continues at coordinate 324,518,785 of NC_140582.1, forward strand.
CAAAGGGCTTGGTCCCCGTAATCAGTATAAATTATTCCCAGCCTTCCAGTGGGTTTTGACCCCCCCCCCCCCCCCCAGGGGGACTGATTGGCCTACAAAAATTGCAGAATCAGGCCTGGGGGACAGTCATGGATAAAATATTACCCAGAGGTGTGACCATTGCATAAGGGGCCACTCCCCCAACAATCACAAAAAACATCCCTGGTCTCTAGTGGTGTGTATTTCTACTGCATGATCGCGGCCCCACCTGCGATCGTGGAGCAGGGATCCATTCTCTACAGACGCAGGGGGAAACTCCTTACCCCCTGTGTCTGTATTCCTGCAAATCATTCCCCAGAGAAGGACTTGCCAGACCCGGGTCCTCTCCCTGGATGCGCTGGAAGGATATGGCTTCAAACGCATCCCTGGCTGCACTTCATGACGTTGTCAGGCCGTGTGCACGCTGACATCATCAGATCGCCAAAGGGGGGGGGATTGGAGGTGGCAGCAGAAGTGCTTCCACTGCCATCCCTGGTGGGGGATTGTTAATTAGCGGCCCATGGGGGAGCACCAGCGCTTCCACCATCGGTAGGTGCCAGGACGTAATGGTTACGTCCACGGCACAGCAGCACCACAGCCTAGGACATAACCATTACGTCCGTGGCACCCAAGCGAAATAGTTATGGGTTTTATTCCACACTAGAAAGCAGCAGGACCTTCTCTTTCTGAATCTTTTTTTATTTTTGCTTTACTATAAGTTACCATTTAAGAATTCTACTACATATCCCTGACAAGATAATACTTTTTAGTGAGTGCTATTTCTTTGTATTTTACTGATCATATTGCAAAACTTTCATCTCCACCTGGTAGGGTTGCCGTGAGGCAGGTTTTGTTTTCCAGCATGAGCAGTATTTTCATGTCCCAGCCAATCCATAAATTAGGAAAATCACTCAAAGCTAGTATTTGTCCCCTCATCGGTGCATACTTAAAAAAGTAAATATAGAGAAGAAAACATTTTACAATGACCTATAGATCAACCTTTGTTATCATTGACTGATAAAGTAAACAAAGACAGAAAGGCTATGTTAAAAATCAAAACAGTTCTACTTAAGTAAAATATCTGTGCCTTTGTTGTCTCTTAAATCATGAACATATGGCTGGTATTTTCCACTAGAAAAGGTGGCAGTCCTGCCTCCTAGACTAAATCGTAAATGCTCAACCCCACCATAGAGTCATGTAGGAATACTTGGCAGTCGTTGTGAAGTATAATATTACACAAGACTCTTAGGGCCTGATTTAGAGTTTGTCAGATAAGATACTCCTTCACAAATGTGATGGATTTCCTCCAATATTATCACAAGTTCAATAGGATGTAATGAGCTTGTAATACAGTAGAGAGGATAACCATCAAATTTGTAATGGAGTATCCCATCTGCTAAACTCTACATCAGGCCCCTGATATATTTAGAAGTAAGCATTAATCACTATTAACCGCCCATTTACCTCTGACCGCCCAGGAACTGAATAAGATACCGTTCATGGGTCCAAACAGCCAGCCATTCTACTGCATCTCTTGTAACTCAGTACTGGGGCTCACAAAACGCTCACTTTCCACTTTAATCCTGAATTGTTACACCTGATTTTTAAATACTGGGGGGACGGAACTTACAAAGAAACCTCTAGAGTTAAAGTATGATTCCATGTCAAAAGGACATCTTGACCTAGATGTACTAACACTTTGCGTCTGGTCTGCATCACAAAAATGACACAAACCTAGCACAAAGTGTTGTAGTGAGAATTATGTTCAAACGCAAATCATGATTTGCTGTTGAATCATTCCCAAAGTAACACAAAGTAGCGGTATGCACTATTTGATCTCAAAGCAGTGTACACTGGGTGGTATATCGGCATTACCATAAAACCAACCATAGGTTTTGATGAACGTCACTATACCCTAATATTTGTAAATGGGTTTGTGCACAAACAAAATTATGCCTCATAGAGGCAGGCCTAACAATGAAGCAACTTTTAAAAGTCTCCATATTTTTCCAACCTTTCATGTGTGCTACACTGCACAACACATATAAAAAGTGTGAGAGTATGAAAGCATACTTTTAGTATTGTACAGTACAAAATCTATGCTTAGCAGAACGCACTCACCCTCGCACTTCAGTGCAAGGGAGTGTGCATTGATGCATGGCAGCCTAAAGTACGCTAGTGCTGGAGGAGAGAAAAACAGCGCCCTATCTTAATAAATATGACACTGTTTTCCTTTCACCCTTTTCTGCAATACAGCACAGCAACCAAACTTTGGTTGCTGCACTGCACCAAAACATAGTAAATATCCCCCTTGCCTCCAGACATAGGCTTTCATTCACTACTATATTGTACTCTGTGAAATATGGCATTGGTATAGTTCAAGTGATCCTTTTAGAGTTTCACTCTTAGGTACAATGATTTGTGGAAAGAAAATCCAGGACTGAGGAAGTTATGCATTTGCAACTTGGAATCACTTGATTACCATATGCACCTTATTCTTGATCTGCAGCAACCCATGCTATTCCAGCACTGACAAAAGACAGTGCTGTCTGGGGTGGCTTCAGTCCTAACCCATTGCATTTCCTTATGTTCTGGAACTGAGGCCCACATATAGCTGTGCTCTTGCACTTCAATTTGGAACATATTTATCTCTAGAAAAGTAAAAATCCCTGAAATCACCACTTGCCTTTCCCATTAGCTCAGAATAAAAGATGTAATTCCTGCCACACATTTACTTCAGGTGTAAAGTGCTGGAAGGCTTTAGGTGCCTTTCAAATCAGAAATGTATATAATGTAACACAAGGGGTCTAAAACACATTCCACCGAAGCCTGGAATGCATATTTTCTTCAGTTCATGTGAAGAGCTAAACAAGGTCATGCTGGGGCCTACCCTGTTAACTTTCTCTTATTTAATGATAAACAACTTCCCCCTGGCAGTTCCAGGTCAAAGGGATACTGTTGCAGTTCAACAAGAGCGGACCTCTCTGAGATTCAGGAGTAGGGGCTGTGTGGAGACTGTACAAGTTAAACAGAACTGTAACTGCTCTGTTTTTCCCTCTACTATCAATACTTCCACAGCCTCTGAGCCTAGGGGTCACAAGGAAAGTGCCAGGGGTAACAAGGGGCAAGCCAGGGGTCGCAACTGTGACCCCTGGCGACCCCTAAATGACGTCCATGCATAAGATCTGCTAAAAAGCTAGAGCTGGCATATAGTATGAACAGTGCGGGTCAAGGGGGCGTTCGGTGCTATGCTTATTTTGTACACCTCTAAATCCTATTGTATTTGCGGGTTTTATTGTGATGTTTTGGGGAAGTGGGAATTCTTTTCATCTAGAGCCAGAGTGAATAAATGACTTCAGTTAATGAAATGTCATGTATAATTGGAGTTTAGGGCATAACTAGACCTTATCTACTTGGGAAAAAAGCAGGCTAATGTGTCAACCAAGGAGGTGGAGCTATTCTTAGAGCCCCTAAAAAAATGGAGTGATGCATTGTGCAGTTTAAAAATGTTGGTCACACCGGATATGATAACAAATGTTCTAGTGGATTTGACAATATTGATAGGAAACTGTCAGGCATTTACAAAAGGAAATTAATGATTTGACAACTAAAAGACATCTTCTACTGATTTAATTGCAAAACACCTTAGGACCAGTTTTGGTAAAGTTATTTCAAGACACCAAAACTCTTTGCCAGTTCTCAGAGAATTTCCTCACCACGCAGAAATCCCGGTGGGGGATGGGATCTATAAATAAGGTGGACAGTCCTCTGCCTGAGTGGTGGAGGCCATGGGCTTACCACCTGCCAATTTGCTGACACTGCACCAGAATCAGAATGTTCCTTAAGCATGGCCTTCAAGGCTATAACAGGTAGGAAATTTGACTTATCGAGTGTTCTTTGTGTATCATCAATATCTGTGCATGATCTTGAGTATCTATTTAGCTATCCTAATGATGATAGCATAGTTCAGGGGCAAAGACAGAGCTGGTGAATGCAGGGAAATAAACATAATGGATTGGTCTCATCACTCTACACCCAGACAACCAATTTTCTGTATATAACATGTAATTGTATTGTCAGGGCAAAGACCGAGGTGGACCTTTATTAAAGGCTACATCAGGGAGACAAATGGAGAATCAAGTTGTGTTTGGTGACCCAAGCTCAGACTAATAGAAATAGTAAAATGTGTACCTGTATGGATATCATCATGATAGAAAAAAAAGACAGAATCTGAGATCAATGCCATTGTTTCAAGTTATGTACAATTTTGGTGTTAATTCGAGGACATGGTAATTACCCCTACTGTTGTGTGGGGTATTTAATGGGTAACACAATTAAATTATCCTGAGTTTCTAACCTCAAAATGAAGTCTAATAATGTGAAATCTTTGTTTACCACACTGATTACTGTATGTTTTGCATCTGTCTTAGCATTTTATCCTTCTGCATATCCTCAGGCTTTAGGGTGAACTCTGGCAGGAGAAAATTGCAGAATGTGGTAACTGATGCACAACTCAGCATTCTGATTTGTTTGCAAACATCCATTGCACTTGAATCGGAACTTAAAACACAACTTTGAATCGGGGTCTAAGTAACATCTGAACATTATAGGAGGAATAGATGGATTATATCAATAGAGATTTGCCTAGCTCTGTACAGCCATTTTTATGGACTTGCAGTGCTGTAGGGTTTGCTTATGTTGTATTTTTTGTTGCGGAATTTATACAGTGCTTCATATGCCTAAAGAGGCAGTAAGGCAGATTTGTGGAGAGTTAGCACGCTACTCTGTAGTGTGTCATAGATGGCACAATGCATGTATGTAGCCTATTTAAGGAGTTTATTTAAATTCCTGCATCGGGAAATGCTCTTAATGCATTTTGTTGCTATTCCTCTGCATGAATTTGAAGATAAAATGAGTGAGAAACAGGTTGCTAACTTCACAGCACCCACAATCCACTTTGTTTAAGGCAACAGTCATGTGGGATCCGGAAAGTAGACATGCTTTGGAGGGCTGGCGTCTCAATTAGAATCATTTCTTAAATCTCATGACTCAATACATCATGTTTGCTTTCAGTTTCAACACTGTATCTCTACTACTTTCTATTACAATCAGATGGAATCTTGCACTCTGTCCTTTGTTAACAGAGTGTGGTGAAGTACCCTGCTGCGTATTTGTAGATGTGGTGTGTTGTACTTGCCCCTTTTTGCAGGGTCATCCCTGAACTTTTTGCCTTCCTCCTGTATTTTTTCCGACCTGTTGTTCTTGGTTTTATGACTCTGGGCACTTTACCACTGCTGATCAGTGCTAAAGTGCATATGCTCTCCCTATTGTAAATTGATGTATGGATTAGTGACTCCATGATTGGCGTATTTGGTTTACTTGTCAGACCCTAGTACAGTGCACTGCATGTGCCTAGGGCTTGTAAATCAAATGCTGCTGGCGGGCTTGCAGCACTGATTGTGCCACCAACTGGAGCAGCTTGTAAAGTGTGTCTCAGGCCTGCCATTGCAGAGCCTGTGTTTAGTCCGGTACTGCCATGTTGACTTGGCAAGTGCACCCACTTGCCAGGCCCTTAACCTTCCCTTTTCTACATGTTAGCCACCCCTAAGGTAGGCCCAAGAGCAGGGTGCATTGTATGTAAAAGGTAGGACATGCCCTGATGTGTGTGGCATGTCCTGATAGTGGATTACAGCCATTTTTGTTTCTCACTATTGCATGGCTATCTGTTCCCATAGGCCAGAATGGGCAGTTTGAGTATAACATCTTATAATCCTAACTGACTCAGGGAACTAGATAGAAATTCGAGTTTAGTATGCCTGAACTCAGAATGATAAAATACATCTTTTAGTGAAGTTGGTTTTAACATTCTGTGTTTGATACCACTTTCAGAAAGTAGGTATTTTCTTTCCTAACCATCCAAGCCTGCCTCTGCTAGGTTGTGTATTCCATGTCTGGTTTGTGAGTGACAGGGGCTGGTGTGGTTCCAGGAGACAAGGCTGAATATACCTATCTGCATGAGGAGTGATGGGAGGAGTAGCACCTGGGCCTGAATAGGGCTGTGCCAGCCTTCCACAATGCTGGCTCCACTACTGAGGTGCGTCTGATGACCCTGGCCCAAACTGTGAGAGGAAAGAAGGAGTCCTGTAAACTAAGTGCTCCAGGACTGCAGAGAACTGGTTTGTACTAGGTACAGGCCCCTCTGTCTTCAGAGGACAAAGGATTTAGTAGTATAACTATGGGGACCCAGACCCCAAGACTTTAGATCACTTCTGGGATTCAAGACGAAGCTTTGCTGAGGAGAAGAACCAGGAAGCTGAAGGGGGAGACTACTCCTGTGCTGTATTTGGCGGTTGGCCTGCAGTGGTTGCTTCATTGCCAAAGAAAGGAGAGACTGAGTGTGCTTTTCATCAACTTGCAGAAGATCTCCAAGGGCTTGAACTTGAGCTTGCCTCCTGCCTGAAGTCTCAGGGATACAAGACTTAACCAACAAAATCCTCCCTGAATTCCCTTGCTGGGGATTGAAGTGCCTACTGTTGTTCTGGGCCTTCTGAGGACTGCTTGTCACTGGAAGCGCAACTCAGTGACGAGAAGCGTGTCGCCGTCGCAGCAGTTGCAGTCGCATCACCAAGTAAGCGTGCCGCCGCTATCGCCATCGCATCATCGAAGCACGGCACATCCCCGGAAAAGCGTGTCGCCGCTGCAGAGCTTGCTGTCGCATCACCGGAGAAGCGCATTGCAGGGTCTGTTGCGGCTCCAAAGATCATCGAGTCGCCGCACGGCCGTATCACCTCAACGTTGTCGCATCGTGAGCAAGACGCCATTTTGTCACATTGCACCAGAGAAGAGTATCGCATCGAGGCGCCATCTTGTAGCATCGTACCGGAGAGCAGTAAGAAACCGAAGCATCACCTCCCCACACAGTAAGGAAGCGAGCATCAACTCCCTTGCGCAGCAGTAAGGAACCGATTCATCCACTCCCCTGAGTGTAAGGAACCGACGCATCACCTTCCCTGCGACCCTTTTGTTTGCACTGCGTTACGCAACCAAGGTACTTTGAGAGTAAAGTGTTGCATTTACAATCTTAAGAGAACTGAGCTATTTCCTACCATTTTAAAGTCTAATTTTTAGTACAGTATTGTGGATTTTTTGTCGTTTGGTCTTGTGGTAAGTCTATATAAAAAAATTCTTATTTTTATAATAAAACCTGTGTGGTGTCCATCTGTAGTGTTGTCACTGTATTACTGTATGTGTTCACAGATGCTTTATACACTGCCTCTGCGATAAGCCTGCCTGCTCTTGCCAAGCTACCAAGGGGGTGAGCAGGGGTTATTTTAGGAGTGTAGCCCCTTACCCTGACTAGATGCAAGGGTCCCTATTTGGTCAAAGGTACCTATCTCTGCCAACTAGAGACCCCTAAATCTAACATGGTGTGTGATAACTCTGCCTTTCATCCCTGTTTACCTATCACCAGGCACTTTAAGTATCCAGGTAGGGCCCCATTAAGTTTGACGGTTCTGGCAGATTGCAAACTGCACACCTGTAATTACCAGTACTATAAGGAAACAACTATTGGGTACCGTACAAAAGGGTGTTAGTTGCCAAAGAATGGAAAATTACTGTGTTGACCCAGATTTTCCAGACCATATCCCACGTGGTATTCCCTTTAATACACACATTTAAGCTTCTCATAGCAGCTGGTAAAACTGTGCAGGGGGCTGATATACGTCAGGGGTGAGGAGGGTTGAGAATGTTGGCAGGCAGGGGTAATATATAATATTCCCACTCACCTTGCCTTTTCTGAGGTTTATGTTGTACATTCTTTTGGATATATGGAATTTCTTTGCCTATGTATGTGTTGCTGTGTTACTCTATGTGGTTCTTTCACTTTTAAATTTGTGAAATTAGGTGATGGAGTGGAAAGAAATGACGTCAATGATATAAAATGAAATAAGAAACATTTAGATTTACATACAGAATTAATGTACTGTGGTGTACCAACTGTATGGCTCAATAGCCAGGGGGGCCTGTTTGCTACTTTTTACTATATTTGACTGAGATTTGGGAAGGTGTCATAGAAGGGGTTCATGCTACAATGCAACCTTTTCCCACAGTGATCTGTAATACAATGTATACACTCTATACACTCTCCTCACTCTCCTCAAGGTGCATATATATGGAGTTAAGTATAGTAAATCTTTGTTTACCCTAGAAACTAGACAATATTTTCTCTCTGAACACCTGTAGAACCATGCAAGCTGGTAATTTGAAATGGAGTAGTCAGATTAAGATAACACATTTATTTATATTTATAGAATGTTACAATTGAGGTAGTAGGGTGTTCTTGCACTGTTAAATTAGAAACTCCAATTACAACCAGGCATTCTAGTTGAACAGCCGTGATTTCAGAGGTTTACAAAAATAAGGAGACTGGGTTGCTTGCGCATACACAATGATTAACCATAAAAATGTATGCAAAATAAATTTCTGTTATTAAAGATCATTGATCTGATATTCATTTAAAACTGATTGGAGGGGCTATAAGGGAATTTGTCAATAAAATATTCTCCTCCAAGCACAGATGGGTTTGGGATTTGCTAGATTATTATGGTAAAGTAGAGACTGGTATGAACAATGATTCACCTGCCCCTCCACCATCTTTGTTCTGTTCTCCAAGTGTAAACTGGACTAGTTTAATCAAGCCTGAAAAGCGTTCTTTGCCAAATTGTTATATAAGGCCTTCACCGCATCATCTATAAATACCTCCATATGGACTGGAGAAGGTTAAACCCAGTCTGTAAGAAAGGTTCTGACCTTGATCCAGGGACTACAGATTGACAACCATATTGTATACTGTCAGTAAGATCATTGCTAATCTTACATTTAATCATATTTTAGTGTGGGTGGAAGGGAGGTCATAACTAATAATCCAACAAATTGTTGTTCTGAAATGTCTTCAGAAGGTCATTGCTTCACACTTTCCTGGTTAGTAGGTAAATTGGTTAACAAGGGAAGATGGCCGCTGTTGGGTGTTTTGTTTTGGACCACTTGCACTTATAGATACATCTCCTATGAAAAAATGTAAGGAGAATGAGGAAAATTGTGGCCAAGTGGCTTATGGTGTGCAACTTATAATGTAGAACTAGGTTAGAATTAGTGCCTCAGTTCAACATTCTGTGATTCTGGGTAAATCACTTAATCACCTCATACCCAAAAGATTTAACATCTGGTTCCCTTTTAATGCACCCTGAGGCCCTTGGGCCAAGTCCAACCTACATAAAACTGCAAATGGATCAGCGAGGTGTCACTTCCAAACACATTTGAGATTAAAAAATTCTATCTGATGAGATTTATAGATGAAAATCACAGAAAATTAAAGCATAGCTGTACATTGGCTCCTATTCTGTCATTTTGTTTGGCTCCAATTATGATTTCTTGAATGTTCAAAGTGCAATCCCATGCCCTCAATTGATAACATTCAAATAAATATCCTTCAGTATGGCAATGGTGTGTTCGTTCTGGATCAAACTAATGGAGTGCTTTGACATATTACACTGATATAATGTCACAGTATGTGAGTCACTGTAAGCTCAAAATTAAAAACATTACTTGTACCGTGAATACAATATCCCAAACAGAATAGAGCATATATATAAAACATTGAGTGCAACACTACATGCTGAGATGGCCCCGCCATTGACGTATATTTGTAAGTAGGATATCAAGGGACATGCCTGATCACGCGAGATTGTCCCTGCCGAGAACGAAGGTACAATTTTTAGGCGTCTTTAATCATCCCCGCGTTCTTCTCGCAACGATTCAGCTGCCACTTTGAAGCCGAGATCCGGAAAGCAAGGTGAGCGTGTGACTGGGTCAGTGGAGTGTGGCAAGAGAGGCACGATTTGTATATGTTGGGGATGGTAGCTGCAACGTGGTTGGCAGTAATAGGGGGTTTCAGGTATGACGGCGATGATGCTGAGCTGACTCGATTGTGGTCGGAGCAACATCACAAATCGGTGGAGGAACAGTATAGTGTATGTTGCCGACGATGCAGGTCTGTGTTATGGGCTCTTGAAGTAGGTTCAGTGGCCTTGGTTTGAAGGTATTACTATATTCAAACCTGAGAGGAAGTACAGGGCCACAGTATAACCAATAGGAGTGTTTTAGTCACTCTAGGTGTAACCAATAGTAGTGTTTTTGCCCTTTTCGTTTTTGCACTTATTACAAATGAGAAATATTAGTCCCCGGTCAAATCACAGTCTGGGCAGATAGTTCCCTGAGATGATTACTATGTGATAGGGTGATCGCGAGGACTTTCATCTGTGTCCATTTGCATGTGGTAAATTTTGGTAAAAGCCAACTTTGCACTTGGGCAGACAGTCCAGTATACACCTTTATAGTAAGGAGCTATTCATAGTTCCATCGTAAGTATAATGATGAATAGCAGATAGCCATTCTAAACAGCAAGGATTACAAAAGAAATACCGGCTCATATATAGCAGACGAATTGGACTTTCAATATGTTTTATGTCAAGATCAATATAATGACCATAGCTTGTTTCCTGATGTTTTAAATAGCATTGTTTATAGTACAATTGAATGCCCATAGTTAAGTCAACTCTATTTTGAGACACTCCTTCGCAAAAGGCCTTGACTTTTCATAACCCCCGCACTTAGCCCACTCCCAAATAAATGCAATCTTCCCTCATTGTATTCCTTATTATAAATAAGCCAGCGTACACACTTCTTGTGGTGGTCATTTGTTGCTCGCAGTTTTATTAGTAATACATGTGTATATTTGCGTACTTTGTATATCATGCCATAAGTCATCATTGGTGAACTGTCACATTTGCGTCATCCTCATATGAATATCATTATACATCATATTTGCCACAAATCATTTGTCCCCGCAAATTATACTGACAGTTCGGTGGATAGCTTATTTGCAGGTTTGTATTGTCTCTTGGCCCTTCTGGGTCATTGCTTGGTTCGGTTGGGTTTGCCCTCTCTTTTGCGCGGGGGTGTTGCTGCTATCCTGGAGTTAGGCCACAACTCGCTACCTTGTCCGACTCCTATTGTGCCCTGCCAACCGGTGGGGGCTGGGCTGCGAGCGCCGTCTCCGTTTGCTACCCCCTTTTGGTAGGCCGACTCACCCAGCAGTGAGGCATCCCAAAGTGAGTGATCCTACACACCGTCCTTAGACCCACTCACCCAGCCGTGAGGCATCCCAAGGTGAGTGGTCCTATTCCGGCACACCGCCCTCGAGGGGGCCTACGTACCAGCAATTATGCCCGTCGTTCTTCGCCACGCCGTCAGGGAGGCTTACGTCTTCCTGCGGCTCCCCCTTCCTCCTACAAAAACATTTAATCTGCATCCTGCTAAAGCCATGGCGCCCCACAGGTTGCTCCAGCAAACTCCCATGCCTTCCTCAGATAGGTGCACCGCATCCTTTGCGTAGAACTCGGGGCAGTCCGTGTGGATGAGCCCATGCCTGACCATCACAAAGCCATTGGTTCTACAGAATTTGCTCAGCTTCTTCCGGGAGTTCTCGACCACTTTCTGGGATTCTGCCCCGCGCCATTCCTTCCAGCTGATCAGTTCTGACCAAATTATGGTGCTGCTCCCGAAGGCCCTGGCTGCCTCCGTGAGGTCCCTCTGTATGTCGTGGAGGAGTGTGCTCCTCCCCCGCCTGGCCAAGTCGTTACCTCCCAAGTGGATAATCAAAATATCTGGGTGCCAAGCTGCCTCCGCTTGTAGGTCCGCGAGGGTCGCCGGCAGCTGGTCCCATCTCATTCCAGATTGGTCGTACCACCGTACGCAGGTATCCACTGGCCGTCCTTCCCGCTTGTGGCCCCCCTGCTGCCACCAGGCTTACATCCGATTTATGAACGAGTGGCCCACCACCCATACCAAATGTGGACTCCTTCCTGCCGGGGCAATGATAAAATTGTCACTTTGCTGCCCGTGACCGCCATCTCCCTACTGCTTGTATTCCGGCCTCGCTCATCCCATGCTGTGCAGCCGTTGTGGCAGCCCCTATCCGGAATGAATGGGACACGAAACCTGCTGGTGGCAGCCCTGCTTTACTGAGTGTGAGGTGCAGGATTGCGGTGAACTGGAACTTGCTAAGGTGTGTGCCGTCTCTGTGCTTGAACAGGGGCCCTTCACCGGCCAGCTGTACTGCCATGAAAGCGAGCAAGCAGCACACCGCACAGCAGTTTCGGTCCTTGATGCACCGCAGCCTTATTATTGCCCCTTTGCCGGACTGCTCTGTCTTTGACTGCCTCAGCAGAATCTCTACTCACCCTGATTTGGGTGCTACGTCACCCGCTTGTAAGCAGCGTTTTGCTGGTCCTGTCCTTGCTGGTGCTACTAGTTTGCTAAGGCGGAAAGCCCAGAAGGCGGCGGCGGAATATGCCGCCTTAAACAAGAGGTGCTCAAAGCTGTCTTTTGTGATGCCCCACAGAGCCCCCAGTAGTACGCCCAGCCTCATGTAGTCTATTGGGCGCCTGTTGTCCCTCCTTGTGCCTTCTGCGCGTTTCCACCCCTTCATTGCTGCTTTGACGTAGTGAGACGCTGCAGGGTCCTGCCCGGTCTCCAGCTTAGTGTAGTGTGCCACAGCGGACAGGTGGGCCCATGACCTGGATTTATTGGCATTAAAAGCCCACTGTATGAACTGTTCAATTGCCCTGCGGGTGGCCCCTACATCGCCCAGGGACTGGATGCCCACTACCCGCATCACAGTGGCAACATATGTCTTATATCTCCTGGCTGCCTCCGGGACGAGTGCCTGGATGATCAGTTCTGATAAGTCTACCCTGCCAGGTCCCACAGCAGGCCTGGGAAAGGGGCCTTGTTCCGCTCTGCGCCAGGAGCCAGCTCCCTGAACTTTGCCATCCTTGCTCTGGACAGGGTGTCTGCCACTTCGTTTTCCACTCCCGGTTCGTGGCGTGCTCTCAGGTCTATGTTGCCTTCCAACTGCAATTTAACCAGTCTGCGCATTAATCGTAAAGTATCTGGGGACCTGGCTGTCCCTCTATTAATTGCTTGCAATACCCCCTTGTTGTCAGACCATAGTGTCAGCTTCATGTTTTGTAAGTCCTGCTTCCACACTGTGAGTGTAACTATGATAGGGAATAGCTCCAAAAAGGTGATATTGTTGGTTATGCTCACCTTGCACCAACTGCTAGGCCACTGACCTGCGCATGACTTTTTGCCCATGAGAGCCCCAAAGCCTGTGCTACCTGAAGTGTCTGTAAATAGAGCGATCTGTTTGCTAGTTACCCAGCCTTCCCTCCATATCAGCAATCCGTTAAAGTCTGTCAGGAAAGTGTCCCACATTCGCAGATCTTTTTTGGCTTCCGCCCCGAGCCTTACATGATGATGCTTCTGGGTGAGTCCACACGTTAACTGCGTTAAGCGTCTGGTGAATGCCCTGCCTGCTGGGAATACTCTGGCTGCGAAGTTCAGTTTGCCTATGAGCCTCTGGAGCTCCCTCAGTGTTGCCTTCTCCCACCCACAGAGGCCCCTAATTTCCGCCCTGAAATCCTCCACCTTTTCTGGGGGGAGCCTGGACGTCCCTGTTTTGTCTGCTGAAAGGGGGATCCCTAGTTCCTCCGCCAAGTTCACAAATGCTGCCAATGTCTCACCGCATTCTGCTGACCCTGCCGGGCCTGTGAAAAGGAAATTGTCCAGGTAATGGAGCTTCCCACCCGATGGATGCCTGGCGTGCAATGCCCACTCGATAAAGGTGCTAAACATCCCAAAGTATGCACATGATACCGAGCACCCCATAGGCAGAGCCTTGTCAAAATACAGTTTTTCTTCCCACCGGAAACCTAGTAGGTGGAAACTCGAGGGGTGGACCGGGAGTAGGCGGAAGGTGGACTCGATGTCCGCCTTTGCCATGAGCTCTCCTCGGCCTGTTGCTCTTACTAGGTCGATGGCATTGTCTATTGTGGCGTAACTCACTGAACATACTTCTGCGCTGATCCCGTCATTCACCGAGGTTCCGTCCAGGAATGACAGGTGGTAGATTAACCGGTACTGTCCCTGCTCTTTCTTAAGGACCACCCCTAGTGGAGAGATCACCAATTCCTTGCTCATGAGGGAGGGGAGGGGGCCCTCAATTCTACCCAATGACTTCTCCTTCTCTAATTTCTTCGCCACACCCCTGGGTGCAGTAAAGCTGATTTTAGGTTTCTGGCACAGCCCGGAGGGAGGGGGCCTGAAAACGGGATGGGGAAACCTTTCTCAAAGTCGTGAAGTAGAATCACCGCATCCGTCTTTATGTGATATCTGTTGGCTAGCTTGCGCAACTGGTGGGTGTTTATAGGGGACCATGCTAGCCTGTACTTCCCCCACCCTCTTGCTCCCCGTGGCTCCAGTGTACTCCTCAATGCTTCTTTTTCTCTTTCCTATCTCCCTTGTGTTCCTTCCTACGCTTGAACTCAGCCGCCGGGTGCCCTCCCCCACAGGATGAACAGATATGTTGGAACTTGCACGATGCCCCGTAAGTGCATTTGTTCGCCTCGAACTTCCAACAGATTGCTGGTGTCCCATTAGTGTGTGGCGCTTTTCATGCGCCGAACTGCTTGGGCTTTTGAAAAGGCCTCCCTTTCCCTTTGTGGAAGGACCCCCTGATGAATACAAGCCCCAGCTAGGCCCGCAAGAGACAAGGGTTCGCTCTTCTGTAACGAAATCTATAAGGAAGTTGGCACGGAAACTGCAAAGTACAAAAACAACGTTTATTAACCCTTAAGGGTGGTCCTACAATCCACACAACACTCTTCAGTATTGCAAGGAGTAGCACAAAGAACTTGCATACACAGTCCCCTTTTATACACAACAGAGGGGCTCATGAGTGGGTGGATACCACAAAGTTGAAGAACATTACCATTTATGGTCATTCTCGATACTGAATCAATACATGGGCGGAGCTAACACACTTCTTGGGCCCGCGAAAACACATGGTCAAGCAAAGCTAATTATAACAGATGTGGTCAAGTCTGGGCATGCGCCAGACGGACAAGGGAGAGCTATTTATAACCTGTTGCTAGGCAGATTACAAGAGCAACTAACACAGAGGTCGGACTCTCCTCGTGGTGGACACGTGGCAGCATGTCAATACAAAATGGAATCCGGACTTCGGCCAACATAATGAGGAAAACACGATAAAGGGAAACACTAATGTTTTCAGTAAATGCTTAATCACATTCTGCCTTAATTTACAACAGACGACCCTTTCAGCATTTACTGAAGACATCTGGCTTCCAAGAATAATCATCGTATATGTCAATTATCATCATTCCTTTAACTTCTTTAGCTAGACCCTTCTGGCGGGCAACATCAGCAATAACTTTCTTATCTGGAATGCAGAATGAAATGCATACGGAACAGCACAATGGTCCACATTGAATACACATACAAAGAAAGAACAGAATTGCTATAATAATGCAGAGACCAGTTAAGACCTTCCATCCCCAGGCAGTAACCAACGCCCAAAACCAACCAGAAAAGGACCAAGTGCCGTTTTCTGTGTGGATTTCAGCTGCTATTTTGTGCAGCTTATTAATGGCGTTATAAACAGATGGCGTATGATCAGGGATGAACACACAGCAGCTACTTCCAATAATTTTACAGGCTCCTCCTCGATCAGCTAGCATTACATCTAACACCATACGATTCTGCAATGCAACAATCCTGGTAATCTGCAATTCTTCCGTAAGATTCCCAAGAGCAGCAGCAGTCTGATTAGTCACAGCTTCTACCACTCTTGTTAATCTTCGGATCTTCCTACTATTCAAAGCGGCTCCGACAAAGAAAAACAGTCCTAAATTGAAATCAATATACTGTTGCAAACTGGTATCAGTTTGATCCACCTCATCAATGGATAGAGTACGTTTATATCTATTTACAGTCACATTATTCAACAGTTTCAAGTCTTTATGATACGATGCAGGTGCTAGGAATACAGGAGGTAATAGGAATGATACATAGCATACCCCAGACCACCCAGCCGGCAAACGGTAATAACCTTTATTTCCACATACGAAATAGGTATTATGGGATGCTAGGAAGGTGCTGTTGTTCAGCCCATCGATGTTTAATACGGTTATACAATCACTGACACCGACAGGGATAAAACCCACACTCTGGACACACAGGTCCGCTTGGGCTTGGGCCACTTGGATCACAAATTTTTCCTTCCCCACAGTGTCTCTGGTATTCGTGAAGATATAGGGAATGGATTCATTGTCCGGTCGGTATTCTTCCCATTCCCAAATTGTCCCATTCGCTTGTGGATATCCATTCTTGTCCTGATGGCATTCTTTATTAAGTCTGAAAAGCAATCGTCCCACTGTCGGTTTTCGAGTGGCAAACAACAGAGTGTACCATGCTCTACAAGAGCCATTATGAGAGAAAGGAAGTGGTATGAATGGCGTACCCCCTTTCTTCTGATGGGCTGGCATCATCCCACATATCCAACAGTTCGTAGCATTTGTAGCGACGTGGGTGTGATGCAGCATCTGAATGAAAGTGTTATTCAAATAGGATTGTCGATGCTTCAACTCTTGGTATGGCAATGTGTAAAAGTAGTGCTCCGCAGGCACTGGAGTCGTCAACACAAGCGTCTTTCGAGCAGGAGTTGCCTCCTCCACAAACCATGTGGTTATACCAATGATAGCTACTGTTAGCATGAACCCCAACGCACAAAGAATTTTCTTCTTCTCCATGTCAAAGGAAACAATATCCTGATATCTTCCTGAAACTAAAAGTCTGTCAGAACTCTTCCCCTTGGGCAGCGGTTGATTTCTTCACCAGCGGGCCAAGACGGGTGTCGCTACACTAATGCAGGGCTGATCCCCCCCCCTTGCCTCATCGGCTCTCCGTTTCACTAACCCAAGGGCCGTTCTGACAGTATGTCCCGGTACTGGAAATCTCACTTCCTTGGTCGCAGATGATATCGCCTTCCTCCAGTAGTCGTGTGGTCCGGAAAGAGCTCCTCAGTGTCGTTTGGCTCTGCAGCACGGCCTGTCTCTGCTGCTAGGATGTCTCGTTGATCGGTCAGCACGGCAAACTCCACCAATCCGGGCGGTACCTTTCGACAGTGCAAGGAATGGATCCAATTCTTCCTGTTCGAGACTCGCACTGCCGTCCTCGTTGCAAGAAGGACTTGCTCAGGTCCGACCCATCTCGGCTCCAAACTGTTCGATCTGTCGAAGACCTTTATCATCACATGATCTCCGGGCCGGAGACCATGTCCTTCGCCAGTAGACCGATCAGGGAGCGCCTCTCGGACCTGTTGATGAATGGAAACCAAGTTATCCGTTAACTGTGCCAGATAATCACTCATCATCACACAAGGTACATCATACACAGCCTTAGGCCTTGGTGGACCCCAAATATTCATTGGGCGTCCAAATACAATCTCATAAGGTGTAAGGCCGGTTCGAGAGTGTGGCACCGACCTAATTGACAATAACGCCAGTGGCAAGGCGTCTGGCCAAGTCAGAGATGTTGAAGCTTGAATTTTGGCGATCTTAAGCTTCAGTGTACCATTATACTTCTCGACTAGTCCTGCAGACTGAGGGTGGAACACGGCGTGGAACTTCTGGGTGATGCCTAGGCCCTTCAAGACATACTTTATAACATCTGCTACAAAGTGAGGGCCATTATCACTCCACAGAAGTCTACAGACGCCGTATCGGGGGAAAAATTCTTTCAGCAATAGCTTCGCTGTAGTCATTGCAGTATTGTCTTTCGCAGGGTACGCCTCAACCCATTTACTGAAGGCGCAAACCACTACTAGAACATACTTCAAATTGTTACAGCGCTCAAGCTGGATGTAATCCATCTGCAGAACCTCAAAGGGTGCAGTGGGTGTCGCAAATCCTCCTGCTGGAGTTCGCGTGCCTTTCCCTGGGTTATACTTCAGACAGATCATACAGGTCTGCACCACCCTCTTTGCTGTGCTAGCAATCTCTGGATGCTCCCAGACTTGGGTAAGCAATTTCACAATTGCGGAAGCTCCAACATGTGCTAGCCCATGTGCCATCTGGACCATAGGTTGTACAAAAGCCGTGGGTAACTTCCATCTATCCATCTGCTTATTTCTCCAGCAACCCTCGTCATCCAGTTCTCCTTCGCTAACCCATTGTTCCCGCTCTTTGTCAGAAGCGGTCTTTTGTATTTCTCGCACTTGCTCCTTCGCATCATGCCATCTCTCCACCTGTGACTTCACTACATACATGGCAGTAGTGCCGGGCTGCATCGCAGTCTCCCGTGCTACTCGATCCGCTAACGCATTCCCTTCTCCAACCTTATCAACCACTTTCCTATGGGCGCTACACTTAACAATGGCGATTTTCTTCGGGTATGTCAATGCAGTTAAAAGGTTGTGAACTAACTCCCCATGCATTATCTGTACCCCATGTGACGTTAGAAACCCTCTCTCCTTCCAGAGTAGGCCGAAATCGTGCGCTACTCCGAAGGCATAGCGGCTGTCTGTGTAAACATTCACACACAATCCTGTACTGAGCTCACACGCTCGTGTTAACGCTATCAGTTCCGCTGCTTGAGCTGATTTCTGTGGTATGCGTGCTGTCTCCACTATCGTCTGTAACGTGGTAATTGCATACGCTGCTGAAGTCGTACCATCTGGTAGCTTCAGGCATGACCCGTCTACCCACAACTCTCCATCTACATCTGAAAAGGGCGTATCCTGGAGATCAATACGACCCTTTGTTTGTTCCTCAGTCACAAGAATACAATCATGCGCTTTCTGTGCCTCAGGCTGGGTCTCGGGGTATGGCAACAATGTGGCCGGGTTTAATGTCACGCACCTTTTTAACGTAATGTGAGGAGCTAGAAGCGTCAACTCATATCCCGTTAAACGGGCACTGGTCAAATGCTGCGTCTTTGTTTGATTAAGCAGGGCATCAACAGCGTGGGGAACTAACACCAACAGTTTATGGGACAATACAATTCCTTCACTCTGCCGTATTGACACAGCTGTCGCCGCAACCGAGCGAAAACACCCCGGCAATGCTCGGGCGACAGGATCAAGTACAGCCGAAAAGTATGCACAAGGGCGCTGCTTATCGCCGTGCATCTGCACTAAGACTGATAATGCACATCCATCTTTCTCATGCACATACAACGAAAAGGGTTTTGCATAATCAGGGGTCCCTAACACTGGTGCTGAACAAAGGGCCTGTCTCAATTGCTGAAAAGCAGCGTCACACTCATCTGACCAGGGGATCGGGATGGGCGTGTCTTTTGTCAAGAGCGCTAGTAATGGCTTAGCTATGTGTGAAAACCCCAATATCCACTGTCTACAAAAAGAAACAAGACCCAAAAATGCACGCACATCCTTCTGCGTGGATGGCCTTGGTGTGTCCAAAATTACTTGGATACGATCTGGTGTGAGTGCACGTCCCTCCTTAGACAAAAGGTGACCCAAATAAGTCACCTTTGGTCTACAGAATTGCAATTTCTTCCTAGAGACCTTGTGATTGTGGGATGCTAAAAAGGAAAGTAAGGCTATCGTACTTTTCTCGCACAACTCCAGGGTGTCAGCCGCCAACAGGATGTCATCGACATATTGAATGAGGGCGACCCCCTCGAGTAAGGCAAAGGAATCCAACTGTCGTTTCAAAGCCTGACTGTAAATACTAGGGCTTTCTGTATAGCCTTGGGGAATTCTACAAAAACGATAAGATCTATTGTTTAATGTGAACCCAAAAAGAAATCGGCTATCAGGGTGAATGGGAATAGAGAAGAAGGCATTTTTCAAATCAATCACCGAGAACACGGTCGCCGTAGGCGGGACCAAGGTAAGCAACGTCGTGATATCAGAAACCACCGGGTACTGAGGTATCACGATCTTGTTCACCTCCCTCAAATCAATTATGAACCGATAAACCTTTGCATCCGTGTCCTTTTTCAGAATAGGGAGAATCGGACTGTTACAGATATTATAGGGAACTTCTTCCACTACCCCCACTGCGATCAAGTCTTGCACAATCTGTATGAGAGCCTCCTCGCCCTCCTGGGAAATACGATACTGTGGGAGGCGTGGTAGCACCGCCCCCTCCTGGACACTAATGTGGACCGGAGGAATCACCATTTGTCCGACATCTGTGTCTGAAGTCGCCCATAAAGTTTGGGGGAGGGTAGCCATCAACGCATCCTCTGAGATCGTACACATCCGCCCAGATCGGGGGTAGTTGTCATTTAAAATCACCCTCACACCCTCAGGGGAACAACGAATTGTAGCCCTAAAGTACTTTAACATATCAAGGCCCATAATGTTATCCGGTGTGTACGGAGCAAGCAAAAACGGACAAGGCGCAGAAAAACAATCAACTTTAAATGCAAGGGGCTGTGAAAGAGGGCTTCGGGAGAGTGTACCGTCAAACCCTACCGATGTAACTATTGAGCCGGATGGGGGAGCCCCCGGAACCAAGTACCTAGACAATGCACTACGTGTCGCTCCTGTATCCACTAGGAACTGATCAGTAGAACCTAAAACCTCAGCCGATACATAAGGACCCGTCTGATCGACCGGCACCTCAACTGATTCAGACCCCCATCCGACGCATTCCTATGCATGCTGAGAATCATGATATCCCGATCGATCGATGTCCGATACATGATACTGGTGCTGGCGATCGAAAACGTTTGAGCTATCTCGGTGCTGTCCAGCAGTATCGAAACGGACATTATCGTTGGAATTCCCTCTAAAGTTCGAGAAGCCCCCTCTACCTCTCGGGCCACCCGGAGTGTGCCCCTGACGCGAAGCACGCAGCGCTGGGCAATCCCTGGCCCAATGGCCCAATTGCTTGCAATACGCACACTGGTTCCTATTCAAATCAGAACGGCCCGAAGGGGGGCCATAAGATCCACCCCTTCCTCTATTATTATTACCCCGGCGGGGCGGCCCATATACTTGTGCTAACATCACTTTAGTTTTAAGATCTTTCGATTTCTTTTCCTCCTGACCCTTCGCCTCGTGCTCCTGACGCTCATAATACTGAGCAATGGTCAGAAGGGCCGTCGGTGTCGCGGAGGACCAAGAACTCTCACTCGCTTTTAACCGGGCCGCAACTGCCGGCAGCAGATTAGCCACATATTTGTCCGCAAAAAGGTGGCGGCCCGTGTCGTCAGTAAGCGACTGGCCACTAAAATCATGAAACGTTTCCTCAAAACGCGTAAAGAAGTCCGCGACTGACTCGTCAACTTTCTGTTTACATGCTGCTAACATATTCCAGTCAATCTTTTTAGGGGGGATAATCGTCTTCAACTTAGCCACAATAGCCGCAGGGAGATCTAAAATATTCTGGGGTGGTTTCTGTGCGGGCTTCCGTTCCCTATCCTCATCCTCAAGGTCAGACCACCGGGCCTTGAAGGCAACCGCATCATCTACCTTCCGGACAGAGCGCCACGTATCCGGCGGTAGGATAAGGCCAAAGAACAGGTCTATGTCCGCCAGGGTCATAATGCAAGAATTCAAGGCCCCCTCGACTTCTTCATAGAAGGCCGCTGGATTCTTGCGGGGGTCAGGCAATGCATTCTTTAATGCCATAACATCGGCCCTATGCCACGGAGTATAAACCCAGTTATATACAAAATATCCCCTTGCATCGGCGGAGTTAATGTCCGAGCTAGTCCCTGCTCCTTTCGGAGGGACATACAAAGGTGCCGCCTCTCGCATCGGTTTAGCATGCACTACATTATCCTTATCTGACTGGGAGGTGGATGAGTGGCCCCCTGCTGCAGACGAATCCGACTGCTTCTCCTCCTCCGTTTGTTGACGTGCTTTCTCTCTAAGGGCCAGTACCTCGTCCCGCAAAGCGAACAGCCGTCGAGCCGCCTCAGAAGCCTTAGGGGGAGAAAAAACACCATTACGTAATGCTCCGGCATCCAAAGACACGTCGTCAGGCTCAAAGACACTAGAATATTTTCGGAAAGCTGCGATTACTTCTTCTGAAAAATGAGACAGAAAATACACCCTCTCTCTATCTTGCCACGACCCCCAAGCATGGAACAACTCATCCATAGACATCTTGCCCTTAAGTGCACGAAGGGAAAGTTTCCGAAGATCAGCCATGTGCTCGGCCGATAACATGGACCGTGTGTCGACCTTACCCGGAGCCGGGCCAGAATCTTGCGGCCGTGGAGCAGATGCGCCAACATAAGGGGGCGGAGAGCGATCTAGTAAATAAAAATCGTCATCAAGATTATTAAGGACAGGATAAAGCGGCTGACGAACAACATATTGACCCGAAACTTGTAGCCTACGCTCTTTCTCTTGTCTGTCCGTTTGCTCTTTGTCCTCCCGGCGCTTCGCTTCCTGCGCTCGCATATGATCATTTTTTCGTTGCTCCTTATCAAACAGCGCTTTCTCACGTTTCTCTCGCTCACGCACTTCCTTCACCCATAATCGCACACACTCAAACATATCCTGACGAGCACGTCGCTTACACATACACTGTTCCACATACTCAATCTTACGTATATCAAACGATCCATACAAAGGCCATCGCAACTCAGGATCCTTCCTAGTATATTTCCTCCATAACGTGCTGTACATTATGGAAGAAAGACCATGCTTCACATACATATCCCTATTAGGAGTCCCCTCTGGGGGAGCTGGAGCAGATTCCTCGAGGTTCAACCGGTTCCCTAGACAGCAGCACCACTTACGAAGTGCGCTAAAAGCAGGCATGCTAGGAATAATGCAAAATATGCAGTATTATCAAGAAAAATGGCACTTAATCGTTGCGCCGTTCAAAGTTTACACAGCTCCGGAGAAATTTCTCCACATTACCTGCCTATATGTGTTGCAACGCATATATTTTCACAAAGACAAATTCAAAATATGACTAGTCACCATCAATTCAAACTCAAATAGCCAGACCAGGCTTCAAAACTCGGAGCAAGTACCGTACAACGGTTCTTACCAATCAAGAGTCCAGGTTCCAACTGCCAAGCTCCACAATCGCCCAAACGGCTCTCACGGCAGGACCGACAGAAGAGGTCTCAGTCGATGACCGGCGCCACCCAGATGGTCAGCTCGGAAGGGAAGGAAGAAAAACCTCGGGATGCCAAGGCTAAGACGCCGCTGGCAGTGATCACGTCCCTGGCCAAACTCCTCACCTTCGTCGCGACCAGTCCTTCGAGCATCCGAGTCGCCGATGAGCCCCACGTGACGGGCGCCAATTGATGAATACAAGCCCCAGCTAGGCCCGCAAGAGACAAGGGTTCGCTCTTCTGTAACGAAATCTATAAGGAAGTTGGCACGGAAACTGCAAAGTACAAAAACAACGTTTATTAACCCTTAAGGGTGGTCCTACAATCCACACAACACTCTTCAGTATTGCAAGGAGTAGCACAAAGAACTTGCATACACAGTCCCCTTTTATACACAACAGAGGGGCTCATGAGTGGGTGGATACCACAAAGTTGAAGAACATTACCATTTATGGTCATTCTCGATACTGAATCAATACATGGGCGGAGCTAACACACTTCTTGGGCCCGCGAAAACACATGGTCAAGCAAAGCTAATTATAACAGATGTGGTCAAGTCTGGGCATGCGCCAGACGGACAAGGGAGAGCTATTTATAACCTGTTGCTAGGCAGATTACAAGAGCAACTAACACAGAGGTCGGACTCTCCTCGTGGTGGACACGTGGCAGCATGTCAATACAAAATGGAATCCGGACTTCGGCCAACATAATGAGGAAAACACGATAAAGGGAAACACTAATGTTTTCAGTAAATGCTTAATCACATTCTGCCTTAATTTACAACACCCCGAAAGGACTGCTCGCTCCTCCCTGCCCAGGACCTGGCCTCCTTAGCTACCATCATCTTATGGATAAAGCCAGACACATCCTCCTCGTTCCACTCCATTTCTGGGTGCGTCTGCATTTTTAGCCTGAAACCCTTGTCATATTCTAGCCAGGCGTCGCCTGGGAATTACCTCTGTGCCTTATGGATGTTGGCTTCATAAAGCCATAGGTCGTTTGCACAGCGTGGGAATTTCTCCACTATGATGAAGGCCATGATTCTGAATGCATCTAGCCAGTTGTCGAAATTTCTTTCCTTGCGCTCCCTTCGCCTCTCCCTTTTATCCTCATCCTTCCTATCGCATGTTGTCAGGTCCAGCCCTTCTAGTTGTATTTGTAACAGTGAGAAGATATCTATAAACTCCTTTCTCCAAATTCTCTCCTTGACTGCTATTGGTATGAGGCATGCTAGACCTGTGGCCCTGGTGATCATAGATGCTGGACCAGGTGAAGGCCGTGCGTAGGGCTCAGCTGCCTGGGATGCCGTGGGCATGGTGCCCGGCGTGGTGGTGGCCCCCCAAGCTGCTAATGGTGACCCTGTGTCTCCCCTGGCCTCTAGCGCGCCCTGGCCCCTTAATGAGTTCAGATGTGCATGCCCTGGGTCTATGAGGTGCCAAGGCAACCCGGACACCTCCTCATCTGCTAGCGCTCCTGTCATCAATCACTGCTCCCTGCATGCCCCCCTGTCTCCCCTCTGCTTGGGCTCCCGCCGCCCCCGTGCCTAAGCTTTTTAGCAACAGTGGCGCCATAGTTTTAATACATTTTTGTACTAGCAGTGATATGCTCACCACTTGCTGCCACGTCACTGATCCCCTTGCTTAGTCTCGCCGTCTCCGTGTTGGCTACAGGTGGTTGGGCCTTCCTCTGGGGAGCTTTCTTGGGAGCTGCCGCTTCCGCGAGTTTGGCTGGAGTCCACCTTTTCCTCTTGGAAGCAGGTGCGCTGATGTGGGTCCGCTGTTGGCTACTTGTACCCTCGTCGGCATCGTCCAACAGGTGGGGCTGCATCCAGTCGCTCCCATGTGCCTCTGACGCTGCCCGGATCCTTCTCAGCAGGTCACCGAGATCCTCCTGTTGTTGTTTATTTTCTCTCTTCGCCATTCTTTGTGCTGCTGCAGAAATGCCCAAGGCGGGGTGCTGCCGCCTGTTGTATGTACCAAGCAGAGGTGTGCTCCCAGCTGGGCCTCTGCGGGGTGCTGGCTGGAGCTGCTGAGCTCCCTGAAGCGGTGTGCTGCCCCAAGAATGTCACAATCCAATGTTCTGCCAACAGGGGTGGTGTGCTGCCAACGCTTTTATGCACCAAATCACACTTGTTTACTCTAGCAACTCGCCCTGTTTGGCAGTGACAGCCGTTCTCGTGCTCCCCTGACACACCTTGTTAGGGGCGCGCGCCCGTTACGCAGCGTGGGAGAAAAAGGAGGGGCAGCTCCTATGCTTTTTGCCGCCTTTCTTTGCTGCCGCTGCTCCCCGCTCCAAAATGATAGGAGCTTATCTGGGGGAGCAGCGCTTATATCCCCCCCCCCCAGCGTATTTCGGCCTCGCTCGTGGTTTCCCCTCATTGGGGGGTTTGTATGGCGCCTGGGCCCCCATTGGCCGGGGGGGTGGCACCTCTCCGGCGGCCGCCACGGGGGGTGCGGGTGTCTTCCTGCTGTGGGGGCACTTCTAGGTGCCGAAAAGTGGTTCTGTTACGGGGGCTCGGCGTCGGTTATGGCGCCAGCCTTTGATGCCCCTGTTGGGGGCAGCCTCTGCGATTTTATGCTGACTATGTTCTTCTCATGCATTCTTAGGTTAATTCGATGAAGAGAACCTTTTGAGTACAGACTACAAGGGACCTCCTGTCATGCTGTTCAAATATTGTCCAAGCACTGTGCCATTAATTAATGATTGAGGATCATATGGAATAATATATTATCAGGTATTAGACTCTTCACCACTTATTTGTAGACCAAGTTGAAATGCATATATTTAGTTTCAATGATAGTCCTTGTCTGAATGTTTTTCCTATGATACACAGAGTGGACCTAGCCGGCATCAGCCTTCTAAACTGTGAAATCGAAGTGTGAATTCACAATAGGGAAGCCATTCCCTTGGACTGAGATGGAACTATAACTTAAAAGGTTCCTTGTTTATCCCTACAAACCTCGAGGGATATAAGAGGATTTTTGGTTCTCACCTTTCTAGATTTTTTCTTGAGCATATGAGTAACCCTCTGAGCATGACTATGTATGTCAGTTCTACAAAAAAAATCACTAAATCTGAACCTTGTTACAAACTTTTTTGGTGACACAAGTATTTTTCCTTTTTTGACAGCACTTTTCGAGTGGTGTAGGTGGTAGAGACTTTCTCCTCTTTTTTTCTCATGGTAAGGCAATTTTCTAACTTTTCTTGATCGATTTTTGAACAAACCATGGAGCACCATAAAATTAAGATTTTCACAAGTAATATGATTGTGGGGCTTACCCAGATAACATTGTGTCCCATTATTTCAGATTTCCCTTCAACCCACCTTTATGCTAAAAAATTGGTGGTCCTGAAGAAGGTGGCGTTAAAACAATTATGAGCCACCAAAACGTATGTTGACCTGGCTGTCTGATACCCAACTGACAGCACAGCCACGGAGACTGTTTTCGATCTGTCCTTACCGTGACGTTTTTGGTGTATGTGAGCAGGTTGGGTACTGAATATGCCTGATGAGAGAATGAGAGTGCTTGTTATGTCAGGTTTGTATTCAAGTGTGGTCATGATTTAGGAGATATATGATGATGATGAAATAATGAAATCATTGTTTATGATGAAAAAACAATGTACATGTTAGTCTGTCACAACAGATGAAAACTGTTGAAAGAAGAAAAATGATGTCAAAAAATTGTTTTTTATCAAAAAACATTTTTAGTTTTTTGTATGTAAATGAAAAAAAGAAATAAATTATGGAATAATTTTTCAGTAAGAAATGATAAAATGACATAGAAATTGAAGTTTGTTTGGTGGATAGCCCCAGAGAGCTGTTGTTAGCCAAAAGAAAAGCAATATAGGTCATGTGGGTGGTTTTGTTATATTGGACTGACAGCAGGATTGCCATTGCAGATTGCAGGAGCAGGGCAAACTGCTTGAACTCAACTGTGCCCTCACCATGTGTGGCACTTCGAAATGCACTGCTTTTAGTATACGTCAGTCACCCCTAGGGAAGGGCTCCTGTGCCCCAGAGGCAGGGTGCAGTATATTAAGAGTGTAGAAATGTAAGGGCAAGCTTATGTCTCTATGGTGTCTATAAGTGATAGGTGGTCCATAGGATAACATGGGACTTACACCCAGGCACACCAGGGTTGCTAGATTCATTAGGGTAACCCCTAAATATATTTAGTTTGGTGTCAAACAACATGCCTTCTCGCCTCCTTGACACAAATCTGGTGTTGGGGGAAGGCTGGCATGCAGTTAGTTCCAACCTGGTTGCCCCAGCTTCAATGTGCTCTGCGTCACCAGCCCACGCTTTCCTGTGCCTGTTGCTTCCAAGACAAGATTCTGACCTCCTGCTAGGCAGTGTGATCAGTTCCAGGAGTTAGGACCAAAGGCTTTGCAGGAAGGACGTCGTACCTCCCTCCTCCATATCAGGATAGTTAAGTGACACATCAGAATGGTGAGCTTCAAAGGCTGCACCACCTCTACTAAGCATCTGGGCTGTCACCCTGAGGATGACATAGCCCTTCCTTTGCCCCATTCTCGCTGGCAACCATGCAACGTGGGAAATTAGCTACACAGGAGGGGGTCACCCCCAGGAAGGCTGGTCACACCTCTAGGGTGGGCAGCCTGGTCTGTACACCAAAAATTGAATTTTGTCATCCTTAGGAGGGCAAAAATATTAGGTTCTGGTTAGAAAAGGTGATGTAGTCACGTCAGAGGCAGATTATCTGCAGGGGCTAGTTGCCCATTGGCTACTATCTCCCACATCTCAACTCCCATAAATCTAGGATTTAGGAGACCCCCTTGACACCAGAACCTCAGATCTGAACAACTTACTTTAAGAAAGAACCAAGAGGAGACCTGTGCCACCGACACCCGGATTTTGCCTGCTGCATCAGGGCAAAAGAGGGATACTGTGCCCCTGAGGCAACAGACTTGGAATTGAGTGAACTACCCTCGTACTTGGCTAAAACTTGGCATCCCCTGGCAGAGGGACCCCTGTAGAAGCATGAAGCAACCTCAGTCTCCCTTGGACTAGTAGGACTAGTCCTCTGAAATCTGAAGGTAAAAACACTCACTGGATCCAAGGAATTGCTGGTCATCGGGCCCTCCAAAGGATGGCCCAAATCCAGATGTTCCAGTGCATTGGGGAGTTGTAGTCTCACATGCCCTGAAGTTTCAGGCTGCTCTCACTCCCCCGGACTGAGTGAAGTTACAGAAGCTTTTAGCTGTGCTTACCACTACCAAGGCTTGTTGGTTACCAGCCTGGTAACCGACCCCTTAGCCCGACACTGCATTAAGAGGGCATTTCACAACCCTGTGACTGATGTCGGAAACGACCCCGCTATTGTGATTTTGCATTTTCTTTACAGCAGCATCGTCCCAGTGGTAGAAAGCAGATTTACCCCAGGTCCCGTTCAGCATCATGGACAGGCAGGACAGCTCTGCACCCAGACTCCGCGGGCTAGGTAAAATTTAACTGACAGTTGGGGCCTGGTCCTGGGACCTGCACCTGGGACCTGCAACTCCAATTTTTATAAATTGGGGTCGGATTTGTCTCGAGTCGTGTCAATTACTCGTAGTTCATGTTGGTGTTCTGAAATGCTTAACATATGCTCCTGTAGTAAAGACTGACTGCTCTTTGCCACCCTACGAGGACTGAGCTAAGGATTTATAAATGTGAGTCCAAGGACGATCTTTGGGATATTGTGATAATATTACATGGTAAGGCCACCCAGCCATACCACATACTATTCCACTTTTCTACACAACTAAATCGTCTAGTCCAGTATGTCTGCTATAAGTTTCGATAAACATTTTCCTGTTAGATAAAAAAAACGCAATTTCAAGTTAAACTCCCAGAATAAACATGTAATATAAAAATAATACATAATGGAGTGCATTGCTTGTATCACCCCCACCCTCCCTTGCAATAATTCACCAAGTTACCCAGCTACTCATTATCATGACCGGAGAAGCCATAAAATTGACCAGTTATGGTGTGCATTGTGTTGCATCCCATAACTGGTTGACCAGAACCATTGTTTTAATCATGGTGGTGAAAATAAATGTGGGCAGTAACAAACATTATTTGTAACTAGAGTTACTCCAGTGGAGCTTAACTAAAAACAAAGATTGATTAATGTATCACATATTACATTCTAGAGTCCCATTTTGTTTGGGTCCTATGAATAATACTTGTAAGAGTTTTATTGTTTGTTTGTTTGTTTTGGCTTTTTTATTTTCACTGCATGGATTTAATCCCTTGTGTTCTGCTTATGATTACACGATTACGGCATCTGAAAACAGCATTGCAAAAAAAAAAAAAAAAAGCATGCATGCAGTTTGATGAGTGCAATATGGTATTTTTTACCCTTATTGTAGGAAGGGAGGGCTGGGTGAGGCATTAAGGCTAATTCCAACACTCCAGAATGGTACTAAATAGCATATTGCCCTCCCCACATCATATGTAGTACATTCACTGAAAAAGTGGTTAAAGTGAAGTTATAGTTACCTGCACCTAAGCCATCCAAATCGTAGCTCACACCAAATAAAATGCTCGTGACCTCACCCTTGATGTGACAGATGGAATTAAAAATATCATTACTGATCTTACATATGAGATTACATGTCACATTGCAATTAACCCCATAAATGAGACAACTATGAATGTAGAATTTACTGATTTGCATATGTGTCATTTAATGAGGCTGTGCTTTTTGGTGTTAATTCTTGGTATAGATATTGTCAGGTTTTAAGCATTCTATTTGGTGTTAGTTATGCTTTGCATGACTTGTGCCAACTGATAGTTTGCATTGCTAGCCATAACTGGCAGATCTCAGTGTATTTCTAGGCATTGTTTTGTAACCATAACTTCACTTTAACTATGGTTATTTAATTGAAATTTCATAGGAGTGTTTTTTAAACATACGTTAAGGTTAAAAAACAAAGTTAACCTTAACTTTGCTTCAACACTTTCAGTTGGAATTGCTAGTGATCTTGTTAGTTTGGTATCAATATTATTACTTGTATCAATATTGGTTTCAATATTATTGGTATTGGTATTGATATTAATAGTATTTCCTTCGCCCAAAGACCTGGACATGACTATGCTGTGATCCACATAAGCGTAGGCAGCTGAGTCTATGGTGTCATTTGCTCTGTCTTGGATACAATACCTATGGAGCTACAGACAAGATCACTTTGGTTGCAGGAACATTGTCACATCCTTTTTTCAAGGGTATTCACAGTCAACCATATTTACAAGACCTTTAGTATGCATTTTGCATCCCTCATCTCGTTCCATGTAACATAGATTTTAATGTATTTCCACTATTATATATTCCCTGTGCTGTGCCAATCTGTTTTGCTTTAACACTCATTTGTTTAAGGATAAGGAGGACCAATAAACTAGTTTACTGATGAAACTTGTTTGTCTGTCGGTTAATATAATTCAACGGAGGCAAACTGACAAACAGTGACATTTATTAAAGAATTTTCTTTATTTTAATTTAGACTGGCTAGTTGCAGTATAAGGTATGCTTGAATTATTATTTTATTATGCCAGTATATAGTTGTCAATTAATCATGATATAGCCACTGCGTCCAAAGCAACAAATTAAATGTGTGTTCAGAAAATATTGGTTCACATTAGACAGTTTCCAGAATCTTTTTGGTTCTTATTCATTGGAATAAATTGTTTGGGAGAGGAGAGACTGCATTGGAGCGCTAGGTAGTATGACATTTTGAAAACTCTAGGCCCTAGCCACTGATGCACTCAGCGCTCTATTTAATTAACCCTGGCGTATTATTATTTTTATTACATCATGCCCACACTCCTTTTGGAACAAAGACAGTGGATACAACTGCAAGCAAACTCTCTGATGCTAAAAGTGCATTTTAAGTGAGTGGCACACAATAAGATTTAAAAACGTATTCCATAAACATGGTACCACACTCATAAATAACATGTCCTTTTTGGATTTGCAGTTTGCACCAGAGGGCACATGTATATATACAAAGTACACAATAAATTTAATACACACATGTAGTTTACATTTTGTAATAAATAAACACATTGACATTAAACATACATATATTATATTTATATATCCTTACATTATTTGTGAATAATGAATATGCACACTTATTATTTAACCAGTGTAAAATATATTTATTTTTATCAATACAAAAAATAATATACATAAGTAAGCAGTGTGTGTGTGTATATATATATATATATATATATATATATACATATATGTATATGTGTATATATATATATATATTTATATATATATATATATTCACTTAAAAAACCATAGGTTTCACACATGTTATAGTTAGCTGGACATTTCACTCATAAAAAACCATTGAAATTCCACCGTTATAGTTAGTTCAGATAACTATAACTTGCGCGCCCGCAGTCCACTGCTGATGACGTCACATATTACATCACTCATGACATGGTCAGTGGCATCACTCATGACATCACTGATGACATCATCCTTTTGATAGAGTGGCGGTCGCGCGAGTTATAGTTATCTGAACTAACTATAACGGTGGAATTTCAATGTTTTTTTACGAGTGAAATGTCCAGCTAACTATAACATGTGTGAAACCTATGGTTTTTTAAGTGAATTTGCAAGGTATTTTAAATGCTAATTCCTAACTATAACATGTGTGAAACCTATTGTTTTTTAAGTGAATTTGTAAGGTTTTTTAAATGCTAAGTTATGTATGTTTTATTATATTTTTTATATATTTATTTTACACTCGTTTAAAATGTGTTTTTTATTTTAAGGGTTTTTCACCGTGGCGCGATTTTTTGAAAAAAAAAAGTTTTTTTCACCCTTCGGGGTCCTTCAGGGACCCCCTGACAAAGGCTAGGGGGTCAGGAACGCTCTACCCTGCCCCCTTTTCACACACACAACACACAAAATGGCAGCCGACACTTCCCGATTTCGACCGATTCGAACGTTGACTGACATGTAACCACCAATCAGAATTACGCTCACGCACGTAAGGGTGCGCGCACGGTGCGCGCACAGTGCGCGGCTATAGATATTTATGGACTTTAACTGCAATTTTCTCAGGAACTACTGAACAGATTGACTCCATATATGCAAAAGGCACATCCCTGACCTGAGGACTACCTCATTGCCAAATTTCAAGTAATTCTGTTCAGCCGTTTGGGCTGTACCTTCGACTAAAGGTCCTATGGGAAAATGCATGGGGAAAACGCGTTTTGGGACCCCCTTTTTTCTCAGCCCCCGCTTGACGAATCCCCTCGAGACTTTCAGGGTAGGAGCTGAGCAGAGCACCCCATTAGTTTTGAAAATTTTGCGAGGATTCGTCAACCGGCACCAAAGTTATTCAAAATAGAATTTTGAGAATTCCTATGGAAACATGGTCCTAACTATAACTATCTACTGGCGACCGCCAGTAGATAATATATATATATATATGTATATATATATATATATTAACATATCTTTCAATCGTTGCCCTGAAAATGAAAACGCACTCCGTGAAGGTTGGATGACAACCTTTTATTGCGTGAACTCGGCATGCCACACTGAGTACAATCTGCAGACGCGTTTCGGGACAGCATGTCCCTTCTTCACAGGCTGTGTTCTGCGTAGTCTCAGTTATCCAGTCTCTATAATATGTATTTGATAATTGATTATTCCTCTCAGATGAGTTTTTTTTAAAGCTGAAGCATCATGGGACCGGTAGTGCAACTTTGCATTTCATATATATATTAATTACCTACTGGCAGTCGCCAGTAGGTAGTTATAGTTAGGACCTATTTTCCATAGGAAATCCGCAACATTCTATTTGGAATAACGTTGGCGTCGATTGATAAATCTTCGCGAAAGTTTCCAAACTTTTGGCCAGCTCCGGTCCGCTCCTATCCTGAAAATTTCAAGTAGATTCGTCAAGCGGGGGCCGAGAAAAAATGGCGGTCCCAAAACGCGTTTTCCCCATGCATTTTCCCTTAGGACCTGTTGACGCAGCTACAGCCCGAAGTGCTGAACGGAATTACACCAAATTTGGCAAAGAGGTAGTCCTCAGTTCAGACTCGTGCCTTTTGCTTAAATGGTGTAAATCCGTTCAGTAGTTCCTGAGAAAATCAAAAGTAAAATCACATATATATCTGGGCGGAGCCTAACCACACATCTCATCGTGAGATCTGATTGGCTGTCAGCAATTCATCCAAGAAGTGTTGGCAGCCATCTTGGGACCAATATACATGATAGCACCTCATTAAAAAGCATTGCAGTTAATAGAAGGTTTTAAGACTTTAGTTACATTATAAATCATTTGTTGATGGTACCATACTCATTTTAGGAATTGTGGTGTGTTCTAAGGTGATTTTACCATGTGAAAAAGCCTTCTGCTGTGATATCATGAATGCTTGAGAGAAAACTATTTTCTCATGCTTTTCCCACAGAGGTTTGGGAGGTGATCTATAAGCTAAACTGAGAGCATATTTTCTGTAAATTCACATTATCTTTCTCAGTCATGTGAGAATGAAGTCTGACATTCTCAGTAAAAAATGTACATCCAACAAGGGCAGAGACTGTCAGTTGATTCCTTTGTGTTCTACTGCAGCTTCCCAGAGTGTTCTAAAGAACAACTAGAGCGCTAACAGTCCTACTTATGACAAACGTATGGCACACCTGAAGCCATCTTGGTTGGAATAAAGTAGTAACTCTTAAAACATTTAATTTAAAAAGGAACACAATGAGGGGGTTCATTTTGGCATAGAAATTATGATTAGTTCTGCAGAAAGAAAAATTAGGCATATTTTGACTTCTCAAACCCTCTTCTATTTCATAAAAAAATTCTGACATGCAAACTGAAACATGCACTTTGAATACCAGCAGCAGACTTCCCTGGTGAGCAGTAGTTTTACTACAGTGATCTATTGAGCAACTAGAGTGCTAACATTCAGAATGTATGGCAAATGTGTGCCACGTCTGAATGCCTTCTTGATGAAACCAAAATAAAAAACTGAAAGTATTCCCACTGAGGAGACTGCAGTAAATGAGGAAATTAGGAAACTTCATAACAAATAAATCTCCCAAGATGGCCACCAGAGACAAAAGAGCCCAAATGTAGCCCAAATATCACCCAGATGTAGCCCATGAATAGCCCAATGACAGAATGTCCCAGAGTGTTCTTAAGAACAACTAGAGCGCTTACTGTCTTACTTATGACAAAAGTATGGCACACCTGAAGCCATCTTGATTGGAATAAACTGGTAACACTTAAAACATTTAATTTAAAAAGGAACACAATGAGGGGGTTCATTTTGCCATAGTAATTCTGATTAGTGCTGAAGAAAGAAAAATTAGGGCACATTTTGAGTGACTTCTCAAATCCTCTTCTATTTCATTAAAAAATTCTGATATGCAGACTGAAACATGCACTTTTAATACCAGCAGCAGACTTCCGTGGTGAGCAGTAGCTTTACTACAGTAATTTAATGAGAAACTAGAGTGCTAACATTCAGAATTTATGGCAAATGTGTGACATATCTGAATACCTTCTTGATGGAATCAAAGTAAAAAACTGAAAGCATTTCCTACTGAGGAGACTGCAGTAATAGAGGAAATTAGGAAACTTCATGACAAATAAATCTCCCAAAATGGCCACCAGAGACAAAAGAGCCCAAATGCAGCACAAATATCATCCAGATGTAGCCCACATGTAGCCCAATGACAAAAGTGTGCAAAACACTTATTTTTTGTGTATTTGCAGTTTTATATAGTGCAGACTTGTCAAGTATTGGAGTGCTTTACATGAGCATTGGTTACATCACACAAGATCAAATTCATTTTGGTTGTAGACATGGGGAGATTAAGTGATTTGACCAGAATCACAGAATGTTGAGCTGAAGCAGAAACTCCAACCTGGTTCCCCAGTTGCAAAGTCTGCAGCTCTGGAAGTAACACCACATCCTCTCCCCTAGGTGCAACATTTAATCGAGTGGTCAACTGGATAAAAAAACATAAAGATTACAAATAATTTAACCCCTTCGATGCGAGTGACGGAGCGGTTCCGTCATGCGCGTCGGTTGCGCTGTGTGCATGACGGAACCGCTCCGTCATGGCCCCGCCCGCGCATGGAACCTTCAGCACAGCGCGGTAATCCGCGCCGCGCTGAAGAGGTTAAAAGTTCTTTGTCGCTATGTGAAAACTCAGAAAATATGTCCTCATTTTAGTTTTTTAGAGAACTAACCATAATTTAATGCAAATAAGACCCTCTCATATATGTAATTTCTAAAGGAAATACTCTAGGTATTACAGTTTTGATTACATCAAGATGACGTCAGGCGTTGCAATCTAGTTGTTCATTGGGATACTGTTGAGAGGCAGAGGCCAGGGGCATGGACTCTGAAAATTGAAGGCAGGTAGGAGAGTGCAGAGGCAACAATTTGACCACACTGGGCAGGCAGGAAGGGCAGTGGCAGCACAACAGACTATGGAGGGCAGTGGAAAGGGGGGCAAGGGCAACAAACCAACAATACAGGACTGGCAAGAGAGGCTGTGGCAATATAATAGACCATTGTGGGCTGAAGGAAGAGGCAGTGGTAGTACAACCATACATGCCAACAGACCCGTTTCAGCCAGGAAACGTCCAATGTTTTTAAG
This sequence comes from Triturus cristatus, assembly GCF_964204655.1. NCBI lineage: Eukaryota > Metazoa > Chordata > Amphibia > Caudata > Salamandridae > Triturus > Triturus cristatus. Next base: position 324,554,496 of record NC_140582.1, read on the forward strand.
CTCAAATGGGCTTTATTTGATCTGTCTCCTGTCTACAATCTCCTCTTTTTCAATGTAACTCAAAGGGGAAAATCAATACCCAGTTTTTTTTCAAAATCTCCCTGTTACCAAGGTCAAAATGTTCGCAAGTATGGTACATTGGATCATGGTAGGCAGGAGGAATTGGGGTAGGGACATGGACTCGGATAACAGAGGACAGGAGGGACATGGAGAGGTGCACCAAACTGACCCTACAGGGCAGGCATCAGGATTTGCAGCAGCACAATACACCACACAGCGCATGCGGGACGGGAGTGCAGCAAAACAATCCATAGAAAGCAATAGGGAGGGGACAGGACCATGCACATGGACAACAGAGAACAGAGGGGAAAGAGGCAATGGTAGCTAGCTGACCAAAATGGACAGACAGGAGAGAAAGCTGCAGCATAACAGACCATAAAGGGCAGGAGGGACGGATCAGGGGCATTACAATGGAACAGACAAGCCAGGAGGGAGAAAATAGGGGTCTGCACATGGACACAGAGGGCTGGGGGCAAGGGGGCAGGGCAGGAGCGGCAAGATGACCATGGAGGTCAGGCAGGATGGGCACTAGAGACAAGACACACCATGGAGAGCAACAATGAGACTATGATGGCATACACACAGACCATGGAGGGAAGGTGGGAGGGGGTCAGGGGCAGCTAGCTGACCACACAGGGAAGGTGGGAGGGGCCATGGCAGCACAGAAGACCATGCATGGCAAGCGGGAGGGTCAGTGGCAGCACAATGGCTATGATGGGCAAGAAGGAGGGTGCAGGGGCATGCACAAAGGACCATGGAGGATAGAAGGGAGGGTCAGGACCTGGGCACAGACAAGAGAGTTCAGGGGAAGGGGCCTCACAACAGACCGCGTGGGGCAGGCAGGAGGAGCAGTTGCAGCACAATAGACCAGGGAGGGCAGAAGGGTGTGGCAGTAAAATGGACCATGGAGGACAGGAGGAAGGGGATAGGGGCATGGCATGTGGACAGGCTGGGTGGAGGTGGCAGGGACAGGTTACAGTCATCTGACAATGCTAGGCAGGTGGGAGGGGAGTGGCAGCTCGACAGAACACTCAGAGTAGATAGGAGTTGCAGGTCCATGGAACATGGTGGGCAAATAGGTTGAGCAGGTGCATGCACAAAGACATCGGAGGGCAGGGGGAAGGAGAATAGGGGCAGCAAGCTAAGCAGAGAGGCTAAGCAGGAGGTCAATGATGGGCCATAGAATTGGGCAATGGAGGGCAGGAGGAGTGGACTGGTACATCATGCTAAATGGAGGGCAGTGGCAGCACATCAGACCATGCATGGCAGGAGGGAGGAGGCTAGTCCATGGATTCAGACAACAGAGGATAGGGAGGAGGTGGATAGGGCAGCAAGCTAACTGTTCAGAGAAGGTGGGTATTAGGAACTTTATTATTTTTAAAATGTGTGTCTGTGCGAACTACTTAAAATATGAACAAGTATGCAGCAGAATCTCACTTTTATTCAGGAAGAAGAGGATGTTTGTGACTGTGACTCCGGGCTCACTTGGCAGAAACACCCCCTGACCCTCCACCCCCCATCGCAAAATGTAATGCCCGTGAAAAGGGTAGGTGGACTCAGTGTTATATAGAACATAGTCCTGAGAGCACGATTGAAAATGAAAACTAGATATAGTATATGGTCTAAACTATGCACCAAAAAGTGTGAAATAAGATGAACCGGGCGTGAAATATAATATGCAATACATTGTGCGCAATGACAGATTCATTGGAGAGCGTGAGATAGCACAGGCACTAGCGCGTGCTATGCGATATGCGCCTTGGAGTGTAATATGCACAGGGCAGTGTTGTGTAACCTAAGTAGTCTCTAAAGTTGTAATATAAAATATGTGCTGGGTAGTGTAACATTGCATATGCACTGTGACAAAGATATGGATCCCAGATTGTAATATGTATGGCATAGCACTGTGCTTTATAACATAGGCATCGAGGAAGGCACGTTAGATGGGGCAATATAACCCGTGCGAAGGCAAGTGTGGCATGACATATTCACGGGGTGGTGTTGCAGTGCACATGGGCTAGAGAGTGTCATAGCATACGCACTAGCTGGTTGAATACAACACAGAGGTGTGAGGCACTCGGCGGGCACTGGTGGCTGTAACACAGCATTGGGCTCAGCCAGGAGCATGCTGTGACTCTCAAGTGAGGTTTGTCTCCTTTCCAGAGAGTAAAATAAAAAGTATTACACATCCGGCGGTGGATGTATGTTTTATTAACCGTGAGGGGGGTTTCTTGCATAGTTTGGTCAAATTTTTGTCGAATCCCCTTTAAATGGCTTGGTGTGCGTGTATATTAAATGTGTCCGTCAATAGCTACCCATGTTTGTATAAATAAACGACAAGGGTGTCTACTTGGAGAGTACCCACCGACGGGGGCGCCGGGATTAGGCACGGTAGGGCGTCAGACACGTCAGAGCTTCACTAGCGGTGTAAATACATTCCATGTGGATTCATTCTATGCATAGTCGCCTTTTAATGAATATCAAGCAAATCGTCATGGTGATAGATACATACGGTTTGTTCAGCATGTCCTAATTATTTTTATAAATATATATTTTTTTTAAATAATAAAAAACAAAGGCCGGCCCCGGGGGATGGGGTCCCCGGGGCCATAAGTGGCCTGAGGAGGGGGGCAACGCAGCCCCCTCCTAAAGATTTTTTTTTAAAAAGGCCATGACCCGGATGTTGGGGTCCCCGGGGCCGATTAAGGCCTTGGGAGGGCCAAATTTATGTTTTTCAACAAAAAAAATTAGGGTGCAGGCCCTGGGGGATGGGGACCCCAGGGCCAGTGAATTAGAAAACGAATGGGGGACGCACAGCCCTCCTTCTTAAAAAAATAAAATAAATAAAAGATCGGCATCGCGCTGGATGCCCCCCTCCTTGCAGCACTCTGCAAACGCGCCCCCTGGCCAGTTGTAAGTTAGGGAATTAATTCCCCTTCAATACAGAGGGTCCCCGAGGGCCAACTAGCCCAACAGGTATCTCCAGTATGCGCCAGAGAGCTGCGTTGCAGACAGGTGTTCTGAGGCCACGCCCCTTTTTACACCTCTATGCAACGCAGCTCTGTGGCACTTACTGGAGGTACCTAGTGGGCTAGTTTGACCCTAGGGACCCTTAGGATTCAAAGGGACTTAATCTCTCAACTTAGAATGGCCACAGGGCACATTTACACAGTGGTGAAGGGAGGGGATGGGGCCTGAGGTGACGTGTGCAAACACACCCTGTGGCGCGTTTTAAGTTGGGAAATAATTCCCTTTCAATCCTGAGGGACCCTGGGGGCCAACTAGCCCACCACGTGCTTCCAGTAAGCGCCACTGCTCTGCATTGCAGAGAGGTGGTGCAGACCGTGCCCCTTTTTACACCTCTCTGCAATGGCGCTTATTGGACGTACCTAGTGGGCTATTTTGCCCCTAGGGATCCTCAGGATTCAATGGGACTTAATCTCCCAACTTAAAAAACGGCCACAGGGTGTGTTTACACAGTGGGAAAGGGAGGGGACGGGGCCTGAGGTGACGTGTGCAAACACGCCCTATGGCTCGTTTTAAGTTGGGGAAATAATTCCCCTTCAATCCTGAGGGCCCCTGGGGGCTAACTAGCCCACCAGGTGCTTCCAGTAAGCGCCACTGAGCTGCGTTGCAGAGAGGTGGTCCAGGCCGTGCCACTTTTTACACCTCTCTGCAACGCAGCTCTGTGGCGCTTACTGGAAGTACCTAGTGGGCTAGTTGGACCCTAGGGACCCTCAGGATTCAAATGAACTTAATGTCCCAACTAAAAACGGCCACTGGGCGTGTTTACACAGTGGGGAAGTGAGGGGACGGGGCCTGAGGTGACGTGTGCAAACACGCCCTGTGGCGCATTTTAAGAGGTAGTTTTAATCCCCTGCCCTATTATATACTAGGGGCTTACAGAGGAGGTCATGCTGATCACAGGGGGACCCCAATGCATAGTGTTCCCTAGTGTATGTAGGTGTTTTCACTGTATTCTGAGTGTCTTTTAACATAGCACTGGCTCTAGGACTGGTTAGTCAGACTCAGTTACCACCAGTATCCGTCTGAAAAAGTTGAGGGTACAGGATGATTTTGCAACAAGGCTTCTTTCTGCTCTTCTGTTTGTTCTTTCTGCACGTTATCCTTCTTCCTGCACTTTTCTTCGTCTTTAAGGACTTCTGTTGCTTCTTTCTGCATTTCTTTTTTTTCTTTCTGTGCGTTTTTTCTTCTTTCTTCACATGTCCTATCTCTGTAGGCATAGTTAGAAATTAGCATTTAAAAAACCTTTGATATTCATTGAAAAAACATAGGTTTCAGGGGCGTTATAGTTAGCTGGACTTTTCACTCGTACAAAACCATTGAAATTCCCCCGTTATAGTTAGTTCAGCTAACTATAACTTGCGCGCCCGCAATGCACTGCTGATGACGTCACATATTACATCACTCATGACATGGTCAGTGACATCACTCATGACATCACTGATGACATCTCAAATGACATCACTGATGACATCATCCTTGTGATAGAGTGGCAGACCTCCTCTCCCCCTAATATAATTTTTGATACACACATTCAAAAATAGAAACTAAAATTTTCAAAACAATGTGTGAGAAGTTGGCCTGATATGTAGTGCTCACTATTCTAGTGATCACTGTGTATCATTCCAAACGACCCTTATTGATGATTGGTTGTAAGTCAACCTTATAGACCAGCTATCCTAGTAGCGTGGATACGAGCAGTCTTAGGCTAAACTCTAGAGGGCGTGTTAAGCCAGCTGTTTTACCACCACATTTACCCCTTGAACACCACGTGAAAGGACACCACACAAGTTGTTATGAAAATAAAGGATATTTATTTATAACAAGACTACCCTGGCTCTTTATGAGTCAGGGAGCTAAGCACACTACAAAACTCTTACGAAAATACTTCAAGTTGCACAATTTACACAAATGCCCGAGGGGCACGAGAAACCATATACACTAACAGTGAAATGCGAATGGTTAGAGTCTGGAGTTACTGATTCCGGAGTGATCCGATCAGTGGGACTAAACGAAAAAGGAACTGGACACTTGTAGAGCGAACCTGCGATGGAGCACCGAAATGCTCGAGTTACCTAGCCCAGAGGCTGCGGCTGCGGGAGGTTCGGCAAGATGTCGGGAGTCCTCGTTGTAGTCTCAGGAGCCTGAAAGAAGAAGTTGCTGGCAGGCGACCAGTGACGATGTTCAGCGAGATCCAAGCCTGGATCGGGGATGAAGGAAACCTGAAAGCAGAGGGGACTCAGTTCTCAACCGCTAGCCAGCGATCGTGTGGGCACCAGGAGGGTACCGGCTGAAGTCACCTCGACCAGGTGAGTGGATGACGTCGGACTCGGCTGTTCCTCGGACCAGGAGGCGCGGCGGCGACCAGGATGGAGGGCGAGCTGTCCCACGCAGGTGTCTGCTGTCGATGATGCTGGGCCCAGGAGTGGGGCAGCAGGTCTTGGCAGTGGCAAGCCCACGCGGTGGAGTCAAGATGGCGTCTGGAGTGGACCAGGAGGGTCTGTGGTACTCCTCTGTTGAAGGGGAGCAAGAGCCAGTCTGGAGCAACCAGACTAGTGATGAAACAATCTTGGTGCGTCGTGAAGAGGGCCACAAGCCGGTCGGCAAGTGGTCGGACAATGCGGTGAACAGCAAGGAGCGGAAGGGCCCCCACGCAGATCTCGTGGATGCTGGGGAGGCAGACTTCGGTGCTGGAGCTGCTCAGGGTTTAGGGTTTCTCAAGCCCTAGGTGAACTCACTCGAGGGTCCCTCGGTGGGCGTGCTAGATAAGCGTCGTGCAGGTTCTGAAGATGGCCGGTCCCGCAGGTCTCGTCACACCTACGACTCTCAGCTGGGCTGATGATGTAGGTAAAAGGTCAGAGATGGCAGGGAACTCGGGTCTCGTCGAGCTGGGCAGTCTTGATCCGTAGGAGAGACTTACAGCAAACCGCAAGCGCTTAGGTGGTGCCTGCTGGTACAGGGTGGCTTCTCCTTAGCCACAAGGGGGAGTCTTCAGAAACAGTCAAGAGTTCCTTTCGTGGAAAGTAGTTCAAGATTCAGAATTATCCAATTTGGGAAGGGGACTCGCTCCTACCTTTATTCTAAGAAAAGGGGCTGGCCCGTGACTAGGTCCTACCTATGGGTGGAGCCAGGAGGGGGGTGGTGACACCCCTATCCTTTGTCCGGCTTCGCCCCGGCTCAGGGGCAGGGTTGCCCCCGAAACTGGTTTGAGCCGGGCTATGCACAGTGAGCACCGGGGTGCCACTGGCAATCACCTTCCTTTCAGCCCTGCCTACCTGGGATACACAAACCCTGTCTGGGATGGTGCTAACACCGCCCTCGACAGGAAACCCTTGGTCCAAGCTCCCCTCGCTGGAAGGTCTCCCAGCAGCAGGAGGTCAGACTTGTGTCTAGTGGCAGCATCCATTTTGTGATGCTGAGGCTTGAGTCAACTTTAACCGGGGTTCAAGGTTACTTCCATGTCGTGCCCCTCTAAAAGGGGGGAATGCTAACCCCGTCGCCAGAACTGGCGAGGGGTTCGTATTCCAATTCGTATGACACCTTACTCGACATGTGTAGGTGATGCGATGCCAAAGTTAGCAAATAACCGCAAGGATTATAATGCATTAAAAGTAGTTGGCCCGCGTCACCATGGAACGGCTATTAGGAATTGGTTCCGCAAGCCGTCGACGGGCTCAGCTCGCACCAGAGCACCGTCCCACATGATTCCCTGCACTCTGCCTTCAGGATTGATAAGGCCTGCCATAGGAGTGACTGATAGGAGTCCATGTGTCCATTTTAGGGTTAGGTGTAGGAATACTACACCTACAGCAACGGGTGATTACACCACCTTGCCCCAGCTGTCGTGCAGCCAGTTGTGTCAGATTTGGGGCGGCCATCCAGGGGTGGCATAATCCATGCTGCAGCCCCTGGTAGGCCCTGGGTACACCGATGCCCTGGATACCTGTGGTATGCTGAGACAGGGACTGACAAGGCGGCCCAGTTCCAATTAGTGGATGCACCTAATGTACATGTGTGTTAATTTCGAGAGAGAACAGCTAGGCTGTCGGTCTGATTGGCAGGCCCACAGCCGGGGAAAGTCGTAAACCAATGAAGCAAAAGCAAAAAAATCTGGGTGATCATAGGATTGCAGACCCTACTCTCCTACATGACCCCCCCAAACTTTGGGACAATAAGCTAACCTTGACCAGGTGAGTCTTCTTGCTCTAAGTGGAAATACCTGGAGAGCCCACCTGCATTGCCATGATCAGTGCCAGGTCTATGCTCCACTGTGAAGTCCATCCCCTGTAGGGAAATGGACCACCTAAGTAGTTTGGGGTTTTCACCCTTCATTTGATTTAGCCACAAGAGGGGCTTATGGTCGGTCTGAATCTTGAAGTGAGTGCCAAACAAGTATGGCCTCAACTTCTTCAGGGCCCAAACCACAGCAAAGGCCTCCCTCTCAATAGCTGACCAATTCTTCTCTCTGGGGGTCAGCCTCCTGCTAATAAAAGCTATGGGCTGGTCATGACCATCAAAATTCAGTTGAGATAGGACAGCTCCCACACCCAGCTCCGAAGCGTCTGTTTGGACAATGAATGGTTTGGAGTAGTCTGGACTCTTTAGGATAGGTGCTGTGCACATGGCCTGCTTTAGGTCATCGAATGCCTTCTGACAGCTTGCTGTCCACTGAACTTTTTTTTTTTTTTTTGAAACCGTTTATTGCACGATGAAAAAGTTACAAGCATGGGCCTACAACCATCCGGCCGGCCGCTAGAGTAGCAAAAGGCATATAACATACATACAGTGAGAGTCTCTTGGCGGAGCAGATTGGCAAATCAGGTGAGATCAATAGCGTAGGCCGCATAACTCCTAGCCCACAATACGGTTTCCTTTTGTCAAACAGAACAACACAAAAAAACCACACCCGCAAGGCAACCCGCGATCCAAGTGACAGTACATGCTCCGTAAATGGGGGATCCTAACCAGCAGCAAAACTCTGAAGAGGGGAATGGGAGTATAGCAGGGACTGGGGAGCCACGTGCCCACGGCTGAGGGAGGGGGTCGGCTAAGGAGATGGGGCTGGCGAGGCTGCCGGTAGGAGCGGCGGCTCACAAATACCCCCACGGTAGGCGTTCCAGGGGCCCCAGATTTTCACCCACGCCCCAGGCTTACCCCTCGCCACATACACTACTTTTTCACGAAACATACACCAATCCATATGTTCTTTCCAGGCCAACACCGCCGGGGGCCTCTGGGATCCCCACAATTGGGCAATGTCACGCTTCGCTATCATGTATCCCAGAGTCACCCACCGCGTCTGCGGGACCGAATAATCATTTGGTTCCCACACATTCAGCAAGCATCTCCTAGCTTCAGGCAGCAGTGCAACACGCGTAACCACACGCAAAACCTCATGCACACCACGCCAGAATCGCTCCACTTTCGGGCACTCCCACAGTATATGCATGAAAGTTGCCAAAGCACCACAGCCGCGCTTACACAATCCGTCACCAGCAAAGCCCATACGTAGAAGCCTCGGCCCCGTGACGTAAACCCGGTGAAGGATCTTAAGCTGGACGAAACGAAGGCGAGCCGGGATGGCCACCTCCTTCGGAGAGGCCACCGCAGAGATCCAATCCTCATTGTCCAGCTCCAGCCCATCGGCAACTCAGGCCTCGCGGAGGCCAGTCAGCAGGCACGATTTGTCATTGATCAGTTTTTTATATATAAGGGAGATCGTGCTGTCTGGCACATGGCCATCCAGCACCCTGTCCTCCAGGGGGGAAGACTCCGGAATGGACGCAACATCCGGGAAGACGGAGGCCAGCGCGTGGCGGACTTGTAAGTATCGAAAGTACTCACTGCCTTGCAGCTGAAACTCCGTCTGCAGCATCTCAAAAGTCTTGAAACCCCCCCTCGTCCAGAGATCTCCCACCGTGCTGATTCCGATCGTGTCCCACTTCTCGAAGCCCTTCGATGTCCACAGGGAGCCCAACCTCTCAGACGCATATAGCGGTGACGCCCGGGTCAAACGGTCCTTCCACCCCATAGCTGCATTAGCCGCGTGCCATACACGCACCATGACACGCGTCGGTCCCGTCAGACGGGAGTCGGGCGTGCCAGAATAGAGCGCTCGATTATAGTCGCCACCGGGCAGGAGCATCCTGTCCATTTCAAATGCCGGGTTCAAGGCGGGCCCGTAAAGGCCATGATTGATTGCAGCTAGCTGGGAGGCCCAGTAATACCGTTTAATGTCCGGGAGGGCGACCCCCCCATCGTACCACGGGAGCGTCAATTTGGCCAGAGCAATACGCGGCCTCCCGTCCCAGAACAGGCGCCGCTGCAGGCCCTCCACCTCGCGGAAGTAGCGCGCTGGTACCAAGTCCATAGTGTTCTGGAGGGCGTACAGAAAGCGCGGCAAGGACATCATCTTAAACAAGGCCGCTCGGCCAAGTGGCGAGAGCGGAAGACGCCGCCAACGCGCGACATCCTCTCGCAAGCGCTGGAGGGGGGGCATCAAGTTCCGCTCATAGCGGGCCTCCGGGTCTAGAGTGATATATATACCCAGGTACCGGAACCCCTGGGAGGCAATCTGGATCGGGCAGTCACGCGGTAGGGCCGGAGCCTCCCCGGAAAGCACATATACGCAGGATTTCGCCCAGTTGATGACAAGGCCTGAGTTACGCCCGAAGGAGCGCAAAACATCGACCAGGACTATCAGCGATTTGCGCGGGAGGCGAGATACAAAAGGATATCGTCGGCGTAGAGGGACACGCGGTCCTCATACTCAGGGGTCCAGCGGAGACAACGGATAGAAGGGTGCCACCGTAGCCACTCCGCCAAGGGCTCCAAGGCCAGTGCAAACAGGAGCGGCGACAAGGGGCAACCCTGGCGCGTGCCCCGCCCCAGCTCGAATGGGGCCGAGACTCGCCCATTCACCACCACCTGCGCCAGTGGGCCCGAATACAGCAATTTGACCCAGCTAATGAACCCCGGGCCAAATCCGAATTTCGCCAGCATCGCCCAGATGTATGGCCATTCAAGCGTGTCAAACGCCATGGTGGCGTCTAAGGATGCCAAGATGGCCGGCTCCCGCACAAACGGGACACGCGCGAGCACCCCGTGCAAGCGTCGCAGATTAAGAGCCGTGTTGCGATGGGGTATAAATCCAGATTGGTCTTGGTGGACCAAGTCGCCCACTACACCTACCAACCGGTTGGCCAACACCTTGGCGAGGATTTTGGGTTCCGCGTTCAAGAGCGAAATTGGCCTGTAGGATGTGACCCGCTCACGGGGTCTCCCCTCCTTGTGTATCACCACAATCGTGGCCAGACGCTGGTCCGGCGGGAGGGAACCCTGCGAGTGGGCCGCCAGGAACATCGCGCGCAGGTGGGGCGCTAGTACATCCGGGCGTAGCTTGTAAAGCTCGATGGGGAGACCATTAGGGCCCATGGCCTTGCCGGACGCAACCGAGCGAATAGCCAGGGCAATTTCGTCCGAGGTGGGAGGAGCGTCCAGCGAATCCCTGTCCTCCACCGAAAGGGAGGGCAGCGCTATGTCCCGAAGCAGGGAATGGGAATCTTCCTCCGAACAGGGGGAAACCGGGGAGTACACCTCGCGGAAGTAATCCGCGAAGCAGGAGACGATGGCTTCCGGCTCGGTGACACGCGTACCATCCATCCTCTCAATCAAAGGAACCACACGACTCGCTCTCTCCCTCTTATCCAACCACGCAATCAATTTACCCGCCTTATCGCCCACATCATACAATCGTCCCTGTTGCTCTCTACTGAGGCCCCTGGCCGCCTCCGTGACGAGGGCCCTATAGGCCGCCTGCTTGAGGTGCAGAGCATGCAACTTGGCATCCGTTACCCCGCTCCCCAGGTCACCCTCCAGTTCCACAATCTCGGCCTCCACCCGGGTCACCTCCTCCCGCTCACGCCTCCGGGCATGGGAGATAAAGGAGAGGGCCTCCCCTCTGAGGACTACCTTAAAGGCCTCCCACAGGGAGATGGCCGAAGGGACAGACCCCACATTCTCGTCAAAATAGCGCTGTAAGGATTTAATCAAGTCGGCACGAATAGTGGGGTCTCGTAAGTACCATGCATTGATTGGGGCCACCCTGCCCTCCCCCCTCGGGAAGACATCAAAATGTAACAGTAATGGGGAGTGATCCGAAATACCCCGCGCCAGATGGCACACCTCTCCTACCCTCCCAGCGTGGGCCGCCGGGACCAGGATGTAGTCAAGTCGCGAGAGGCTACCATGGGCGCCCGAGTGGAAAGTGTATTGCAGCTGCGTAGGGTGCTTTAGTCGCCAGCAATCCACCAGGCCCAGTGTGTCTAAAAGGCCGGACAGCCACGCCCGTGCCCGGGGGAGGTCCCTAGGGGGGTGACGATCCATAGACCCAGAAACTACCGCATTGAAGTCCCCCCCGACCACCAGCAGGCCACCCGGGAGGTCCAGGAGGAGGCGCCCCAGGTCCGCAAATGTAGTAGCTTGTAACCCAGGCGGGACGTACACTGACATGAAAACAATCACTCTACCCTCCATTCTACCCACCAGGACAGTGTAACGTCCCCTCTCGTCATGACGCACCTCATCAATCTCCAGCGGAAGCGAGTTCTTGATCATGATACCCACCCCCCGCGACCCCGAAGTGAGGCCCGAGTGGGCCACCAAACGATAGCCCCGCCGATTCATGGCATGGAAGGAGTTACCTATAAGGTGTGTCTCCTGCAAGAAGACAACATCTGGCGATATACGTTTCAGGAACTGCAGGACCACACCACGCTTAATCCGATCCCCCAGGCCGTTAACATTCCAGGACAACACAGCCAAGTCCCTACCCCCCATCATACGTAGAAGCAATCAGTCGTCCCCCACAGAGCATTTCGAGAACAGCAAGACAGTAAAGGGTTTGCCTTGCGGTGCAAACAAACAACACACCCCCCCCCCGCCCCCCATCCCAGCAGAACTCCCCCCTCCCTGCACCCCTGCATGAGCCCAGTCAGCCCCCCCAAAGTGCAGTGTGCCTGTCGCCCCATAGAGAAAGACTAACTAGTACCCCAGAGGAGTAGGGAAGCCCCCAACAGACCCCGTACGACCTCCATAGGAGGGGAACATACACGATCGAGGAATGGTAAAGAAGTATTGTCCCGAGCAGGGCCTATTATTCACCCCTTAATTCTGATCCGGCAGGCCCTCTCCACCGCCCGCATCCCCCCCACCCCCCCGGCCCCGATCATCAGGCAGAGTGTCCAACCAGTCCCCAGCCGCCTCGGGGCGATCAAAGAAGTGCGTGCGACCTTCCACCTCCACCCTTAGCTTAGCTGGAAAGAGCATTGAGTACTTTAGGTTCAGGTCCCGCAGGCGACGTTTAACACCGAGAAAACTGAGTCTCTGCTTTTGGACCGCCGGAGTAAAGTCTGGGTAGAAACGCACATCCATGTTGTCAAGCTTGACTGGTCCCTGTTGCCTGGAGGTCTGCAGGATAGCGTCCCTGTCCCGAAAATTAAAAATCCGGGCAATGAGAGGCCGCGGCGGGGCACCGGCCTTCGGCCTGCCCCCAGGGACTCGGTGAGCACGCTCAACCGCAAAAAGCTTACTCAGGCCCCGGGGCTGCAGATGGGTAAGGATTAGATCTTCCACAAAAAGGTCAGCGGCCTCCGCCTCTCGTCCCTCCGGCACCCCCACAATACGAACATTATTCCTCCTGGCCCGACCCTCTGAATCCTCCAGTCGCCGGTCCATCAGGGCGCTCGCCTGGCCAAGCCGGCGCACCTCCTGTTGGAGGGCCGCCACATCTGTCTCGAGGCCCGTTGTGGTGTGGGTCAGGGAATCGACCCGGTCATTAGTCTTAGAGAGGTCGGCCCTCACCAGGCTCACATCCACAAGGACCGAGTCTATTTTTTGCGCTAGGGTGTCGAAGCGCTGGTCCACCGAGGCCTTCATCTCCGCGATGGCGCCCATGACGTCCCGGAGGGTCAGGTCCACCGGCTGGGCAGGTGTCTCCGTCAGGCCCGCCGGGGACGTGCGCGATGTCTCCGGAGATCCCTTCTGGAGAGTGTAGCGGTCCATACTGTTGGATTGGTGCGCCGGGCCACGGCGGGTCGTCTTCACCTTCGCTCGGTCGCCATCTTGTTTGGTGGACATGCTTGCTTTCCCACCGTCGTGCCAATCTCCTCGAAAGGGCCGATAGACCCGTTCACGGGGTCCGGGGGGGGGAGGGCGGCCACCGCACCGCAGGACGATCCACAGCAGGCGGGTCAGCCGGGCACCTGGACAAGACCACACCACCGCACCCCGCTTCGCGACCCTACCTCGCTGGAGGCGAGGAGGGAGCAAAAGTGAAAGTGAAAGCGCGGGGTACGCGAGTCGCCCAGCCGTGCCCGCCGCTGTTGTTCACTTTGTCCCCGGATCGCCCCACTACTCCAATCCGGGGGGCCGGCACGGGGAAGGCCGCAACCTTCGATCGGCGCTCCCGCCGGTGTTCGGGGTCCGATTCGAACACGGAAAACGGGTGGCGCCTCAGCTCGGGTTCACCGACACAGTCCCCTCAAAAAGGACAGGATATAGCCAGGATTAATTCAGGAGGTCGCAGAGGTCCTCGGGAGCCTCGCACCTACGCGGCCATCTTGGTTGCGCGCTAGGCTCCTCCTTCCACTGAACTTTTTTGGGCATCTTTTTACTTGTCAGGTCGTTTAGCGGGGTCACAATGGATCCATAATTTCTGACAAATTTCCGGTAATAACCAGTCAGGCCCAAGAAAGCTCGAACCTGAGTCTGGGTGGTTGGAGGAGCCCAGTCCTGGATGGCCTGTATTTTGCTCTCCAATGGCTGAACCTGGCCTTCACCTACAAGGTGGCCCAGGTATACAACCTGTGTCTGCCCTATCTGGCACTTAGTGGCCTTGATAGTGAGGCCTGCCTTTCGCAGGGCCTCTAACACTTTCCTCAGGTGGACCAGGTGATCCTCCCAGGTGGAGCTAAAGACAGCGATATCGTCCAGATACGCCGCACAGAAGTCGTCCAACCCAGTGAGAACTCGATTCACCAGCGTTTGGAAGGTGGCAGGCGCATTTTTCAAACCAAAGGGCATTACCACGAACTGATAATGCCCACCCGGGGTAGAAAATGCTGTTTTGGGCTTGGCCTCCTCAGCTAACCTGATTTGCCAATACCCAGCTGTCAGGTCAAACGTACTTAAGTAGCTGGCCGAAGCCAACCGGTCGATAAGTTCGTCTGCTCTTGGTATCGGGTGGGCGTCAGTCTTAGTGACTGCATTGAGACCTCTGTAGTCCACGCAAAACCTCATCTCTTTCTTACCGCCCTGGGTGTGAGGTTTCGGCACGAGAACTACGGGACTAGCCCAGGGGCTGTCCGAGGGTTCAATGACTCCCAGCTCCAACATTTTCTGCACCTCCGTCTTGATGCAGTCTCTGACATGATCAGATTGCCGATAGATTTTACTCTTTACGGGCAGACTGTCCCCAGTGTCGACCTCATGGGTACACCACTTGGTCTGACTGGGCGTCAGAGAGAACATATGTCGAAAGGATTGAAGAACCTGTTTACAATCCTTTTGTTGATGTCCAGAGAGGCTGCCACAAAAGACAACACCATCTACTGACCCATCGTCAGGGTTCTGAGAGAGCAGGTCCGGGAGAGGGTCACTCTCCTCCTCCTGTCCCTCATCTGTGGCCATGAGCAAGCCCATGCCCTCCCTGTCGACATATGCCTTGAGCCTGTTTACATGGAGCACCCTGTGGGGGCTCCGGGGAGTTCCCAGGTCTACCAGGTAGGTGACCTCTCCCTTTTGCTCAATGATCGTGTGGGGCCCTGACCATTTGTCTTTGAGTGCTGCTGGGGCCACTGGCTCCAGCACCCACACCTTCTGTCCAGGCTGGTACACAGTCAGGACAGCCTTTTGGTCGTGCCAAGCTTTCTGTAATTCTTGGCTCGCCTCAAGGTTTTTAGATGCCTTTTCCATGTACTCCGCCATCCGCGAGCGGAGACCGAGCACATAGTCCACAATGTTTGATGCCGGCTTTCTGAGAGGTCTCTCCCATCCTTCCTTTACCAAACACAGGGGTCCCCTTACAGGATGTCTGAACAGAAGCTCAAAAGGGCTGTAGCCAACCCCCTTCTGCGGGACCTCTCTGTAGGCGAACAAGAGGCAGGGTATCAGGACATCCCATCTCCGCCGAAGCTTTTCAGGTAGTCCGTGAATCATCCCTTTTAGGGTCCTGTTGAATCTCTCAACAAGCCCATTGCATTGTGGGTGATAGGGTGTGGTGAACTTGTAGTTGACACCACACTCCTTCCACATTGCAGTCAGATATCCCGACATAAAGTTTGCACCTCTGTCTGAGACGACCTCCTTAGGGAAGCCCACTCTGGAGAACACTCCAAGTAGGGCCCGTGCCACCACAGGTGCTGTAGTGGTCCTAAGGGGAATAGCTTCAGGATACCTGGTGGCGTGGTCCACCACCACTAGTATAAACTTGTGCCCTGATGCTGTCTGGGGTTCCATTGGTCCGACAATGTCGATCCCCACTCGTTCAAAGGGTACCCCCACCACCGGTAGTGGTATGAGGGGGGCCTTTGTCGTGCCACCTGACTTACCACTGGCTTGGCAAGTGACACAGGAGCGGCAAAACTACTTCGTATCTTCGGACATGTGGGGCCAGTGAAAGTGTGGAACAATTCCGTCCCAAGTCTTATTCTGGCCTAAGTGACCTGCAAGGGGAATCTCGTGGGCCAAGGTAAGAAGGAAACCTCTCAGAGACAAGGAGATGACCAGCCTCCTGGACGCGCCAGGTTTGGGGTCTCTTGCCTCAGAGTACAGGAGTCCATCGTCCCAGTACACTTTGTGGGTACCTGTGGCGTTCCCTGCAGCCTCAGCAGCAGCCTGCTGTCTGAGGGGTTCAAGCGAGGGGCAGTCTAACTGTGCCTTCCCCAGGTCTTCCCTGGAGGGTCCCCCTGAGCCCAGAAACTCAACCTGACCAGGTTCAAGCTCTTTCGGCTCAGTTTCCCTCAGTTCTTTAAGGTCAGCCTCCTCAGAGACTTGATCCACGACCTGAGGCAAGGGGGAAGGCGAAGCCTTACCCTTACTGCTCCTCTTCTTGGAAGGTGTCTGGTCCGTTCTTCCAGGATCCAGCACCTGTTCAGTGGGCCATCTTTTGGCCTGTGACCTGGTCACAGCAAGGACATGTGCTGGCAAGCCTAACATTTCCATGTGAGTCCTCTGCTCCACTTCTGACCATTGTGACGTTTCCAAATCATTGCCCAACAGACATTCTACGGGGAGGTCTGAACTAACCACAACCTTTTTCGGGCCACTTACCCCTCCCCAGGAGAAATCAACAACTGCCATACTGTGATTGGTAGTGACGTTGCTGGCATTGGTCACTAGGTAATCGGTACCTAGCATGATCTGTCCAGGGTCCACAAAGTTAGGCGTCACCATAGTGACACTGGCACAAGTGTCCCTGTAGGCCTGAGCCATTTTTCCATTGATCAAAGGTGTCTGTCTGTATTTGCCCAAAGTATTGGGACTGGCATCAGGGGACATATCCATATCCCCTGTACAGACAAGGACGGCCTGAGTGAGCGTGCTGACTAAGTCGTCACTCCCCTCGGTTCCCAAGGTTAACCCAACTAATGCCTTGGGAGGCGCACTACCACTGCTGACTGTACTAGGGGGTGCAGGTGCCTTAGGGGCTGCAGTGGCAGGAGTTTGCCCTCCTTTCTTGGTGCACTCACTAAACCAGTGAGTCTTACTTTTACAGTATTGGCACCACCTTTTTGACTGGCCTTCTTGAGTCTTCTTCTTCTGTGAAGCCTGACCCCCACCCTCTTTGGTTTGTTGGGGACCTGTCGAAGACTTCTGGTCATTTTGTTCGTTCTTGTTACTACCCTTTTTGTCTGCTTTCTTCTGACCACCCTGGTTCTGGTTCTGGTTCTGCTTGACCCTTGTTCTGACCCATCTGTCTGCCTTCTTTCCCAATTCTTGGGGAGAGGTCAGATCCGAGTCGACAAGGTGCTGATGCAACAATTGGTTCTGACAGTTGTTTAAAATCTGTTCTCGCAGGATAAGATTGTACAATCCTGTGTAATCAGTAACCTTGCTACCCAGCAACCAGCCTTCCAAAGCCTTAGTGGCACAATCGACAAAGTCAGTCCAATCCTGAGACTGAATTTTCTGGGTGTCCCTGAACAGCAACCTGTACTGCTCCGTGGTTAAGCCAAACCCATCAATCAGTGTGGTCTTCAGGACTGGGTAGTTGTTTGCATCCTCAGCTCTAGTAGTGAGGAGCTTGTCTCGTCCTTTACCTTCAAAGGAGAGCCACAGTATAGCTGCCCACTGACTTGGGGGGACGCACTGGACAGTGCAGGCCCTCTCCAAAGCAGTTATCCACTTGTGGATGTCGTCCCCTTGTTTAAAGGGGGGCACTATTTTACTCAGGTGTCTAGTGTCTATATCCCTGTCTTTCTCTCTAATGAGAATGCTGCCACCAGTGGGATCTAACCCACTTAATTTCTGCTCTCGGGCCAGGGCAAGTCTTTCTTTGGCGAGGGCAAGTTCTTCCCGCTCGATCCTCAGATTGACTTCCCTCATCTTCGCTTCATGCTCCCTTCTCTGAGGGGACGTCATTCCTCTCTGAGAAGATGCCTGAGAGACATGTGTATGAACCGATCTGCCAGAGCCTCTGGAGAGAGACCTAGCTCGTCCGTTCCCAAGGTTAGGCCTGCTTGAGCGTGGGCCCGGGGCTCCCCCAGTTCCATTCTCATGCCTGCTTAGGTTGGTCCTTGTAAGCCTGCTGACTACCACTGGACCTTTGTTTGCCTCGTCTTCTGATAACTCCTCCTCGTCCTCTGTGTGGAGGTCGAGGTCTGGGTCACCGAGGGTTCCCTCTAAGGGAGGCATGTTCCCATCAGCATCGGGGGGACCTGTGTTAGAGGACCTCCTAGCATCGTACGCCTCTAAGAGACCTATCAGAATTGCGATGGTAGGGTTAGAACCCTGGTTTAGCTTCCTGGAGGCACACAGTTGTCTCATCTCCTTGAAGCTAAGAGCTGCATATCGTTACACGACCTGTGGAGGGTCACTGACCACTAAGGGAGTCTCCGCAGACTCTCCGTGGACCGACATGCTTTTCTAGTGAGGTGTAAGTGATGCACCTACCTACACTATGTGTTTACCTACTGATCCCTCTGCTAAGAGTTGTAGTCAGGGTGTGCTAAGCCCTGTTACACTACAACAGCCGGTTCAGTAGAACTCGGAGTATTCTAAGTTAAGTTATATGTACCTGGGTATTTATGTGATCTTTCACTTCGATATTCTTAGGATACGTGTGTGGTAAAACAACAGCAAGCTCAAATCCCAACCGCTGCTCACCAATGTGAGAAGTTGGCCTGATATGTAGTGCTCACTATTCTAGTGATCACTGTGTATCATTCCAAACGACCCTTATTGATGATTGGTTGTAAGTCAACCTTATAGACCAGCTATCCTAGTAGCGTGGATACGAGCAGTCTTAGGCTAAACTCTAGAGGGCGTGTTAAGCCAGCTGTTTTACCACCACATTTACCCCTTGAACACCACGTGAAAGGACACCACACAAGTTGTTATGAAAATAAAGGATATTTATTTATAACAAGACTACCCTGGCTCTTTATGAGTCTGGGAGCTAAGCACACTACAAAACTCTTACGAAAATACTTCAAGTTGCACAATTTACACAAATGCCCGAAGGGCACGAGAAACCATATACACTAACAGTGAAATGCGAATGGTTAGAGTCTGGAGTTACTGATTCCGGAGTGATCCGATCAGTGGGACTAAACGAAAAAGGAACTGGACACTTGTAGAGCGAACCTGCGATGGAGCACCGAAATGCTCGAGTTACCTAGCCCAGAGGCTGCGGCTGCGGGAGGTTCGGCAAGATGTCGGGAGTCCTCGTTGTAGTCTCAGGAGCCTGAAAGAAGAAGTTGCTGGCAGGCGACCAGTGACGATTTTCAGCGAGATCCAAGCCTGGATCGGGGATGAAGGAAACCTGAAAGCAGAGGGGACTCAGTTCTCAACCGCTAGCCAGCGATCGTGTGGGCACCAGGAGGGTACCGGCTGAAGTCACCTCGACCAGGTGAGTGGATGACGTCGGACTCGGCTGTTCCTCGGACCAGGAGGCGCGGCGGCGACCAGGATGGAGGGCGAGCTGTCCCACGCAGGTGTCTGCTGTCGATGATGCTGGGCCCAGGAGTGGGGCAGCAGGTCTTGGCAGTGGCAAGCCCACGCGGTGGAGTCAAGATGGCGTCTGGAGTGGACCAGGAGGGTCCGTGGTACTCCTCTGTTGAAGGGGAGCAAGAGCCAGTCTGGAGCAACCAGACTAGTGATGAAACAATCTTGGTGCGTCGTGAAGAGGGCCACAAGCCGGTCGGCAAGTGGTCGGACAACGCGGTGAACAGCAAGGAGCGGAAGGGCCCCCACGCAGATCTCGTGGATGCTGGGGAGGCAGACTTCGGTGCTGGAGCTGCTCAGGGTTTAGGGTTTCTCAAACCCTAGGTGCACTCACTCGAGGGTCCCTCGGTGGGCGTGCTAGATAAGCGTCGTGCAGGTTCTGAAGATGGCCGGTCCCGCAGGTCTCGTCACACCTACGACTCTCAGCTGGGCTGATGATGTAGGTAAAAGGTCAGAGATGGCAGGGAACTCGGGTCTCGTCGAGCTGGGCAGTCTTGATCCGTAGGAGAGACTTACAGAAAACCGCAAGCGCTTAGGTGGTGCCTGCTGGTGCAGGGTGGCTACTCCTTAGCCACAAGGGAGAGTCTTCAGAAACAGTCAAGAGTTCCTTTCGTGGAAAGTAGTTCAAGATTCAGAATTATCCAATTTGGGAAGGGGACTCGCTCCTACCTTTATTCTAAGAAAAGGGGCTGGCCCGTGACTAGGTCCTACCTATGGGTGGAGCCAGGAGGGGGGTGGTGACACCCCTATCCTTTGTCCGGCTTCGCCCCGGCTCAGGGGCAGGGTTGCCCCCGAAACTGGTTTGAGCCGGGCTATGCACAGTGAGCACCGGGGTGCCACTGGCAATCACCTTCCTTTCAGCCCTGCCTACCTGGGATACACAAACCCTGTCTGGGATGGTGCTAACACCGCCCTCGACAGGAAACCCTTTGTCCAAGCTCCCCTCGCTGGAAGGTCTCCCAGCAGCAGGAGGTCAGACTTGTGTCTGGTGGCAACATCCATTTTGTGATGCTGAGGCTTGAGTCAACTTTAACCGGGGTTCAAGGTTACTTCCATGTCGTGCCCCTCTAAAAGGGGGGCATGCTAACCCCGTCGCCAGAACTGGCGAGGGGTTCGTATTCCAATTCGTATGACACCTTACTCGACATGTGTAGGTGATGCGATGCCAAAGTTAGCAAATAACCGCAAGGATTATAATGCATTAAAAGTAGTTGGCCCGCGTCACCATGGAACGGCTATTAGGACTTGGTTCCGCAAGCCGTCGACGGGCTCAGCTCGCGCCAGAGCACCGTCCCACATGATTCCCTGCACTCTGCCTTCAGGATTGATAAGGCCTGCCACAGGAGTGACTGATAGGAGTCCATGTGTCCATTTTAGGGTTAGGTGTAGGAATACTACACCTACAGCAACGGGTGATTACACCACCTTGCCCCAGCTGTCGTGCAGCCAGTTGTGTCAGATTTGGGGCGGCCATCCAGGGGTGGCATAATCCATGCTGCAGCCCCTGGTAGGCCCTGGGTACACCGATGCCCTGGATACCTGTGGTATGCTGAGACAGGGACTGACAAGGCGGCCCAGTTCCAATTAGTGGATGCACCTAATGTACATGTGTGTTAATTTCGAGAGAGAACAGCTAGGCTGTGGGTCTGATTGGCAGGCCCACAGCCGGGGAAAGTCGTAAACCAATGAAGCAAAAGCAAAAAAATCTGGGTGATCATAGGATTGCAGACCTACTCTCCTACACAATGGACATACCAATATCAGTTACAACAACCTATTCAGTAATTCTAAGATCCACATACACAAGCACTCATTCACCAACAGTCCTATACAGTCACTCATACATGTACTCACTCATCATATGTACTCATACACCTATACATCCTGTTACACAACGGCACTCATCCATAGAGTCACCCACATAGTCACTCATGCTAATAAAGAATCAAACATCCATTTACTTGCATATACAGTTATACACACACCACCACACTTACTTCTACAGAAACGTACACATACTTAGTCTTTTAAACAATCACTTATAGAAACACATACTTATTCATACAGGAACTCTTTCAATCTCTCAGTCTCACATATACTCACTTATATACACCAATAGTCACATGTACTAGTTTAAAACATATGTTGTTACTCATAAAGACACCATTGAGACAGTCATTCACTCACTAACACAAACATGCACACACTCATCCACCCATACAGTCCTGCACACATGCTGTCTTCAACACATACAAACAGTGAGTCACTCATTCAAGCACCTATGCACTATGTAATACCCCCACAAACCATACAGACACTCAGACACTCATACTGATACTCAAAAAAACAACTAATAACCTATATAGACACTCATGTAGCTACTCACCAACCCATGCAGCCACTTATACACAAAGTGAGAGACTGATACAGATATTTACATATTTAAACATTACTCACTAAGCCATGTATTCACTAAGATACACTTACTCAGTCAGTTATACAATCAATTTTTCATAAACAAATCATCCATTTAGACACTTATATACCCATTTATTCTTCCATCGACCTTGAGGTATACATATATAAAACATATGTAATTTTCAGAAAAACACACATTCACTGGATGATGTCATCAGTGATGTCATTTGAGATATCATCAGTGATGTCATGAGTGATGTCACTGACCATGTCATGAGTGATGTAATATGTGACGTCATCAGCAGTGCATTTTAGTTAGCTGAACTAACTATAACGGGGGAATTTCAATGGTTTTGTACGAGTGAAAAGTCCAGCTAACTATAACGCCCCTGAAACCTATGGTTTTTTCAGTGAATATATATATATACATATATCTAACCATCACGTAACCTCACCTTACCTGTGATCATGCTGTCTGGAAAAAAAAAGTATTTGAATTTTTTTTTTTTTAATTAAAATATTATTTACTCACTGAGCCCCGCAACCTCACCACTGTTCCTGGCCAAGGACATCTGCCCAGCAGTGCTTCAACTGCTGCTGGGTATGCTGGATTCCTGTGGTGCAACACACAGCCGATGCTTCCACAGAGCGTAACCCTTACCGGGCCTGCTGCCAGCAGGCAGGGGGTTGGTGCTACACCCAATAGATTAGGCCGGGCCGCCGCCACCTCACTGAAATGGAGCAGGGCTGCACCTATGCCCGTCTTCTGCCACTAGGACCGATTCAGGAAGGAGTAGGACTGGGTCTGGGATTGGAAATGGGAAGAAAATAAACAGGAGGACAGACAAAAAGGACAGGACATGAACGGAAAACAAAACACAAAGTACAAAAAAAATCACAGAAACATAAAATAAACACAGAAAAAGTGACAGAAGAAGTACGAAAAAGTTGGCATTGGTTATAGGGAAGATCAGATGGGGTTCGATTGGGTTGGGTGGTGGAAAATGCAGCCAGCAAGAAGAGAGAAGCAGAAGCAGGCAAAAAACAATGGTTGTGCCCTTTCACACCACATGGTGCCGTTTGCGCCAATTTTTTAAAACAGAGCACACTAGTGGCCTGAAAAAGCAGCGCCAACTGCTGTGTGAGCATTTTCCGCCCGTTGGCGGAATTCCGCAGAATCTCACAGAGTTCTAGGCCTGGGCCAAAATTCCGTTCCGTTCGCAGAAATTGCGATATTTTGGCATTTTCGCGTTCCGCGGAAAGCGCGAAAATGTCAAAATTTCCGCATTCCGCAGCTTAGCGATAATTTTTTTCTTGCTCGCGCTGTAAAACAATACATTCTCGCGCGCGATCGCCTTACCTGAATCCCTGCGTTCTCCGACAAGTTTTCTTGACCCGGTCGCGTTCTCCACGAGATGTTGGATTTTGGTAGCCATTTTGCGCTGTCTCGCGAGAGTTCGCGGCCGCATTCAAGTCATTTTTCACGCGATCACGTCATTTGTCGCGCGATCACGTCTTTCTTCTCGCGATCATGCACCGCGCGAGTATGAGAAGATTGAGATCTCGAACATGTCATTCTACATCGCGAGCCAGAGAATGAGGACGCGGGCACATGAAATCGAACGCGAACAGGAGAAAGAGACCGCGAACACGTCATATCCAACGCGACAGGGACAAAGAAGAGAACGCGAGCATATCGTTTTCAACACGCCGGCGGAAGTAATGTGAAGCTGGAGAACTCAACAACGTAAAATTTACAATTTGGAGAGGAATATCGGCTCTAGCAGCATGAAACCATCTGCAAATACTGATTTTGGATGAAAAGAACTCCTTACATTCACATTTGGCTTTCCTTTTTTGTGCAAGGAGTCATTTTTTTTTTTACAAGGTGGAGAGAGGGAGGAAGTGACACAGATTCTCCAACTTCCTGTTCCTGTCCAGCAGGCTCCTCCCAGTGCTTTGTCCATCTCCTGCTCATTCTGCCTTTGGATTTGGAGCTGGAAAGATCACTCTTTTTGTCTGCTGCATCATTGCAATTGGATTTCAGGATTTTTGGAATAGGATATTTTACAAGTAAGTGGTTGTTGTGTTTGATTGTGGGCATTGCAGTTGTTGTGTAACTACAATTTATTTTTGATAATTAATTATCATCATTCCTTTTTTTTTTTTTAATTTTTTTTAATTTTGTGGGTTGTAGTAGTAGGCCCGAGCTAGCCATGGGCATGGCCTCATGGGTGTGTGTGTGCATGATGAAGCAACTGTTCCTTTTGTTTTTTGAATATATTTCATTTTCAATCACATTTAGGGCATGGATGGCATTGGATTGAGTTGGGGAAGTGTGTTTTTTGGGGTGGCATTGCTGATGTTGTTGGGCCTGGCCATGTGGCTGGTGGCCATTTTGAGGCCTAGGCCTGCAAGCTTGCCTGGCCTTGTCTGCCAACAGGCCTGCTTTCATCCACTGCTACCAGAGCAGGTAGCCACAGCTTTAGTAATCTACTGTTTTCTGTTTGCTCTGTTGAATTTAGACATCATTTAGGGCATGGATGGCATTGGATTGAGTTGGGGAAGTGTGTTTTTTGGGGTGGCCTTGCTGATGTTGTTGGGGCTTGCCATGTGGCTGGTGGCCATTTTGAGGCCTAGGCCTGCAAGCTTGCCTGGCCTTGTCTGCCAACAGGCCTGCTTTCATCCACTGCTACCAGAGCAGGTAGCCACAGCTTTAGTAATCTACTGTTTTCTGTGTGCTCTGTTGAATTTAGACATCATTTAGGGCATGGATGGCATTGGATTGAGTTGGGGAAGTGTGTTTTTTGGGGTGGCCTTGCTGATGTTGTTGGGGCTCGCCATGTGGCTGGTGGCCATTTTGAGGCCTAGGCCTGCAAGCTTGCCTGGCCTTGTCTGCCAACAGGCCTGCTTTCATCCACTGCTACCAGAGCAGGTAGCCACAGCTTTAGTAATCTACTGTTTTCTGTGTGCTCTGTTGAATTTAGGCATCATTTTGGGCATGGATGGCATTGGATTGAGTTGGGGAAGTGTGTTTTTTGGGGTGGCCTTGCTGATGTTGTTGGGCCTGGCCATGTGGCTGGTGGCCATTTTGAGGCCTAGGCCTGCAAGCTTGCCTGGCCTTGTCTGCCAACAGGCCTGCTTTCATCCACTGCTACCAGAGCAGGTAGCCACAGCTTTAGTAATCTACTGTTTTCTGTTTGCTCTGTTGAATTTAGACATCATTTAGGGCATGGATGGCATTGGATTGAGTTGGGGAAGTGTGTTTTTTGGGGTGGCCTTGCTGATGTTGTTGGGGCTCGCCATGTGGCTGGTGGCCATTTTGAGGCCTAGGCCTGCAAGCTTGCCTGGCCTTGTCTGCCAACAGGCCTGCTTTCATCCACTGCTACCAGAGCAGGTAGCCACAGCTTTAGTAATCTACTGTTTTCTGTGTGCTCTGTTGAATTTAGACATCATTTTGGGCATGGATGGCATTGGATTGAGTTGGGGAAGTGTGTTTTTTGGGGTGGCCTTGCTGATGTTGTTGGGCCTGGACATGTGGCTGGTGGCCATTTTGAGGCCTAGGCCTGCAAGCTTGCCTGGCCTTGTCTGCCAGCAGGCCTGCTTTCATCCACTGCTACCAGAGCAGGTAGCCACAGCTTTAGTAATCTACTGTTTTCTGTGTGCTCTGTTGAATTTAGACATCATTTAGGGCATGGATGGCATTGGATTGAGTTGGGGAAGTGTGTTTTTTGGGGTGGCCTTGCTGATGTTGTTGGGCCTGGCCATGTGGCTGGTGGCCATTTTGAGGCCTAGGCCTGCAAGCCTGCCTGGCCTTGTCTGCCAACAGGCCTGCTTTCATCCACTGCTACCAGAGCAGGTAGCCACAGCTTTAGTAATCTACTGTTTTCTGTTTGCTCTGTTGAATTTAGACATCATTTAGGGCATGGATGGCATTGGATTGAGTTGGGGAAGTGTGTTTTTTGGGGTGGCCTTGCTGATGTTGTTGGGCCTGGACATGTGGCTGGTGGCCATTTTGAGGCCTAGGCCTGCAAGCTTGCCTGGCCTTGTCTGCCAGCAGGCCTGCTTTCATCCACTGCTACCAGAGCAGGTAGCCACAGCTTTAGTAATCTACTGTTTTCTGTGTGCTCTGTTGAATTTAGACATCATTTAGGGCATGGATGGCATTGGATTGAGTTGGGGGAGTGTGTTTTTTGGGGTGGCCTTGCTGATGTTGTTGGGGCTCGCCATGTGGCTGGTGGCCATTTTGAGGCCTAGGCCTGCAAGCTTGCCTGGCCTTGTCTGCCAACAGGCCTGCTTTCATCCACTGCTACCAGAGCAGGTAGCCACAGCTTTAGTAATCTACTGTTTGCTGTGTGCTCTGTTGAATTTAGACATCATTTTGGGCATGGATGGCATTGGATTGAGTTGGGGAAGTGTGTTTTTTGGGGTGGCCTTGCTGATGTTGTTGGGGCTCGCCATGTGGCTGGTGGCCATTTTGAGGCCTAGGCCTGCAAGCTTGCCTGGCCTTGTCTGCCAACAGGCCTGCTTTCATCCACTGCTACCAGAGCAGGTAGCCACAGCTTTAGTAATCTACTGTTTTCTGTGTGCTCTGTTGAATTTAGACATCATTTAGGGCATGGATGGCATTGGATTGAGTTGGGGAAGTGTGTTTTTTGGGGTGGCCTTGCTGATGTTGTTGGGCCTGGACATGTGGCTGGTGGCCATTTTGAGGCCTAGGCCTGCAAGCTTGCCTGGCCTTGTCTGCCAGCAGGCCTGCTTTCATCCACTGCTACCAGAGCAGGTAGCCACAGCTTTAGTAATCTACTGTTTTCTGTGTGCTCTGTTGAATTTAGACATCATTTAGGGCATGGATGGCATTGGATTGAGTTGGGGAAGTGTATTT
Organism: Triturus cristatus; assembly: GCF_964204655.1. Lineage (NCBI taxonomy): Eukaryota > Metazoa > Chordata > Amphibia > Caudata > Salamandridae > Triturus > Triturus cristatus. The sequence goes on from NC_140582.1 coordinate 324,581,107, forward strand.
TTTGGGGTGGCCTTGCTGATGTTGTTGGGGCTCGCCATGTGGCTGGTGGCCATTTTGAGGCCTAGGCCTGCAAGCTTGCCTGGCCTTGTCTGCCAACAGGCCTGCTTTCATCCACTGCTACCAGAGCAGGTAGCCACAGCTTTAGTAATCTACTGTTTTCTGTGTGCTCTGTTGAATTTAGACATCATTTTGGGCATGGATGGCATTGGATTGAGTTGGGGAAGTGTGTTTTTTGGGGTGGCCTTGCTGATGTTGTTGGGGCTCGCCATGTGGCTGGTGGCCATTTTGAGGCCTAGGCCTGCAAGCTTGCCTGGCCTTGTCTGCCAACAGGCCTGCTTTCATCCACTGCTACCAGAGCAGGTAGCCACAGCTTTAGTAATCTACTGTTTTCTGTGTGCTCTGTTGAATTTAGACATCATTTTGGGCATGGATGGCATTGGATTGAGTTGGGGAAGTGTGTTTTTTGGGGTGGCCTTGCTGATGTTGTTGGGCCTGGACATGTGGCTGGTGGCCATTTTGAGGCCTAGGCCTGCAAGCTTGCCTGGCCTTGTCTGCCAACAGGCCTGCTTTCATCCACTGCTACCAGAGCAGGTAGCCACAGCTTTATTGATCAAGTGTTTTCTATGTGATCTGTTGAATTTTTAGACATCACCTTCCTGAGAGTGTAGTGTGGCTGTACACAGTACTAGTAGTATAACATAGCTCTAGTTAAAAAAAATTCATAAATGGCTAGACTATCTTTTGTTTGCACTAGTACAGTACTAAGTAACTGAACCACAAAAACAAATGCAACATTTCACTGATGTTCTTCTCCTGTCTTCTTTGCTTTTAGGTGCACAAAAGACAGAGTAGGAGGTGTCATCGGCATCACCTGGCTACCCGTTGTACTGCCAGCCAGACAGAAGTCCTGCTGCGCATCACGCCCACGTGTGACCAGAACTTGTTGTGCATCTGCCTCCTGTCTGACGTCGGAATAAGATGGCCCCAAAGAAAGGTACCAGGTCCAGTACCAAGAAAGTTGCTGGTGAGAAGAAGGAACAGAAAAAGGAAGTGCCATTAACCACGACTGGTGGTGTGCCGGCCAAGGTTTTTTTTGGCACCAAAGCGTTGTCCGGGAACCAAGCTGGGAGCAGCACAGCGGTCCAGCAACCCCACCAACCTAGGCCCAAGGGCTTTACTGTCGCAGAGGTAGCCAGTCTACTAACGGGCAGCGATGTTGAAGAAATGTCATTACCGCAAAGTAGTACACAATCAAGTTCAACGCAGGCGCAAACTCAGCAGATCAGTGTGCAGCCGCCGCAACAAGAACAGCAGCAGCAGCCGCCGCAACAAGAACAGCAGCAGCAGCCGCCGCAACAAGAACAGCAGCAGCAGCCGCCGCAACAAGAACAGCAGCAGCAGCCGCCGCAACAAGAACAGCAGCAGCAGCCGCCGCAACCAGAACAGCAGCAGCCGCCGCAACCAGAACAGCAGCAGCCGCCGCAACCAGAACAGCAGCAGCCGCCACAACAGCCCACCATAGTAGTTGTTGCTCCTGACGTAGGGGCATTTCAGGAAATCGAGCTTCCTGCAGACAAAGCGGAGCGAAGTCAAACCACTGTTTCAGAACATCTATTGTCTTCCAGACCACCAGCAAGGAAAAGGAGGCTTAGTCCATCATCTTCTTCTTCAAGCCCGCTTCTGATGATCGTGATGACACTTGGGTCCCACCAGCTCGGTCTGAGAGTGAAGTACGCCACAAGACATTGCTTCTGAAAAGGAAGGTCCCAGAAAAACTTAGAGTTATGGAGGTAGATGTAGAAGAGGGGGGTGATGATGTTGATGAAGACGAGCCAGTCATCACGCACATTACTCCCGCCCCAAAGGGATTGGAGACCGACATTCTAACCCTATCCAGAAAGGCTGCTACTGAGCGGGATGTAGCACGGATCTCACCAACACAGGTTACACCACCACTACCTCCAGCTGCCATATTTTCCAAGGCCCGGCAGGGACCTACATCCAGCTCAACCACCTCAGTAGGAAGTGGTAGTAAAAGTCACAGTGTAGGTGGACAGGGTCACATATTTTCAAGCACCCCCTCAAGTTCATCTGGTGTTGAAAGTGGCACATCCAGCAGTGCCAGAAAGTTCTCCTCCCCAGTTTGGGACTTCTTTTCTGTTAGCGCCAAGGAGGAGAACGTTGCTATATGCGCAATTTGTCGGCAAGGTGTTCGGCGTGGTAAGCTTGGTACAAACTATGGTACCGGAGGACAAGCAAGTCATCTCAGAATACACCACACTATTGTGTGGGAGGATCACCTACTTAAGTTAAAAGAAAGTAGGAAAACTAAACCCTTTGAAGTTGGTCAGGAATCAGGGAGCGATATTATTGTGGTGGCAGGTGAAGAACAGGGAGGCATTTCTAGCCCTGTCTCCAGTAGTGCAGTCACTGCAGTGGTAACGCCCACATCCTCCTCAGTAACATCAGAGTGGCACCGCAGTAAGAGCCATACTCAGAGTGTGGGTGAGACACCAAGGCGACCGGCGAGTACCTCAATGAGACAATCTGTGTCGTTGAGCCTTAGTGGGTTAATGGCACCACTAAGGAAAGTAAGCCAGCCTACCATTGACAGCATGTTTAGGTTGGAGGGGCAGTTCCAACGCAACTACCCAACGGCACGATTGTACAATGCGAAGCTGGCTAAAATGTTAGCGCTGGACCTTCTTCCTTTTTCATTTGTGGAAGGGGTGGGTTTCCTTGAATTTGTGTCTGCCATCTGCCCGAAATGGAAAGTTCCAAGCCGGTCCTATTTCGCAAGAATTGCTGTTCCGGCACTACATCATGATGTGCTGGAATTGGTTGGACAAGCTTTGCAGAAGAGTGCTGTGCACAATATCCACCTGACAACAGACATGTGGACCAGTTGCCAAGCCACAGATTACATGTGTATCACTGCACACTGGATCTCTTTTGTGGGGGTTAAAGATCAACTATCTGCACGAGGTGTTGTTGACACAGCTGCGATTTTTGAAGGTACTCGGAAACATGCAACTGTAGCCATGTTCGCCATGGAGAAATCTCATACGGCTGAAAACATTTTAGAAGAGTTTCGCACCGAGGTTTTGGAATGGCTGCAGCCCAGAGGGCTTGGTATTGGTTTTGTTGCCACAGACAATGGCAGTAATGTACTTAAGGCCATGGAACTTGGTTCCTATTTCAGGGTTCCGTGTTTGGCACACTGCATAAACATTATAGTGCAAGACTTTCTGAAAAAAGAACCCATAGTAAGCAATTTACTGTCCATCTGCCGAAGAATATGCACTCATTTCAGCCATTCTTTTAAAGCTCGGAAGCAGCTGAGGATCCTCCAACGTGAGCGTAGGGTGCCAGTCAAGGCACTCATCCAGGAGGTGGCAACACGTTGGAACTCAACGTATTACATGCTTGATCGTCTGTACGAACAGCACAGGTCACTCAATGATTATGTCTGGTACAGAAGCAGTGATGCTAGTGTTAAAGGCATGACCCTTCAGAGGGAGCAATGGACCCTAATTCAATGCCTGACTGAGATGCTGTCTCCTTTTGAGGTCTTCACACGTGAAGTCAGCAAGGAGGACTGTACAATGGGCCAAGCTATCCCATTGTTGCAAATGCTAGAGCATGAGCTGAATAATGTGTCTGAATCCTACAAAGGTGTAGAGGACAGAAGGCAAGCCCATGACTTGGTGGAGAGCTTATCCAGGCGCTTATCAGAAAATGTAAGGATACAAAATAAAATTTTGTCACAAGAACATTACATTTGTGCCACAATTCTGGATCCACGTGCAAAATTAAGACTATTCCGTTCTTTTTCCGACACTGATGTTGCCCGCTACAAAAGTTGTATAGCTGAAGCAGCCATCAAGTTTGAAAACGAAGGGCTGCTAATTAAAAGCCCGCCACATCAACCCACAACAAGTACTGATACTGAAGCAGGCCATGCAGAATCAAGTGCAACTTCGTCGGCTGAGGGCAGTGCGGTTGGCTCACAATCGCAACACTCACCATCACCATCGACTACAAAAACAATAACTGGATCATTCGGCCGAGTACAATCATTATCAGATTGGTATGTAAAGATGGGCCTTAAGCACAGTGCTGATGCACAGAAAAAACAGCACAAAAGCTTACCAGCAGCAACCCTGAACATTGAGCGGATGGTCCAGGCCTATCTGGACGACCCAACAGAGGTGTACGTTGATCAAAACCCAGTGCAGTATTGGCATAGGAAAAGGTCTGAATGGCCACAGCTCAGCAGGCTGGCGATAAGCTATCTGGCTTGCCCTGTCGCAAGTGTCTCTTCCGAACGTGTTTTCAGTGCTGCAGGTTCCATTGTAACCTTGAGAAGGACCAGTCTATCTCCCAAAAACGTGGAGAGGTTAACAATGATCAAAATGAATCAGCACTTCATACCACCGAATTACACAATGCATGAATCAACAGAGGAAGATGAGGACAGCGGCTCAGGTGACGGAAGTATTGTGTCAGATGATTACCTACTACTGGAAGATCCCCCAGAGTTTGAGGACGAGCTATACTTCCCTGACAATTAGGCTCGCACTTACTGTCTTCCTCCCTTTTTTCCCCCTTTGTTTGTGTCTGTTGTTCCGGTTATAAACTTGTGAATCGCAACCAATGCATTATCACCGTCTTCTAATCTTCTAATTTAAGATACAAGTTTCAGGTGTCTGCCATTTGACACTACAGTCCTCAGAATCCAGCTCCTCCGCTCGATCATACTGCATCTCCTGGTCAATTCCATTTCCCTCATGAATGATGATTGGATGATGGTAACAACAAATTCAAACTTTCCTCGTCCTTCCAAAACAAGTGGACCATGAATCTGATGACTTCTATAGCTATCCTCCTTCAGAGCCGAGAGAGACTGGCCATTAACTGAAAATAAGATGCAACAGGTAATGATTGATGCCATGCATTGTCCGCAGAAAAGCAGACTGAGTGATGTAGATTTTGTTGTGTGTGTTGCGCATGAATGAATTGATGTAATTGTGCACTGCCACTAATCAACATTCTACAGAACACACTAATTTTCCTCTTCTGGCAAACAAGAAATGTGTACTTCTCCTGCATCTTGGTGATACATTGCTTTTAATTCAATACAGGAAGGGGACTCACTCAATCTGCGCAATGCAAATGACTGTGACTTAACAGCACCGTCCATCATGATGATGGCGAAAGAGACGGCCTGCAGCGTTAACGAGATGAGATGCAACAGGTAATGATTGATGCCATGCATTGGCCGCAGAATAGCAGACTGAATGATGTAGATTTTGTGGTGTGTTGCGCATGAATTGATGTAATTGTGCACTGCCACTAATCAACTTTCTACAGAACACACTAGTAATTTTCCCCTTCTGGCAAACAAGAAATGTGTACTTCTCTCCTGCATCTTGGTGATACATTGCTTTTAATTCAATACAGGAAGGGGACTCACTCAATCTGCGCAATGCAAATGACTGTGACTTAACAGCACCGTCCATCATGATGATGGCGAAAGAGACGGCCTGCAGCGTTAACGAGATGAGATGCAACAGGTAATGATTGATGCCATGCATTGGCCGCAGAATAGCAGACTGAATGATGTAGATTTTGTGGTGTGTTGCGCATGAATTGATGTAATTGTGCACTGCCACTAATCAACTTTCTACAGAATACACTAGTAATTACTAATTTTCCTCTTCTGGCAAACAAGAAATGTGTACTTCTCCTGCATCTTGGTGATACATTGCTTTTAATTCAATACAGGGAGGGGACTCACTCAATCTGCGCAATGCAAATGACTGTGACTTAACAGCACCGTCCGTCATGATGATGGCGAAAGAGACGGCCCGTTAACTTAAGATGAGAAGGAACAGGTAATAAATGATGATAATTAATGGCATGCATTGGACACCTGACTCTGAGCTATTGGTCTTTGTGTTTGCGTTGTTTGTTGTGCACAAAGTGATGTCAAAGTGTACTAGTGGTAATCTATCTTTCTGTACACAATAAAGAATGACTCAAGTCAGTAATATTTATATTTCTACTCTTGTTGTGTTATAAAAATTACACTTGTACTGCAGGCCGATCTTCAGTCAGTAGAAGTATCAGAGCTGATGATGAAGTCAGGAGGATGTTTCATGAGTGGCATAAAACGGAAAAGCCTAAAGGTAAACACGTGAACAACAACCACAGCACACCCAAATGTCTGTGTAGAAGTTGAATAGAGTGTAACGGTGGGATGACTGCAGTGCATTGATTTTACTAACTTTAACTGTAAAATGCTATGTCTGGAATGGATAATGTGCTTTGCGTTTGTCCAACTCTTTGAGAGAAAAAAAAAAAGGACTCTAAAGTGTTAACGTAGGATGTGCTAATGGTAAGCACTGTGGGCCTGATCTCTCCTGTTACTGTTGAAGGTCTATGCTGGAAACAGACTACAGTAGAGATGATGCATATGCATACATGCCACCTCGGAAAGTGTTCTTGTTGCACTACACCATCACTTGTGCATTTGTTTTCACTTTCTTTCTGAATATCCCCTTTGGTTTTCAATCTAAAATTACAGGCCGGGCCTTGTCCAAAACTTTGTAAAACATTACAATGCATATTAATTACCTTACCAATCAATCACCTTTTTATTCCAGCCGGGCAGTGGCGAGTGGTGAGGCGACACACCCAAGATTGATGGACGAGAGGAGCAAGAGGAATGCCGAGATGCAAAAAACCAGTCCACATTTTTGACCAGGATAAGACAGTAACAGTATCCACTTTTCACTTCTTTTAAATGATTTGATTAATATCTTGTATACATTCTTTACAACAGTGTGTTCTTGGAGTTGTTATTATCAATCATCATTACGTTTGCTCTGTGTTTACGATTCTTCACTACCAATATTTAAAATTTCTATTTGCTATCTGTTAAAGTATTAAGGCCGGAACAGAACAAGAAATAGAAGTGTATGTAATCCGGGTCTCATCATGCATGCATTTCCTTTTTTATACCTCAACATATGGAATGGATATGGTATGGTAGTCTTCAATGATTGTCGTTTGTTTGTCTATGTATGCATACTGTTTTTCTATGTCAAACCTTCCCAAAATCCCCCTTCCCATCCAATCAACGGACCCTAACCCTCTTCCCCCGGGCTGTGTGACTTATTGTCGAGGTGTAACTAAATTAAATGTACACCAATACTTAATCACACACTTGCTGGGGCGGATGTGGTGAAAGCAACACTACTTCAATTTCAATGCAGAGCGATGATCTTCTTCTGCTTGCCCACCCATGAGTAGGATATTTCACAGGTTATTTTATTTAACAAAGGAACATATACCTCAGCATGAATTGCCGGCATTGATTGGATTTGTTTGTTGTCATTCCTCATATACAGCACTAACTGTTAGACTGTAGGCATAGTCAAGTGACTCGAGTCGACAAAACTATAGTTTGTAACTCTGTCTAGTAGGCTATCCTCATAATAACCAGCATTCAGTTTTTTTGTCAAATATTTGAGCATATAATTGTGGCTCGGTAAATTCTGTGATGTACTTCATTCAACTACTCCTCTAACAGTCTCTCAAAGGCTATTGACTATCTCCTTTTCTTTTTTTGGAAATGCTGCCACCCTGCCAGTGTATACTACTACTACTATACTACCACCACCACCACCCCAATCATGGCATGTATGAAAAAGGAAACCATCTTCACCATGCAGCCAGTGCTGTGCCACAGTTGGACATAAACATCAAGCACCGGTAAGAGAGAAGTTTGGGGGAGGCAGAATTAATAATGGACATGTTGTCAATGATTTCATTTTCACACACCAGTCCAGATAACGAATGCATAGACTGGAGGACAGACTGAAAGTACTAGAAGGACAAGTCAATCAGTGAGGTGTGTCGCATCTATCTGTTTGTGTCTTATACAGTCAGCAAATTATTGAAATCAAACACATGCTATGGGCGGCCATGCACCAGCAAGGAAACAGTGTGATGTAAAACAGTTACCCCACCTACAAAACATTAACAACATTGCATGTAACATAGAAAAATATATTTAATTGACCCTAACAAATAAACTAAACCCACAAAAGCTAACCCACCCACCTCCCTAACCCCAACGACTGTCCATAGAAATAGAGAACGCCCAAACGAGTGAAGAACGAACAGGAATTAAAAAAGGGGCAGTGACAGGGACTAACTGGTGGGGCGGGACTGGAGGAGGACACGAATCTGGTCCTCTAAATGGGCGACGCGGCGTCTAAGGCCGCGGCAGTTGCAGCCACAGTGGGGGGGGGGGCACCGGAGATGGCACGGTGGCGGCGGGCAGCCGCCCGGCGGTGGCGCCGTACCGCTGGAGGGCGGTGGCTGGGGCCCGGGGCAATGGAGGAGCCTTCAGTAGCTGCAGCAGCCTCCTCCTCCTCCTCGGCTAGGACCACCAGCCGCCGGTATTCCTGCTGGATTGCCTCCAGCTTCCGGCGCCGTGCCTTGGCGGCCAACTCCTTACGGTTGACTTTCGGAGTTGCTGTGTATCAAAAAGAAAAAAACAAGACAATTGTAAAATATAATCTTAATAAAACAGTAGGACAAGGTAATTATTTATACACATAGTGGCATGGTAGAGTAGCACTATAAAATAAAGCACAGTAGTACATAACATTTTAAATGTCGCCCGTCCTTCTTCCTTCCACCTGTCTTACACTTTTTAGTTGAACAGTGCACCAGGTGCTCTTCTCCATAAAACTTTCAAAGCGGAGTTGAAATCAGATAGATGAGGACATTGGTTACTCAATACTCCGGCTCCTAGTCCTATACCAATTAAAGGGAATTCTAGTCTTCTAGTTCACTCTTCAAACGTCCCCAAGAACTCATACTTACTTACGACATCGGATAGCGGGCGGACTTTGTCCGCCCGCCATCCGACTGCTAAAAAGGGTGGGGGTCCCGTGGGGACAATTAATTAGGATGATGCGCCCGGCACAGTGGCGGGCGCACCCTGTTATTTTAAATTTAAATTCTGGTTGGCTTTGCTGAAAGCAATGCTAAAATGTTGTGCTGCTTTTCCAAGCACAACATGACGGGCCTCGCACGGAGCCTGTCACGTTTTGCTTTGAAAGTCGGGGGGGGTACCATAGCATCGGTAGGTACCCTCCATGGGGGCCCCCAAGCATACTCTGCAATGTGTGCATGCCTTTCCGTGGCGGACGGTAATGCCGCCACGCAAAGGCATTCCAAAATGCAGATTATATGGCTGCCGGTGTGGTGAGAGAGACACCACCGCCATATTGAACCCTTTTCCGCCTAGACATGTCTGAATATTTTCTACAGGGATGGCGGGAGGTTTGCCCCTGCTGTGACGGCAGAGAATTCCAGCCAGCCCGGCGGGGGCAATACGCCCACCATCCTAATGGGGCCCTAATTCACAACTGTACAGTATACATATACATACAGTACACCTTTGCAGTGAGTGTGCTGTCAAGTTCAACAATAGTTAAAGATTATGAATCTAACTTACCACCGCCTGCCACTGGTGCTGCCACTCCCCCTCCGTTGCTATCTGCAACTGCTGCATCCTCGCCCTCTGCGTCGCCTTCGCTGGCCCCAGCAATGGTGGTCGGTAGTGCGCCTAGAAAACATTACACATTTATTAGGCAACATATACACCTCCCCCCTATTGATCAGTAGCAAGGTTGAAAAATGAGTTAATACTAACATAAATCACTAGTACAAATCAGGTAGTAGTAGAGTAGACACTAAGTTATATGATCATTGTAGCATTTGCTTGATTAGCCTTAGCCATGCACATGTGACGTTACCTTTACCTTGCAGCTTCTTAAGACACCTTTGAGCCCACATGACCTGCCTCACACTGCTACTGTCTAGTCTACGCGCTGCGTACAGGCGGTCAACAAACATTAACAAGCCACTTTTTTAGGAAGAACTGGTGTACTACTGTTACTGTTAGTCCATATTGCTTATCCATAGATGCTACACTTTTTGGCACGGCTGAGAAATGCTTGCAAGTTGCAATATACTAACGCACACCATTTCTTTTTTCGCATTACAGACGCAAGATTCGCTTCTACGAACCAGAGCTTCTGAACGATGCACCAACTACCAGTACTAGGTTCTTCTGAGGTGAGGGGTCCCTTCACTCACATCTTCATTTATAAATGTATATAAACTAAATTGCTCTTGGATGGTGGTGCTGCCTTCCACCACTTCAGTTATCATTATTTAATTCCCAACTGTATAAGTGTGACAATGTATATTGTTTTAATGTTATTGTTTTGCCGGTTGGAGCTGCTAAGAAAACAGTGTACAGACCTTCTCAAATTGAAATAAAAATTTTAAACTTACATAGACTTTGTGGTATTTGGTGTGGAGTGGACTAACTTACACGAGTGAGCAAATTAAAGTAAGGGTGTGCATGTGAATTGCTTCCACGACAGAGGTTGGGTGTGTTAATGTTCTGGGTTGTCTACTTGTTGGTTATCTTGGGGGGAGGGTTCCGAGACCTAATAGGTATGACAAGACAGTACTATAGTCAAGCAGTGGAATTGTGGTGGGTGCGGAATTTCTGATTGAGGTGTGCAAGGAAGGTCCAACCTACCATCACCAACATCCTATTTTCTGGTGCAAATGTATGTGCAAGATCCCTACAACAGTTGTATGTCCTATAGGGTATCATATCAAAATATTAAGAAATCTGGTAGGGCTGTTGCTGTGAATTTTCAAAGCCTAAACATCAACAAGAGTAAAAAGTAGTACAAGACAACGACCCAACGGATTGTACGAGCTACTGGTGAATATGAGTTTTATATTACAACCTTTCACAAAGAGTGGCACTGGCCAACTGGGCAAGACTAGCTACTACAGTACAGACAGACAGACTGATAGTATGTAGTAGTACTCAGTCATCATAGCGGAGGCAGGGATAAGCTTTTTGAAACCGTACAGATCGAAGGATAATTGGTGGTAAAAAAATAGCATTTGGAAACACACTATAGTTCGGGAGAAATGGGGCAGTAAAAGTTATGGAATAAGAAATATTATTAAAAACAAGAAGACTTACTGGGGCCAGCAGAGGAGCCCTCAGCGGTGTCCTCCTGGTGGTGTTCCTGTCCCACCGACGGCCCAGTCCCTGCCCGTCTGCCCCTGGGTGCTGATGAACAGGAAAGATATAAGAAAGAGACAAACATTGATGGATGGTGTCAACTTAAGCAAATACAATATTTTTCAACAACGGTCAAAAAACACTTATGTAAACAATTGCAATAACTACATTGACCGATCTCATCTGGTCAACATGTAATATCGGGGGATTCGCAGTTCGACTACTTAAGTTACTATTTATCAACAGTAATCCATTCTTCCATTCTGATTCCAGAAAACTAAGTTACAAGTAAGCCTAAGTATTAGTACAACGTACCACCCAACCTAGCCCACCTATTCCAGGCATGCCAATTGTACATTAAGTATGCATTTCCACTGTATTCCTCAACAATGTGTATGATCCAATCATGGAGGACACATGAACATGACTACATTTTTTGTATACACCAAATTTTGGTTTGATTGATGCTGATCTGCTACTGCTAAGTAACTGCAAAGCCTACCTCCACTCATTGAACAAACTAGAAAGGTTCTAAAGACTGGCGTACTAGCAGCATGTCACGTAACTGAGTGAGGGGGGCATCACGCATACCACTAACCAATTAGAAGCTCATACAAAGTACCTAAACCTATGTATCAATCCGCCCCTATCTATTAGTGACAGGACAAAGTAAGGAGTGGACGTGAGTCACTGTAGCATTACGTAACTTAATTTCTCTAAAATAAACTCGTAAAGAATCACGCTAAGCAAGCGCAAACGCAAAGCTGCAAACAAGTAAGATTAGTAGTAGCGCAGAAGAGCACCTGTGTCATAATCACAGAAGACTTTTAAACGTTATTAACCTGGAATGTATTGCAAGCAGCAACATTCTAGCTGGTTGGAAGGAAAAAAAGATATTCGCAATATATAACATAGAGCAGAAGAACAGACACAAAGTTGTAATAATTAAATAGGTACTCACCAAGCCCCGGGACCTCCACTCCTAGCAGGTCCAGCAGGTCCTGCTCACGGTCCAGGATGTCGGACCACCGGTGCGTCAGCTGTGCCTGGGTGCGCCGGACCCCAGAGATGCGCGACACTGCCCGGCGCACCTTCCCCCACCGCTGCCGACGCTCCCGGAGGCCGTACCCGGACCCAGGCCTGCCACCTGCTGCCAGGGTTGAGGGGAGGTGGCGCTGCACAAAGAAAATTAGTGCAGCCAACTCCGCCTCCCCAAATAAGGCCCGTGCATGCACCCCTTGTGGGCGCCGCCTTCCGCAAGGAAGGCGGTCGCGGCTCTGGCTGCGCCGGCGAACAGCCCTGCCCTTGGACATGGTTCTGGGGACGGGGCGGGAAAGAAAAGGTAAAATGAATAAAGGAGTAAAGGAAATAAATAGCGGGCAATACAAAGAGAAAAAGTAGCTAAAAAACAAAAAAAAAGTACACAAAAACCAAAAATATAGAGGCAGGAAAATAGTTAGAGAAATAATAAGTAATAAAGATCCAAAAAAAGTGGCTATAAACAAAGGATTGAAAAGATTTAGGGAGGATTGAAAATCAGGCCCCAGAACCATGCAATAGAGTGGAAAACAAGATGGCCGCACCCGTTGCGACCACGTGCGCAAGTTCGCGCGATATTTTCTCCCTGAGCAAGCAAAAAGCAACGCGATCAAGTAAAAGCGATCGCGAACAGGAAATATCGACCGCGAACATGCATTGCGCGACCCGGAACAGGAAGTAAACAACGCCAGAGGGCGGGACAAGTGAAAACAAGATGGCCGCGCCCGTGAGCGACCGCATGGGTAAGTTGGCGACCCGCGAACACGCAAAAAATACCGCGAACAGGCGGCAAAAAAACTTCCGCATCTTCGCGATATTTCCGGCGTGTTTGCGGAGATTTTCTGCATTCTCGCGATAATTTGCGGAAGTTAATTCCGCAAATTCCGCCCACCCCTACAGAGTTCTTCATGTAACTGGGCAGATTTCTGCAGAGTAAAACTCTGTGAGCTCTGCACAGGCCTATTTTCAGGTGCTGTTTACACTAAAAACTTTTTCAAAATCATAACTCCTGCCACCCATAAATTCAGTCCCTTCGCATCAAGAGCATACTGCATGACTGTACCTGCACAATTACTTTGAGACAGCCAGGTTCTGTTTAAAGCAGGAGTTGGCAGTGTTACACTAATCAGCGTTGGCACTAATCACGTGATGCATGAAACTAGAATACCTCAAATTACTATATGTGCAATGATAAAATCAGTACTTTGTGATTAAAGCAAGTGATAGCCTCAACACCACAAGCAGCTAGCCGGAAGAACAACTAGAATTCTAGGTGACTGTTCTGCTGGGAATACAGCACGGCATCGACAAAAGGCAGGGGTTTAATGCCTTTGCGAAAGAAAACACAAACAGAACAGACAGCCTGCAAAGCAACCCATAGGTGCACGCATAACTCGCCCCACAGGGACACCACAAAGCCACAGTGAGGCCACAAAGCCGACCGACCACTGTGCTTAAGACCACATGACAAAGGCTACCCGGCCCCACTGAGCTCGGCTTTCTACCTCCGCGCAGGAGCATTTAGTAACTTTGAAGAGTGCAACAATTTATGTCAGCGACAGGTGCGGATCAAACCTTGTCTAAATCATGAATCTTCTGTGCACACGGCTGGGAGGCGCACTGGTGGGAAGATCTGACATGGAAATGGAAAAAGACGCGGGTGCGGGCACAGGCTGCAAATTAAAAATGTCAACAGCTGGCAAAGCATTAGGGCCCTGGCATGTAAATAAAGGACTATTTGTGGCAGAGGGAAGCAGATAATGCCGCCCTTAGGCACGGCTTTGGTCCACTACATTTGGAATATGAGGTGTATTTCGGGTCTTCGCACGACCATAAATAGGGAAGGTTCACAGGAGAGCAACTAAGCCCATAAGATGTTCAAAGAGCTCGTGGTCAGCTAATCTCAGATCAAAAGACAGCATTCTTTGCAGGGCAGGTAGTAGCACTACTATAGGGCAGCAGTGACAGCAGCCCGAGCTCGTTAAGTCGAGCACTCGGATAGGTGGAACAGATTTTAAGCAAAGAAAAACTTTAGCACCTACGGTATCTCAGGCACAGAGCGGAATATACTGCAACAAGCATTGGCGTAGCAAAGGTACACTGGTCCCTTAAGCAAGCAAATATATAGGCCCCATCTACTGAATTGAATAGCCAAAAAAGTCGCCCTTTTAGTACTGTGGGCCCCGGCGCCACTGCACCTGCTGCACTATTGATAACTACTTCCCTGGCGAAAACTAGCATTCTCCACACTGAAAAGCAAATGGAAAACTTCCCAAAACGTCACTCCTAACAAAACACAAGTGTGCAAAAGTGTACAACGTGCCAAGTAAAAGAAGTAACTGAAAGGAGACGCCAGTGACAACTAAAAAGTAAAGGGCCCGATTCGTGTGGAGACTTTGTGCACCACGCCGAGATTCCACCGCCAATGCAGAGTCAGTGTCGACTGCGGAGACTCTTTGTGAATCGGACAAGAGTTCAGTCAGTACCTTCACAAGTGTGCACAAATTGAAAATGTCTGATAAAAAGCTGAAAGCAGGGCCCGAATGCTCTCCGTAGACTAGGATGGGCAGCACTTTCAGGGTGTACCTTTCACCCGTTCACCAGTGAACAACATTGGGTTCTGTAACAGACGTTTAACAGACTCTCAGGGGACGACAGTTAGACCCAAGAAAATGTGCATTTAGCATTTGTGTGCCAAAGCGCATGAAAATGAAATCCTTAAGAGAGACAAGTGAAAAGAGGAAACCAGCAAAGAATGATTTAGACTCCTCCAAACTAATGTAAAAATAAAAATCTTTAATTTAAAAAGCAGAACACTGGGAATGCGTTAGGAATGACGTATTTAATAGAAAGAAAAAGGTTAAATACTAAAACATCCGCTCAGGATGAAGAAATACGTACAGACCAAAAACACACCCAGTCACGAACGGCCCTTGACAATCAATGTCCAATTTCTAAAAACGACTTCAAGCCCCAAAGTACTAACCAATAACATTTTATATTTCGTTTTTTAGATCTTTTTTGTATTTACAGCAGGCCTACATGTTTAGGGTAAACTGAGTGTTGTATTGGAATGCACCGTGTACAGTGTGCATTCTTATTGGAAGGTGAACCACCGACATAAGTGTATTTCATTAGAAGGTGATTTCCCAAAGTGTAAACAAAGAAGACATGAATAATTACTTGGCATATAAAATAAAGTTCCACAGACATCAAAGCATGTATCTGACCCATTCCTTGAGTTGTGTCCATCTCTTGTCAAATTACTTCTATTGTCCGTTCTTTTTGTGATGCTTGTCTTCTCATGTTAAATTATTTCCTTATTTCATGACCCTTGTCCAACTAGACTTCTCCTTTTCGGGGAAATGAAAAGTCCTGCCACTTATGATCCAAAATACAAAGTCAAATTCATTTTGGCATCTACGCAACATTGCAGCTCAAGGGACTTACCCAGTTGAAAACCAGAAATACCTGAATTTAATACAATCTCAGACCATATGTTTCCATTTTCTGACCTCAAAGTGGCCCCTTGAGCATGCTGATGGGATTGTCTGGGAGAATGCATTTATTCTTACTGGGGTGAGGTAGAAAAAATAAATGGAAATATACTGAAAGCGTGGAGATTAGAATTGAGAGCAAATGTATTCCCCTTTTAATGTCCCATTTCTCTACACTGAACAAAAACGACAAATCCAATGCGCAGGCCCTTTTACCGCAACTTGATGTGATGATTCTTGCTCTAAGATTTTCCCATACACTCTTACAAGATAGCCTTTTTTGGGCAGGTGGCTGAAAGTTTTCTGATCCGTTACATGTGTTCACTTCAGAAAAAGCATTGGCAAAGCCAATAGGTCTCGGCAATGCCCGAGCTATTGGCCTTGTGAATGTGAATATCTTTTAGCCATGTTGTCTAGCAGCACTTCTGCTGTTCATCATAGCTGAAAGTCACTGAAGAAAGTGATATGATGCAGCCAGTGCGAGCCACATCATAGTGATTTTGTGTGTTAGGAGGAGCAGGACAATAAACTCAACATGGGGGGCGAAGAGGCTCAGTGTCGGCTCAACATCCATTGATTCTGAGCTTTCAGTAACTTTCAGCCATGCTGAATAGCAGATGCGCTGCTAGACATCATGGCTAAAAGATATTCACATTGACAAGGCCAATAGCTTGGGCATTGCTGAGATCTATTGGCTTTGCCAGTGCTGTTTGGTGTTGACGGGGTAATGCTGAACAAATGTAGAAGTGATAGTGAGAAACAGTTGAAGAGCTTTGAAGAGAAGGAAGGATGTGTCGTAACAGCCGGTGCTGCCAACAACAGAACTGGGAAACCAGGTTTGAATCTTGGGGTCGGATGAACAGTTTGTGATTCTGGACACATCACGTACGCTTCCACTTGCATACAACAATGATTGTGTCATTGTGAAATGTAACTGGTGAGCACTTAAAGTGCTCCAATGCCATCTGCTAGTGTTAGCACTATGGCAATATGGAGGATGGAACAAGCCCTACAATTAGGGGTGGGCGGAATTTGCGAAAGCAACTTTCGCAAATTATCGCGAAAATGTTAAAAATCTCCGCAAACACGCGGAAATATCGCGAAGATGCGGAAGTTTTTTTCCCGCCCGTTCGCGGTATTTTCTGCATGGTCGCGGCTCGCCAACTTACCCATGCGGTTGCTCGCGGGCGCGGCCATCTTGTTTTCACTCTTGTCGCGGTGCATGATCGCGAGAAGAAAGACGTGATCGCGCGACGCATGACGTTACTGCGGGCGCGAACTGTTGCGAGACAGTGCAAATGGCTACCAACAATCCAACATCTCGTGGAGAACGCGACCGGATCGGGAAAACTTGTCGGCGAACGCGGGGATTCAGGTAAGGCGATCGCGCGCGCGAGAGAATGTATTCTTAATTATAGCTAAGCTGCGGAATGCGGAAATTTTGACATTTTTGCGCTCTCCGCGGAACGCGAAAATGTCAAATTATCGCAATTTCCGCGAGCGGAACGGAAATTTCGCCAGGCCTACCTCCAATACCATTGGATTGTGCAAAAAAGTAAATAAATAAATAAAATAAACTACAACAAGGGAAGTAGTGAGGGGACGGGTCCAGCAGGGAAGCAGGAGGGGTTGAAGAGATGGGCAACCAATGATGGGAGTGGGCGGGAGCAAGGAAACACTCCAGTACCATCAGCTTGTGTTCGCGCTATGGCAAGACAGAGAACAGAGCAAGTGCTCCAATACCATCGGATCGTGCAAAAAAAAATATATAACTGCTGTTGGTGTTTTAGCAACTTTTAATACGTTTATGCACACGCGCATGCATTTTAGTGGTATGTGTACAAGGGAATGGGCCTGAAAACTCAAGTGCTCCTATGGAATTCTTGAAAACAAAACAGCAACAAAAATAGGTCCACACCCTGGGAGCAGTGTAAGGAGACATGCACCTGGTCCATGAGTTATGGAATGGAAAAGCATTTATAGAGCGCATGGCTACCCGGAGGCATCCCAGCGCTAATAACCGACAGTAGGGGGAACCAGAAAGCTAAGGAAAGAGATACGTTTTTATTTGCTTCCGAAAGGTCATGTGGTCAGGGGTGGTACGTAAGTGAAGAGGTAAAGCGTGCCAGAGTTTAGAGGCGTTATAAGAGAAGAGTCTGCCACCACTTCTGGACCTCCTAATCCTAGGGATCTCAGTCAGATGCAGATCATCTGATCTGAGTTTACGCTTGGCTTTGTATGGGCGAATCATGGTGGGAATCGACTAGGGACCGAGTCCCTGCCTTATTTATGCACTAGGCATAAGGACTTGAATTTAATTTGTTCCTGAACCGGGAGCCAGTGGAGGGAGCGAAGGGCCGGTTCATCTGAAAGTCTATTAGAGACTCCCATTAGGAGTCTCGCTGCACTGTTCTACACGGATTGTAGTTTCTTGATTGCTGAAATGGGAGCGCCCAAATACAGGGCGTTCCCATAAATCCAGTCTGAAAAGGATTAATGACTGAATTAGTACTTTCTTAGCTGTGGATGGAAGGAGAGGTAAGACCTTTCGGGCCATTCTGAGTAGGCCATAGCAGAGGGCTGCTGTTTTCCTGGCTTGCGTTCTGAGGCTGAGGTCTTGGTCCAACCACACACCCAGACTCTTGATTTTTGATTTTGGGATAGGGGCTGGGCCCATACATGATGACCACAGCTGGCTGGGGTTATAACGGAGGGAGTTACCTAAGGTCATAATCTCAGTTTTTCCTCTGTTGAGCCTAAGTTGGGAGTCATCCATCCAGCTTGAGATGTCATTCAAGCAGGAGTGGAGGATGTGGATTTCCTGTTCGGTTTGGGTAAGCCCGACCACTAGCTGGGTGTCATCAGCATAGGTGATTATTCGTATTCCATAAGTTTCTATTTTGGCTGCCAAGGGGGACATATACATGTTGAATAAAGTCTAGCTAAGTCGGGTTATGAGACGGCCAAACACAAGAAGAGGGCATGCCACCTGTATTGCCATGACTAATGGCATTAAAGAAAATGAGAGCAGCGCTGAAGTTTACCAATGGTAGAAAATGGGCCGCCTGTATCCCCACAGATAAAGCAGATGACGTGTCTTCGAGAAAGCGCATACGCTGTCTAGCTGAGACCTGAAAAAACTTCGCAATTGCAGATGAATTTCATGATCTCATTTTGACCCCATATCTACTTTAGGTATCACAGGCCATTTTCTGCCCACTCAGACATTGTATTTGACAATTCTTTGGAGAGTTCATAGTTGTTCCAAAGTGGCAAGCATTCCTACTGGCTATTTGTGCTTTTGTTATCCACCGCAAATATCCATGACACAAATCCCAAAGTGTGTAAAATCTTATTTTAGGACTAGAGCATTTACATGCCAAACCTTGGAAATCGTACATCATTGTCCTGAGAGGAATAGTGCTAAATTGTGTATTAATTTTGAAGACAATGACTCTTTAAAAAATCTGTTTTGGAATCTGCTAAATAATATAATCCTGTGTCAGGCAGGGCCAACCTCCATTCCGCAAGGATAGGTGTAGTTTTTTGTTGATACTCTAAGCTGTTTAGAACCCTTATAAATGGTATAATCATTTGATTATTATTATTATTATTTTTAAATGCATCTAGATATCATAAAAGGGTCTGAAAAAGATATAAACATTGGGGTAGTGTCACCATTTTGATATTAGTAATCCACTCACTACTTACAGGGATGGATGGCACAATTTATTTGTTAAATTATTTCTTTAAATTGAATAGTAGCCTACTGTTTTTCAGATGGTAAATGTCACTCGCTGATCCTGGGTCTTGTGTTTCCAGATATGTTGTTACCATAGTATGTAATTACTTAGGCAATTTTAATGGGCTGCAATTACTCTGCAAAGCTTCTGTCTTTGATATATATATCTTATTACCAGCTTTATTTGACACCATATTAATAGTGTCAAATATCAGTTCAATTTTCTCCTCTTCTACTAATATAACATTTGCCACATTGTCCACTTTTAATCTTCTTTGTGGTTCAGGTAATTTTGGGGCTACCCTTATCAATGCTTTGTGGCTGATAAAGTGAGATGACTGGTCAACCAAGAGGATAAATAGCAAGGGGGCTAATGGGTATCCCTTACAGGTGCTGCATTATTTTGCGAGTTCTTCTACTGCATCTCTATTAAACCCTGCTTTAGACTCATGATATAGGGATCAAATCGATCTGGTGAACCTTAGAGGAAATGGAATCACATCTAGGACCTTATTCCAAGGTCACCAGATTGAATGTGTTTTCTGCATCCAAAAACAAGGTGATTAGTGGTAGATGAGAACCCTCAGCTAATACAATTTCCTCCCAATGATAATTAATGTTTAACCATTGTTATCTTCCGGGATGAAACCTGTTTGTTTGTCATTCACATTTTTTAGCCACAATAGCCAAACTGATAGAAAGCATTTTCATTACGATTTTATAATCAACTTGCAATATTGTTATAAGCCTGTATGAGCTTCATTGCTTAGGATTCCTTTCTAGTAATAAAAAGTTTACTAAATTGCCCAGCTTGAAGGATTGTGATATATCTACCTCCTGCAATCTGGCTTTAAAGGTATAAACAATGAGGGATTCAATTCCCACTGGAACAGTTAAAGCACTTCTAGCAACAGTCCATCTGATCTGGGCCTGGAGCCTTTGCTGTCACCATAACCCTTTGGTCTCTCCTATTTCCTCTTGACTTATTGGCCCATTTAAGATCTGCAATAGTTCTTGTGTTATTTTTTCCAGCCTCGCCTCCTTGGAAGCCTGCAGGCTACAGTCTCTTGGTAGAGTGTCATATAACATTTTAGAAAGACATTATAACATTTTAGAAAGACATTAGCCTCTTTCTCAGGGTCTACTAACCAGCTGCGGTCCATGCAGGTAACAGCAGTGGGGCGGTGTAAGGGGAGATTCCGAGGGACGATGCAGAGGGGAAATTAGTTATTTATTTAATTTTCCCTCAGCATCGTCCTTCGGAATCCCCCCTTACACAGCCCCACCGCCCCACTGCTGTTACCTACACGGACTGCCGCTGCTTCTAACAAGGCCCACTTCCCTGTTTTGAACTTTGCCTACATTGGTTCTACTCCTCTCAAGTATTTTTCTACCTTGTCATCTTGCTCACACACCAACTAAAACATTGTCTTTAATATTTGCTATTTCCTTTTTTTACCAAAAAGCTTCTAACTTCCATCATTATTTCTTCAAGGATATTTAAGTTCTAACCTCTACAGCTAGCACTATAATTTCCTAAGCAACTTTAAGTTATTATTTTCCCTGCACAACTCTATTGTCTCCTGCTTTCTTTTGATGTCAATAGATAGACCCCTAACATAAGCTTTAAAATCATCCCATGTTTATCGAAGCTGAATTCAGGGAGCTGTGGCTTGCAATACAACATGGTGGCTCCAAAATAGAAGAAATCTACATTGGCATTCATAATCCATAAACACACTTTATGGTACAGGGCTCTTTGCCCCTTGTGATATGGCAGGGAGTCACTGTGGCGTATATGGATAGATCTTTATGCTGCTGCCGGAAGCCACCTCTATACTCCAGGCTCTCGGTCTTGACTGAGCAAGGCCTACCCATCTGACCCAGATACGTCACTAGGTTACAGCAAATCAGCGCTGGCCCATCCAGGGTATGGAGGGATACCTTGGGCGGCTCCATGTTGCTGGTGCTGCTGTGCAGCCTTGTTTCTCCCATGGCAAGACATGCTTCATTGTCCCGTGGAGGACCAGACCTGATTGGGTGTACCGGATGGCTACCATCACTGGTGCTGCTATGTGGCCTAGTTGTTCCCAAGGAGGGATATGTTTTGCTGCCCTGCCACTGAGGTGAAGTATGACCCCAGGATCACAGGCCGCACATGAGTGATTCCTGAGAAAGTAGCATTTGGTAGGTTATTCTCGCTGTATTTACACAGTAATCCGTCCTTCTACTAAGACTAATTTTAACATATTTTGGTACAAGTCATTTACTTTGTGTCTTCTCCAGGGCTTTAAAATAGCTATATTCCTGGAAAGCTATTATGAAGGGGCCTGATTACATGTAGCAACATATAATATTGTAACTTCTATTAGAAACTCCTACTAAAGCTGTGTGTGGACAATAACTGTGCTGTATATGTGTTTTGATTCTTAGGGAATGTGTTAATTTACAGAGGCTGCAGATGCTCCCAGTCACTGTTGTTGCTTTTGCAGTTAATTTGATCTTATATTTATTGATGCTGGGTGTGGCATCACCATATTTTGGACCCTCTTTTAATACTATGCACAGCAAGTGTGCTCAGGCATACCTCTTCAACGTCAAATTGCTTCCATCTTCAGATTGTGGAGAGTGTTGGTGAGGAAACATATCTAATGGACAGATTGTCCAGCTCCTGAAAACCACTACTGGAAAGCGATAAGCAACAGGCACCCACCACTACAAGCCCTACCATTCAGAGCAGTGTGACTCTCTTGAGAGCCTCTGATGCATTTAATAATTCACCAGAGAAGCTGGATATATTTGCGGCCATCATAAAGACTAGCACGGCACTAGATTCCAAAGTGATTACATTGATCATTTAACTAACGTTGTTATATGAAACTCACATGTTAGATAAGGTCACAGTCAATGAACTGGCTCCCACAGAACTGCATCCTCGTGCAAATAAACAGGTCAAGCTCCAAACAGTAAACAAGAGAGTGCAATTCGTGTGGTCATCTGGGTTTAAGGAGGCAGTGCATGGCAGAGAAAACATTGTAAAAGACACAGCATAAGGCTCTAAAATGTCACAAAGCTAAAGTGTTATTCAGGAATGCCTAAGCACTCCATTTTGGTACAGTTGAAGGAAACTTAGACAAGCTTTCTTAGAAATCCACTGACGTTGGGAGCGAGAATGCAGAAAAATCATACTTCTTGGTTTTGCAAATAAGATCATTTTAACATAATTTTCCTGTGAACAATGTAGGACTCAGACAGTCTTAGCCTGAACTTCAATGCATTTGTTAAGATCAAGCTGTGGTCTATGCAGGTTATGAGACAAATATGTATTAGGCTGATGAGGAACAAATGTGTTCTGGCTCATTCTGTTGGGATTGAAAAGCACTCTGCGTGGTTGGAAATATGTACCCCCACCTTGAGTACCCAACTGTACAGTTGTCTGGATCTTTAATGCAGATTTTATTTTTGTCACAAGTGAACACAAATCATGGATGTATGTCTGCCTGGGATGGGTACAGTGCAGGGACAGAGTAATGCTGCGCAGTGCATGCCTGAGAAGTGCCAGTGGCATAACACAGGCTCCCGCAGCTCCCGCGGTGCGGGCGCTCCCTCAGCACAGAACTGTGGCCGGAGAGCTCCTGATTTAGTACTAAGGGTGCCCCTCCACGCACCTTGCAGGGGGCCCCCCTCAAGCTTTGTTACGCCAGTGGGAAGTGCATGTAATGGGTGTATGTATGCCTGCGAGGAATACATTTCATGAGAGATGCAGTGAATACGAAATGAAAGCATGTGCTAGGTTCATGTGTGCTTGCGTGAAGTACAATGCATGTAAGGTGAAGTGTGTGTGCTGGCAGTGTATGTGTTTGTAAACAGCACACAATCGTTAAATATAGAAAAGCTTCAGTCCTGACCAGTGCGGGCAGTCTGAGTGTGTGTGCTGAATGTATGTTGTCATTTAAGAGTACAATGAATGGGAACACTGCTGGACAGTGTGTGCTGTGAATGTACACTAAATAAGTGAGACTGCGATGGCAAATTACAGAGGACCCTGGGTTCCATTTTGGACAGATTTGTGTATTGCTACATTCCTGTGGATGTCACACCTTCATTGGGCTCCAGTTGGGAGCTGAAGGAAGGATTCCCCAATTCTGGTGGGTAAAGACAACTTAGAGTGTCTTTGTGAATTGAGAGCTGCTGTGACAACTGAGAAAACTTTTCCAGCTCCACTCAGTAGAGAGAGACTGCTCAACCAGGAGGTGCCAAATGGGCCGCGAGCAGTCTGACTTTGCCGAGCAGAGCCAGACTCGTGGGTGCTTGTTCTGAGGGCACCCACTAAACTCTTCCAGGCTGCAATATCAAGTACGATGGACACTAATCTCTCCTTTGAGTACTAGACCAGATGGGTTGCGGGTGCCTGCTTCGGAGTTCTGAGGGGTCTTCGCAAAACTCTGGATATGCTGCCTATTGCAGCCAGGAAGACCTTAGTCCACACCCTGGTGACATCTCGCCTCGATTATGGTAACATCTTGTATCTGGGTGTACCAGGGAGATGCATGCGTAGACTCCAGGGTGTGCAGAATGCAGCAGCCCGCCTGGTTCTGATGCGTCCTAGGAGAGCTCCATCGAAGATGGCACTTGCTTCTCTCCACTGGTTACCGATACGAGAACGAGTTTTGTTCAAGGCGCTGTGTGTTTGTTCCCCTATTATTCATGGGACTGCGCCGTCCTACCTGCTTGATTTTCTCACTTCTTATGTCCCAACTTGCCGCCTCAGATCTGAGGGGAGAGGTTTGGTATGTGATCCGGTTGTTAAAAGAGCTAGGATGGGGGGTCGGTCCTTTCGTTTTCTGGCAGCATAGCTCTGGAACAAACTTCCTTTGAGCCTGCGGCTGGAGCCCTTGGAGGGCGTTTTTAGGAAAAACTTGAAGACTCACCTATTCCCTTCAGGATAATGGGTCGGTAGCCTACTAAAGCAGCTTGCACCGCAGCGCGGGGACACACTGGCTGAGTGTAAGCAGGCGCTTTATAAATGTGCTAATAATAATAATAATAATACCTCGGCCAGTTGGGCCTCGGGAGACTCGTTGCTAACGGTTCTGTGGCACTATAGACACTTTTGACTAAAACCTGAATAGGCAAAGGGGAAGTCCTGAGTACGGCCTAAAAGTGATCATTGCCTATATCAGCAAGCATGTGCAGTCCTGTCCAATGAGAGACTGAGAGCATATTTGACCCGTAAGACACACAGTTCAGGAGTGACCAACAAGAACTTAATTAATACTCAATTGTGTCACTATTAGATTGTAGTCTGAGTTAAGCTTCCGAGTTGTAATGGGTGTGCCCACTGCAGTTTGCAAACGAGGCTTAGAAAATGGGAGTGGATAACTTCCCCTATGAATCTACTGCCAAAGTAGCATATAAGCTAGCCCTAAAAGAATTCCATACACTTAAACGAAAGGTGATGAGAGAGTATATGGCTAAACATATCCGGAATGCGGACAATCCAGCCAGAGAGATTTTCAGAATAGCAGAGGGCTTCCTGAAACCTCAGGCTTTAAAGAGCTCTATCCCACCCTCTTTGAACCTCTGTGAGGAATTGGCCGCCTTTTTTCAGGACAAAATTCTGACCATCTATTCCACCTTTCCCACAACTGAAAATCAGGTGATACCTCGAATTAGTACAGCAGATAATTGGTCAACTTTTAGCAGATTTGAAAAGGCAGCCTCGCTGACGGAACTTTTGAAAATTAAGTCTGGCTCTCCCCTTGACCCGTGTCCTGCCAGAATTTTTAAACTTTTAGCACCTCTTTTGAATGACACCTTGAATGCACTGTGGAACTCCTCCTTGGAAACAGGTATCTTTCCATCTGATTGGAAAAAGGCATTTGTCCGCCCCATCCTGAAAAAAGAGAATGCCGACCCCTCGGAGCTGAAACACTTTAGACCTATTTCCCTATTGCCTGCCCCCGCTAAAGTCCTGGAAAAGGAAGTCCAGAGACAACTCTCTGACTTCCTCGAATCTAACAACCATTTACATGACTCACAATCAGGATTTAGGGCTGGCTACAGCACGGAAACCGCCCTACTGGAAGTTTCTGAATCCATACGTGAAACCCTTGATCAGGGTAGCTGTGCTATGCTGGTACTTCTGGACTTATCGGCTGCGTTTGACACGGTCTCCCACAAGATCCTCCTAAATAGACTATCTGGGATAGGAGTGACAGGGACCGTGTTGAGTTGGTTTCAATCTTTCCTGGAAAGTAGGTCTCAACAGGTGGTTTTACACCCACATGTTTCTAGCTCTAGATCTTTGGCGCAAGGGGTGCCACAGGGCTCAGCATTAAGTCCAACGCTCTTTAATGTTTACCTTGCGCCCCTTGCTGAAATCATTGAGAACTGGGGCGTGCGAGTTGTCTCCTATGCTGACAACACACAGCTAATCTTCTCTTTCAAGGAATATGACGACACAGCTTTCACTAACTTCAAACAATGCCTACTAAACATCTCGACCTGGATGACCGAGAATTGTCTTAAACTAAATACTGATAAGACAGAGGTCTTATTTTGCAATCAACCTACCCCTCCACGGGCGGAATTGTGGTGGCCAGCAGAATTGAATCCACCCCCGATACCGGTTCCGGTGGCAAGGAACCTAGGGGTTAGATTTGACTCACAACTGTCTGGCAAGCCACAAATCACACATATCTCCTCTCTTTGTTTTTGGAGACTGAAAACACTACGAAGATTTCTACGCTTCCTTCCTATGGACTGTAGGAAGGCAGTGGTACATGCCCTCATAACTTCCCAACTTGATTATGCCAACAGTCTGTACATTGGCCTCCCAGATTTCCTAATGAAAACGCTGCAGCGTATCCAAAATGCTGCGGCCAGACTTTTGAGGAATGTGCCTTTACGATATCACATTTCTCCGCATCTGGAAAGCCTCCACTGGCTGCCAGTAGCGAAAAGAGTGCAGTTTAAAGCTATCATGCTGGCTCATAAAGTCTTTAGAGGTGTAGGCCCTCGGTATCTGAAACAAAGACTGCAAAAATATTTTCCACCTAGAACGCTCAGATCCAGCAAACAAAATCTCTTGATTATCCCTAGGTTCAGAAAGTCGAGGACAGGGGGTCGTGCGTTTTCAGTGAAAACGGCCATGTTATGGAACAATCTACCTAATGATCTCAGACTCATTGATAAGGAACTCCCGTTCAGAAAGGCCTTGAAAACCTGGCTATTCAGACTACCTTAGAGATCGGCTCTGGCTGCTCTCCTCTCAATCTCTTGCGCCTGTTGGACATTAGCGCCGGGACACTTCCGTTGGAAGTAGCTGTCGCGCTCTACAAATGTAATAATAATAATATTAACATCACACAAGGTGCATTTTTAAAGGAGTGCTTACTAGAAGTGTGAGCTGTAGTGCTTGTCGGGTTGCGTTTTAAATATAATCAGTTGTTTTATATATTTTAGCATTCTTTTGCACCAAAAGAATATTTTCTTGAAAAATAAAACGTAGCAAGTGTTGTGGTGCTTTTTTATGCTTATTTGAGTTGCAATACAGGTACTTATTTGTTTAACATATGGTATGCATTGCTTAGAGGGGGAAGCCTTCTCAAGATGGCCTCTCTGTATACAGATAAACCCAGGCAGCTGGTGATGCTCCTGAAAATATTACATCTCCTGGATTGTAATAAGATCACTTCCAACAGGCATAACGATGAGATGAGAGAGAATGAGGCCCAAATAGTCCCCTCAATTCAGCAGTGAAAGGATACAACTCATCCAATCAGAACATTGTGAGACCGTAATGCTCCTGTCCATGACAAACAGAAGGATATATAGAAAAGAATCACGAGCAAGGACCTGACTCAAAACCCACTCTAGCTATATGTAATGTACTGGAAACAACAGTTCTGTGGCAAACCCGTACATCTGTCTGTGGCCAAGACCTGAAGATACAGATAAGACAGACAAGGTTTCAATTAAGTAGCACTGACTCAAACATTTAATTATTGAATCTCCCATGATATAATATTCACTGATTCAGAAATATAAGTAAGGTATGACAGCAAATGGAGAGGTGCACAGTAGGACATTTGTTGTAAAAAAACTTTCAGTGTATTCATTCCTAAATAAGATGTTTATTCTTTCTCTTCTAATATCCACAATTCAACAACATGCAGCCAACGCGTTTCATTCCATTTACATTTAGAACTTCATCAGGCCTGAGATTGACATGAAAAAAGACAAAAAGAATGAATTAAACATATATACAAAAAGACAATATAAGACTATTTAATATACAAAATGACAACAATAATGAGATTACAACCAAATATGAAATAGCACTTGGACACTTAGGCATAACTCAAATTGTAAATAAAAACAAGAATAACAGATAGCTATATCAACAAAGAACTACTGCTACAGACAAACATTAAAAACACTCAATGTTATTATGCAAAAAATACATCCACTGGGAGCAAAATTAGAAACCTAACAAATTGTTCTATTATATATTCACATAATCAATCAAAATTCTGTCTTTAAATTTCAGTCATATAATGAGTTTACTGAGTACTTTATATTCAGTAGAAGCATGTCTACTTAAAATATCATATCCGATTAAGTATGACCCCCTTTTTCATGATGGTATATTCTGTTTCACTCGGGGTGTAATCAAAACAGCAAGAGAGACATATCCTCAAGTCACCATAACCAATAGTAAAGTGACATGCCCCTCTATATAAAGGAAATATAAAAAAACTCTCACCTTATCATCATCATCATCCAGGATATTAGGCTCGAAATATTTAATATAAAGTCTTTCGGTTGGTACCTGCATATATTTCATAAAATTAATCGCAATGTAAAAATTCTTAAAACTTATTATGATCAACATTACCCAATGAAAAGGAAGACCCAATCATAAAACACAATGCAACTCGAAGGACCTAATAATAGAACAAAAAAAAAGTTGTAAACTCTAACAGACCTCAAAGTCCATGTAAAACGTCACATAACACAATTGTGAATTTCCATAAATATTACATATAAAAAGAGGCTGCATCAATTGACAATCTCCAACAAATGTGCACAAGCACCCTTTGGTGGAATTAAACAGATCGCAAAATAGAACTACATAAAGATCATTAACAAAGCGCAAAACTCCAAGATGGAAAAATGCTATATCATTTAAAAACGTTCTAATAAGCCTCATTACTTTAATACATACACAAAGCCACAATCATGCATAACAAGCAAGAATGAGCATGATAGTGCAAGGGACTATACACTTTGTTTATACTCTGATTAAGGTGCAGTCGTCTCAGTCCGCCGTTATTTCAATTGTTTGTGCTCTATAAGTAAGGTATGTCCAGTCCTATTTGAAAAGAATATATGTTCCTCAATAGAATAGAAGAAAATTAGGAGGAAACTTCTATGGCAGTTTATTCTCAATTATTTCATGAGCATCCTTAGCACTTGGAATGTCAAACAAAACACAACCACCAGTAATCAATGTATATTTAGGATTTCCGTTGTTAGTTCAAAATTAAAGAATCTGTACTCTTCCACCAGAAAAGTGATGCCAGCTAACACTCTAGAAGAGGTGACTAAGCACAAAAAGGTATGTGCTCCTGCTGTGATTTTCTAAGTCTGGC
Source organism: Triturus cristatus (assembly GCF_964204655.1). Taxonomy (NCBI): domain Eukaryota; kingdom Metazoa; phylum Chordata; class Amphibia; order Caudata; family Salamandridae; genus Triturus; species Triturus cristatus. Next base: position 324,610,183 of record NC_140582.1, read on the forward strand.
TTAGTAGGACAGCTATCTACAAGCTCTACTGTTTTCAATAAACAAAGAGATGGCTTTGGGTCAGCCCCCTTTAGCCATTACTTTGAGACTTAGTCAATCACATCATGGACTAACCCAGAGGAGAACACATTTCTCTAGTTATGCTATCAGTTCTTTCGTGTATCATTCCACCTCCTAGTGAGTTTTCCCCTTGCCATACATGAGTGGCTATTTTACATCTGAATTGTTCACACTTTTTGTATCATTCATTCTAGAGGCATAGCAACCAGTGATGCAGCCACGTCAATGCACTGGGGCCTAGAGGTGGGACGGTGCCCGACTACAACAGCTCTTGAGAGGGCACCTAAATAACTGTAATGGAGTTCTGAAACTTATGTGTGCTCAAAGACGAGGTCAAAATGTCATTCTAATTTTCTGACAAATTGCTGCTTATTTTAATTTGGAGACTGGTGTTTCCTTTTCTTTCACTTACTGCAAAGTGTTTGGATTTTGTAAAGCGAACTATTTGAAAATCTTGCTGGTGTGAAATGAAAGGCTGTAGCATGTAGTTTTCTTCTTACATACAACACAATGTAAATCCCTATACATGAATTGTAAAAATATTTAAAAAATAAACAGGAGAGCACAAATGGAGCACTTTTGTTCTAATTTTAAAGTGTTATGGAAAAAACGATTTTAATAGGGTCAAAACAAATCAAGACATTTTACTTGGTGAGTGCAAATAACAAAAATGTGTTGACACATTATCATTTGTGCGCTGTGTTATTTAAACATTAAAATGTATGTCTGTGCAAATGTAGTGTATATTGTAATGGAAAATATGCTATCTGTAAATGACAGAGGCTACCACACCACGTTTCAATAACATATTTGTGACTGTGTGCACCGAAATGTAACACTAGCTACATATTACACCCTTGCCGCTTTCCTACTGAATGGGCGAGGTTCATTAACAACACTTGTTCTTTGTGTGATGCTTGGATTTTTCAGAATCCCTAGGAGTTCAGTGATGAACCATTGATGGCAGCACCACTAATCTGAAAATTGTTTCAGCATCACTGCCTACTAAGGCCACAGGAGCTCCCTTAATTAGTAAAATAAAAAAGCGAAAGGGCCCAAAATTTGTCTCAGATACTCAATACTAGCTCTACTAAATGTGTAGTTGACATTTGATTCTGCTACCAGAACCACCATACACTATCTGCCCTTCATTATAATTTTGCAGGTGTGTGGCCCTTGACTGTGGCTCATTGTTACTAGAGCTAAGCTGACAGTTAAAGAAAGGAAGTGCTGTTTAAAACATGACTAGGAAATGTTTTTGATTATAGCTATTAGCGCCACTATTATGGGATAAATGTGTTTTTACAATGATGACCACATCACTTCAAGACTTTCAGTGGCAAAAACCTGCCAGAGCTACTAGCAGTAAAAGGCAGGTATAAACTTTACCTACAGAGCTCAGCTAACACCTGCAAAACACATACGTCTCTGATTCAACATAAGTCATCACGCCACATTTACATAGAAGGTGTTGAGTAGACAGAATTGGAGAGTAGACAGAAAAGGAGAGTATGCTGCTAGGTATGAGACTTGTGTACAGTATTTTATTTATTTACATCTTTTCTTAAGTTGTTGTGTTGTATTATTTAGATATGGAATGGGCCTAATATCCCTTCAGGGCCAATTAAACAGATAAAAAAGACTACTTGCGCAACCTTCTTCCCCATTTGCCAGCACACTTTAATCTTATTTTGAATTTATAGACATTTTCAGCAAAGGGCAATGAGAATGTAGCCGTGAGCTTCGCTGAGCAATAAAAGGGGGCTGGTGAGGTTGCGCTCAGTGGAACACATCCAGAAAGCACCATGCCTCGGTGCCAGGACTTTTCTCTCTGGCTGCATAGCCAAGGTTGTTGAACGAGGCCTGGTGGAGGTGAGTAGAGAGGCACAAAGAAGTTCACTCACTGGCGAGTCCACACTGAATACCGCCCCAATGGCCCCATCCAGAAGCAGCACCCTGCAATAGTGGTCGGGCCATGGTAGGGGAGAGGAGGAGTGGTAGATGCAATTTAAGTGCGCACGTCTGTTTAGACGGAGGCCATAGGCCAGCCAAACTGACATGCACACTTAGGTTTCTCCAACCGAGCTGTATTGCACAGCTGGGTTGGAGAAACAGTACAGACTCCCTGTTCCTGAGAGAGCATTAATCCAGCCCACTCAGGCCAATCCCCACACTTCTCGCATGCTTGATAGCAGTGCGGGGATTTGATGGGGAGTCAGTGATACTGTCCCAGGGACTGCCTAGACCAGGAACCGGAAGCAGAGGAGTGCAAGGTGGCCGGCAGCATCAGGTAAGTCTTAATATTTATTTATTTATTTATTATTAAATCACCGTCCGCATGCTCCCCCCACACACTACCCCTGCCCACCCCCTTGCACCCACACCACCTGCCCTACCACTCTTTATCTGTGTCGGCCGCCACTGGGTGGAATGCAAGTAACTGTTATACACTTGCTCTAGTGCTCAAGCAAACAAATTAACAGAGAGAGCTGAGTTAAGGGTCTGTCTTGGCCATAAAAGCCCATCTTGGCTTTAAGACCCAGGCACAAGCTCAGTCATAGGAGCACTTAGCATGGAAATCATGCAATAAATAGTATGTAAAAATATGATACAGTGTCTTCAGAATTCAATAAAGAACATTTCTTTGACAAATGTTTCACCTTAGTACATCAGAATATATGATTGCATTCAGACATTTAATAGAAGTGATCATGTTTAAGCATTCATGTACACAGCTCCCACTCCGACAACAATACAATTAGTGAACTTGGAGGAAAGTCAGTTGTCATGTGCACCTTATAAGTGGCCTATATTCTTATTTTAGATGGAGCAGTGTAACAGTTCATTAAGTCAAACAGAAGAGATTCTTGTACAGTAAACATCTTCACATATTTCATGGTATTCTTATATGTAATAATTCAAAAAATAGGCGGCACACTAAAATGAAATTATCACCATGGATCACACTATTTGGTTACAAGGCCAAGCCTTGATTAATCTTAGATTTTCTGGTCTCACATTGTGTAAGTCAGCCACCAGACTGGTATCCCTCTCTCGCTCCTGTTTGACATCAAAGTTTCTCATTTTTGGTGCATGCCGCTGGAGCTTGGGTAGCAGGCAGAAACCATAAGAATGCTAGTATCATTTGGGGTTCAAAGGCACTAAAAGACCTCAAGCTGAACCAGAGCCTAGCATCTGGCTTGAGCGTTCAGTGGACCTCCCACTTCTATACTTTACTCTGGGTATTCTGTGACTGAAATTGGCAGAGACACTATTGCCAGTGTGATACCTATTTTGAATATGAAGATATCTAAGCTTGCACCACTAATTGCCACCATGCACCTGTGCTGCATGTGAAAAGAGCTTACTATGCTGCCAAATGTTGCGCATTGTTTGTGATTGATGCTGTCCATGTTTTAGGTATGTGAGGGAAGCTTGCATTGTTTCTAACCAGATTGGTATGTGTTCTATGGGTGTGAGGGAAGCATGTACTTCTTCCTGGTGCTGTACTGATTTTGTGTGTGGAAATCCCGCTTTGTCTGTGAGTCAAGTTTACATTCATACATATCACTGCTATCCTTACAATTGTAACACATTTGAAATGCTGCTTCTTCTTTGTATCCATTGGAGGTGGTAGATGGTGCTGCCCAGTGCCATAATTTTTCATGTCTTGGAGGCAAGCATGCACTGGCCCTGCAATACCACACTTGTTCCATGTCATTGAAGGAAGCTTACACTGTCCCTGCAGTACCAAATTTTAAAATGTTTTTGAAGAAAGCTTTCAATGATGGCCTTGCAGTGCATACTTGTTCCATACAGTAGCTGCTTCTACTGAAGGGGGTGGTGGGGAGGTGGGGAATAAAAAAATAAGACAATAGGACTTATCTTTAACAGCTGGCTGCCACCTCATCACTACCCTTGTCATCTTCCTTCTTCCTGCAGTCCCGGCTGGCAGCAGGAAGCACCCGGGCACACATCCAACCCTGGGCCAATCACAACGCTGCAATGCAGCCTTATGATTAGTCTGAGTGCCGTGGTTCGGTGCTCAGATGGGAACAGGGAGCCTGTGCATGTTCCTCATCAGGCTGTTTAATGCAGCCTGGTGAGGATCATGCAAAGTGCGCATGAACTGTTGGCCAGTCCTAGAGGGCTGGCCAAACAGTTGATGTGCACTTCGGGAGTGCAAACCACTCCTCCCCTGCTCTGGCTAGCCCAGCCCTGCCCTGCCCCGCCTCTGACTGAAATAAGAAAAATAAAATGATAATATTAGTTCAGCCCTTCAAAACAGCAGTGGCTTAGCCTTCGTCAGCCATTGGTTTATTGCCAATGTTTGGCTCTGTCTAGTAGACAACAGCTGGTCTTTAGGATGACAGGGATTCCGAGTAACAGTTTTTTGTCTGCTTACGCTGGACTTCAGGAGATATAAACTTTAGTTCACCCACCAGTAGCTCACCTTCAAATGCAGGCTAGTGCTTATTAAGTAATGAGAGTACGAGCAGCTCTGCTGCTATTGGAACACAACTTTCTTATGCAGAGTACCAGGCAGAGCACCAGGCATCAATGCTGCATGCTTCAAAACCATGCCACCATATTGTCTGCATACTCTATCATTTTTAACTGTTCCAAGATGGCAGACCAAGGAAAAGTTGTACTTTTTTTTAATTGATGCCCACCACCACATTTTTTCTCTTTATTTCTCTTTTTTTATTATAGCATATGCTTGCACCAAAAAGAAAACATCTCCTTGTTTTTTAGAAGGCAAGTGGGACTTTTTTTATGATGCCAAGACTCCTCCTCATGGAAGTCCACAAAAGTCATATAGTCTGCAGTGTTGATCCACGTGTGACTGATGGGAAGTTAGATAACATCTGTGGGCATTCAAGTTTCAGTGTACCTTACTTCAAGAGATTTGAATTACACTAGTGGACCGATGCACCAGATAATCAATCTGTGTCTCCTATGCCACCTTCTGTCCAAACTCTGCTCCTTCCTAGTGAGCGATGAACCTGTGTGTGAATAGTGTGCTTGTGTTAATGGAGAATAGCCACCATGTTTTGTGAGAGCATTGTGAGGGGTGTGCCTGTGTGAATACAGGATTAACATTGTCCATTGTGATTATGGGTAAGTGGTCTATATGTTGAAAGTTGTGCCTGAGTGAGTTCAGAGTGAGGCCTGTGTGAATGCAGTATGAGGGATGTGCTCATGTGAGGGCAGAATGTGAGAGTGGAGTGGAAAAATATTTCTTTTTGTGCATGCATTTTACAAATGTCAAACCAATTGGCTTTGATGAGGCTTTTTAAGGTTATGACTGACTTGCAGAAATGCAGTGCAGGGAGAGTAACTACAATAGTGTGTTTGAGAGTGGTAGTGAGTTTTGATATGGCAGATGCCGACTCTGTCGAAGAAGGTTGAGGAGTGTCGAGGGCAGCTGACAGACTGAGAGGTCATCCTAGTGAAAGGAGCCAGTTACTTGGCTTATAATATGCCCCATGGCAACCTAGCTACACCACTGATTCAAACAATCTTATTTTAATATGCTTTTCACTATACCACAAGTTGTGGCTTTGCAGGTCTACAAAACCTGACAGTACACACACTGACTTCCCTGAAATCTTACAGGATCAGCAACACAAATAGTTTTCATTTTCAAAACGGATCAAAACAAATCCTGAAAATAAACCAGTAGGGTTCTATCATTTGCAAATATGAACAAATGAAGATAAAATTACTTCTAGCAAAGCTCGCAGTCCACCTCTGAGCGTGTGCAGTGCACCTACGTGGAAGTGCGGTCACCCTCCTGCTCTCAAAGCACCATAACCAGCAGTATGCAGTCTGTAGCCCCTCCTGTCCTGTGAAGGGTCTCTTTTTTCTGTTACAGAGTTGCCTCTTTTATTTAATGGGCATACATCATTACTATTGCATGTAGCGGATCAGAGCTAAAGCCTCGTCAAATCTGCGTGGCAGAGCTTTTCAAAGCTGCTTTGAAGAGAAACATTGTTTCAGCATCTGTCCTGCATCTCTGTTTCCAGCATGGAGCAGTCCAGGCTCCCGGGGCACAGGTTGGCATTGAAAATACCTGCTGGTAAAAAAGAGTGCTCCATTCCCAATGAAGCAAGTTCTGTCTCCTTCTTCCTGTAAACAGCAATGGCCACAACACGAGTTCCCAGCCTGAAAGCAATGTTAATATGTGCTTCAGCATACCTAGTCGAAATAAATGAAACCCAACTTAAACAAGCATTTAAAATGCGATCGGTCTCGCCTTTGTGACATTATATGTATTTAGCTATGCGGCACATTAGCCTGGGTGCTGAAACATCTACTGTTCTTTAACATGGAAGGAAAGTAAGCACCAAACTGCGTGACACGCCAGGTATGAGAGAAATATTGCCTTTCAGCGGGAAATGGTAGAGTCCAAAGCTCTGTTTTAATATAAAATCAGGGCCTTCGGTGGTCATATCACTGAAAATACAAGATCACTGCTCGAGTGTAGGTTTGCCCCTCCACCTCCTGTAAGTACCTGGGAAGCGAAGCCTCAATTAATCCATTTCATTCCCAGAAAAGAAAACCTGTTCCACAGTGACCCATGCTATGTAAGAGCAGGATACATGTTTGTACCACTCAGAAAGAATACCTGCCTCCTTATGGCACATAGTATATTTGGGAGAGTAATTGACATAAGCTTATTAGGGGACTTGCTTGCTTAAAAAATTAAATTGCAGTTTTCTCCTCAGGTAATGTTCTGATGCGATTGGATAGCTTAATGATTTAAGCATTTCCTGATGAAAATGCATGCATAACTTGTAGCGCTTACAAATTTAATTCATCATTAGTTTAATTGGTTAAAAAATAGTTTGTGTCCTTCATGTTCCTACGAAGAATGTTGAATCAAGTTCAATGCAAAACACAAATTATGTGAGAATAAATCATTTGGAAAAAAGGAAACTCATTACCTGTTCCCACAAGAGATAAACAGATCATACAGCTGAGGTAGAGTACACTCTAATAGTATCAGGTGCCATACAACTTTGGGAACGCGAATCAAAGCGGATGTTCAGTAATTTCGTGATCTCAATACTCGAGCAACACCAGATTTTATGGTAACACCCAGCACTTAAGTTGAACAACCCCCACCCCAAAAAGTGAAGCCACATAAAAAGATAAAGTAGGTATTAGGTAACTACAATGACATTCATTAATTACAAGATATCATAAAACAGGCACCGGCAACATAAGCAAGGATACGGTTGATGTAATTCTCCAAAGCCGACGCCATCGCCTCCCAGGAGAAAAAGTAACACAAACCAAAAAAAACAACGTTTGAACTGCAACGCGAATCAGAACAGCAATGTGCACAAAAATGCACTGAAACAAATGTCAACAAGACCTGCGTGTTCCGGTCTAAAACCAGGGGAGTGACCACGTAGCAAGGGGTGGCCATGGTAGAGTCAGGCTAACCCCGCCCTCATACTGATGTTAGCATGGAAACAGAAAGGATCGGAGTAAAGCATTGAATACATAACATGAGGAATAGCTATCACACTCAGTAAGAAGGACAAAGTCCATTTTTGTTGTATTAAAGAGGGTGGGGGGGCATTCAGGCAAGGAGTGTCACTCATTAGATAAAAAGTTTCACTAATTCGTACCAATTATGCCACTAATCCGGACCAGCAATGTACCTCACTAGGCCTTGTGGTGCGGTTCACTCATGACGAGCAAAGTCACTCATTAGGACGAGCAATTGCACTCTTTTGGTTCAGCCATGTTAGTCTTTTGGGCCAGCAGTCTACCCTTTTGTGGTAGCATTGAGAAGAAGCACTACCGGAAAAAAGGGATGGGGCATAACAGCCAGAGCTGCCGATTTCGTAACTGGGGAACCAGGTAGTCTTTGCTCAGCATCTTGTGATTCTTCGCAAATTACTTAATCTCCCATGCCTACCAAAAATGTATGTGTGCTTGTGTAATGTAACTGTTGCTCATTTCAAGCGCTCCAATACCATAGGGTCGAGTTCGCATAAAAACTGCAGAAAGAAAAAAAACGGCCATTTTAGCCAGTCACTCAATTTAGGTCAGCTTCCCATATTTGGATTGAAAAAAATCCTTGTAATTTGCACAAGCAGTGCCACTAATGCGGACCTCCATTTTCACTCCTTTAAGCCGTTGATGTAATTTAGTTTGACCCCCAAAATCGCTCATTCGGTGTCACCCACTGGAGCCAGTGACGTAACTCACTAAATAGTGATGTCGTAATGTAGGCCGCCGATATCAGATTCCTCTGGACAGATGTCACTCATTAAATACAGGAAGCCCGTTATTTTGATCATAGCTACTCAGCTGGACAGTGATGTCACTCATTTGGACATCAACGCCACTCATTTCAAACAGTGATGTCACCAAGCCCTTAGACCAGTGATGTCATGTTACTCATATGGACAATAATCGTCACTAATGTGGACCAGTGGTGCGCACTCATTTGGACTAGTTGCACGAGGCAATTTAGTCATTTGCAAAAGGCGTGTCGCTCACTTGCACATTTCGCCATACATACCTAAGTGGGTTAATGTTCCTGCTGCATAAATCAGTATGCGGAAGTAAAGCAAGTAGCAGAGACTTCAACATTGAGGAAGCAGAGATCACACATGGCGTGGCGTCCAAGGTGACAAGAAAGTGTGGTGTCAAAGAACCAAAGCTTCATGCCGCGCCTGCCGATGGATTTCAGAAGCGGTGTGTGTCGGCTCCCTTTCACTCTTGTATGCAGGGTGACCCTTGGCTGAGCGACGTTACCTGCCGTTGCGCGCCGAAACGAGCCTACGCAGCAGGGGGAGCCCGTGGAGCAGAACACTCTTTTCATTTTGGTAATTGCTTATTCGTTCATACATTTGTGCTTTTCACTTACCCTATATCCTTTTTATGTGTGTGTTTAATTAAGGCTCATTTTACCACCGAAGACGGGGGTGAGGGGGTCTAATGCCTCTGCTTGCACCAGGGTCCCTGGCACCGCTTTGCACGTCGACATTATGTGGCAGGCGAGGCCCAGTGGCGGGGTTGTGTAACTGTGTATGCTGGAAGATGCGAGACGCCGGTCTTCCGGTCTTCGCGCTCAATGCGCACTACTTTAATGCAGCCAGCCAATCAGAGGGGAAAAAAATCATTTACGAATGCAATAGGACTCGTATTTACGCGAGTCCTATTGCATTGTAAACAAAAATGCGGGCGCCGAAGAAGGCAGGAATTGGAGTGGGTGGGGGGGTGGTGGAGGCCAGAGAAGTCACAGACTGCGGGAGGGAACAGAGGGAGGCAGGGAAACAAAAGAGTTGCTGAAGTAAAGGGGCTGATAGCCATGGAAGGATAAACAGGACGCCATGGCAGTAAGGAGGCGGGACTAATATGCCAGCAACTAATCAGAATGCAGCATTTCCGATTTTAACCAATCAAAAGCATGGGCAGAAACTGGGTGGAGCTACCCCCACAATACTGTATACAGCATCTCTCGACGAGACAGCGCATGCGCTGCCTAGCCGAGACCTAAAAAGGAACCATCTCTATAAATAGTATCCTCGAAAAATGTTTACAACAAACCTTTCAAATAAAAAGACAGAAATCTAAACTTTTTATTTCCGGTGGAAAGTTTTATAAACATTTTGACTTTGTAGCAAGAAGTGGGTCTTTTACTGTTAAGAGAATGTCGATTTCTATAAGCTACTGTCCTTTGTAAGCTACTGCCCACTTCAGACATGTCACACTATAAACAATTTCAAAATAACAGTTAAGCAAATCATTTTTAAATTAAAGTTAAAACATAAAAATATTGGAATAAATAAAATTTTTATAAATGGTAACTTGCACTGTGGGTGAGGTGAAACCAACACAGACGCGGCAGAAGGTAAGGTGCAAAGATGGCAATTCTTGAGGAACATAAGCTAAAATAGCCCTCTGCCCTCAACTCCATGCCACCCGGAATGGAGGGTCGACTCCCACAATTGGCCTGTCAATGCAAGTCAAATGTCTTCAAACTTGATTGAAACACTTTGCTGCTCAATTTAGAATTCTATTGACTTGGATCAGGGTTGCCGTTTGAGTCTATCCTTTTTAAACTTCTCCAAAAATATAACGAATTCCTTGCTCTTTCCTTACTCAACATCCTTATTACTCTCCTCTAGTCCAGAATTGTCCTTGAGGATTTAAAAAAAGGTAACATAATTCCTCCTCTGAAAAAACGTAGGGGTGGGTGATAAATTCCATTATGCCGTTGCAGTTTGCGGAGTTTTGCCTACTCCTCATTACGCTTGCAACACAGAGTTCTGGCAAAACTCTGGCAACCTACCCGTAGGGGAGTTTTTTCTCAGACTCGCTAATTTACCATTGGGGAGCTGCGCATGAGGATTGACTTCCCCTAGCATGATTTTGAGGTGCTAGTACGACACACAGTGAGGTGGTCTCAAGGCAGACAGTCGCAATCTGTTGCGTTGAGAAAGTTGCCGCTCGAGTAGATAATCTACTTGAGTGGCAGCAAAGAACAGTGCCCTCTGGTGCGCTGCATGTGCACTGATTTTGCAGCACAGAACAAGCTCCCGGTGCTAAAAAGTTTTGTAACATGCATTTGTGTCTACCCTAATTATATCCTTAAATGACACATTATAAATATTTTATAAAACCTAGGTCTTTTCGCATTAGATCACCTGACTTAGGGCCTCATTAAGATGTTGGTCGGGATACCGCTGCGGAATGGGGACCAACTGACCTTCGGGTGGCGGTCCTGACCACAGTTTTAGGATGCAACCACACATGGTGGGGTTGCACACTCCCATTCCTCCATGGGAGCTTGTGCTGCCGTTGGAAATCGGCCGTAGCACAAGCTCCCCTAGAGAAATGGGATTTTTTGTTAATCCCTGCACCATGTGGCAGGCACCATATGTGCCCCCCAGGCCCCCAACCAGAGGCCGCTGTTGGCCCTGCTAGGGGCCCCCAAAGTTGCTTTCCGACAGGCTTTTCATGTCGGAAAGCCCGGCATGAAAAGCCTGTTAGAAACTGACATTGTAATCCCGATGACGGAAACGCCGTCCTTGAGGGATTACGTGCTGGTTCTGACTCCCGTCAGAAGTCAGCCGGAAAGACAGGCCGAAGAGGTCGGTCGGAAATTCTCCAAACGCATGTCAAAGGCTTTCCGACCAACAGCAAAATCAGGGCCTTAATTGTTTACTCAATTTAGACATATTTGTTGTTTTTTGTGTGGTTTTTTTGGTGTTTTTTTGTTGCAGGCATATATTTATCACAGAATGTCAACACATTGTAGACATTAGGTTACTATATATAGAAGGCTAAGGCTGAGCTTTCCTCGAATCATTTGGCCAGCATGCTTTCCATATTCCATGTGTATTCTTAAATCTGTGGCTGATGGGTTTTGCAAATAAGCTAGTACCTGAGCCTAGAGCCATGTGTGATCAAGTAAATAATTTTGTCACAGGGCTAACTTCAGCAATGGAATTCTCGATAATTTTCAATAATTTAAATTAGGTTTTCAGTATAACATTTTGCTTATTTAAAATAAAAGCACATGTTCCTCTCACCCCAGGAACAAAACATAATTTAATTGCAGAGTGTTTTTCAAGGGCAAAATAGTATGTTGTTGGAAGGTTAAATGCATATCACGTGGCCTTATCACTCATAGCTGGCTTTGACAATACATACCATACCCAATAAAATGCAATGTCGAGGTGTTCGGAATTTAGCTATTGAGACGTTTCGGGGGATAACAAGTGGATCTTGCTGCTTACTGCACCAAAATCCACATGTCCCAGAAAATTCCAGGCCTTTTACCAATATTGAATTCCGCCAATTTGATCTGAAAAAAAAATCAGTATGCCACATTTGCACCACTTTTAATTGCAATACCTGAGAAAACAGATGTTTGCACAGGGATCATAATTTATTGGACCAATTATAATCAGGCACTTAAAAGCTTAGGTAAGCCAGTAAAACTTGCCTGTTTTTAGATGTAACTTTTTATCCCAAAAGTCTCTGATGTCAGTTAGAGGCTCTACAATGGCAACTTTACAATTAACGTTAAACCTTATCTTCTTTTCAAAAGCATATCTGTTTTGAGCTTTCAGAAAATATTTGTGAATTGAAATTCCTTGTGATGTTTTGCTTTTTATCAGCACCTAGCACATTTTGGGCCTCATGTAGGTAGCCAAATACCGGTCGGTAACGGCCGATTTACGGTAAATATGCCGTTACCGACCGGTATTCAGACAAGTGAGGAGTCCAAAAACGACTTTTCGGTAAATATGAGGCGGTAAATACCGAATCATATTTACCGAATTCTAAAATACCGAATCAGAGTTACCGAATACATACTTAACGAATCGGTAAATATGAAGTGGTAAATATGAAGTGGTAAAAATTATAATGACATGTAGGAGCACTCGGTAATTAAGAAATCCAAGAAAATCGGTAAATAAGAGTCGGTAATTAACACGGATTGAAAGCAGGTGGTAACCATCAACAGTGCATATTAGCAATCCCAAAATGCAACAGCGTGGACAACATGGCCGCTATGTATGTCATTGCAAGGCGCCTACGTCTACAGGCAGCAGGACTGAGGGTTTGGCGACGGGAGGAACGCATCTACAGACAGCGCATCACACTATTCCACCTGACTGATGCAGAGATACATGAGAGGTACAGGCTACACCCCGAAACCATCATGGACTTAATCAGGGACCTTCACCCACTCCTGGACCAGCCAATAAGAAGGGCGCACGCCATACCCCCACATGTGCAGGTGCTCTGCAGCCTACATCTGCTGGCATCCAGCAGTTATCAGGTGGTGATAGCTGCGGTGGGTGGTGTATCCCAGAGTTGCCTGTCACGTTTCTCCAGGAAGTTCCTGGATGCCATGATGCAGAGAATGCACCACTACATCAGCTTCCCCAACACACAGGCTGCACTGCAGAAAACAAAAACAGACTTTTATCACATGGCACAGTTCCCCCATGTCATCGGCTGTATTGATGGTACACACATCCCAATCTGTCCACCAGCTGACACAGAGCACATCTACAGGAACAGGAAGTCCACCCACTCCATCAATGTGCAGGTGATCTGTGATGCAGGGAACATCATCACAGATATTGTTGCAAAGTTTCCTGGGAGCACCCACGACTCGTACATCTTCCAGAATAGTGGGATCTACACACGACTGAGTGCCGGAGAATTTGGAGAGGGATACCTGCTAGGTGAGTAACAGTGACGCCCCTTGCAACCTGCAAATCATAGTGTAAAGAGGCATGTGACTGATGTTTCCCTTCAACTCATATAGGCGACAGTGCATATGCATGCCGGTCATTCATCCTCACTCCCTACCTACACCCAGCAACCCAGAGTGAGAGACGATACAACGTGGCACACAAAACAACACGCAATGTGGTGGAGCGCACGTTTGGACTACTGAAGAGCAGGTTCCGCTGCCTCCACAAGAGCGGAGGCGCACGCCAGTACACACCCATCACCTGCTGCAAGATTATTGCCACTTGTGCAATGCTGCACAACCTTGCCACGAAAAAAGGTACAGATGTGGAACTAACATATTTTGAGGACAACGAGGATGAGTCAGGCCAGCCACAGGGCAACGCAGCTAGAGTGCCAACTGCAATCGATGGGAGAGAGAGACGGGCAGAGATCACATGCAACTATTTCTGAGTAAGTAAGGGGACACAGCCAGTTGTGATTAGTCATGACGTGGTTTTAATGTGGCACCACGCCATGAACACATGAACAAGCCAATCTGGCAATATAACATCTATACAAGGAGTATGTCCAGGGTTACGTCACCCATTGGGAAGTGGCTAAGCAGGGCCACATCAATGTTTGCGCATACGCGCTGCAGTGGTGGATGGCACGGCCTGTGCATCCTCACTAGAGCCAACCCCAAGCCGCCTGCTGCTCCTGCGTGCTTCTGGGATGGGGGGTGTGATGCTGCTCCTGCTGCTGGTGTCGATGCTCTCCGCAGCATCCCCTGCAGCAGTTGTCGACGCCTGACTAGTCAATAGCACCCCTAGTGCACTTGTCACCTGCACCATCCCCCGAGACAGGTCGCTGCAGCAGTGTGTTAGGCCCTCCTGCATCGTCACAGAGCGCCGGCACAGTAGAGAAGTCGCAGTTGCCAGACGGTTGAGTGCCCTGTTGGTAGTGTCCCTTCTCTGCCGTTCCCGGCGCCGTGCCTCGATGTCAGCATCCAATTTGCTGCACAACTGCTGGACTGACTGGGACATGTCCCGAATGCCCGCAGCCATGCCGCTGATGTTATTGTCCATGTTGAGTAATGTAGTTTTCATCACCCGCATGTGCCTCTGGACTGTCATGACTGCCTTTGTTTGCAGGCGCTGTTGTTTCAACATTTGGCCCTCGAGACCCAAGAAGACACCATGGCCATCAATGGGTGCTGGTGGACTCTGGACACGCGACCTGCGGCGCCCTCTTGCTCCCGTCTGTGCTGCCTGTGAGGTGTGGGGCACAGTGGCATGGCTCCCTTCCTGGGGCCTGGTGAGTTCTTCAGGGCCCATGCTGTCGTCTGACGAGGTGTCTAAGGCTCGTAGCCTGGCTGCTGGACGCCTCCTCATTCCCACACCTGCAAGCGGAGATGTGGCCGGTGATTCAAACATGAGTGGCGATGCTGGCTCTGGGTGAGGTGATGCTGGCTCTGGGTGAGGTGATGCTGGCTCTGGGTGAGGTGATGCTGACTCTGGCTGCGGCGAGGCTGCCTGTGTTGGTGGTGCGGCTGCCAGTGGGCCTGCTCCCTGGTCTGAACTTGTGCTGGCTAGAGGTGATATTTGTGGCCGGTGTGCCGTCTCTCCTGCAGCATGCCCTGTCCTGCATGATGTCACATCTGTGGACAGAAATACAACATTGGCTCAGTGTCCCCGAAGGGCTGCATTGAAAGCGTCACATTAAATAATTTCACATTCCAAAATTTCCTCTGTCTCCTTGTGCCTCGTGTGCGTGACATGCCTTGTTGCCCTGTAACATTTACGTCATGGTTAGTGTTTCCCTGACTACATCTCCCGGAATGCATTGCCTGTCTGCACTGACACGTGTGGACTGCAGTGTGATTCTCGTTTCACATTGGGGGATGTGGGATAGGGATAGGGGGTGCTACATTGCTGTGCTTTCGTCTTACCTTGTTGTGTGGCGGCTCTGGCAGAGCTGTCGGCGTCCCCAAGACCCACAACGCTCTCTTGCTCGATTGTGGCCCCCACCAGCTCCTCCAGTTCGGTGAGGGCAGGTGCCCTGTTGGTTCCACCTCCAGTCTGGCTGGCCTCCTTCTGGATGTCGCCCATCTTCCTCTTGGTTACAATCCTCAGGTCATACCAGCGCTTCTTTAGGACCTCTATGTCCCTGTGGGTCACTCCCACGGCATTCACATGGGCCTGGATGGCCAGCCATATGTTGCGCTTTTCAGCCTCAGGCACTTGCAGGGATTGCCTTCCAAACAGCTTCTGGTGCTGCTTCACCACCTCTTCCACCAGCACCTGGAGTTCCTTGGGGCTAAATTTCAGCTTCCTCCTCCTTTCCCCTCCGTCTCTCTGTGTTCTCTGGCTGGACATGATGTTCGTTTTCCCGCTCGCACAGGCACCGGCTCCCTGCCTCTCCTCTGCACTCCAAGCCTCTCCAGGGTCGGCTAATTATGTACACCTGCCTGGGTGTGGCCACTTCCTGGTTGGGTGGGCTGTGGTTGCACGGGATTAGCTGTTTCGTCAAGTCATGTGATTTTATTTACCGATTCCGTACATACCGATTCGGTATTTTCCGATTCGGTAAATACCACCTCGGTATTTTCCGATTCGGTAAATACCACCTCGGTATTTTCCGATTCGGTAAATACCACCTCGGTATTTTCCGATTCGGTAAATACCACCTCGGTATTTACCGATTCGGTGAATTCCGATTCGTGATTACCGAATGTTACCGAATCGGTAACTGTTACCGAATTTTTACCTACATATAACTTACCGATTCTAATTTACCGATTCGGTACGGCTCGGTATTTAAGAAACGGTAAAATGTATTTACCTACATGAGGCCCTTTATGTGTAAATTCAGATGGCATCAATTTAAAAAAAATGTCAAGCAGTCAAAAAACTTTATTTTGGTTACACAAGTAACCATAAAAGTGCATTGAAATCACAACAATACTAAACTCATAACAATCCATTGTACAGAATACAACAAGTAGAAACACTGACAGAAAATACAAACTATGGGCTCGATAACAGACAAAGTCTAAAAGTTCACCATCATGTCCGGATGAAGGCAGACCACTCCATATCGGATCCTTACTTCTTCCATCTGGTATGATAACAAGTAAAGTGCGAATAAAAAATAGCAACGAGTTTTACAAGACCCAATGAACACTTATAAATATATGGAAAACAAAGACATAAAATCCATAAAACCTACACAGAATGTTTTCATAAGTAAAAGACAGCCACTGTATGTCCCGAAAGTGCTAATCTCCACTAATTAGAACAACATAGTTTTTCCTTTATTAATAGCACATTTTAAGAAGGAACAAATATTTACACAGTTAGATGAGAAGTTAAGTTGTTGCAAATAAACCAGGGCAGCATTACAATGTCTAATGTTCCCGTTCCCTGATGACTTGAATTAAAAACCTTTTAGTAAAAACAGAACAGAATTCACAAAAAAAGGTAAAATGAAACACTCTGTGGGGAAGATTCATCACATGGGCGTATTAATATTTTGAGTGGGTCGAATTGGCCAAGTGGGAAACCAACCACGAAACCTGACTGAATCAGGTCAATAGCACTCTAGCTAGGACATAAGGCTGGTGTAGTTTGGAGCACAGCATACTCCCTTTCAGTGAATTTTGAGGTTTAAATTTTCTCCCTTTGACTACTCCTCATCGCCTTACAAGTGTTTTTCACTCAAACCATATCCATTTTTGTCATGGCCATGGGATTGGAAAGGAGCGCTGGCCTTCCTGGGTTTTTTAGTTGTGTCTTGATATATTTGAGCTGGAGATTCTCAGTTCTCCATCACATGTTAGGCAATTGGTGATGATCTACCTATTAAATGAGGCATGTGTGTTCTCCCAGATTGAGAACAAGAAGATCAGGGGAGTCTTTTTAATAATATCATGTAAATATTCAACCCCAAAACTGTCTATCTTAAAATTATTTAGGGAATATTCTCTACTTGGATTGAGATCCAGAAGTATTTTTCAAAAGTCCGCTTTTCCCAGAATTGTTACTTGAGTATTAATTCTCTAAGGCCTACATGCATCAAAATTGTAAATGGCAAATACATAATTGCGAATTCCTGAGAATCGCAATTAGGTAATCGCAACTTACAATGTGTGAAACGTTAATGGATTCTGTGAAATGCCTCTCCCTGCTTCCAAGAATACATAACTGACCCATTCGCTCATGTCCAAACCATACATGACACTACAATCTTCATTCATACTGCAATGTGGCCTTACGGCTAAAGCGGTCGACCTTGATGCTGGAGAACTGGTATTGAGTCGCGGCAGGGACGCTCACCATCCTGTGATTCTGGGCAAATCACTTGATCTCCCCCATGCCAAACAAAAGAAAAGAATGTGTCCTTCTGTAAAGCAACTGGGGCTCATGGAAAGTGCTCTGACACCTTTAGGTCAAGTTCGCGCTATATAAAATTCTGGGGGGAAAAAAACCTAACTCACATAACTCCCTCACCCTGGGGCGTTCACAACAAGAATGTCCCCAGTTTTTACATAATGTATAATATAACTCCTGTCAATTCGGACCCCACACATTTCTCCAAAAAGAGGTAGAAGTATTACTGCAGCATCCACTCCAGGGGCTGCCCCTTTAGGCATAGGGTCGTTCAATCCCTCTGTCCAATTAAATGTTATGCTTGTTTCACTGTGAAGGCATACCTGGTACCCACAATTCAGACATAGTTCATGTCTGCAATCATTAAATTATAGTGTCTGATGGCATTAGTGTCACACCACCAGGGTTCGTTCATCTTCGCCTTCGATCTCAGGGCCCTTCATGTCAGCCTTATTCTCTGCAGTCTCTACCGCAGTAACACTCCATATGCCAGCTTACTTTGCTGCTGCAGCCCAAGCACAATGCCTCCTCTTTCAAGTTTAGCTTCCTACTTCCTAGTCTTGTTGTTATTTCTCGTTCAGGTGTGCCATCTATTACATTATTCTTGCCATTCCATTGACTATTGTTCCCTGAACTCCAGCCAAGACCATCCTTCAGTAGGTATCATAAAAAAGTGGGACTTGTCATTGTGTGATTCATAATGTAGCCAGATAAAATAGGGCATATTTGAAAAGGAGTTTGCGTAGAACTTATTAATCAGAGGAGTAATAGTAAGAGATAATAATAGTAATAGTAGGAGAGACCTACTGGCTTTGCCAATGCCTGTATCCCTTGTGATTCCAAACAAATCAGTTAATCTCCTCATGAGTGAAAAAGAAAAAAATATGGCAAAAAACAAAAGATCACATATAGAAAGCAATTGTATCATTGGAAGCAGATACCATCTGTTTTCACAATAAAAGGCGATACCATCTGTTGTCATAATAAACGTTCATTTCAGAGGAGAAAAGGGCTTCTTTGAAGCTTATGTGATATAGTAAAACAGCTACAAATGGCAGGAGGTTCAACAAAGAGAACAGGGAAGAAGAAAGATATAATTGAAGTACCTCAATAACAGCGCGATCAGTGGAAGGACAGTAATCAAGCAGCAGCAATCATTACTTGATCCATGCTCCAGCCAAAAGAATAGGAAGTGAATCAAGCAGGCACTGGCCAATTAGAAGGCAGCAACAAGAGCGGCAATTTAGCCAACAAATGTCAAGTAATGGGCAGGTTCTAAGCCCCTCGCTGTATACATTTATTTCCATAATCAAGTTTTGTGCTGCAGTCAGACGTGTGTAAAAGAACAGAGAATAAAGAGACTGGGACAGTGAGAGACACAGAGTGAGAAGTGGAAGACAGAAAGAGAGAGGGCAAAAGAGAGATGATAAACTGAGTGAGAGAGACGTTAATTTTTGTATTTTACTATATGTTTATATATTTAGACAAAAAAAGACTTTAAAGATATGCAAACTAACTTCATAAAACTACACAAATTAAAATTACCTGATTTAAAAGATTATAGACAGTGGACAAGGCCAATTGCCATGTCTAAAAAGCTAACTTGCACTTTATGAGTCATCTCAGAAGAATGAGGCAATAAAATTGATTATTAAAGGTCTTAAAAGTGTCCATGCAAAGGTAAAAGCAAAGGACAGCCAATCAGAGTATGAGAACAGTTACAGCTTTAGTGTAAGAAGCAGATGCGATTCCCATCATTTCCAGAGATCAGAGTGACTGCACTAAGACCAGAAAACAGAGCTTCAATCCCAGCCTGAAGGTGATAACCACAGGCTTTACCTACTGTGCAAGAAGCTGGTCAATAGAAATAGATAGGGGCGTTGGCGGGGAAGAGAGAAACAAAGACACAGGGAGAGAGATGCAGAGAAAGAGGGGGTAATAAATAAGGAAATGAGAAAAAGACTAGTGTGAAGAAAGAGCCAGCGAGAGCAAAGCCAGAGAAAGGGAAAGACAAGCGAGTGAGCGAACACCCTTTAAAAACCATCAACCCCCCCCTTGTACATATACTTCTTCACCGATTTTCCACATCACTCTCCTCCCTCCCAATGCATTTTTCTTCCATTGCTCATACTACTTCTCTCATACACTGGTGCTCTATCCCTCTTTCCCTGTGTCACTGCCTTTGTACACTCAGTAGTCACAGTGCATGTTCACCCAGCAGCAGAATCTTCACATTTCATCTGAGTTTTCCTGGCTCATTGTGTGCTCAGGCGCAGGCTGCGAGCATTGGATATACTAGAGAGCTTCATAGTTTCTGCATGTGCAAACCCCTCTCAGGTGGGTGAGTGCCCTGTGAGCTCCTCGGCCGCTAGCTTGCACCCAACCTTCTCTTGAGGCAACACGTAAGTCTTTGATGGTGCAAAATGGCTGCAGTTTTATTCATATAACATGATCAAACAACGCAGTTAAAAATTAAACGTAAGCATAAAACAGTATTATTGCCACATTTTCTGTAGATCCAGTTCAGTCAATTCAGTCCACAACAGCACCTCGTGACAGCAAGCTGAGCGAGAGCCCCATTACAGCAAGGGTCTACTACACCCTGCAACTTTTGGGCTGCATCTTTCTGCCAAGTGTTGTGGGCAGCCTTTGTGCCTAACCCAGGCTGCAAGTGCCATGTCTGATCCCTTGCTGACCAATAGCCTGCTCCTCGTTCCCCTGCCTTAAGGCATCCCAAGGACACGCATGCAAATTGCTCCTCCTCCCTCTGTGCTGTCTACTCCACGCCCTCTGGGGTTTTTGGACCTCAGACAGCTCCCCCACCTGCTCCCCCATGCTCTCCTAGTTGAAGCCTAGCAGCTCAAGGACCCTCAGGTGTTGAGAAGGAACAGGCCCATGCCTATGCCTGTCAAGTGTACCCCGCCTGGTTCATTATATCCTGGTTTTTTGAGGTTGATGAGCCCATGGCTGACAAAAACCCACCCATTGGCTTTGCACACCTTGGACATGGTAATGTTCAACTTCTTCCTTAACCTTCCTACTGCTGCGTCATCCAAAGCCCCTCTCCATTTGAATCGTGGTAGATCTCGGACCATACCCATTCTGCTGGTCTAGTAAATCTGGCACCACGGTCAGTCCGGCTATCATGGCCCTGATTAAATCCCTACACCCCAGTTCTGCTAAGTCGCTCCACCTTAGGTGCACTACTATTGCATCAGGCTTCCTTTCTTGCCTGACTGAGTGTTGAATGATAGGCAGCAGGTGTTCCCATTGCATCCCCTGCTTGCCTATCCTGGAAACTGCACTGTTGGGCAACCACTTTCCCTCATAATCCCTTCACTCCAAGACTCGCCACTATGCCCTGGCGATAAACGAATGGCCCATTATCCATACCCTGCACGCCTGACCGAAGTTACTCATGAGAAAAACGTGGATGTAGCCCCGGAAGGCCCCCAATGCCCACCGACCTATCTGTTTGTGCTCTGCATTTAGGCCGTTGGATGCAGCTGTTGTTGCAGCGCGTACGCAGAATAAGTGTGGAGCAAATTCTTTTGGAGGGAACCCTGCTGCCCTTATGGCTATACTGCGCTAAATTGGAAGTGGCTGAGGTATGGTCCATCATCATGCAGGAAAAGTGGCTGGTCAGCCTAGATGCTGCTCTGTTGGTAATTAACCATGCAGCTAACAGGGCAGCATTCGCTGTCTTCCAAGCAGTGCAAGCATGTGTGCTTTCCTCTGCCCACCTGGTCCGTTTTTGATTTACTTAGGTATATTGTCATGGAGCTGTCCTCCAGGTGCAGGTCCTCCTCTTTCAACCATGCTGTCCCAGGGTTGATTCTGGAAGGGGCTACCAGCTGCCTGAGCCACTGCGCCCCAAAGAAGAAAAGGGAAAAAGCTGCCCTAAAGAGCAGTAGCACATGTCTGGGTGTGCAGATGCTCTGGAGATCTTTAAGTACTTTCCGCAAGGTGCTGAAACATATTGGGTGTCTCCCATCTCATTGCCTTGGTTGGAGGCACCCCCATCCCTTGCCCTGCAACTGAAAGTGTAGACAGGGTCACAGTTACCCGCTAATTTTGCATAATGGGAAACTGCGCTAATATGAGTTTGTGCCCAGGATCTAATTTTTCTTTGTGAGAAGTCCCACTTTAAAAATGACACCTAACGAAACCCTTGAGTGCCAGTTATGGCCTGAATATTCTCCCAGCACTTACAATTTTTGGTTGCTGTCTTGGGGGTAGGGCTTTTCCCACCAGCATTGTCAGATCTGGTCTAGAAGGTTCTAGAGTTGTTGTGGTACCGCCGTCATATCGAGATCCACGTCTAGTGCCAGCTCCCTGAATTTCTGCCACTGAAAACGAGACACCACATTAGCCACAACATTTTCCACACTAGGAATATGCCTGGCCCTGACTGCAATATTAGCCCACCAAATGCCTTAGTAAGCGAACCACTATAAGCAATCGCTGTCCATAAATTGAAAGCTTGGACCACTCTGAGACTGTCTACCGATAAAGTAATTTGCTTGCTAGTGAGCCACACTTCCCTAATGGACAATGCCACTATGATGGGAAAGAGTTCCAGCACTGTCAATTTTTTGGTGATCCCCTTCTCATGTCAATGTGCTGGCCAGCGAGCAGCCTTCCATGCCAAGCCTAGGATGGCCCCAAGCCGTCGACCCCAGCTGCATCTGTCAACAGCTCCAGCTGCTCTACAGACACTCAGAGTTCCCACCAGATCCAGACACCATTGAAATCATCTAGGAATGTTGCCCATCGCTGAAGATCCTCCTTCTCCCCTTATGTCAGCCTGACCCTGTGCTGCCTCCTTTCAGCCCTCTTGTTAACCATGCCAAACACCTGGCAAATAGCCTCCCTGCTGTTATTACACGGTTGGGGAAGCTGTAGCTTGCCTAGAAGTTAATGCATCTCCCCCAGTGTAGCTTTATTCTTACCCAGCAGTGTCACTATCATTTTTTTCAAATCATCTACTTTTGCTGATGACAGCCTGCACATGCCATGCATGGTGTCTAACTGATTCCCCAAGAATTATAGTTGCATGGTCGGCCAGCTGTCTTTTTCTTAGCTAACGGCACCCCAAGCTAATCTGCCCATGCCACAAACTGCCCCAACAAATGCGCACAATGAACGGAGTCTGGTTTGCCAATGAACAAAAAGTCCTTGAGGTAGTGGATCTGCCCCCCTGCTGCGTGACGTTCCCTTAATATCCAATCTAGAAAACTGCTAAAGGCCTCAAAATAGGCACAGGAAATCACACAGCTCATTGGCAAGCACCTGTCTTGATAATATCCATCCTCTAGCTTCAATCTCAGCAAATTATAGCTTTCTGGGTCCATGGGTAGTAGGCGGAATGCAAATTTGATGATGGCCTTCGCTAGCAGGGCCCCTTTTCCCCTTATCCTGATCTGGTCTATGGCATCATCTATTGCGGCATTAGACACTGAACAGCTATCCTGATCCTGTCACAATTCGCTTCCTGTGCTCTCGTGACCCCCCACCAGGGGGCTGCATAGAGTGACTTTCCAGTGTTCTAATAAGCTTCCAGGCACTCCCCTAAGTGCGTTTTCTGACTTCCAGCCATTTGGACACTATTTGGGACAGTCCCAATCCAGGCCAGGTTTTGTGGTCATGCTGCAAACTCCATTACCTATAATTCTCTGCTCACTGCTTCATCTTCACCCCTGCAGGGCAAGGATGGATGGAGAAATTCAGTTCACCTGTGGCTGGCTGCTGCTAGCCTGCTCACACCTGATGCACATGATTACTGTGAGCTCTTTTAAGCCCCATCTCCCTTCAGTCTGGGGTTGGTCATTGTAGCTGTGTTCTGGTGAGACCGATCCTTGAGCTTTTGATTTCCTTGTTTCCTGAGCTTTTGATATTCCTTGATTCCTGAGCTATAGTTATTCCTTGTTCCTGTTCTGAGTTGCAGCTATTCCTTGTT
Source organism: Triturus cristatus (assembly GCF_964204655.1). Taxonomy (NCBI): domain Eukaryota; kingdom Metazoa; phylum Chordata; class Amphibia; order Caudata; family Salamandridae; genus Triturus; species Triturus cristatus. Next base: position 324,633,817 of record NC_140582.1, read on the forward strand.
CCCGATTAGCACTGATTACAGTGTTGTCTTGATTCCTGAGCTATACCTATCTTTGTTCCTGAACTAGCACTGACTTCAGTGTTTCCTTGATTCATGTTCCTCAGCTATAGCATTCCTTGCTCCAGAATTAGCACTGTCTTCAGTGCTACCTTGAGTCCTGATCCTTAGCTATTCCTTGGTCTTCCTGTTCCACTGTCTTGCTTCTAGTTTCCTTGTATGTCTGTTACTTGCTTTCCACCAAGTATATCCTTGTTTCCCTTCTTTCCTATAAAGCACTCCTCCTTGCTAACTTCCCGTCTATTGTGGCTGTGTATTTAGCTCTATGCCCTTGCTGTTACTGCCTTGGGTGTTCCTGTTTGATCGCCAGGATCCATTGGCATAGCTGACTACCTAGGTGGTATTTCTTGTCTACTGTTACTATTGTCTTTGAGTTACATTTATAACATCACCATAGGTATCAGCTCCGCAGACCCTGCCTTTGCATGTATATCTTAGATGTAGTTATTTGCAGTCAGTATCTGTAAGAGCAATTTTGGGTGAGGAACTGACTGAGCTTCAGCCACTTCAGTGCCCATCCTTTCTGAGTCATAGCCATCTTGTTCACTTGTGTAGGCTTCCCCTTTGGATCTCTTTTCTCCTCTGTCTTTCTGTGTGATCCTGGGCAGAGCTGTACTCCACTTTCTGCTTATGTTTTCTACCAAGTTGCCAGTCCTTGCCCAAGTCCCTGACTGTGTTCCAGACACAGTCCCGAACAGTCCGGGACAGATCCATCCACTCATTGACCGAATCCCCCATTGGGTGTGACAGATGGTGGATGAGTCTAAACTGACCTGGCTCCTTTTCGGGGACAAATCCCAGTGGTGATACAACAAAATTGCTGCAGGGTAGGTCTGGAAAGGGTCCGTCAACCCTCCCTAGGTAGACTTCTTTGTCAACTTTTTGTCTAGCCATGGATGGGTTCACCACAACTGACTGCAAGTTTTTACTAAATCGCTGAGTTAGAGGGCCTTGGTATGGTATTGTCAACCCTTCCAAGAAAGCTTTTGCCAGTAATTGCCTCTCGTTAACCCAAGGAAGTTGCTCAATAACCTCAGTAGTGCTGTCAATTTTATGGGTGTGAGTAGGTGTGTGGTAGAACAATGATTCACTGCCGTTGCCTCTACTACTGTGCCTACTTTCTGTTAGAGGTATTTGTGCTATCCGCAGATCTCTCTGCCCTCTTGCACTCGATGGCTGGGTTTGAGCCCTCACAGGTGCAACATGCATGCCTAAACTTACAGGACTGCCCCCATTTGCCATCGTCCTTGTCATACCTCCAGCATGATGTGCTGCTGCCTTTACCTGGTTTCCCTTCCCCGTGCACAATCCTTCAGTTGCTGTGGGCCAGCCTTCCTTTCTGTCCTGTTCCCCGGAAAGGCGTTTCTCTACTACTGATGCCCTCTCTGGCACTCACCATATTGGTAATAAAGCCCTCCATGTCCTGATAGTCCCAGTCTATGATTAGCAGGTTTGCCTCCGTCATAGCTGAGCCAAACATCTCCTTGATATGTTTGCTGCGCCTCATGCACTTTCTGTTCATGCAGGAACACTGCGCTTTGCGGGAAGTTTTTCAACAAATACGATTGCTAGTTTCCTAAAAGCTTGTAGCCAATTCTCATTGTTTCGCTCTACCCTCTGCTTCCGCTTTTCCTTTCATCCCCATCTTTTTTGTCGTGCACTGTCAAGTCCAACCCGGCTTGGTGTACTTCTAACAGGGTGAACATGTCTATATGCGCCTTATGCCAGATCCTATTCTTCATGGCGAGTTGGATGAGGCTGGCCAATCCTGTCTCCCTGACTATTATTGGTGGGTTGCCTGGTGAAGGTCTTATGTACTCACTAGTGGGTTTACCTTCTCCTCCCACTAGTACTATGGCCCGACCCAAGCCTTTTTGGGATCAGTGGGCGCCTGTGGCTCTGGCTCCTTACTTGGCTACTGAAGTCATAATGGGTGCCCCGTTGCTTTGTCCTTGCCATTGACCCATGCCCTACCAGAAATGCAGAGGGCCAGCAGGGGGGTAAGAGGCTCCTAGAGCCCATCCATGGCCACCATGGCATGCAGGCAAATGGGGCTAGGCTCTGTTCCCATGACCCTGGCCTGCCCTGCCATTGCCCAACATTGTGTGACCCCAGCTCCTTCATTGCTCTCCGCCCCGTGGTAGCCTGGTGCCCTAAGGCACCTTGTGCTGCTGCGTTCAGTACTCTCACCTGCATGCCATTGTTACCAGTGCCCACTGATGTCACCCTGGAAGTACGCGGAGCATCATTGGACTGCACCCTGCCCCGCAAAACTCCTGCCTTGTTCATGGTTTGCTCTGCTGTAGACCTCCTGGCTGCTGCCGGACAGGCTACCGGCACTATCCGCTCATGTGATCGCTGTCATCTTCAGTGTCAGATGCCTTCTCCACAGTCCACAGTGGGCAGTTGTGTTGGGGAGCTCCTCCTTCCTTGAGCCTGCCCTTGCTGCATTCTCCTCGATCTCTCTACGGGGGCCTCCATTCTGGCTGCAAGCCTCCCTCTCTGCAGACCTTGATGTTGGGGTCTACTGGCCTGCCTGCTCCTGTCTGCTCCCCAGTATTGTCCAGCTGGACGGCTTCCCGAACTTGTCTGCTGACCTAATCCTTGCCTCAACTTGCCACCAGTTTCTGCGCTCTCCCCAGTAGCTCCTGTGGGTCGCTGTAGAGCTCTGGTCCCTCATAGTTGTCCTGGCCTTGACCGCCTGTCATCCTCCTTGTCTTTGCTCTTGTATCTGGTTGGCTTGCAATGCTCCCTCCAAGAACCCAGAGGACAGGTGCCAGCACTTCTGGTTTCGGGCATTGCACCCTCTTGTTCCCACCTTGTCCCTTGGGTCCAAGGTTAAGTGGAAGGCGGCACTGGTGGTTGTTATTTTCTTTTTAGTGCTGCTCCTCCTAGAGCTCCACTGCTCCTGGTCACTACTGCAGGGGGTGACTTTAACCAAACCAGTGGGCTTACTCCTCCAGATGACCATGCTTTTATGCCATAGTGTGTGCAGCTGACAAGTGGCAATGCCTTTAATGGTGCTGACCCTTTAAGAGGATGCTGTGTCCTGTACAGGGTGGGGTGGGGCATGGGTGGCCAGTCTTCGGTTAGTCTCGCCGAAGCAGGCAACGTTCCAGGAGCTCCCTACGGGTAGGCCGGGGGGGGGGGGGGGAGAGTTCTTCACAGTAAGTGTGCTCCTCGCCATGCTGTTGCTTGACTTTTATCGCACTTCACAAAGGCAGAGTGCTTCACACAGGCAGCGCGCTCCTCTCCCCACAACTGCCTGCCCAACAAAAAGGCTTTCAGGAGAGTTCTTCACGGGCAGTGCTCTCCTCTCACTGCCACAGCTCGACTTTACCACACTTCATACGGGAAGTGCACTCCTCAAGATGCCTCTGCCCGTCCAACAAAAAGCATGCCAGAAAAACAGAACTCCCTAAAGGATTTGCATGAGCAGCTTGCCCCCTCACAAGCCACTGCCCACTGAATTAGACTGGAGTCAGAAAGGAGAGTTTACTACTCCACATGCCGCTGCCCTCCACAGTACAACCAAAGCCAAAATCCTTACCATGCTGCCTGAAACACAAAACTGGCGTCAGCATGAACGGTTAGCATCCTTTGACCATGCTGCTACCCCGCTGACAGTGCAGTGTGCTCCAGGCATGCCACTGTTCACTGCAGTCTCAGCTCGGGCAGTGCTGCTTTGCAGCCCGCCCAATTGTATTCTTCCTCGTATTGCGTGACAAACTACTCCATTGGCACAAACCAGTTATATGTTCCAACAATGCTCCCCCATGGCAAAGACTTATGACCTTCTCAGGGACCACCCTGCCCTTATAAGTATGAAGACAAATTCTTGGCAGAACTGTCAAAATTTAAGGGAAGTGAGGCATTGAGACTAGGACATAAGAAATGCTGTTTTGTCCAGTGAAGCCGGGAGTGGGGTTTAGCTGGTAGATATGCTGTGATGGCAGAGAAGTAAGGGATTGAGCCTAGAGTGGTAGAGATACTTTTGTTTGCAAGAAAGTGAGGGAGGGTGCTAGCAGGTAGAGATGTCTCTTGTGAAATCAGGAGATGGCACCAGCTGGTAGAGATGCTGTCACAGCCAGGGAAGTGGGACATTGAGGAGAGTGTGTAAAAATGCTGTTGTGCCCAGTGAAGTAGGGAGCGGGGTCTAAGTGGTAGAAATCCCATCATGGCAAGGGATTGAGCTTAGAGAAATAGAGATGCTGTTGTTTGTAGGGAAGTAAGGGAGGGCTCTAACTGGTAGAGGTGCCTGAACAATCTGGGGAGTGGGGAACTGAGCCTTGAGTGGTAGATATGCTGTTGTGTCCACTGAAGCGAGTTGGTGGGGATGCCTTCATGGATAGAGAAGTGGGGGATTGAGTCCAGTAAAGTCGGGAGAGGGCACTAGCTGGTAAAGGTACTTTCATGGCCAGGAAAGTGGGGATTGAGACTAGAGCAGAAGAAATGCTGTGGTGTCCAGTGAAATCAGAAGAGGGCTTTGGCTGATAAAAATGCTGTTGCCATTAGGTAAGTGGGTGATTGAGCCTTGAGTGGTAGAGATACTGTTGCATCCAGTGGATATGGATGAGAGCACTAGCTGATAGAGATGCTGTCACAGTCATAGAAGTAGGGGAATAAGCCTCAATTGAGCTTGAAGTCTGAAGAGGGTACTAGCTGGTAGAGATGCCTGCATGTCCAGGGAAGTAGGGGATTGAGATTAGAGTGGAAGAAATGCAGTTGTGTTCAGTAAAGTCAGAAGAGGGCTCTGGCTGGTAGAAAATTATGCTGTGATGTCCAGTGAAGTGAGGGATTGGGACTTGAGTGGAAGAAATGCTGTTGTATGCAGTGAAATCGGAAGAGGGCTCTAGCTAGTAGAGATGCTATCACGGCCAGGGAAATGGGGAATTGACCCTGGAGTTGTGGATATGCTGTTGTGTCCAGTGAAGTTGGGTGAAGGCACTAGTTGGTAGAGATGATGTCAAGCCCAGGGAGGTGGGGATTATAATTAGCGTGACAGAGATGCTTTTGTGCAATGGAGTGGGTATGCAAACACAGCACACATCCCCTAGGCCCCTCAAAGCCTCTTTGTTTCAGAATGCAAGCACGCAAATCCTTTTAATATTCCCTCCATCTCCTCTCTTAATTATTTCTTTCCTACCTTTCAATTTAGACAATACCGAAAAGTAATTACCGGCAGGCTGTAGCAGCCAATCTCTCAGAAAGTCACGTCGTGACAGAACATCAGTGACTTCTCCAGTCGGAGATTGAAGAGCGATTCTCTTAATTATACCTTTGCTAGCCAAGAAAGAACCAGCTGTGCACATGGATACAGATTATTTACAAGCACACAGTAATCGGCTGGGGACACAAGCTTCCTTAATTAATTTCTTTGCAGTGCGAGGAGAAGCCTCACTCTACACAGGGAGGCTCTGCATGGGCTATATTTATGCTTGTGTGATAAATACAATCTAGATGTTGCTGTCAGTGCATCTCCAAGGCAGGTGTAAGGAATGGCAGAGGGTTATGCAGCTTCCACACCCGAGGAGAGAGCCTGCATGTTTATCTCGAGCCTTCAAAGGGCCGACTGTAAAGTGAAAACCAGACAAGACCTGGATGTGTGACACTAGAAGCTGTCGCTGCAGTGTAAGTCATGAATGTGGTCTAACTGAGTGGATGACAATGAGACACCCATGTTTCAATAGGTTGAATTCCGAAATAATATGTGGTGGTCCACGATTAAAATAGATTTCATCTACTACGATGAAGTCAGTACTTAGGCAAAACTAGCAAAGCTGGGTATAAAGGGTCGAAAAATATACTGAACGTAAATAGGAAGTCAGGAGGACCTACCTGGGCGGCAAATGGGATCGACAAGAGAGTGCGCCTACACTCACCAAAAAGCAGAGCACCCCTGTTGCAGCAGCTCTTATCAGATCACAAGAGATGGTATTTCCCGGCTACGGCCGAAGGAAATGATAGGAGTGTGAGTTAAAGGCACAAGGTTTGTTAAAGGGCCAGTCTTTGCATGAACAGCAAATGAGACGAGATAATAAAGAGCGAGTGACAAAAAAAAGGCAACAGTAAACACAGGCAGTAAAGGAAGATAAAAACAGTCCCACAAAAAACACAGATAAACAACCAAAGCATAAAGATACAGCACTTGGGTGTGCTCTGTGGGAGGAAACGAAAGACAAAAAGGAGGGAAAAGAGGAAGGATCGACCACTAGCAAGCAAGGATTTTTAAAGGACACAAACAAAGAAATGAAAAGCAGTGGGCGTGCTGTAAGCACCCAAAGATAATACAATAGGTCTTAAAACCTCAACCTAAAAAAGTGGCTGTAAAACTCCACTGGTGCATTAGATGAAGATGAAGCACAATCCATGTGGAACCCCAGAATGCCCAGGAAATGCATGCAATTTCGTAACATTCATTTGTGTCTGCCCTAATTGTGTCTTTAAAGGCCACTTTAGAAATATTTTATAAAACCTAAGTCTTTTCACCTAAGATCACCTGACTTAGGGCCTCATTACAATGTCTGGTGGGACACCATTGCAGAATAGGGACCAACTGTCCTCCGGTCGGCTCACTCCCATTTCTCAATGGGAGCTTGTGCTGCGGTCGGAAACTGGCCGCAGCATAAGCTCCCATAGAGAAATGGGAGTTTTTGTTAATCCCTGCACCATGTGGCCGGCACCACACGCCACCTGCCACTCAGTGCAGGGAATGACAGGGAGCAACATATGTTCCCCCAGGCCCCAAACAAGAGACCGCTGTTGCAATGGGGCCTAGCTAGGCAACCCCAAAGTCGCTTTCCGACAGGCCTTTCATGTAGGAAAGCCTAACACGAAAAGCCTGTGGGAAACCAACATCGTAATTGTGATGGTGGAAACACTGTCCTTAAGAGATTACCTGCCAGCTCCCACTGGCATACCGGCTGCTTGAGCCTGTTGAAAACCAGCCGGAATGACCGTCCAGTTTAAATTCTGACAGCTGTATTTGTAAAACGGCATCTGGAACTGAAACCGAAGAGGTCAATTGGAAAGCCTCCGACCGCAGGTCAGAGGCTTTCCAACCGACATCAAAATCAGGGCCTTAATGTTTTACTCCATTTAGATATGTTTGTTGTGTTTTGTTTTATTTTAGTTGCAGGCATATATTTATCACAGAATGTCGACACATTGTAGACATTAGGTTGCTATAGATAAAAGGCTAATGCAGAGCTTTCCTAGAATAATTTGGCCAGCATGCTTTCCATATGCCATGTGTATTCTTGATTCTGTGGCTGATGGGTTTTTGCAAATACGCTAGTACCTGAGCCTAGAGTCATCCGTAATAAAGTAACTAATTTTATTACTGAACTAACTAGCAATGGACTTCTCAATAATTTTCAATAATTTAAATCAGGTTTTCACTGTAAAGTTTTGCTAATTCAAAGCAAACCCCAGCCAACAAAACATATTTTAAATACATTGTGATTTTCAAAGACAAGATGTTGTTAGAAGATTAAATACATATCACATGGCCTTATCACATGTAGCTTGTGTCGGCAATACATATCACACACAATAAAATGCAACAGCGAGGTGTTTGGAATTTAGCGATTGAGACAGTACGGGGGATTACAAGTGGATCTTGGTGCTTACTGCACCAAAATCCAGATATCCTGGAAAATTCTGGGCCTTTTACCACTTTAAATTGCGCCAATTTGATCTGAAAAAAATTCTATTTGCAATAACATTTGCACCACTTTCAGTTGCAATACCTGTGGAATCAGCTGTTTGCACAGGGACTCTATTTAATGGACCACATATAATCAGGCACTTAAAAGCTTAGGTACACCAGTACAACTTGCCCATTTTCATATGCAACGTTTTAGCCTAAAAGTCTCCGATGTCGATTAAAGGCTCTACAATGGCAACTTTACAATTAACGGTAAACCTTAGCTTCTTTTCAAAAGCATATCTGTATTGGGCTTTCAGAAAACATTTGTGAATTGAAATTCCTTGTGATATTCTGCTTTTCATCAGCACATAGCAACATTTTGTGTAAATTCAGATGCCAGCAATTTTACAAAAATGTCCCCAAAAATTATTTTGGTTACACAAGTAACCGTACAAGTGCATCGAAATCACAACAATAAAAACGTTCAGAGCAATCCATTGTGCAGAATACAAGTAAAAACACTGACAGAAAATACAAACTATGGGCACGATAACAGACAAAGTATAAAAGTCCTCTTAAGTCCACCATCATGTCAGACCTCTCCTTATCGGATGCTTACTTCTTCCATCTGGTATACAAGTAAAGTGCAACTAAAAAGTAGCGATGAGTTTCACAAGACCCAAAACACACTTATAAATATATGTAAAACGAAGACATAAAATCCATAAAACCTACACAAAATTATTTCATAAGTAAAAGAAAGCCACAGGATGTCCCTAAAGTGCTGATGTCTGCCCAACAGAAAAATCTCCACTAATTACAAACACAACATTTTTCCTCTATTAATAGCACATTTTAAGAAGGAACAAATACTTACAAAGTTAGATGGGAAGTTAAGTTGTTGCAAATAAACCAGGGCAGCACCACAACATCTAATTCACTGTTCCCCGATGATTGGAATTAAAAACCTAAAGGGAAAAACAGAATAGAATTGACAAAAAAAGGTCAAATGAAACAGACTCTGTGAGAAAAATTCATCATATGGACGTATTAATATTTTGGTTGGGTCAAATTGGCCAAGTGGGAAACCAAGTGGGCATCTCAAGAAACCTAACCTGAATTGGGTAAATAGCATTCTATCTGAGCTACTGTCGACCCACTCTAGATAGGGTTCCAGGACTGGTGTAGTTTGGAGCAGAGCATATTCCCTTGCAATGATTTTTGGGTTACAATTTCCTCCCTTTGACAGCGCCTCATTGCCTTTAAAGTGCTTTTCACCCAAACCATATCAGTTTTTTCAGTTCAAAAAGAATTTTATAGAAAGAGGGTAAGGTGTCTGAATAAAATATACCATCGTAAATATACATCAATACATTCAAAACATTTCACATTTAAAAAACAAATATTGGACTCTGAATATCAATTAAAAAGGAGAGAAAAAAGGATGCGGGAACAGAAATGCCATTGGGGAACAAAAGAGAAATTATTGGAACCATTAGGAGAATCAAGGTGGTTTAAGAACTTCTTGCTGAGAAGGCTTCAACATGGAACAGCGTTTGGCACAAGCATCAATATATGTTGTAACAGGTGGCCACAAATCCAGGCGTTTCGTTGCCAAACTAATAGGATAAACAAATGCAGTATCCAATCTATGATTATGGCAAACAGTGTACCACCAGGCTTTGTAAGAGATTTTTGTAAAGTCTTTCCAATTAATGGTTATTTGCTGAAAGGCAATTGCTAATAATAAGTCAGTAATTTTGACACTGAGCAGAACATTGTTCCATTATAGGGGAGAGGCTGCCTAAGAAGATGTGAGAAAAAGAAAAGGGGAATTTAGTGTCAAAAATTAGGTTGATTTGAGACCATACCTGTTTCCATAAAGTGTGTACATATGAGCATGAAAAAGCATATGGAATAAGTCAGCTTTGGGAGTGGAGCAAGTCCAACATAAATCCAATGCGGTTGAGAATTGTTTACTTAAAGTAACTGGTGTAAATAGGACTCTGTTGTAAACAAAAAATAAAGTCTGTATAGTGTTTGCTGCCCTAGAGGACTTACGAATCTTAGTCCATATTCCCTTCCAGAGTGATAATGGCCAGCATGTTTCCAGGTGGCGTTCCCATGCCTCTTCTGTTTTAGTCTTTTGTCTAACCAAGGCACTATCCAACAAGTAGTTATAAATAGTGGATGCTTTGGGTGCAATCTTTAATAATGTATGAAGGTTTGGAGAGGGTTGTGAAATAAAATAGGAGTTATGCGTCGCTCTAAGGTTATTATGGGATTCCAACACGGTGTATTTTAGCAAGTTATATTTATGTATAAAGGAGGCTGGTAAGTTGAATAATTGGCTAAGAGCATCAAAAGACAAAAAATCTGAATCTAAAAATAGTTGGTGTACCCATATTGAACCTTTGTTCCTCCAAGTTTCCATAAAAGGGTTTATTACGGATCAACAGGTTTTTATTGTGCCAATTAGTTGAGTTAAGGAAGGAATCCACGGTAATCGAAGTGGGAGTGGAAGCCAAATCAAGAAGTTTGGAAGTATGCTTTATTATTGGAGTAGAAACAGATTGTGGCTTACGTGAAAAAGAGAGGTATTCCTGGACTGAGAAGGGAGATAAAAAACAACATTCTAATATGGTTCAAAGAGGGCAGTTGTCCGTAGAGTCAACCAACCAAAGAGATGCTTGGCGTAAAAGGAAGGCTCTCTGGTAAGTTCGAAAGTCCGGAAAGTTCACTCCTCCCTCTGATTTAGGTCGTATCAGTTTTAATGTGGTCATTCGAGGTTTCTTGTTACTCCATAAAAAGGAAGATAAAATAGAGTTGATTTTCGCAAAAAATTTAGCGTGTATTGGAATTGGTATGTTAGAAATAGAATATAAAACTATGGGTGTCAACATCATTTTTATAGTGTTTAAACGGCCCCACCAGGATAGATAGAGTGGATTCCATTTAGAGGTTAGTTCTGAAAGCTTTTGAATGCAGTTATTCATGCATAACAACACCGTGCCAGAAATTGAAGGTGTAAAATGTAAACCTAAGTACTTAATATGAGCAGGACTCCAAGAGAATTTAGAGGCAGTGAAGTCTGAGCTAAATGCATATTTCGTCAAGGGCAAAAGTTCACATTTGTCGTTATTTAATTTGTACCCTGAAATGAGAGAAAAAGATGTAACTTTTGTTAAAAAAGCCGGAACTGAGTCGTTTGGTCTTGACAGAAAAAGCAAGGTATCGTCAGCATAGGGCGCTAATTTTATATGAGCATTTGACGTTTGAAAACCGTATATGTACGGATTTTGGTTAAAAATGGTTCCAAGGCCAAATTAAATAAAAAGCGGGAAATAGGACATCCTTGACGCACCCCCTGCCTAAATTAAAAAATGGAGATATCATCCCGTTAGCACATACTGCAGCTTGAGGATTAGAATAAAGGAGAGAAATTAAGTTAAAAAAATTAGGACCGAAGCCTAACCATTTAAGGGTATAAAACAAATATTTCCATTCAACTCTGTCAAAAGCCTTTTCGGCATCCAACGCAATTGCTGCTAAAGAGTGATTTAGATAAGATGATTTATACATTAAAAAGGACATTAAAAAAAAGTTGTGTGTTATCTGTTATAAACCGCCCCTTAACGAAACCAGATTGTTCTTTCCCTAACAGCTTCGGTAAGTACGAGTCTAATCTTATGGCCAGGGCTTTTTTTGAATTTTTTTTATAATCAATGTTGACCAGGGAAATGGGCCTATAATTTTTACAATGCTTAGCGTCTTTTCTCTCTTTGGGGATAAGACAGATATGTGCTTCCGAAAAAGAACCCGAGGAGTTATGTGACATAGAAAAAAAAATAATCAGAGAATACAATTTAGGAAGAAAGAGATTAGAAAAATGGAGATAAAATTCAACAGTGAAACCGCCGGACCAGGTGCTTTGTCTTTTTTTCAAAGTATGAAGAGCTTTGAAAAGCTCCTGTTGATTAAGGTCTGTTTCTAGGAGAGATAGATCTGGAGGGTCATGTTGGGATTTTTGAATGTGTGAGAAACACTGTGATAAAGTGTAGTCCGTAGGTTGAGTTTCCGATGCATATAAAGACTTGTAAAAAAGAGAGAACTCATCCAAAATTTCAGCATCCTTGAGTCTTAAGACATTGTGTTCATCATAGATAGATTCAATATTTAATTTGTTATGCTTAATTTTTAGGTAATTGGCTAGTATTTTCCTTGCTTTGTTTTTACCACCATAAAATTTTGCGCTGGATTTTAATAGATAAAGTGAAGCGTCCTCTGTTGATTGCTTGTTAAATGACAATTCAGCATTAATAAGAGCTGTTAAACATTCTTTCGAGTTAGAGACATAGTATGAGTTTTCCAGTTCCTTAATGTCTCGGAGGAGATCCCTGGTAATTTTACGTGCAATTCTACGCTTTTTAGCAACAAAACTGATAATAAAATCTCTTGCTGGAGCTTTAAAAGCATCCCAAATCATCGGGATTGGTAAGGATTCTGTCTGATTCATCTCGAAGTAATCATTAAAGAAGGAGGTGAAAGAAGCAGTAAACTTTGGGTCTAAAAGAATCGCATTATTAAAACGCCATCTTCTAGGGGCATTAATTTTGGGCTATATATCAAATCCAATTGATATTGGTGCATGATCTGATAATAGGATGGGACCAATTTCAGCATGTGTAAGGGATTGCAAAATGTTATGGGAGACAAATACATAATCAATCCTGGATTGTGTTTGATGTACAGGGGAGAAAAGGGTATATTCTTTAGTTTACAGAGGCGCCAAGCATCTAGGAGTTTATAATGAGTAATGGTGTGAATAAATGATTTATGTGTCTTATTGGGAACAAAAGACACCTTAGAATTTCTATCAATGAAAGGATCAAACACCTGATTACAATCTCCAGCTAGTATAAAATTATCTTCCATACAGCAAGAAAGGTGTTTAGCCAATGCAGGCCAAAATAAGGCATCACCTCCGGTGGGGGCGTAGACATTGAGGAAAGAAACTGGAACACCTCTTAGTGATAATTTAACATTAAGCCATCTACCGTCTGTATCCGATTCTTGTGAGATAAATGAAACTGGAAGAGATTTACGGCATAATATCGCTACTCCGTTTCGTTTACCATCCCCCTGAGCAAAATAAACTTCACCCACCCAAATCCTTTTTAATTTCAAAGATTCAATTTCCGTGAGGTGTGTCTCTTGTAAGAAGACTATATCAGCATTTAGCCTGGCCAAGTGCGTTAAAACCTTCTGTCTCTTTATAGGAGAGTTTAATCCCCTATTGTTCAATGAGACTAAATTCAGTGGCATGTGATATTAAAGGAAAACAGAGATAACAAAAGATATCGATAGATCGATAAAGTAGAGCGTGAGAAAAGATTATGAGAAACAAGAGGAGAAAAATACGCATGAAGAGTGAACCCGAGCCAGAAAAAAGTAAAAATAGTATTTGAGAGATGAAAGAGAAAAAGCTCAAGTAAAACAGAGCTATGAGGGGAAGATAAACCAGCGCTCCCTGTGGCTGCGACGGGAAGTCTCCACAGGATATGCTGCATTTTATATTTTTATGTACATTTTATGAATATCCCCGTAGGCGGTATCTTGTTACTCTTTTAAAGAAATTAAATTTTAAACAAATTAGACCCGCCCTTATGTACTTACAGCTGCTGCACTCTGATAGTGTCCTCCAGGTGCTAGAATTTTTAAAACTAACCATGAGACTAAGAAAATGTTTAGATGAGTAACTGTGAATCATCTGCAGCCCAATGCACTAATGCACTTTTTCTGTATATGGGCACTATTTGCACTTTTCTTGTACTGATTTAATCTATGCACTCTATTAAGAAATATATGTGTTGTATGTAACTTAGATTGACTTTGTAATTATTGTGATGTTTCTTAAAATGAATTGTTTAATGTTGTGTACTTTTATGGATTGCAATATATCCGAAATAAAGTCAATTTGGATTTGATTTGATTTGATAAAATACATGTGGAGCAGAAGAAATACAAAAGAGAAATAATCAGATGTATTGTGTGAGGTAAAGATAACATTTAAAAGATAAGAAAAGAGATAGAAGTTTTAAAGACATCGAAAGAGGAGGAAGAAAAGAAATAAAAATCCAAAGACAAAACGAAAGACAATACAAACAACATACCTACAGAAATGAAACATGAATGTGGGGGAGGGTGGAACCACATGGAGCAGATGAACCGTCCAGGGAAGACCGAACCGGGCCGGGGAGGCACCACGCCAGAAAATAAACATAACTGTAAAAGGCAAGAATAATATAATTATAAAATAACCAAGGAATAATAGATGAGTAAGAGAAGAAAACTGAAGGCAGAATAATATAAGTGACAGTAAACTTGTCAACTAGTATAAGTAAGCTAACTGTATGTAATCCAAGAAAGTGAAGGACAGCAATTGATGAGAGAGTTAATAAGAACGAGATACTAACAAAAGAACAAAGAACAATAAACAATAAGATCATAGCAAACCAACAAGGTAACAGGATTCGGGTCAGAAGAAAAACAAGAAACACATCCTAGATAAACTAAGTAACAATCCTAAAAAGCATGAATATTTGCAAAAGGGAAGTTTGAGATCTAAATAACTTATGAAAGGTGTGCCAAAAAAAAACAAACACTGAATGAATAGAGGAGTCAAAAGGAGCCTTAACAATCAACCCATGAGGAGTTGAGCACTATGGTATTACAGCAAGTTCAAAAAGTCAGACATTGTTCGAAGAAGAAGGTTGTGGAATGTCCATGGCATTTGGGTCGCATGAATTTATGAAACTTTGTAGCCTTGCTGGATATTCTTATGTTGTTGTCCTGTTATTGTACGTAACCTTAAACAAACAGGGATGAAAAAGACCATAGCGAGCACACCTTGATCGAAGAGCTGGTCTCAAATTAAGAAATGCTTTGTGCCTGTTAGCAGTGGCTTTAGCATAGTCTTGCGCAAATTCGTTGAGAGGCTTTGACCGCAGACAACACCATTAACAGATCTGTGTCCTCCAGAAAGCATATGATAACTCCTCTTGGTCTTTGTGAGGGTGAAGCATTGGAGGAAGGACGACCTAATCTATGCGCCCTTTGAATGTTGAGTGTTGTACCTTCTGCTAGGTGTAGCACCTTGGGAAGAAAGGATTTAAAGAAGGTGAGGGGATCTGATCCCTCAATTCCCTCCGCCAAACCATAAATTCGTAGATTATTCCTCCTGTTGCGGTTTTCAAGGTCCTCAATTTGCTTTTGAAACATCGAAACTTGAGACTGAAGCTGGGATACGCTCGCATTAGTATCCTTAAGGGAGGACATGCTTTGTTCAACTGCAGTAACTCTTGTGTCGAGTTGAGACCAATTGTCTGTGAGTGTTTGTACCTTAGAGTTAGTTTCCTCCATGAATGGCCGGAGGGCCCTTATTTCATCCAACAACATCTCCATGGATACTGGTGAGATGAAGTTAGGAGGAGAAGGGGGGTTTTGTTTTAGACGTTTAGTAACAGTCTTCCCAGATGGTGCAGGTGAGGGATCCATATCTGTCACCAGGGTATGCGATGTAGACAGCAAAGAGTCCTCCAATTTTGAGTATGCAGTAAAAATCTTGGAGTTTTTGACAAAAATATGCTTTGGCTATGGCTTCGTAGAAAGAGCTCCTTTCGTTCTGCCCATAGAGCCAGCAACACAACTCTCTGTCAGAAAGAGGCATGAATTTTATGACTATGAAGTAATAAGCACATAGGAAAAAACAAAAAAACATGTAAAATTCATACCAAATATGTATATAAAAGTGACAGCCAAGGTCGGAGCGCCCATTGGAGTTCAAGCAAAATAAACTATTTCACAGTTGAGGCTGAGCGTGGTCAAAAACACTAAAGAAAGAGTCACATTGTCCAAACAGTGGCAACTAAATTGTAACTGTTTCGTAGGAATAAGGAGTGAAAAATGCCATAGATGTGAAGAGGAATGCATATAGATGTGAAGAGGAATGCACAAAATGGCCTTGAAGGCTGTCTCTCAGTCAGTAAACATTAAATCTTGAAATACCAAACAACCTCCTGCTTTCGAGGAATCCAGGAAATGAGCATTGAGACGCGTGTAGACCAAGCGTGCTGAAGGAAACATTCAGAAGGACTCAAATAGCTTTTTAGCCGGTAGCTCCGTGTTCCTAAGGAAAGCCGTCATTTGAGTACAGCCTAAAATGGCGGCCGCAATAGCGCGTCTCTGCTAGAGAAACTCACTTGAGTAAAAGCAGCGTTGTCTTAAAGATTTTGGGAGCGCCGAGGATCTCAAGCTATGCAGCGCATCTTCAGACGTCCCGTGCGCATTCTGGTTTCGCGGGTCACGGCCGTGTTGCGCGGAGACTCCTGGTCCCGTCGGAGCGCCTCACCTAGATGCCGCCATTCTCAACGGGCGCCAAGCCACGCCCTCCAAACCATATCAGTTTTTGTCATGGCGGTAGGATTGGAAAAGTGCACCGGCTTCCCTGGGTTTTTCAGTGGCGTCTTGATATATTTGAGCCAGGGCATTCTCAGTTCTCCATCACATGTTAGGCAATTGGTGATGATCTGCCTATTAAATGAGGCATGTGTGTTCTCCCCAAGTGAGAACCACAGGATCAGGGGAGGCTTTTTAATAATATCATCCACATATTCAACCCCAAAACTGTCTATCTTAAAATTACTTTGGGAATATTCACTACTTGGATTGAGATCCAAAAGTATTTTTCAAAAGTCCACTGTACCCAGAATTGTTACTTGAGGATTAATTCTCTAACTTCTTTTGTGCAGACTTACCCAGGTATTGGTAGAGATTGTGAACAATTGGGCATTTTTTCTGCACGATTGCCATTTCTTGGCATAGGCCCAACTTAATTCATTTTTTAGGTCGAAGCCAACCAGACAGCACAGCTGTCTGCTTTGTTAAATACATCCTGGGGACATTCGGAGGGCTTCCATGGGAATGCATTCTGCCTGTTGCTTACCATTGACTTTTTGGTTTGTAACTAACATTTTCTTGTTTTCTATTTGCTGGCTTTATTTGTTTTAGGCTGTCCAGCTTGAGTTTATTTCTTTCATTGCCCAAACCTCATTAACATTATCCTTCCGAGTGCTCTCTTTCTATAAACAGGCTTTTAGATCTTGTTCTTATCTTGTCACATTTGCTGTGCATTCAAAGAAAGATGTCAAATGTCAGCCTCTGTTTCTTCGGAGGGAGGTTGGTGTTTGCTTTTCTTTCTCTGACTTAAAAATTAGAGGATTTATGTGACTACCATGCTGGCTACTGGGGGTAATTCTGAGGTGTGGTGGAAACAAATATTTTAATACGTCCAAAGCAAATCAATACACTAGGTGATGATATGACTACACATCACGGTGTTACCACCATATATTTTTATCAGTAAAACTGTAAATCTGTGCAAATGTAATGGTCATTTCAATTGAACATATGTTGTCTGTAATGGCAGTACACTTCCACACCATGCATATTACTCTTTTCCCCACTCCACTCTGCACCGCTCCACACCACTGCACTCTACTCTGCACTACTCACACTATGTCCCTCTACTGTATGCCCCTCCACATTGTATCGCTGCATTTTACTTTACCCCATTCCACTCTCCGACACTATAGTCTAAGCATTGCTACTCTATATCACTGTATGGCAATGCACTCTGCCCGACTCTCCTATGCACCACTGCACTCTTTGTCACTGCACTCTACCTGACTCTACTCTACTATGCACCACTGCACTCTGCACCACTCCACTCTACTATGCACCACTGCACTCTACACTACTCCACTCTACACTACTCATCTCTGCAACCCTGCACTCTATGCCACTGTACTATATGCAAATGCACTCAATTTTGTACCGCTCCAGGCCAATGGACTCTGCCATCTACTCTATACCACTCTAATCTACTCTGTACCACTGCATTCTACGCCACTGCACCACTCCGCTCCACCTTGCAACATTCCACTTTCGCCACTCCACTCTATGCCACTGCATTCTACACTGCACCACTTCACTCTGTGCCACTCTACTGTGTATCATTCTACTCTAAGCACTCTACACCCTTTACATAAAAACAATTCACTTTACACCACTGCACTCTACACCAATATACTCTGCACCATTGCACTCTAGGCCACTATACTTTACTCTAAATCCATTCTTTTTTGTAAATGCATTATGTGAAATGCCTCTCCCTGCTCCCAAGAACACATAGATGACCCATTCGCTCATGTCCAAACCATACATGACACTACAATCTTCATTCATACTGCTTCCCATGTCTACCAGAACCAAAAACTAACCCACCCAACTCCCTCACCCTGGGGCGTTCACAACAAGAATGTCCCCAGTTTTTTCCTAATGTATCAAATAACTCCTATCCATTGGACCCCAACCTTCTCTTCAAAAAGAGGGAGATGTATTACTGCTGCATCCCTACAGAAGCTGCCTCTTTAAAGCATAGCTGTGTTCACTCTCTCTGTCCAATTAAATGCTATCTTTGTTTCACTGTGAAGGAATGCCTGGGACCCACAATTCAGACATAGTTCCTGTGCGCAATCATTAAATCATAGTGTCTGATGATATAGTTGTCACCACCAGGTTTCGTTCATCTTCGCCTACCAGCTCACTTTGATGCTGCAGCCCAACTACAATGCCTCCTCTTTCAATTTTAGCTTCCTACTTCCTAGTCTTGTTATTATTTCTTCTTCAGGTGCGTCATCTATTACATTACTCATACCATTCCATTGACTATTGCTCCCTGAACTCCAGCCAAGATCATACTTCAGTAGGTATCATAAAAAGAGGGGCTTGTCATTGTGTGATTCATAGTGTATCCAGATAAAATAGGGCATATTTGAAATAGATTTTGCGTAGAACTTTTTTAACAGGAATAAAGGCCTATCTCTGTCTTTGCACCTGATTAGTGTGATCTGGGACAGAACTAATAGTACAACCTTCTACCTGCCAGGGACCGTGTGCTCAGAACATTCCTAAAACATTGTCACTGCCCCTGAAATAGAGTGATCAGGCCACAATAATATGAAGAGGGGCCCCCGCCGCTGCTGGGTACCCAAGACCCTATAGGATCATTCAATAGGAAAGAATTTGGATGGCTTTCCATTCAGGACTGTTTGAGTCAACCATTCTTCCACTACAGTTCAATGCTGAATCCCTCTGCTATTTCTAGCACAACAATTCTTTTTATTCAGTGTCTGGTAACACAACTGCAATTCCACAACTATTGGCCTAACATTTGCTAGCACCGATTTTAATTTCTGAAACTCGCTCTGCCAACTTTTTAGGATTCCCTCTGAGCACCCCTACTTCCCGGGCAACCGAGTCAGAGAGACACATGCCACTTCTTCACTGGGGCAATCGCAGCTTCCATGCCGCGCCACCATTTTGAATTCACAGAGCATGCCACTCCATCACCAGTTCTCATCACCTTACAGGCCTCTTTCAGTCTTCCCGGTGCCACCCCTAATTCAGAAAAGGATTAATCACCTATTCGAGGGAGATTTCAGCTACAATTACAGGCAGGATTTATGCTTAGACGGGGCCGTTCTCCCGCAGGACAGATGTATGTGTGTTACTCCATCACGGTCGTGGTTATGCTTTTTCGAAGCCAGCACTAAAGTGATCTCTACTCAATGGTGATAGAAAACTGATTAAAGACCTCAGACCTACTGGATCCCTTGGAAGATATGCATTGCACAAGCACACTTCTCAGCAATAATTGAACTGCTCAGCATAACACAAATATTTGTGCTCAGCTCACCTGGAGGATTCTAATAATATAGTTTAGAGTATTTCAAAACATTTAAGGAGTAAGTACAATTTGTAAGTGTTGTCAAAAATAATAGTAGACTGCATATAATATGTTGTCTTAAAAGTTGACCTTTTTGAAAATGATTAATCTACTTTCGATTCTTATGAGTCATTTCAGGGATACTGCACTGGGTAATTGCAGCGTCGGTCAGTGTAGCACTTACAGCAAACAATACACACCCAAAATAGGCCACACCTATTGCTGTTGCAGTGTGGATCTAACTACGGGGTTCCAAGCTTCTCCATAAGGAGTCTTTTTCATATAATGCATCCAATGAAATTTAGAGTTCACTGCCAGTCATGCGGTGAATTCACTGGCTTTGTATGAACTGCCATCACAGTGGTTCATACAATGCGATTCATTGGTGACAGACATTTACACCAACTTTAAAATGTTTTTTCTTATCCAAAAGCAAACTCCCTAGGGGGAGTTTGTTGTTGGCAAAGAAAAAACAAATGGCACCGGCACCATAGGAGTTTTTTCCCCATGGTGTGGAGTGGGAGGGGCAGGGGGCTCTTTTTTAGGTCTCGTCTGAGCCAGCGCATGCGCTGCTCTGCGAGGCATTCAGTAAGCGGCTTTTGAAAGTGCCACCACAGGCTTTTGGTGGCCACAAGCTTGCGTGCACGCGTGCAGCTGCCATCTGTCTTTCATCCGTCACACAACTCCTGCTTCTACCCCTCCCCCACCTCAGATCGCTTCTCGCGGCTGCTCACGCGGCCAAGGCTTTCATCGCTCGCCGCGCTTCATCGCGATCGCAATCACTTTCACTTTCGCGGCAGCGCGGCCAATGCTTGTTTTAATTGATTAAGGGCCATATGTAGGTAAAACGTGTTTTGCGATTCTCTAATTGCAATTTTTAGGGAATCGCAATTAGAGAATTTCAAAACGCAATGTAGGTAGGATTAGCAAAATATTTTGCGATTCCCACCTATTCCTTATTTGCGAATCCCAAATTGAGATTCGCAAATAAGGAATACCTTGCCATTCATTCCTATGGGCTCAAAGGCCCATAGGAATGAATAGGAAGACATTCTCAATTTGCGATTCTCAATTAGAGAATCGCAAATTGAGAATGCAATTTCAAGGTTGCAATTTCAAGGTAGGACACCCTTTTGCACCCCTGAAATAAACATGTGTGCACATGTGGCGCACATACATGCGCTAAGGGCATGTATGTGCGCCATATGGCACTTTGAAAAATGCAAAAAAGTGCATTTTGCAAAGAAATCGCAAATTACCTAATGGTAATATGCGATTCCTTAAGCCAAAATCACACAACTTGGGTGCTTCCAACATTGCATTTAAGGAATCGCAATTTGGGATTCCTTAAATGAATTAGCAAAATAAGGAAACGCACATTTTGCGATTACTTATTTTGTGTGTGGGTTTTTGTGTGCTACATAGCACACTGCCCAAATTGCGATCGCAAACGCTGAAATTCGGCGAATTTCAGCATTTGCGATCGCAATTTGGCTTCCTACATATGGCCCTTTATGTTTTAAATGTCCTCACTTTTCTTTTGATTAGATTTTACTTACCAGTATTCGTTGCAGGGTTTTGGACCCTGGTGCTGCACTTTGTCAGTTATTCCCACCTGTTTTAGCATCGCGCTGCAGAGCGCTAATGTTCTGACACGCTCCCCCTTTCATGGAGGGTTTAAATTCATTATCAGCCCGTCCACGCAGTAGGCACGCCAGAGGCAAGCCTGTCTACGCCTGGATCGCGCCGGGTGCCAGAACCCCTGTTCAGCCTCCCATCATGCAGTCAGATGAAGCTACTCTGGTAAGGAAATTCGAGCATTTAATCTCTTATGAAACATTTTGGGCTGTGCATGTTTTAATCAAGGAGCGCATACTCTCTCGACCAGTTACATTTGTCACGAATGTTGCTTTTAATTAAAGGAGCATGAGTCCTCTATTAATGCATCGCAGTTGACCAACCTGCCAATTTGGCGTTTCACCCATCACCAAGGGTCCTACTACTAAAATGCTGTGTGCGCTTATAAATGCGTGCTCACTAGTCAAACACAGTTTTGAATTCTCTGATTTTATAGACAGTCATCAAACCGATATTGTTTTTATAATAGGAACCTGGGCGGACTTGTCTTTGAGTCCCGACCTGGAAGTTGCAGTCCCCTTGGGGTATACTCTTAAAAGGGTGGAAGCATAGCCATTATTTATCAAAAATGCTCTACTGCCAAATTTGACATAGCTTCATCCCCAGATTGCGAAGCACTTTCTTTTAGTATTGAATTTACACAAACACAATAATTTAATGGTATGCTCATATAACGCCTGCCCGGCCATAGGTGAAATTTCCTAAAGACAATCGGATCACAAATGGAAGCCGATTTATGCGGAAAAGATTTCACCATTCTAGATGACTTTCAAATTCACCTTGATGCCTCCACTGATTATGACTACTTTAAGCCCCCGAAACTAAGTCCTAATCCTACCCATCCGTCCACACACTTAACGGAATATTCTCAAATAATCATCAAATCTTTGTTAGTGATGCCTTGCCATTGATCTAGGCAGATCATCATGTAGTTATGTTCAAAATTAATATTTTACAGATATCCCAACCTAACAACGTACATGGTGGATCAACTAGCTTTCGAACCTAGAATAAAATAAACAGAGACCAACTCACCCAGCAGCAATCACAGTCTCAGCCATTACCTTCGCAAGATCCTGTGCAAGCTAAGTCAGACTATGCTAACTGGCTAAACTCAGCCTTTTCAACTCTAGTCCCATTTAAGACTACTAATGCCCATAGGAAACAAGCATTGGCCTAGCCAATAGGTCGCTTTTGGGACCTTATAAGTATTTAGTTATGCAGCAAAATATCCTTGGTGCAACAACATTAACTGTTGCATAGTTAAACACTTATAAGGTCCCAAAGGCGTGACCTATTGGCTATGCCAATGCTTGTTATATTTCTACTGTCCTTTCCCTCCAAGTTATTCCTGACGGTGATGGACAGTAAAAAAATACGGATAGAATTTTCAATTATAAGTTTCAGGAAATATTACAATATTGACACAAAATAAACCTAAATTCCTCCACATTCAAAACACGTAGCTTATTTTTGAGAATATTGACACCACATCAACGTGTCAGGGAGCATTGTCCATAATTCTCACAATATTTATGCTCAATAGTTTCCATGAGTAATACCTGTCTATGGCAATTTACACTGCTCAAGAGTGGTACACAATTGAACTAAGTAGTATTGTACATTTGCCCGATAGAAATGAATGGCCAAGCTTCCCCCTCCATTTACCTAGGACAGGTCCTCCAACCAGTCTAGGCCTCCAGTAACTTGCCTGGCACCTTGAAGCTCCGACTCGCTCCTCCTGCATCCTCCTTCCTCCACTCTTTCTAACTCTAATGCCTTCGCTCTTGTGCCCCACTTTCTCCTCTTTCCTCTTCGCTTTCCACTCTAATGTCTTCTGTGAACTTTTTACTCTTGTGCTTTTTCTGAACATCTGTGCCATTTGTGCCTCTTTTCCCTGTACCTTTCTGTTCCTTTTTTCCGAACTATCTGCATCTTTTTCTGACCTTTCTGTGCCTTTTCTGGTCTCTTTGTGCCTTTTTCCTGTCTCTTTTGACTCCTTCTAAATGTTCACACTCCTGTGGTCTTTTCAGTCTTATTTATTCCTTTCATCCTTCCTTTCCTGAGCCCATTCAGGCTCCCAAAGCCTCGTCTCCTTCCTGCGCTTTTTCCTCCTCCCACCTCCTTTGCTCTTTACCCACTCACCTGCATCTTCTTGCTTCTTCATGTGTCTTCTTACCACCCTTCCTAGCCCTGCCCGCCACCCCCCTTAGCTCCTCACCCCTCCCAGGACCTACTTCATGGCAGCCGCTGTGGAATGGTGCTGCTGGCTTGACAAAGAAGCCCATCCGCACCGTCTGCACCTGGACCATGCCCAGCATCACGACCCCTGGTCGGATCACTCTTCGCTGCTAATCAGCAGCAACTCTTGACATGCTCAACCCCGGACATCCATCCACCTGCAGCTACCTCACTGCACCTGTCAGCACAGTAGGACCTTTCTCCTGCTTCCACTGCTTCTTAACCTGCAGCAGCATGTCCCCACACTCACTGCATACTCTGACTCCCATATCACCCACTCATGACCTCACCTCACCAAACACAGCCCCAGACCCTCAGCAAACAGTCACATGCACGCTCCTCAATACATGCTCATTCAAAAAACCCACAATCTGGGACCCCCTCAACAGCAGCCCACCAGACCTCCTGTTCCTGATAGAAACCTAGATAAATCCCGCATAATCTCCTGACATCGCTTGAGTCATCCCAGCAGGATAGAAGATGCCACGCCAAGACAGCCTTCTCAAACCAAGAGGAGGAATCTCTATCATATACAAAGACTCCCCCAGTTACTCTACTTCCACGGACCCAGACACCTCTTTAATGGAGCACATGCACTTCAGACTACAAACCAATGGCAGGCCCACCCTTAAGGGCACTCTACCATACAGACCACCCAGACCACAAAGCAACTTCAGCAACATCATCTCTGACTTCATCAACCTTTCGCCATCAACTCCAAGGACTCTCCACTTCTCAGCAATTTAAATTTCTACCTGAAAGACCCTTCCGACCACTGCTCCACTGACCTACTCACCTGCACAAAATTAGACTTTCCCAGCTCATCAAGGACCCCACATACAGAGCAGGACAAACTCTAGACTTAATCTTTGCCTCCGGTAACAGCATCAGCTATCATTTTTCCTCAATGCTCACATGTACCGACCACTTCACCATCAACTTCAAAAGTCTCATAAATACCGCAAAAACAAAATAAACGGCCTCCTACTACATGGAAGAACCTCAGGACTCTAAAAGGTACTGCAAACAGCTGGAAGGGAAATGGAGAGTCAACCGTATGCCAGATCAACCTACAAAGCTGCACTCAGGCACTATCACATCCTTCTAAGTGACACAATGAGAAGATCCCTCACCGACCAGATTGAAGCCAGCTCAAGCAACAGCAAAGAGATTTTTGTCATTATCAAGGAATTCTCCACCCTAGAAGCCTAAGCCAACACCATCACTCCTCACAAGAACTCTGCAACACGCTCTCCAACTTTTTCCACAACAAAATCGAAAAGATCGACAATAACTTTAAACATCCGAACTCCAAGGACATCATCAGCAACCTGCCCACCTCCCATGTAGACACACATCTAACCACCTGGAGAACACTCACAGAGGAAGATACCACTTTACTCATGAAAACAGTCCACTCTGGGGCCCCCTCAGTCCCCTCTCTACATTATGTCCACGACTTAGGAGGACCACTGATTAGCAAATTCCTCATCCATATCATCAACTCCTCCATCACTTCAGCAACCTTCCTTGAGTACTGAAAACATGCTGCAGTTCGGCCTTCCTCAAGAAACCAATCAAACCATCGGAAGTCCTCAAAGAGACGGGCAAGTTCTGCCATCAGGATCCACAAGTGCTATAAAGCTGAGCAACATTGTGAGGCCAACATCAATCTTAGTGAGACTGTAAGGGAATCGTAAGACTGTATAGAAGGGAGTAACAACAAAGAAGTTCTGACTTTCACCATCAGCTCCTCATTGAATAAAAGCCTAGAAATGCAGGAGGTCCCAGGTCTTGGCTACTTTTGGGCCTGTTCCATAAAGACTCTAGCTAATGCCAAAAGCATAACAGCATATTGTTAAAGTGCACATCCACTCCAGAAACTCTCTAAGAGATACTGATAAAAACAAATGCTTATTGTTACCCAACTCAACAGGAATTGAACCTAGACCAAGGAGTAGAACTGAGATCCCTGTAGTGGACATCAGACAGTGCTAAATTGAAAAGAGGTTAATCATTGGCCTTCTCAGCCATGGCTTCTGCTCTTTACTCTGTGTGTCAATTTGTATCACTAATGTGCAGTTCCCTCCTGCAATCTGAGACTGCTTAAATGGTCATTACAGCAATGACTAGAAAGGTGTCTTGAGCACCCTAATAAACTACTGCCTATTTATGTAGATGAGACATAGTGATAAGATTCTCACTACCCAGGATTAATTCAATATAAAAAACGTGTTTATTAATGAAGGCCCCTAGTTGCCCAGGCCTTTTTCAGCCCATCCCTCAGCCCTTGGGGCAAACATCTCCAAGTAATACGGACGATATCAGGGACGGTACAAAATGTCTCAGATGTTTTCGGGGACACTTGTGCCTTTCAAACAATGTACCTACTTAGTTATAGATTTCTGTAAGCAGAGACCATGATGCAGATGAATACAGATATGCTTCAGAGCTAATTGAAATATCCCCGAAGCATTTCAGATCAGACATGTTTTGCTATTTGCATAAAATCTTGAACATATGTAAATCAAGTTATTTCACTAGCATATTTGGTCGGCCCTTCTGCAATGTGAATCCATAAATATTCGTTCATGCTGATCTTGAATAATGAAAGCAACATTATTTCCTTTACAAAACAGACTGACAAATAACTACGAAAAAGAAGCAATATAAAGCAAAATGGTGAGTACTTGTAAAAGACAATTGCACAAAATGATGTGTTCGCATGAAAAAATGTTCCCAGGCAAATTTAAGACATGGCCCTTAATTTTTGTTAACCACTGTCCTAGTATGTGACTAGGAAGCATTTATTCTTTTCTTGATGAGCCAAGTGACATGGTTTTATGTGAAAAGTCTGGGTTTGTGTTAATTCCTTCCTTCTCGGCATCAACAGAAGACCAGGATTTAACATTCATGAAAAGCCAAACAAAGCACAAAAGGGCTGTCGCGCTCAATGCCAAGAAGTCTCACAGTACACAAACAATGTTATCCACTAAGTTGCAGTACACCATATACTAATAAAGGCGCAGAGTGTGAACTGCCATTTGAGCCACTTCCATTGTGGAAACGTGCCTAGGACATTATAAATCACGATCCAAAATGGCAACGGTGACAACAAACACACCAGCGCCATTTGGCAGGCAGAACAGCAGGCTACAGGCTGCTTTGTTTGCTACTGGGATGCAAACATGGAAAGTTGGCAGAGTTTGCAAAAATAGTTTCTACACAGCAGGTCCTACAGTTGTAAGAGAATAAAAATCATCCACATCATACAGTATTGTGGTTGATAATATAAAGCACGATTTTATGCAAAACTAAAATAGCTAAAAGCATAATTTTAACCATTAAAATGTATCATTTGAATGAAACGAACAGGTTATAATCCCCACACTTTGTACAAAGGGCAGTACTGCATCGGCAGACTTTGTTTACTGAAGACTGCAGAAGGAAGATGGCATAGTTAGTAGAAGATGAGGCCTAAGTGCTAGATCTGCTGACTTTGGAGCTGGGGAACCAGATTCATTCCCAACCGCAGCTCAACATCTTTTGGTTCTGGGGAAAAAAATAGTAATCTCCCCGTGTTTTGAAAAGTGTAATGTCTTCTGACTAATGTAAAGTGGTCTAAAGCCCTTGAGCGAAGTTTGTGCTACATAAAACTGCTATAGACAATGTTCTGTCTTGAAATCGACATCTCTTCATAAAAGGGAAGAACTGCTTTAATCTACACTGTGGGCAGATTTACTAACCTATGACGCAATACAAGACAACTTTCTTCGCTGTGTTAAATGGAGAGAGCAGGCATGCTTCATAACTACTGAGATATGGGGCATTCCTGCTCTCTATCTGCTGTGGTGCACAGAGTGCAGCCTAGAGCCAACGCCGGAATCCATTGTGCCATGGTGCAAGGTACCTGCATTGTAGGCAGGATTGTTTTGTGCAGGAAGGGACACTTTCCAAGTGTGCTGCAGAATGCATGGGTTGAAGTAATCGTATTTCTCTTCATTACTCCTCCCCTGGAAATGCGTAGCTTTTTGACACATTCCCAGATTTGCAAATTTTAGTAAATCGTGGAATGCACCAAAATCCATGCATGAATGCGTGTGAACACCCAAGGTCCATCCATGGAACGCCTTGACAGGCAAGGGTAACGCAAGGCAATGACAGGAACTGCGTTGCGTTACTTCAGACTTATTATGCCATGCAGAGTTATGCAAGGTGGCTCTACATGGCATAGTAAATCTCACTTAAGAACTTTCATCGCCTTGCATTGCCTTGCGTGACGCAACAGAAATGCAAGCCCTCAGTAAACATTGGCCTGTATTTGCAAAACCTGCCTGGGTCTTGGGATGGGTACGACTGATCTTCTCTGGCAGGACAAGTGTAGTCAGGGTCTGAAAGGCAAGCTTAAGCAGTAGCCAGCATTTCCAGAATGTAAACTGCCACCTCTGGGCCACCCAACCAGATACCACATCTTCCGATCAGCTGACATTAAAAGTACTAGAATCCGAAGTTGTTCTGGTTCCAGTACAGATGATCTACGCAAACTCTGAGGCTCCAAAGGGAGTAGTGTGGTGGGTGACTAAGTAGGGTCAAAGAGGTTCATTAGCCAACATCCAGCTACATCCAGACTACCCAGCCAGAAGAAGGTACTTTCTCTTAATCAAATAAAAAAAATAGGTTTCATCCTTTTTAGGTCGAGCCTAGCGCAGCACGCATGCGCTGCACTAGGAAAATGACCTCTTGGAATCGCTCTGGACTTCCGGCCCATGGCTTGCGGTTACGAGCAGTGGCGCTCGCTCGCACGCGTGCACCACTCGCAGGATGCTGCTGCTGCTTTCTGCTTACGAGCTCAAGAAAAAACAGGGGAACCCTAATCACGAAGGAACCAGGGTAATAGTTATATAGGAAAAACAATGGTTCCTGTGGAATGATATACTATGAGCTTATGATACATAAGCACAATTGCGATATAGAGGGTTAGATAATGGCAGAGCGTAAAGAAACCCCTAGCACACCGATTACAGTGCAGAATATTTCATGGATTTTTTAAACAATAAAGTTAGGAGTAAGCATTATACATCAAAACAACATTTGTGCATAGTGTCCCAAGTGACAAAGGGAACCTAAAACTAAGTGACAATGTGAATATTAAATACAAGGTTTCCACAGTTTGTACAAGTCGACCATTATCATAATAATTCCATGTGAACAGCAGCTGTATACAGTGATATGTGCTTGGTAAATGGTTCGCTTCTTCTGTAGGTCGACGGCGTTTCGACCCTCAAAACAATGTGGGGTCTCTTCAGGACTATTGATGAAGGGACATCTGAATATATGGTTGCGCAACCTTGTGAAAATGATGTGCCACACGTGAGGAAAAGAGGAAAAAGGTTTACTCACATGAGGACCCGTCCAGGTATTTAATGTGAGGACAGGCTGTTAATCCAATGGGGTATGTAGGTGGGCCAGAGGGGCTCGATTAATTATATGCCACAGCCGTAGCATTGTAGAATCCCCTTGTGGATTAACAGTGACAATGCACTGAGAGTATTTCTCGGTAGAAGAATGGAAAAGTGGGACAGCGCTCTGCGTGTAGATTCAGAAAAAGCCGCGTCAGTCAGCTTGTACCCGATCAAGCTGACTGTCGCGGCTTCTTCTGAATCCACATGCAGAGCGCTGTACCGTTTTCCATTCTTCTACCGAGAAACACTCTCAGTGCATTGTCACTGTTAATCCACAAAGGGCTTCTATCACGCTACGGCTGTGGCGTATAATTAATTGAGCTCCTCTGGCCCACCTACATACCCCATTGGATTGTCAGCCTGTCCTCACATTGAGTACCCGGACAGGTCCTCATGTGAGTAAACCTTTTTCCTCTTTTCTTCATGTGTGGCACATCATTTTCACAAGGCTACGCAACGATATATTCAGATGTCCCTTCATCAATAGTCCTGAAGAGACCCCACATTGTTTTGAGGGTCAAAACGCCATCGACATGCAGAAGAGGCAAACCATTGCCCGAGCACTTATCACTGTATATAGCTGCTGTTCACATGGAATTATTATGATAATGGTCGACTTGTACAAACTGTGGAAAACTTGTATTTAATATTCACATTGTCACTTAGGTTTAGGTTCCCTTTGTCACTTGGGACACTATGCACAAATGTTGTTTTGATGTTTAATGTTTACTCCTAACCTTATTGTTTAAAAAATCCATAAAATATACTACACTGTAATCGGTGTGTTAGTGGTTCCTTCACGCTCTGCCATTATCTAACCCTCTATATGCTTATGTATCATAACCTCATAGTATATTATTCCACAGGAACCATTGTTTCTGCTTACGAGCAGCGGCGAAGGCACACGCACCACTCGCGGGACGCTGCAGCTGCTTTCTGCTCTACTAACATCCATGCCCTGCACTCTCACATCCTGTGCCTGCACGGTTGTAGGTTCTCTGCCTTAACACCTACAGTCTGCTGTACTAACCTCCGTGCCATGCACTCCCACACCCCGTGCCTGCACTGTTGAATGTTCCCTACCTTAACGCCTACAGTCTGCACTAGCGAACACCTCCGTCCAACACTACTACACACCCGAGCCTTCATCGTTCCACCCTGTGGCTGTACCAGATATCCCCGTTTTGTGCCAGGCCCCAACCTGTACGAACATCCAGTGTCTACGCTATGTTACAAACAACTCTCTGCAACCATCCGGCCCCGGCACAGAGCAGGAATGGGCTGGCAGTACGCCCGGCTGCTGCACATCTGTGCGCTACACACACACGTATTCTCTCAGGGCAGGTGACCCCACCCCTCCCCGTACGCGGATGCCGTGTTTACAGGACGGCCGGGCTTGTTACACGCATTGTGAAGGCTCAGTAGCAGCAAGAGCCCTGGCTACACTTGCTGCAAAGTTAAGCAGCTCGGTTTGCTTCACTATTTCGCCATTTTTAAAGTGCCCCCGGGGGACCTTGAGCGCGGCGTTTTTGTGCAGTTATTGGCTCGCAGTGGGATTATTGCTGTTCGAAGGTGTTGTAACTTTCCAATACACGTCCCGTTCCGTGAACTAGTCTAGTCTTCATTGTCAAAAGCAAATTATTTTGATTCCTATTAATGCGTCACTCCGTCAGAATGTATAATTGTACAGGTGACACTCTCGCATTTTTTGGAATATGCGGAGCTCTGTTACCCCTTAAATGTAAGCGGTCTCCCATCAGGCATACAATTTTTTGATTTTATGCAACACATCATCTAGGATATGCATACCCTTACATGTTGTATAAATACCCCTCCTATGGAGTGATTTGCCTTCTAAACTCAATTAAACGTTATAATGTCTGAATTAAAGTTGAATCCCTTCAAAAACGTTTTATGCCTAACAACAACATCAAATCGCCTCTAAAACTTGCCACGTTGTTGTTAATTGCTTTCTGGCTGATTGGCTAGTGACTCCCCTCTTCTTAGATGCTTCGAATGCAAATAGTCACACCTTAGTTTATAACAACTTTTGTGTAGAAAGTGTTTCAAACGAGTATTTGTCCCAAAATAGTGTTTCTTTCTATAGAAAGGAGTATACAACTAAACTGCCAATTTCAAAACGATATACCGAATAATGAGAATATAAATACATTAATACATGCAACATGTTTACAAACAGTGCGAAGGTTGGGCCGGCCTCGTGCGGATTTGGAGCCCGTTTTGTTGTTTTTTATGTTTCTCCCTTTCAGGCGTTGTCAATTGCATACTTCACTTTGTTATGATTCTGTCTTTGCTGATACGTATTTGCATTTTAAGTTTAAAACAGTTATTGCACGTTGATAAATGTCAAGTGTTAGAATGCCGATTCGCTGTGATGATACATTTGCCACAAACGAATATTGGATCCTATAACCTAATGGTTTTGTCACCTCAGAAATCTGCAAGCACTTCTCCTTTCCTTCCTTTTACTTTTTGCATTATGTAGCGCGAATGAAGGTATCAAAGCACTTTACATAAGTACTAGTTCCATTACAGAATTCTGCCCGGTGGGTGATAATGTGCTGCATGGCTATACACTTACAAGGTCCCAAAGGCGAGACCTATTGGCTATGCCAATGCTTGTTTTCAAAATGTGTCTACACTATTTATTGCACAGCTGATCTACTAGGCGTCTGAAGCTCCAGTGGCAGCAGTACAGTAAGGCACCGGAGTGTGGGCAAGTGCATCATCTGACTAGAAATAACACCTTCCTGCCAACCTCCTTTCAAAGCACGGAAAAATCGGAGGTGTGTTGCATTCGAGAAACTTAGCTACACCTTGGGTCTAGCACAGCAGATCTGATTGAATTCTAAAGCTCTGATATCAGTGTTGTGGTTGGTGCCTGAGTGGGTAGATGGCTTTTCCAGACCACACTGTGCTATCTTCAGGCCACTCATCCAGACACCCCCTCTACCTTAAAGCCCACTTTCAAAGCACTGTGTTTATCTCTGTAGCTGTCAGGGTTGCATCCAAAATAACAAGTAACAGAACCATCTAAGTAAAGGTTGAATATGTTAATCAAGTTAAACCATGTTGACTGTAGATGAATGATTGGGAATTACTACATCATTGATGTCATAGAACAAGCAAAAACATTTGGTTCTGAGTGATGAATTAATAATCTGTGGCAGTTCAAGGTAATATTTTTCTTGCTAGGATGAAGGCAAGGACCAGGAGAAAGTGTGGGCACTATGATGTCACTGGCTGTGGGTTGCCTGGGTGGTTGAATGTGGCTCAGGGGTGGAGAGAAGTGACAAATGGAGGGAGAGCAGTTAATGGATGAATGGGATCTTCTAATGTATAAAGGAACTTAAACTTTGGCAGTTCTCCTGTTCTTCTTCGACTTCATCATAGCGAGAAAAGAATTAACTTGAACTGCCACACTGGCGTAGTCAGCAGTTAGAAGATCCAACACCAAATATCTCCTCTGGGTGAGATAGTTTTGTTTACTTGAAAATATTTGTGCTCACCTTTTGTTTGCTGCTGGGCCCGCTGCCCTCCTCTGGCTGTCTTCTAGTGAAGCGCTGTGCTCCACGTATTAACTGCCCTTCAAATAAAATAAACACAGTGCTGCCTCATTGGTCTCCTCCTGTTTCCTCTTGCTGCCTTCAAGCCTGGGTACTCACGCTGATAGGCACAGCTTCAGCACAGGCCTACGGTGCACTGTTCCAGCAGTGATTAGCACATGATCCTTTACTGGATCTGTGCTTTCTGAAATTATTCTCAGGACAGTCATGTTAAAAGACAAAAAAACGGATTTGCTTGTAGGATCCTGACTGAAGACTGCTTATTAAGTTTAATAGGTATCCTAATTTTCATACTCTGTTCTACTGGCATGTCATAAAGGGAAAACACAGTTATCCTGTCTTTGATACAATTGTCAAGTCAGTACAGTATGCATTTTCAGGTTACAATAAAGTTCCAAGTCAGTGTGACCGCTTATATTCCTTTTACAATGATTACAGTAAGTGTGGTTTGATGCAACAGGGGCAAAATAATGCATGCGTGTGTAAGCAGACTTACAAAGAAGACACATTTGTCCAATCTGTATACTTGCACACGCCATTCTTTACAATATCCAGTATCTCAATCAATTAGTGCTCTCTTTTTTTGTATTGTTTTGTTAATACTTGCCCCCGTGTCACTGCATTTCATTTTTAGTACAATGGTTTGACATCCTAATCTCATCAACTGTGGGTTATGAGGTGTTGAAATGTTCTACTATTGTAGGGATCTGGAAGGTTATTCTGCTTCACTGTTGATAGAGCTGCAAATCTCCCACATTTGAAATGGCTGACTTCAACTTGCTATAATTAAGACATTGATTCTCTTGTGATAAGTTCTTACTACATGATCACTCAAACTCTTGTTTCATTTAAACACAAACAGAGTTTGGTTGGATGCTACATTGGTCAACACAAGTGTATTTTTATTAATCATTTCGTATTTTATAACTGGCCAACATAAATGTGGCAAAGCATATCAGTGTGAGGATGAACTAACCTTGTGCTTGCAACCTAGCAGGAGTGATGCACTCCTATGTCTCTCACCACCTCCACCAATGACCACATACACAGGAATAAATGGGTGCAGCACTAGAAACGGGGAAAGGGGAGTATAAGAGAGAAAACAGAAACGTCCCCACTCTGAGTCATCCCTTCTGCTGATTAATGATGTCTGCAGGATGTAATGGCTATCCAAAGGCAAAGAGACATTCTTAGTAACTTACCATGAGGTTTACACATTCAACGTTAATGGGCATATCTTAGCAATATTGTTGCATAACCAGCTCTCTATACTTCAATGTAATTTCTGAAATAAATCGCAAACAGAACAAGTACCTTTTATAAATGTTCTCTGATGCTATTCCTATGAATAGAACAACCTTAAGCTTCAAAACTAAGCACTTCCTTAGGAACTTGATTTGCAGTTTCCTGCCTCTGGTAGCACTGCAAAGTAATTCTCAAACAAAGATTTTACTATACCTCAGCTTTGCAATTTGTTTAAACATATTAGAACTCTAATACCTTATGCTTTTACAATCTTACAACATAGTTCCCGCCTAAGCATTCTTCTTATTCCATCACATTGCTATTCCATCAAGTGAAATGCAACAAATTAGCAGTTTTAGAAATGTTCTCAATAAATGTTCAAAGAGTTCAGAGTTAATTTCCAACAAACAACACGACTTTCAGAAAACACACTTTTGTACATATTTTCTAATTGCAAGTGCTTTGTACATAAGAATAGAGAAGCTCAAAAACAGATTCTGTTTTTAAGAATACTTAAAATTTACAGATTTATTAAACTACTTCTGTACATCTCAAATGGCATTTCTAGCGGTTGCAAAGCACTTTGCACCAATTTACCAACTCTTAATGCTTTTATACATCAGGACCAGTTGTCCCAAAGCTCTTTAATAAAATTCAAAGGACACACTTCCTCTTTAGCAAAGGAATATTAGATCCACATGCAAGGTCCCATGCTGCAGAACATTTGTATCACCATTACCTATGAAAGACGCCATGGGCCAGATGAGACTTTAGACCCAGATATCAATGATGGCTGTTGCATCTCCATAATAGGTGGGAGTCCATAGCCTGATGAGAAATGTAGTTTGTTGTCAGGGTGCTGGCACATAGTACACTCTCCATACATAAAGACTTGCTCTAGGCCGTGCTAGCTGTCTGCAGGAATTCCCTTTCTCCGCACGACAGGGATTTAGAGTGAGCAGTATAGGCGCTCATCACATTGATAAAAGCTTCTTGCAAAATATTCATATGCAAGGATTCAGTATCCAATGTGTCTCAAATTACATATTCAGTCCTGTAGTCAGTGTCTTCTATGCTGGAGATATCTGTGCTGTCTAACATACGGGTGATGATTGGGATGAATGGCTTCAACAAATGACCAACATATTGACACAAAGGCTCAAGTACTGAGTTGTATCCTGAGACAATTAAGCATCCAGAGAGAGCTGTAAGACTCATGAATGGTCAAACACTTAACTTTATTATTTTTACAACAAGTGCTTTTTTGCAGTCATTGTAGATATTTGTGCAGAAAATTATGTTTGGATCATTGGGCAGGGTGTTCTGGGTTCTTCAATTGTCATTCAGTTTAACATTCATACTTTGGGAGATCTTGTTTCACAATTACCCCATCCTTGCCAGCAGGTTTTAATATGGAATCCTTAGTATTCTACAGGCTCACTCATCAACTATTAGCTTGTTTTTCTTGTTATTATATATATTCAGACATTTTTTTCACATTTTCCGTTTCACTTAATGTTAGGCTTTCAAAGCTACAATTTCTACTGGCATATTATAAGGGTTAGATGAGAAAACAAATAAATCTGGGTATGCTGTGAAGATATTTTTAGAAAAGTAATGCCATTTTTTCTAAGAGAAACAGCTCATAATGAAGTAGACATTAATCTAGGCATACAGACCTTTGCTAAAAATGTCAATCAAAGTTATGGAAGGGATGTGGGTGGATATGTTATTTATTGTGCTAATTAACTCTGAGTTGGGAGTTTATTCTCATGGGCCATATTGATTTCTCATTGGCCATTCCCTTGGTTGGTAATGCTACTTATTTGACACTCTCCTCCTTTCCTTCTTCCTTGCACACTTCTACCTAAAAATGTTGTTCCGGGGAATTTATTAATGTGGAGTTCGGTGAAGCTGTAAAGCTAGTTCTTTACTTGGGCTTCTAGTCTGAGTGTAACAATCCAACTGTTGGGGAATTCCTTCTGTCTCTGCCTGACATTATAACTATTATCAATCTGTTGTGCTGGTGTATGTTGTAATCTACAATTATATAGGGTGTGTTTGTTCCTTGATACACCTCTTTGTACTTTTCCTACTTTCCAGCTTAAAACTAGGTGGAATTTTGTAATGGCCTTTTCTGGATTGTATACTGCTGATTAGGTATTTGGAATAATATATATTTCTGAAATTGTTACCTCCAATGATTCTGTTTACTTCATTTGCTTGCGAACGTTTTCAAGAGAATTATGAGGCTGTTAGTAAAATACTTTACTTACTGTGTTCACTTTTTAATGAGCAAATAGCACCTTGCTGACTTAAATTGTCAGATGCAGATTGCGAGAAGGGAACAACAGATCATACCTAAACCCATTGGGTTTTTTAGGACTTTCTAGAAGAGTAGGGGCTGGTATCTGCAATTTGCAAATGGCCTTGGGGTTCCTCTGACTAAAGAGACATCCTGCAAGAAATATGGGTTATATTTTAAGTCTCTACCTCCGTTGCTTTGTCAGGGAGAGTGTGAGGAAATGTGCTTTTGCATGTTCACCCCCAGTTTTTGACTATCAGGAACTGGTGTAATAACTCTGTATTGCACTGGGCCCTAGATGTAGAGGCCTCAGTGCATGTGTTCTAACCCTTAAAAGTGTATATTTAATTGGTTTACCCCCAATTGGCATAAATTAACTTACTTATAAGTCCTTAGTACATTGTACCACTGGTACCCAGGGCCTGTAAGTTGAGTGTCCCTCGTGGTCTGCAGCAATTATTGTGACAACGCATGTGTGACAAAGTAAAGCATGTCTCTCAACCTGCCACTGTACACTACAGAACAGTATTAACCTGCTAACTTGACTTAAACATTTAAAGAAATGACAAAGCCAAAATCTTCCTTTTTAATATTTGTAAATACCCCTAGGCAGGCCTCCTGAGCACTAAAGGCAGGGTGCATTATATTAAAAAGATCGAAATGTTTTTGCAACTTTACATGTCATGACAGTGAAAACTCTGAATTGTCATTTTTATTTTGGAAAGGCTAGTAGCCCCATTGGCAAGTACAAAGTTACACACCTAGAACTCAGCAGTGCTAACTTCTGAATGGGACTACTAAATATGATATTTCAAGATCGTAAGTAAATCGTTGCATTAAATCTAACTTAATGCCCAAGTTGGATTTGATGAAACTTTGCACAAACGGTAACTTAAGAAAGTTGTCCCTTTGTTACCCAAAGTTCCCAGTGACCGTTTATTGTTGCACACAAGCTGCTGCCCTTGAGACAGCCTACTGCCTTCTGGGTAGAGGTGTGAACAACTCGCAGGAAGGAACACAAAGGGCCTGCCAAGGGAAGAATTCTGATCTCCTCATTTCAAGCACAGTGTGAGCCCAAAAGACAAGCTTTAAAGGGGAAACCACCTTTGAAGGGCAAATGGTAGTCACACACGAGAGGGCTGCTTTTTTGTTCTAGTAGACAGGCTGGCATCTGGGACAGATCACCAAGTACCAGAAAATGTGACTCCAAGAGTTTGTTGGCTGACACTCTGTGACAGCCACAGAGCCATAACAGCTGAAGTCTGCTCCTTTGAGAGCCCAGTGCATAGAAGCCTGATTGCCGCTTAACACAGAGGTGCAGCCTGGGAGACTGAGTCCCAACCCTCAAAAGTTGCACCGAGTCTGCTGGATCCAGGACAGTCACTGGAGTGCAGTTTGGTTACCCAGAACGAATGGTACTGCAGGTTAAAGGGAACCACTGGTTTTGCTTTAACCAGTGACCAGTAGACAAATGGTAGCTGGTTTTTGGTTGGATCTCACCCAGACTTTGAGGGAAACCGGCCACTGGTTCCAAAGTCACCCCACCATGTTCGTAGACTAAGGGGTTGCCACAGGAAGACCCCCAAAACTGGCTCATGATCCTCAGCATCCTTCAGCATTTTCAGCATTCTGTATCCCTTTCATTAGGATCACTCCATTGATTCCCATAATGGTTTGACCATAGAGTTTGGAACTGCACTGGAGACTGCTTTCCTTGTGAGGTAATGCTTCTGTTGGACCTTATTGGTCCCTTTGACTGACTCCCTGCTGGAATTAGGTGCCATAACAGTGCTCTTATAGCCATTTTCAATTTACAAGTTGTGACTAATTCTAAACTGCAAGTCAGAGTGGATTACAATAATTTATTGAACTAAGTGAAACACTGCTTTATTAATTCTTTAAAAAATCTATATCTCTGAAACCTTTTGTGGGATTTTTGGCACTAAGGTGTCTGTTTAAAGATAAAAATACAGCCTATTTGTATAAATTGGTGTCAGATTTTTAGTTTGTTGCATCTTCTTCACGACTGTTTTGTAACTCCTTAATGCTTTACACTTATTCCTTAGATAAAGTCTAACAGTTGTGAGCCACAGCTGCTAAGGACTGAGTTAAGGTTTTATAAACAACATGACTACCTGATACGGAATTGTGTCTTCATCACACAGTAAGGTCACACAACCACACCATATAGTAAACTACTTTCTTCAACCTGGATGTTTCAATAAGAGTTTTTGGTCATGTGTGGTGCTAAAGTTCAGCTCTGAACTGGAGTACATTTACCACTCTTTTGGGTCCTTTTTGTCTATAGTAACTTTAGAAGCCCAGTTTGTGAATAGACATAGGCTTACTCTTTTGTGAGTAGGTGCATGCCCCCTCTAAGCCCCCGAACCTTGCCTAAAACTCTCCCTTCTCGTTCATAAATCCCTTTCATTTAGTAGTAAGTATGCCCCGTTTTCCTGCCACTTCCCCGATCCTTACCACATTCACTTCTAACTAATAAACATATGTGTGAGGGCTCTCCAAATAGAAAAGATAGGAGAAGAGGAGATCTACACTTGTTAGTTTGTGAAATGCATTTTGTGGTAAGGAAGTATTGCTAATGTAGTACTACTTTACATACTATAAAATGCAGTTTGTAAATCAGGTATTAGTGTGTAAAGTGTAATTTATATTTTTATACAATATCCCAGCTTCATTTGTTTATTTTTCTAGCGAATGAGATCCAATAGTGGTGACATTTCTCTGTTTCTTTAGTTTTATGATTATTATCATCATCATGTGTTGTGTTCTATATAGAAATTCAAGAATATAGGAAATCATGCCATAATGTGGCACTTACTGTGAAATATACAATCTCCATATTCCAATTTCAATAAAAAAATCAATTTTACTGCACTATAATAGTCCACTCATTTGTTGTTAATCAGCACCACAAATAAATCAATATTTCTGCAAGCTGCTGATTTCCTCCAGTTTTTTACGGTTTCAGTTTTTACACTTTTTAAAATTTTTCCAGCTTTGAGACTAAGCATAAAGACAAACATGTGCACTTTCAGATGATGATTATGACACTTTTTAAAGATGAATAAGAAATTCTTCAACCAGATTGTGGTCTCAGTGGACTACCTTTCATAAACATACAATCGATTCTGACTCTTCTTTTCTTAATTGTAGCTCATGGTCTCCCCATCTGGGATGATTTGCAATGTATTTGATACCATAATATATCAATTCCTGTGGGTTGCCTTCACGTTTCACCCCAATAATATTTAGACATTGGATAAATATTATTGTTATTTGTTATTGCACACAAATGATGTAGTATTCTTTCTTTACCTTTTTTATTGTGCTTCCAACGCGTCTCTTCCTCCATATTCATTCCAATATGTATATCACGTATTCTTTTTGACAAGTGATCCAATCCTTAATTTAAAGTTTTTCACCTTTGAAGATTTAATAGTCCATTTTGTTTACACCCCGTGCACATATTTTAAATGATCCACACTTCTAAAATTCATTTTTTTGTGTACCTTATCAATTCTGCTTCTCTGTTTTTATCTCAGATTCAAGGCACCTTTTTATCAGTATTTTCCTCAGTCATGGTGATTTCTCATATGTTATACTTGGGAATGGCACCAGATGGTGTTTCAGCTGTTCATCCATACGTAACAATTTCCAGTTCTTATGGAGAATTATATTTAATTTTTGGGATTCAGTGTTGAATTCCATAATGAATCTGTACTAATTTCTAAGACTGTTCTTGGTTTCCATTTACCTATTTTCAATTAACAAATACTCTCTCCTTTAAGTATCATTCTGTTTAATGCATCTTGAAGCACAGTTTTTTTTTTTTGCGATCCTCTTTCTGGACACCTACTGGTCATATATGCTACTTCTTTGCTAAATTCATCATCTGAGGAACATATTCGGCAGGCTCTCAATTGTTGACCATATATGATACTCAATTTCAGAGTTTTGGATGGCTGTTACTCACATGTAATATGTAATTACCTGCTGTAGCCTTTCTGTGTATATTTGTGCATTGGGATTCATTATTTAAAAAGATTGTAACATCTAGATCGTAATAGATAGCTCGTAACATCAAGAAAGTCAATACTTGTTGAACATATATGGCTTGCGGAATGGACATTGTATTTGTTCTCATTCAACCTCTCAACAAGGATCTCAAGTAGTTTTTGATCTCGGTCCCAAATCAGAAACAACTCGTCAATATACTTAGCACAATGGACTACATGGTCTATTCGTTCTCAATATTTTTTTTGTTGCCAAAGTCACTTCCTTATTCTATTGTCCCATGAAGAGGTTGGCATATGTTGGGGCAAGGTCCTACCCATTGCAGAGGCTTGCTTTTGTAGGTATAGGGTGCCACTGAACAAGAAGACATCACGTGTTAGACAGTATTCCAACATGCTTTCCCTGCTCCCCATGACCTCCTCCATCGCGAACAGAACTCTTCGTGCTGGACTTTGGGAAAGTAGTTCTTTCAGCAGAACTAACCTGGTTCCTGTATCAACCTGCCCTCCATCGCAGTCAGCCTGAACTTGTGACTTTCCCCTGGTCTAGCATGACCAGATGGCTGTGAGTGGCATTTTGTAATTTTGGGTGCTATTTTTACTTAAAACTTAAGAATTGAATATCTCACATTCTACTGATTCTGATTTTTGATGTTCTGGTGTAATATTATTTATTAAAATGTACTCTATTTCTAAAATGTTTTGGGCTTTTTCTTGTGTTGTGTTTTCATTTTATTACTGTTTGTGTACTGCATAAATACTCTGCACTTTGCCTCTATGTTAAGTCTAACTACTTTTCTACAAAAATACCTCAGGGTAAAGCACTGGTTATTTTATGATTAAACTAGTAGCCCAATGTCCTACAATAACTGTGAGCAAACATTACTGTTAGGTTTATAGTTACTTCAAGGTATATTTATTGTTAAGCCCAATCTTATACATAATTTTATTTCTGAGAAGACCATGATATTTGCGAGATTCCCTCCATTTTTGGCTGCTAGATTTGGGTCAAGGATATTGTTAGACTTGGCATCTTTTGGCGTGTTTCCCTGACTTTTTTGCTTTCTGACCTCCCGGTTTTGACTGGCGTAACGTTTCTGCGCACTTTTCGCACTGCTGATCAGTGGTAAAGTGCAGGTGCTCTGTGTAAATTGTGCTATGGATTGGTGTTTCCATGATTGGATATTTGATTTACTTGTTAATCTCTAGTAAAGTGCACTGAGTGTGCCAGGGCCTGTGAATCAAATGCTACTCGTGGGCCTGCAGCACTGATTATTCCACCCACTTGAGTAGCCCTGAAAAGGTACCTCAGACCTGCCATTGCAGAGTCTGCGCGCAGTTTGTAACTGCCATGTCGACTTGGCCAGTGCACACACTTGCCAGTCCCCAATCTTCCCTTTTCTTACATGTCAGGCACCCCTAAGGTAGGTCCAAGGTACCCCAGTGGGCAGGGTGCAGTGTATGTGAAAGGTAGGACATGCTCCGGTGTGTGGGGCATGTCCTAATAGTGAATTACAGCCAATTTTGTTTTCCACTATTGCAAGGCTACCAGTTCCCCATAGGACAGAATGGGAGGTTTGTTTAAAACATCTTATTAACATAACTGGCCCAGGGAATTGGGTAAGAAAATAACATTTAGTATGCCTGAACTCAGAATCTAAAGATGTATCTTTTAGTGAAGGTGATTTTTACATTCTGCGTTTGAAGATACCACTTTTAGAAAGTAGGTATTTTCATGCTTAGTCATCCTGTGTG
Organism: Triturus cristatus; assembly: GCF_964204655.1. Classification (NCBI taxonomy): domain Eukaryota; kingdom Metazoa; phylum Chordata; class Amphibia; order Caudata; family Salamandridae; genus Triturus; species Triturus cristatus. The sequence continues at coordinate 324,675,640 of NC_140582.1, forward strand.
CCTCTGCTGGAATGTGGATTGCCTGTCTGGGTTTTGGATGACAGAATGCTGGGGGGCCGGAGGGGCTTCAGATAGTCTAAGTAGGTCAGGAAAGGGCTGAATAGACCTGGGCTACGATGGGGAAGGGGAAGGAGATTTCCTTGCACCTCAAAGGGCCTGGTCTGCCTCGGACAAATGCTGTCTCCACCTCCTGCCAGAAATTCACACCAGAGAAGGCCCAACTGGTTCTGGCCGGGCCCAGACACCCTCTGCCTGAAAGATCAAAGGATTTTTGGACATAAATACTGGGTCCCAGACCCCTGAACCTTATAACTCATCAGGATCAAGAGGACTGCCAAGAAAAAGAGCCGGAGAAGCTGCAAAAAGCAAGGACTGCTTTGCTGGGTGCTTTGCTGGGCTGACCTGCAGTCGCTGCTTCTATCTTGGGCAGTGAAAGGCCTGGACTGGACTATCTGCAACCTAATTTGTGAGTCTCTCCAAGGGCCTGAGGTAGAGCTTGCCCCCTGTTCACGGAGTTTGAGGAACAACAAAAACTTCAAATTCTTCGTCCCGCAGCACTGGGGACTGTGTGTTTTGTGCTGCAACCCGAAGAACACCAACTCGACGACGTCTACAACGCCACTGCCTACTTTGTGTCCTGAAGGCACCGCAGAGGGCACCCCCGCAGCGCCGCACCGCAATCCTGGTCTCACCGATGACGCCTGTTGATGCCGCTACCGAGCCACTGCTTGCACCGCGACCTGTGGACACCACACACCGCACCGCCTCGCTTCACGCCAAAGCTTTGGCACTGCAGAGGGCACCGCCACAACGCCGCACCACGACCCTGGTCTTACCGACGCCGCCTGTTGATGCCGCCACCGAGCCGCTGCTCGCACCGCGACCTGTGGGCACCGCACTCTGCACCGCCTTGCTGCACGAGGATGCCCTGGCCGGCCTGACGCCACCTCTTCCCGCCGAAATCGATGCCGCTGCTTGCACCGTGGTTCGAGGGTCCCGCTCGTGAGTCACACGATGCACTGCCCTCATTCCACACCGCAGCCTCAGCCTACCGACGCCGGCGCCATCGACTCCACTTCGTCAGCCGACGACAGCGCTCCAGCAACGACGAAGTCGCTGCTTGCACCGTGACCTGCTAGCACCGTGACGAGCACCGCCTTCATCTCGCACCGCGACCCTGGTCTCACCGACGACGTCATCTGACGCCGCCACCGAGCCGCTGCTCGCACCGCGACCTGGGGGCACCGCACACTGCACCTTACACCGCAGCACCCGATGCCTGCCGGCGCCAGTGCTCCTGATTCCATCAGAGAGGAGCTCGACCCACAACGCGAGTGACTTCAAGGGCCTCGATGCCCTGCATTTCTAACAGGTACTGTTTTGCGGGTCTTCCCGACACCGTAGCTGGCCCGCGACCCTGCGACCAGCCAGAACTGTTGGATTTTGTTGTTCACAACGCCGTGGTAGTCTGGACGGAGCTATCCCCACAAGGAACCCTTTTTAATCAGCGTATTTTTGGAACTGTGATCTTTTAAGTATAGTAGTGTGGATTTTTATCGTTTTTGGTCTTGTCTTAATTATATACAAATATTGGATATTTTTCTAAACTGGTGTGGTGTCCTTTTGTTGTGCGTGCACTGTATTACTGTTGGTTATGTGCAAATGCTTTACACAGTGCCTCTAAGATAAGCCTGGCTGCTCGTGCCAAGCTACCAAGGGGGTGAGCTTGGGATATTTTAGAAGTGTAACTTCCTTATCCTGAGTAGAGTGGTGGTTTTTGCCTGGCTGTGGCCCACGCCCTAGCCCACCAAAAATCCAATTTCTAACAGATATCTACTCTCTAAATTCTGAAATTATTTCCCTTCCATCACTTTTACATTCGGCCACATAGCATCGTTTCTATACAATGTTTATTTCCTCATTAATTTATAATACTCAACTGAAATTCACAGTTAGGTTTTATATGGCTTAGAATAAAAGTTTTTTGTTCAACAGCTTATCTTGTATTTCAGTCACCTCTATTGATGAAATACTTATTATTTATGGTTTAGAAGTTGCTATTAGTACTCTTACTTCAGTTAATAGTTTGATTTGGGCTTTTGGGTGACACCTTGTTCTTTGTTTCCCTTTGCTCCTCCTTGTTGTGCACTTCATCTGCCAGGAGGATTCTCTCTTCCCCTTGGTTGTGTTGTCATATGAAAGAGTCTCATTTCTCTTAAAAAAATATTTTTTACTGGGACCTTCATCCACTGAAGAGCCGGGTTGTGACCTGTCCTCGACACCACTTACCATGTGCTTTTTAAGAGGAGTTTATCAAGTTGTTCTTTCACTCTCAAATGTTTTATTTTTCCTCACATACTTATAAATGCAACCATACAGCTAATTTAGTTTGTCATGATTTAATTTACTAGCTGTTCTTTCTTGTGTTTACTTGTTTATTTAAAACTTACGTACAAAGATGTAATGTAAATGTACTCCCAATGTATTGACTCCAGATGTAGTGGCTGCGATGTGATGACTCCTGATGTACTAACCTGCTGTGTAATGGCAAACAACCATTCACAACCCAAGACGTAGGTGGTGAAGGGATGAATGACAGAGGTTAGGTCTTGAATCGCTTCATGATGGGTTGGCTGAGAAACGTCTGACCCAGGACCATTGGAAAAATATCATCCTTGGCATCATCATAGTCTTCAGTTCTTCTTTATGTTAATCAGGACAGGAGAAAACCAGTGGTTCTACTTCTTCTGACAAATTTAATTTAAGGTATTAGTAATAGACTTTAAAAAATCGCATAAACATTTTATGCAGCTCAGCATTTCAACGAGCTAATGTGTTATAAATAATTATTGAAAGATAAAGACCTGAACAGTGATCAAACTGCAGCTGTAAGACTTGGGTCAGGATAATGCTGTGAGCCATGCCAGTGCAAATAAATGTAATCAACACAGCGGGTTACTTTGACAATGTTTGTGCAGGTACTTGCTGAGCACCATTTTGCACTGCATTTGTGGGTTTTACACTCTATGCTTAATCACTGCTTTGCTTTGTGTTATGTTGCACCACTCACATGTAAAGGTGTAATAAATATACCCTTTAGTCTCTAGATGGGGTGCAAGCATGCTGTGATTTATCATTACAAGCATGCTTTTGCTTGCTTGTGCGCTGTTTTTTGTTTGCTGCTCTGTAAAATGCTGCATGTCAACGAGGCCTCCTAGGTTTAAAACCACAAAAAGCTGCATTCTCATTGGTACACTGTATTTATCTACATTAAAACAGGACGCACATCAATTACATTAATAAACCACAAACTAGACAGAAACATGATATGGATGTGCATTATGGTCATTTAGGACATATTTTCCTAACAGCAACAATATAGAATTTGTTTTAAAGTTATTGGGGATAAAGGGTTTTAGAGAATTCCTAGCCATATTAGTGATATGAGCAGAGGTGTAGCAATGGTGGAGCGGGGGTTTGATGTGCGACAGCCCCCAAATAAGTACTTTCTTGGCTTGGTAGTTGAGTCTAGAGGCCCTGAGTCGAGTCTGCTACACCTGTGTCGGTATTTCTTGTCATCTTGATTTCACTAAATGCTTCTAATTTGCTCATTATTGGATTAGGAACTTAAATATATTTAAGCTCAGTTTTACAAAGAGTTTGCATCGGGGTTCCATCACATTTTTGATACAGCCAGACACAAAATTATTTTCGCTATTTACAAAGCCACATAAATTTGATTTGAATGGTTTTGTAAGAAAAAGTAATGCAACGCAGTGTCTTTCATTGCCTTGTGTTTTATTGCATCAGGTGTGCATTCCATGGGAAGTTCATCAGCATTCTCGTGCATCCACCCATGGATTTAGACGCAAAACCATATTACAAAGAGCTGTAGATATGGATTTTCTTAAAAACTGTGCCCCTGCTGGCATAATGTGGAAAAGTATCCTTATTTTTCCTCATTATTTCCTCTTTGCATGTGGACAGCATTCCTTTCTGCACAAAAACTATCCTGACCATAACGCAAACACCCTTGGACTATGGGCAAGGCTACCTGTATGTGCATTGGGCAAGGCTACCTGCATGTGCATTAAGCAGCCCAAAGTGCACCAGCACATGGAGAGAGAACTGTGTTATTTCTTAGAAGATTTGACACACCTGGTGCAATGCAAGCCCAGCAACATTGCTTACTACTCTGAACCACCTCTTTGTAATCGTGCTCTTTAGTCACTGGTTTACCAAAACAGTAGCACATCTATACCCATAGAAGTACTCCTTGAATTGATTTAAGTTTACTACTTTTTAAAATTCAAAAACATTGACAGTAGTCTCAGGCTTCGAAGCATGCTACTGGCAATCAAATACCCAAAGGTTGGTGGGATGAATGCTTGATAGTAGTCTAACCACTGGCAATCCCTCGGGTTAGCTGAGGTTCTGCAGTGCCACCTACCAATGAGTAGCCTCCAGGAGTCTCCAGGTCTTGCTGTTCAACATCTGCACAGGAGGCACAACAGTTAAATGTTTTTGATCACTAAAAGCTATAGGTGTGTATATAAGAAAAACAACAGCAAGGAGCAAGGGTAAAGTCACATTCCTATTATGCAGGTGTAAAGAGATTGTCCTGCCAATGCTGAAATTGAACACCTATGGTGGAATTTATGTATTTGAAATCCATGGCAGTGGGCAGTTTGTGAGTATATCTGGGTAGGTCCACGAGAAAACATAATGAACACACACAGATCTATATTCGTGGGGTGTGCACCAAAGATTTAGAGCTACTTTCTCACCCTGAAAATACACACATTTGTTACTGAGAGAGGGAGAGGGATTTATGCTTAAATGGTGTACATTTGTGAAGAACCCCCCAAAATTGTTGAGAATGCATGGGAGCAATTTATACACCCACAAAAATATATTTCCTTTGGAGACAACATAAAAACGATGTGCAAATGCAAGTTTGCATTCAATTTACTCATGCAGAATTGTACACCTGTTACAATATGTATGCTGAAATATTTGCATACTTGGTACTCATGGAATTCCTAAGCTGTTGTAGACTTCCTTGAATAGCCCTGAAATTATTTGAGAATTCCAAAATATTTAAATGTTTTGCTTTAAAATTTGAAGTAATCCTACATGAACATATAGGTGATTTTGTTTCAACAACTTTTATGATTCGCTCTTTTTTTTTTTATTACTCCACAGTATCAAAACAATGTAATACAGCTAATTATGTCATACATTCATATGATCATAGAATGCCCCCTAAATAAACCTACCAGTCTTTCGTTTCCTTGAACCTTTTGCTGAATACAAGATACATTCTAAATTAAATAAATTATACATTCTGTCTCGCCATCGTTCGAAAGGAGGGGCCTCAGGCTGAAGCCACTCAGCAGCAATACACAGTTGAGCAACAACCATAGCCATAAAAATTAAATAGCGATGTTTAAACATAGGCTTCCCCCTTTCTAAATCCTGCCCAATACCTAATAGCATTATGGCTGCAGTGGTTTTAATAGGTATTCCAGTAATCTCTGACAGAAACTTCTCGATATCCATAACATACCTAGACAGTTTAGTACAGGTATAAAAAACATGCAAACTATCCGCATTATCCCAACCACAACGAAAACATTTGCCATCATGCCTCCCCCCCCCCCATTTTAACATCCGTGCCGGAGTATAATATAAATTGAAAGCAGTTTTAAAAAATTGAGCTTTAAATTCGCAGATAAGAGAGTTTCCCTAGACATTACAATGGCTTTCTCTATAGATATATCATGTTCTCCCAATACATTAGCCCATTGAGAATTATGTTTCTCCAAATCATCTGCCCTAGAGGCTAAAAGAATCTTATATAGCACCCCTATTTTCTCCTGACGCCTTATACTTTCAATAAGTTGATTCGGTGCTAATACTAAGTTCTTCCAACCAAGAAAGTCCCGGATTTTTAGAAATTTAAAAAACTGTGTCTTGGCCAGATTATATTGCCTAGCCAAATCCAAATAGTTAGGGAAAAGCCCCCCAGCCTCATAAAAATCTCCAATCTGCAAAATACCTTTATTTCTCCAGCTTAACGCCACCCGGTCCCAAAAAATGGGTGGGAGAATATTAAGGGCATTTGTAGGTGTGTAATATGTTAACCCTTCCAACGAAAATATCTTCCGTATACTTTTCCACACCTTAAAGACAGCTTCCATTACTTTAAACCGTGTCCGTTTAAAGTAGCTACCATCAACTTCTTTAAACAAACAATTCTTTACCTCAGACCCAAGCAGCAGCTGAAAAATAGAGGGAGCCTCCGCTGCATTGCTAACCTCCTCCCCAGTCAACAATACTCACATCTTTAACAAAAAACAGACATAATAGTAAAATGTAAAATCGGGTATCGACCAGCCCCCCCCCCCTCTCTTGGTAAACTCATAAACCTTGTAGCATGTTTAGGTTTACCAGGGGCCCAAAGGAATTTAGTACACAAAGATTGCAATTGTTGGAGTTGGTCTCGCGTCACTTCCAAAGGGATAGATCTAAATAAATATAATACCCTAGGCAGAATATTCATTTTTAAAATGTTGCCTCTACGAACCAGTGTAAAATGTAGTCGCCCCCATCTTTCTAGGGATTCCTTAATCCTAGTCATTATATCCAACCAGTTAGCTTCTAACAAATCTTTCATCAATGTTCGAATTTTAATCCCTAAATATGTTACTTCTTTCACCAATCTCACATAATTTGACACAATATTATCCGTACATAATATTTGTGTTTTAGTTACATTAAGCTTGTAGCCTCATACCTGCCCAAATTCTTTTGCTAAATGCTCCACCTCTATAAGAGCAGTGATTGGGTCTACTGTGGTAATGGCTATGTCATCCGCATAGGCAAAAACAGAGTGTGAGATCTCCCGAACTATAAAAGGTTTAACTAAAGGGCTTTTCCCCAACATGTCTACAAAAGGATTGATGTATAAAGCAAACAACAACGGGGAAGAGGGACACCCTTGCCGTGTTCCTCTGGTTATTCTCACTGGCTCTGAAACCATACCCATTGCAGCAATTCTAGCAACTGGTGCTTTATACAATATCTGTAAAGCCTGCATAAACCCCTTCCTGAATCCTGCCTGATACATAATATTCCACAAATAGTCCCACTCCACACGATCAAATGCTTTTTCAGCATCTAACAGTATTAACCCCAACTCCCACCTTTCAACCTGAGCTATATCAAAAAGCGTCACCACCTTATTAATATGCGTAACCGTCCCCCGGCCGGGCATGAACCCATGCGGATTCAGTGATACTAATGGGAGGAGGACCTTTGCCAAACGATTAGCCAATATTTTCACATAAATTTTGCCATCACAATTAACTAGAGATATCGGTCGATAAGATCCAGGCAACTCAGATGATTTCCACTTCTTTTTAAAGACCACAATTGTGGCCTCATCCCATGATTTGGGAGCTTGCCCATTCTGTGCAACCCTAATTGTAGCTAACATTTTGTTCTTAATCTGATGAAAAAAGGCCCTATAGACTTCCCCCGGGAGTTTGTCCGGTCCAGCGGCTTTCCCCATTGCCAAATTAATGATAGCAGCCTCTAGTTCCTCCATGGTGATTGGGCTATCTTATAGCTCTGCCTCCTCTGGATCTACCTGTGGTATGTTACCCACCATAAATATATTTTTAACAACATCCAGTGTCCTCTGTTGTGTGTATAGCTCTGTGTAAAACTGATGAAATATTGCCAATATCTCTTGAGGATCTTGTCGCAATACACCTAAATGATCTCTAAGACCCACAATTCGCTGGGAAGCTTCCTTCATCCGTAACCGTAGCGCTAGGCACCGACCTACCGCCTCCCCATACTCATGGCATTGTTTTTTATAAATCAAATATTTCCTGGCATTTTCCCTATTCCAAGGAATATTAATATTTGCCCGGCATCTAGCAACATTAGTCTCAGAGTTCACTACTTTTTGTCGTTGTGCAATCCCTTGAGTCAATTTTTCCTCAACTACTCTCAGCTTAGAATACAATTCTTGTAGCTCTAATTTAGCTTTCTTCTGATGATATAGACCAAAGCACAATACGTTGCCCCTAAAACAAGCCTTCAAGGTGTCTCATATAATTGCTACATGAGCTGATTGTCTATTACATTAAAAAAAACTCCTTGAGCCATCTAGACATATATTCTTTAAAACTATCATCTAAACACAGTTTCCGATCGAATGAAAAAGCTCTTGCTGTGGATTTAAGACTAATTGCCGATATTTCTAAAACTATGGGAGCATGATCCGAAGTAATCCTAGGAAATATGTGAGCCGATGACCCTGTAAGATATGCAGTAGGCATAAAAAAATAATCAAGACGTACCAATTTCCGGCGAGGAAAAGAATATAACTTAGAACCAGGATCAGTTGGGTGGAGATTAGCCCACACATCAGCCAGTCCATGATCATTCATGAAGTTATATAAAGCTTTAAAAACTCTTGGTTTCCGTCCCGTATATCCTTGCGGCCCACTTTGTAGTTCCTTCTTTACCAAATTAATGTTAAGATCTCCGCATACTACTAGGGAGGTCGGCCAAGATGCAAGTAAATTTAAATCCTCCAGGACTACTGATTCATCCAAATTGGACCCCTAAATAGTGAAGAGTGTAAATTTACTACTCCCCAAAACGCATTCAACAATAGCCCAGCGCCCCAACTTATCCTCTAAACAACGACCTGTTGTCTGTACAACCGGCTTAGCTAATATTGCAACCCCACGCGTCACTGAGGTTTGCTGTGAGGCAACTAAAAGTGAGTACCCTAAATCCGTCAGCATTTTGCGTTTCCACCAAGGAATGTGTGTCTCTTGGATACATAATAAATCTGGCTGGATTATATGAAGTTCTGCAACAACCCTTTTTCTCTTGTTGTAATTATTGAGGCCACATACATTTGAAGTACAAATTTTAACCCCCATGCAAGCCATTAAAGAACAAAAAAGGACAAAACCTAATCCAGATATTACTACAATTGTAAAAACCATACTATATCTTCGAAACTGTATCATTATTTTATTTCCCTTTTTGATACTGTGGAATTTTTCACTTTTACCCCACCTAAGTGCCCCTATCCGCACCTGCCCGTCACCAGTGCCTACCCCCCCAAACGCCCCCAACCCTGCCCTGACACCCCGCCCCCCCTTTTAACAAGGCTTTGGGACCCACGGTCCTGCAGATCACAAGCTTCCGTTCACCCCCTGCCTTCGCTCGCAAACCCCCCCAGTCATAAGGAGAGGGAATCCTCCCTTCCCCTGGCTGGGCGGAAAACAAATAATTATAGATATCAAAAAAGAAGGAGAAAGGAGCATGGCAAAAAAAGAAAAAAAAAGGCCAAACACCCAAAAAGAACAACCAGGCATAGAGGGCGGACTAATAAAATTCAGAGAAAAAGATAAGCCTTCTTATACAATATCCCCCCTTCCCACCAGCTATGCCACAATCTCATAACCAGGATCCTAGATAGAATTAAATACTCTTTAGCAGAGCCTTCATTAGTAAAAAATCGAGTACGCTCCTGAAAAGTCACTTTGAGTTTTGCCGGATTCATCAAAAATGCTTGAGCCCCTTTGGCTTGAAACAGTGGGATAAGCTGGCGTAGCTGCCAGCGATTTTCTACGGTATAATGGCAAAAATCCCGCCTTACAAAGAACTCAAAGTCAGCCTACGAATTTCGTAGCGCGCGCTGCATCGCCTTACAAAGAACTCAAAGTCAGCCTACAAATTTCGTAGCGTGCGCTACATTGCATTTTGCGATGCAGCGCGCGCTACGAAATCCGTTTTATTTATTTAATTGTTTACTTACCTGCAATTATCCATATTCCGGTTTTTAGAACCCCCCACCCTGCCCCTCCCCCGCCCCGCCTTACCGCCCCACGGAACTCCCTCCACGGGCCGCGGCTGCTCAAAGTCCTTCCCAGCTCTTTTCTTATCAGGTTGGCTAAGTGAAAAACCTCCTCCCTAGCCAAAAAACTATTGAATGAATTTAAGAAAGCTCTTGGTTTATCAGCCGTTTGGCCTATTTTCGTGCGAATATTGAATGGGAATCGGTGTGCACGTTCAATCTCCCTGTCCCAGTCCCATCTAGTGAGCTCGGGGAAGGCATTTGTAAACAAGTCAACTATAAATTTGCGAGGGTCCTGTCATTCCCGTCCCTCCGGGATCTCTAACACTCTGAGATTTGTCCTTTGTGCACGATTTTCCATGTCGGCCAGTTTCCACTGCGTGTCCTCTTTAATAGAACGTAACGATTCAGTCAAGGCCTTCTGAGCCACAAGTTCATCTTCTAAATTAGAAATCCGCGCTTCTGCTTCGTTGAATCTAGAAGTGAAATCCGCACAGGATTTAGCGACACATCGCACCGAATTTTGCAGCTTCCGGCACAAATTCTGAACTCTCAGACTTTCAACTCTTGTTTTCTCCCGGTGGGACATAATTGATTGACAGATTTAAGACAAGGAGATATCTTCCAGAGGCTGAGTTATTTGCGATTGTAGAACACTCAGTTGGTCCTCCTCAGCCTTCCCAATGCCCGCATTATGATCTAGTCTCTTGCCAACAGTATGGGGGCTACCTTCCATAAACTCACCGGAGTCCTCCAGACAGATGCTACTATGATCGCTGCCACCGACCCCATTCACGTGTATAGAAATATTTGCGACCAAATCCTGACATGATGAAGTGGACTGTTCAGATAGAGAAAATAAATCTCCAGATTCCGCATCTTGCGCTTGCATATCTCCATCTGCATTTACAACCCCCCCATTGCCCAATTCACAACTCTCCATTACTATTTTAGAATTTGAAGTGACAGCAGCAGTAGCAGTACATTCAGAAACATCCAACATCTGGGTTGTACCAGAAGCACCAGTAGGGACTTGTAAAGCCACATCATCTCGTCTCATATACTGCGCCTTATCTTTCTGTTTTTCCAGTATATCATCACTCGGAGAAGGGGTTAATGCGAGAGTAACAGCATGCAAAGGTTCCATATTCCGCTCCCCTCCTCTGTCCGTAGCATCCAATCCCTCTGACTGAGTATGGCCGAGCTTTTTACCCTTTTTTTTAATCTTTACCGACTGAGAAGATTGCCGTAATAGTTTTAATCATTCCAACATCCGTTTTAGCTCTCACAACGTTTGTGTCATTTTTAGTCCCTTTAACAAAGTTACCTGGCGTCTTGTCGCCCACACCGGTGTTTCCTTCAGCCTGTGCCTCTTCCTGCACCCACGGTCTCCCGCGCGCTCCTTTCGGCGGCATTACCATCAGCCAGGTGGAATCAATCACCCAGCAGCGGAGTCCTCACACAGCACACGACCAGCGGCTTCGGCGGAGCCTGCCCAACCCAGCCGCGAGCGCTACCGAAGCAATCAGCATTCAGCCCCACCGGAGGAAATCAATCCGTGAATCTCCCAGCGCCACACCGAATCCGTATGGAAAATGCTTCTGCAATATTGGCTGCCTCACAAACACACCAAGGTATCAGTTCAGCGAAATATTTAGCTCCTTCTTCCCCCACAATAGCGTTTTGCGAGCTACGGCATCAGGAGTGGCCAGCTCACACGTCCACTCTCGCGGATGCCATCTTGCCTCCCTTTTATGATTCGTTCTAACTATTTTTAGGGTGCCTCTGTCAAAAGACATTAGAGCAAAATGTCTTTTGACAGAGGCACCCTGACTAGTTTGGGATTTACATGTATAGCATTAAATTTCTTGGTAAAAAATAGTTTTATGATTCATTCTAACCATTTTTTACCAACAAATTTAATGCTATACATGTAAATCCCAAACTAGTCAGGGTGCCTCTGTCAAAAGACATTTTGCTCTAACTCTTTGACGATGTTCACTTCAAATTTAAAAACTGGGTAGCATGACAAAGCCCAATACTCCACTTCAGAAATATCTAATTATTTGAGTCCTTCCACCCTACGATAGGGCATTCCTAACCATCATTTTGCATGTTAAGGGCAGTAGCCACATAGCTGCCTAGAGTTGCTACACTTTCTCCATAGATGGAAACCCTACAATCACTTTTTCTGCATACCTACAGAAATTGCATCTCATCTTCAAAAACATACCTTCCAATTTACATTTCCTCACCTCTACCAAGACGAATTTCCCCACTGCCTCCAGTAATGTCTCTAAACACTAATCTCCTGCTGGATGTAACCGATCTCCAGAGATACGTCTAGTTATGATATGTCTAATCCCCTGTTATGAATGCTCCTAAGGTCCGCAATACTAGTGGCTACTTACTTTTGGTGTGTCCAGTGCCAGATGTTACTGGTCCTTTCAGAATCTTGAGATGTGTACTGCAGTGTGAAGTTATTTTTGGCTGTTAAAAGCAGCTGAAAATTCTGGTGAATGTCCAGGCAATATAAGAGATTTTCAGTGGATTCAGACCTTGAATGACCGATTCTCATCGTAATTCCTCATTTCTCAGTATACCCTCAGGGTTCAAATTGTAACAGGATTTTCCTCGCCCTAGAACTTAACAGTACACCCATATTGGTAACTACATGGGTGGGGAAATAAAGTCCCATTTCTCACGCACTTTTCCTATCTCATTATGGCACAGTTTTTCTGGTTCGACACCATCAGTCTGTCTCTGCCTGTTAAACAAAAATACAAAAAATGAAATAAGTAGCAATTCAAGGCTGTTAATTGACTTCCCACTCTCCCACGTGCTCAGTCACATTAACCAGGTCTATTGGGCAAAATCTAAGCAAAGAGCACATTTCAAGAAACCCCGGTTGGAGCACCCGGAGCAAGATTGGAAAGGGTTTGACTGATGAAAAAGGCACTGACAACACCCACCATCTCTCGGATATACCTGTCACAAAAAAGCAAACTACAGCAAATCAAACCGTTCTGAGTCCTTGTGGCTTTACAGCACACAAGTGGAATGGCTTTAGGAAACAGGGTAACAAAACAAAGAAGGTGTAGAAAATACAGGCACTAATAGGTACCCACACTGAACACACTAAGCCTGCATGCCCAATGCAATGCTGTCAGCAAGGGCAACAACTGTGCTGTTTATTACTAAATTGTAAGAATTCCAGAAAGTTAGATTACCTCCACTTAAACGACAGGATTGCTCGTCTATGGGGTGGTGTGGCAACTGGCTCTGTGTTGCTGGAAGGAACGATCTAGAAAGTCTGAGAGAAGAAGTCTCCAAATTGAATCATTATCTTAATTGACCAAACAAGGGAAGTAAAATATCAAAAATGCTGATTTGACGAGGCACCGGGTGAGAACTTTGCAAAGTAGGAGTAACTGAAGAAGGTGGGAGTGTGACATGCAACATACACAGAGTCAGAGAACCCTTTGTAGTGCTCAGCAAACAATGCTCCAGAAGAGGAAATAGTTTACAGCTCTATATATGGCATTCATCATCTTGGAATTGGGTGATGAGCCTTAAAGTCACACCATTGGTTTGATTGGGCTATACATTGACAGCCAAAACCCCTCAATGACAACTGCCATCCACCCTGGGTTATCCCAGTTTCTGAAACCTCTAGTGTCTGAGGTTTACAGTCAAGTGTCTTGGGTTTTGCAAGTGCTGAGAGTCTTTGTTAACACCTGGCCAGTTGATGTATGAAGCAGGATCTGGCAAGAAACTACTGCGACCTGAACAATTCTGCCAATCGTAAAAGTATTGAGAAGTGACACAAGAAGACTAGACACTAGCTGTCAGCAGTCAACAAAGGAGTGTTTACTTACAAATTAAATCTGTCAATCACTACCCTGTCTTCTAAGGAGCTTTTGATACAGGGCTTTGGCATAATTTTCTATTCAGTTAGTTTCCAATCCCTATTTTATCTCTGTGTAAATTTCTTGACTGAGCTAACTCTCATTCTCTAATAAACCACTTCTGTTTCAAATATTAAAAAAATGACTGCGTTGGACTTTGGCCAAACCACTCACCTAACAGGTTTTGCTACTAAATAACACTGCTACAACATGGTTGAAAATAATGTTTTCATGCATATTAGGCAATTGATGCAATTACTTCTGAGGGATATCATCAGACCTGTTTAAACAAATCATTCATCTAACATAGCACTTTCATAAAGGTTGTAAACAGTTCTTTCAATTTGATTTAACTATATCATTTCTTAAGGTAGTCATTCATTCTCGTGTAGAAAAGTGCAGAAAGGGCATTATGCTCATTTTCTGAACCTTTGCAGATACTCAGTGCTCAAGGTGTTTGATATACAGTTTAATTGGTATTCCAATAAGAATGTGAAGTGCATATGACCATTTATAAATCTAGTGCTTGGCACAATAGACTTTGGTTTCTTGATACAATCAAATAGAGAATTGGTCATAAATGGCGCATATATCAGAAGGAAAACATTTTGGATTTTTACAGAGCTTAATGGGCCTGCACTACTCAGCCCAAATTAACCAGGAACCTACCTGTTATATACATTAGATACATGCTTATTTCTTGGGTAGTTGTAAAGTCTACATGTAATAAATTCAATATTCATGAAATATACAAGAAAATCAATTTGATTTGTCATCCAATAGAAAAATATAAATAGATTTTACATATGAATGTATTATAAACTACGTCAATTTGGACTATCTCCAATATTCTCAGAGTTTATGATGTTTCGTCTTTCTTCTTTATAAAAATATATATATATATATATATATTTCCTTTACACTCTCCCTTAGGTTGAAACCACCGCCTCCAAACCGTGAGTCACATTTGTTCGGACCCCCTAGGGAGTGGGTACGTTGAATCTGTGCACTCCTCCTTTGAACCAAGGAATGACGATGCCATGTGTGGTGCCAACAATCTTTTATTCGGCCTCAGTCGTACGCGTTTCGGAGCGTTCTGCCCCTTGATCACCGACAATAAAGTTTTGACAGCTGCCATTTTTTAAACTTTCTGTTTGCGGTTTCAACGTGTCACGTCTACAACCGAAGAAAAATTGAAAACAGACTCGTAGTTTTTCTTCGTTACTCTACAACTCAACATGATTGTACGACGATAATCATCTTAAATTCTCAAAACACTTAGTTTCCTTCACATAATACATTTGTGGCAAGATTCCATTGCAATATAACATTTTATTTAAAAACAAATCGTTAAAATTAAGACTTTACAAAATTTACAGTATTTGGAAATTATAACCACAGAATTGATATTAGTAGCACATTGCTATTTCTTGAACATGAAAACTGAATGTTTTCCAAATTCATAAACTTTATCAAGCATACTTTTTCTGAGCATACTTTTTCAACATGTGCTATGTTGCTATGCAGCCCAAGTGGGCAATATCACTGCAGTTACACTCTATGTGTCACTTTTGAGCCCATGTGGGCTATCTGTTCCACCTACGAATTAATAAAAGGAACTCGTGTGTACACATCTCGCGCAAGTGGGTTACTAGGAGTTTTACCTTTACTCGATCCCGGTCTGTTTGCGAATAACTCCTCTTCCCTACTTAAAAACACATGAATTAAAAACTTCATGTTTTTATTCTTCACCATATATAAGACAGAGATTAATGTTACAATATTTACAAGTGAGTGTACAGATCTTCTTCTGCGTTCAAAACTTCTGGGTATTTACAATTCAATTCTATTATATAACGGGACTCTAGCTTTCTACGTTTCTTTTCCCTGTTGCCGCCACATTTGTCTGCTGCCACTGCATATATCACATAATATGTGAGACCTCTGCTGTCATTGTTATGGAATTTTTCGAATGGCGAGCAACTGGATACGTGAGATCACCATTCTTGATTGCCCGCAAATGCTGCAAGATTCTTTTATGAACTTCAAGGATAGTGCTGCCCACGTACCTCAGGCCACAAGGGCACTGCAGCACTTAGAAAGCAAACTCTGTTTTACAATTAAATTTGCCCTTGATATTTTTCATTACGCTGGACAACCCTGGTCTATATTGGGTAGTATTAATTCCATAAAGACATGCCATGCATTTAGAACATTTTAGAAACCCTTGTTTTCTGCTTAACCAGGTTTCCTTAGGTTGCTGTTGTCTCAGAGTGTTCCTTACCAAAATCAGTTTAAATGATTTTGCACATCTGAAGGTCACTTGCGGTCTCCGTGGCACCACTTTAGCCAGTATAGGATCATTCTTGATTATGTGCCAATGTTTGTTTAAAATACCTCTTAACCTGTCTTGTTGGACACTGTGTTTAGTTATTAAATGACACTGATTAGCTAAGGCTTCTGATTTTTCTTTCTATCAAAAAGAATTTCCTTTCTTTTTCTCTTTGCCACTTCCCTCATTGCCTCATTTATCCATTTGTCTGGATACGCTCTACGTTGAAATCTGTGTTTAAGACGGTTAAATTCTATCTTGGTTTCCTCCTCAACACTGCAGTTCCGTTTAGTTCTTATACATTCTCCAAACTGTATGCTTCTTTTAAAGTTCGTAGGTTGGAAATTAGTTGCACATATATATATATCTATATAAATTACACGCACCAGGTTGCCCTCTTGGAGTTGCCACACACGTAGGGTTTACAGCACAAACCGCCACAGGTAGCACCGATGACAGCATGCCCTTAGCTCCTCAAATCAGCCATACGCGTTTCGAGAAATTGGACTGCTCTTGTTCACTGGCACTGAAGACGGAAAAAGCAGGTGGGTTGAGAACTCTAATCTATTCAATATTAAGTCCCGCCCAAGTGGGCGACAGGCATTCTGGTCTTGATAGTTCTTAGTAATGCCCCAAGACTTGAAAGTTCGTTAAAACAAGTGCACTGCTGACTCCGTGCTTGAAACAATATTAATCCCTGTCGGGTGAAAAGCCTCGTCGACATTGCTGCCATTGCGCCAATATTTGCCTGTGGCTCAGGCCCCTCCATTCCCTTGAGTGTTCGCAGCATCTAACACTCTGGATCCGCTCGAGCAGCGGCGGGGCAACACCGCGGCCGGACTAGCCGCATCAAATTACACGCACAAGGTTGCCCTCTTGGAGTTGCCACACACGGAGGGTTTACAGCACAAACCGCCACAGGTAGCACCGATGACAGCATGCCCTTAGCTCCTCAAATCAGCCATACGCGTTTCGAGCAATTGGACTGCTCTTGTTCACTGGCACTGAAGACGGAAAAAGCAGGTGGGTTGAGAACTCTAATTTATTCAATATTAAGTCCCGCCCAAGTGGGCGACAGGCATTCTGGTCTTGATAGTTCTTAGTAATGCCCCAAGACTTGAAAGTTCGTTAAAACAAGTGCACTGCTGACTCCGTGCTTGAAACAATATTAATCCCTGTCGGGTGAAAAGCCTCGTTGACATTGCTGCCATTGCGCCAATATTTGCCTGTGGCTCAGGCCCCTCCATTCCCTTGAGTGTTCGCAGCATCTAACACTCTGGATCCGCTCGAGCAGCGGCGGGGCAACACCGCGGCCGGACTAGCCGCATCAAATTACACGCACAAGGTTGCCCTCTTGGAGTTGCCACACACGGAGGGTTTACAGCACAAACCGCCACAGGTAGCACCGATGACAGCATGCCCTTAGCTCCTCAAATTAGCCATACGCATTTCGAGCAATTAATATTGAATAAATTAGAGTTCTCAACCCACCTGCTTTTTCCGTCTTCAGTGCCAGTGAACAAGAGCAGTCCAATTGCTCGAAACGCGTATGGCTGATTTGAGGAGCTAAGGGCATGGAAAATGTAAAGCCTGTAATACCAGTAAAAATGTCAAAACTTATCCCTTACCCACAGGGAAGACTGGTATTATTAAGAAATTCATGAATTGCCAATCTGATTTTTGTGTGTATGTGATCAGATGTCCATGTGCGAAATTGTATGTTGGGAGTACGATCTTTCCTGTGAAGAAGCGCATTCTTGAACATCTTAGAGCAATTAAGAATGTTGATTTGAACTACTCAACTGCTAGACACTGGTTGAAATACCATAACAAGGATGTTAATTGTTTTTCATTCTTTGGAATTGACAGGGTGCCGGCAAACCCCAGAGGGGGTGACCGTGAGAAACAATTAAGAATTCTGGAGTCACAGTATATCATCCTCCTTGAGTCCAAGAACCCCTTTGGCCTGAATGAAGATGAAGAACTTTTTGTTCATATTGGATGAGCTATTCTTTGGTGTCAATACCTACTCCGCATTGATTTGAAAAATGTGAAAAAAATGTGAATTTCTCCATGCTGGCGGTTGTCGGTTGGGTGCCCTCTGCCGTCTCTTGCTACATCGATAACCTTATTTTGGATATTTTTGAACTGGTCATATCACTTTGATTTCTGTTTTGATACGTGGCCATTTAAATTAGATTTTTGAGGGTGTTTTTGATATATTGCCACTGGGCAACACTATATTTAGTCAATCGTAATCCAAATTAAATTTTGTAAATACTCCCTCGTTAAAATGTCAAAATAAGCCATTAAACTTTCTTTGAACAACGAGCCTTGGAGTGCGAGTTTTCCTTCTCTGGAAGCAGTTTGTGGAGTTTTCCGTGAATATATATATATATATATATATATATATATATATATATATATATATATATTATCTACTGGCGGTCGCCAGTAGTTAGTTATAGTTAGGACCGTGTTTCCATAGGAAATCCGCAACATTCTATTTGGAATAACTTTGGCGCCGGTTGACGAATCCTCGCGAAATTTCCAAAACTAATGGGGCGCTACGCTCCGCTCCTACCCTGAAAGTCTCGGGGGGATTCGTCAAGCGGGGGCTGAGAAAAAAGGGGGTTCCCAAAACACGTTTTCCCCATGCATTTTCCCATAGGACCTTTAGTCCGAGCTACAGCCCGAACGGCTGAACAGAATTACTTGAAATTTGGCAGAGAGGTAGTCCTCAGGTCAAGGATGTGCCTTTTGTAGGTCTGGTGTAAATCTGTTCAGTAGGTCCTGAGAAAATAGCATTTAAATCAATATATATATCTGTAAGCGTGCTCCGTGCGCTTACCGTAAGCTTACCGTACGTGTACGGTGCCGTGCGCGAGCTCAATTCTGATTGGTGGTTACATGGCTGTAAACATTCGAATCGGTCGAAATCAGGAAGTGTCGGCCGCCATTTTCTGTCTCTCGCACTGAGAAACAAAGGTGGGGAACTTGAAAAGGGGGCAACGAAGAGAGTTGCAGACCCCCTAGTGTTTGTCAGGGGGTCCAAGAAGGACCCAAAAGTACGAAAAACACATTTAATAATTTTAAAAAAAAAATCGCGGAGTGCGCGTACGGTAAGCTTACCGTACGCGCACGGCAAAAAAAAGAAAAAAAAAAAAAAAAGAAGTAACAATCACATTTAAAAACAAATTGAAGGACCCACAAGGGAGAAAAAAACAAATGTTCCTGGGAAAAAAAAGGCGAGGAGCGCACGGCATGGACTGCGCAACGTGGGCGCTCGGTGCGCGAAGCGCACCGAGCGCCCACAGCGTGCGCACGGTGCGCACGGTGCGCACGGTGCGCAAAGTGAAAAACCAGAAAAAAATAAATAAATAAATATATAACTTAGCATTTAAAAAACCGTACAAATTCACTGAAAAAACCATAGGTTTCACACACGTTATAGTTAGGAATTATCATTTAAAAAACCTTGCAAATTCACTTAAAAAACCATAGGTTTCACACATGTTATAGTTAGCTGTACATTTCACTCGTAAAAAACCAATGAAATTCCACGTTATAGTTAGATCAGGTAACTATAACTTGCGCGACCGCAATCCACAATGTGTAATTTCAGATGTCATCATTGATGTCATGAGTGATGTCACTGACAATGTCATGAGTGATGTAATATGTGACGTCATCAGCAGTTTATT
The DNA here is from genome assembly GCF_964204655.1 of Triturus cristatus. Taxonomy (NCBI): domain Eukaryota; kingdom Metazoa; phylum Chordata; class Amphibia; order Caudata; family Salamandridae; genus Triturus; species Triturus cristatus. The sequence goes on from NC_140582.1 coordinate 324,695,476, forward strand.
GTGGGCGCGCAAGTTATAGTTACCTGATCTAACTATAACGTGGAATTTCATTGGTTTTTTACGAGTGAAATGTACAGCTAACTATAACATGTGTGAAACCTATGGTTTTTTAAGTGAGTATATATATATATATATATATATATTTATGTATTTATGTATATATATATCAACTTTCTACTTCTTCAGAACACCGGGACACTTCATGCGTCGGTGCAACTATGGGTCCGAAGCAGCCCAAATATTTAATTAAATTTCACTAAGTACCAAGGTACTGTTGCACTCTCATCAGGAAACAATAACCGCTGCGAGTCCATCCGTCATTGAAAGATCATGTTTTATTCCATATTACAGAGCCTCAGCCAGAAAAAATACCCTACGCGTTTCGGCGAAACTCGTCTTGGTCACGGGTAAACATAGGTCCCAAATACACCTATTTAAGACTACATGTTGCAGACAACGTCACAAACATAAACATAGACAGCAGACTTTCAGATCAAAAAACTGTAGCACCAACATGGCGGCCATCTTGAAACAGTATTGTATACAATGTATCGTAAATTTCATGCAAAATAAAGTTTTAGTTGAAAAATAGTCAAGCTTATACAGTGAATACAAACTGAATTCTTTCACAGTCCTAAGCGTATACAACGAGACCTCAAAATTTCCTTTTCATATCTGTTTGCAAAGTACTGCCTCTCGTTCCCAATGATCTTATTTGCCGAACTTCCCTCGTAAACAGTTGCATGATATTAAATACAAAATGTATCCTTCATCGGCAAAAAGGATCGTACCAATTAATTCAATGGATATGCGATCGTAAAGCTTGTCTCGCAGATAGTCACCCAGTCAAACCATAAAATAAAATAAGTAAATAAACAGTAAATAAACAGTTTATGCCCCAGTCGGGCTCCAATATTAAAGGCTCCTGTGTCACAACATCATCTACCAAGGAATCATATCCCAAGTGGGAATAAATTGAATCAAAATATAGTGAAAGTCATGACAGAGTGAGGAATCTACATATTAAGTTCTCTCTCATCATAAAGATAGCACTACATCATTTATAACAAACCAATTCAATCCAAGTGGACATGAGTACTTTCCATTTCTTTTTTCAAACATAACGAGATGTTACTTCAGATGATGACCTTTTGCCTGGAAAATAATTTCTTCATTTTTGATGGAGTTTATTTTAGGCAAAAACAAGGAACTGCGATGGGAACCTGCTTTGCTCCCAGCTTCACCAATTTATTTATGGGTCGCTGGGAGCAGCAGGTGTCGAAGACACAGCATCTGTACCGCAGCCATGGTAAACTTTGGCTGCGGTATATAGATGATCTTTTTATCATTTGGGGTGGGTCTGAGCTACAAGCGAACAAATTCATCTCTGTCTTAAATCAGAATGAGATGAATTTGAAGTTTGAAGGCACCGTGAGCAATCATAGTGTGGAATTTTTGGATCTATATATACGGGCAATGGACAAAAGATTGGTTTCTAAGCTCTTTCGAAAATCCACTGCAGGAAACACCTTGCTATACGCAGACAGTGCACACCCCAAAACTCTGATCCGCAGTATTCCTTATGGGGAGTTCCTCCGAGCTCGGAGGAATTGCAGTCTGGACACGGATTTTATAGCGGAGAGTAACTGCATGACTCAAAGATTTTTAGAGAGAGGGTATACCCCCAAAATCATTGAAGAGGCACTGACTAAGGTGAAGAGATTCACGCAAAGTGAGCTGTTGTTACCTAAAGAGGAAGGGGATGAAGATGTGAATGATGGAGTTATAAGATTTATAACTACATACCACTCCAATTCCTGGGAAATGCGCAAATGTCTAAACCAACATTGGAAGATTCTATCCACTGAACCAACTTTGAGAGATAGAATAGGACCTGTGCCGAATATCACTTATAGGAAATCGGATTCCCTAAAAGATAAGCTATGTAAGAATGAGGTGACGAGTACCAACAACTCCAACAGTGACATACAAGGATTTTTTACTTGTATGTCCTGTAAAGCGTGTAAGTTCAGTACCAACGTAAAGAAAGTTTACTATCCCATCAGTGACACAGAAAGAAACATAAGCAAACCTCTTACTTGCGCGTCGACTTTTGTGTTTATGTTTTGGTTTGCCCTTGTGCCAAGAAATATGTGGGCAGCACGATGTTCACAGCAAAGAAACGTGTTTTGGAACATCAAAGGGCAATCCACAACAAAGACAAATTGTCACCAGTTGCCAGACACTTTGTGGAATTTCATAAAAGCAACCGTAACTTATTGAAATTGTTTGTTATTGATAGGGTCAAGGCAACACAAAGAGGGGGTGACAGGATACATAAACTCCGGCAGTTGGAGTCAAGATACATTTTAGAGTTGAATACCAAAATCCCTGAAGGATTAAATTCTGAAGAGGAGATGTCTTGGCATTTGGGGGAATGACCTTGTCTAGTTTGGAGGGGCAATTATTGCCAATTTCTGTCAATGATAGGACTATGCCCCACTTCCAATATTTCCGGATATTCTCAAATGTGCAGTGGGGGTTGTTCTAGTTTTTCTAGTTTTTCTAGTCTTTAGTAGCATACATTCTCTTAGTAATCTGGTGATGATGGTTTTTTTTAAATCGATTATGTCAATTTATGAATTTGTGTGTGTCTATTCATCCATCTGGTTTATTCTGTTGTTTATTATGTGATGCAATGTTGATTGTTTTTTGTGGCAGGCGATGCTGAATAACATGAAGTCCAGTCTTTTTGTTGTGTATCGAAATGTGATCTCTTCATTTGGATCTCCTCTTCCTTTGTTTCAGTCACTGTAGAACAGTCATGAGAAATGAAGAAGCCCTGGCTAATACGTCTGAAATTGGAAAGTACTCATGTCCACTTGGACTGAATTGGTTTGTTATAAATGATGTAGTACTATCTTTATGATGAGAGAGAACTTAATATGTAGATTCCTCACTCTATCATGACTTTCACTATATTTTGATTCAATTTATTCCCACTTGGGATATGATTCCTTGGTAGATGATGTTGTGACACAGGAGCTTTTAACCCCTTCAGTGCCCGCCCCTTTCCCCGCCCAGTGCCGGCCGTTGCATTAGCGGGCGGGGTCTATGACGAGCTGGACTCGTCATGGGCACAGCGCCACCGCGGCCCATGACGAGTCCAGCTCGTCATGGGCACTGAAGGGGTTAATATTGGAGCCCAACTGGGGCATAAACTGTTTATTTACTTATTTTATTTTATGGTTTGACTGGGTGACTATCTGCGAGACAAGCTTTACGATCGCATATCCATTGAATTAATTGGTACGATCCTTTTTGCCGATGAAGGATACATTTTGTATTTAATATCATGCAACTGTTTACGAGGGAAGTTCGGCAAATAAGATCATTGGGAACGAGAGGCAGTACTTTGCAAACAGATATGAAAAGGAAATGTTGAGGTCTCGTTGTATACGCTTAGGACTGTGAAAGAATTCAGTTTGTATTCACTGTATAAGCTTTTTTTTTTTTTGTTGAAACATTTTTATTGTTTTCATAGCAACAGCGCAGTACAAACCCGCTTCCTCCACGGCCAAAGAATGTTTTACACACATAAAGTTACCAGCCAACAACCGGGAGAATGAGCTTCCAGCCCATACCGGCCCTCCCCCCTCCCTCCCCACCCCATGTCAGTGTGCCTCCTGTCTTTCGCCTCACTCCCGATGTGCCCCCTCCCTGCCATAAATCAGACACGGGTACTCGCCCTCCACTAGAGATCCATGACTTTCCCTTGCGCTTAGCCACAGCCTCGTTTCCAGCGATCACTACTACTCCCCTTCTACTCCCCATTCACCACCTCCTCCTGCCCGCCAGATGCGTCCCCCTCTGCCCCGTTGTCAGCCATCAGCCCCTGAAGTTCCACCACCAGCGCCTCCCACGCCCGGGCCGTCGCCAACGCCTTTTCGTCATCCCGCCGAAGAGCTAATTGCAACCGGAGCGCACCCTCAGTCCCCGCCCAACGCACAAAGGCCGCCCTCCATCGCAAGAAGCTAGGCCCCGTCCTGGACTTCCAGTGCATAGTCAGTTCCCTCTTGGCCATTATCAATCCTAAGTCGTAAAACTTGCTAGTGACCTTCGTCCGGCGGGTGTGCGGGAACCAAAGCAGTAAACAGGCCCCCAGGTCCGGGTCAATAACACGGTCCGTCACCTGATTTAGGCAATCCATGACCTCTGCCCAATAATCACCCAGCTGAACGCAGGACCAAAACATGTGACGAAAATCAGCGCCCTCTCTTCCGCACCGCGGGCACTGCGAGTGCGCACCCCCAAAAAATTGCAATATTTTAACCGGCGTCAAATACGCCCTGTGCAACGTGAAAAATTGCACCAACTGGAACCGGGCATTGCGCGTTCCCTTCCAGGCCCGCCGCACCAGCGTGGTCCAGGTAGTCTCGGGGATCGGTTTCTCAAGGTCCAATTCCCACTTGCCCCTCAAGGCGGCAAGGGGCGGCAAGCCTTCCGTCGACAGCCTGCGGTATAGGCAAGTAATGGCCTTGGACGTCCCCGCCGCCATCACTACATATTGGCAACCCACAGCGACCGGTGGCTCCGAGAGCCCCGCATTCCAGTGCCGCTGAAGGCTCGCTACCAGGGCCGCGTGAAGTAAGAAGTCCCCACGTGGGAGCCCATAGGAGTCCTGCAACTCCTGGAACGGCAGCAGCACCCCCTCCCGGAATAGGTCGCCCACCATCTGCACGCCCAACTCCTCCCAAACAGCCAGCCCAGACCAATCGCCTCCATGCGGGAACGCCGTACACATCCCCAAAGGAATCTCCGGGGCGTAGGGGCGAGTTATCGCCGCCCTCCTCTGGCATCGGTTCCAACACAGCCGGAGTGTACGCTCTTCCAACGTGAGCAGGTCAAGGTCCAGCCTCTGCTGCAAGACTATGAAGGCTAGCACATGTCGCGGAATCAACCTGCCCTGTGGGCCCTCCGGGCCCCGGTATTCCCTGGCAACCGCCTGCGTAAGCCACTGGAGTTGGGCCGCAGATAGTACCACTCGAAGTCCGGGACTGCCAGGCCCCCTTCTGCCCTCGGCCGTCGCAGGGTGGTCAACGCCACCCGCCTTCTCCCGGAGCCCCAAATGAAGCCCGTGGACATCGCCCTAAGCCGTTGGAAGTACGACGCAGGCACCCATATAGGTAGGGTGCGAAAGTAATAGAGGAGTCGTGGCAACGCCACCATCTTCAACAGCGCCACCCTCCCGGCACACGAAAGCGGGAGCGTACTCCAGAAACTCATGCTGCCCCGCAATCCGCGAATGGCTCTGCCAATATTCCCCTCCAGCAATCCTGCTGGGTGTGGTAGATATTAACCCCCAAATACCGCAGGCAGCCCCCCTCCCATCGGACCAGTCCCAGTGACTGGGGGGCCCGGCCGTCCGGTCCCAGCGGGAACAAGCATGTCTTGCCCCAGTTGACCTTGAGTCCTGATAGGCGTCCAAAGGCCTCCAACAAGGCAGTCGCCCCACTCAGTGCTCCCTCGGCATCCGCCAGAAACATCAGCAGATCGTCAGCATACAGAGAGATATAGTGAACATCCCCCCTCAAGGGAACTCCTGCATAGGAACGCCCCAGTCGGGCATGCGCCGCCAACGGTTCAATCGCCAGGGCGAACAACAAGGGGGAGAGCGAGCAACCCTGCCTCGTTTCCCTCCGCACCGGGTAGGAGGCCGAAATAGTAACCCCCGTCTTCACCCGGGCCGTGGCCTCGTTATAGAGCAAGGTGGTCCAGCGCACAAAGCCGTCCCCCAGGCCAAAAGCCCGCAGCACTCGGTATAAATAGGGCCACTCCACACTATCGAAGGCCTTTTCAATATCGACCGACAGTGTGCAGGCTTCCGGATATATGTCCCGGTCCAGCTCCATCACCCGTAACAAACGTCGCACCGACGTGGCCGTGTTACGTCGGGGGATAAAGCCCGCCTGATCCGGATGGATCAAGGCGGTCATATGAGTCAACAGGCGCGACGCCAGGATTTTGCTCAGGATTTTGTAGTCCACCGTCAACATGGAGAGCGGGCGGTACGCCGTGCGCGCGCCAGCCTCCCCTCCCGGTTTCAACAGGGGCACCACAATAGCCTCTCGAGCGGAGGCCGGTAAGCACCCAAGTCGCCAAGCCTCTCCGTAAAGGACTTGCAGCTGTGGCGCTAGCAAATCTGGGCAAGCCGCATAGAACTCGATGGGCAATCCGTCCACCCCCGGGGTCTTTCGCCTGGCCATTTGCTTAATTGCTGCACGAATCTCGCCCAGGGTGATAGCACCCCGAGGTCCTTCTCGCTCTCCGGGTCCAGCCGGGGTAGGCGAGCCGCCACCAGAAACTCAGCCAAACCTTCAGGTTCTCCCTGCATGGTGCTGTCATACAGCCGTGCGTAATAACTGGCAAACTGCCTATTAATCTCCGCCTGAGAATAGACCGGGACCCCCCCTGCCTCGACCAGAGACAGTATAGGTGTACCATGGGCCGTCGGGGACGCCAACCATGCCAAAAGAGACCCCACCTTATCCCGTTCCGCATGCGCCCGGGTAAGGTAGTCCTTATGATCAAAGCAGCGAAGCTTCTCTACACACACCGCCACGCCCTCCCGTGCCTCCACGACCGCAGGTAGCTCGCCCTCCCCCGCCTGATGCGCGCGCTCAGCCGTCCGCAGTTGGGCCTCCGCCCCCGCTACCTCCTTCAGCAAGGTCTTCCGCACGCCAGCGGTGGATGATATACAAACTCCCCGGACCACTGCCTTGAACGCATCCCATTCTGTCGCCCGGGTCGACGCCGTATCCGCGTTAGTCCTAAAGTACTGCTCTATGCAGCCGCTAACCTCAGCCCGGAAAACCGGGTCCTCCAGCAACAAGGGGTTTAAGCGCCATGTGGGTATCGCCTGATTCACTGTATAAGCTTGACTATTTTTCAACTAAAACTTTATTTTGCATGAAATGTACGATAAATTGTATACAATACTGTTTCAAGATGGCCGCCATGTTGGTGCTACAGTTTTTTGATGTGAAAGTTTGCTGTCTATGTTTATGTTTGTGACGTTGTCTGCAACATGTAGTCTTAAATAGGTGTATTTGGGACCTATGTTTTCGCCGAAACACGTAGGGTATTTTTTCTGGCTGAGGCTCTGTAATATGGAATAAAACATGATCTTTCAATGACGGATGGACTCGCAGCGGTTATTGTTTCCTGATGAGAGTGCAACAGTACCTTGGTACTTAGTGAAAATTAATTAAATAAATAAATATATAAATATATATATATATATATATATATGTATATGTATATATATATATATTTAAACAAAAAAATTCCTCCTTGAAGAAATAACAGCGCAGGACACTCCAAGATGCTTAATTCTTATTTATTGCAAGTACGAAACCTTCCTACCGATGCTGGTACCCGCGCAGAACCGCCGCATGTTTGAAGCCCTGAGCTACTGGTGAAATGTAGGAGATTGAATTTTAAAGCTGGGGGCTTCCCACAATCCAACTTCGGAACCAGAGAAAATGGAATAGATCTCCGTGTCGAAACAAAACTGGAGGAGAAGCAGGGATCCGGTGTAAACACTGCATTACCGGGAGACGATCATTTCAAAGTCATCAGTAAGACCCGGAAGAAGATCCACGTACCGCGGGAGGTGGCGACAGGATTCGGGGTGTCTGAAAAATCTCTCAATAAGTGTTTGCAACTTCGTGGGCTGGAGTGAGAAAGAAACGGGGATAACACTGGACCTCTGGTGGCTTGCGGTGGTGGAGTGAAGGAGAGCTGATATCTAAAGACTCTCACTACACACCAAGGTGCGGATACAAGCAAATGCGTGTATTATTAACACCGCAATATAAGCAAGAAGATGGCATCATATATGGAAGCAAAGAGAAAAGAAGTATCAAACCGGTTGTTCTTTACAGAAGGAGCACATGGAGACACCGCAACTGGCCAAGGTTTGAAGGATCACTCTTTATTGAACAATGAAGTGAAAGCTCAACAGCTGTTTGATAAATTGGAGAAATTACATCGGAAGGAAATGTCAAAATGGTGGGAAGTGGAGTCTCTACAGAAGTATATTGATGTAGGGCGAGTTCCTAGAGGTTTACGAATTTACACCATTCCAACATACGAAAACCCGGATCCGGAGATGCTTGACGAATGGGCAGACAACTATAAAGAATGCTCAACAACAATGATGCGGATTCTAATTAAATACGCTTTAAGAGATGGAACCAAGATATTGGAAGAAATAGAAATAATACTATCTGATTTGTCCAAGTTGGTATCAAAAGAAAAACTGGATGAATTTATGACCAAATTACAAGGACGTTTGTCCAAAATTGAGGAGGACATAACAAACAAAAAACAAAGGTAATTCATCAGGGACTACAAAGATTATCAATCAGGAAGAACCCTGACCTTTCACAAGAAGTATGACCACTTATTTGGAAATGTAAGTGAAGTTCAGTCCACTAAGAAACCAGGGAGTACACCAACAGAGGCTGATGAAAGAAGCCCCGCGGCAGAAGAAAGCGATGTTTCAGACCGTAATACTTCTGATGTTTCGGTAGAAAGACTGGGTCAACAACCTTCAACTAGTAATCAAAGCAGGAATAACTTTTTGAAACAGTTCCAGATGATGAATAAAGCTAAGCAGAATCCGCAGAATTTATATATGGGACAGGATTTTTGGCTGGGCTGAGGACGAGGATTTCGCAGCAGAACCAGAGGGTCAAGCGGAACCAAAAAGAGAGGCGGAGACGGAAACGAAGATTCTAACAAGCCAACGCCGACAGTTACCAGAGTCAAGAGGGGGATGCAATGACTGTGGTAAATCTGTCAAAACGTGACTTAACACCTATTGAGATACATTTATTGACTCTGGGCTTGTCATTCTGCTCCACTAGAAAAATGGACTATGTACAAACACAAATTGATATATTTTGCTTTTTGCGTAAATTGATACTTAGGAAATGGTTTCAGTTGCATGCACCTAGGAATAAAGTGCAGAACAGCACTACAACATCAGAAACACTATGTATTTCTGATGTGGAAATGTTACAAACTGTAGCTGAATTGGATGATAATATAGAACATCATGAAGTGTCGGGCTTCTCCAAATCCGTGTCCTCAGGGCTGTGTCGATGCTCAATGGGGGCCCACCTCTGAATCGACCCAAGTCTGGCGCATGTGTATATACACAGACTTTTGGGGCAATTGTGCGGGGGAAGGAACGAATGGGGACTGCGGGGAGGGAGACCTGTGGATAGAAACAAAGAAACAATGTGAAGACCTAACAACTGTGCCTCTTCTCTCCCTCTAGCTCCCTTTTTCCCCCTTACCGACCCCCTCTACTTCACTCTACCTACCTGTAAAGAAAAAGAAGGGTGGCCCTGAGCACATCCAAAGATAAATGAAGGTAGCGCCTTCGGAGGCAAGCCAAGTGAAACCAGAGTCCAGTTACCAGGTGTCGCTTACAGCGTCTCTTCCTCCTCTATGCGCTTTTGTTCCTGAGTTGAGGCATAAAAGAAACAAAATTACAACAGAAAAGAACACGATCCACAATAGGGTAAATGGCCAGGAACCCTCGTGCGAATATTCTGCCCAATCAAGAGCTTTGTGCCTGGGAGCGCTGTCAATCGCGGTAAATGCCTCCTATAGTGATACCAGCGTGTTGATTCTCACACACCCATTCCATTCTGGCTGAATAAAGTTTTAGTTGAAGGAACAATAGCCCCATCTCACTTGCTTAGTATATAACTCGTGATGCGTGTTTTCTTATTTTGCAATTCAAAGTACACACCCACACTTCATACACAAGCTGCAAATCGCGGGCGCAATACCCTCTCTGCATAAAAACCGAGACTGTTTTTTTCCAAAAGAGAGAACGCTGCCCAAGCGCCTCTATGGGCGACAACTCTCCTCTGCATGAGACCGCCTCGAGGGCGCGTCTCTCCCAACAGAGGAGTTAGCGTGACCAGGGACGTCCGTCACCGGGCCGAGTCAAGAATATGGCGGTTCCAGGAGTTTTACATCCAGGACCCTCTTACTGCCTCTAGGAGTAGCCAGGGTTTCAATCTGCGCGGGAACAGACATCAGGTACGAATAATTGGCAGCGACGCCCGGGGCTCGAGCAGCTTTAGTTCCTGCTTCCTGCTCCGCCTCCTCGGCACTTACGCCATGCCCCGCTAAGCGCTCTGGGAAATGTAGTTCCGGGCCGGGAATACGCTACAACAGCTAGCATCACAACCGGCCACGGAATCCCTGACAGAACATTCCCCTTCCCGGGGACGCTAGCTGTCACGCGGTGCCCCAGGGTGGAGGCGGTGAAACCGAGTCACCAACCTGGGCACATGAACTGCGTCTTTAGGTTCCCAGGAGTTTTCTTCCGGGCCGTAACCCTTCCATGCAATTAAATACCACAGCTTGCCTCGTACTTTCTTAGCGTCCCGTATACCTTGCACTACATATTCAGGGTCCCCCCGTACTAGCACCGGACCTGGCCTTTTCTGTACTTTGCCATGCACGGGTTTCAGGAGGGATACGTGAAACACGGGATGTATGCGCAAGTGTGAGGGGAGCTTGAGCTTCACTGCCACTGGGTTTATATGTTTCACAACCTGATACGGGCCTATGTACTTGGGGTGAAATATGCTGTGTCTTTTAAACCTAATGTGTTTCGAGGTCAACCACACCCACTCCCCGCTCTTGTACGTTGGACTTGGCCTTCTGTGTTTATCGGCTTGTGTCTTATATCTTTTTTGGCTTTAATCAAGTTGTCTCGTGTGGCTAGGAGCGTTTTACGCATGTGTATGAGCCTAGCGCGAACATCAGGGAAACGGGTATGTGTGCTAGGAAGGATCAAGGGAGAGAACCGGGGGTGAAACCCGTATGTGCTGTAGAACGGGGTGTGCTTAGTGGAGGAATGCATAGCGCTATTGTATGCGATTTCAGCGATTCACAGCCAATCAACCCACTCGTCGGTGTTCTCCATAACATAACATCTGAGGAATTGTTTGAGCGTCTGTTCAGACGTTCCGTTTGGCCGTCCGTTTGGGGGTGAAAGCTGGTGGATAGGGAAGCGGATACCCTTAACTCAGAACACCAAGTCCTCCAGAAACCGGCTGTGAACTGGGTTCCCCGGTCCGAAACAATGTCCTTGGGAAGACCGTGTAGTCTTACGATATGGATCAACAACAGCTTGGCCAACTGGCTTGCGGTGGGCACTTGTTTGCAGGCGATAAAATGACCCATTTTTGTTAAGTAGTCGACCACTACTATTATGGCCGTGTGGCCCTGATCTGCCGGCAACCCCACCACGTAGTCTACTGAAAACCTTTCCCACGGGGTTTTTGGTGTTGGCATGATTTGCAGTTGTCCTTGTGTTCTCCGATGGTCTGCCTTCATTTGGGCGCATTTTGGGCATTCCTGTACCCAGGCTAGCATGTCGGGGTGTACCGACGGCCACCAGAACTGGCGCAGTACCTTTTCCAATGTCTTTGTGCCTCCTAGGTGTCCTGCCCATGGGAGATCATGGCACCATGCAAATGCGATTTTGCGTAACCCTTGGGTAGGGAGCAACACTTGTCGGTTTTTTTATAGGGAGTCCTTGTCTCATCCGCCATTCCGGATGGGCCTTGAGCCAGGTCTTCCACCTGAAGGAGCACATACCTAGCCGGACTCCTTGCAGAAAGCCGTTGGTTTGTACGAAACACAGCACCCGGCTGGGTTCGATTATGGAGTCTTCGATAGGATGAGTACCCTGAAGAGCAGCGTCTTGTCTCGTCAAGGCGTATGCTTTCTTGTTCTGTACCCCCGGTCGAAAAGTCACCACGAAATGATACTCTGCGAAGAAGAGCATCCACCGGAGCTGACGGGGGGTTAAATGTCGAGCGGCCCGCATAAACTGTAGGTTACGGTGATCGGTGTATACCGTGATCTGATGGACTGCCCCCATCAGCCAATGTCTCCAGTCAAGAAACGCGTTTCTGATCGCCAACAGTTCCTTCTCCGCTATAGTGTAATTCCGCTCCGCTGGGTTGAGTTTCCTGGACATAAATGCGATGGAATACAGATAGCCTGTCGCTTCGTGTCTTTGCGAGAGAACCGCGCCGAGTGCTACCTCGGAAGCATCGGCTTCCACCACGAACGGCAAGGACGGGTTGACAGAGGACCGGGGCCATTGTGAATGCGTGTTTGAGACTGTCAAACACCTTCTGGGTATCTTCGGTCCATATAAAAGGCGTCCTTTTTCTGGTTAACCGGGTCAATGGGACTACCAAGTCAGAGAACTGTCGAATGAATATGTGGTAGAAATTGGCAAACCCTAAGAGACTCTGGATTTCCTTCACTGTGCGAGGACGGGGCCACTCTATTATGGCCTTCACCTTTCTTTCCGCCATGAGTTGGCCCGAGGGGTTGAGCATGACCCCTAGGAACTCCACGGTGGTGACGTGAAACTCACACTTTGTGATTTTGCAGAACAGTGAATGTTTCCGAAGGGATCGTAGTACCAAACGAACATGATCGGCGTGTTCTTTCTCTGTGTTGGAATATATCAGTATGTCGTCGATGTAGACCACGACAAAGTGGTCCAGATATTCCCGCAAAACCTCATTGAGAAAGAATTGAAACGCCGCTGGGGCATTGCATAACCCGAAGGGCATTACTAGGTATAATTTCACACTAGTAAGGAGCACTACAAATATACACAATATTTCCAAACAAATATCTTTGATTCAAACACATTTATTCTCAAATCTCATATTTTTTAAACATGGAGAATGTCCAATTGTTCATGTACCAATGTATTATTGCTTTGATGCCTCAGTTAGTCCTTTATCCATTAATAAATGTTCTTGCCCAAAAAATCTTTTTTTTTCCTTTTAATCCACCAAAATTTTTCTTTTGATCCATCAATCGTTGTCACCAATTTTTTATGATCCAATCACTTTATCATCCTTTTGATCCATCCATCGTTACTTTCCAATTATATGAAATATTGTATGATCCAATCATTAGATCGAGAGGTTATACTTCCATTCCTAATGTCCAATACTCTCAACAGCCGACGCGTTTCGTCCCCTCCCGGGACATCATCAGGGCTGTGAAATAAATGAGAACATGCCATCATAATCAAGACTTTCCTGTCCATATAGTCACACCTTCAAATCAAATCCTGCCTATATAACATGCTCCAAAGTAAATCAGAATAGTAAACAAATTGTTCTAATTTATTCCTACCTATATAACAGGCTCCCAAGTTAATCAGGATGTTAAACCAGTAGTTCTAGTTTATAACAGACATCATCTCTATCAGTCAAAAATGACACAATTGGTGATATAATAAACCCTATGAGTAATATTCATAGCACTCATTGCAATAAACACCCCATTTTTTGTACCAAAAACAAAATCCTTCTATAGAACCCTCTTCGTATGCATCAATCTGTCCCTGTTCTCTCCTTAGTCTCAATTCCTACATTCCTGATCGAAATCTGCCCCTTTTATGACCCTACTTCTGTTGTCTCTATCCTGTACTCAAAGTCCTAAGAACCAATCATCTATAAGATCCTTAATTTCGCCACCCTATTTAATTCTCAGCTACATTTCTATATTCCCAGATCAAGTACAGTTGAACCGGTCTCACCTTTATCCAGTAATATTGGTGAGTGCATCCAAGACACGTTATTTCTAATGCAGTCTGTCCAATTCGACTAACACAAATATTATCTGTATCAGAGAAAAAGGAGAAAACACTTTCTATAACCTTTCCCCAACATAAAAAGTAACCTAAATATTCCAAAACCTGTTTCCCAAATTCTCTGTCCAAGTACCTGTGAAAATTGAGAAGTCTTCACCATCCTCTACGCATCCCCTCGCGGTTTCTCTGCAACTCACGCTCCGTATTTTGAACAGTCCGCTACTCTGGTTTATAAAGGCAAAGTAGCCAATCCCTAAGCCTTCTTTCTAATTGCTAACCCTGTTCCCTCTCTGGTCTACTCATTCGGTGAGCCAATCACTAAGCAGCATTTCAAAACCTTACTTCCCCACGATTTCTCGTCTACTTGCACTTCGTATTCTAACAATTCCGCTCCTCTAATTCGACCAGGCAAAGTAGCCAATCGCTAACCTCCTCCAATCACTGAGCGGCATTTCAAAACCGTAATTTAAATATTTTGAGGAAGTGACTCCCTGTGCTTATGGGTGCGGGACCCTCATCGTTGTGGTGCATTTTTTTTTTTTGATTAGGCATTACTAAGTATTCGTATAGCCCATATCGTGTTTTAAACGCGGTTTTCCATTCATCCCCTTTATTATCCGAACCAAATGGTACGCCCCTCTGAGGTCTAACTTGGTGTATAATGAATGAATGAATTAATACATTTTATTGCTGGTTACTTAAAACCATAACATAAAACCTTAGCATAAAACAGAATTATAAAAATATCAACATTTTAAAAGAAGGCAATAATTAAAATCCGTGGACGTCAAGCAGACTTGCATTAGACTGGGTCTCTATGTGGTGGAGCCGTCAGCAGTAATCGAGTCTGTTTGATAAATTTACCAAACGAGGCCATATGTTTTACTGTGTTCAATGTGTACAGTTGGTGAATCGCCTCCTTGGCTGTACGGGTGCCCAGTTGTAATAGGATTGGCCGTAGATAGAGACTGCGAGCTGTACGCAAGGCCGGGCAACAAAGTAAAAGATGGGCCAGAGACTCGTGTTTGTAGTCGCAGAGCCGGCAACCCTTGGTCACCTGTGTTCTCGGTTTGGTGTTGTATATTTCTTGAAGAGGCAGAGGGTGTAATCTGGATGCTAAGATCCTAGATAAGGCTGCTCTGCCCACGGCCTGCGTGAGGTGGTGTTTAGGATTGAACCCTTTTTGTGGCAGGGATTGGCTTTCGTGCAGGCCTTTTTTGTCCAACAGGTCCAGGTCTAGAGCACAAGAGTGGATGCAAACTTGTTTTTTAAGTGTGCATTTGATGGCGGAGTACTTAATGATCTTGGGGTTCCAGTTCTCCAAGGCTAGTTTGAGCTGGTCTGCTCCGGCTGCGAGGGCGGTTGACCATGGATTCCCAGGTTCACAGAAGATATGTTTTAAGACCGCCTTCATAGATTTCTCTTGGGCCGCTGTAGTAAGAAAGTAATATTTGCACAGAAAGGCCATCTCTTCCAGCGTTTGTTGATTCAAGGAGAATTCTAGGCGCACTAGTGTGTTTCGGGTGCACGCAGGTAGATGAAACAGCCTTTTGTGGGCACTGCAATGTATTTTTTCTAGTTCTTTCGTTAGTTTTCCAGGGAATGCTAATTGAGCGTAAGTGAGGGCGGGCATTAATTTTGCGCGTAAAACTCTTCGGATGGCCGTCGTGGGTGGGCTATGCAAAGTAGCTTGTAGTTTGCAGAGGGCGTAAGTGATACATTTCCCTTTCATTTGAATTTTGTGCAGTTGAGCACTCGGGCGCCCTGATTCAGTGAGCCAGACGCCCAGGTAATTGTATTTTTGTGCGCTTTCCAGTGTCAGCTGGCCGTACTTGTTCCAAGAGCACCGGTATCAGGGGAAACGGATACTGGTTCTTCACCGTGATGTCGTTTAGCGCCCTGTAATCGATGCAGCAGCGCAAATCTCCGTTAGCCTTTGGAATAAAAAAAAGGGGGGAAGCTGCAGGCGATCTGGATGGTCTTATGAAACCCAACGCTAGGTGTTTGTCTAAGTATTCACGAAGATAGGTTGTTTCGGGTACCGTAAGCGCATAGACCCTTCCGCAAGGGACGACCGATCCTGGGATCAAGTCTATTTGACAATCGTATTCCCTGTGGGGTGGTAGCTCCTCTGCCTTGGTATCACTAAATACATCGGCATATTCCGCATAACATGTTGGCAGCACCACATCCTTTTCAGCAGCTGTCGCGATGTGATGGTTAGTTGCTAGGATCTGTGAGGGCTGAGGAGTAGTCGGGATACAATGAATCCGACAGTGTTCTGATTCGAACCTCAGTGTCTTGGTGGCCCACCGTATGGTTGGGTCATGTCGTTGCAGCCAAGGAAGACCTAGGATAACCCCGTAGTGCGGGGCTTGTATCACTCCAAACGACAACGTTTTTCTGTGGTGTCCTTCATAACATAATTCACAGTCCGGTGTGTCATGGGTGATGGGACCGGAGTCTAGTTCCTTGCCATCTACAGCATACACCGTCTCTGGGTTCTCCTTGGGAACCAAGCGAATCCCTAGTCGTTGAGCTTCACCTTTATCCATGAAGCAGCCTGTGGCTCCTGAGTCTATCATGGCCATCACATGCTTAATCTTCCGGTTAATTTCAAGTGTCATAAGAATGAAGAAATGATCAGTTTTTGTAAAGACTAAGGTGTCCACCGAAGGGATGGAACGTCCGCTTGAGGACCGCCCTTCGTGCGTGCTCAAGCTTTGTAGTTTCCCTCCTCTCTTTCGGGGGAAAGGACTGTCGCCTGTCCTTGTTGGGTCCAACCGGTCTTTGGTTTGACAGGTCATTCCCTAAGAAAATGCCCTTTCTTCCCGCAGTAGAGACATAGTCCTTGCTTCCGGCGATAATCTCTCTCGCTTACTGTTAGCGAAGCCCTGACGGTTCCTATTTCCATCGGTTCTGATGCTGGAGCCGTTTTCTCCATGGGGGCGGTACGGTCGCCATACAGATTATTGCGGTCTTTCCTCTTGTGGTCTCCTCGGCGTTCTCGTAACCTATGATCCAGCCGGAGGGTGAGATCTATGAGTGCAGTGCATGTCCTGGGTCGGGGATCTATCTGGGCTAACACGTCCTTGAGTTCGTCGGAGAGTTCTTGATAGAAAACAGCCGACTGTTTGGCTTCTGGCCAGTCGGTTTCCGCAACTAGTCGTCGGAAGTTATTCAAGTAGCTGATCAGCTCCGAGGACCCTTGTCGCAGTTCCAACAGGTCTCTGTCTGCAGAAAACGTGTCGGCCCTTCGGTCAAACGTTTTTTCAAAGCGTTCCCGGAATTCGTCCCAATTGTACAGTTTCGGGTCGTCTCTCCTTACTATGGGGACCGCCCACTGGGCTGCCTCGCCACCCAGGTATGAAATCAAAAATGCCACCTGTGCTTGGTTGGTGACTAACATCTTTGGTTTGCAGGAGAAATGCAGGAGCACCTGAGTGAGGAATACCTGAACCTTTTTTATATCTCCGTAAAACCTCTCAGGGGGGGGCTAACGGAATCTGTGCCGGCATTTCCACTACAACTACCGGTGGGTGTGGTGTTCCCCCTATGTCAAAAGGGTTTCTCTGTAGTCTATCTACCCGGGAGTGTAGTGTCGCGGTTTCCTGCCGCGAGGCAGCCAACTCCGCTTGGACCAATGCTAATGCTGCCACTACGTCCTCTAGGGTAGCCATCCCGAATGTCAACACAACCAGGAGGAGACTAATTCGTGGGCCGATTATTCTGTCGGGCTTCTCCAAATCCGTGTCCTCAGGGCTGTGTCGATGCTCAATGGGGGCCCACCTCTGAATCGACCCAAGTCTGGCGCGTGTGTATATACACTGACTTTTGGGGCAATTGAGCGGGGGAAGGAAAGGATGGGGACTGCAGGGAGGGAGACCTGTGGATAGAAATAAAGAAACAATGTGAAGACCTAACAGATGTGCCTCTTCTCTCCCTCTAGCTCCCTTTTTTCCCCCTCACCGACCCCCTCTACTTCACTCTTCCTACCTGTAAAGAAAAAGAAGGGTGGCCCTGAGCACATCCAAAGATAAACGAAGGTAGCGCCTTCGGAGGCAAGCCAAGTGAAACCAGAGTCCAGTCACCAGGTGTCGCTTACAGCGTCTCTTCCTCCTCTATGCGCTTTTGTTCCTGAGTTGAGGCATAAAAGAAACAAAACTACAACAGCAAAGAACACGTTCCACAATAGGGTAAATGGCCGGGAACCCTCGTGCGAATATTCTGCCCAATCAAGAGCTTTGTGCCCGGGAGCGTTCTCAATCGTGGTAAATGCCACCTATAGTGATACCAGCGTGTTGATTCTCAGACACCCATTCCGTTCTGGCTGAATAAAGTTTTAGTTGAAGGAACAATAGCCCCTCCTCACTTGCTTAGTATATAACTCGTGATGCGTGTTTTCTTATTTTTGCAATTCAAAGTTCACACCCACACTTCATACACAAGCTGCAAATCATGGGCGCAATACCCTCTCTGCAGAAAAACCGAGCCTGGTTTTTTCCAACAGAGAGAATGCTGCCCAAGCGCCTCTATGGGTGACAACTCTCCTCTGCATGAGACCGCCTCGAGGGTGCGTCTCTCCCAACAGAGGAGTTAGCATGACTAGGGACGTCCGTCACCGGTCCGAGTCAAGAATATGGCGGTTCCAGGAGTTTTACATCCAGGACCCTCTTACTGCCTCTAGGAGTAGCCGGGGTTTCAATCTGCGAGGGAACAGACATCAGGTACGAATAATCGGCAGCGCCGCCCGGGGCTCGTGCAGCTTTAGTTCCTGCTTCCTGCTCTGCCTCCTCGGCACGTACGCCGTGCCCCGCTAAGCGCTCTGGGAAATGTAGTTCCGGGCCGGGAATACGCTACAACAGGTAGCGTCACAACCGACCACGGAATCCCTGACATGAAGATCCATTTTTACATTTGGATAATTTGGATATTGCAGTGGAAGAGTCGTGTTCTAGTGGATTTCACCCAAAATCCACATTTGTACCAATAGTGCATTGTGATTTAATAGAGGTTTCTGAGAGAAGTGTCATCAAAGATCTAAAGAAATCAAGATATTGCAAAAAGAATCAGGCAAAACGGAATCTGACAGTAGTCCAGACCACAGCATTGGTTAACCTGAAAGATGATCCATCGATTGTGATTAGACAATCTGATAAAGGAGGCAATGTTGTGGTCTGGGATAAGACTGATTATTTAAAGGAAGGTAAAAGGCAACTGAATGATGTAATATGTTATCAGCTATCATCCAAATCTGAAGTGCTGACTTCGAATGCGAAATTCAATGAAATGTTATGTGAGTGGAAGGATATGGGACTAGTGGAGTGGGAGGAGTATTGTAGTTTAAGGTGTAAACATGCAAAAATTCCCATATTATACCTTCTTCCTAAACTACATAAGAATTCAATCTCCCCACCAGACAGGCCAATAGTATCCTCCATAGGCTCACAATTGGGAATAACATCTAAATATATCGACTTTTATTTGAGACCTTTTGTGAATGCTTTGCCTGCCTACCTAAGAGATACGATACACTTTCTGAATATCATTAATGACTTGACATGGGAGCATGACTTTTTACTTGTTACATTAGATGTGACAAGTTTATATACATCTATTAAGCATGATCTGGGGATCCAAGCGATCCGCCATTTTTTACGTGCCTGACCAATCACAACACTGTTGCATACGGAAATGTTGGTGAATATGGTACAATACTGTCTGACGAACAATTTCTTTTACTTTGATGGCCAGCTGTACAAGCAAACACAAGGTACGGCAATGGGCACTTGATTCACCCCCAGTTACGCAAATCTTTTCATGGGCTGGTGGGAAGAGCAGGTGTCCAGTTGTTGTGATACACATGGAGAACAAATTGTTCTATGCACCAGATTTATAGACGACATCTTTCTGATTTGGAAGGGTGATGAACCAAGTGTTAAAGCATTTATATCGTCATTAAATAACAACACCTGGAACATTGAACGTACATCACATATAAGCAGAAACAAAATTGTATTCCTGGATGTGGAGGAGGAAGTGCAATGTAATCAATTGGTTACCAAACTTCTTAGAAAATCAACGTCGGGCAATAGTTTGCTATTCACCACGTGTGCACACCCGTACAGCTTGATTCAAAGTATACCTTATGGGGAACTCATACGAGCCAAGAGAAACAGCAGCACCCCCGAAGAATTTAGGAAAGAAAAATCAGTGATGTGTGAAAGATTTGCTGCCCGAGGGTATACACAAAAAATAATCTTGAGAGAGGTTGAAAAAGTTGACAAACTTGAAAGATCTGAATTATTAAATCCTAAACAAAATGATTGTACTGGGGCGGAGAATTCAGTTAGATTCATAACCACATACTCCAGTCAAGCATACAAAGTAAGAAAGATACTGAACCAAAACTGGCCTATTTTAAAGACAGATGCCATTTTGGAAAAATGCTTGCATGAAACGCCACAAATAACGTTTAGGAAGGGGAGATTCCTAAAAGATTAAATTAGTCGGAATGCAATAACAGCGCAAAAGTCTAATACCTTTAAGAAAAAGTCATTGGGATTTGCATGTTGCATGCGCTGTAAGGCTTGTGCGGGCAGTAGCAACTGTACTAAGATAAAAGTACCAAACAGCAATAGAATATTTGCGATCAAGGGTACCTTTGATTGCAATACTGAATATTGTGTGTAATGCCTAATATGCCCCTGTAAAAAATTCCATATAGGCAGTACAAAACATAGAGCAAGAAAAAGAGTGTTAGAACACAAAAGAGCAATCCGCCACAATAATGAGCAGTACCCTGTGGCTCGTCATTTTAAAGCATTCCATGGCCAGAATGACAAACTCTTGTCATATGTAATCTTAGATGCGGTAGTACCACAGAATAGGGGAAGTGACAGACAGCGCCAATTAAGAATTTTAGAATCTAGATACATCATAGATTTTGAAACTTTATATCCTGTGGTTTTAAACTCAAGTGAAGAGGTAGCTGTGCGCTTGGGGTAATCTGATAGTCTCTACATGTAATCAGGGTAGGTAATGAGATCAGGTATTAGATTTGAAAATGTATCCATTTGTACTTACATGAGTGAACTGAGGTTTGTTTTTATAAGGAATTTTAGATGGTTTTGGATATTTCTTTTAACACGTTACTGTATATTTCTTCTTTTGTAAATAGGTCCGTGTGCTTCTGGGAGAGAACTGTAACAAAAAGAACAAAGAGAGAGGCTCAAAATGGGGTGATTATATCTGTGCATTTTAGGTTTTAAGATGTTCCATGCAGATATGCCCACTTGGGCTGAACCTTAATGTGTACATTAAGGATATACAATAACGAAAAATAGGCCCACTAGGGCGAAACTGGACATGTCAAGTATATGCAAGGATGAATTTATTCCTGTTATATGCCATGTTATGGGGGCAAATGACGAGAGTTAAAATAGATGAAGCATATATGTATTTATTATTAATATGCTGCTGCTGGGTTTTAGGATGCTTGGAACAGATACTGAATATGAGCTGTGTATCTATTCAATGGTGGAAGATTGTCTTCATTATATATGAAAACATCGGTGATAATACGATATTTTAGTGATATTAACTGCTCTGATAGTAATTATGAAGTACAAAATATATAAATGAATAAGTATTTTATATATATATATATTTTTTGCACAGAAATAATGTTCAGTAAACATCCCTAATAGGTAAAAATTAATTTGTATTAAACAATGAATGTAAAAGAAAACCTCTTACAAAATGACGCCCACAATAGTGTTACAAGCAGAATCCTGGTTCTCTTTTTATGTTTATCACGTATATGTAAACGGAAGCTAAACAATGCTTGCTTCACCGTGACCAAGCCAGAATTGGCGAAACGCATTGGTAGGAAGCTTTTGTACTTGCAATAAATAAGAATTAAGCATCTTGGAGTGTCCTGCGCTGTTATTTCTTCAAGGAGGAATTTTGTCGTTTAAAATTACATGGGTAACCGGTACCCACCCAGGACCGCCGCATGTTTGAAGCCCTGAGCTACCGGTGAAATGTGTGAGATATATATATATATATATATATATATATATATATATATATTCACAATTCTCTCTGCATGAAAAGAGATTCCATGACACCCAGGGCTGCTTCCATTCATTTATTAGGCAAGATCGCACCTCACCAATGCGATTCACCTTCCGGCTTTCTCCCGGCATGGTTAGAGCCTCCACACTGCTATTTTTTACACACAATATCATCGACATTAAGGAAGGACAGCATTAAATGCATACTGTTTAAACTGTTTTCACCAGTGCCATCTTAACACCCTTCATTTGTAACCAATTCGTTCCTCGCATATGTATAAACACAATTAAATGATATAATTTCAATTCTTCAGTGGAGCACTCACTCGAGAGCTGGAACTTGGAACATGTAGAGACTCCATATTCCAAGATTTAGACACAATACATTTCACATCCTTCTCCCTTACAAACACAGGGCAGGAATAATTATTTTAACATATATTTATTAAAGCATAAAGGATTTAGCACAAAAATAAGGAAAGATCACATGGTCAGCGAACATGATACCTAGGTGGTAAACTAACCCTCCTCAATCCCGCCAGGTTTCCCAGGAAATTCAGGCCATTGGAATCACCTTGAGTTTCTTCCCTCATATCACCTCTAGCTCATGTTAGGCGAGGACCAACATAAGTCTTCATCAGACATGAACATGAAGGCGTTATTGCCAATCCCACAATTTATCTCCTCACATTGACCACCTCTTTGATACAAGGCTACTCGCCTATTGTTCCATTTCTCACCATTCTCCAACACAACAGAAAAGCAAAGGACACGTGCTACCCTGAAAGGACCTCTGAAGTTGGAAAAGCTCTCACCTTTCTGACCACATGGAAGCTTCACCCAATCGCCTTCGCAACCACGCCCTATGCATGCACTCTCCTTTTCATGATCACTTCCTGAATTGCCCCCTTGAGCACGTCTCACTTCTCCTTTCATCCGCGCAGGGAATAACTTGGTTCCTGGTATTCTCCCACGCATTAGCTCAAATGGTGACTTACCTGTAACTCAATGAATACTTGTGCGGTATGCCTAAACCATTTCCATGATCATCTTACCAACCTCCAGTCCACTGACAACCACCATCTGTATGGTCCTCTTGACCATCCTGTTGGCCCTTTACACAATACCATTGCTTTGCAGGTTATATAGTGCAGTGCGATTGTGCTTGACTCCAACTGACTCCAGAAACCTCTGCATCTCATGTGACATAAATTGAGTGCCATTATCTGTAATAATGACAAATGGCACCTCTTCATCACATATAATGTCTTTCATTAAAGCCACAGTGGCATGGCTGGTGATTTCCTTCATAAACTTAACTGCAATCCACTTGGTATGCACATCCACCACCACCATGGCATATCTCAATTCTCCTTTCAACTCACTCATTGGTCCAATGAAATCTAATCATACTTTATGCCACAGTTTCCCCGGCTCCTCCTAAACACCTAAATCCTCCTTTAAACACATATCTCCTTCTTACATACACTTCACTCCTCAAATCATTTATCTACTTGTTCATACATACCTGGCCATCAGCATTCAGCTCTCAATCTTTTCTTAGTTTTAGATTGTCCCAAGTGTCCCTCATGTGGCATGCCTGCAAGTCTTCATCATAATCCATGTGGAGGTATAAATTGCGCTCTCTTCATAACATTATCTTCGCATATCTTCAATTCATCAAATGCTTTAAGATAAGGCTTGATAGAGAGCAACACCGAACTCTCCTGTCTGCACCTTAAAAAAATCAAGCATTTCACTTCCTTTAGGGAGAGATCCAATTCCATTTCTCCCAGCGATTCTTGCTTGGAAATTGCATGTGCACTATTAACATTAAGCACATGTAAGACAGTCGCCACAGCACTTTCACTCTCCTCTGTCAAGACAGCTCCCTCGCGCCAATCTAAAGATAACCTTGATAGGTATCTACTAACGCATTCTGGTTAAAGGATATGAGATCCACACAGAATCTATACTTGGCATCAGCCTTTTCAGTGATAACAAATGGGGATATCCACCTTGACGTCTCCACAGGTTCAATTACCCCAGTGAAAATAATTTTCTCCCACATTTCTTTAACTGCTTCCCATGCTACCAAAGGAATCCTATATACTTTATGTTGAACAGGAACTAAATCTGATTTTAACCCAATCTTGTGGGCATAACCTTTCAGATATCCCAAACGCTCTTTAAATAAATGATGATCCTCCTCCAATATGTCTGATAAAGTGATATCATTAACCACCATTACATATACAAAGGCCTGAAATGACCTTGCTAAATTTCGGTAGGTGCAGTTTCTCCATTAGGGCTCTGGGGCTATGTCCACTTGAAATTCCTACACATTCCTGTATAAACATGAAATAGATCCATTTAATTAGAGATACAAACGTATCTCTAAACATACCGATGTATTTAAATCTGGTCTGTCTGTCTAAGCAGCCTTCCCCTCCTCGCTCAGAAGCAGGAGACGGAAACCAGGCAGTAAATCAACTTTCTGAACTTTGGCACACAACGTAGGGCTTAGTGTTATAAAGTCCTTGATTGCCATTGTAGTCTATGTCAGTATCCACTATAGGCCAATGACGCTTTCAGCATCATGGTTTACGGCGTTGGAGTCTCCGTCCCTGCAGGAGAGCAGCCATCTGTCATTCACGGGCATGGATCTCACCCTTTTTCATTCGTCACACGTATGAGTGGATACAGGCACATGTGTTTTGGTGCTTGTTCTCGTTAATGGTAAGTGTTAGAATGCTAATATTTTGTTATGTTTATAGTGCTGAGACCCCTCACCATGCTAACCTCCCCCACTGTGACACCCCAGGCCTGTGCTGCAAGTCGCTGGCTCCGTTAGAAGTGGAACTGCTGTATTTGTTTCCCAAAGAAATTGATCGAAAAGACGAGCAGGCCAGGGTTCTTGTTCCCTTGTGAAGTTGATTCAAATATCTGAGTCAAGCGCAAAGCGAGAAGTATGTGCTTACAGTAGACAGTTATCTGCTGTACGACATTGAAACTGGCCGTATCGTCATGCCCTTAACAACATTAATGCCAAAAACATGGATTGATATGCGAGCAATGAGTGTTAAATAGTTTAAGGAAATGCATGTCAGCGATTAAGTTCCTCTCCTATTTCACATTTGACTTAATCTTGCCTTCCTAAAGAGTTAGCTATTTCAGTCAGTCAAATAGGCTTTATTTCGATATAAATATATCTTAAAAAGCAGAGCAACAGCATTGTACAATAAAAAGATAAAAAGGAAGCAGTGCATGGAAAAATATTCATACAATTCATGCTACTACTAAAGCCAATAAATTAGCTAAAAACAGGAATTAAAAAACAGATTAAACAACATACAAAAGCCTAGATGACCTAATACGCCAAGCCCAACCTAAGAACTTGGCTAAACCACAAGCAAAGAGGGGCCTTGGGTCGTTTTTTAATATTCGTAAGGCTTCTATGCAATGTCTGGTACCGAGTTCTCTACAAAGCGGTTTTAACCACCTACTCCGGGGGGCTGCATAAGTGGGACATTCAAACAAAAAGTGAGGGACAGACTCAGACTCAGACCTCTTATCACAAAATGGACAGAGGGAAGTTGTTTGAAGTGGGACTTTCCACCTGGAAGTTAGTTCTCCTACAGGTAGTAAGCCTATTCTAAATTGAAAATATAGGGCCCTGTCTTTACGATTAGAGATAACATCCAGGTAAGGTTCACAAAAGTAAATTTCTTTGACCAAAAGAAAATCCAGAGTGGACCTGCACAGATTGGCATTGCTGCTTCTGATACCTGCCACCCAGCTCCAATAAATCTTTTTTAGCTCAGACTTAGGGGGTGCAGTTCTATTGGACCAGGCCTCGCCAAGACCTAGGCAAACAAGGAGACGCTTAACCTCCCTCAGCCAGAAGTTCTTGGACCAGCCTGTTAACCCCAGCACCTCATTAAGGCCCTCCGCATAGCTAGATAGTTCAAGTGTTCTCCATATGCGTGCCCATAAAAGGAGAGGGCGGAGCCTAGCCTGATCACTGATTGGCCGGGTGCCCAGGTCCAAAAGCAATGGAAGAGTTGGGGTACTATAAGGAAGCCCCATAAGATCTTTATGGAATTTATTTTCTGAGCGGGACAAGTGGTCAACCTTATGGACGCCCCAGAGTTCCGCCCCATAAAGAGCTGCGCTAACCCCCCTTGCCCTATATATATCAAGGACAGGAGCAATGGGTTTCAATGATGAAGCACGATGTTCCTTAAGCAAGGCACCCACCACCCTCTTGTGGGTCAGCAACATTTTTTGATGGTGGCACTTCCATCTCATGGAGTCGCAGAGGCGGATACCCAGATAGTCAAATTCTGACACTCTTTCGAGGGTAACAGAGTCCAAAGATGGAGGTTTAGCCAACCTTTTCGGGGGGTTAAGGACCAAATACTTGGTCTTAGCTGTATTAATAACTAACCCTCTCACATCACAAAAAGACTTGAAGTTGGATAATAGACTCTGCAAACCCACCGGGGTTTTAGAAATCATGAGGGTGTCATCCGCAAATAGAAGGGTAGGTATTCTTCTACCAGCCAGGGTTGGTGCATCTGCAGGATGTTGTAGCAGGTGCTCCACCACTCCGTTGACATACAATGAAAACAGAGTGGGGGCAAGAACACAACCCTGGCGTACCCCTCTATTTACTGGAATACGAGCTGTTTTTTGTCCCTGATTTCCCCACCTGATCTGGGCAAAATTATCCGTATGGAGGTTTATCAACAAGCTCAGCAAATAAGGTGGGATACCCTGTTCGCTGAGCACACTCCATAATTGGCTACGGGGAACTAGGTCAAAGGCAGTCCGCAGGTCGATAAAAGCAAGATACAGACTGCCTTTGCCCAGTAGAACCACCTTCCAGTATAACATCAAAAGGCGAAAAGATTGCTCTATTGTCCCCGTGCCTGATCTAATACCAGCCTGAAAGTCCGAGAGAATGCCCTTTTCCTCTACCCATTGTAATATCCTTGCCGAAACCACTTTTCCTGCCACTTTTTGTGAGGTATCTAGCAGGCTTATTGGGCGATAATTAGCAGGGTCGTTACAACATCCTTTTTTGAAAATAGGAACGACCTCAGCGCCCTTCCAAGAGTTCGGCAGGGATGCCCCATTGAGGCTGACATTCAATAGGGCGGAGATGAGTTTTCCCCATTCCTCAGGATTAATGCGTAGCAAGTCTCCTGGGATCCCATCCGGACCAGCAGCTTTGTTGGGCGTAAGGGAAGTAATCGCCTCCACCACTTCCTTGGGTGTAAACATAATCTCATCCATAGATTGAGAATGAGCGTAAGGGTGGCATATTCTCAGGCTTTCAACCTGGTCCGGGGTCATTGAATAGAGTTGGGAAAAATGGGTGACCCACGCACTCTCGGGTATATTGCAGGTGATCAGAGTATCCACAGGTCTTTCTCTGTTTCTAAGTAGATCCCAGAAACCCTTGGCGTCCTTCCTAAGACTTGCAGCCTTCAGGTCACACCAAAACTGATCTTCCCAATCTGACTTTGCCTTTAGTAGTACCCTCCTATAATTACCCCTCGCAGCACAAATTCGCGCTCTAGTCTTGGATTTAACTGCCATTAAGAGTTCCCGTTTAGCCATACGGCATGCAACTGAAAACCACCCAGCAGGACCCTTCCTGTCGCCACTCTTGTTGGCCCTCTTGTTCGCCTATAGCCTTTGTGGTTTGTTCAAAAATTGTAGGTACCTCTTGCACACTAAATGAGGGGGAATCTAGATATAGTATGATATTAGCCATCACAGATTGCACCTCCGACATTTTGGCCTCATTATCAATAATATTTTTCCATTTCAGGCGCCTCCCGCAATTGGAGGGGCGCACTTCATGGGTTGTTTTCCATACATGAGGGGATTGGGGAGGAGACCAACCCTTCCAAGGTTGGGACAGAGACAGGATTAGGGGATTATGGTCACTATCAATAGAAGGCCAAACCTCCATATCCACCAGGAAAGACCACAGCCGAAAATTCAACATAATGTAGTCAATCCTAGAGGAATGCCCTATTCTATTAAACGTATGTGCCCCCATTTGGTCCGATTTGGATCTGCCATTTGTTGCTCTAAGACCATGCTCCAGGCAAAGAGCATTAAGGTCTATTGCATTTTGGGTCCATTTTCTAATAGGAGAGATAGACAATGGAGGGATGCCTCTCCTTGCATCATCCTCACCAATGCCCAGCACATCTTCGAGAGCAAGAGGTTCGAATGTGCAATTAAAATCCCCAGCTAATAGGACATGGGAATCTGGACCACAGCGCTTGAGTTCCTCGTCGATACCAGATGGGGCTAGAATAGATAGACCACCTCTAGTACTCCTAACATAGATGTTGAATATTTCAAGCACTCCTCCACCAAACGGGCATCTTACAGTTAGTCTCAAGAGGTCTGGGGAATTGGTGACTATACTTTTAATAGAGTACCGCAGGGAAGTGCTTACCCAAATTAACAGTCCTCCAGAGGGGCGCCCTTTGCCTCCATTCGGTCGGACAGCTGGTGCAAAATAAGTAGTGTATCCCAGCTTTTATTGTGGGTCCATGCACCAGGTTTCCTGGAACAAACAGATCGAAAAGGATTCGATAAATGTGTTCCAGTCTGGGATACTTATATTTCGGGTTAAGCCGGCAATATTCCAGCTTACGGCCTTCAGGGGGTTGTTGGGAATCTCTCCGTGCTCCAAAACCAAGTCTCCTGTAGAGGGAGTACAATCCGTGAAGATATCCTTATGGTCAACAGGTGGTACCACAGTGGAGAAAGTTGGGAGATTTTCGACAGGCGACTCCCCGCTAAGTTGGGACAACGCCTGTGGGTACCCCCCAAGCATAGGGGTGGGAGGAGGAAAGATAGTGATTGGAGAGTTCACCTGCAGCTCTCCAAGGGGCAAACTTTCCAATAAAGGCTCCCCAGATGGATCAGCGTATAGCTCACGTATGGGGGAAATTACCTGTCAATTACCTTTCCACAATCGACCCTGCAAGTGACCAGGACCATTATTAAATATACTGGATTGAGAACTACAACCACCAATATATCTACGGACCCAACCATCCCTCATATGAGAACCGGTCTGCCTTGGCAAAATTGGGGGATAAAAATAACTGAGGTCACAAGTGCCAATTGAACCCAGGCTTCCCACTAGACTATATTCCTTTGTAGCTTCACTACATATAAAACTGGCAATCCTTGGATCTTCGAAATTCACTATAATACAATCGCCAGAAATAACTTTTTCCCTAGAGCCAATCCAGCCGACTCTACGTACGTGTAGTATCCTGCCCCCCCAAAACTCGGGCAGAGGTCTATTCTCTTTGAGCCAAAATAGGGTCTTATTAAACAGTTCAGCATAGGACTCTTTCTTGCCTGGACTAAGGGCGGGAACCCCAGTCAAAACGACTACATAGGGCTTACACTCAGGGGGAAGATTAATAATAGAGTTTCTTCCGCCGGGAGGGGCCTCGCCTGGATACAACACATGGGCTTTTGCATTTTCTGATGGTTCCATGGTGGAAGATATAGCAGTACTAGTAGAATTACTCTCGCCTACGCTAGCCAATGCCGGGGGACAAGCAGTTTTTTTGCCCAAAATGTTGGATGTAGCTTTGGGGGATTTAAACTTCTCAGCCGGCTTAACGGAAAACAGGCCGATGGCACTGAAAGTGCCGTCGACAAGCGCCGAAGAGATCGAGTTGTGATCAGTCACCTCCAAGACTACTGGTTTATCAACTGTAGGAGCTAAATTGTGTCGGGCAGTAGACGTCGCCTTTTTGTCAGAGCCCCTACCCAAGCTGTCATCCCTAGATTTTAACTGCATTTTTATAAAAGATTTTAATGAGAAAAAATTATCTAGGGTTGTCTGCTCCATTTTGTCCATTCGCTCGGATAGCCCTCTGATTTTATCTAATACTGGCAAAAGTAGAGATTTCATTATTTCCTCCATTTTTTTTGCCAGGGGTAAATCTGAGGGAGGGGGCTCTAAGCTACCGCCATTTTGGGTATTGACGGCAAAAGTTGCATTCCCCTCAACGGTGCCCTCTTCTCTATCTTCCTGGAATAAACTGGATTCCCCTCCTGTAACCTTAGTGAGGCAGCCCCTCCTAACAGCCACCCGCCTCTTGTTTTTACAAGTTCTAGAGAATCTATTTTTCTGTAAGGTGGTAAGTTTTCTAGATTTAAGGGGGGCAGGGTGGATATCCGCCTGAACCATGATAGATTTCGGGTTAGGTATAGTTGAGGGATTGGTGGGGACAGTCAAATGGGAAATAGCAGTAGCCGGCTTGCTTAATGCTACAACTGGGGTCACTAGGCTTTGGGCATTAAGTGCCGTATCTGACAAGTTTTCAAGCCCTTCTATATTGGCTCTCAAGGCCGCCACACGAGGATGGTCCGGAGGAGAGGGGCCAGGAGGGTGCGAAAGTGGGACCAAAGCATGTTCCGGTGAAGATATCTGAGCTATCGGGCCAATCGAAGATCGTCTGTCACCAAATGGGCTTCCAGATAGCCGCCGCTCAGCCATAGATATTTCTTTGTCAATGACATTGGCCACACGGGTAATAAACTGGTCCATGGTTCCAGCCATGCCCCCCACGTTCCCCCTCAGACTTTTACCAGAACGTGTTGGCATTAGTAATACAGGGCCGGACCGTGAGGCAGGACAACACAAACCCCGGTCGAGTATACAATAAGCAACAAATGTATAAATCAGGAACCAACAAGTAAGTAGAAGGGGGGTTCCAGACACAAAAACGCCTTACACAAGTAGGGCGGCTAATGCAGGAAATAATCAGTCAATAGGCACTACCCAGTCCAAAACCACAACAGGTGGTGGGTGACGCTGCTACTCGATCACAGTACCTGGTTAGTGTTCAGCACATCAGTACCGGCGATTTAGAGGGGGGGCCCAGCCCGGCCTCTTCCGTCCCCTGACGGCCACAGACGGCCCGCCCTCTGCCCGGGCTCAGCCCAGCGCTGCCCGCGCGCGTCCCGCGACGCGGAGGAAGCACCGTTCCTTTTGAGCGCCTCCTGGCGCGTAAGCGGCGTCAGCTGCTCCCCTGGCGCATGGAATGTTGGGAAGTGAAGTCCGTCCCCGCACAGCGGCCGCAGCTGGTAATGGCGGCAGGGGGGACGGAAAGCAGCAGGACAGCAGAGCAGGAAAATGCAGGTACGGAGATGAGTGGGTGCCCAGGAACACAAAACGCAACCACAAGGACCGCAAGCAGGAGCCCACTCTGCCGAGGAAGCACCGTTCCTTTCTTCGAGAGCAAGAGGTTCGAATGTGCAATTAAAATCCCCAGCTAATAGGACATGGGAATCTGGACCACAGCGCTTGAGTTCCTCGTCGATACCAGATGGGGCTAGAATAGATAGACCACCTCTAGTACTCCTAACATAGATGTTGAATATTTCAAGCACTCCTCCACCAAACGGGCATCTTACAGTTAGTCTCAAGAGGTCTGGGGAATTGGTGACTATACTTTTAATAGAGTACCGCAGGGAAGTGCTTACCCAAATTAACAGTCCTCCAGAGGGGCGCCCTTTGCCTCCATTCGGTCGGACAGCTGGTGCAAAATAAGTAGTGTATCCCAGCTTTTATTGTGGGTCCATGCACCAGGTTTCCTGGAACAAACAGATCGAAAAGGATTCGATAAATGTGTTCCAGTCTGGGATACTTATATTTCGGGTTAAGCCGGCAATATTCCAGCTTACGGCCTTCAGGGGGTTGTTGGGAATCTCTCCGTGCTCCAAAACCAAGTCTCCTGTAGAGGGAGTACAATCCGTGAAGATATCCTTATGGTCAACAGGTGGTACCACAGTGGAGAAAGTTGGGAGATTTTCGACAGGCGACTCCCCGCTAAGTTGGGACAACGCCTGTGGGTACCCCCCAAGCATAGGGGTGGGAGGAGGAAAGATAGTGATTGGAGAGTTCACCTGCAGCTCTCCAAGGGGCAAACTTTCCAATAAAGGCTCCCCAGATGGATCAGCGTATAGCTCACGTATGGGGGAAATTACCTGTCAATTACCTTTCCACAATCGACCCTGCAAGTGACCAGGACCATTATTAAATATACTGGATTGAGAACTACAACCACCAATATATCTACGGACCCAACCATCCCTCATATGAGAACCGGTCTGCCTTGGCAAAATTGGGGGATAAAAATAACTGAGGTCACAAGTGCCAATTGAACCCAGGCTTCCCACTAGACTATATTCCTTTGTAGCTTCACTACATATAAAACTGGCAATCCTTGGATCTTCGAAATTCACTATAATACAATCGCCAGAAATAACTTTTTCCCTAGAGCCAATCCAGCCGACTCTACGTACGTGTAGTATCCTGCCCCCCCAAAACTCGGGCAGAGGTCTATTCTCTTTGAGCCAAAATAGGGTCTTATTAAACAGTTCAGCATAGGACTCTTTCTTGCCTGGACTAAGGGCGGGAACCCCAGTCAAAACGACTACATAGGGCTTACACTCAGGGGGAAGATTAATAATAGAGTTTCTTCCGCCGGGAGGGGCCTCGCCTGGATACAACACATGGGCTTTTGCATTTTCTGATGGTTCCATGGTGGAAGATATAGCAGTACTAGTAGAATTACTCTCGCCTACGCTAGCCAATGCCGGGGGACAAGCAGTTTTTTTGCCCAAAATGTTGGATGTAGCTTTGGGGGATTTAAACTTCTCAGCCGGCTTAACGGAAAACAGGCCGATGGCACTGAAAGTGCCGTCGACAAGCGCCGAAGAGATCGAGTTGTGATCAGTCACCTCCAAGACTACTGGTTTATCAACTGTAGGAGCTAAATTGTGTCGGGCAGTAGACGTCGCCTTTTTGTCAGAGCCCCTACCCAAGCTGTCATCCCTAGATTTTAACTGCATTTTTATAAAAGATTTTAATGAGAAAAAATTATCTAGGGTTGTCTGCTCCATTTTGTCCATTCGCTCGGATAGCCCTCTGATTTTATCTAATACTGGCAAAAGTAGAGATTTCATTATTTCCTCCATTTTTTTTGCCAGGGGTAAATCTGAGGGAGGGGGCTCTAAGCTACCGCCATTTTGGGTATTGACGGCAAAAGTTGCATTCCCCTCAACGGTGCCCTCTTCTCTATCTTCCTGGAATAAACTGGATTCCCCTCCTGTAACCTTAGTGAGGCAGCCCCTCCTAACAGCCACCCGCCTCTTGTTTTTACAAGTTCTAGAGAATCTATTTTTCTGTAAGGTGGTAAGTTTTCTAGATTTAAGGGGGGCAGGGTGGATATCCGCCTGAACCATGATAGATTTCGGGTTAGGTATAGTTGAGGGATTGGTGGGGACAGTCAAATGGGAAATAGCAGTAGCCGGCTTGCTTAATGCTACAACTGGGGTCACTAGGCTTTGGGCATTAAGTGCCGTATCTGACAAGTTTTCAAGCCCTTCTATATTGGCTCTCAAGGCCGCCACACGAGGATGGTCCGGAGGAGAGGGGCCAGGAGGGTGCGAAAGTGGGACCAAAGCATGTTCCGGTGAAGATATCTGAGCTATCGGGCCAATCGAAGATCGTCTGTCACCAAATGGGCTTCCAGATAGCCGCCGCTCAGCCATAGATATTTCTTTGTCAATGACATTGGCCACACGGGTAATAAACTGGTCCATGGTTCCAGCCATGCCCCCCACGTTCCCCCTCAGACTTTTACCAGAACGTGTTGGCATTAGTAATACAGGGCCGGACCGTGAGGCAGGACAACACAAACCCCGGTCGAGTATACAATAAGCAACAAATGTATAAATCAGGAACCAACAAGTAAGTAGAAGGGGGGTTCCAGACACAAAAACGCCTTACACAAGTAGGGCGGCTAATGCAGGAAATAATCAGTCAATAGGCACTACCCAGTCCAAAACCACAACAGGTGGTGGGTGACGCTGCTACTCGATCACAGTACCTGGTTAGTGTTCAGCACATCAGTACCGGCGATTTAGAGGGGGGGCCCAGCCCGGCCTCTTCCGTCCCCTGACGGCCACAGACGGCCCGCCCTCTGCCCGGGCTCAGCCCAGCGCTGCCCGCGCGCGTCCCGCGACGCGGAGGAAGCACCGTTCCTTTTGAGCGCCTCCTGGCGCGTAAGCGGCGTCAGCTGCTCCCCTGGCGCATGGAATGTTGGGAAGTGAAGTCCGTCCCCGCACAGCGGCCGCAGCTGGTAATGGCGGCAGGGGGGACGGAAAGCAGCAGGACAGCAGAGCAGGAAAATGCAGGTACGGAGATGAGTGGGTGCCCAGGAACACAAAACGCAACCACAAGGACCGCAAGCAGGAGCCCACTCTGCCGAGGAAGCACCGTTCCTTTTGAGCGCCTCCTGGCGCGTAAGCGGCGTCAGCTGCTCCCCTGGCGCATGGAATGTTGGGAAGTGAAGTCCGTCCCCGCACAGCGGCCGCAGCTGGTAATGGCGGCAGCGGGGGGCGGAAAGCAGCAGGACAGCGGAGCAGGAAAATGCAGGTACGGAGGTGAGTGGGTGCCCAGGAACACAAAACGCAACCACAAGGACCACAAGCAGGCGCCCATACCAGGCATTTATGACGTTCTTTGAGTGAGAGCTAGGCCTGGGCAAAATTTCCGTTCCGTTCGCGGAATTTGCGATAATTTGGCATTTCTGCGTTCCGCGGAGAGCGCGGATATGTCAAAATTTCCGCATTCCGCAGCTTTGCGATAATTTGGTTCTTGCTCGCGCTGTAAAATAATACATTCTCGCGTGCGCGCGATCGCCTTACCTGAATCCCCGCGTTCGCCGACAAGTTTTCCCGATCCGGTCGCGTTCTCCATGAGATGTTGTATTGTTTTAGCCATTTGCGCTGTCTCGCGACAGTTCGCGTCCGCAGTGACGTCATGCGTCGCGCGATCACGTCTTTTTTCTCGCGATCATGCACCGCGAGACAACTGAAAACAAGATGGCCGCGCCCGCAAGCAACCACATGGGTAAGTTGGCGACCCGCAACCATGCAGAAAATCTCGCGAACATGCCGGAAAAAAACTTCCGCATCTTCGCGATATTTCCGCTTGTTTGCGGAGATTTTTAACATTTTCGCGATAATTTGCGAAAGTCGCTTCAGCAAATTCCGCCCACCCCTAGTGAGAGCTCTGAAGCTGAAGCCAAAGCAAAGTGCCTGTCAGTGGGTTGACCTCTCTGCAGAGCACACAGAACAATGGTCATGTATTCCAGTTGCAATTGCAATTCTGTGGGAATGTGTGCGAAGGGGAAGCACAGATGGCAAAATATTTACAGGGCTTAAAAGTGAGTGAGTGCAGTGTATGTTTTAAAATGGTGAAGTGAGGGAGATGCGAGGAAGTGCATTCAGGTAAGAGTGAAAAGAGGGTGCTGAAGAGGAAAGAGGTGGTTAAAGATGTGCAGATGGACGAGATGTGCAGAGAAAAAGGGCATACATATGTAACATAAATCGCAAATAACCGAAGGCCAAAACTACTTCCACTGGCCTCAATACTATTGAAATTTCAGAACTGAAAATTTTTCAAGGTTAATTATTTATAACAAATCTTTGTTGTTACTCATTTATCTTAAACAGCTAACAACCATTAACAAAGCCAATCATAATGACAGGTTTTAGGTGTAGATCAGTTGTGTTATATATCTGGATGCAATTACATTTCAGAGAGGGAACCAAAATACCGGTCAGGTAGCGCACTATGGGAATCACAGACATTTATTTTGCATGTTCCCTTTTAAAACCCCCACATGTTCATCCCACTTAAAGACCTGTATCCATGTACTTCTATATGACTGATTGCATGCAGCAGCTGTGGGTCCTTCCTGAAGCCTGGTTAAAGCATTTGCTTCCAAAGTTGATGCTGAATGAAGTGCAAGATACTGAGCAAACACACACTTTACAAAGCTGATGTTGCCGCGTTGTACAATTTGCAGATTACAGTAGCTGTAGAACATAATAATCCAGTAAGATATAGGGCAGTTTTTAATATGTTTTATGACTATACGTTTCCACTGCTTTGTAAGCCTTGCTTTATCACTAAACTAATTTGCTTTAATATGCTTACCATTTACCAATATTCTTTCAATTTTTTATCTAGAGTATGACCCAGCCTGGACCCCACGTTTGTCTATTAAGCTTTCTCACGTTGCTCACTACATAAAAGTCATACCAAACTTTTGCGCATCACTAATTTCAAATGTCACCAGCTGCCACTGGTCCCTGGGACCCCATACCCCAGGACATTGCAGATTGAACCATTCAACAGGAGCAAAAAAGATGCTATCAGCTGGACAGGAACAAAACACTAGATTGCTCCCGCCTGGCAGGAGCATAAGACGCATTTCTTCCAGCCCGGCAAGAGCAAACTAGTTTGCTGGATGGGGAGCCAACGGGTCCCTGGGGGTGATGGGCCTCTTCCTGTAGGCCTACAGACCGTAGGCCCGGAAAGTTGTGGGTGCCCTAGGTGGGACCAGGGCACCCACAAAAAAGAGAATTGCGGTCTCCTACTGGCACCTAGGATTTATGCTTCCAGAGACGCAAGTGGGGCCCCAGAGACCTTAGGCCTCCCCACAGAGCTCCCAATGTTTTGAAGTTGTTGGATGTACTGAGAGGGAAAGAGAACTCAAATATATAAAATAGAAATTTACATTCACTGCACCTTCTAGAGTGAGTCCCATTATCCATTTCAAGAGCTATGGATTTAAATAATGTTCTCCTCCTAGTACCCCTAGAAGGGGCAGGGGCATCACCAATTTAAATGTTGTGGTGGGCTCGAGGAATAGTGTAGCAGCCCCCCTAAGAACATTTTCCAAAATATTGCTTTGAATGCATGACCCTAGGAGAGTGTACCATATTTGTTTTAAAGCACGCCATGCTGGAGCTGTATTCTCTTAACGTGTGAATATTCCTTGTGGTTGGATCTATGGCTGTGTTTTGAGGCCTCAAGAATGTTATAAAATGACTCGTTTATAGCAATTTCAAGTAAAAATATTTTTTGTAAAGGATTTCTGTAACAATTATTACTATTCATTATTGTCACATATGTCCATGAAAACGCTTTGGATAATAAATATTGATAAATTATTGTGGTGTTTAATGACAAAAGCAATAGCCTGGTTTGTATATGTTGATATGCCTGTCCTCCTGATAAATACAATAGGCCTCTCTTTCATATTTTGGACCTTTGACCCTTTGCAAAAGCCCGTAGAACTAACTTGCTTGAAATTAAAACCTTTATATTGTTACTGTGCATTAATAAAGCCTCACAATTTCACTGGAAAAACAGATTAAAGTCACGTCATAGTTAGGTATGGTAATAGTATCTTACTTTACATTAAGAAAAACTTTAGGAATTTTCTAAAAGAAAATAAAGGTTAAAGGGACATTGTAGTTTGGTGAAAAGGTCAGCTAAACTGTACATTTCTGAACTTAAAAAACACTGCAATTCACCAGTTTCAGTTAACTAAAGTAACTATAAACTTGTACCCTCATCATCGTTTTACACTAGTAATACAGCATGGTGATGGCTCTTAAAGAAGATAATATGGTGCTTGCCGAAAAATAATTTCTTGTTCAATTAGGAAATTTGTGAACACCAAAGAGGTGGTTGGCTACCATAATGTTATGGGTCCGCTATAAAGATGACCTCCTTGTCATTTGGTGAGGAACAGAGTAACAAGCTAATGATTTCGTAAAAAGGATAAATGAGAATAATCTTAACTTGGCATTCACTAGCATTATTAGTAAACTGGAGCTAGAGTTCCTAGACATAAAACTTGTGGCTGATGATGAAAGACTTAATACTTCAGTTTTTAGAAAACCCACAGCAGGGAACTGCAGTCTCAATGCTAAAAGTTTCCATCCAGCAGCCCTCATTACCAACATCCCTTATGGTGAGTTAATGAGAGCCAAAATGATATGTAGTGCAGAAGAGGGCTTCTGTGTAGTGCAAGATGAATTTATCTTGAGTATGAAAGAGGGAGGTTATTCAGAAGGAACACGAAATGCTACTCATAAAAGAGTGGAGGAGTGCTGTTTGGGATCGCAAAGTGAGACTTGGTACATGGTTTATTAGCTCATACCATGCAGATCAAGGGAGAGTTAGAGACATACATTGGCATTGGCATTTTATTTAGAATGATCCATTGATAGGTAAAGAAGTAACCAAAAGACCTCAAATTACCCTCAATAAGGCCCTTTCATTTGGTCAAAAGTGAGTTTAAGGTGGAGAAAAAACATTGGATGAAACCTAAAGAGGGTTTTGTAAAATGCAGCAAATGCAAAGCCTGTCAAAATGGAATCAGTTTTAAGGAAATATTGACTCCATTTAATAAAAGAAACCTCAGGATTAAATAGGCTTTAAACTGTAAAACAGAATATGAGATTTAAATGGTAACCTGCCCTTGTTCTAAAACATATATAGAGGGGAGAGGATGTGGCCTAACTGCTAGGGTGGTCGACTTCAAATCTGGAGAACCGGGTTCGAATCTCGGCAACGGCGCTCAACATCCTGTGATTCTGGGCCAATCACTTAATCTCCCTGTGCCTAACAAAAATAAAAAAAACGTGCCCTTGTGTAACGCAACTGGTACTCATGTAAAGCGTTCTGATAGCTTCAAGTCAATTTCGCGCCATATGAAACTCAGAAAAAAGAATATAGGCAGCACTATTTTGCCCTTCACAAACATATATTGCAACATCTTAGGGCCAAAAAGAATAACAATGCAAGATAACCCATAGAACAACATTTTGGGCATTTCCATAAAGGGGATGAGAGATTACTAAAATACAGTTTAATGGACAGTGTTCCTAGAAGGACAAGGGGAGGAAACAGGGAAAAGGAATTAAGACAACTTGAGTTTGAATATATTCTCCAAATGGATAGCAGAGAACCACAAGGTCTCAACGTTTATACATCTGTAATCCATATTTAAGAATTTTAATATGTCTTTCAGAATTACAGCCAGAGTCGACGAGATTATTTCATGGATTCCTGTAAATACCAGAATTGTGGAAGCAACAAGATACACATGTACATATTAATTTTGATTATTTATTATGATGTTTAATTATTTAGTCATTTGAAGACTATGCCAGAGAATGGAGTAATACAAGTTGCTAAAGGATGAAACCCATGAGGGTGTATGTATTTCCAAAGTCCCTCAAGGTTCAGTGATATAATATTTTGCCTTCTTAAGCTAAATGTTTACATTTGGGATGAGCTACTTTGTGATTATGGAGTACATTGTTTATTCAAATTAGATATGAATGAAACATCATTCTGAATTTTATTTTCAAAAGTATTATGATATAATGTTTGTTCGGGCCATAATAGTTTGAATTACAAATGATTAGCATGTAGAAATGATGTTAAAGGAAAGGACAGTATGGGGTCTATCGATGTATAAGTCAACACTTTATTTTGTTTAAGACTAGGTATGGTGTGTAAATTCTAGTGAAATGATACGCTAATACATTTATATTGACGTTAATTGATGTGCTTGGAAGAACAATGATTTATTGTAACTGTACAATCTGGTAAAGTTTATTGTGTTATTGTAATTTGTCATACCTTGGAACTTCACTGGATTTATTAAAATTAATACGAAAATACAAGCTGGTGCCCATTGTAAATAATCAGGCAGTATGTCGTTTATGTTCACCATTGAAGCACTGTGTGTATTTAAAGTGAAAAAATATGGTGGCCAGCGTCGTGAACAAGGCTGAGTAAGCCGAAACGTGTTGATGATTTCTTTCACGTCTGCACATCTTATGAAATAAACATAGGTTAAAACTGATATGCTGACTCTGTAGTGCCATGTCCTGCCAGCAACCACCGGATCTTTTTAAATATATATGTGTGTGTGTTTGATATATATATATATATATAAACAGCAAAGCCTCCTGCATTATCCCGATCTCATCCACCTCACGGGGTTGGTGCCGGGCGGAACAGGTACAGAACCCGTCATAAATATAATGAAAATGCTAACGCCACCATGATAGCAAAATTGCTCGCTCTCCACAGAATGTTTTTAAACACGTTTATTTCGAGATAGCGCATTTCGACCACCAAGGTCTTTCTCAAAGCATGAAACAATGTATCAAACTGTGCACTTTTTACCTCAGAAACAGAAATATACTGTGTTATTGATATGGAGAAAAAACTATCCCAATACATTGCATGCATGTATTAAGATTCAAAAGAAAGACTAATTTTCAAAAACAAAATTTATATTACATATACAAAACAAACTCCCAATTCCTCATATTGCACAGTTGATGTCCTGGGTTACATATAATAGAATAGATACATGATAAATTCAATGTATATCCCAAAAAATCTAATTAAATGAAATTTGTACAGTAACAGACTATCATCCATAATCCATAGCAGATATACATAATAGATCAAGTAATGCAATGTATAATTTACAGAACCAGTTTACTGTACATAGTTGGTCAAGTGACATACTCAGCAGTGCTCTTGAAAGTTCACTTATCATACAGCTGGGTGACACTCCACATTCAATCTCATCTAGGTCTAGTGACCAACAATTGTATAGTACTTCACTTAAAAAAATATAAAAAATAAATATAAAAATAATTTCAAAAGTAACCACAGGAAAAGATTTGCCTGAACTAATGTAGCTGATTCGGATCCAACTGGAGAGACTCCCCGTAAAAAATATATATGAGGAGGCCAAACTTTGGTTGTAAACTTGTACCCATGTAGTATACTATTTGTTGCTGTTGATTTTCTATGTAATGTAGTTTCTATTCTATTATTTTTACTGTACATTATCACATCGAGAAAATAAATCTGAGTTTCGCTTGTACTGTACGTGAATTTTAGGCCACATTCATTCTTATTGAGTTTATTGAAATGTGAAAAACTTGT
Organism: Triturus cristatus; assembly: GCF_964204655.1. Classification (NCBI taxonomy): domain Eukaryota; kingdom Metazoa; phylum Chordata; class Amphibia; order Caudata; family Salamandridae; genus Triturus; species Triturus cristatus. The sequence continues at coordinate 324,736,193 of NC_140582.1, forward strand.
CCCTGGTTCCATTCCAGATTAGAAAGAGATCATCAACGTATCTCAGCAATAATACAATTTTCTCTAAGTATGGTTCGTACTTTTCACTCCAAGCAATTTCTCTATCCCACCATTTAGTTGTCAGATTAGCATGGCTAGGAGAGAACAAAACTCCTGTGGCACTCTCACAAATGTGTTGGAATTCTTGATGGGTAAACAAAAATATGGTTTTGTTAAGACATATTTCTAACAGGCTTAATAGCATCTATGAATTTTGCATCTCTCCTACATCTCTTTGTCTCAAAAAGTATTCAACTGCTTTTAAGCTGATCTCATGTTGGACCAATGTGTATACTGAGGCAACATCAATGTTGACTAAAAGATAATTCTGTTGCCAATCCCTCTCAGCTAGAATTCTCAGTAAGTCTCCTGTGTCTTTGATATATGAACTCCTTATGGTTACCATTGGAGCTATGTAATGGTCAACATATATGGAAATCTTTTCATATAATGATCCACACCCCAAAATTATTGGTCTTCCTGGTGGGTTCTTCAATGTCTTGTGGATTTTGGGTAAAAAAAATAGATGGGTGGAATTACCATATTGTCAGTAATTGATATTCTTCATCATTTATCAAGAATTCATCATGCCACCCTTTTAACGTGTCATTAAGGGCCATAGTCAGTTTAATATGATTGTCTTTCTATTTCCTTTAACTTTGTATTGTGTAATGGGCAATAGGCTTCTTTCATTGAGCCTTGTTTTTCCATAATATCTATATTACCACTTGTGTCTGCCGGTTTTATTAACAAATAATTTTTCTAGCAAGATGTGCCAGAGCCTTTCATTCTCCTGTGCTCAAGTTTTCTTTTTTGTCAATTCTCTCTTGTTTCTTAATTCATTGAAAGCAGTTATAACTAAGTCATAGAAGGTGTCCATTTTATTACTAGGTGTTAATTTGGGGCAGAACTTGGGTTTAGGTTTGAAATTACTTTAGCTATTTTCATTAGTGTCTGTTTCAAGAAATTCAAGTACTTCTGTTTCTGTGAGGTCTGTATCATCTAAATTATACTTGAGATCAAATGGGATTGTCAAGTGTGATCTTTGTTCAATAGTAAGATCTGTCTATTTGCATACATTCTCCGCCTTTTCTTTCTCTTTATTCTTTGGTTTTTCTGCTTTGAGAAATATTTTGCCAATTGAATCTTCCATACAAATTTATATGTGTTGAGTCTCTACCAAATCAAAGTGTTGTTCTGGGCAAAAGGACAATCCTTTATTCAATCATTTCATCTCATCCTTTGTTAGTCCCTAATGTGATAAATTCACCAGTAAATTCTCCTCTCGTTCAGTAACATTACTTATGTTCTCTTGCGATTGTGAAGATGATATTGTTCTTTTTCATACATCCTCTTCTGGTTTTTGGGTGTTTTTTTGTTGTTGCTTATTTGTAGGCCTCTGTCGAGACTACATCCTCTTCCCCTTCTTTTTGATGTTCATAGATCGATATCGATTGCATTTCTTCAAAAAAAGTGGTTTATGTTCTTTCTTCCGATGTGCCCTCACCCTCACTGATAGCAGTATCTGATCCGCTTATTTCCTCATTGATTCTCATTCTATGTATTAATGTGTATTGTTTTTTTTGAATTCTCAAAGCATTTTGTAAATGTGAATATAGTTCCATTTACATATTCTCTCTCACCTCTGATTACGTTTTATTTGTTTGTGTGATTCTATTTCTGCCTCATGTTTATCCAGTTTGCTCTCCATATACTTCCTAAATTTGTCACTTTTTTTCTTGTTGTGCCATTGTTTGAATGTTATTTCCCAACTCCTTAATAGATTTAAGTAAATCTTCAACATCTATCTTGGCATGTTTATTAAGAATGAACATCACATCTCTAGAACATTGCATATTATTCTCTCCCCATTCTACGAGCATTTCTGGTCTTGTATCAGGTTAGCTTGGCATAGTAAACGTCCGTAATCCTTTGATGACTCTCCCCACTTGAAAATTCTTTTCTAATGTTACAATTCCCCAGCTTTTTGTAATCTACTTTTTCAGTGGCCTTACAAGTTGGTTAAACATCTGTTAGTATTCTCACTAATAAGTTTTGTAGTAGCACATTTATCAAACAACTCTGCTGCATTTGAGCCCGCTTTACTTCTATTGCTTTCATGGTTAAACAATTACTTACTGATTTGCTATTCAACTCCATGTACAACAGTAATGATTTGATTGGATTTCACTGGCCCTTCACTCAGCTACTTGTCGTTCGCTATGGGTGGCATTGATACCTGAGATCATCACTTGCATACTTTGTAGCCAAAGCTATTACCTGGGGGAGACTCTCGAGCTCGCAGAGTCCTCTGAACTCATTCGTTCGGAGAGCTGACTTCTACACAGGCTGGGCCTTATTTTGCTTTTTCGTTTTGGAAGCTCTGAAGATAGTTACAGGCATCCTTGATTAGAATCAATTCCATGTTTGTTCAGGTACCAGGCTCCACTGCTGCTGCTTGCAGTTATTTTTTAAATAATGAGAACACAGTACTCGTGTGCTCTCTCTGCCGGTTCTATATTATATATATTTTAAACCAAACAAGGGAACCCGCAAGGTAGATAAGGACCTTGGGTGTCAGTTTTTTATGAAAACAATGGTCCTTAAAAGGAAAAATAGAACTGTAATTAATATAGACTTGAGTCAGTGCTATATTGATGATGTCCAGCCGGACAGTCAATTTAATGAATTATAAATGCAAAAGGCGAATAGGAGCACAACAATACAGTGGAACACAATCCTGCGTCCTACATATACACAAAACAATTACATTTGAACACAAACATTTCAGGCAAGACAAAGGTAGCTTGTGAGAATTACGAATGATTGCGACAAGCTTAGAAGCAACAGCTAATGCACTTGTTTTATCACGTTGGATTAATGTGCATGCTGTTGAAACAAGTCGACGACGTTTCGATCCTTTTAAAACAATGCTAGGATCATCATCAGGACAGATTAAATACAAGCCTGAATTATAGTGCCGATTGAAAAATGAAAAGTAGGGAAGGAAGGCAGAAGGGAAAAATTAGAAGGCGCGTAAAGTTGGGAAAATGAAGATAACACACCTAATACAAACTACTGTGCATGCTGGAATCGATACGCAACTGCCAAGTGGGTGCACAGTGAGCAAGCTCGACAACTAAATAAGAAAGAGCAGATGGAGTAAATCTGTTAGTTTTGGGGCAATTGCCTCTGTGAAAACGAACCGAGCAAGTAAATGTTACTACCGACAATAATAGGAAGGGAGCAGATAGATTTAATCTGTTCCACTTATAGGCATAGTCTTCAGTGAAAAGCCTGAAAGAGTGCATTGTGCTGAGAGTTGAATGTAGTGAAAATCGGTGTGTAGTGAAGTCCGTAAAACGGGCAAGCGGGTCAGTGCAAAGTAGGATTAGTGTGACATGAACAAGGGTGGGTTTATCGTCGATGGAAAAGTAACGAGCGGCGGGCCAGAGCTGAGACTACGCGATCTGTGGTTGCTGGAATGAAAGGCAAGTAAGGTATAAGGGAGAGTGAGCCACTTGGTTGCATTTTTTAAGGGGGCTGGTGCTCACCTTATATATTAATACGGGCAGGATCAATGGGAGCAGAAGGGCTCAGAGAAGACCAGATGTCACTTCACATGCGGACCTGGAGCTGGAATAGATGGGAGACAAGGGGTGAGAGGCAGAATGGTACGGAGGTGTAGTAAGCCACGGATAGGGAAGTAAACCGCTTACCTGTAATGAATTATGTAGAGTAAAATTATTGCTGATGATTTAAAAGGGCTGCGAAGAAGTGACAGTACACTGATAGATCTGGGCTCCGATAGGAGTTGGCGACGATGTGCTGTGAGCCCTGGGGGAGAGAAGAGGGTGAAGGTGAGAACTTACAAGGTTATGGGCTCAGAGGTGTGTGGGTACGAAGCTAGCGTGCTTACCAGTAAGTGAGGACTCTGGTCCAGAGCTCGGTGGCTAGGATGTGAGACGGCGAGGCCAGAGTAAGCAATGGATTTATACCGGTGTCAGCACTAGCTGACGTGATATGATGCCGACCATGTTGAGTGAGGGATGTCATGCAATAACCAGAGAAGAGATACCACTGTGTACTGAAACATGCGTCGGTGATAGAAAAAGGACTAAATAAACGGTAAAGGGAGTGGATAGATAATAATTAAAATAAGAAAGTGACATGATTTATAATACTGGAATAACAAAAAATAGCCCATAGTGGTTGATAAAAAGACAGACTACATATTATATACGTGCTATACCTTTGGAAAGCAATATCCAGCAAAATAGTTCTGGAAAGGACACGTTTGTTTGATAAAGACAAGAAAGATTGTTAAAAGCACAAACTTCTGAATATATATCCAGTGAGTTAGTTCCGGCAAGGGGATGTTTGTGTGATATAGACATGAAAGGTTGTTAAAAGCACAAGCTTCTGAATATATACATTTGGAAACGAGTGCCCAGTGAATAGTACTGGCAAGTGCAGTGATAAGGACGGGGCGTGGCCAAGATGGCCGCCGAGACGGACGCGTCCTGCTGAGGCTCCGGGATCGGGCTTTACCCTCGCCCGTTATCGGCAAGCCTGGGGGCGACTCATGAATCTCTGAGGCTGTCCTGGGGAGCGGGGAGCCCAGCGCTGAAGACCCGGTAGCGGAGCGGCTCTCGGGTGCCGGACCCTTGGTGCGGGAGCTGCTCGGACGAGGAGGCGCCGGTCACAAAATGGCGCCCGTCCGGCGCTGCCGCCGCCGCTGACGACCTGCGGGGACGGGGTCGGGGCACTGGTGATGGAGATCCTGCTCCCCGGCTGCATGCCGCGGGAGCAGAGTGCCTAGAGCGAGGGCGATGCTACAGAGGGCTCCGGGTTCCGGAGCTACGGGGGTGCCGGTGAGCTTTCCGTGAGTCCCCCTCCCCCCGTGTGGTGGACATTGGTGGCGAATCGGAGCGCCGACGGCGCTGTGGAGAGGAGTGATCCGACGAGGGGTGCGGAGATTGAAGGCGCCGACCGGCGAGGATTGCCGCCGCTGCCAGCCAATGCGGCGGTGAGGAGACCTGAGGAGGACCAGGACGCGGTCGTGCTGTGAGACCCCGGAAGCTGGGGTACAGGTTGGCCCGCGCAGCGGTGATCCGGTATGGCGGCGGCTCTCCCCGGGGGGGGTGACTCCCGCGTGGGGAGGCCTCCGGTGCTGATTACGAGGGTGGATGCCTGACCATGAGATGGCGGCCAGTGGCGTCCCGGGCTACTGACTTGAGAGGTGGATCGGCGAGATCAAGGAGAGTTGCGCGCCTGCTTCTGAGGCCCGGAGGGGCTGCCCGGATCCCGCTCTGACAACGGCGGAGGATCCGAGAGGTGCGGAGATTGTCTTGGGCTTCCAGGCACCACTGACCCAGCGGCGGAACCTGGCCCGGGGACACGCGGCGGAGAGCGCTGGCCGCAGAGGACAAGGGACTGGCAGCGACGCCGTGGGGGACCTCTGCCGCTCGAGCGGTTGCTCTGCCCTCTGCGGCCCTACCTGCCCCACGAGTGATACGGCCCGGAGGCACCACCAGTTGGGGGCGAACGGCGGCGGAGTGCCCGGGGGTCCAGGGCCAGCCACAGCCACCTCTAGCCCGGATACTGTGCTTGTTCCGCGCCTGCGACAGCCCTCCGGGTGGACGTCATGGGCAAGTCCAGGACGGGGCAGTCGGCCCCGGGGGCGGCATCGGGGGTCCAGGCCGGCACGCGTGGAGGGGCCCCGGTAGCCGCAGGATCGAATGGGGAGCCTTCCTTGTCGACCAAGCTGGATCAGGTCCTGGTGGCGATTGAACAGTCACGACTCTCATTGGAGCAACAGTTGGGCACCCTAACCACGGACGTCAGTCTCCTCCGAGATGACCACCGTAAGCTAGCCGATAGGGTCGCGGACAACACCAAAGCAGTCGCTGACATCCATCCTATGGTGGACACACACCGGGACTCGATGCAAGCTTTGATGAGTCGCATGTCCACCATGGAAGGACGCGTTGATGACTTGGAGGGGTGGTCTCGACGCTGCAACATCCGAGTCCTCGGGCTGCCAGAGGGAATCGAATGGGCAGATGCGGTGGAGTACGTTGAAACCTGGACAAAATCGTTCACCCCTGATGAAGACCGCACAGCCTACTTCTCAGTTGAGCGGGCGCACCGCGTGCCGGCTCGTCGGCCGCAGCCGGGGGCCCCACCTCGCCCGATGCTGGCCAAATTCCTCCACTTCAGGGACCGGGATGCGGTACTACGAGCGGCCAGGCAGGCGGGCCCACTACGCATCGAGAATAAAACTGTCATGATCTTTCCCGACTACTCACGTGTGGGCCAACGCGCGTCCTTTCTGGAGGTGAAACGGCGCCTTAGAGCAGAAAACATACAGTACTCTCTCCTATTCCCGGCCCGTCTGAAGATTATCCACGGCGGTGTCACACACTTCTTCACGGCGCCAGAGGAGGCGCACGACTGGGCAGACCAGAACTGTACCGGGGACCGGAGGACCGGGTGCCCTCACGAACAACGAGCGGATGCGGGAGGACGCAGGTGGCAGCGCTCACGGAAGAGACACCGCCCAGGTACCCCCGGGGGGCCGTCACGCACTCTGGGGTCACCGGACTTAGAGCAGATCGTCCAGGAACGGCGCCAGCCCCTTAAAGCGGCGGCGGGCCTTTGCCCGGCTTCCCCGGCAACGGACTTGGAGCGGGCCCCCCATGTCTTCACGTGATCGTACCTAGCAGCCAGGACCTTGCTTGCCTGCTGCAGCGCTCCGTGAGATATTCATAAACCCGGACGAAATAAATGAGTTGATCGGACTCGTTAATATAGCAGTTTGGAGGTTCTGTATCTTGAAGGACCCTCATCTTACGTGATATTCCCAACCACACCGTATTACATTGGGCAACTGCCTCCGTGTGAGTCCACTCTCACAGGGCACCCGGCCGGGTACCTGTGAGTATTTTATCCCTTCACTTAAAACACGGTGTCACTGTACATTTTCACGCTAGACCAGTGTTGGACGTTAAGGTGTCCCTACATTAGACTGTCCTGACGAGACCCTTCACACTTGGAATAGGGTCGAAACGCCGTTGACGCGATAGGCAAATCACTCAATCAACACCTATATTAAATAAGTGTTGTTAATTTGAATAATTAATTACTGGTGATTGCCTGTGTAAAGAGAAATGCAAACCTTGTCTGTATGTTGTATGTTATGTAAAATAATTTTTTTGTAAGGTTTTTCATTTGGGACACTATTGTGTAATTTGTATGTTTAATGTTAATTTGTATCGTAAATTTATGTCCACTTTTTGTGTAAATATTTCAGAAATATAAACAAAAAATTCATCAAAAAAGATCTAACGTGTATGGCTTTGCCTTTTCTTCTGACATCTTTTATAATCCCCTTTTCTTTGATCATTATTTTAGATTATACACTATATTGTTAAGTATCAATCCGCATGAGCTATTGTTTCCTTACAGCACATAATACCCAGGCTCTTTGTGGGTAGGGTTTCCTTGTTTCCCAATCGAGCCCCATGTCTTCATGTCAGAGGAGGAAGAGGACAGTGAGGGGACACAGTCCGGGGTGGACTCGGGGGCCCTGCCCTCAGTCACCCCGCGGACAGCGGACGACCTGATATGATTGGTTCTGTGTAGAGGGCCGCACATCCGCAGCCTGGGGTGATGCTCCCCACCCCATGCAATTGCAAGCCCGGCGCTCCTAGCGTTATCCCTGCAGCCCGGGGCACTTTCCTCCCCAGAAGCGCCCACTTTCCCCCAGTGGCTAGCCATAGATAACGCGCACAGCCCGCTTGTAGAGCCTACGGCAGACGCTAGCCGACTCCCCTTTCCTAATAGGTTCATGCTCCCCTGCAACTTGGGAGTCAGTTTGGACGTATCGTGCTTGGCGATAGGTCCCTTGTGTTGGGGCAAGTTACGTTCGCCTCACCCTAGTTTCCACTTCACCTTCCACGCACACCTTCTGCACTGTGTCCCTGCCCACGCACCGATGAGATGCCACACCGCTGCGCTGGACCCGTGGGGGTGGGACAAGGGGATTGGCACCGGGGGGGGGGGGCCCTGGGTGTCCCGACTGCCCAGTCCTGAGACGTGCACTAGACACATGTCCTGATGCCACAAGCTGGTAAAATTACACTCCTTACACTAAATGTGCGAGGCATGCATACAGCGCGCAAGCGGTACTCCGTATACGCATACATCAAGCGCCACCAGGCACAGATTGCACTCCTGCAAGAGACACACCTCGCGGCGGGGGAGGTGACAAAACTGCGCAGACGCTTGCGGGGGGCCCTTTATGCCACAACTTACTCTGCATTCGCCCGTGGGGCACTCATAAGGGTGCGCCCGGGAGTCCCCTTTCAGGAATTGTCACACGTAATAGCGCTTTGTACTGTTACTCGGTCGGTTAGACGGCCAGACGATCTTACTGGGCAGTATCTATGGGCCGAATGTCGATCAATCCAAATTCTGGGACACGCTCTCCAATCCCCTAAGCGCATACGCGCAGGTACCGTGGATCCTGGGGGGCAATTATAATTGCGTACAAGACGTAACCTTAGACAGATCTCATCCGCCCCTCCCCTCTTCCCCCATTGTAACGCAGGCGAAATGGTTCACAACCTGGATGAGTCACTGGTCCCTGGCGGATGCTTGGCGGCTTCGGAACCCCACCGCTAAACTCTATTCGTTCCACTCCAGACCGCATAACCTTAGAGTGCGCCTGGACTGTTTCCTTTGTTCTCCCACCATCCTCCCTACCGATCTGGACGCTGACTACCTGGGCAGAACTATCTCCGACCATGACGCCCACACGATCACACTGCATTGGCGCCCACCACACCCCCCCGTCCCCGCCTGGCGCCTTCCCAGGGACAGTCTCGAAGACCCGGTCTTCCGGCAAACCTTAGCGGGGCACATCAGTCATTATTTCAGGGAGAATGCTGGCACCGCCAGCACCCGAGCCTCAGAATGGAATGCTTTTAAGGTGGTAATGCGTGGCAATTGCATTCGTCATATTGCGGGGGTCCGGCGGGTTCTGGAGGGGGACATTCAGCGGACGGAAGGGGCACTGGCCGCACTTACTAAGGAGGCGGACCCTGGGAGAGCCGCGCCGGCTGCGTTAGCTAGTGCTGAGACTGCGTACGCCGCAGCATTGGCAAGCATGCGTCGGTTTAATTTTGCGGCATACGCAGCTAGGGCCCATACGGAGGGCGATCGGGCGGGCGCCCTGCTGGCGTGGCTCATAAAGCGGGATTCGAGCCTCCCGACCATCAAGGCCATACGGGACGTCCAGGGCACACTGGTGTATTCGCAGGGGCAGATACTCAAGGCCTTCCAAGAGCATTACATGCCCTGGCTGCCTTCCTGGACCGTATTCAGCTTCCCCGCATAGACCAGGATACGCGCCTGGACCTCGATCGCCCTCTCAAGGCGGCAGAGATTCGGCACGCCATGAAGGCGCTAGCCACCCACAAGGCCCCGGGTCTGGATGGCTTCCCCCTTGACTTTTACCAGACTTTTGCGTCCCAGCTGGTCCCCCAACTAGAATTGCAGTTCCAAGCGGCTCTAGACGTGGGAGTCCTACCGCACTCCATGCGCAAATCCGTTATAGTATCCCTCCTTAAACCAGATAGAGACCCGCATCAGCTAGGCTCCTACCGACCCATAACTCTATTGTCGGCGGATTATAAAATCTACGGGAAGGCCCTGGCGGACAGGTACACCACGATCCTCCCGCGGCTTGTCCACCCCGATCAGAGTGGATTCGTGCCTGGTAGGCACACCTCTTCGAACATCCGGCGGCTGTTTCACGTGCAGGACCAGGTGTAGGAACGGTTCCCTCGGGCAGCGTGTCTGGTGCTGGACCTCGAAAAGGCGTTCGACACGCTCTCTTGGGCCTACCTGTTTCAGGTCTTGTTACGCATGGGTGTCGGGCCCAAACTGCTGGCCTGCACTCGGCTCAGCTACTCCTCGCCCAGTTCCAGACTGCGCATAGGCCCTCTCATTTCGGACTCCTTCCCAATCCGGCGCGGTACTAGGCAGGGGTGCCCCCTCTCCCCCCTACTATTCGCGTTGGCGATGGAGCCGCTGGCGGCCCTGCTGCGAGGGGCGAGCGAGGAGTGGGGCATCCCGATAGGCGATCATACCCACGCAGTATCACTGTACGCCGATGACGTACTCATATATGTCCGGGACATTACGATCGACTTGACCCCAATATCAAGCATTCTGCATGATTTCGCAGAAGTGACGGGCCTTAGGGTGAATTGGGCCAAGTCCACTGTTTATCCCTTAACACAAGTCGTGCCCCAGGGTCCGATATGAATCGGAGGCATTGCAGTCTCATGGAGTCCCCAAGCGGTTCGATATCTCGGCATTAAGCTATATCATACGCCGCAAGATATCTATGAGGGGAATTACCGCAGGTTGATGGGTAACATCCGATCCTTAGTCCATTTCTGGAAGGGTCTCCACTTGGCTGTTCCGGGAAAGATAGCCATTGTGAAAATGATCCTGGTGCCGCGCCTGCTCTATCTCTTCTCCAATCTCCCGGTGGTTCCCCCGAGATCCCTGTTCCGGTAATTAGATACCCTGCTCGGGACCCTCATCTGGGGCAACGGCCGCCGGCGGATAGCCCTGGCAAAACTGCAATTGCCCCTTGATCAGGGTGGGTTGGCGGCTCCCTCATTCAAGGTGTATTTCCTTGCCGCCCAATTACAATGGGTGTCGCGTTGGACGGCGGGCCGGGCGCAAGAGGAGCTGTGCACGGAGACAGGGTGGATTCCAATCCCCGCTGTCCACCGCATGTTGCTGCCGGGTGCGGCACCGCCGACATCCCGGCCCCTCCAAGTCATGACGGCGCGTGCCTGCTTGGCGCGGGTTCATCGACTTGGCCGGGGTATTCCCCTGTACTCCCTGCTGTTGCCATTGGTGGGGCTACCTAGGGGTCGGGCATACTACACGGAGCAAATGTTGCGGGTGTGGACGGATCACGCGGTAACGGAGGTGGGGATGTTGTTCTCTGGGGAGAGCCTGCAACCCTTCGAGGCACTGGTTGGAGACTTCGAGCTCCCCGGGGGCCAATTCCTGCAGCATAGACAGCTTCTCATGGACTGCCGTAGGCAGTGGGGGGGGGATTGATGCAGAGCCCCCTACACACCCGGTCATCCATGCGATACTGCAGATGGGGCCCGGTCGCCATCTAGTCACGTGGATATACAAAGCGGTGAGGGCCCTGCGGAGTCCTACGTTGGCGACCCTTAGAGAACACTGGGAAGATGACTTCCAACGGCCTCTACATGATAGGGAGTGGACAAGGGCTCTGGAATACACCAAGAAAGTGTCCTGTAACTATCGGTTTAAGAACATACAGTTGCATATCCTGCATAGGGCGTATCTAACCCCCGAAAAGTTGCAGAAATATTTCCCCGACGGGGTGTTTGGATGCCCTAGATGCCTGGAGCCTGCTGCCTCGTTTAGGCACATGTTTTGGGACTGTCCGACACTCTACAGTTACTGGCACACAGTTCACACTGCCCTAAAAATGGTTACAGGGTTCCAGGACCTGGACACTTGGGAGGCGTGTGCGCTGGGAATTCATGGACGGCATAAGCGCCAGAAAGTGGAGAGGAGGTTTGCCTTCCTAATGTTGATCCTCGCTAAACGATGCATTGCTATGCATTGGAAGGCGCCGGGGGGCCCCCTCTAGCGGCATGGGTGGGGGCTGTCAGAAAGTGGGGCAGGGCAGAGGAAACCACACTCAGAACGGAGGAGGCCCGTGGGATGCGCAAACACCCGATCTCCATGCCCTGGGCCATGTTAATGCACACATTCACGCAGGAAACAGAGGCTGCGGCGAGCTCGAGACTGATAGACCCCTCGGGGGCGTCCGCAACTCCGGAGTCCACCCTGGGTAATGCACAGGCAGATCAAGCACCCAGTGTCTCACAGAGGTTGTCACCACAGGCCCCACAGCCAGAGTCCTCATTGGCCAGGCTAGATGCTCCCGCCCCCCTTCCCCCTCCCCATCTCCGTGTCCGCGATCACCCCAACCCTCTCCCACACGATGGTCCAGCTCGTGAGCGCGCAGCTACCAGTACTTCCGATGGGCGACACAGTGCACCCCCTTTCCCTGGTTTTCTGCCCCCAGTTAGTTTGTGGTTACTCAATGGCTGCACTTCTATAGCCTCTGCGACGCCCCTCACAGGGGGTTCAGTCGCATTGCACGGCACCCCTGCGGCGAGGCGATCATGGCGCACTCCAGTAGGGCACTCCCAGAGGCTGGACCCGGGCACACATCTGCAGCCCCACTCAGGACAGCGAAGAACGGCTTGAGGGGCCATGAGGCTGCAAGATCGTAAGGACTGTGACTGGGCGCACTCGAAATGTAAATCTATGTGATGATGGCGATATCGCATGTGCCCGCGTGTTTTACTATATACAAATGCCAATAAAGAAAGTTTAAAAAAAAAAAAAAAAAAAAGTGCAGTGATAAGGACATGATTGATTGTTAAAAGCTTAGACTTCTGAATACATGCTGGCAGGAAAGGTGGGCCAACCCCCTTGGTTCAATTTCTAAACACACACCGCACTCCAGGAACTCAGGATAACTTTAGTTTTATTATCAAAAGGGCACGGCAAACAAGATTCATATATATATGTATATATATCCATCTATCCATCTGTCTATCTGTCTATCTATCTATCTATCTATCTATCTATCTATCTATCTATCTATCTATCTATCTATCTATCTATCTATCTATCTATCTATCTATCTATCTATCTATCTATCTATCTATCTATCTATCTATCTATCTATCTATCTATCTATCTATCTATCTATCTATCTATCTATCTATCTATCTATCTCTCTTTCTATCTATCTATCTCTCTTTCTATCTATCTATCTCTCTTTCTATCTATCTATCTCTCTTTCTATCTATCTATCTCTCTTTCTATCTATCTCTCTATCTATCTCTCTATCTCTCTATCTATCTCTCTATCTATCTCTCTATATATATAAAGAATCCTTTCATCCCAACAGAGGAATGGACAGCTATTATTGCACAATATTTTTACACGAAAATTTCTTTAATACAAGCTTCTTTTGGAGTTGCATCTTCACGTTCAGTAGGCAACTTGGATAATACCCCACTTCTTTCAACCAAGGTTGGGAGGTTTCTACTGAAATCCCCCACGATTACGTAGGACCACTCTCTAAAAATCTTACGCTTGCTTAAATCAGGCTCTCCCTCTGATCCCTGTCCTGCGAAGGTCCTCGCGTCTGTTGTTGAGATGATAAACCCAGCTGTTAATAAGGTTCTGAATCTATCATTAACTGAAGGAACGGTGCCTGAAAGCTGGAAGCATGGGAAAATTCTCCCACTTTAAAAAAAACCATCTGCGGACCCTTCGATAGCCAGCAATTATAGACCTATTTCACTGCTACCGGTTTTCTCCAAGGCTTTGGAGAAATTTGTAAATCAGGTCGTGGGGGAGTTTGTTGAAACCAACGGTGTTTTACATCCGAGCCAATCTGGGTTCCGTGCTAATTTCAAGCTCTCCATGAGATATCAGAATCTATTAAGTCCACATTGGATAAAGGCGGGAAGGCAGTCCTGATACTGCTTGACCTGTCCGCGGCCTTCGATACCGTCCCTCACAAACTTCTTTTGGGTCGCCTTCAAGGATGCGGTATCGGAGGCACGGTCCTTCAGTGGTTCAGGTCCTAAATGGAAAATCGCCAGCAAACAGTCTGGTTCCCTCCTTTTGTGGCATCTATTTTATCTATGAATGTTGGTGTCCCTCAGGGATCTATTTTATGTCCAACCTTGTTTAATGTGTTTATGACCCCTCTGGCTTCACTGATCGAACCTTTCGGCGCCAAGATTGTCTCCTACACCGACGATACACAATTATTGTTTACCTGTGGTAAGGGCGAAGCTCTTAATGGGAAAATGATAAATCTCTGTTTATCCACAGTATTTGGGTGGTTTAATCAGAACCAACTTCTCTGTAATTCGGAGAAATCTGAAATCATCTTCTTCGGATGCAATCCTCGGGATGAATGGCGTGAATGGTGGCCATCTAACATGTCTCCTCCTACTACCTTGGCCACTACGGTCAAGAATTTAGGGGTCAAACTGGAGAAAGATATGTCCATGAAATCCCAAGTCCAGACGGTGGCTGGCACTTGTTTTGACCTTTTAAGGATGATGCACAATTTTCTTCCATTACTCTCAGTATCCCATAGGAAGATAGTTGTACAAGCTTTGATATTGTCACGTCTTGATTATGTCAACGTCCTCTACCTTGACCTGCCAGACTATCTGATTAGCCCCCTTCAGGTGGTACAGAATGCCGCGGCTAGAGCCATACTTATGGTTGACTTCAGGACCTATATGACCCCACACCTCAGGTTCTTGCACTGGCTCCCAGTACGCAAGAGGGTGAACTTTAAGGCTTTGGTGTTGTCCTTTAAGGCATTCCACAACTTTGGGGTTCCGTATTTAAGAAATAGATGTCAGCTTTATGTTCCATCTCGAAGCCTACGGTCCTCAAATTCATGTTTGTCACAGACCCCAAGGTTTCTTTGCTCTCGATTGGGTGGTCGCTCTTTCCAGGTGGTGGCCTCCAGGCTCTGGAATAGCCTACCTCTTGATCTGTGTCGGAAAGGGGATCTTCGGATTTTTCGCCACAAGCTCAAAACTTGGCTGTTTGTATGATCGGTAGCCTTGAGGCTCCACAGCTGTGTTTTTGTCACAGGTCTCTCTTTTCTTTAGCGCCGGAACACTCCTGGGAGTAGCCGCGCGCTCTATAAATACCCAGTAACATTAACATATATATATATATATATATTAATCCAAGAAAGGTTGCCCTCGTAGGAGTGCCGCTCACGAAGGGGTTACCGCACTCCAGCCACCAGTCACAGCACCCAGTCTGGCACAATCCATGCACTTACAATGCCATATGCGTTTCGGGCGACTTGGCGCCCTTGTTCACTGGCTGCATAAATGGAAAACAACAGGCGTTGATTCCTTGTTCACTGGCTGCATAAATGGAAAACAACAGGCGTTGATTAGCGCGACGGAGTTTGGCAGAAAACGGCAAGTACCACAATGCCTTTCTGCTACAGCCCATTGGGGCGGGACTCGCCAATTCAAATAAATACGTGCTTATAATCAACGCCTGTTGTTTTCCATTTATGCAGCCAGTGAACAAGGGCGCCAAGTCGCCCGAAACGCGTATGGCATTGTAAGTGCATGGATTGTGCCAGACTGGGTGCTGTGACTGGTGGCTGGAGTGCGGTAACCCCTTCGTGAGCGGCACTCCTACGAGGGCAACCTTTCTTGGATTAATATATATATATATATATTCACTGAAAAAACCATAGGTTTCACACACGTTATAGTTAGGAATTAGCATTTAAAAAACCTTGCAAATTCACTGAAAAAAACATAGGTTTCACACATGTTATAGTTAGCAGGACATTTCACTCGTGAAAAACCAATGAAATTCCCCCGTTATAGTTAGTGCAGGCAAATATAACTCACGCGACCGCAATCCTCTGCTGATGACGTCAGATATTACATCACTGTATTTAGACACTTATTTACCCATGTCTTCTTTTTAGCTATACATATATTACAAATATTTTTTTTTCAGAAAAACACATATGTCATCAGTGATGTAATATCTGACGTCATCAGCAGAGGATTGCGGTCGCGTGAGTTATAGTTGCCTGCACTAACTATAACGGGGGAATTTCATTGTTTTTTTACGAGTGAAATGTCCTGCTAACTATAACGTGTGAAACCTATGGTTTTTTCAGTGAATTTGCAAGGTTTTTTAAATGCTAATTCCTAACTATAACGTGTGTGAAACCTATGGTTTTTTCAGTGAATTTCAAAGGTTTTTTAAATGCAAATTTTTTTTTGAGATTTTTGTTAAAAAATAATATCCAACCTATGTATAAAATAATATATGTACTATATCCTGCATTATGGAATGGTCAATTTTTTAAAAATTTATGTTTACATACAGTTGTACATCACAGTTATTATCTTCTACAACCCTTGAAACTTTTAATTTTTTTTTTATTGATTTTTTGCCGTGCGCGTACTGTAAGCTGACGCTACGCGCTCCGTACGTGATAAGTACGGTGCGCTTACGTGATACGTACGTGACGTACGCGTACACGCATGCGCGTTGTGCGGAACCAACGTCGTGGTTACGCGGGTGCGTGTAATGCGTATGCGCGAGTGCGTCCTACGTACGCGCTCCGTAAGCGCTCCGTATGCGCATGTTTACGTCACGTTTGCGCATGCGTACTTGTTTACAAGCGCGTACCGTAAGCTTACGGAGCGCGCACGGTAGGTCATGTGATCCACAAAGAACACTTTTCATTGGTTGAAACTACTTTCAGTTCCAGAAACTTCCAACGCCACACCCATTCCCCTCATTACTGCTTGAGATCCCCTAGGAGAAGGAGCTAAATTGACATTGAGATACAATCGCAGAGCAGCAGTCCTCTTCTGAGAGTGAGCCTAGCAGCACCATCATCAGACAGAGAAGGAGGAAACAAAAGGATTCTTTTGTGTGGGAGTATTTTACTTTTCCAGAGGGGCAGAAAAAGGTCAATGCTCCATTGGTCACTTGCAAACTTTGTGACCGTTATCTAGAGGAAATCCAAGGAAGAAGTATTCCTTTAGAAATCACTCTATGATGAGACACATTAGGGATAAACATCCCAGGACCTTTGCTCGACATACTGAAGTAAACTCTTCAGTAAGTCACCGGAGCCCAACCTCAGAAGCTCAGCCGAGTACATCATCGGCAGCTCAGCTGAGCCCTTCCTCTGAGGTGGGAGCATCACCTTCTTCAGCTCCTCTGGACATTTACCCTCGATTTCGGAGGGTTTCAATGAGGTGTACAACGTGTTGTGGTCTTATTGTTTTTGGGGAGACCAGTGTTTCCCTTATTAACAATAAGATAGACCAGCACGTTTGTAGACGTTCATAATATTCCCATTCTTTCTTTCCTCTATCCCTGTATTAACACAACGGCTCTTTTAAGAGCCAACCTTACCTCACAATTTTTTTTAATTTTTTTTTATCTCTCCTTTTTGAAAAAAATTTTTTGCCGTGCGCGCACGGTACGCGTAGTCGCGGAATTGGTACGCGAAGTTCGCGGAATTTTTCCGTTTACGCCGTGCGCGTACGCTGCACGCATTCCGCGATTTCTCAAAAAAAAATTACAATTAATTTTTGCCCTTGGGTCCTTCTGGGACCCCCTGACAAAGGCTAGGGGGTCAGGAACTGTCCACCCTGCCCCCTTTTCACGTTCTCCACCTTTGTTTTTCACCCCCTCAGACTGCGAGAGACCAAATGGCGGCTGACACTTCCTGGTTTCGACCAATTCGAATGTTTACTAAGATCTAACAACCAATCAGAATCGCGCTCGCGCACGGCGGCGTGCGCGTACGGTAAGCTTACGGTACGCGCTCGGAGCGCGCCTATAGATATATATATTTATTTAAATGCTATTTTCTCAGGAAATACTGAACAGATTTACACGAGACCTTCAAAAGGCACATCCCTGACCTGAGGGCTACCTCTCTGCCAAATTTCAAGTAATTCTGTTCAGCCGTTCGGGCTGTAGCTCGGACTAAAGGTCCTATGGAAAAATGCATGGGGAAAACGCGTTTTGGGACCCCCCTTTTTCTCAGCCCCCGCTTGATGAATCCCCCCGAGACTTTCAGGGAAGGAGTGGAGCGGAGTGCCCCACCTATTTTGAGAATTTCGCGAGGATTCGTCAATCGGCGCCAAAGTTATTCCAAATAGAATGTTGCGGATTTCCTATGGAAACACGGTCCTAACTATAACTATCTACTGGCGGCCGCCAGTAGATAATATATATATATACATATATTACCTACTGGCGGTCGCCAGTAGGTAGTTATAGTTAGGACCCTGTTTCCATAGGAAATCCGCAACATTCTATTTTGAATAACTTTGGCGCCGGTCGACGAATCCTCGCGAATTTCTCAAAATAGGTGGGGCGCTACGCTCCGCTCCTACCCTGAAAGTCTCGGGGGGATTCGTCAAGCGGGGGCTGAGATAAAAGGGGGGTCCCAAAACGCGTTTTTCCCATGCATTTTTCCATAGGACCTTTAGACAGGGCTACAGCCCGAACGGCTGAACAGAATTACTAGAAATTTGGCAGAGAGGTAGTCCTCAGGTCAAGGAAGTGCCTTTTGTAGGTTTGGTGTAAATCTGTTCAGTAGATTCTGAGAAAATAGCCTTTAAATCAATATATATATCTGAGCCAGCTTACGGAACGCTTACCGTAAGCTTACCGTACGCGTACGGTGGCGTGCGCGAGCGCGATTCTGATTGGCTTTTACATCTAAGTAAACATTCGAATCGGTCGAAACCAGGAAGCGGCGGCCGCCATTTTCTCTCTCGCACTCTGAGGGGGGGGCTGTAAACAAAGGCAAAAAACATATAAAGGGGCTGTTTAGACAGCGCCCATGCACATAGCCATGTTAGTTGAGTCCTCAAAGATCCCCCAAGGCCAAAAACGGTAAATTTTTATTTTTCGAAAATTTCGCCGATTACGCTTACCATACGCGTACGGTGCGCTTACGCTAAAAATTTTAATAAAAAAAAAAAAACACTCTCTGTGCATGGCATATTATTGTCATCACTTACAAATTAAATTTAACAGATTACCTATCACAAGGAAGCGCATAATATGTCCTCCATGTGCGCACGGTGCGTAACGTGGGCACGCGGTGCGCGTAGCGCACTGCGTGCCCACCTTGTGTGTACGGCACTAACTGCGTAAAGTGGGCGCGCGGTGCGCGAAGCGCACCGCATGCTCACTGTGCGCGCACGGTGCGCGAAGCGCACCGTGCGCGCACGGAACGAACTGCGTTAAGTGGGCGTGCACGCCACGAATGGCGTAAAGTAACTTAGCATTTAAAAAACCGTACAAATTCACTGAAAAAACCATAGGTTTCACACACGTTATAGTTAGGAATTAGCATTTAAAAAACCTTGCAAATTCACTGAAAAAACCATAGGTTTCAGACATGTTATAGTTAGCGGAAATTTTACTGATAAAAAACCAATGAAATTCCCCCGTTATAGTTAGTGCAGGCAACTATAACTCACGCGACCGCAATCTTCTGCTGATGACATATGTGTCTTTATGAAAAAAAAATATTTGTAATATATGTATAGCTAAAAATTTATGGAAGAAGACATGGGCAAATAAGTGTCTAAATACAGTATTAGCATCAGCAGAGGATTGCGGTCGCGTGAGTTATAGTTGCCTGCACTAACTATAATGGGGGAATTTCATTGGTTTTTTATCAGTAAAATTTCCGCTAACTATAACATGTCTGAAACCTATGGTTTTTTCAGTGAATATACATATATATACATATAAATATATATATACACATATATATATATATATATATATATATATATATATATATATATATATATATCAGACACTGACAAAGGCGGTAACGCTGAAACGCGTTTGTCTACTTGTAAGCAGTGGAGACGAAAATAAATGAAATATTGCTTACGAAACGCTGATGGCTTTGAGTGCGCTCTATTGGAAAAAGGTTCCGGGGAAGCGGGAAACCTGAGTTTTTGGAATGAATTTGCGCGTCCTCCAAGCGCTGAGCAGCACCCGTGACGCTGAGGAGCAACGGCTGGTGGACTTGTGTTGGTGATATATATATATATATATATATATGTATATATATATGTATATATATATATGATAACCAAAATCCTGGAGCGATCCTTGATAGGATCTAAAAACAGGTACGGAGGTACGGACCACAGCGTAGAAAATAACTTTTTTTATTTTGTTTGCAGATTAAAGCGCATAGTGCATAAAACTATCAAGCGAGTGCTCAGCCTGACGCGTTTCGACTGCCCCACAGCAGCCTTGATCACATGACGCGCAGGACCAATCAGTGAATATATATAAGGTGACTAATCAGAAACACGCTTAGGAATTGCCAAAACATTTACGGTTTAAACATAAACATAGGACTGTGAGTAAAAACACATACCAATACTTTCTCAAGCAATTTAGCATTTGTCATACATTATATAGTGAATACATCATTCTACGTTGATAGTTGTAAACATCTGAATGTCAGATAAGAACATGGTGTTCCTTTACGATATTTCACAACTAAAGAGCATCACAATTTAGCATTTGTCATATATTACATAGTGAATACATCCTTTTGCGTCGATAGTTGTAAAAATCTGAATATCAAATAAGAACATAGTGTTCCTTTACGATATTTCACAACTAAAGAGCATCACATATGCAAGAAACACCCTATTATATATCTCCAACTATGAATTTTAGCACAGTGCATATTCATTGAGATATATTAATTGCCAAAATTGCTTGTATACGAGTTAAATTTAATGTTACCTATTACACATGCCCATTGAACCATTTGGCGCATTCTGCGGTTATTCTAAAAAATTGTGCAAAATAGTGCAAATAAAGTGCTAATACTAAAGTGCATAATCATAACAGACTTATATATACAAAATTAATAAGTATGATTTACATTGCAGCTTAAAGTAGACGTTACAAATGTTTTCCCATGTTTCAGTTAATTGGAGGTATGATGTTCATACATATATACACGTCACCATCTTCAGAACTGTTCTGGTTTATAGCATCTAATGAGACAAGAAAATTATATATTTTATGTTAGAGTTAAAAGCAGACCTGAGATGTTATACTACTGTTCTGTCATACAATAATCTATAGGTCTAAATAAAACCATATGTTAGCAGCCAAAGAATCACAAAAGTGCACAGGTTTGATAAAATGATGTCTAAAATTAGTAAAATCCGAGAACCTAAAACCGACAATAAATCCCACAAAAACCAGATAAAATCTAGAAAACCCAGATAAAACCTTGCAAAAGTAGGGATAAAAGGCCAGTCTAAAAGCAACCCAGGACTTCACCAAACAATCAACATCACCAACATTATTCATTTAAAAATAATTTATTATAAAAAGTTGTGCAAATCTTCATTGTTATTAAGCCCATTTGGCATTTTAGTATCTATTAACATAATGAATTCAGACTCCACTTGTCTCAGCCTTTTTTCTCTATTACCCCCTCTAATATTTTTGGGTATTGCGCTGATAACATAGTAACTGAGGTCATTGAGGTTATTGTTGTGTACTAACTTAAGATGTCGCGCTACAGGATAGGTGGGATCGGAATTGACCACTGCTCTAAGATGTTGTAAAATCCTGTTAAAAACTTGCAACTTTGTACTGCCAACATATAATAACTGGCATCTACATTCTAAAATATAGATTGCATATTCAGTTCTGCAAGTAAAATGTCCTTTTATTTTAACTGGAATAGGACTGAAAGCTGTGACATATTCCGATACATTTTTCCCAAATTTACACGCGCGACAAGAACTAGACTTAAAAAAACATGTCTGGCTGTTAGCCATGTGTTAGAAGTCATCACCTCATTCCTGCCTGGAACTGGTATTATATTCTTATGCACTTTAGGGCTAAAATATAAAATGGGAGTCATAGGATGATCATTCTTTAAAAAGTTGTATTCGTTTTTAGTTAGTAGACCCACTCGTTTCCATTGCAATAGTTCGGCAAATACATTCTCTTTGATTAGATGCAATTCTTGGAAGCTGGCTTTCCTGTAGCAACTGGCATCATTAAGATGGTGCCAGGCTTCCTCCAAGTAGAGAGATCTGGGCCACAGGACAATATTTCCGCCCTTGTCAGCTTTGTTAATAATGATTTCTGTGTGTTTCTGCAATTTTTGGATGAGTTTAGTGTATTGAAGCCTAGAATAATTATGACGTCTTCTCTGTTTAAGAACAGTGCAATTTAATTTTTTAAGGTCTTCAATCATGCAATCACTAAACACATCGATCGCGTCCCGTGGCATCATAGGGATGAATGTAGAAGGAGGCTTAAATGGACTAATAGCTGGAATATTGCACATAATACCAGTTTCACAAAGATCTTCCTGTGTGAAGTTCCCTGATGGGTTATTGTCATTCACCAAAGAGTGTACTGCTAACATCGTGCCTACATCTGAAGCTTGCAGATTCGAACATAATCCTTGCAGTGGTCTAGTTTGTGATGCAATATTCGCTGCGTTTTTAAGTTGGAAATGTTTTTTCAACTTTAATTTGCGAATAAATTTGAATACATCCACTCTCGTTTGCGTGTATTTAAAACGATTAGACGGACAAAATGACAAACCTAAAGCTAACAGTTGCTGTTCAGCAATTGATAGTTATTTCTGATAAATTGATCACAGTATTATCCACAACATCCTCATTTACCTTATTTATTTCCGGTTGCTGTAATTTTTCTTGCCTCTTCCTCTGTAATTTGATTTTCCGCCTCTGTTTCCTCCGTTGGTTCTTTCTACTTCTTGACCCATTGTTTGATTGCGTGGTCTCAGAGTTTGCCGGCGGTCTTCCACTAAAAAAGATAGCTCTTCCCCAGGTGCAAAATTGGTGGGTATTTGAGATGTTTTGCAACCCGTGTTGTCATCTGATTCAATGCTACTCTCCACACTGCTTGATTCAACTGAGGATAGATTGTCATCAACTTGCATGGAAAAAGTCGATGCACTAATGATATTACTTTCATCACTAATTAGTGCTCGGCGTTTTATGTTGTCAAATTTTTTCGAGAAAGTGAACACTCGTCCAGTCTCATAGTCTTTTTTGTCCCTTGCAAATTTGTAGATTTTACTTTCTTTTATAGTTTCCTCATGTTTATTCAGTCTGGATTGTATTTCTTCACGTCCTTTCTTTATTTGTTCTTTGTTTTCATTTTTTTCCAATATAGCATTGACTTCCTCTATTTCTTTCAGTATTTTTTCTCTATCAATTTCAGCGTATTTTATCAGAATTAATACCATATTCATTGTAGCATCTAGGTTATTTGTTGCCCACTCCTTCAGTATCATGGGGTTTAGATTTTCAAATGAGGGCACAATCATTACTCTCAATCCTCGCGGGACACTCCCAACCTCTTTGTACTTTTCCAATGATTTTCTCTCTCACCATTTGGTCATTTCAGTACGGTGGAGCTTTTCTAGCTTCTTGAGCAACACTTTCAATAATACTGCACACCATTGACATGCGTGTCTGCGCATATCCACAAGCTTGACAACGACATCTGATGTTGTCCATTCACTGTTTTCGGACAGCATCTCATTAGCAATAGTTGCCGCCCTCCCGGTACATGCTACATTAATGTAAATTGCGGATTGTGCGACGTCAAAACTAGAACAGGGACACACACATAAGTACACATCCTGCCCAGGCAGGAACTGAATAACGCCCAGGTCCCCGGAATAATTATACACACCCCTACGCTGGCCTGGCGTACGCAAGCCCAGCCCACATTGCATACGTATAAACAGGATAACGACGACGCCACATGTCCCAGTTCTTCCACACTGCTTCAGGTTATATGGCCGCATCCACCTCGCATATCACAATGCGCAATAAAAAAAAGGGATCCATGAGGTGTACATCATCCTGGCAATCAAAACTCAATCTGAATTGTGAACCCTGCTGGACGTCGTGTTTGCACATAAACCAATGACAGCACAGCAGGTGAGCAGTGGGGCCTGCGTGCACAGGGGCTGCAATTGAGCACGGTGCGGCGGAAGGGATGGGGTGTATCAGCCTGGGTGCACAGGTGCAAACATGCAATATTGCTGTGTGTAATTATGTGATCTCTGACCTCATTCAGTCACATCTCTCTCTCATTTTAAGGACCTGCTGGACCGTAGTGTAGGCCTGAGCCAGCGGGCAGCGCTGCCCTACAGACACGTGGCGTTGGCTTTTGGGGCACTGTAGTGAGCTGATTACTAAGTGTACATGCACACAGACTTGCCCAACTGCATTGCACATGCACATTATCCTTCTAGCATGCCCTCTGTTCCTTTGTATGTGAACGTTGGCATAATATATTATGATTTACCCTTGTGTATTCTCATGCACTCCAACTCCTCTTTGAACCACGATTACCACTAACAGTTGGTAGATTGTAACGATGTACCATAAAAATAAACTAAAGGACTATACCTACCAACAGTCCCAATACCATTACCAAATAATCAGGCAGTTGGCAGTGAAGAAGGTTCAATCGTTTATTAAACAAAGTACTCTATAGAGGAGCCTCTCCGAACCTCACCCATCAGGTGCGCCGAGAAGACTGTTGGCTCGTATTCAAACATGAGGTTATATACTTTTTCGGTTCAATACATACAATCACTGTAAAAGGAAAAACACCAGTTGGCCCTCGAGCTCCAGGAATGGACCATATATGGCACACATCAGACCAGTACAAAGGCTTGACTATCTATTACTGATGAGATCAGGAGGGGTGACTCCCTTTCGTCTTGGTGCCTGGGAGTGTAGGCACGGCACCTCCAAGAATGCGCTTATCACCCCCAAAACCAGATGCGACCTTGAGTCTTAGAACAGTCGAGTAAACAGCCTACCTTCAGCTGCTACCAGTAACTCAGATGAACTGGGGCCTGACAACAGCACGTGATCACAGCCCGTGCTCGAGCATAGAATCAGAAGATGGCGTCTGTATGGTTCTCGGCCTACTTTTTTAGCAATAGATATACAAGAAGGAAATAAACGAGTTTCCTCCAAGCAAAAGCATATATATCAAACAGGGAATGTACGTATAGATGCATCATGCTAACATAATATAGGTCCGATACTCCTTATATACGGGGAAATCTACTTTTTTATCCCTCAGAACGGCCCTTTTAGCATGATGTAGCTAACTACAACAGTTCAATCTTCAAATATTCCCTCGTCAATCTGCATTAGGTCTTTCAGCTCCTGCTGAACTAGCTGAGCTTTTACCGCTGTTGGACCAGACACAGAGGAAGTGAGTTTTGTCGCGCAATAAGAGCAACATGCAGGTCCACATTGTACACAAACACAACACATGAATATGATACCGGCTATACATGCCAGCACCATCAAAATTTTCCATCACCAAGTAGACAGCAAGCCCCAGAACCAACCAGAGAGAGACCACGTACCAGTTTCTACATGTAACTCGGAAGCTAAATGATGTAGCTTCTGTATAGTCAAATGAACGGAGGGGGCAGAGTCAGGAATATAAACACAGCAAGAGCTGCCGATCACACGGCATGCTCCTCCTCGATCTGCCAAGATAACGTCCAAAACCATACGGTTTTGAAGCGAAACAAATCTGGTTGCCTGTAGCTCTACTGTTATATTGGTCAGTATTCCTGCAGTAGTGTTAATTACCCCTTCAACTACTCTAGACAAACGTCATACTTTTTGGCTGGTAATTATAGGCCCCCCAAAAGGGTAACACTCCCTTCATATCGTTGAAATGCTGCAGTGGAGTATCAGTCTGATCTATATCAGTGGTATCTATCGCTCTTTTATTTCTCCTAATAAGCACGCTACGTTTATCTAGTTGGTGATCCTTGTGATAATTAGAAGGGGCAATATAGACTGGAGGGTACAGGAAGGACAGGTAGCAACGTCCATTCCAACCTCGTGGAAGCCAAGTGTAGGCACTTTCTCCACAGACAAAATATACATTAGGAGGGGTTAACAACGGAGGGCTGCTAAAGGTACACAACTGATAGGTGTAATTACATCGGCTTTGTCCTACTGATATATACCCTGCTCCTTGAACACAAAACGTAGAGGTACTGTTTAATACAGGCACTGGAATAGCCCTATCTTCAGTAACATTATGGTCCTGAAAGTGTCGATAATATTGAGTGAATTTGAATTCAACAAAGTCCAAAATTTCATTTTTCAACCAAGTGGTATTTTCGTGCGTTATATACATATTCATACAGGCATTCGGATCTAAGGTTTCCTCTCCATTATTCCCATCGGGGTCAAATCCTTGATGAACCTCAATATATGCTAAAATCATTTCATAATCTCTCTCTGAAAACCTTTGAGCGTCCACAGTGTAATGCATATACATCATAGAAAGCAATTTGAGCCAAGCCTCGCAACTTCTCAGATGAGACAAAGGTAGAGATATAAGTCGTGCTTGTGCATAACAGATGGTAAAAGACCACAAACCCAACAATTTGTAGTATTAATGGCACTGTGTGGTTGATGAAGCATTTCAAAGAATGCATTTTTCACATAGGTCTGATGATGCCTTTCCTTATGAGGGGCTAAAGTATGAAACACATGTTCCCGAGGTGGGGTAGTTGTTCCTAAAACAGTATGCATAGGGTGGCGAAATTCTAAATATATGAATACTCCCAGTAATATAATTAGCAATATTGCTATAGTAGCTATAAATGCAATTTTAACACGATTGGTCCAACTAGAAAAAAAAGGCATATATGTAGGAAAATAGCGTGGTACAAAAGGACATTCCTCTTCAGGAACAAAACAAGCAAAGGGATACATGCTAACTAAAAGTCTGACAATAAACTAGGGCAATGCAGTCCAACCTGCCAGAGGGTACTTCTTTCCTGTGTTCGTTTAGAGCCTCACAGGCATGCTCCTATCGTTCATCACAGCTAATACCAAAACAAACTTCTCACGTTGGAGTTATGTTTTCACACAACCCTTGAAGAAAACACAACCTGGGTCCCTTTGAACATGAAATTCAGTCTTTCTTTCTGAACAGAGCAAACAAATGTTCAAAGCTCTCAACGCGTTCAGTCCAGTGTCTCGCTCAGTACACCAGAAGCGTATCTAACAGACATTCATAGCACAGGTCTGTACCCTATCACTCAAGTCTCTCTCTATCTCCTACCATGTTCACCTGGTGTACTGTGTTGTTTTCTGGGCTGCAGGTTGTATCGAGTATGGCCAGGCACTTCTTGATCAGAGAACAAAACAGAGGATGACGAATCCGGTGAAACAGGGGTACTGCGAGCCTCTGGGTTAGCTGCAGGAACAACAGAATCTGGGGCGGTCAATTGTGCTGATGACAGAGCCCCTTCCGATCCCGGTGCACCTTCTCCTTGCCCTTCTCCAATTACCTGGGCATCAGAAAAAGGGTTGAATCGAGGAACTCGCTGACTTTCCTGAGTCAGAACCCCGTCCTGGATTCGCTGATCATATGGAAGCGGGAGGGGTAGTTTTTTCAGATGTGACACATGAATCCAGTGTCGCTTGCCGTTCAATTTTACCGCCGCCCGCGTGGCCAACAAGACTTGAAACGGTTCAGACCATCGAGGATCCAAACTGGATTTTCGCTGATAGTTACGGACCAGAACCCACTGTCCTGGTTCCAAGCGATGTCCAGGACCCTCCGGCAGGAGCTGCAAAACTGCTGAAACCTGTTGATGAATGGAACGAAGATCTTAGTCAAAGCATACAAATAGTCTCTCAGCATAGGATACTCTATATCACGAAACGTTCTGGGTCTCGCGACGCCCCAAACATTAGCAGGGCGCCCAAAAATGACCTCATACGGAGACAAACCAGAACGAGAATGTGGGGTAACTTGTATTGACATTAATCCCAGCGGCAGAGCATCTGGCCACCTCAATCCAGTACCTTCTTGAATTTTAGCTAATTTGAGCTTCAATATCCTGTTATACTTCTCGACCAACCCAGCGGACTGGGGGTGTCGAGCCGCATGGAATTTCTGTTTAATCTGTAGTCCATTACACATATGTGTGATGAGTTCTGCATTTAAATGTCTTCCGTTATCACTCCAGATCAGACGAGGCAATCCGTAGCGAGGGAAATGCTCCTTTACCATCGCCTTTGCCGTTGCCAAAGCAGTTTTTTCTTTTGTTGGGTAGGCTTCCACCCATTTACTGAAAGCGCATACCACAACCAGGACATACTTCAAATTGTTAACGCGCTCCAGCTGGATATAATCCATTTGAAGCACCTCAACAGGCAAAGATGGTGGTGCAAAGTTTGCACTCAGAACAGGCTCCCTGCCCCCTGGATTATGTCGTAAGCAAACCATGCAATATTGTACCAAATGAGCAGCGGTCCTAGAAATATTGGGATTGTACCATACAGGATCTAATAATGCACAAATACCTTTTACCCCAATATGAGCTGAACCATGTGCCATTGTCACCAACGCATTCACTAATGCATTAGGCAACAGTCACCACTGCTTTTCAGTCAGATCAATCCAACAACCATCTGCATCTAATCTACCAATTTGCTCTTTCCAGTGAGCCAGTTCAATAGGGGTAGCTTCTTTCTGTATTTCTCGGACACTCTCCATGGTATTATCCAACATCTCTGTTTCAGCCACCCACCTAGCAGAGCTAGTCACAAACATTGAGGTCAATTTGGATTTCGCAGTTTCCTTGGCTACTTGATCGGCAAAGGCATTACCCTCCAACACTCCATCAACCACTGCCTTGTGCACACTACATTTGACTACGGCCACTTTTTCTGGTAACGTCAATGCTGTCAGTAATCGCAAAACCAAGGGCCATGCTGTATTCGCTGACCATGAGAAGTAAGAAAACCTCTTTCTGCCCAAAGTCGGCCAAAACTATGAGCCACGCCAAAGGCGTACTGGCTATCGGTGTAAATATTTACTCTCAGTCCTTCACTTAACTCACAGGCCCGAAACAATGCCACTAATTCAGCCGCCTGTGCTGACTGATAGGGTACTCGAGAAGCCTCATCTATAGTGTGAAGAGTAGTTATCGCATATGCAGCAGTTGTCGTGCCATCTGGTAACTTGAAACAAGAGCCATCGATGTACAACTCCCCTTGGGGGTCAGATAGAGGAGTGTCAGTCAGGTCTACCCGTCCCTTCGTTTCTTCCTCAGTCCGAAATATACAATCATGATCATCATTGTTCTTTTCATTCGAAGGGAGGGGTAGTAACGTAGCAGGGTTCAGAGTGGCACCTCGTTTAATCGTGATGTGGGAAGCAAACAAAGTCAATTTGCATCCATTAAGACGCGCACTCATAAGGTGCTGGGTCTTTGTTTTGTTCAATAATGTATCCACAGCGTGCGGTACCATCACTGTGAGGTCAGTGTTCAAAACGAGCCCTTCCGACTGTCGAATAGCCACCGCAACTGCAGCAGTAGCTCTTAAACAGCTAGGAAGTGCTCTGGCGACGTTATCCAGCACCGCCGAGAAATAAGCACAAGGTCTCTGCTTACCACCAAGTCCTTGTGTTAACACAGAAAGCGAGCAACCGTCCACCTCGTGTACGTAAAGCACAAAAGGTTTTCGGTAGTCAGAAGTACCAAGAACAGGTGCAGAACAAAGCACAGATTTCAAAGAGTCAAAAGCATCTTGACAAGCATCAGTCCAGGGTAAAGGTTCATGCACATCTTTAGTGGTTAAGTACAGAAGAGGTTTAGTAAGAAGGGAAAAATTAGGGATCCATTGGCGACAGTAAGAAGTTATGCCAAGAAATGCATGAACATCACGCTGAGTACGAGGTACAGACATATCAAAAATGGTAGCCACACGCTCAGGGGTTAGTCTCCTCCCCTCCTTCGACAGTAGAGGACCGAGATAGGTCACCTCCTGTCAACAATATTGATATTTAGAAAGGGATACTTTATTGCCATTAGCAGCCAAATGAGACAATAATTGTACAGTGGCCTTCTTACAACCTTCCTCGATATCAGAGGCCACTAACAAATCATCTACGTATTGCAAAAGCACATTACCAGGGGGCAAGACCAAATCATCCAACAATGTTTTCAAAGCTTGACTATAAATACTAGGACTCTCTGTGTACCCCTAGGGAGCGCGGCAGAACCGGAAGCTGCGACCAGATAATGAGAAGCCAAAAATATAGCGGCTATCAGGATGAATCGGAATGCTAAAGAAAGCATTTTTTAAATCAATCACAGAGAAATATCTAGCAGTAGGAGGAATCATAGTGAGAATAGTAGTGATGTATGAAACCACAGGTTATTGAGGCACCACTATTTTATTAATTTCACGCAAATCAATCACAAAACGATAGGTATCAACATAATCAGGATCGCTTCCAACAGGGGCTTTCTTTAAGATAGGCAAAATGGGGCTGTTGCACACATTAGCAGCTGTCTCTTCCACCACACCCCTTTTTACCAAATCTTGTATGATGGAGAACAAAGCCTTCTCACCAGCCGGAGAAATTTTGTACTGAGGTATACGAGGAAGCCGAGCATTTTGCTTCAAAGTAATAGAAATGGGCGTAATCTTTAATAATCCTACATCTGTTTCACCAGTGGCCCACAATGTTGATGAAATAGCAGCAAACTCAGGAGGGAGGGGTTCATTTTTAGTGAAACACTGCAAAGTATGCTTCCCAAGGGGATTAATAGTCAAGTAAACACCATCAGGTGAACAATGAATCTTAGCATGTAATTTCTTCAACAAATCCAAGCCCAACAAATTTTCGCCACAATGGGAAGTCAAAAGCAACGGGGAGTCTATCATAACAGGACCAGTTGTAAAAGGAATAGGTTTGGAGATGGGGCTCACCACCGGAATTTCTGAGAAACCTACCGAAACATTATTGTGCCCGGACAGAGCAGCCCCTGGGACCAGGGAACGAGGAATAGAACTATTCCTTGCACCCGTATCAACTAAAAACTTTTCAGATGTCCCCATCAAATGCGCCTCCACATTAAGTCCTTGCTGATCAACGGGTACTGACACCTGGCCCTCACTCTGTCCATGGCTATCCTATGGATAAGCATACCCTTCGGTCGCGTCCATCACACACTCCTCATTATAATACTGCCTACCACTTGGATTATCAAAATAATCATTTTCTTGTCCAACTTGCGTCGCCTCTTCTCGTCACATATCACTATGATCCACACTTCCCCGACCTCTTCCTCTACTTCTCATAGCCCCGTTCTGGGCCAGCAACAACGGACACTGAAATCGCCAATGCCCTTCCTCCTTACAATAAGCACACTGATTTATTCCCAAAACAACAGCCGGCCCTCTGCCTCGTCCAGTTCCCACCCCCCTCGGGACAAACCCTCTACCGCCTCTCTCTCTGCCTCGTCCTTGAACAACTTGCTGCAACAACACCCGTGTTTTAAGATCCTTCGTTCTCTTTTCCGTATTATCCTTACCATCATTTTCTCTATGTTCGTAATATTGGGCCATACTCAAGATTACCGAGGGCGTGGAAGTGGTCCAGGTACTTTCCGCGGCTTGTATCCATGCAGAGACTTCTGGTAACAAATTGGTCACAAAACGATTAACAAATAATCGTATACCGCCTTCCAACAATAAATACTGTCAACTAAAATCAATGAATACGCCCTCAAATCTAGTGAAAAAATCAGAAACACTTTCATCTTTTTTTTGTTTACATGCGGTCAATTTGTCCCAATCCACCTTACGAGACGGAATTAAGGAATGCATGTAAGTGATAATACGGCCAGGTAATGCCAATAAATCAGGTTTCGGCTTATCTCCAGGCTTACGATCCTTGTCCCAATCTTTTATCTGCTCCCATGTTCCGCCTAATTCTTGAGCATGGTCCTGATCATGCACCTGACGCCATACATCAATGGGAACTAACAATGCAAAAATAGCTCTATGTCAGCTAAGGTCATGACGGCCGAGGAGGCCGCTTCTGTGAGTTCTTTATAATAAGCCATGGGATTCTTACGGGGGTCGGGTAATTGTGATTTTAGCGAGAGGACTTCACTCCTCTTCCAGGGGGTGTAAACCCATTGCTCCTGCACTCGGGCCTCTACATGAGGTCTAGTCACCACGCCCTGTTCATTCTTTAGTTGCTGATTTCAGGATGAAAGATAGGGTGAACATCTCGCATAGGATGCTGAGTGTCCCATAAGGGACACTTTTGATGCATCCGTTCTCGATAATTTAATAAAACCTCCAAGTTTCTGTATACTTCATCTGGCTAAGTTCAGACTTATGAGCCCTATCCCGGATGTCATACATCACTTGGGGGGCCATCCCTCCCGGAAAACACTGTTCCCAGAGAGTAATAATACGTGCAGCCATGTGTTTCAAGGCATGTTGCTGCATAACAGGCTGAAAGTCTCAAAGCGTGTTCTATATATCAGTGATAGTGTAAATAGGCTGTCGCATCCACTGGGATGACTGATCCTCAATCATTAGTTTCTCGTTCTGTCCTACAGCCGAACGGGTAAACAACTTCCGTGCATCGAAATCCCCCGGAGCACGAAATGGAGTCGAAACAGCTGGAGATGGGGTCGTGCTTGCAGAAAGGGAAGTCCACACAGGGGTGGGGGGAGACAAAACAGCTGTGGACATAACAGAAGACGGCAGTGTAACAGGCCATAAAGTAGCTGTCTCAGACACTGAGGGAGACAAAACAGAGGACGTACCCGGAGAGGCGAGGGAAGAGGAAACAACAGGGGCGGAAGCTGAAGGAACCTGTACTAGAGTTGGGGGAACAAAGGGATATATACGCTGCGGGGCATAAGGTGGAGGTGGACGAGTATCCAATAAATCCTCTATTTCATCTTCCGCTTCAGTCCTAGCCACATAGGTCTTATCCACTTGCAATCTAAATTGTCTGTCTGCGCAATAAATCCCTTGTTCAGTTCATGCCTTATCATAAGCTATAGCTTTCTGCGTAATCGTCTGATTTCCTTTCATCCTACATACTTTCTCCTCCCGCATACGTCTACGCTTTGCTTCCTTCTGCCACAGGCTTAGGGACTCAAACATTGACTGTCGACTATGTTTAGAAAATAATCGATCCTGCAGAAAATGTATCTTTTTCTCATCAAAAGAGCCGGTTAAGGGCCATTGTAATTCCACATTTTCTTTAATTTATTTATGCCATAGTGTATTAAACAAGAGAGGTGTAATACCATGCTTTACATATATATCATAACTTGGGCTGCCCTCAGGCGGGGCAGGTTGACTTTCAGCCGAACGCGTATCATTAGGGCGGCAACAACATCCAAAACAATTCAATTTGCTAAAACACGGCATGGTTATTGTCGTCACGCGTCATTCGATCATAAAAATAAACTTCCAAACATGGCCATGTTCAAACATTCACAAAACATACAACCTCACACTCATTCAAACATACACAAGACAATAATAGATATATACATAAAAAGATATCCAAAAATGACGTTTTTTCAAACAAAGAACAGAGCCCGTTGACTCCTGTTCGTGGAGAATCAATCAAATTCTGATTCCAAGACCGACAGATACCAAAATCAAGCAGTCCAAAGACTGCCAAGAGACTGTCAGACAGATATAACCACAGACCGACCTACAGACCATCCCGCAGCCTTCCTGGTTAACTCTTGGGACTATTCTGACTAAGCCTGCTTCATTAGCACCGCTTCAGATGTGTTCCCTAGGCTACCCAGGTACAGCCACAGGCTTTTCCGAGAGCAGTCCGGCCGGGTGCGCACCACACGTGCCACACCGGGCGTCCGATTGACATCTCTATTATTCACAAAAAGGTCCGTGGAGCATCTATACGTGCAGCCACCACTATGCTGCCCCGTCAGACCCCCAAGATTCTCCATGGTACACTGACCACCAAATACTTATACAGTTAACTGCTTCAAAAGCACTGCTCAACAGTGCATGCCAAGAATATCAAAACAATTCCACTCACCTGGTGCACACAGGTACAATGGCGTGTTCTCCACTGCCAACTCCTGAAGACCAACACGGTCAGCTCCTGGGTTACGCCCGTAGGACTCCGGTGAAGGGTCACTAGCAGCTGGGGATACTCTGATCGTGAGAGTGGAGTAAGTTCATACCAAAGATGGATACATTTCGAAGGATCCTTTTCCCGTCCACCCGCTGGACCAGAATTACCCCTTGTCCTTACCACCCGTTTACGGGGAGAACGACCCAGTCACGGAGTCCCGGCGGAGTCGCCAACTAATGTACCATAAAAATAAACTAAAGGACTATACCTACCAATAGTCCCAATACTCTTACCAAATAATCAGACAGTTGGCAGTGAAGAAGGTTCAATCGTTTATCAAACAAAGTACTCTATAGAGGAGCCTCTCCGAACCTCACCCATCAGGTGCGCCGAGAAGACTGTTGGCTCGAATTCAAATATGAGGTTATAAACTTTTTTGGTTCAATACATACAATCACTGTAAAAGGAAAAACACCAGTTGGCCCTCGAGCTCCAGGAAAGGACCATATATGGCACACATCAGACCAGTACAAAGGCTTGACTATCTATTACTGATGAGGTCAGGAGGGGTGACTCCCTTTCGTCTTGGTGCCTGGGAGTGTAGGCACGGCGCCTCCAAGAATGCGCTTATCACCCCCAAAGCCAGATGCGACCTTGAGTCTTAGAACAGTCGAGTAAACAGCCTACTTTCAGCTGCTACCAGTAACTCAGATGAACTGGGGCCTGACAACAGCACGTGATCACGGCCCGTGCTCGAGCATAGAATCAGAAGATGGCGTCTGTATGGTTCTCGGCCTACCTTTTTAGCAATAGATATACAAGAAGGAAATAAACGAGTTTCCTCCAAGCAAAAGCATATATATCAAACAGGGAGTGTACATATAAATGCATCATGCTAACATAATATAGGTCCGATACTCCTTATATACGTGGAAATCTACTTTTTTATCCCTCAGAACTTCAAGAAGGAAGGATGCACTCAACTGGTGTTCTCTCTTAAGCTTGAAATAAACCTTCATTTACCTTAAGACGTTTCCACCATTATATTATTTCTCCCTTTTCAGACACTGAGTTAGTGGCACCATAATCGGCGGAGCGGATGCTCAGCCCGTGATGAGGCCCTGGGCATTCTGACGCCTTCCATCGTGGTATCAAGACACCGTCCCTGACCAGACACCTGCTGTGCCACCCTAAGAGCGGCACCCTGGAGTTGGAGCTCGCACCAGCACGTCGTTGGACACACCGGTTGTGGCAGGTGAGCAGTGAAGCCTCGGTGCGCAAGAGCTGCAATTGAGCACAGTGCGGGGGAAGGGGCTGGGGTGCAGCAGCCTGGGTACACAGGTGCAGACAAGCGATATTGCAGTAGATAATAATATAATCTCTGGCCTCATTCATATCTCTGTTTCATTTGGAAGACTTGCTGGACCGCACTCTTTCTCGCGGACCCCAGCATCCCAGACACACGGGAGACAGGAGTTAAACAGTGAGGGCTGGGTGCAGTAGGCCGACGCTTTGTCTCCTCCTCCCTCTGTTCTTTTGACTCTCCCTCCCCTTCTCCCTTCCACCCACTCTCTCTCTGTCCCATTCTCACTTTCTTCCTTTCATTCTGACTACCTTTCTTTTTAGGCCTCGCCTATGCAGTGCGCATGCACTGCATAGGAGACCTTTAGTCGTCGTTCAGCTCTTTTTAAAAAGCACATACTAGTGCTTGTGGTGGCATACGGCTTGCGGGAGTGCACAGCCATGCGCCACAAGCACGAGTATGTGCTTTGAAAAAGGGTAGGATGCGCGATCACGCACCCGCTCATCGCCAGCGCTCTCGCTCAAGCGCCTCTGAGCACCACTCCAGTGCTTTTTAAAATGTTCTTTTCGCGCGCGCGCGCCTACACAACACCCGGGCTTGTTATTTCATTGTATTTATTTTGACGTTTTTAGAGCGCCTAAGTGGCGCCTTACGAGAACTTCAGGGCGCGTGCTGGTGTTGCCTCTTTTCTGATGCCAGCTCATGAGCGCGGCTTAAGGCTGCCTCTGGTCTCCTGCGGTGAGCCAATGGTGGTGAGTTTTAGGGATAGGAACCTCATACTGTGAGCAGGAGCCAGTGTCACTGAGCAGGGTGGCTTGGGTCAAAGGGCAATAAGCCTTTAGTTGCTTGAAACGTACAGTGCACATGGCTTTAAGTGGGCCGGGTCCCTCCTGGTCGTAGACCTGCCAGCAATTAACAAGAATTTGCATTGCAATAGGTCTCTCATTTACGCGAGTTTGAGCTATTGACAATACAAATAACAATGCCTTTTATTTATGTTTTCGTTTTTAAAACATCAATAAAAGGCATTGTCATTTACAATGCAATAGCTTAAACTCACGTTAATGCGAAACCTATTGCATTGCAAATGCTTGTTCTCTTGGACATGGCACACATACTTATGTTTCTTTTTTCTCTTGCAGGTTTTGTACGCTGCTTCCGGAGGAGTCCCACCCACTTCTTTCATGTTTTACTGTTGTTCGAATAAAGTTACGTTTCCATTTATTTGTGTTGTTTTAATAAAAGTAATTGTTTTTACCAATAATTAAGTGAGTGTATGGGTCTTCTTTTTCTGACAACACTTGTCTTTAGTTTATTGTGAAAATCGCCGGTTGATAGTAGGTTATGAGGGAAAACATTTTTAATTTTGCGGTGCACCTACCAAATTTAAACCAACAGACTATTACATAAATGAAGCCTGGGTAATTCTACAACAGCAAGGGTTCTATGAGTGTATCACTTTATAACAACATGAGCACTGCCTGTGTGATTTCAGAACCAATAAGGCACTGCCTAGGGCCACCGAGGCTTCAAGGACCGGCGAGACCCACCCTGCATATTTAAGTAAAGCCCCGGAGGTTGCCAATCCCCGGTCTTGAGTTGGCCTCGAAGCCCCCCGAACAATTCGTAAACAATACACGGGGAGGTGTCGATCCCCTAGTCTGCGAAACGTCTCTGTGCCCTCCTGCGCCTAATTTACATGTGAGATTAAGGTCCTCAGTGCTGCAGAGACCCCACAATATAATAATAGGATTGGCCCCGGAACATTACCCACCAGTGGGCTCATTTAAATGAACAGGTAAGACCCGCTTCATTTTTTTTTCTCGATTTTAACCATCCGGATCCGCTTTATTGAAGCGATACAAGGTTTTCCTCCTCTCGCTTCAATGAGGAAAACAAGAATTTACTATCACAGGGTGGAAGCAATGCTCCCGCCCTGTAATACCAAACATAAATGTCCCGCGGATGCACACCCCGGGACATTGTATGACCTGCGCCTGGGAGGTGGCGCTCCATAGGTCCATGATGCATTGGTTAATGAATAGCTACAGAATTAGTATAAACGCATACTAACACTACTTGCACATGTGTAGTACAGCAACCGCAGTGTAGTGAAGAGGCAGAGGAAGCCCAAAATCAAAACATATAAATCCTACCAGAGGTAGGATCACATAGTTCGATCAGCCAACGACCCTGGGATGAGTAGACACAGCTTCACCAAGAAAACGGATCTTCAGCAGAACGCAAGCAAGCTCAAAATCTTGGTGAGTGCTGCCTTCTTTTTACCTTCTCCCACTCGTCGCCAAATTTATGTAGTGAAGAGGAAGACAACAGTGGATCCGATAAGTAGATTTATTGCAGGACAGCTTAAACAGCCACCAACAGAACCAGATAGCAAGGCAACCATCTTCTCCAGCACCGTGTACACACTCCCCAAGATTCCCTAACGACAGCCCTACATTCTAACATTACATACTTACATTATAGTAGCATTACCTACTAACATTCTACTATGACTTACATTGGAATACTATACAGAGCACATGACTTTACAGCAATGAGCTCATGGTTTCATCCACGAGTCTTGAGACCGGTAGGGGTGAGTAGTTCGCTTCCCACTCCCTGTATTGTATA
Source organism: Triturus cristatus (assembly GCF_964204655.1). NCBI lineage: Eukaryota > Metazoa > Chordata > Amphibia > Caudata > Salamandridae > Triturus > Triturus cristatus. Next base: position 324,773,874 of record NC_140582.1, read on the forward strand.
AATGCAAACTAACACTACTTCCACAGGTATGCTACAGTGCCCATAGCACATCACTTTACAACAATTAGCTCATGGTAATCCCCTAGTCTTCAGACCAGTAGGGGTGAGTAGTTCGCTTCCCACTCCCTGTATAGTATAAACACATACTAACACTACTTACACAGTTATACTACAGCGGCCAGTATGCTCCTATGCCCACAGCCCATCAATTTACAACAATCAGCTCAGTTTGATCCCTAAGTCTTCACATCGGTAGGCATGAGTACTTCGCTTCCCACTTCCGGTATAGTATAAACGCACGGTAGAAGTCAGTAGTTCGCTTCCCACTCGCTGTATGGTATAAATGCCTACTAACACTACTTCAACAGGTTTGCAACAAACACTAGAGCACATCACTTTACAGCAATTACCTCACAGTTTAGGCTCTCGGTTTCATACACGAGTGTAGTAGCATCTCATCTCAGCACCATGTCACTCTGAACAACACCGCACTTTCAGTCCGGTAGGCGTGACTACTTCGCTTTGCACTCCCCCACAGAGGTTACAGTGCTCCTATCCTCCTGTTTCCTACTATTTTCGCCCTTTTTCCCCCTTACTCATTTCAACTGAATCACAAAATGTCTGCCAACACTTCCTAGTTGCAACCGCTCGCACCGCTTGCAGTCAATAAGCAGCAAGCTCGTGCTTGTAACTCCTCAGCTAATCAGATGGCAGAATTCCCAAATATCGATATCTGTCTATTTCTATATTTCTCCACAACTACTGAATGGATTTACACCAAATAAACAAAAGCGTGCTTTCTAGACCAAGACCCTTCTCCCTGCCAAATTTGGGGTAATTCCATTCACCCGTTTGACCTGTAGCCTTGTCTAAAGTTTCCTATGGAAATTAACATGGAGAAAACACGTTTTGGGACCTCCCTTTTTTCTCTGCCCCCCCTTCACGGATCACCCCCAACCTTTCAACATGGGGGCTGATATGAACAAAGAATTAGTTTGGAAAATTTAATGAAGATTCATCAAACAACGCCAAAGTTATAAGCAAAACAAAAAATGCTCTTCCTATGGAACCTTGGTCCTAACTATAACTACCTACTGGCGACTGCCAGTAGGTAATATATATATATATATATTTATATATATATATATATATATTTTGAAAAAAGAAAGAACCCACGTGGCTGGCACTTACGGGCCGAAAGGATAAAGGCTCTTGTCAGGTAAGCGGCACTCAGCACACACGCCCCCTCAACGCCACTGATCCGACGCGTTTCGGGAATTCTCCCTTCCTACCGCCAGTAGGTAATATATATATATATATATTTATATATATATATATATATACATGGTTAAGGATGATGTAACACAACGCATGGTGTTACATATGTGGTAAACATATACATGGTACTGGCATGCGTGGTAATGTCATACAACCCTATATAAGCATACACATCAATATCGAACTGGGGGCCAAAAACTTTTGTTTGTGCCTATCCACATTAGTCAATATCCCATGGGTAGATACATTAACAAAGTTCATTCATTGACTTTATGAATGAACTCCAAAAAATCAAACATTTCTGTCTCCCACTTTTGCCATCCACTTATAAATAGTAAACTCCATTTCATATATGTTACACATAGGTGCCCAACAGAATTAGAAGTTGTGAGGTTGGTATTCAATCCAGTGTTTAGCTAGTGTAAGGTGGTATACAATTATTGAAGGAAACACAATCTAATATATGCTTGCATCATATTTGTATATGTGACATACAACTCAATTTGTAAGTAATAGTAACCAGAGTTTACTCAGTTTGGTACATTTGTCTCCATCGGTTTCACTTATATGGGCACTAGGAATTGTATTTTTACATTTAATAGCCGGCACGTGAATATTATAGCATTTCCGCTGTTCTAAAATGTTCAAGGTATAAGTTAACAACCAGAAGGAACATGGGGTTAGATATATAAAGATTGAATTTTGAGATTCTATAATAGCAAATTTTACCGATTCGCTATTATAGAATCGCAAAATGCAATGTATGTAGGTTTCGCAAAACAAATTGCGATTCCTACATATTCCTTAATAGCGAATCGCAAATAGTGATTCGCTATTAAGGAATGCCTTCCCATTCATTCCTGTTGGCCTTGAGACCTATAGGAATGAATGGGAAGACATTGACAATTTGCAATTACCAAATTGGTAACCACAAATTGCAAATGCAATTCAAGGGTGCAAGGGGGCCAAAAGGCTACCCTGATGCACCCCCCAAAATGTATTTTTCCATGATATTAGTGTGCCACAATATTCTAGTACTAGATATTCCAGAGTACAATGATGTATAAATCCCTGCTACATCAAGAAGCATCTAATTTGCAGGTTGCAATCCCCACCAGTGTGTAAATCGAATTCACTTTGAATATCTCTAAAGGTGTGCAGTGAACCCCAGCTGACCCAAACTTGCAAAGCCCTTTCATGCCCAGATGTAATGTAGAGTGTCATTGAAAGTAACTAGTAATGATGATTCATGAACAGACTCCAAAGACCTGTGAATTTTAGATAAGTGAACCATGTTACACCAATGTAAATGATACCTTTACTCCAGCTTTAGCTAAGATTCGGTTCTCCAGTCCCAATTATTAGGACTGTGTTAAATGTACTGTAGTTAAAGCAGAGTGAAGGAACTTTTGTAGCTTAATCCCAAATACAAATGATAGCCAGTCACTGGCATTATGCGGTTCTAGTGTGTACCATTTTACGTATAATTATGGATTTGAACACGCATATTTGACCATCTGCTGCATAATTTGCAGATCTGAAAAAAATATTTCTAGCTCAAATGGATCAAAAGTTAACTTCACTTACACGCCATCACACGTGGCACCACCCAGCACCAGACACTTTCCAAATGTTCATTGGCCAATTTTCAGTTGTTCAAATGACAAAATAGTGTGATAATACTGCCACAGAATATGCTACATTATTCCATGCCATATATTTTTCCCTTTTTTGTAATGCATAATTTAGTCAACCACACTGCATATTTTCTCCTTCCATTGCTTCCCAATACATGTGGCTTTTATGATAGCCATCTTCCAGTATGTGCAGTGGTCTTGGGGCCATTGCATTATCTGTTTGATGGCCATATCCAAATGCAACACACTTTGTGCGTCCATAACCCTCATGTCTCATGTCTCTATCGGAAACTTGAGGACTGACTTAGGGTTTGGCGGGAGGTCATCCATGAAGATGGCAGAGGACATTAAGTCTGCAACCCTGACCAATTGCAATGCTAAACATGTATAATCAGCAGTCCACAGGTGATCTGTGTAATGGCTTTCACAGCATTTCCTCTGAAGGTACCACAGATTTTGTGGACAGCTGGGATTCGTTTTGACAGCTGTCCGCCAAACGCCCTGGTTTTCAAAACCACATCTCCAAAGTCATAGATTGTTTGCGAAAAACAAAGAAATAATGACTACTCACTTGTGGAGAGGTGTGGCTCACTGGTTAGAGGCGGCAGACCCGTGAGCAGAGGACGGCCCGGGACCAGGGTTCGATTCCCGACGCGGCAGGGTCGTGGACCAGGTTCAGCGGGCTCGATAATTCTCGCCTCGGTGCCTACTCCAGTCAGGGACCACACTCGGCAACTCTGGGCATTAGCTTGCCTCATCTTCACAACGGCGAGATACCCATTAGGGACCATCTCTCAGGGTGAGCCAGGACGGGTTCCCCAGCGGTCGAAGCGTGGAGATACTCCTCCGGGAGTCGATCCTAGCGCTATATAAACCCACAATTAAATTAAATTAAATTAAATATACTTTTCTAATGTTATAATGACTCCTGTTTGTTACCACCTGGTTATCCCTGTCAGTGGTAGTCATTAGACCTTCAGCCTTAAATGGGGCGGCTGGTCTGATGCCCTTACTCTGAAAGCCAGCACTCCATCAGGCCATCTGAGTAAGCTTCCATTAACAAAGCAAATGTGGGCCCATGGAAAGCTGACTGTATGTCCGGCTCTAACTAGGGTTGATGGGCCAAGAGCTTAACAAACGGGGTGGACTGCATTATGGAATCAAATGAACAAAGACATCTGTTAAGACCTGTGAGGCTCTTCCTGTATATTCATTCCTTGGAGCAAAGAGGCAAACTGTCAGTTCTCCTTGTGTAATTTTCATGATGCACGTAACTGCTCACAGTAGAGGGTCTGTGCACAACGTCAAGGATGCCGACATAGTGCGATGTCTGCATTGTGCTACAATATGCTTCTGGTCTGAAGTGTTAGAAATCAGTAGAGTGCTAGAGTATAATGGGACAAATTGTACACAGCCATCACCACTTTTTTTATTGTAAGAAATGGGTTTTCTGGATGGCTATGGTATGCACCTAGGCTAGGCAGAACCCACAATTCTAGCCAGGGTAAGGGAGTTACACCCGTGGTAGCTTGGCAGAGCAGTCAGGTTTATCCCAGAGGCAATGTGTAAAGTGTTTGGGCAACACACAGGCACACACCAGTGACAAAATAAATACACCACAAAAGAGACGCCACACAGTATTATATGAAAATAAGTTTCTGTATTGTATATAACCATAGATCAAAACCACATGAACCAATAATCACTTTGCCAACTGGGCAATTATCATAACATCACAGTTAGCGCAGTAAGATAAAGACTTATATGTTGCACACATCATAAAAAATACCATTACTATGCGTATTATGCAGGACCTAAAGTAATACTTGTTATCTGGACAGTGCAGGGCAAAATGACACATATTATACTTCCGGGACGGAAATGAAGATGGTAACGGCTAGAACACATAAATCACCCAATATCACCCTACACATAAAGGTCACAGTGCATCTGCGCTTCATTTAGGTGTTCTATGGTAAACAACCACAAAATATAGAGCCCAGAAACGCCTCTGCGCTTATGACACTCAATTCAGTAATGATTGCTGTTTTCCTGCTGGTGGCATGGTCCAGGTTGGAGGACCTCTGTCAATGACTCACTCCACAGTGCCACTACATAGGAAAAGTGCCTGCCAGGTATGTGTTCCATTGAGAGGATGGGATTGGGGGTGGGGATACACTGAAAAATCAAGCGGGAGGCCTTGTTCTGCTGGCCAACACAGCTTCCTTGACCCAAAAGAACAGGCTCTATTGAGTCCCACACCTGGCTCCGGGCACCAGTGTGGGCAGGCGAGACACAGGCCTTCCATCCCTGAGGACCTAAACATGAAGGCGGGGCTGGGGAGAGGAGAGCAGGCCGGCCCTTGCAGGAATCTGGCTGAGGCTGCCGGGAGTGCACGGTGCAACCCTCATCACACAATTCTCTTCTTCTCCGAGCACCCGAGGCTTCCTGTGGTCAGGGCAGCTGCATCAGAGACCTCCTCTGGTCTCAAGTGGCCATGCCGCTTGTAGACAGTGATTGGGTCCAGCTGCGGATGCGAGAGATCTCCCTCAGTCTTTCCATGCTGTGCGCTGCCTAAGGAGCCAACTCCCTGCTGGGATGGTAGCCACGTTGCTCCCTCTCAAAGACCCCAGGGTTATGGTGCCCAGCAATGCTGGGACTCTCTCTTCCCGGCAGTAACCATGACACTCAGTCTCTCACTCAGAGAACACAGGGATGACACATACTGGGCTATCTTGGCCCCAGGTGCACACCATACACTATCACAAATCCCAGTACATACTGGTGAAAGGGGAAAAGTGCTCCACATGCATCGTCCTCACTTGAAAGCGTTCATGGCAGCAGGTGGAGGGTAGTTTAGGACTGCTCATGAGTCCCACAGCAAAGTTCTAGCCAGTTTAAAAAGGATCCCGCTGAACCCCTGAAAACCCCTCACATGAACAGGGGGTGGGGGTAGACAAGGTCCTCAGCCCCTGGTGATCACGGGGGACACCAAAAGCAGGGCACAAGCAGCAAAGGGTCCTTGCAGCACAGCAGGCAGCAGGTCAGCACTACAAAGCAGTTAAGTCCAATGGCAGTCCCTCCTGGTAGTTCTCTGGCAAAGTGCAGCATTTAAAGCCAGCAGCATCTGATTACAAGTACCACACAGCATCTGAAATCATGAGGTCACAGCCCCTGTACTTATACTCAAAATGTATTTGAAGTGGAGGTGACTCAAATTAAATCTTAGAAATGCACAACACCCCCATTCAATCCCAACCCCACCCATCCAATCCCAGCCCTGGCTCTAGACATACTCGGGGGGAGGGTTCGATACAGCATTGTGTGGGGCAGGTACTGCCTTATTCAGGTGTCAGTGACTATGCCACACATCACTGTAGCTCAGGAAGACCCATCAGCCTGTTGATGGGCCGTCACAAAATGCAGGTCACACCTCAGCTCCTTTTGTGTGACTGTCTAAAGTGAATTCACAAACAGGCCCCTGTCAGTCTATACCAGTTTCTGATTGGAGTCAGGCTGCATACCACAAAGAGTAATAAGCACATAGAAATGCCCACTTTCTAAAAGTGGCATTTCTAAAATAGTAATGCAAAGTCCACCTTCACCAATAAGCAGCATTTATCACTACTATACCAAACATACCAAACAATGCAACTCTACTCATTGCAGATGAGAAACTACCACTGAACAACATACTGGGAAATTCCCAATGCAATCCTATGAGAGGAGAAGGTCTCACAGCAGTGAGAAACCAAATAGGCTGTTTGTCACTACTAGTACATGGCACACAGCCAAGGCACATGTCCTAGCTTTTAAGTACACAGCACCCTGCCCATTGTGCTGCCTAGGGCCTACCTTAGGTGTTACCTATATGTAGTAAAAGGGTATTCCAGACTTGGCACGTAAATTTAAATGCCAAGTCAATGTGGCAGTAAACTGCACACGCAGGCTCTGAAGTGGTAGGCCTGAGACAGGTTGAAAGGCTGCCTCTGTGGGTGGCACAAGCAGCAATGCAGGCCCACTAGTAGCATTTAATTTAGAGACCCTGGATATATGGGATAGCACTGTATAAGGGACTTACAGGTAAATAAATAAGCCAAAGAGGTGTATATCAATCATACCAAGTTTAAAGGCGAGAACACATGAATTTTAGCACTGAATATGTTATGTTATATGGATTTATAGAGCGCGACAGCTGCCGCAGGGAAGAGGCGTCCCGGGGCTAAAAGGCAGAGAGATGACAACGCACAGAAGAGCAACAGGAAGGCCTAAGGATGGAGAAAGCGAAAGGTTTTGATGGATTTTCTGAATTGAAGGTAGTTGGTGAGCCCCCGGATGTAGGCCGGCAAAGAGTTCCAAAGGATGGCAGCTCAACTCCTAAAGGAACGACCTCCTGCACAAACCCTGCTCACGCGAGGGACCACTACCAGACATTGTCCCATAGAGCGGAGCAGACGTGTGGGAGTGTAGGGAAGAAGTAAATCGGTTAAGATTTCCGGAGATTCACCTTTCAAGATTTTAAAGGCTATACAGAGTGCCTTGAACTCAATACGCCTAGCGACCGGCAACCAGTGAAGATGACGAATGGCACTTGTCACTGAGCGGGCTCTGCGCAGGCCGAGTAGAGCTCTAGCGGCTGCATTCTGGACTCTCTGTAGCCTTTGTACCTCAGACTTATTGGCTCCCAGATACAATGAACTGGCGTAATCAAGTCTTGACATAATCAGAGCCTGGATAATGATCAGCCTAGTAAGGGCATAAAAAAAAATGGGTTTGAGTCCATGCAGCAGACCAATGCAGGTTCCAGACACCTTTTGGTTTGGGTCTGAAAGTTGAGGGAAGCATCCATCCAAACCCCCAAGTTCTTCACTACAGGTTTAGAGGCAGGGGTGGTGCCTAAACTCTTAGGCCACCAGGACTCGTTCCAACGGTCTTGGTTCTTTCCCACCAACAACACCTCCGACTTGTTAGCATTCAGTTGGAGACAGTTGGTGGTCATCCATTCAGCGACCGCCACGAAATCACCCTGAAATCTCATGGCACCCCGCTCAGGGTCACTTGAATGAGCCACCACCAAGTGTGTGTCGTCAGCGTAAGAGACCATGGTCAGCCCTCTGCTCTTGGCTACTCCAGCCAGAGGTTGAACATACAAATTAAAAAGCAGAGGGCTCAGGGACCAGCCCTGTGGAACCCCTTGACCTATAGAAAGAGTACTAGGGGCAAAAGGGGGGGGCTGTCACCTGAAATGTCCTGTCCGCAAAGAAAGAGGCCAGACACTTAAGAGCCAAACCGGTGACTCCAGCCTCCGTCAGACGCCTTAGTAAAATGGCATGGGACACCGTGTCAAACGCGGCACTAAGATCCAAAAGGATCAGGGCCGATGTTTGCCCTGCGTCTAAGGTTTTCCAAAGATGTTCAGACACGGCCAAAAGTGATGACTCGGTGCTGTGGCCGGGGTGAAAACCATTTTGAGAGGGATCGAGCCTATGATTGGACGTGAGATATTCAGTAAGAAGAGAATTAATGTAGGCCTCCGTGATCTTTGCCGTCCAAGGTTGCAAAGAGATAGGCAAAAAATTTCTGGGTTTTTTGGGTCTAGAGACGTTTTTTTGAGCAGCGGTATTACCCTGGCCTGTTTCCAGGCCTTAGGCATGACAGCGGCACCAAGGGACCCATTGATCACCTGTTCCAACGGAAGTATGATAGTGGGTAGAATTTTCCGAAATTGGTCGGGCTTCAAGGGATCAACAGGAGAGCCCGACTTTACTTTAGAACAGAGTGTCAGTAGAACATCTTGAGTAATAGGGTGGAAGACCTCAAGGATACCATTGGTATGATTGCAAGATGTCACAAGGGGGCCTAACTGAACCATAGGGAAGCTTTGATTAATATCTTCTACCTTCCTCACAAAAAAGGCTACCAACTCATCACACTGCTGGTCAGATGTAATCAGCGGACCGGAGGCATCTTTCTGGGTTTTAAGATCTGAAACTATTGAAAAAATGCTCTTGGCCGGGTTGGTACTCTTGCTGATTTGCTCGGCATAGAATGCTGTGCGCTCAACTTGGATAGCCCTGTGATATCTCCTTACGGCGGCACGGTAGAGATCCTTGGAAGTCGGGTCAAAGTCCCATCTCCAGGTTCTCTCCAATTTTTTTCAGATTTTACGTAAGGCATCTAGTTTAGTATTGTACCATGGATTAGATTTAGACCGACAAATTATGGACAGTTTAGCTTGGATTAAGCCATCTAAGGGCTCAGTGATCCAGTTAGCAAAGACCGAATAGGCCTCATTGGGGTCAGCCGGGAAGGCTGGAGAGGTGGCGGCGAGGTGGGTTTGGAATTGGTCCCAATTCAGTTTATGCCAGGGGCGTTTCAGAGAGAAGGTTTTCGCTACTTTGAGCATCGGCATAATGCCATGAATAGACATGGGGACTAAATAGTGATCGGACCAGCCCATCGGAACAGGGGGCAGAACAGTGAGGGAAGGTAAATTTGTAAAAACAGGGTCTAATAGGTGGCCTGCTGAATGCGTAGGGCCCAATACTCGTTGATCAAGCTGACACATGGCAAGATCAGCCAGAAACGTTGTCCCTTCAGGGTCCAAAAGATTGTACAGGTGTAAATTGAGGTCCCCTGTGACTGTGAAGTTAGAGGCATTGACCGCCAGAGTGCTGACGGTCTCAATGAGAGCTTCTCTAAACATTCTGGAAGGGCCTGGAGGTCGATAAATCAATAGTGCCGTCATAGTATAGTTGGGATTGAGGGTGATTTTAAAGAGGGCACACTCACAGTCAGCAACTGGTTGCTTTGAAAAAGTACAAGGGTAGCCAGTTTTAAGAATGATCGCGATGCCCCCACCTCTGGTTGCCCTGTTAAGGGTATGAATCACATAGCCTTCCGGGAGTGCGAGTATCTGCTCCGCTACTATGTCCTCCGAGAGCCATGTCTCAGTGAGGAACAAAACATCAGGGGACTCAGCTTCCAGGAGGTCGTGGACATCAGCACAATGTTTTGCTAGAGAGCGGCAATTAAGATGGAAAACGCTTGTAAAACTACGAGGAGGAGAGTTGCTGATTTGTGCCGAGATCATAGAAACGAAGCTGTAGCACCTACAGCCAAAGGGACCCCCTAAACCATACAACTTGGGTTGTTTGCACTCAGTCATACACCTCCTAATAGCAAGCAGTTCTGTCTGAGCATAAGAATACATTATTTTAGATAAACTAACAGCATGTCCGGCGTCTGGCGATGAACCGGTGCGGACGGGCGCAGACGGGCTTGATTTGGCGCGCCTTTGGCGTGCCGGCGGTGCACCCGCTGCGCGGCCGGGCACCCAGCTGATTATAATGATGCCCCCGGTAGCGGAAGTGAGGGGAGTAGGGTGGAGACACGTCCCTCTGCAGCAAGTAACAAAATGCGGCGAGGACCAGGAGCGGCAGAAAGAGGAGCCGTGAATGCAGGTAAGCCTCGCTAAGAATGGCAAAATGAGTAAAAAGTAAAACCAATTTAAAATCAACAGTGCAAAATAGGCAGTTTCATGTAGTATTTAAAAAATCAATATCACGCTGACAGAGCTGCGTGCTGTCATCTCATGCCGACCGGCTGGCATAGCTGTGGTAAAGGGCCCAGATTCATAAAACCAACAAAAACAGGTCAGAAAAAATACAGGAGAATGTCAAAACGTTTGGGGAAAACCCTGCAAAAAGGACCTGGTCCAACATTTAATTGATGCAGGAACTGAAAAACTACTAATGTGCAACAAACACTCCGAAACGCACCCTGTGATGAAGATAGAAGGAAAGGGGAGAAGAGATGAGTGGGATGAAGGCTATAGTGGAGTTGTAGAAAACGCGTGTTTGTGAAAATCTTATACAGAGCCTATATTGTGAGCCTGCACTGTTCTCCCCATGTATCTTCAAGTGCCTATTTTGTATTTTCTTTTAAATATATCTAATCGTCCATGTTTAAATATATATTGCATTACTTTCTGGAGCACACAACATAATTATATTCAAGTGTATAGGGTGACTGTTTTATATTTTATAAATTGATTACTGTTTCAATATCGTTCTGAACATTTTAATGAATGCCATCTTGATTGCATTGTTTAGCTGTTGTTTGCCATAATCCATACTGTATTGAGTAAACCAGGGCTTCAGCAATGACTGGGAGTGGGTGTTTATAGAGGAAGGGCTGTGTCTGGGCTTAATCAAGAGCTGAGTGATTGTGAGTATTATTGCCTGGGCTGTATCAAAAAATGAGTTTTTGTGGGCATTTTACCAAGATTCATTAAAAGCTGAGTGAAAGTTGGCATTATATGAAGTTTGTGCTTTATCAATTGTACTGATTATGGGGTTTAATGAAGGTTAAACAAAAGTGAGATTTGATGCAGTGTGAACTTTATTAAGGGTTCAAATCATAACTTGCAAACGTTACATCACACACAAAGTGCAAAGTTCATGGCCTCACCATTGATGTCATAGATGACTTCACAAATGACATAAATAATCTCACTAGACAGGTATCATCACATTTTACCTTACCATTATTAATATGAACGACACATCTATAGATACAGTGTGATCTCTTTGCTTGTGTGAACTGGAATTTCAAGATGTGGTATGAAGCTCCATTTGGTGTGCTGGATATGGTGTGCAAATCTAACCATAACTTGGACATTGTTGTGGTCTTTCAGTTTTATTTCATAACATTACCTGCAATTTAACTGTATTTTGAAGCACATACATATATCAACATATATCCTTCTTGTGGCCAGCCAATGAGAGAGCACAGGTCCACAAATCCAAGTCTGAGTTTGCAAAACAAAAATAAACAAAGGTGGAGAAAGATTCCTCATTCAAACAAACAATATATATTCTTAGATTTGGGGCTACAAACAGTCTTCAAACTTAGGTTTGCATACATTCTCTAGGCTAACTGTTTAGATATCTCAAACTTTTAACCCTTCAAAGTCCACCAACACACGTGTAATGCAAAATTTTCAAAAACAGATTTACACCAACCAAGCAAAGGCACTCTTTTGAGAAAGTTCTAGTTTTATGCCATGTTAGGTGAGACATCACTGAAAGTTTTTTTTCTTTATTGGAGAAACCAAAGATTCCTAGGAGAGTTAAAAAGGGAAAAACTGTTTTTAACCCCCCTCCCACTTTATTCTACTTTGCCTCTGGTGGATGTGCACATAATTTACCATGCTAAACCAAAATTGGATTTACAATGTCTCTGCAGATTCATCAGACAGCACCAAAGCTACTAAGTGTGGTTAAAAAAGGGGCTGTCAAAGGGACTTTCCCCTTTTTGAATCCTATAGGAATCCATGCTCAGAGTTACAAAAGAAAACCACTGAACAGAATTACACAAAACTAGCAAAAAATAGGACTCAAGAAAGTGCCTTTGCTTGGATTGGTGTATATTCATTCACTATTTTCCAAGAAATTAGCAATTTAAGAGTTAAAAGGTTATCGCAACTATTAGCCCATGAAGATTCCACGAACCTGAGTTTGAAGACAGTTCAAGGAGCCAAATATAAAAAATAAAGCAATTCCATTGAACAAGAGAATAGTTTTTTCCCATCATTCAGTTTGGTTTCATGAACCCAAACCTGGGAAAGTAAACCCAAGTAGATTGATTGGCTGGCTACAACTAAACACCTTTTGCAGCAGCCATGAGAGGACACAGTGGTCAGAACCTGCAACCTAGAATGAAACTAAAAGGCCACATAAAAGGCTAGTGAGGACACCTCCTATGTGGAGGGACCTCCGAAATCTACACTAGATTTTAAATAAACACATCGATGGCCTCTCCGCAATGGCATAGGACCATCGCCCCACTGGCTCAGAGCCAGCAGCTGAAAAATAAAACGATATTTTATCATTGTTTTATTTTTCAGTTGCGGACTGAGCCTGCATTTGTAGGGAGGGGCTGGGCCATGGGAGGGAGAAGGAACAAATGGTGTGTGCACTTCTAAGTGCTCATGTCTGTTTGGCCGGCATCTTAGGCCGGCCAAACTGACATGCTCAGTTAGGTTTCACAAACCCAGCTGTATTGCACAGCCGGGTTGGAGAAACAGCACTGACTCCCTCTGCCTGGGCAAGCATTGAACCAGCCCTCTCAGGTGAATCCCTGCGCTGCTTTCATGCTATTGGTAATAGCATGCGGATTACAAAATACATGGAAATTTCACAGGGAGTATCTGATGCTGTCCCAGTGTCTGCTGGTACCAGGAAGCAGCAGAACAACGAGGTGTGAGGCGGCCTGCAGCTTTAGGTAAGTCTTTCTTTTATTATTACTCCCCCTCCTGTGCACCCATCCAGGCACCACCCTCACCTACCTAACCACTCTTTGTTTATGTTGGCTATGGCTGAATAAACAGAAAAGCTGTTTGTGTCACAGAATCCATTAACTGCTGACACATTTATTTATTTATTATAATTTTATTTTTGTTTTAAGTTTTATAATCATCATCCTTTAATCGATTCAATATTACACATAGTTATAAAAGTTTAATGAATAAACCCAACATGAGATATCATAGCATATAAAACATCATCCCACCATAATTCCATGATCATATATAGTTGATGATAAATCCTAAATACAATTCACACACTCGTGGGAGGAACAAGATAAAAATTCATGATAATCAGCAGTCCCCCAAGTTCACTATATTTAATACCTTGTTCCCATCCATCCCACCCTTCACAAACATCATACATCAAAAACAAGATATTATACTAGTTATAGCTATCTATCACTAGAGTCTCTCCAACCTACACTTCCAATATACTACTGGAGCCCATATGCGCTTCCCTAGCTGCCTTGCTTTCCATTCTTTTTTTTCATATAATCCTTTTTCTAAACTATATATAGCCAACAGCCGTGACAACCATTGTTGAAACGTGGGGGGGTCAGGATCCTTCCATGCGGATGCTATGCAAATCCTAATAATAGCCGTTACCATAAAAAGAAATTCATAATGAGCTACAAGGGCACCATCCCTAACCAACCCCAGGAGCACTAGTTCATTAGTAAGGCTTGTTTGAATGCCCAAGGTCTGTCCCATAAAAAGCTCTATTGCCGTTTTCAAAGGGGTCCGCATTGGACATAAGGCAAATATGTGGATCGTGTCAGCTTCTATACTTTGACAGCGCGGGCAGCAGATACCACTTGTCCCCCCCAACGTGCTATTCTTGCTGGTGTAAAATATAATTCAAAAATAGTTTTAAAATTTTGGGCCTGGAGGTTCGCCACCTTTAGGACCGTACACCCCAATTTAAGCGAAATTTCAAATTCGTTCCCTTCCGTATTCAATTTTACCCGCCATTTTTCAGAAACTTTTTCCAGATCATCGTTCTTACACTGGTTCAGTTCCCCATAGATCTGTGTAATTGAGCACCCCTCTAAATCTTGCAATCGTTCCATAACCGCATCTCTTTCAAATGCCTTATTCCCTCCTTGTTTCTTTACCAAGACCGACCTAATCTGCAAGAACTTAAAAAATTCTCAGCGCTCCAAGTTATAGAGATTTTGTGCTCTTTCAAAGGAAATTATGCCTTCAGAATCAGTGATATCTCCAATTATTTTGGCTCCAAGCGCATCCCACCCTCTCATTACCCCATCATGGAAAACCTCCAGTAGAACAGAATTCTTAAATAAGGGGGTATAATAATTCATTCTCCCAAGTCCCAGCTTCTTCCGAATTGAAGTCCAGACCATTATAGCTGCCCCTAACGTCTTCAACTTGACTTTTTTCTAATAGCTTGCCTCACTGAATCTTAAAAGCCAATTGCGTGCTTTGCCGCATAATAGTAGCTCGTAAACATCTGGTATAGCCTCTCCACTCCTCCATCGATCTATGATCATGCCACCCAACAACCCACGTATATACTGGAGAACCGAGGTCCAATAATATGCCTTTAAATCAGGTAGTGCCCAGCCCCCTCTATCCCTAGGAATTGACATATATTTAATTGCCCTTCTTGTTTTTCCATGGGCCCAAATGAAGCGGTTGACAACTCCCTCCATTTCTTTAAACCAGTTGTTACCAAACTTCAGGGGGCTAGTCCTGAACAAATATATAACTTTTGGGAGAAACAACATTTTAATAATGTTGCAGCGCCCGACTATTGTCAGATGTAAATTATTCATTCTGTCAAGATCTTTTTTTGATTTTTGGATTACCGGGCCTAAATTTATTTCCACTATTCTAGTTAAATCTGATGTTATAATTACACCTAAATATGTGGCCGAATCTGTCACTCTTGGATCTATCAGGTCCACCTTATTATTAATCACAATTTGCGTCTTGCCCCGATTTAATTTATAGCCAGAAATTGCCCCATAGCGATCCGCTTCATGTTCTATTTCATCCAGAACTGAAGAGGGGTCTGCTGAGGTGATTGCCAGGTCTTCTGCGTAACCTAGAATCTTTGTTTCAAACCCATTCAATTTTATCGGTAAGATACTTCTGTTTAGATCTATTCTTCTAATAAAGGGATCAATATAAAACGCAAAAAGAAGCGGAGAACAGGGACACCCTTGTCGGGTTCCTTGCCTGATGTTTGTTAGGTCACTCTGTTCTCCCATGACTCAAAGTCTGATCTTAGGATTCCTATACAACGCCTGTAAAGCCCTTATACACCCTATTCCAATATTTAATTTCTCCAATACTGACCAGAGAAATCCCCACGAGACCCTATCAAACGCCTTCTCCGCATCAAGCAATAGAAGAGCCATAGGGTCTCGTGAGGCTGCAGTGCCATCAAATAAGGTACATACTCTCCTAATAGGGTCTGCCGTACCCCTCCCTGGGATTAATCCATGTTGTCTAGGCAAGATCACTTTCCCTATTATAGAGCTGAGGCGATTGGCTAAAATCTTGGAATATATCTTCGTGTCGCTATTCATGAGACTAATTGGTCTATACGAAACTGGATCAGTTGGTGGCTTACCTTTCTTCAAGAAAACCACCATAGTGGCTTCCTCCCAAGACTGTGGGGGTGTTTGTCCTCTTTGGGTTTGAATCATTATATTACACAAATCTTCCCTCAAATATGGGAGGAATTTTTTATAAAATTCTAAGGGAATAAGATCTGGCCCAACAGCCATACCAGCAGGTAAATCGTTAATTTGCCCCTGAATCTCTTCAATAGAGAAACTAGCCTCCATATCTGCTGCATCCTCCCCAGAGAATCTCTCCATTAAGGCCAATTCTAGATAATCATCTATTTCCTTACTATCCGTTACCATTTCCCTGCTATATAGCTTTTGATAGAAATCTTGAAATACCCTACAGATATCCTTTGGAGTTATAGCAGCCACCCCAGCTTCCGAGATAACCTCGGAGATATCCCCTCTAGTTGCTGCCTGTCTAGTTCTTACAGCTAATATGCGTCCCATTTGCTCGCTAAATTCATGGTGAACCTGTTTCCAGGCCAGAAATGTTCCCGCTGCTTTGGCGGCAATAATATCCCCAGCCGCAGCTTTTGCAAAAGCAAGCTTTTGAGCTATCTCATCTATATTAAGATTAGAACCGATGGCACGAACTAGTTCTTCTTCAAGACTAATAATTAGCCTTAATTTTATCTCCATCTCAACTTTTTCTAACTTATTTTGTCTCAATGAATAGCTCATAGTTTCTCCTCTAATACCTGCCTTCAAAGCATCCCACATTATCCCAGATTGGGTGCTCCCTCTATTAATTTCAAGGAAATCCTTAAGCCATTTCTTAATATGTGTCACATAATTTGCATCTTGCAACAAAGCCCGCTCAAACGACCAATTTGTTGGTTGTGAGGGCTTATTTGGATTTATAACCTCTAACACTAGGGGATTATGGTCCGAAACAACCCGTGGCAGCCTGCTAATTTTGCAAATAGAAATAAGAGTAGAAGAAATAAAAAAATAATCTAACCGTGCTATAAGCCTGTGCGGTGCAGAAAAATATGTGCTACCTACCCCCAGGGGGTTTTGTTGTTCCCACACATCTATAAGTCCATTATCATTCATCATTTGGGCTAGAGCTCTATGACTTTTCTTCTTTCATCCCATAAACTTAGTTGGATCCCCCTTCTAAAGCCCATTTAGCCCATTAATATTAAAATACCCACACATGATAATTGGAAGAGACCAGTTAGCTAATTGTGTATTAACTTGATTAAGCATCGCTGGGTCATCTACCGTTGGGCCATATACAGTACAAAGGGTAAAATTAAGCCCTGGTATTTGACACTCTGCTATGGCCCATCGGCCATAAGTATCTGAGAGGCGTTTTCTGACTGATACTACCTTTCCCCGTGTAAGTATCGCCACTCCCCGTGTCCTGGTCCCTTGTGTGGTGCTTACTATTAATTGAAAACCCAGCTGTTCCAAAAAGAAACTTACGAGACCCCTCAACATGGGTCTCCTGTAAACATATGACATCGGCCCGCAGGGATTTAAGATATTCTTTCACCGTCCTGCGCTTTACAGCGTTGTTAAGCCCGCATACATTAATAGTTACTATCCGCATGCTATATCTCTAATTTCCCTTATTACAATTATGTGTATCTTTTTATAATTTTTCCTACGAGATGATGATTTTTTCTCCCCTTTCCCCCACAACCCTCCCTACCCCCAAACCCCCCCCACCCCCCACTAAAAAAAAAGAAGCAAACAGACTTAAGGTCTCTGTGATGGAGCCTGAAGGTCAACCCCCCTTTGCCGCTTTCCTATCTACATTTATGCTGACAGTGTCTTAACCCTTCCTTCCCATTTATACCCAAGCTCGCCCCCCCTTTACTTTATCCTTCTCAAAAATAAAAGGGATAATTTGTCAAACAGATACAACCCATATCTATGCCCATCAGGGCGTTACAGCTTTTGTAATTTTAGAGTGTCCATATAGGCCTTGGCTTGGATTTCAGAAACAAAGACCCTTGGATTATCCTTATGTATGATCTTCAGCCTCGCAGGATTCATCAAGTAGGCTTGCAGGCCCATAGCTCGGCAAGGCTCGATCAGTTCTCTCAATCGCCAACGTCTTTCCACAGTGACGTGGCAATAGTCCGGTGTAGTAAAGAATGATTGATTCTCAAAGGTCCGTTTAGCATTCGGGCGAGCTTTAGAAAAGACCTCCTCTCGAAGTAAGAAATTTCCAAAATAAACTAAAATTGCTCTTGGCATCGCAGCCCCATCCTTGCCTCTTTGTGAGTTTTTCTTACGCATCATTGGAATACGGTGGACCCGTTGCATCTCTGCCTCCCAGTTCCAATTTAGGAGCTCTGGAAAGGCCCCCTTCATCAATCTCAAAATGTAAGCCCTGATGTCTTCCCCTTCAACCCCTTCTTCGATCCCAAGGATCCGGAGGTTATTTCGCCTTTGTCGGTTCTCGAAGTCCTCCATCTTCCATTGTAAATCCGTAAATTTTTTATCATAAATCTCCGTCTGGCCTAAATCTTTTGCCTGATTATCCTCTAAGAGACTTGTGCGGTCTTCCAACGGAGTCAGTCAGGTATTTGTATCTGTGCATGCCTTGGCCATTTTTCTAACTGCCCCCTGTAATTTCTTAGTTGCCAGCCTAGTCTTTTTTCCATCAATTCGTGTCTCCTCCTGAAGCTGTTTTATTGAGTCAAATATCATCTTCAAGGAGGGCGCAGCATCATCCGCCTCCATCGCCCCCTGTCCTGTATGGTCTGGATAAACCCTCCTAGTGGCTGAATAGTCCCATTTTAAGGCATCATTTGTGTTAGATCTGCTCCCCCTGCCATGCTCATCACCCATTTTCTCCAAGGAGTGAATATCCCTTTGTTTCCTCGAAAGTTTCTTTTTCCTAACAACCGTGTCCTTTTGTGAGGTGCCAGTGTCGGTGTCAGAGCTAAAAATAAGACTAGAGAGTTGAGCATTGCTACTGCCTTCCACCTCCAAAGGACTTAATTCTGATCCATCTGTTACTGAGAAGAACTTATCTCCCAAGTCAAGTGTATCCTCTGGGTTACTGCTGACTATAATCCCCTGTACTAGCTTACTTATATTCAGTTGTTCTGTAGTTCCTGGGTCTATTAATGACATGGCTGTTTCAAAGACCGTGTCCTGTTTTTCACCAATTAGAAGTGCTTGAGGTTGAGTCGGATTTTCATTTACATTGCCTTCCCCTTTATCTTGGCCAATATTATTTCTATTGTCCTCGTTAGCCCCTATGAGCTCAGTCTCAATAATATCAACAGACTGTATACTCCCGGTAGAAGCTATCTGGGGGGACTGCGGGTGTCCATGTACGAGCTTCTGCATTTCTTTTTGCCCACTTTTCCCCTTGGTGACCAAAGTCTTTTTTACTTGAATCGGCGTACCCTTCTTAGCGATAGGTGAAGTTGTCGGGGGGAAAAATCCAGTTATACTCTGGTGGCCCCCCGTGTCTATGCCCCCGGGCTTTGACCCTTAACCCCGCATATTGCTGGTACCACTAACGTTTTTACTTTTTTAAAACACTTCAAGGTTCTCACCTACATTCATATCCACATAGCTCCCGATAACTTTGAACTGCGCGCCGGTAGTCGTCACCTTGGCACTTTTTGACAGTGTGCCCCCAGCGCTACCTCCTGGCTCAGAGGGATCGGGAGCTTTCCCTCGCCCACCGCGGGTCTTTTTTGGAAAGGTTATATTTATTTGACGTTGGACATTTACTATAACATGACTCCTATTATGTAGCAGTGCACATTACTGATTCCGAAGTCCGCCAGAGTAAAGATATTTTAACATACACAGGAGAAAGCATCTACACATGTTAGAAAAGGTAACACACATAGCTTTGGAAATCTCAAAAGTGAAAGGTTTCTCTGCATGAAAAGCATCGGAAGTGTAGTGTACCTATATTTATATATCTAAACACACATACACACGCACACATACATACATGTGCTCCTGCACACTTGTAAAGCTCCAGTCCAAGGCACAGCATCTGAGTGGCTGATTTCAGTAGCACTTCGGTACAGGCTAAAGTGTTCCTCCAAAGTGTTCCCTCCTTTCCCATCCACACCCTTCTATTCACCACTGGGCAGAGAATACAATGGAACCACTCAAGACACTTTGAAACATAATGGGACACTGATACCAGATAGCTTCCCGCACAGAGTACCCTTTCACTTCTTAAAGAAATGCTTCTTACCTTTTCTGCCCTAAGTGAAAATATGCTCACCTGTTTATTTTTGATAGGCTTCTTAGAGACTTGGAGGTTTCCATGGAAAGAATGTCAAAACTTTTACTGTGGTTTGTGGGAGGAATAAACTTTTCTGTGTAGACCGCTCTGCTGCTCAGTGGAAGTTTATATAGTAGTAAATGCTTATCGTATGGGATATAAAATTAGTAGTAATAATTTTTAAAATAAATACAATTCAGAATTACTTTTATAATAGCAAAAACAATGCATCGGAGGCCAGACCTGACAAAATATATGAAATAATTCATAGTTGCTACATGTTCTGATTCTGCATCCTAAATAAGAAAAGCAGTAAATAACTGACAAACTGCTCAACACGTTAATTTCATTCTTGCATGCAAAGACAAACTTAGGACAGACTTAAGACAGACTTAAGACGGACTTAAGACAAACTTAAGACAGACTGAAGAGAGACTTAAGACAAACTTAAGACAAACTTGGGACAGACTTAAGACAGACTTAAGACAAAATCCTAACTTTACTACTACTAAATGCACTCTGTGAATACCAAAAGTAGTAAGTTTAGGATTTTGTCTTAAGTTAGTTCTGTGAATCTGGCCCTATGGTCCTAATATGTTGGAGGATGCTCACATGCACTTGCAGTTTGGTGCTACCTACGTATAAAAGCCAGCAGGAGCACTTTAAAACATATACTGCATACTCTGTGCGACAAGTGTATGCACCTCGCAACTTACAACTGCTGGGGCCAAAAACCGTGGTGTGTTGGGTCATGTTAGTACCAAATTTACACGCACGGCACGAAGTGCATTTCACAAAACCGTTTTGCGGACTTAACCACATAGCGGTGGATTTGGGAGTATTAGGAACTAATTCAGGACTAGTCCTTACAAAAGCGTTGTGCATAGACTTAACTTTCCTAAAAGTCAATTTAGGTTGCTCAGGAAACAAATTGCCAAGAACAAGATCAGTTTGTATGCTCAGCCAGTGTCTGTTGATAATGGTTCTGATTTTACGATGTTGGCTAATATATGTAGTTATGTGCCTCTTCTCTGCAGTATACTCTTGGGGAATTGCTGAGGATGACACCTCTCCATTGTCCAACAGATCAGTGCGTTCCTGAGCTCTCACTTTTGCTATGGCCTGTGAGATGATTTTCTTGTCATAACCTCTAGCCTGAAATCTGCTCCTGCTTTCTCTCATGCAGTTTTCAAATGCTGTCTCCGTACTGCATAATCTAAGGAATTCCCCGTAGGGTATACTTCTTATTAAGTGACCTGGATGAAAGCTAGAGGCGTGGAGCGTGGAGTTTCCTGCTGTGCTCTTTCTATGGAGAGTTGTCTCTAATTTATTTTCTTTTATATAAAGATGCACATCAAGGAAATCAATAGATTCATGATCCACTGTAGCTGTAAACTGGAGGTTGAGGTTATTATTGTTGATCTCATCAATAAAAACCCCAGCTAATTCTTGGGAACCATTCAATATAAAAAATATATCGTCGATAAAACGCATCCAACAGAGGATGCGTTCATTCCAGATCTCCCCATGTTGAGCTTTGAGAACCTGCTCCTCTCAGCAGCCCACGTGTAAACACGCATAGCTGGGGGAGAAGCAGGCTCCCATCGCAACACCTCTTATTTGTTGGTATAAGTTGTTGTTAAACATGAAAAAGTTATTATGTAGACAAAATGTAATCATATCTACAATCATTTTCCCATGTCGATGTGTCTCAATAGATCTGTTATTTAAAAAGAATTCCACTGCATTAATCCCAGCAGAATGCTTCATGCTGGTGTACAAAGTGCATAAGTCTAGAGGGATCAGTTAACATCCTTCTGACCATTGTATACCCTGAATTTTCTTTTAAAAATCTGTGGAGTCCCTTATGTATGAGAGCAGTAAAGTCACTAGATCTTGTAGGTGGTAGTCAACATACTCTGACATTTTTTCTAGTAATCCTCCTCTTGCATTTATTATGTGTATTTTTGGTATAAAATATATGGTGGGAATTATAGGGAATTCAGTCTTTAGAAAAGAAAATTTCTCCGTGGTTATCAGGCCTTCTCTTCTCCATTTGTTGGGTTGTTGCATACAAAGTTCTTTGACTGATTTTAGTTGCTGAACCGCAGTTTTGCTCTAACAACTTGCATCACCCAGGTGTTTATGGGCTTCAATTAAGTATTCCTCTCTTGGCCATTAGACAATATTTCCTCCTTTATCTGATTTATTTATTAGGATTTCACTGTGCTTGGAGTTTTTTAATCAGATCTTGAAAACCTTTGTTCTTAAATTTTACTCTTTTCTTCGTGCCTTACATGGACAATCGCAGCCTTTTAATAACTATGACCATATCTTCATAAATATCAATGGCGTCACGTGGCATTATTGGGACAAAGGTGGACTTTGATTTGAATGGGCTTGCCCATTTCCTTTAAGAGCGCTTGCGTGTCTGTTATTATGTCCCCATTCTCTTGCCCTGCCAACGATTCCAACGTGCGCAACAGTGGAATATCAGAGACTTTTAAGGCTGGTTGAGACTTTAAACCGGAGGCTTCTTTGGTCACCATCATATCATGGTCTTGATTTTTCTTAGTACTTTTAATAGCAAAATATTTTTTCAGCTTCATTCTATGGATAAACTGATAAATGTCCACCCGAGTTTGCACATAGTCTAGGCTGCTCTCAGGGCAATATTATAACCCCAATGAGAGAAGTTGTATCTCTGCCTGATTTAATTGGACTGTAGACAGGTTAACCACTGTTTTGGCATTAGTTGCTACTTTTTGTTCCATTTCTTATTTTGTTGTTTTTTGTTTGTTATGTTTCCTGCTTTTCCTTCTTGTCTTCCTTCTTTGGTTGTGTCGTTCCCTTGATGTTGTGTGGGTTTCCGCGGCCCGAACGTTTGCCGCCTCGCACGCTGTAAAAAATCCAACTCCTCTGCTGGTGTAAAGGCACCCATATCTTCACTTCCTTTGTGTCTAGCTAGACCTCCATCATCTAATTCTATTTCACTTTGCATGGAACTGAATTCAGACATTGATCTTAAATCAGGCTCTTTATCAGGTCTGACACATTCCTCACTGTTATTGAACGAAGGCTGTTGTTTTCGTTTAATAAAATCATACTTGACCTATCTCATAATCAAGTTTGTCTCTTGTATATTTGTATGCTTTTCTTGTTTTTATAATGTCCTCTTGCTTCTTGAGGCGCGCTTTTATTTCATTCTTGTTTTTAGTAATCAACTCCTGGTATTCTGATTTGGCCAGTTCTTCATTAATTTTCTCTATTTCCTTGAGGATATTTTTATGATCTGTTCTTGTATACTTGATTAAAATCTGAACTAGTCACATAGAGGCTTCCAGGTTGCTGCTGGCCCATTCTTTTAACATATCCCGATTGGGGTTGTCAAACCTCGGGGCACCCATTATCCGCAAGCCACGCGGAATCCTCCCCACTTCCACATATTTTTTTAATGATTTTTGCTCCCACCATTTGGTTACCTCAGACATCATACATTTTTCCAATTTTTTCAAAAGAGTTTTCACTTCACCATCCGGTGAGCTTGTAACCTCTCTTCTGTTGCGTCCGACTTCTGTTGTGGCAGGCAAAGTGGTAAAGCGCTCGAGTGCTGCCTCTTCCCTTTCCTGAATAATCTCGTCTGCCATAATAGAAACTTGCGTTTAAATATATATTGGGTTTGGCCCTTGTATAGTGTTTGCGGCAGACAGGCAACAGTATTTTAATGACTGGAGCCCCAGTATTAATGTCGCTGTCGTGCTCGTCAGTGCCGAACTTCTGGTCGATAGCACACCTCCCTACTTGCACAATCCCACACTTATGCGGCTTACCGGTGGTTCCAGCAATGAGCTGCGAGTCCTCCGACTCGCATGTGTTCACCGACCGTTCTCGTCCACTGAATGCTTCCGGGTGCCAGGGGTCAACAGCGAGTATTCCTTCCAGAATAGAAAAATACAGATTGGGCTGAAAACTGTTCGACCCTCAACAGTGGAGGGGGTCCGTGATTCGGGCACAGCCTGTTCACGAACAAATCGATAATCCAGCCAAATTCCTTCAGCTTTCAGCCTATAGCAGGACACGTACGCCAGTTAAGTGCTATTTTTTTTCTTTTATTTAATTAACGCCGTACACAGCAAGATGACGCGTTTCGCCCACCTCCTGGTCTTGTTCACGTAACAAGAAGAATGTTTGTGAGAGCCTTTATACAACATATACCATGTGACCGCCAAATGGCTTAGTGAAACTAAAAAACAGACTCTACAGATATTGTTGCACACAGCACAGTCAATGAACTTTTGTATCGCTTACTCTGTAATAGTTGATTTGCTGACAGTGATATACTTACAATAAAACAAACCAAATAGGGACATATTAATGAATACATTTGAAACCACCATTTTGTTTCACCATGTTTCTACACCATACTTTTTTGACACCCTATTTTTTAACACTCATGTGTCTGTTGAGACTGATTTAAATACTGGGTATAAATACCACTAAAAACCATATATATCAACAGAATTATGGCGCTTAGTTAAATCAATTCATAGGCTAAAAACTAGTGTTTAGTTGAACTATAACATGTGGCCCCTGAAGTATCATCTGCAAATATTGAACAAGTTTTTAGTGACCGTCTTGTTCATTAACAAAGTAGAAAGAGCCCCAATGTTTTCAGATCAATGTATTGAATTTACCTAATTTGGTGCATACACACACACACACACACACGCACACGCGCACACACACACACACACACACACACACACACATATATATATATATATATATATATTCACTGAAAAAACCATAGGTTTCAGGCATGTTATAGTTAGAAATTAGCATGTAAAAAACCTTAGAAAGTCACTGAAAAAAACATAGGTTTTAGGGAAAGTTATAGTTAGTTGGACATTTCACTCGTACAAAACCAGAGAAATTCCCCCGTTATAGTTAGTTCAGCTAACTGTAAGTCACTCCCCCGCAATGCACTGCTGATGATGTCTCATATTACATCACTCTTGACATTGTTAGTGATATCACTGATGACATCTCAAATTACATCCCTGATGACATCATCCATGTGATAATTTGATGCATCTTCTCACACCCTTATATAATCTTTGATACACCCACTCTAAATTACAGACTGCCATTCTCAAAACCAAAGACACTCCAACACCAATAACTACATACCCACTCACTGATTCTTAAGTTTACACACACACATCTACTCACTCATCCGTACAGTCACTCATACTTATGGTCACTCAGTACAGGACTATCATATGCACTCATACACCTATATAGACACTCACACATCGGCATACATCCATAGAGGTACTCACACACCTAGTCAGTCATGCAAATTATTAATCACACTGCCATTTTCTCACCTATACAGTTATACGCACACCAGCTCACTTGCTCATACAAATACTAAAAACCAAAGGAAATGATGGACGCAGTGTTGAACATTGCAAGCACTCACCCCCAGTCAACTGATCTGGGTTTAATCCATCACCATTCTTTAGCCCACTCTGCCACCCCAGTTCAGACATGGCCATATGCAAATCAGTCTGACCCTGTTCCTCATGGGAACAGTCCAGCCCGAACTGCCAAGCCATGTCTTCCCTGGACTGGAAACAAGCTTCCTAGGACCGGTTTCTGGCATTTCAGACTAGCAAATATTTACGCTCTTATACAATCACTGATACAAGCACACACTCATCCATACAGCCACTCTCACAATTACACACTCTCACTTATAGACATTTATATACTCCAACACACATATATACTGCCTTTCACATATGTAGTTACTCACACATGTACCACTGAGATATACATTCACTCACTAACACACCCATACACACACTCACCCACCCATACAGTCCATCACAGATGCACTCTTGAAACCATGCACCCAGTGAATCACCCACTCACACATCTATGCACAGAGTCACACACACCCCACCCATACAAACACTCAGACACGCATACAGATACTCAGACAACCAATCAATAACCCATATAGACACTCATGTAGCTATTCACAAACCTAAACATAAACTTGCACTGGAAACGCACGTTGTGGTCCGTACCTGCTTTCTCTGTGGAGTGAGAATCGAGTCAGGAACTCTTATCTCTATTCACAAACCCATGCAGCTGCTTACACACCAACAGACCGACGGATACAGACATTCACAAAGTTTAGTCACTAACCCATGCATTCAGTAGGATCCGTTTGATCACTCACTTATAGAGTCAGTCACACACCTACTAAATCATCCATTCAGACACTTATACACCCATTCATTCTTCAATACGCCTTTACCTATATATATTAAACATATTTAAACTTTACAGAAACACACAGTCACTGGATCATGTCATCAGTGATGTCATCAGTAATGTCACTGACCATGTCAAGAGTAATGTAATATGTGACGTCATCAGCAGTGCATTGCGGGGGCGCAAGTTATAGTTAGCTGAACTAACTATAATGGGGGAATTTCTCTTGTTTTGTACGAGTGAAATGTCCAACTAACTATAACTTTCCCTAAAACCTATGGTTTTTTCAGTGAATTTCTAAGGTTTTTTAAATGCTAATTTCTAACTACAACGTGCCTGAAACCTATTGTTTTTTCAGTGAATTTCAAAGGTTTTTTTACTGCTAATTTCTAACTATAACGTACCTGAAACCTATGGTTTGTTAAGTGAATTTCAAAGGTTTTTTTAAATGCTAATTTCTAACTATGCCCACAAAGGTAGGACATGTGTAGAAAGAGGAAGAAAGGCGCAGAAAGAAGCAAGAGAAATGCAGAAAGAGGCAAGAGAATTGTAGAAAGGAGCAAGTGAGGTGCAGAAAGAGCCAACAGAGGTGCAAAAAGAGGCAAGAGAGGTGCATAAACAGGCAAGAGAAGTGCAAAAAGAGGAAAGAGAATTGCTGAAAGAGGCAACAGAGGTGTGGAGCGACCCTTGACCTTGCCAGGTAGGTCGCTCCCCCCTGCTGCAGCTCCACCTGCGTTCCTGCTGTCACCGCCGAAGTTGAAGCCCTCCTCCACCCGCAGGCTACCACCTGCACCTCATCCCTGGTGGCCAGTGGTGGCCTTAGGTTTGTATGTTTCTCTGAGTGCCCTTGTTGCCCCATTGCCGTTTTCTTCTGCTCTGTGTGCCCTTTTGTTCCTTCTGTGCCCCGCTACCCATTTTTGCCTTCTGTTCCCCGTGCTCTTGTGTGCCCTTTTGTTCCTTCTGTGCCCCGCTGCCCATTTTTGCCTTCTGTTCCCCATGCCCTTGTGTGCCCTTTTGCTCCTTCTGTGCCCTGCTGCCTGTTTTTGCCTTCTGTACCCCGTGTCCCCTGTTGTGCCTGCTCACCCCCCTCGCCGCTCCCGTTCCCGCCACTGCATCCCCTGCAGCCCTGACCCCTCCGTGCCCATTCGCTGCCCCCTGCCACCCACCTCCCGCCTCCCAGTTGCTCCTCCAACCCACCTCCCCTTAAATGGTGGCCGCTGCATGGTAAGAAGAACGACCCATGACCTTGCCAGGTAGGTCGCTCCCCCCGCTGCAGCTCCACCTGCGTTCCTGCTGTCACTGCCGAAGTCGAGGCCCTCCTCCACCCGCAGGCTACCACATGCGCCTCATCCCTGGTGGCCAGTGGTGGCCTTATGTTTGTATGTTTCTCTGAGTGCCCTTGTTGCCCCATTGCCGTTTTCTTCTGCTCTGTGTGCCCTTTTGTTCCTTCTGTGCCCCGCTGCCCATTTTTGCCTTCTGTTCCCCATGCTCTTGTGTGCCCTTTTGTTCCTTCTGTGCCCCGCTGCCCATTTTTGCCTTCTGTTCCCCGTGCTCTTGTGTGCCCTTTTGTCCCTTCTGTGCCCCGCTGCCCATTTTTGCCTTCTGTTCCCCGTGCTCTTGTGTGCCTTTTTGCTCCTTCTGTGCCCCGCTGCCTGTTTTTGCCTTCTGTTCCCTGTGCCCCCTGTTGTGCCTGCTCGCCCCCCTCGCCACACTCCTGCGGCCTCGCCCCCCTCCGTGCCCATTCGCTGCCCCCTGTCACCCACCTCCCGCCTCCCAGCTGCTCCTCCCTCCCACCTCCCGTTAAATGGCAGCCGCGCCGCTGGCACGCCAAAGGCGCGCCTAAGGCGCGTCTAGGGCAAGCCTGTCTGTACCCGTCCGTGCCTGGAACTCGCCCAGTGCCAGAACCCCTGGCCCCCGCACCAGCCATGATGACCGCCTCCGATACAACGCCTGCACCCTCTATGCTCTCAACTCAGAACGGACCCTCACCTGCTGCAGGGCCACCCCGAAGCGCACCCACGGTCCCTTCGCCTGCCGGAACTGCAGCTTCTCCGTCGAGCTCTGGGACCTACTCGACACCACATCACCAGACGTCGCCTTCCTGACCGAGACCTGGATGAACGAAGCCTCCTCTCCAGACATCGCCATCCCCGACGGATACAAGATCGCCCGCAGAGACCGCACCAACGGAGTCGGAGGAGGAATCGCCATCGTCCACAAGAAGACCATCAGGGTCTCAACAAACACCGATGACACTCTCAGCACCGCCAAACACATGCACTTCCAGATCCACACGGACCCCAAGACCACCATAAGAGGCACCCTCGTCTACAGACCACCCGGACCCCGACCACAATTCTGCGATGCCATCGCTGACTTCATCAGCATGCACCCACTGACCTCCACCGACTACATCCTCCTCGGAGACCTGAACTTCCATCTGGAGAACAACAACAACAGCAACTCCTCCACCCTGATAGACGACCTCGCCAACCTTGGACTGGAACAGCTCGTCACGACGCCGACCCACATCGCCGGACACACGCTCGACGCCATCTTCTCCTCAAGCCCCCACGTCTCCTTCAGCCACGTCTCCGAACCCACCTGGACTGACCACCACTGCATCCACTTCACCTTCCGGAAACCCGTCGCACATCACCGCACCCTACAGATCCCCCGTCGCTGCTGGGGCAAAATTACCGAAGTACAACTACAGACAAACCTCGCACTCAACCCACCGACCAAATACTCCAACCCCGACGATGGTGCGCGCAACCTCGGACGATAGATGGACGACTGTGCCAACACCTTAACCCCGCTGGAAAAACAAACCCTCAAAGACACCAGCAAGAGAGCCAACTGGTTCACCCCGGAACTCCTAGCGTCAAAGCGCACCTGCCGGAAGTTGGAGAACATATGGCACAGCGAGAAGTTGCCGGGCAGCCACGTAGCCCACAAAGACACCATCTGCAACCACCACCACCTCATTAGGACTGCCAAGAGGACCTCCTTCAAGGACCGCCTCGACAACAACGCACACAACAGCAAGGAGCTCTTCAATGTCGTGAAGGAACTCTCCAACCCCAGCTCTAACGCCAACGACATCCCACCGTCGCAAGCCCTGTGTGACTCCCTCACCACCTTCTTCTACCGCAAGATCGCCGACATCCACGACAGCTTCTACCCTCGGACGACCCTAACAGGCCCCAACACGCCACACCCACCACATCCCACCGAATACGACCCCCTGACAACCTGGGCCAACGTGAGCATCAAAGACACAATCAAGACCATGGGTACAATCCACTCCGGCTCGCCGTCTGACCCTTTTCCCCACCACATCTTCAACAAAGCCGGCAGCTCCATCGCACCCCACCTGCGCAACATCATCAACCTCTCCTTCGAGACCACGACCTTCCCTGAGAGCTGGAAACACGCCAAGATCAATGCCCTACTGAAGAAACCCAAGGCGGACCCGAGCGAACTCAAAAACTTCCGGCCCATCTCCTTGCTTCCGTTCCCTGCTAAGGTCATCAAGAAGATAGTCAACATCCAGCTCACACGCTACCTCGAAGACAACAGCATCCTGGACCCCTCCCAGTCAGGATTCCGCAGCAACCACAGCACCGAGACCGCCCTCATCGCCGCCACAGACCACATCAGGATCCTACTGGACAACGGCAAGACGGCTGCCCTCATCCTTCTGGACCTCTCCGCCGCCTTCGACACCGTCTGCCACCGCACACGACGCACACAACTCCACGACGCAGGGATCCGAGACAAGAACCCAGGGAGTCCGCCTCCCCCCATTCCGATCCGATGCCTCCGAGATCATCTGAGGCGTCCTGCAGGGATCCTCCCTCAGCCCGACGCTGTTCAACGTCTACATGGCGCCTCTCGCACGCATCGCCCGACATCACAACCTCAACATAATCTCCTACGCCGACGACACACAACTGATCCTCTCCCTCACCAAGGACCACCTCACTGCCAAATCCATCCTCCACCAGGGAATGAAGGCGGTCTCCGACTGGATGGAGGATAGCCGCCTTATGCTGAACACAGACAAGACGGAGTTGCTCATCCTCGGGCCCAACCCCTCAGCATGGGACGACTCCTAGTGGCCCGCGTCGCTGGGGACACCCCCCTGCACCTACCAACCACGCACGCAACCTGGAAGTCATCCTCGACTCGAAACTCACCATGACCAAACAACTCAACGCTGTCTCCTCCACCTGGTTCAACACCCTCTGTATGCTCCGCACGATCTACAGATGGATCCCGACAGACACAAGGAAAACAGTCACCCAGGCCCTAGTCAGCAGCAGACTTGACTACGGAAACGCCCTCTACGCCGGAGCCCTGACCAAGCTCATCAACAGACTGCATAGAATCCAGAATACCTCTGCACGCCTGATCCTCAACGTCCCGCGCCGCGACCACATCACCCCCCACCTGAGGAACCTGCACTGGCTCCCCATCGACAAAAGAATCTCCTTGAAGCTCCTGATCCACGCACACAAGTAACTAGTAACTCCACAAGACCGGCCCAGCCTATCTCAACAGTCGACTCTCCCTCTACGTACCCAACAGGAAACTCCACTCCGCAGACCTCTCCCTGGCTACCGTCCCACGCATCTGTAGAACCACAGCCGGAGGCAGATCCTTCTCCCACCACGCCGCCAAGACCTGGAACACCCTCCCCCTCAACCTACGACAAACCGGAGACCTTCTAACCTTCAGGAGACGACTCAAGACCTGGCTGTTTGACCAGTAGCAACAGCACCCCCCCACTCCCCACCCTCAGCTCCTTGAAACCCTTGCGGGTAAGTAGTGCCCTTTACAAATTATTTGATTGATTGATTGATTGATTGGAAAGAAGCTAGAGAAGTGCAGAAAGAGGCAAGTGAGGTGCAGAAAGAGGCAAGAGAGTTACAGAAAATGGCACGGGAACAGCAGAAAGAGGAAAGATAGATGCAAAAAAGGGAAGAAGGGTGCAGAAAGAAAGAAGCAAGAGAGGTACAGAAAGAAGCAGGAGACACCAACTAAACGTCCTCGAATAACATAGGGCACAGACTTCTTCCAAAACCATAGGAGACTAACACATTGTAAGGTACAGAAAAGAAACCATCCTTTCAGTAATAAAATACTCATATCTTGCAAAAATAAAAAAAAAACACAGGGAAACATATGCCTTCTAAAACACTGAATATAAACACCTTCCAGTAACAACGGCCACTAGTTCGTCCAAAATATAAGTTCACTTTAATGCACGAACACAAAGGGAATTATCATAATGAAAGACACACAATTGATGGAGGAAATGCATAACAAATCAAAACATTCTCCCCCAGTCAAGAGATCTGGGTTAAATCCATCATTCTTTTGCTCACCATGCCACCCCAGTTTAGACCTGGCCATATGAAAATCAGTCTTGACCCTGTGCCTCATGGGAACAGTCCAGCCCGAACTGCCAAGCCAGGTCCTCCCTGGACTGGAAACAAGCATCCTAGGACCGGTTTTGGGGTTTCACCCCTTTTCAGCCAGGATAGCTTGAATCCAGTGGCACAGTGAGCCCGGGACCTACGTCTGAGCAAAATAACAAAGGATTAAACCCAGATCTGTGACTGGGGGTGAATGTTGCTTTTTGACAGTCATGTCATTTCATGTAGTTTGTTTTCACTATCGTCGCTTCTCTTGTTCTTTCCACTATTCCGTTTTGTCACTTTCTTACTGTACATTTCTTCATTTCCGTTTTTTCACGTTTACTCCTACTCATCCAACCGTCTTGTTCCCTGCATTTACCTTTTTTATTCTTTATTTCTTTTTTTCATCATACTGTGCATTGAGGGACACACACTTTTGTTTTTTCTTTGTAAACTTTATTGACACTCTTTTTTACGTGACTCTTACCCTTTCTGCTTTTATACGCACTCTCCATTCATTGCCCACGGGTGTAACTAACGGGCACCGCATGTTACTTCATTTCTCAATGTGAGCACTTATTCGGTTATTTTTGCACATTTGTTTGCACTTTTTACCGGTCACACTCTTATTTTCGTAACTTTTCAGTTACTTTATTTACCTGTTCCAAGATGGCTGCCATTGGGTACGGCGTCACACGCATCCCCCTCTTTTACTGTTTATAACTGGTGGTATCAATGGCCGACACACAAAATCTTCTAATGAGAGCACGCTATATGCTTGCTTCGGCTTGATTAAGGTATTTTTCCTTTGGTTGGTTAAATTGTGTTAACTTAATGGTTTATGGGCATTACTTCTTGAGTTGCTGCACTTTTTGATCACTACACAGTCACGGGTATTTCATCTGTCGTTATATGTTTTCTAATCATAGTGGCTTCACAAAGTAGTATTGGTATTTACACACACGGGTATTCAACTAGTTTTTTGTCTAATTTTTGGTCTACTGGGGATCTGGTCACATTCCTTTGTTCCGCTGTTCCTTTCCGCTTTTTCCTTTTTCAATAATACACGTTCTTTTTTAACTAGGAGTCACTTTTTGACTAATCAACATTCTCATTCAACGGGTCGTGTTACTCACTCCTACCTTTACGTTTTTAGGATTCCTCCTGACGAAGGGTATCTCATACCCGAAATGCATCGGAGATTGTCCTTCAGTTGCCTTAAAACAACAATTTGAATTGCTGAAATATTTACATCATTGAAATATTCATGATTACAATGGATATTATCTCCTAATAAACTTTAAGTTCTACTGTCTTCAAATTTCTTGATTATTTGCGACGTCGTCGCCCCATTTACGGCTGTGGTATACGAGGGACACCACCCACTGTTGAGTGGTGCAACTGCCGACTGGGGGTGAATGTTTGACATTGTTCAACATTCCGTCCATCATCTTTTTGTGTTGCATTTTCACCCTAAGTGGGAAGGGTATGCCCAGACATGGGTCCCGTGCTCAATACGCCACTGGAGTCAAGCTATCCTGCTGATGAGGGCTGAAAGCCCGAAACCGGTCCTAGGATGCTTGTTTCCAGTCCAGGGAGGACCTGGCCTGGCAGTTCGGGATTGACTGTTCCCATTGGGTGCAGGGTCAAGACTGATTTGCATATGGCTGGGTCCAAACTGGAATGGCGTGGTGAGCAAAATAACAATGGATTAAACTCAGATCTGTGACTGGGGGTGAATATTTGACAATGTTTAACATTCCGTCCATCATCTTTTTGTGTTGCATTTTCCCCCTAAGCGGGAAGGGTATGTCCAGACGTGGATCCCGTGCTCACTACGCCACTGGAGTCAAGCTATCCTGGCTGATGAGGGCTGAAAGCCTGAAACCGGTCCTAGGATGTTTCTTTACAGTCCAGGGAGGACCTGGTCTGGCAGTTTGGGATGGACTGTTTCCATTGGGCACAAGGTGAAGACTGATTTGCATATGGCTGGATCCAAACTAGAATGGCATGGTGAGCAAAATAACAATGGATTAAACCCAGATCTGTGACTAGGGGGGGAATATTTGACAATGTTCAACATTTCGTCCATCATCTTTTTGTGTTGCATTTTCACCCTAAGTGGGAAGGGTATGCCCAGACATGGATCCCGTGCTCATTACGCCACTAGAGTCAAGCTATCCTGGCTGATGAGGGCTGAAATCCCGAAACCAGTCCTAGGATGCTTGTTTCCATTCCAGGGAGGACCTGGTCTAGCAGTTTGGGATGGACTGTTCCCATTGGGCGCAGGGTCAAGACTGATTTGCATATGGCTGGATCCAAACTAGAATGGCATGGTGAGCAAAATAACAATGGATTAAACCCAGATCTGTGACTGGGGGTGAATGTTTGACAATGTTCAACATTCTGTCCATCATCTTTTTGTGTTGAATTATCATAATGATACAGAAATACA
This sequence comes from Triturus cristatus, assembly GCF_964204655.1. NCBI lineage: Eukaryota > Metazoa > Chordata > Amphibia > Caudata > Salamandridae > Triturus > Triturus cristatus. Next base: position 324,808,149 of record NC_140582.1, read on the forward strand.
AATGTTGCCTTATAATGCAAGACAGAAACTTGTAACAACAGCACAGAATATAAGATTCAAACAGTGCACAAACTCCGTTCAAAAATGTGATAAGACAAATGCATTCTAATGACATAAGCATAACAGGGACACACATGTACTCACACACAACCTCTTTTACGGTGTTGAAGCATGCTTTATTTTGGAAAATAAGCGTTTATCTCGAGCACTAGTGATCAGCGTCCTGAGACCCATGTGTCACAGAAACAGACATGGAGCACACTTGTGGCAGTAGCAATCAGAAGCCAGTGAGCTGTAAGGTGCAACACTCCATCTCCTCTGGTACGGTAAAGTCTGCAGCTCACGTGCACATTACTGCTCATGAAACCGTGACATATATATATGGGGTTGTGTGGATGACAAAGAGGATTCTTGTGGGCTATAGCTAGTTAATATTTTTATAACACCCCATAGTTCCAACGATCCAAGTGGCATTCCGCCGGTGCTTTAGTTTTGCATTGACAACAACATAGATGCTATGCAACGAGTTTAAAGGTGCTTGTAGACGGGTGGTCGGTGCGTGCTGAACATGGCACCCTCGCTTCTACTAAAGGTGTAATGGTGCTGTTTTGGTGTCGTACATAGCTACTGATCTTGGCAGGCAAGTAAATACATTTAAAAACACATGCATACACCTTTGAGCTCAGGAATAAGCCACATGGCAAGGCTTTTCACACTTGAAGTAAAGTTGAAGAAATTAACGGTGCAAGTTTCCTGGACAGAGCCTCTAGCGCCTATCTGGTTCTCATCTCCCGGCGCCGACTGTGGCACACCCACTGCCCCTCAGCCCTTGGTGGTCGTCTCACGAGCTCTCTGTGCACTTGTGCTCTAGTTCGAGGCGCTTCGGGTATCACTCCAAAGACTCAGTGCAGCGCGCACTTCTGCAGGGTTGGGGTCGAAGCCTATGGGTAATGCAGTGCTGCAAAACATAGATACCTACCCTTACCCGTTACCACAGCACCCCCTTCAGCCTCAGGAGGTGCAACATTCCCTGCTCTCCCCTCCGGCTGGCCGCCGGTCACGGCTTAGGTTTCCGGGCTTCGCTGCGAGTCCAGGGAGCTGTCAACCCTGGGAGGAGGTGTTCCGCCCACTCCCGGGTCGGGTTCCCGTGACTGACAGCGTCTCCGTGGCAACCCCATCCCCGGCTCCCACCACCGCCCCCCGCCCGCCCCGGGGTTATGTGTCCTACCAATTAGCCCGCGTCCGGGTGCTTCTCATGGCCGCTTACAATAATATTATGAAGCTGCTGGGACTGCCTGAGAGAGCGAGCTGACTGTGGCACTCTATCACCATCAGCCCCACGCTGCCGAGAGGCTTCAAGTTAAAGGGTGGAGGCGCACTCCCAGCGCCGCTGGAAAGCCGAGACAATAGACAACAAAAGTCAAGTACCTGCGCAAGAACTTCACAAAAGTTTTCACATTTTCCTGGCGAGATGCCAATGCTAGTATTCACTGCCCACCACTCCTATTTGTCCCTCCGTCTGAGGTACAAGATGGCTGCCAACACTTCCTGGTTTGAAGTGTTGGCAGCCAATTAGAGCAAAGCTCGTGCTCGGAGGGTTAGGCTCCGCCTAGATATCGATGCTTTTTATTTTTGGAATACCTCAGGAACTACTGAATGGATTTACACCATTTAACAAAAAGGTCTCTTTCTGGACCAAGGGCTACCTTTTTGCCGAATTTGGTGTATTTCCGTTCAGCAGTTCGGGCTGTAGCCGTGTCTAAAATTTCCTATAGAAAATAACATGGGGAAAATACATTTTGGGACCCCCCTTTTTTCTCGGCCCCCGCTTGGCAAATCTCCCCGAAACTTTCAGGATAGGAGCTGACCGGAGCGGGCCATAAGTTTTGAAAATTTCGAGAAGATTTGTCAACTGGCGCCAAAGTTATTGGGAAAACAAAAAATGCTTTTCCTATGGAATCTATGTCCTAACTATAACTATCTACTGGCGACCGCCAGTAGATCATATATATATATATATATGTGTGTGTGTACATTAGAAGTGAATAAACAATACACGTCAATTCTAATGACAGCCATTCTATTCTTCCTCTGATGGTAACAGTTTCTATTAATGTACGTGTGCTGCTAGATACTCAGAAAGCACCCCCCAGCCCACCCCAGCCTTTACTGGTGGGGGGGTTTACAGTTCTTCAGCGGAGAGGGAAACGGGAGGGTATCAGTTGCTGCTATCTTTGTTATTAATAATAATAATAATAATAATAATAAATGTTGCTGTTAATGTTATTGTGATTGTTATTAATATTCTTGTGAAACGTTATTATTAATGGTGTTTTCATGGTTTTGTCATTCATATTTTTATACTTCTCGTCGATGCTCAGACTTTTCCGGCCGTATAAAGAGAGGGTTGAGGGGCTGGTGGCGGTGGGAGAAAGAAGGGACCACCAGTGAGAGCTGGGCAGGTACTGGGGGGAGACACGAGCAGAGGAGGAGAGGGAAGACTGCTGAAAATTTGGGACCACCGGGCGGGTGATGGGAGCGGACTCCTGCAGTTCAGCACCCAGGCGGGGTGCGGGGTAGAGGGGGGGAGAAGCGAAGATCCAGAAGAGGAGGGGCCACTGTGGAAGTCAAGGGACACTGGCTCTAGAGGAGGGGTAGACAAGTTTGAAAGCAAGGAGGAAGAGTGAAAAAGAGTAAGAGGGAGAAGAATAGGAAGAGAAAGAAAGCAAGATAAGAGATGTGAAGGGGGAGAGGGAACCGAGTGAGAAGAGAATGTCAGAGGAAAGGAAGACAGGCGAAGAAGCGAGGGAGGAGTGCAGATGAGAGTCATTTATGAAAGAGAGATGGGGCAGAAAGCTGAACAAAGAGAGATGGAGCGAGGTATGGGGGTGACCTGTAAGGGGGGTGGCGGAAAGCCCAGAAAAGAGTGTGCACCCAGCAATAGGAGAGCTAGGCGAGAGTGTGAGATGTTGCGAAGAGTGGAGTGGAGGAGGCAGGGAGGGAGGGATGGAGGGAACAGCTGAGGAGATGCAGAGAGAGGGCGGGCTGCAGGTGGTTCGTGTTGCATCGGCTCCTCGCATTCTTCCAGCCGTGGGGTAAGGCCAGGCGGCGGGGTGGGGGTGTAGTACGGAAAAAGTAAGGAAAACTGGGTGGACGGTTGACCGTGGGGAGGAAAGTGAGAGTCGAATAGAAGGTGGAGAAGGAGGGCAGGGGAGGAGTGAAGATAAGGGAAGGTATGGGAAGGGTGAGGCTGCGCAAGAAGGTGAGGAGAGATCGAGAGGTGATAATATGAGAGAGAGAGAAAGAGAGGAGTGGGAAGAGAGATACAGATAGAAAGAGCGAAAGGTAGATGTTGAGAGACAGATAGAGAGAGAGGGCAAAATACTGAGAGCGTGGACGAGTGACAAAGAGAGAGGGAAACAAAGAGAAAGAGATGGAGGAAAAAAGAGAGAGAGTGTGAAACACTGAGAGAGAGGGGAGAGAAAGAGCGACATATAGAGAGAGGAAAACAATCAGAACGATACTGAGAGAGAGAGAAAGAGAGAGAGTGAAACAATGAGAACGAGGGGGAGAAAGAGCAACATAGAGAGAGTGGAAAACAAAGAGAAAGACTAGGAGAGAGAGAGAGAGAGAGAGAGAAAGAGAAAGGGGGCAAAAGAGCGACATGGAGAAAGAAAGAGCGCAAGGGAAACAAAGAGAAAGAGAGAATGCGAAAGAGAAAAAGAAAGAGAAGGGGCTGTGATGTATGCACCCCCGCACCCCAACAAGCACTGCCTCCGCCGGGGGTGGGGTAGGGGAGGGGGCCCTCATTCTAGCTCGAGAGCCCCTGATTGTGAGTATTCCGTTCACCCTGACACAAAATGTTATGTTACCCGTCCTCCTTAGAATGTACATACACTGTGCAGCGCGCGGTAGTGCAGGTGCGCACCGACCCCTCTGCCTCTCGTGCACACAAGACCCATAGAGTGGCCCCAAACACAAGCACATAGCGAGAGATTCATGTCCAGTCTACACAGACAAAATTGCCTGTGCAAAAAACCACAAAAATACACATGTTGTCTCCAGGCACCTCCCCGGACCCCTAAATGCAGCCGTCTGCAGACACCCTCGCCCCATGTACAACCTAAACATTTCCAACCCCGTGTATGCACACGCTGCACATGCAAACACAGGCCATTTCCTACCCTGTGTAGGCACAGATGGGCTGTGTACATACAGATCACTGCACGTACACACACAGATAATTCCCAACCCCTTGTAGGCATACATGCACGCAAGCACAGGTAATTTCCAACCTCGCATAGGCTCTGACTGCACGAGCACACACACAAACCATTCCCAGCCCCTGTTGGCAGCCATCTTGTACCACAGATGGCGGGACAAATAAGAGTGGTGGGCAGTGAATACAAGCATTGGCATCTCGCCAGGAAAATATGAAAACGTTTGTGAAGTTCTTCTTACGCAGGTACTTGACTTTGGGTGTCTATTGTCTCTGCTTTCCAGCGGCGCTGGGAGTGCGCCCCCACCCTTTAACTTGAAGCCTCTCGGCAGTGTGGGGCTGACGGTGATAGAGTGCCACAGTCAGCTCGCTCTCTCAGGCTGCCCCGGCAGCTTTTTCAAAATATTATTGTAAGTGGCCATGAGAAGGGCCCAGACGTGCGCTAATTGGTAGGACACATAACCCCGGGGCGGGCGGGAGGCGGTGGTGGGAGCCGGGGATGGGGTTGCCGCGGAGACGCTGTCAGTCACGGGAACCCGATCCGGGAATTGGCAGGACCCCTCCTCCCAGGGTTGACAGCTCTCTGGACTCGCAGCGAAGCACATGCCAGCCAACCACTAAGTGATTTTTTCATCAAAACACTAGTGTCGACCCCGGTTATCAATCTTTTTACCAACACACTGAGAACGTGGAGCACCTTGAGGCCATCCTACTGCGCTATAATGATATCAACCTGGAACCCTAGCACGGAGAAACCCAGTGGGATGATAGCCGCAATGGACCTGAGACTGTACAAAGAGTTCATGTGTTTAGCAAACAGCACGCTACACAACGTCTAGTAATATAGCACACACACATTCAGATAAAGATATGGTTCCCTGTGCTGTGACATGCTATGTAGGGTACGAGAGTGCCGCACAGGTGACCACTGCCGCAAATTGACTCACAGGGAAGAGGTTTGGACTAACGAGCCCAGACCTTGGGCTCTTAGACCGCGTGAGAGTGGCAGGGCCACGAGAAAGGAAACCCGGGCAGACCGCCTCCGAGCCCCCCATGCACCCTGATGTGCCCACTAATATTCTCGGCGGGCTTTCCCCGTGGAGTGGAGGCTTCTGTCGAAACATGGGCGCGCGTAGCAGCTCTCGTGTCATCACGACAGCTAGCCTTCGATGGCTTTGTTACACCAACCCTTCATTCAGATCGCAAGCGTGTTTAATGGCACTGTAAATGTAAGGCACCATTTCATAACTGCGACTGATATAACTACTTCACAGTATCGCGACATTTATCAAAGCATTATGAAATTAACCCATATCACAACCGATAGTGATGACATAAATAATTCATTATATCACAACAGTTATCGACGAAATCATCAGAACAGAAATAATTATGTCACGCAATGGTATCTGTTATATCACAATAGTGCATTATTATATTGCAATAGTCATCAGTGGCATCATAGCCGTGATACTTCTATCTTGCGGCTATCAATGACAGCCTAACAGAAATTATTCATAGAATAGCAGCTATCGATGGCATCATAACGATCAGTGTCTATAATGTCTAAATATGTGTCTTTGCAGTTAGGAACTAACCGAGTGCATGTGAGCGAGCGGCGTGTGTTTATATGAGTTTGGAATATATATTACGTTTCCATGTCTGTGTGCGCGTGCAATGTGTGCGTATATGGGGTTGGGAATGGGTGTGTGTGCCTCTATGGGATTGGGAATGGGAATGGTGTGTATGTGTGTGCGTGCAGTGTGTGCCTTTATACAGCCCAAACCGCTGAAAGTTTCAGCAAATTTGGCAGAAAGGTAGCTCAAGGTCTAGAAGAAGCCCTTTTTGTGATTTGGTGTTAATCATTTCAGTAATGGTTATTTTGCACAAACAAAAATGGTATCGCTAGGGACGCGGACCCTTTGCAGATCCACCACAATGTTTTGCGAATCCATGTGCCAAAAGCAATGTAGTGATTGGCTCAGTCCCAGGGCTTAATATTTTAAGTGTGAACTAATTGTTGGGGTTAGGGTAGAGAATCTCTGACCCTATGGGTGTGTTAGAGTGATCGCAGAGCGATCCATGAAGGTCAAGACATTGTCTTAGAATGTGTTTTGTCCACTTGTCGAGATTTGCTGATCTGCTGCAGCACTCAGTGTGGCCCCTGTGTGATTTCATGATGGATTGGCAAATCTTGCTACAATTAAAAACAAATACACACACTAAAACACCCACTCTCAGGCCCACAAAGGCACTCACATACCCACTCACAGACCCATACAATCGCATACCCACTCACTGACCCACACAGGCACTCACATGCCCAATCTCAGACATACCCACTCACAGATCTATACATGCACTCACACACCTACTCACAGACCCGCATAGGTTCTCACACACCCACTCACAGACCCACACAGACACTCACACATCTACTCACCAGCCTACACAATCACTCACACACCCAGTCACAGACCCATACAGGAACTGACACACACACACTCTCTCACAGACCCACACAGGCACTTATACATCTATCCACAGACCTGTACTGACACTCACACACCCACTCATAGACTCATAGCACCACTCACACACTCACTCACAGACATACACAAACACACATTCACTCACACACCCACACAAACACACACTCAGATATTCACACCACTCACAGACCCATTGTGCTACTCAAATACTCACTCACAGCCCCACACAGGCACTCACACACCCACTCACAGACCCACAGAGACACTCACACACACAGGCACACAAACACCAATTCACAGACCCACACAGGAATTGACCCACACACTTGCATACCCACTCTCAGACTCGCACACCCACTCACAGACCCATACAAGAATTGAAACACCCACTCACAAGCCCACTCACAGACCCACACACAAACTGACACACCCACTTAAAGGCCCACACAAAACCTGACCCACCCACTCACAGATTCACACAGGTACTCACACACCCACAAAACCACTCAAACACCCAATCACACCCCCACTAACTCACTCTCACGTCCACTCACAGATGCACACAGACACTCGCACCCACTCACAGACCCATACAGCTACACACAGAGCCATACAGAATTCACTCACCCACTCACTCTCACTCCCACTCAGAGACACACACAGACACTTACACCCACTCACAGACCCACATAGATGTTCACACACCCACTCACAGACCCAAACAGGCATTCACACAGCCACTAACAGACCCACACAGGCACTCGCACACCATACAGTCACTCACATACCCATAATAACACACACACTCACTCACAGGCCCATATAGGCATTCACAGACCCACTCACATACCCATATAGTCACTCACACACCCACATAACCACTCACACACTCATACAACCACAGTGATGTCATGAGTGATGTCACTGACCATGTCATGAGTAATGTAATATGTGATATCATAAGCAGTGCATTGCTGGCGGGTTAGTTGTAGTTAGCTCAGGCAAATATAAAGGCTGATTTTCTATTTTTTTGTTTATTCAATCTGAACGTGGCGGTCACCAGTAGGTAGTTATAGTTAGGACCAAAGTTTCCATAGGACAAGCGGTTTTTGTTTTGCCAATAATCCTGGCGCCGCTTGACGAATCTCCATGAAACTTTCACAAGACATCCTCCTTTTGGTTAAGCTGCTGTGCTGAAAGTTTTGGGGTGATCCGTCAAGTGGGAGCTGAGATAAAAGGGGGTCCCAAAATGCATTTTGCCCATTTTAAGTCTATGGAGATTTTTCATTTTTTTAACATGACTACAGCCCGAACTGCTGAACAGAATGACACCAAATTTGGCGGAAAGCTAGATGTTGATCCAGAAAGTGTGCTTTTGGTGTAAATCCATTCAGTAGTTTTTGAGATATCTATCTTTAGAAAAAAAAGATATCTGGGGATGCGAGTCCTTGCAGTGGACTCGCAAATCTGACTAATATGTGATTGGCTGCCAACACTTCAACCAGAAAGTGTTAGCAGCCATCTTGGGACTCAGCTTGAAGCTGAGTCCCTGAAAACAAGTTTAAAAAAAGAAAATATGGTGAGGAGTGTGTAACAGGGGGTCCGCCAGGGATAAAAAGCATATTTTGTAAATTAATTTTGCTGCGGGTCTGTGAGCCAGCAGCAAAATGAAAGGAAAAGCAAGTGCGGGCTCCATCGCTTACTTTACTGGGGGCATATACTAAATACACAAGGAGGGGCGCACGGATCCCCCTGCTAGGGACTGCCACCTCCCTGGGGCTGTTTCAAATTCTGTGTTGGAGGCCTCACAGACCCCCGTGCCCCGAGGACCGTCATCTTCTCAGGGTATGCTTTTTGTTATATTAAGTAATGCTGGGGAGGCTCTACAGCCTCCCCAACAGTCAAGGGGACTGCCACCTCCCTGGGGCACAAATGCAATCACTAAGGGGGTCCATTGCAGACCCCCAGCCCTGGTGACCACCACCTCCCCAGGGCAAATGTGATCAAAGGAGTGGGCCTCCCTCCAGGAGACCTAGATGACCCTGGGGACTGCCACCCCCAGGGCTGGCTCCAGCAATATCCTGGGGTGGCCACCCCCAGGACATTCCAGTTGGTTATGGCATCGCGGGAGCAGCTCCCTGTGTGTAAAAAGCTGCGCCTCCTCATCCAGGAGGCGGCAAGCTGGCCAGGACCAGAAATGGCTGGGGGATGGGGTTTCCGGGGCCAAAATTAGCCTGGGGATGAGGGCCGCATGACCCCTCTCCTTTTTCTTTAACAAAAATAAAAAAAAGGCCTAGCCCCGGAGATAGTGTCCCCGGGGCCGAAATCGGCCTCGGGAGGGGGGCCACGCAGTCCCCCTCCCTTTACTAAAAAAAGAAAATCATTGAAAAAAGGAGCAGTCCCCGGGGATGGGGTCCCTAGGGCCAAAAATGCCCAGGAGGGGGCCGTGCGGCCCCCCTCCTGTTTTTGTTATAAAAAAAGTGAAAAAAGGGTCAGGACCTGGGGATGGGCTCCCAGGGTACAAAATGATCCACGGAAGAGGGGCCATGCAGACCCCCTTCCTAAAATAGAAAAAAAAACAGGCAACTCTCCAAAGGCCCCGCCCCCTTTTCCCATGACTCTGCAAACACACCTCCTGGCATGTTCCTGGTTAGAGGATGAAGTCCCCTTCGCTGCTGAGAGTCCTTAGGGGGTAACAAGATCTCCTGTTACCTCCTGTAAGCCCCACTCAGTGGGATTGCTGAGAGGTGATCGGAGGCCACAACCGATAACTCTACTATTCTGCAAACGCACCTCCCAGCGCACTGCTGGTGGGGGTATGGGGCCAGCCTGCCTCCTGAAGGCCGGAGGGCTTCTTGCCCCAATGAGTAGGGAACGTTTGCAGAGTGGTGGAGAAAGGGGACATGGCCTTTGAACACCTCTCCACAATCCCACTGTGTGTGTGGCTTAGTGGAGGGAACAGGAGGGCTAGTTGGCCCCCAAGGGTCCTCAAGAGACAAGGGGACTTCATCCCCCAACTAGCAGTGTGCCAGGAGGCGCGTTTGAAAAGTGGTGAAGAAAGGGAGCGTGGCCACCAAAATCCTCTTAGCAAACCCACTGTGTGGAACTTGCTGGAGGTATCAGGAGGGGTAGTTGGCCCCCAAGGACCCTCGCTAGCCAAGGGGACTTCAACTCCCTACTAGTATCGTACCAGGAGGCACATTTGCAGAGTGGTGGAGAAAGGGGGCGTGGCATCCTATCAGGTTTTAGCAATCCTGCTGTGTGAGACTTACTGGAGGTAATTATAGAGGTAGTTGGCCCTCAAGGACGTCCTTCGGTTCCAACTACCCCTATTCTTATCTCCAATAAGTCCCACACAAAGGGATTGCTAAGTAGTCTTCGGAGGCCACGCCCCCATTCTCCACCACTTTGCAAATGCGGCTTGTGGTACACTACTGATTGGGGGATGAAGTCCACTTTACTATTGATGGACCCTGGGGGCCAAGAAGCCCTCCTAGTACCTCCTGTAAGTTCTACACAGCGGGATTCCTGAGAGCTGGTCAGAGGACAGCCCCCTTCCTCCACCACTCTGCAAAAGCGACTAAAAGTTAAAAAAAAAACATAGAAATTCATTGAAAAAACAAAGGTTATAGGGACATTGTAGTTAGCCTCAAGTTTCACTTGTACAAAACCAGAGAAATTCAGCAGTTAGCTAACTATAACTCGTGCCCTCGCAATGCAGTGCTTATAACCTCACATATTACAGCACTCATGACATACCCATGCAAGGATAGAACTAGGTCATAAATGAGACATGTAGAATATGAATTTGTAAGAGCATATCATGACCGAGAGTGACAAGGCCATTAAGGGGCATCAGGAAGTGATTCATAAAAATTACCATTGGAGACATCGAGTATAATCTGTGCCTGTGGTAGTATCTGTGGCCACTATAAGGTGTTCTTTCCTATATAAAAGTAAAACGTCCTTTTTTATTCTGACAATATGAATCTATGTGAAGGTAAATGTCCTACATTATTGTGTCAATATCAACTCAATGCGAAGTAAATGTCATACCTTCTCCGTCTTATCCTAAATGTTGGTGGGGCAGTGGGATACAGTGAACAATGAAACCAGTTCCGATGAGTAAAAGGTGATATTAATCCCCGTAAATGCCCTTCGTAAAGTTTCTCTCTGATTAAATAATCAATCTACTGCCAAATGTAATGTATAGAACTTTTAGGTTATTTTACTGCTTAATTTGATATGTTTTGTTAATAATGAAAAAGTCATGAATGAATTTTTGAACAAAGTTACACATTAAAAGAAAGGCTAAGATAGCCGGCATGAATTGAAGAATTTGAGCAACATTTCGGGGGCTGGTCATTTGTCCATATTGATTATTGTGTATGTGACGTTGATATGCTCAGTATAAAGTAGTGAAATTTGGCGCCAATTGTTGTGACAGTAAAGAAGGCGAAAAGCCGAAACGCATTTGTCTCAGTTTCATTAAATCTTCAAATGAAAAAAAAACATGAGTGCGCAAGTAACTTCTTCCTTGGTGGAAACTTTAAGTAAAAGTGTGCATGAGTCCACCCTCGCGTCTTTGCGGCAACCGTCCTATTAGGAGTGGCAGCTTTGTTGGTGACAGCAAACGGAATATATATATATATATATATATATATCATTTCACGATCCCGATAAAGTTTGAAGGCTGTCTGGTAGGGCGGTCCGTGCAGGGGTAATCGGCAGCCCCAATTATGAAACACCAAACGACTTCCAATATGAAATCACACGGACACCCAGGAGATTTGCAGTTCAGATTGATTTATTAACTGCAAACACAATGCGTTTCAGCTTTCGCCTTGTTCACGCTCATGGCGAAGTTTTTTGAGTAAAGTTAAATACACTTCAAAGTCTTTAAACACAAAAGACAGACTGTTTACTTCAGCAGTATTGAAACTTATTACGATAGTGGTGGCCATTTTAACAGTGTCAAGGTGATAAATGAACCAACTGTGTAAAATATGCATGATGTCATTCCAAGCTCGTCAAAAAAAAAAGGAATTTTCTTGACATAATTCAAATCTTAAGCAAATATAATAATTATATAATTCCCAAGTGGGCAAAATAACAAAGGTAAATGCTAGAGCTTAAGAAGGCTTAACCACATGATTCAAAATATCAATAATGTGAGGACCTATAGACATTTATTGGCAACCATTATCAACAGGAGGTATATAATCCCTCCTCTAAAAATCATGAAAATATGCCAAAGTCAGTGCATCAATCAATATAGGCGCACAAAAAGGTCGCGTAGGAAGTACGGACGCGTCCGCAAATTGCGTAAGCATGCGCACACAGAGTATAAATATTACGTACGCTCACCGTACATAAAGCGAAGCGTGCGCTTACGGTAAGCTTACCGTACGCGCACGGTAAAAAAAATAAAAAAGATAAAGGTTTGTTGAAGATATTAACTATGTTATACAACTATATCTAACCATTTATTTAAAAAAGGTGTATCTTTCTATTTTGAAGAATGCATTAAAACCATGAATATATACATAGGTAGCATAGTGTTTAAAGGAAAAAAGAAAAAGAAAAAAAATGATGTAAAAAACCAAGCAAATTCAATGAAAAAACTATAGGTTCACACACATTATAGTTAGGAATTAGAATTCAAAAAACCATGCAAAAACACAGAAAAAACCATAGGTTTCACACACGTTATATTTAGGAATTAGCTTTTAAAAAACCTTGCAAATTCACTGAAAAAACCATAGGTTTTACACACGTTATAGTTAGGAATTAGCATTTAAAAAACCTTGCAAATTCACTGAAAAAACCATAGGTTTCACACACGTTATAGTTAGCTGGACATTTCTCTCGTAAAAAACCATTGAAATTCCCCCGTTATAGTTAGTTCAGCTAACTATAACTCGCGCACCCGCAATCCACTGCTGATGACTTCACATATTACATCACTCATGACATGGTCAGTGACATCACTCATGACATCACTGATGACATCTCAAATGACATCACTGATGACATCACTGATGACGTCATCAATGTGATAAATTACCACATCTTCTCACACCCTTATAAAACCTTTGATATACCAACTCAAAATTACAGACTTCCATTCTCATATCCATAAATAATGCAATACCAATAACTGCATACCCACATATTAACTTTTAGGTCTTCATACACCTCCACACACTCACCTGTAAAGTCACTCATAGTTACAGTCACTCCATAAAAAAGTATCATATGAATTTATACACACACCTATATAGACACTCACACACTACCAATCATCCATAGAGGTACTCTCACACCTAGTCATTCATACAAATAATCACACTGCCATTTACTCACCTATGCAGTTATACACACTCAAGTTCACTTGCTCACAAAAATAGTATCATATTTTTATGCTCTGTTAGAATCATTGACAAAAGCACACACTCATCCATACAGTCACTGTCACAATCACACAATCTCACATCTAGCCAGTTATATACTCTTACACACATATATACTGCCTTTCACATATGTAGTTAGTCACAAATGTACCACTGAGATATACATTCAATCCCTAACACACCCATACATACACTCGCTCAACCATACAGTCCATCACAGATGCACTCTTAAAACCATGCACCCATAGAATCACCCACTCACACATCAATGCACAGAGTCACACACAGCCTACCCACACTAACACTCAGGCACCCATACAGATACTCAGACAAGCAATCGATAACCCATATCGACACTCATATAGCTATTCACAAAACCATGCAGACACTTATACACCAACAGACAGAAACATACAGACATTCACACAGTTTAGTCACTAGTCTGCAGTAAGATACATTTAATGACTCACTTATAGAGTCAGTTACGCACCAAAGAAAAACATACATTTACACACTTGTACACCCACTCATTCTTCAACAGCCCTATATATGTTAAACATATTAAAATTGTTCAGAAACACATACTCAATGGATGATGACATCAGTGATGTCATTTGAGATGTCATCAGTGATGTCATCAGTGATGTCACTGACCTTGTCATGAGTGATGTAATATGTGACGTCATCAGCAGTGGATTGCGGGTGCGCGAGTTATAGTTAGCTGAACTAACTATAACGGGGGAATTTCAATGGTTTTTTACGAGAGAAATGTCAAGCTAACTATAATGTGTGTGAAACCTATGGTTTTTTCAGTGAATATATATATATATATATATATATATATATATATACACATATACATCAACCATTCCCTTTATTTGGAGGAAAACACGTCATAGTTTTTGGAGATCTACTGCAACTGACTCCGGTAAAAGGACAACCGGTATTTAAAACACTAGCCCATGAAGATAGCAGAAAGTCTCTTGGCAGTGTTGGTAATGTGAACATTTGGACTCATTTTGAATACAAAGAACTGGCAACAAATATGTGACAGGCAAATGATGCTAGATATGGAAGTATTCTTCAAGATATAAGAATTGGAATTCTTTCAAAACAAGGCAAACAAACTTTGGAGAGCCAATTACTTTGCAATGTCTTTCCAAATGAAAATGCAGTTCCTGCAAAAGTGTACGTGAAAATTGCTAAAAATAAATCAGTGATTTGCTTAATGCCAACACTGCGCAAGTGTTACATATTCAACGAAGAGCTATTGAAACTGGAAAATGAAGAAATTGTAAAAATGGAAGCCATCGATAAAATACAGCATGAAGGAATCACTATTATTTTGACGGGAAAGTTGAGATCAAAACTGGATTGTTTAGAAAAAAAATATCTAAAACTGCTGGCTTAGAAATGACACTATATGCTTGTGTAAACTGTCGTGTAATTTTAAGGCGTAATTTGTATGTAGAGAAAGGTTTAGTTAATGGTGCAATGGGTAAAGTGGTGGATTTTGTGAATTATCAGAAAAAAGAAGGAATTGAATTTTTAAAAATTTAATTTGATCAGATTGATGAAGTTAAAGAAATTGGTTGTTGTTCGGTTCGTTTTTTGCTTGTTAAAGATTTATATGTCCGTAGGAAACAATTTCCATTTTCTCTGGCATACGCAGTGACTATTCATAAATCTACCGTATTTAAAGAGGGTATGGCATATGTTGCTTTGTCACGAGTCAGAACATTATCTGGTTTGTTTTTGATTGATTTTGATGAGACAAAGGTTATTGCAGATGCAAACTGTGTAAAAGAGTATAATAGGTTAAGAAGGGTGTATGCTCCCAATTTAGGTCAATATCCTGTATTTGAAAAGCGTGTGGTTGGTCGAAAAAGAAGGTTTTAGAATATCTGTACTGAAGATGTCAAGAAGGGAAAAGAACAAGATAATGTTGTGATTGCAGGTAAAAATAAATTGGACACTGTTGAAGAGATTGTTGGTTGTCAGTTTGAAAATAGTTCAGGTGTCAACTGCTATGCGAATGTAGTGGTCAATGTTGTTTTTTATCTGGAAGGTTTGCGAGAACAAATTATGCAGAATCGGCAAAAAAGATTTTTGTTCTCTATTGCATTCTGTTTATGTAAAATTGACAACAGATACAAGTAAAATGCAATCTGTTTCAAATGTTCGTAGTGATTTGGATGTGTGTTCTGGTTTTACACAATTTTCACAAAATATCCAACAAGATGCTCAGGATTTTTTAATGTATATGCTTACCATTTTTGAAAATGAAGGTGTAGAAATAGAAAATATGTTTGGCCTTTCTTACAAATGGGAACATGATTATGAAAATTGCATGTATACATGTAGCACCACTGTAGACACTGAGAGATTTCTGTATTTAACATTACCAGACTGTAAATCAGTGTCTTTCAATAAATTAGTTAAAGGTGCAAATCAAAACGTGGAGTGTAGCCAATGTAAATCAGAAATGTTATCCATATTATTCTTAACAAGATATGGAAAATACATAATTTTAATGATGCAACGTTGTACAGCTGACGGTAGAAAATTGGATACTTTAATAAAGAAATTTATAGCAGCACAACTATCAATATCAGGAAGGACTTTTGTAGCAATTGCTATAATTTTCCATGATGGTCCTTCCACCACATCTGGACATTACACTGCCTATCTAAAATGTGACAAAGGCTGGACTCTTTGTAATGATTCTCAGTTGGTTTTTAAACAACGTTTGCCTAGGGAATTACAAAATTCCTACCTAATATTTTTAAAGTCAAAGTTTTAGGAAGATAATTCATTCTCTGAGGAATTTATTATTATAATTTAATAGGACTATCATTGGACAATTTACATAAAGAAGGAGTGCAAAAATACCATTTGGCCTCAAGGAAAGGTATATTTTTGAATTATGGACTTTTTGGTGGTCATTGATTCGGTGAATATTTTAAAGCGGCAACATTTACAGATTTTATAAGTTAAAGTTATAACATTTTTTAAGCCGTAAGCATTTCATATATGTGTGATTTATATTTTCCGGTATTTTACTGAGAATAGCATGTTGGTTTTTTTTTAACAATCTTTCTGATTGTTTTTTATTTTGCCCGCTGTTAAGTGTTGAGTACGATTGAAATCACTATTTCTAGTGAAATTCAATATATTCTGAGAACAGCAAAAAAGGCAAACAAATTACTTTGTGTAAATTATGCTGTGTTGTAAAAAATATATTATTACATGTTATAATTTTTTTTTCTTTTCTTTCAAAGATCCAAATTTTAAAATAAGCAATTTATATCAATTTAGATTGCAATGAAAATCTGGAAAAAATGTATACCATTTTTTATTCCTATTACTGTGAAGGTAAGTTTAACTAAGTCTCAATATGCAGACTGAGGAGGTCTGCAAGAAGCTACAAAGTTGAAACACGTTTCTAAAAACACTTTGTTTATACCTATGTAGTTTTAAATTCTGACCATAATCAGATATCATGTGACCTGCAAAAAAAGAGATTTGAGGGGTCCATAATATTTCCCATTGTACCTATTGAAGGACCGCAATCATTTGAATCATTCTCCTTTGAACATCTTTGCAGACAAAACTCTGTGCTTACCTTCTATCATTCGCAAGCAATTTTAAAAATAGAAATATGTCACTTTTTGTAACATAGTTTTTGTGCAAGACAGTCTTTCATATTTACAAAGAGAGGAAAAGGCACTCTGTGCACTTTTTCTACTCCATGTAAATACAACGTCATCATACACACTGCTTTGCGTTGAAAGGGTGTTCTATAAGTGTTGTTGTGCATGATTGCACTGAATACTCATAGAACAAGACACATCTCTAGATTTATCAGAAATCATAAATCTCAATATGTGTGTGAATGCTGCACCATTCTAAAATTGGTATAGGAAAGCATAACAAGGAGAATTATTTTCATTTCTCCACATTTTTACATCTTCAATGCATGCTAAAAGGTTCAGCATACATTGAAGGAGAAAAATGCATTTTCTCATTGTTTTTGTGCAGGAAGGTGTGTCTTCCTGCAGAAAAACAAACAGCACGTGACACAGATATCCTTGGTGCAAGGGTGCCTGTGTCACCACATGGCTGCAGTTTAAGCAGCCGTGCAGAGAGAAGCATAGATTTGCAACATATTTATGTACATATGTTGCATTCCTGCGCTTCGGAAGTACTACAGCACACTGCAGTTAAAGAGGTTACTGTGTGATGCTGCAACACTTCCTTATAGTTCTGCACTTATACATTCACCATACGCTACTAATGCATCCATTCAGTCAATTACGTACTACACATACATTCATCTAAACTTTCACACACTAACAAAGAAATTTAGCTCTTTTTTTAAACCAGGAAAGTTAGTTCTTAGAAGAACTTTTATTTCTTCTTTTATATTTTTTTGGGGGGTTTTCCAACAATTTTGTGATTTTTTTGTTTTTTCTGGATAAAAAACAAAAAACAAAACAGGAGGAACCAAACAATGAACTTCAGGGAACAAAAAAAACAACAAAAAAAAAAACTAGCAATTGTGACTTTCTTGCCAGCGGCAGATCAGATCGATCGACTGCTCACCGTAGCACATTGCACTTAGTGCAGAGCACTTTTAAAAATTGAAATTGAGGATGGATGTCCAAGTTTTGGGCTGACGGATGCACTCTTGAAGTGCTCGGCTGCGATGAGGTGGAAGGAGCAGGAGCAGGAGTGTCTCTCATCCGTCGGCATTCTTCTCGTGCAAGATTGTTAGGATGAAGGGTCCTTAGGTGCTTCATCATACCAGCCGTCCCGCACGAATATTTCTTGTTAGGATCCCCTCGAGACAGCACTGTTTTGCAAATCTTGCACGTGACCAAGGTGGCATTGGTCTTCGTTTGCCCCTCGGGAAAAGTAAAAAATGTCCACACCACTGAAGAAAAACGTGGTGTCTCCTCCAAAAATTCATCCTCAGATGTATGAGGAGATGCAGGTGATGCCTGCTGCCCTGAAGCCATTTTTAGTAGAAAAAAGTTAGAGCTAAGTGTAAACTTAGTCTAAAAAATCTTCTTCTCTGCAAAGAGATGCTCCTCCAAAGAAGGTGAAAGAAGAATGATTGAAATGGGTGGGGTCTTTCAATAGTTAGAACAGGAAGTGTAATGAACTAATCAAATCTCTTTTTTTGCAGGTCACATGGGATCCGCGCACCTTGCGCTTACGCAGCACGCACCCAGCGCGCATCCGCAAAATTGAATTAAAAAGAAATATAGGATTAGATGTAAAAATATATAACTTTTAAGACTAGTTCAGAGTTTGTCTTCAATTAATATTCACATGAAATACATATATGTGTTTTTTTAAATGTTAAATATTTCGCGGGATCCGCGCACCTACCGCATCATAGACGCAGATGACGCATCGCGGAAGCGCGTAAACGTCGCATTACGTACATCGAACGTGTCGCCTATAGGCTGGGTGTCGCGTACCGGTCGCATTGCAATCGCGCACTAAACGCGTACCCAACGCATACCATGCGCGGATGCTATCGCATAGGGATCGAGAACGGTGCGCATAGGGTGCGCGGATCCAAAAAACATGGAAAAAAAATATAAAATAACGTTTTGAACATATAGTTAAAAAAATATTTTAAAAAAAATATGTTTGAAAAACCCAATAAAAACAAATAATATTTTTTAATTTTGAAAAGATTTAAATGAAAAAATAGGTTAAAGAATAGTGTTAAAAAAGAATTTCAAGAAAACATAATTAATGAAATTGACACACTGAAATTGAAAAATATAGAGATCCAATGAAAATCATTAAACATGATATCTTTAGAGATAAGTTAAAGATAGGAATTAGCATTTAAAAAACCTTTGAAATTCACTGAAAAAAACATAGGTTTTATGCACGTTATAGTTAGGGATTGGCATTTAAAAAACCTTTGAAATTCACTGAAAAATCCAAAGGTTTCAGGGGCGTTATAGTTAGGAATTGGCATTTAAAAAACCTTAGAAATTCACTGAAAAAACCACAGGTTTCAGGGGCGTTATAGTTAGCTGGACATTTCCCTCGTACAAAACCCTAGAAAGATACGTTTAAAGACTCACTTATAGAGTCAGTCACGCACCTACTAAATCATCCATTCACACACTTATACACCCACT
The DNA here is from genome assembly GCF_964204655.1 of Triturus cristatus. Classification (NCBI taxonomy): domain Eukaryota; kingdom Metazoa; phylum Chordata; class Amphibia; order Caudata; family Salamandridae; genus Triturus; species Triturus cristatus. The sequence goes on from NC_140582.1 coordinate 324,827,443, forward strand.
CATTCTTCCATAGGTTTTTCCCTATATATATATATTAAACATATTTAAAATTTACAGAAACACACACTCACTGGATGACGTCATCAGTGATGTCATCAGTGATGTCATTTCAGATGTCATCAGTGATGTCATCAGTGATGTCACTGACCATGTCATGAGTGATGTAATATGTGACGTCATCAGCAGTGCATTGCGGGGGCACGAGTTATAGTTAGCTGAACTAACTATAACGCCCCTGAAACCTATGGTTTTTTCAGTGAATACCTATATATATATACATATATAAATATATAAATATATAAATATATATATATATATATATTTATATATATTTATATATATATATATATATTATCTACTGGCGGACGCCAGTAGATAGTTATAGTTAGGACCGTGTTTCCGGAGGAAATCTCAAAATTCTATTTGGAATAACCCTGGCGCCGGTTGACGAATCTTCGCGAAATTTTCAAAACTAATGGGGTGCTCAGTTTAGCTCCTACCCTAAAAGTCTCAGGGGGATTCGTCAAGCGGGGGCCGAGAAAAAAGGGGGGTCCCAAAACGCATTTTCCCCATGCATTTTCCAATAGGACCTTTAGTCGAAGGTACAGCCCGAACGGCTGAACAGAATTACTTGAAATTTGGCAGAGAGGTAGTCCTCCGGTCAGGGTTGTGCCTTTTGCATATATGGAGTCAATCTGTTCAGTAGTTCCCGAGAAAATTGCAGTTAAAAGCACATACATATCTATAGCCGCGCAGCGTGCGCGCACCGTGCGCGCACCCTAACGTGCGCGAGCGTAATTCTGATTGGTTGTTACATGTCAGTCAACGTTTGAATCGGTCGAAATCAGGAAGTGTCGGCCGCCATTTTGTTTGTTTTCAGTGCGAGAGTGGAAAAGGAAGGTGGCGAACATGAAAAGGGGGCAGGTTAGAGAGTTCCTGACCCCCTAGCCTTTGTCAGGGGGTCCCTGAAGGACCCCGAAGGCAGAAAAAAACATTTAAATTATTATTTTTTTAAATCGCCGAGGTGCGCGCACGGTGAAAAACCATAAATAAAAAAAATAAAAAAATGTAATACGTAGTTTATTGAAAGATAAATATATCAAAAAAATAATAATACATACATAACTTAGCATTTAAAAAACCGTACAAATTCACTGAAAAAACCATAGGTTTCACACACGTTATAGTTAGGAATTAGCCTTTAAAAAACCTTGCAAATTCACTTAAAAAACCATAGGTTTCACACATGTCATAGTTAGGTGGATATTTCACTCGTAAAAAACCAATGAAATTCCCCCGTTATAGTTAGTTCAGATAACTATAACTTGCGCGACCGCCACTCTATCACAAGGATGATGTCATTAGTGATGTCAAGAGTGATGCCATTGACCATGTCATGAGTGATGTAATATGTGATGTCATGAGCAGAGGATTGCGGGCGCACGAGTTATAGTTATCTGAACTAACTATCACTGGCGAATTTCATTGGTTTTTTGCGAGTGAAATATCCACCTAACTATAACATGTGTGAAACCTATGGTTTTTTAAGTGAATATATATAATATATATATATATATATATATATATATATATATATATATATATATATATATATATATATATATATATATATATATATATATATATTGATCACCAAACGCCCCAAGAGCTTCTGGGGGCGCACTCACAGCAGTAAATTAAACCATCTGGTTTTTCTGGTCCAAGGGAGTAAACTTGCACAACTGCTCTTTGGTAATTGTTATTCAGACCTAACGTGTTTCAAGACTGCTGTCTCTTTTTCGAAGGTCTCTTGACAAATGGCTATCTCGCAAGCAGTTCCAGTTTAGCCTTAAGTGCTGTAGGATTAATTGATTGAGAGCTTCTGGGGGTTCACTCACAGTAAATTAAACCAGTCGGTTTTTCAGTTCCAAGGGAGTAGACTTGCACAGCTGCTCTTCGGTAATTAATATTCAGACCTAACGCATTTCAAGACTGCTGTCTCTTTTTCGAAGGTCTCTTGACAAATGGCTATCTCGCAAGCAGTTCCAGTTTAGCCTTAAGTGCTGTAGGATTAATTGATTGAGAGCTTCTGGGGGTGCACTCACAGTAAATTAAACCAGCCGGTTTTTCAGTTCCAAGGGAGTAGACTTGCACAGCTGCTCTTCGGTAATTAATATTCGGACCTAATGCATTTCAAGACGGCTGTCTCTTTTTCGAAGGTCTCTTGACAAATGGCTATCTCGCAAGCAGTTCCAGTTTGCCTTAAATGCTGCAGATTGATTAATTGTCCCGCCCTCTGTGGACCTCTCGCTCAGTGCTATATATTTCTCTTTCTTGTTGCACGCTGGGACTCGTAGTCTGTAAAAGAACAACATTTCATCTTTAGTAGATCTTGCGGGCATTACATCCTTTTTAAAAACATACTTTTCACCCTTGTTGGGCCCCAGAGCAGTGCGCAAGTTAGTTTTTCCTCAATTTACTGTGCCGCTACGGGGATCCAGACACAGTTCTGCCCCACGGCCTGCTTCCATTGTGAGGATGTTGCAGCCCCCCACGGCAGGGCTGCGGTGTACACAGATTGATCACCAATATATATATATATATTGCAGCTGCAAGGTACAAAGTACAGCACTCACTGGAGCTTGTAACCCATATTTATTGGGGTCAAATGCACACAAGACGCATTTCGGCGACTGTCTTTTCCAATATATATATATTGCTTATATATATATTGGGCTTGTTAACGTCAGACGAATATAAATACTTGTGGAAATCCAATCCAACAATCCCGATTCTATACTTCATACCGAAAGTGCACAAAAACAAAACCAGCCCCCCTGGCCGACCTATAATATCTGCCCGAAACAGCATCTTTGAAAACACTTCTATTTATGTTGACTATTTCCTACAAGATCATGTTCAAAATTTAAGGTCATATATTAAAGACACTGGTGACTTTCTTTCTAAAATTAAGAACTTCAAATGGAACAATGAATACTTCCTAATTACCCTCGATGTGACGTCACTGTATACCTCTATCAGACACAATGATGGCCTACGGGCCATGAAATACTATCTAGCGAAGAAGGGATCACAATATGAAGAACACAACAAAATGCTTGTTAATATGGTTGAACTGTGTCTTATGAATAACATTTTTATGTTTCAGAAAACCATGAATCAACAACTGAGAGGCGTAGCGATGGGGGCCAGCTTCTCCCCCAGCGATGCATGCTTATACATGGGCTGGTGGGAGGAGCAGGTCCTCATGGTAAAACACTCTGAAACTTTTGAGCGCAATATCAAATGTTGGCTGAGATTCATCGATGATTTGTTTTTGGTTTGGCAAGGCACTGAGGAGGGAGCTTTGGAATTTATTGAATCGCTTAATAACAATGACCTCAATCTCCACTTCACATCCAACACCAGTAAAACAAATATAGTTTTTTTAGATGTAGAAGTGTATGTAGAACAAGGCAAATTAGAAACTAGACTTCACAGGAAACCCACGGCGGGAAATACCATCCTACATGCAAGCAGCGCGCACCCAAGTCATCTTATACAGAGCATCCCCTATGGTGAGCTCTTACGCATCAAGCGCATTTGCAGCCATCAAGAAGCCTTGAAAGTGGCGCAACAGGAATGTATTAACAGATTTAAGGCTAGAGGATACAGCAAAAAATGCCTAGACAAAGCTCTCACCAAAGTCAACCTCCCTAATAATGATAAAACACCAGCCAAGAGGATACAGTCCAGGGTCCCTGACAATACTGTTGATGATTTTAGATTCATCTTGGATTACAATCAGCACCATATGTCAGTGAGAAAAATCATCAATAAACATTGGCATCTTGTCAAACAGGACCCTATCATAGGTACTATGGTACCAAAAAAACCCTCGATGACTTACCGTAAAGGGATTTCTATGAGGGATTCTCTTGTTGACAATGACCCATGCGGAATCACAGCCAAGGGATCTTGGTTGGCCCAACGATTTGGCTTTTTCAAGTGTAAGACCTGCAAGGCCTGTCAGCATGGCGTTTCCACATCGAGCTATCCTACTCCTTTTGGCGGTCCAGACAAAGTCATTACCAAAGCCCTGAACTGCAAGACAGATTATGTAGTTTATGTCTTAGAGTGCCCCTGCAATTTAAGGTACATAGGTAGTACTATACTACCAGGCCACAAAAGGGTACTTCAACATCTACGAGCTATTAAGAACAAAGACCAGGCATACCCGGTAGCATGGCATTTTCATGAAAAGCATGAAGGCAACCCCAAAGACCTCAAATACTTTTTCATTGATTCTGTAACTAGAAACAAAAGAGGGGGTGACAGGGAGAAATCTCTCAGATTATTGGAAATGCACTACATCTTAAATTTAGATAGCAAACATCCAAATGGACTCAATAGCTCGGAGGAGTTACATGCGAGTCTATAATAAGGTTTTCTATCTACAATCTATCCAATTACTGGACATTTTAGCCTTCTTGCCGTCCTATCCAATAACATTTGCCTAGATCTTTAAGTCACTCTAAAACACAAACTTTCATCAACAGTCACAACCATGAGGGTATTGTGGCAAAGACATATTCAATGTTACACTTAAAAGTCATAAGTCAAAGGTCCAATTGTTGCCTCCCTATGAAATTTCTACCTCTCCTTTTCTCTCAAACGCATTAGTTTTTATCACGGTGTTTTTAGGTATTTTTTAGCACATAATCAAATATAAATGTTTTTATATGTACTTATACCGTATTTTAAGTATATGTTTTTAAGTAAAAAAGAAAAATAGGTCTCAACACTATGGGTATTAAGTCTTGCACTATTATATGTCATCCAGTAGGTGGGCTTCAACAGTGGTTCAACAAACTAACAAACTGAAATGTACGCTCATCATGACTTGTTGGTCCAGTTGACTCAACTCAACTTATTGTAAATCATTTAGCTATCAGTCCACAGATTGGTGAGACTTTGTGTGAACCAACATTGAGTACATGAGATTATGACCAATTGATGGTTTTAAATATTTTGGTATTTAATATTTAATATTTAATATTTAATATTTAAGGATTGATATTTATTGTGTATTTGTATGTGTCTTTAACAAGATATATTTATGCACAGTCTATTTTTAACCTGTTCTAACCATCTTAATTGTGATTCGTGTTATTTAAATATATTTATTCTTGATATTTATTCATATGAGGGAATTCCCACAATATGTTGGTTTTAACACTGGAGAAACTATATGTTGCACTAGTAACAACAATTCTACCTCATTACATTAGGATCAACTTGAGCGTTATGTTATGTTATTTTATCATATTTCATCCTATTTTTATTCTGGATTACCATTATAAAATTGGGCCTAAGTTCTTTAATCAATATTGCAAATATTTTACGTTGAACATTACAGGATTTATCCTGAGATTTATGTGAAAGTCTAAATACCAACGTTTCACTGCACATTTATGCTGATTAAGTGTCATAGGAAATGAAATTTACATAGGAAACCACTATCGAAATATTGCCCAATCAGATGACGTGATGTTAAAAAATGTAAAAAAATGTTTTTCCTTTAAATACCGCATGTCATTGGTTAAACTGCGTCATGTGATCAAGTCCCCCAGGAGGGATGAAACGCGTTATGGCTGCCTGGTTTGTTTTAGTCTTGTGAATAAACCGATATTGGAAAAGAATCCGTGGTCCGTGCTCCCTTCTGCTCAGCTGGTCAGATACGAGAGAGGAGAGTGCTCTGCTGATATATATATATATATATATATATATATATATATATATATATATATATATATATATATATATATATATATATATATATTCACTTAAAAAACCATAGGTTTCACACATGTTATAGTTAGCTGGACATTTCACTCGTGAAAAACCATTGAAATTCCCCCGTTATAGTTAGTGCAGGCAACTATAACTCACGCGACCGCAATCCTCTGCTGATGACGTCAGATATTACATCACTAATGACATATGTGTCTTTCTGAAATATTTCTAATAGATGTATAGCTAAAAATTAATGGATGAAGACATGGGTAAATAAGTGTCTAAATACAGTGATGTAATATCTGACGTCATCAGCAGAGGATTGCGGTCGCGTGAGTTATAGTTGCCTGCACTAACTATAACGGGGGAATTTCAATGGTTTTTCACGAGTGAAATGTCCAGCTAACTATAACATGTGTGAAACCTATGGTTTTTTAAGTGAATTTGCAAGGTTTTTTAAATGCTAATTCCTAACTATAACGTGTGTGAAACCTATGGTTTTTTCAGTGAATATATATATATATATATATTCAGTGAAAAAACCATAGGTTTCACACATGTTATAGTTAGCTGGACATTTTACTGATAAAAAACCATTGAAATTCCCCCGTTATAGTTAGTGCAGGCAACTATAACTCACGCGACCGCAATCCTCTGCTGATGCTAATACTGTATTTAGACACTTATTTGCCCATGTCTTCTTCCATTAAATTTTAGCTATACATATATTACAAATATTTTTTTTTCATAAAGACACATATGTCATCAGCAGAGGATTGCGGTCGCGTGAGTTATAGTTGCCTGCACTAACTATAACGGGGGAATTTCAATGGTTTTTTATCAGTAAAATGTCCAGCTAACTATAACATGTGTGAAACCTATGGTTTTTTCACTGAATTTGCAAGGTTTTTTAAATGCTAATTCCTAACTATAACGTGTGTGAAACCTAAGGTTTTTTCAGTGAATTTGTACGTTTTTTAAAATGCTAAGTTACTTTGCGCCCACTTTACGCAGTTAGTACCGTGCACGCACGGTGGGCACGCGGTGCGCGTAGCGCACCGCGTGCCCACGTTACGCTAAATGGGCCATGTACGCACGATGCGCTTCGCACACCGTGCGCACATGGAGGACATATTATGCGCTTCGTTGTGAAAGGTAATCTTTTATATTTTCATAGTGAAGGTATCTGCCATGCACAAATGGTGCCCTAACGGCACCCTTTGCACACGGGGAAGGAAGATTATGGATAATTTTTTTTTTTTTTTAATTTTTTACCGTACGTGTACGGTAAGCGTAATCGGCGAAATTTTCAAAAAAAATAAAATTGCCTTTTTGGCCTTGGGGGATCTTTGGGGACTCCTTCATCATGGCTAGGTGCTTAGGAGCTGTCTAAACAGCCCCTTTACATGTTTTTGGCCTTTGTTTTTCAACCCCCCCTCAGAGTGCGAGAGAGAAAATGGCAGCCGCCGCTTCCTGGTTTCGACCGATTCGAATGTTTACTAAGATCTAACAGCCAATCAGATTCGCGCTCGCGCACGGCACCGTACGCGTACGGTAAGCTTACCGTAAGCGCACGGTAAGCGCACCGTAAGCTGCCACAGATATATATATTGATTTAAATGCTATTTTCTCAGGAACTACTGAACAGATTTACACCAGACCTACAAAAGGCACTTCCTTGACCCGAGGACTACCTCTCTGCCAAATTTCAAGTAACTCTGTTCAGCCGTTCGGGCTGTAGCTGTGTCTAAAGGTCCTATGGAAAAATGCATGGGAAAAACGCGTTTTGGGACCCCCCTTTTTTCTCAGCCCCCGCTTGACGAATCCCCCTGAGACTTTCAGGGTAGGAGCGGAGCGTAGCGCCCCACCTATTTTGAAAATTTCGCGAGGATTCGTCGACCAGCGCCAAAGTTATTCCAAATAGAATGTTGCGGTTTTCCTATGGAAACAGGGTCCTAACTATAACTACCTACCGGCGACCGCCAGTAGGTAATATATATATAATTAGACCATTTTGGATAATTATAAATTCCATGTACTATTTACCCTTGGATGACCAAATATGACTATACTTTATAAATAGAATCCAACATTTTCACTACTACCATCCACCTTTGGATTACTAACAACTATTATACTTTATAGATAGAATTTTACATAGTCATTATAATGTCTCTGATACACTTTAGTTTTGCTATACTGTGCTTAGAACTGACCTGATGTCTTGTGTTTGCAATCTTGACTTCATGAGATGCCTTTCCTTTTACCTGTTACTTTTTCTCCCTTTTTCCGTTGCAATGAGAAATACAGATGCCACATAATGTAATCGGAACTGAGTACTTTACATGTTTATTTTTGCATTTATGCCGCATCTCGAAAAATGTTTGTATTTCAAAACAATTATCTTATTTACTTTCCCCGTGGGCTGCACCTTTTCTTTTAAAAGAATTTGGTTTTTTTTGTTTAAATTGGGGGCGGGTCAAACCAACCTCTTTTTAAACACCCCTCACTGTCTATCACATGACCTGGACGAAGGCCCTTGGCCGAAACGCGTAGGTCGCTTTCCTTCTTACCTGATGCATCCTACACTTTGTTTTTTGTAAATAAGGAAAGAAAGAAGGAAACCAAAATAAATGAATTGAACAAACTGACTAAAAACTGACCTGGATTTACTGCTTTGGTGTGCTGCCTTTCTGTGACCCTTGAAACTTGGTGGACACTCTTGGGGGTTGAACACAGGAAAATCCTTTCCTATAGTATGTGGTGTCGGACCACGAAGGCTTTGCACCTGGACGTTGAGCGGCGTCTCTTTTTCTTCCGACATTTCAGCGGTGGATTTCTGGTAACGACGCCTGTCTCCAGAACCAGGGACCCAGTCAACAAGTAAGGTAATGTGTAACGGGTTAATGGCGTTTAGGAAGGCGGGAGGCTCCTGGGTAGGGGCTGTGGGCTTTCAGTAACTGGCAGGTCTCTCCGACATCTAGGGGGGGTCTACGGCGGTGTTGCCTCTCAGTCCCCGCTCGGCGGGCGAGCGCCGTTCCTGAGATTCCAAGCCCGTTTGTATCAAACACCTTAGAAAAATGCGAAAGGGTCTCTGGTCTCTGTAGTCCAGAACTAACGTGATTCACGAGGCGGCATCGGAAGAAATATCCTTGTTGTCACCGGAGTTTGTGATTCCGTTTTCCGAAACAGCAGCCACAATGCTCATACTTCTTTCATGAATTATATTTTTTGCATCAGGGACAAAGTGTGCAACACTACGGGGAAACTAACACATGTCATAATAACGTTACGATTCTCCTGCAACAGATTGATTTCAACTTGAACGTTTATCGTTTTGACGAGACAAAAAAATACAAAAACAAAGGCATTCTCATCATAACAAGATCGACAAAAAACGAGTAAAAAAACCATAACAAAACCAAATTCCAGGAGTGGGCAATAAAGACATTTAATCAGCCAGTACATTCATAAGAACCTCTTTTTTCAATAAACAACAAAATATTAACTCAAATCAGAATCTCCACCGCTGTTTTCGCCTTAAGAAAATTCCCAAAAAATCTATAAATAAAAAACAATGGCCGACCGTTGGACCAAACGAGAACAAGTTCTAAAAGATATGTTTGATGACGAAGGTGAACTAACAGTGTTACATAGTCAGCATAATGTCAAGTCAACAGAATCAAAAAGCTCACCAAAACAATTACTTAAGGAACTAGAACAAGCAAGAACAGTAGAGATCAACAAATGGTGGGAGAGTGTTACTCTTAAAAAATATATTGATTGCAAAAGAGTACCCAGAGGTCTAAGGATTTTTGTCCTACCGACTCTAAGCGACTTGGACCTAGATCTGCTTCAAAAATGGCAATCAGATACAAATGAATGCTCTATGAAGTTAATTGACACTTTAATAACACATGCTGAAAGGAGATTATCACAAACCATGCAAATAATTAAAGAGTTAGAAAAAACACTGGAAGATTTCAAGAAGACATCTGAAGGTACCAAAGCATTTGAGGATATGGAGAAGCGCTTGAACAAACACGAGGAAGAGATACAGAAAAAGAAAATTCGAAAATTTCAACGTGATAAAATTGATTACGCCACGGGAAGAGTTTACACCTTCGCAAGAAGATATGATGCGAACTATAAAAAACAATCAATGGATCGGGCCCTAGACCAGATAACAACACGAGAAGAAACTGTCAGAATCTCAAGCGCAGAGAGCTCAGAAGTGAGCTCAGGCGAAGAAGGAACGTCAACGAACCGATTGGGCCTGGATTTTTCCGGGGAAATGCGTCTGGTAAGAATGACGACAGGTGGAAGGGGAAGAGGCCTCCCGCAGAAAACAGAAAATCAACCAAAAGAACCAGACGGGGGGGGCAAGAGGCAAATAAAAAAAACAAGAGATCAAAGGAAATAAAGTCTCCAGAGAACTACAAGAACAATCTAGTAATCAATCTTTCCTCAAAAAAATTAACCAATAAGCATCTTCATCTTCTGAATAAGGGACTAACCTTCTGTCCGTCAAAGAATATGGACCTGGCAATGTCCAGGGCTGATCTGTATCTTTTCTGTCGAAAATTGAAATTAAAAAAATATTTTGCTTCAATACCAATGAGAACTAAGACCCATCAAACATCAGAATCTCTAACACCATTGACTCTGAACGACCTTGTGCCTTTAACAACAGCACACAATCTATTATCTGAAAATGATACCAGCACACCAGTAGATGTAATGGACAGAACGAATACACAGATCTGTGAAACCATGGCTATTGAAACAAATTTAACTATCAGTAGCCAATGCAAACCCAGATCACGATTCTGTCCACAACTACCGGCAGGCAACAGAGTGGATATATTCCAGGAACTAATGACTGAAGAACTACGGACAATCTACATCAAAGAAAGAAGAAAAAATCATGAAAATCATGGTAACATGACTCAGGATGACAGATGGGCACTGAATGATCTAAAAAGTTACGACAAGATCGTGATAAAACCCTCCGACAAAGGGGGCAACGTAGTAGTCATGGATGAACAAAAATATTATCTAGAAATTAAACGTCAACTAAATGATCCATCAAACTACGAAAGACTCAAAGAAGACCCAATGCCGTTAATCATGAAAACTTACCATCAAAAACTTCAAAACTGGCACCAGGCGGGATTACTCGATGAAGATGAATTAAGTTACTTATTGATTAAACATCCAATAACGCCTACAATTTATGTACTACCAAAAGTACATAAAAGTCTAGACAATCCACCTGGTCGTCCAATTGTCAGTTCATGTGGTTCTCTACTTGAAAACACCTCGAGGTTCCTGGATATCTTCTTATTTCCTTTTGTATTAGGCCTACCATCGTCTGTCAGAGACTCAATGGACTTTTTGAACAGGATTTCAAATATACCCTGGAAAGATGAATACACCATGATAACTGTTGACGTTGTATCACTGTATACCTCAATACGGCACAAAGATGGTATTAAATCCTGTGAAGCATTCCTTCGATCCAGATCACTGAATGTGCTACAACAAACAAACATGCTAATAGAAATGTTACTCTTCTGCCTTCTGAACAATGTCTTCATTTTTGATAATAAATACTATAAACAACGTCAAGGTACAGCCATGGGGACCTCTTTTGCTCCCACCTATGCGAATCTCACCATGGGCATGTGGAAGGCACAGCAAATCTGGTCCGAAAAAAACAAGGACATGTTTGAGCACATAGTACTCTGGGTACGTTATATAGATGACCTATTCCTAATTTGGGAAGGAAATACAGAGGATCTGAACATCTTTCTCATGGGTCTCAATAACAATTCTTTTCAACTTCAATTCACTCATAACATCAGCAAAACTATGATTGATTATCTGGACATTCATGTATATATCGAAAACCAAAAGATTTGCACTACACTGTTTCGCAAATTAACCTCATGCAACAGTATTCTATCAGCAAATAGCGCTCATCCCAAATGTCTAAAATGGAGTGTTCCCTATGGAGAATTTTTAAGAGCACGGAGGAACTGCTCAGAGGATGAAGAATTTCTTTTCCAACTAGATGAAATGTATCAGAGATTCCTAGCCAGAGGATATCCAGCAGTGGTGTTGGATAATGCGAAACTAAGAGCTTCACAACAAAAAAGAGAGACCACACTATTGCCTAAGAGAACTGTTTCTGCACAGAATGAAAACTTGGATAACAACACAATAAGATACATCACTCAATTCAATTCATCTAGTAACATTATTAGAAACAAACTTCAAAACCACTGGAAAATTTTGAGAAAAGATGATGATCTTAAAGAAATGACAACAGATCATCTCAACATCAGATATAAAAAAGCTTCATCTTTGAATGACATCCTAGTTCACAGCCATCAGTAAAAAAGGTGGTGGTAAATTCCAATGGCTAACTTCAAAAGGTTTTTTCAAGTGTTCAAAATGTAAAGCCTGCCGTCATGGTTTGAACAAACAGAAAATCGACATCTTGACTGGCGAATACAAGAACATCAAAGAGAGAATCACTTGTGAAACCACGCATGTAGTCTATGCTCTTAAATGCGAATGTGGAAAGGAATATATTGGTAGTACTGTGAACAAACTCAAACTGAGAATCTTACAACATCTGAGAGCTACCAAAAACAAAGATTTCTCCTACGCGATTTCAAAACATATTTGGAGTGTCCATGATGGCAACTTTGACAATCTAAAATATTATGGAGTCGAACACATCCCTCAAAATATCAGAGGGGGAGATCGTGACCGCCTGCTGCAGCAAGCAGAATCAAAGTGGATAATTCTCAAAGGAACTGAACTACCATGGGGCTTAAATGGAGATGCAGAGCTACATAATTTCTTATGAAGATCAGTAACAATCAATGAATACTTAATCAAAAAAAAGGAAAATCAAAATCAATATATAATCTTGTCATACATCTCTGAGATATTAATTAATTATTTGGGTTTGTCTATATCATGTTTTTGTATGGACAAAATTCTGCAATTATGTTATTTTGGTGCAGTTGTCAAACTGAATGCACCATCGTAACATTTATGCTTTTCGAAAAAGATTTGAAATGGACTCATCATGCAAATATGATTACAATGTCTATGATTCATGTCTGAATTGGTGCGGTCAACTTTGGGTCTTTGCAAGTCCCCAGTACTCTTTCTCAAGACAGAACATAGTTTTTAAGCACATTTTATACAACCTTATGTGTTGAGACATTATATAATGATCTTAGTAACAATATTGGTACTTTACCACAATTAGACCATTTTGGATAATTATAAATTCCATGTACTATTTACCCTTGGATGACCAAATATTACTATACTTTATAAATAGAATCCAACATTTTCACTACTACCATCCACCTTTGGATTACTAACAACTATTATACTTTATAGATAGAATTTTACATAGTCATTATAATGTCTGTGATACACTTTAGTTTTGCTATACTGTGCTTAGAACTGACGTGATGTCTTATGTTTGCAATCTTGACTTCATGAGATGCCTTTCCTTTTACCTTTTACTTTTTCTCCCTTTTTCCATTGCAATGAGAAATACAGATGCCACATAATGTAATCGGAACTGAGTACTTTACATGTTTATTTTTGCATTAATGCCGCATCTCGAAAAATGTTTGTATTTCAAAACAATTATCTTATTTACTTTCCCCGTGGGCTGCACCTTTTCTTTTAAAAGAATTTGGGTTTTTTTGTTTAAATTGGGGGCGGGTCAAACCAACCTCTTTTTAATCACCCCTCACTGTCTATCACATGACCCGGACGAAGGCCCTTGGCCGAAACGCGTAGGTCGCTTTTCTTGTTACCTGATGCATCCTACACTTTGTTTTTTGTAAATAAGGAAAGAAAGAAGGAAACCAAAATAAATGAATTGAGCAAACTGACTAAAAACTGACCTGGATTTACTGCTTTGGGGTGCTGCCTTTCTGTGACCCTTGAAACTTGGTGGACACTCTTGGGGGTTGAACACAGGAAAATCCTTTCATATATATATATATATATTACCTACTGGCGGTCGCCAGTAGGTAGTTATAGTTAGGACCACGTTTCCATAGGAAATCCGCAACATTCTATTTTGAATAACTTTTGCGCCGGTCGACGAATCCTCGCGAATTTTTCAAAATAGGTGGGGCGCTACGCTCCGCTCCTACCCTGAAAGTCTCGGGGGGATTCGTCAAGCGGGGGCTGAGATAAAAGGGGGGTCCCAAAACGCGTTTTTCCCATGCATTTTTCCATAGGACCTTTAGACAGGGCTACAGCCCGAACGGCTGAACAGAATTACTAGAAATTTTGCAGAGAGGTAGTCCTCAGGTCAAGGAAGTGCCTTTTGTAGGTTTGGTGTAAATCTGTTCAGTAGACTCTGAGAAAATAGCCTTTAAATCAATATATATATCTGAGCCAGCTTACGGTGCGCTTACGGTACGCTTACCGTACGCGTACGGTGGCGTGCGCGAGCGCGATTCTGATTGGCTCTTAGATCTTAGTAAACATTTGAATCGGCCGAAACCAGGAAGCTGCGGCCGCCATTTTCTCTCTCGCACTGAGAGCGATTTTTAAAATTTAAAGCCCAAAAACATGTAAAGGGGCTGTTTAGACAGCTCCCACACACATAGGCATGTTGAGGGAGTCCCCAAAGATCCTCCAAGGCCAAAAACGGAATTTTTATTTTTTCGGTAATTTCGCCGATTACGCTTACCGTACGCGTACGGTAAAAAATAATTTAAAAAAAAAACATCATCCACACTCTCTGCACTCCGTGTGCAATTGGTGGCCGAAGGCCACCAATTGCGCATGGCTTATCACATTTGAAAAAAACTAAAAAATTTAAAAAAAAAATTATCCACACTCTCTCCATCCCGTGTGCAAATGGTGCCCGAAGGGCACCATTTGTGCATGGCTTATAAAATATACGAAAAATTAAAATATTACCTTTCAAAACGAAGTGCATCATATGTCCTCCATGTGCGCACGGTGCGTGAAGCGCATCGTGCGTACATGGCCCATCTAGCGTAACGTAGGCACGCGGTGCGCGTAGCGCACCGCGTGCCCACCGTGCGTGCATGGCACTAACTGCGTAAAGTGGGCGCGCGGTGCGCGAAGCGCACCGCGTGCTCACTGTGCGCGCACGGTGCGCGAAGCGCACCGTGCGCGCACAGAACGAACTGCGTTAAGTGGGCGCGAAGGCCACCAATGGCGTAAAGTAACTTAGCATTTAAAAAAACGTACAAATTCACTGAAAAAACCATAGGTTTCACACACGTTATAGTTAGGAATTAGCATTTAAAAAACCTTGCAAATTCACTGAAAAAACCATAGGTTTCACACATGTTATAGTTAGCGGAAATTTTACTGATAAAAAACCAATGAAATTCCCCCGTTATAGTTACTGCAGGCAACTATAACTCACGCGACCGCAATCTTCTGCTGATGACATATGTGTCTTTATGAAAAAAAAATATTTGTAATATATGTATAGCTAAAAATGTATGGAAGAAGACATGGGCAAATAAGTGTCTAAATACAGTATTAGCATCAGCAGAGGATTGCGGTCGCGTGAGTTATAGTTGCCTGCAGTAACTATAACGGGGGAATTTCATTGGTTTTTTATCAGTAAAATTTCCGCTAACTATAACATGTGTGAAACCTATGGTTTTTTCAGTGAATATATATATTACGGACCCTCCTTACGCTTTTGGGCTGGTTTTGTTATGCGGCTGACCTCGCTGTTGCGAACACTGAATTGACCCGGAAGGAGTAGACGTTCAGCCAGCCCCCCGCACTTTGAACTGCAATAGCACGTTTGTCGGCGAACTCGGAGGAGTGTTTGGTGGACCTAGCGGGTGTCGGAGGACGCTTACAGGACGAACCGAGAACCTCTGGGGTAAGCTGGCATTGCTGGATGCACTTTTTGTATTAGCGGGTGTAAGGATTGTGCCAAAATCAACACGCTACAAGCCTCAAAAATATAGGCGGGTACGCGAGTGCTTCATTAATTTATTCACCATTTAAAATGTCAACGTCAGCTGAGACGCTCCGGAGCCGTGAAGCAATAGCAAACACTTTGTTCCTCGATTTACCAAGTGTAATGGACAATGCTCAAACCACTAATGTGGGAACTAATGCACACAACGATGTTAAAACATCTCTAAAAAAATTGGAAAAACTGCAACGTACCGAAATCACCAAGTGGTGGGAAAAACGCTCCTTGGAACAGTATAAGGAAGTGGGGCGTGTACCAAGGGGGTTAAGAGTTCTCATAGCACCATCATTTGAGAACCCCAACCCCCTGATGTTAAAAGAATGGGCAACGAATAATCTGGATGCATCTATGAACATGGTATGCATTTTAATCAAATATGCAGAAATTGATCGCAAGGAGATAGAAAAAGAAATTGAGCAACTTAATCAGTTACTGGATCAACATGAAAATAAGGATCACGTAAAGAAATCCAGAGAAGAAATTGCAGTGCGATTAACTAAGCATGAAGAAACAATAAGAACCAGGAAGCAATTCAAATTTGCACGTGACAAACGTGATTACGAAACAGGAAGAATCTTTACGTTTGCCCGTAAGTTTTACACAGTAAAGAGACAAGCACTAGTGTCAAAAATGCCTACATTGCCTGCAGAGAAGAATACTAATGATGTTATATCAGATGTGGATACCAGCCCAGCAACAAGTAGTAACGAATCAGAGGAAGGTGAATCGATGGCTCATGTCCATCTAGCAACAAAATATTCACCCTCAGAGGAGCTGGGTTTTTTAATAGAGGACAGACGCCAAACCCTGCGACCGAGGACTCAACAACAACAGCAGAACAAAGACGCAGGAGGAACAACGAATGCCGCAAACAAAGGCGGAAATGTAAGAGGGCGAGGTTTTACCAAGAGAGGCAGAGGAAGGAAATGGTAAACAATAAGTCTTTAACTATGCCACCTGATAACACTGTGGTTAACCTGTATGATATAAAACTGACTGAGGCAGAGTCTCGACTTCTATCGTTGGGCTTGTCATTCTGCCCGCGCAATACCTTCAACTATGTTCAAACACGGATAGATGTTTTTAAATTCATCCGGAAGCTCAAATTGAAAAAATATTTTAAATTGAACAAAGTACAAGATCAGGTATCAGCAATAACTTTGAAAGATTGCCCTAGGAGCAAGTTCCAAGTAGCAGACACCAGCGTGCTTAAAACAGTACATGCATTATCTGACAATGAAGAGAGTGGTGTGGGTTCAACGCAGGAAGAATTGGCATCAATGGGTATAATCAATAACCTTCCATGCTATAGTCATTTTAAACCAACCTCCACGTTTATACCGCTTATGCCTAAAGATGTGATTGATAGTTTCAACGACATAGTAATCGAAGATCTTAAAACATTGCATACTGAAACATCAAGGAAGCACAAAAGGTATAAATACATGGAAAAGCAATATGCCAAGTTGATGAAAAAATTAAGGAGCGATTCCAATCTCATCATTAACAAAGCAGACAAAGGTGGCAATATTGTCATTTGGCCACGCACTCTCTATATGGAGGAAGCGAAGCGCCATTTGGAGGATAAGAATTGCTATAGCAAAGGATCATTTAATGACATCAAAAACCTAAAGGAAGAGGTTTTTAAAGAACTTAACCAATGGAAGAGGGAAGGGCTTTTGAGCAAACAAGAATTTAGCTTCCTTAAAAATGACTTTCCGGTTATACCCACGTTATACTTCATACCCAAGATCCACAAACAGTCTACACCAGTACCAGGACGGCCCATTATTTCAGCTCAAAAAAGCCTCCTGGAGCCTATGTCCAAATATGTGGACCATTTTCTACATGAATCGGTAGAAAACCTTCCCTCTTTCATTAAAGACACTGGACATTTTTTATCTAAATTGAGGGAAGTGGCTTGGGAAGAGGACTATGTGCTGGTGGTCATGGATATTTGTACACTATATACGAGCATTCATCATACGGATGGTTTAGCAGCTGTAAAATACTTTCTAGACAAGCGCAGTATTGAATTTAGTCACCATAATGGCATGATATTACGAATGATACAAATCTGCCTAGAAAATAACTTTTTTCTTTTCAACAAAGAGATTTACCGACAACAGAGAGGAGTTGCGATGGGGGCATGCTTTTCCCCAACCTATGCATGTCTCCATGTTGGATGGTGGGAGGAGCATGTCCTCAGAGGAACCCATAAAGTAATCTTTGAATCCAATATAATCAAATTTTGGAGGTTCATAGATGACATATGTTTAATTTGGAAAGGTACCCCAGAATCGGCAAAAAATTTTCTTAACATGCTTAACATCAATAGCTTGAATTTACAATTTACTGCCGATATCAGCAAATCCTCTGTCCAATTTCTAGATGTTGAAATTTACATTGACAATAAAGTTATTCAAACTAAATTGCATAGAAAGAAAACAGCGGGTAACGCGATTTTACACGCTAGCAGTGCCCATCCAGGTCATCTCATTAAAAGTATACCATACGGTGAATTTTTGCGTATGCGCAGAATTTGCAGTTCAAACTCAGACCTAGAAAAATGCCAACTTGAGTCCCTTAATAGATTTCTTGCCCGGGGATACAAATTAAAAGAGTTAGAATTGGCTAGAACTAAAGCCAATAGCCACACTAGAGAGGAATGTCTCAATACAGTTGTTCAATCTAAAAGAAAAAATCCAGATGATGGGCTTAGAGATGATCAGGATGGAACTAGGCTAATTACAACATACAATGCAGAAGAAAGAAAAATAAGAGGTATTTTAACCAAACACTGGCCTTTATTAAAAACTGACATCACGCTGGCCCCTCTTTTGCCTGAAAAACCACTGATCACCTTCAGAAGAGCTCCCTCGATGAGGGATGCTCTAGTAAAATCTAGCCCAGAGGTAGTCATCACCAGCAACTGGTTATCAACAAAGACAGGTTTCCGTAAATGTATTTCATGCAGGGCCTGCAAATTTGGCAAGAACACTACAGAATATTGCAGTGTATTTGACAATAACCCCATCAAAATCCAGAAGCCTCTGACATGCCGTACAGACCATGCAGTGTATGTATTGGAATGCACTTGTAAAATGAAGTACGTGGGAAGTACTAAATTACAAGTTTTTAATCGCATCCTACAACACTTGAGAGCAATAGTCAATGCAGATGATAGCTACCCAGTGGCACGACATTTTAAATTAGTGCACAACAAAAATCTTAATGAGCTGTGTTACTATGTCATTGACGCTGTACAAAAAAACTTGAGAGGCGGCAACAGAGAGAAACAGTTAAGGCAATTGGAGTCCAAATATATTTTGTTACTAGATACAAGAATCCCTAAAGGAATGAATACAGGGGAAGATCTCCATAACTTTTTATAGTTTTTAGAGCTCTCTTGATGGGTTATATATGAATGATAAGTTTTGATTTTATCAGATGCATTGAGATGTTTTACACTGCAATATGAAATGATTATTGAATATCGTTTGAAGAAGGACGTTGGTTAGGCAGTTTTCACACGACCTATAATGTGTTTTATTTAGCGTATGAGGAAATTAATTTTATGTGATGATTTTTAACATAAAATTTGTGTGCTCTTAATGTATTTATACATATGTCGTAAATCGAGGAAATTTATGAATTTAGGATTGAGTTATATATTTTGCACATTTTTGCACAATCTAAAGTTTATCTGTCACTATTTGTCTTGCTGTGTTTTAAGAGACAAATGGGATTTGATATGAATTTTAATATCAAAATAGGATTTGTTTATCTCTTAGTTTGCTAAAGTAATTTTGGATTTTTTGAGCACTAGCACTTTATATACAAGCGTGATTGGGACAGTGCAATAGGACAATTCATATATAGGAGCATTAATTGGTCACTCGACTGCAATTAGACTCCAGATCTAGGCTGTTTACGTAAACTGCTCATATAAAAAGGATTAGTCCTTTTTTACTTAATGGATTTTATACATTTGGTATTTTTATCGTTGCTTTTAGATATGTTATAGTAATAATGTATTTATAATGCTATTTATATATTTATGGATTTTAAACATTTACTTGTCTAATTGTAAGTATTTTGTTTAGCTCCATGCACTAACAATCACGCAGCTTTGATTATCCAATCTGTCACAGTATATAAATCATGTGCTTCACCGGGGGGCCATGTGATCAAGGCTGTGTGTTCACAGCCGAAACGCGTCATGCTGGCAAATGGAAGAATAAATTAAGCACGTTGAAAATTTATACGGCGCACTGTTGTGGTCTGTACCTGTGAGACTTGTGGAGTATGCTTCAAGGGATCCAGGACCATTGAATTGATATATATATATATATATAACAAAAACAAGGAGTTCATGGTACTCCCAAGGTCCGGTGCACTCACGGGGTATGTGTCGGCTATAAAACATCCGCAGACGCATTTCTGGCTCTTGCCGTCATCAGTGCGGAAAAGCTGTCAATAAAAACATCCCCTCGCCTGCCGCTGTTGGAACGAAAACTCTGTGAGTGTCCCACATGTGGTGAAGCACTCTAGCTTTGTATAAGCCACAACCTGAATAGGTCAACAGAGTCCGTAAGCGGCGGTTCAGCAGCCCAAATTGAATCCAAAACACAGTATTCCACCTGGGGCCAGCCGAACTCGCGGCGGGTGCAACCGGGAAATGGTGGTGGAGACCACTTATTACACAACAAAAACAAGGAGTTCATGGTACTCCCAAGGTCCGGTGCACTCACGGGGTATGTGTCGGCTATAAAACATCCGCAGACGCGTTTCTGGCTCTTGCCGTCATCAGTGCGGAAAAGCCGTCAATAAAAACATCCCCTCGCCTGCCGCTGTTAGGACGAAAACTCTGTGAGTGTCCCACATATGGTGAAGCACTCTAGCTTTGTATAAGCCACAACCTGAATAGGTCAACAGAGTCCGTAAGCGGCGGTTCAGCAGCTCAAATTGAATCCAAAACACAGTATTCCACCTGGGGCCAGCCGAACTCGCGACGGGTGTAACCGGGAAATGGTGGAGCATCGCCGATACACGGCTTAATCATGAATAGAGGTGGTATGGCAGCCATCTTTCAGTGATACATTAATTTGATGTTTGATCTATATTTGATTTCGGCGTATATTTCAAGTGAATATCACAGCCACCGAGTAAAATTTGGAACGCCTTTAAATTTACGTGTATATAATGTATATATTGTATGACTTGCACTGTATATATGTATATTGATACATTACAAGATGGCGCCAGTGATTCCACCTACACTTTACGCTGTCCTCTGTCTATGTCTATCATACTATGACACGTGGAGATGTAATGTATAAAATATGGCGCTTCCCGGTGTGTTGTTAACACCGAGGAAGGCAGACCGCCGAAACGCGTCTGTTCCGGGAATAAAAGACCTGTTGCCACGCCACCCGTGAGTGCTTACATTCTTTATATTTGAAAGAATTTGGAGCGTTAATTTTATACGGCAGGCACCGCCGTATCTACAGCACCCGACCGCGAGTGACTCGTTTCTGGTGCAATTGGAGCAGTCTTCTATATCGAGTGCACCGCCGCATCTATCCATTCTGATTGGTTGTTTGGAGGAATCTAGCGTATCGTTGAGTGACAGGAGGTTCTGCGCTACGATCGACCCAGCATCACGCACGGCAACGAAGGATTGAGTTGCGGATATATTCATCTGCGGTAGGTCGAGGGCACCGTGGCACAGGCAGATTTCCGGGATTGGTCACTGGACTTAAGATCATCACTATGTTCAGTGAATCGGCACGCCGGGAAGCGGCAAAGGATATGTTCAAAACTAAACAGCAAAGGGGAGCCGAGGGGGCCGGCACAACAAAGGCGCCGCGGCCGGTTGGCAACCTTCATAACACTCTGACTAAATTGGAAAGACTGTATGAACGTGAAACAAGGAAGTGGTGGGAGGCCACCTCTTTGCAGAGTTATGTGGACACTAATAGAGTTCCTAGAGGCCTCAGAGTGTATACTGTCCCTTCATATGAAAATCCTGACCCGAATTTATTATCAGAATGGGCAGAACCCACTGCGAAGTATTGCCAGGGCACTCTTGATATTTTAGTCAAGTATGCCTGGAGCGACCGAGAGAAAGCTTTGGAGGAGATTAAAACTCTAGAGGAGTTGTTAACGAAAGAGGAAGACAAAACACAAGTGGAAGAATTAATGAAACAAATGAAAGCACGACTGCTGAAATATGAAGGCAAAATCAAAACCAGAAAACAAGAGAAATTTGAGCGTGACGAGAGAGACTATCTACAGGGAAGAGTACTTACCTTTGCGCGAAAATTTGATGGGCCACGACAAGAACTCACGCAAAGAAGCACAGCAACAGCCAATGTACAAGTGGAAACGTCAGAATCTGATTTAACGGAGAATGAATCGGGAGACGAGCGGTCAAGACCTATAGTGGAAGGAACTATGAGGTCGACTCTTTTTCACGACGAGTTCCAAATAATCAGGCAATCGTGGCTGAGAGGCGGGAAGAACAAACCACCCGAATATCAATCAGGAGAACACGCCGATCAGGGTGGGGCCGCCAGAGGCAGAGGAAAACCCACTTGGATGCGCAAGAAGAGGAACTACAAGCGCCAATAGAAGAATCCAATTTGACAGTGGTTAATCTCACTCCGAAAGAACTAACAGCCAGTGAGATCAAGGTACTTACCCTAGGATTGACCTTTTGTCCTACCAGTAAGTTGGAGTTCACGCAAACCAGGATTGACCTGTACAATTTCATTTGCAAATTGAAGCTACACAAATACTTCAAATTGAGGCCGAACCTAACTAAATCTACTTCGGCAGGAGCAAGGATAACTGCTACTGACATATTGACTTGCAATGACCTATCTGGAGTGGAACTTCTGCAGAATCTGCATTCTGGCATATCCATTCAACTTAGTGTATCGGAAGATATGGCTGAAAGAGCAAAAGCGGTGGGCATTGAACAAGAACTGGAAGTAAGTCCCTTTAAATTAAAATCCACTTTTGTACCTCAAATGCCTTTTGACACTATAGATAAATTTTCAGATACAATGGTGAAGGATCTAGTGAAATTCAGATGCAGGACTCAAAAACGCAATTTTGGCGAAAATTTGACTAAGGAGGAGAAGCAAGCACTAGATGGCTTATTGCAAGACACGTCAATCATAATCAAGCCTTCAGATAAAGGCGGTAATGTAGTGCTACAAACTAGGGAGCAATACTGTGATGAAGCCCTCAGACAACTATCGGATAACAACAACTACATCAAATCCTCTCGTGAACTCTACCAAACAAGTGTCCAGAGCTATGATCTGTTAATTAAAAAATGGTATGACAAATCCATGCTGGGGACTGATGAGCATTTATTTTTGAGGAATACCACTCCTCTGGTGGCAACATTTTATCACATCCCTAAAATCCACAAGGATAAGGCAAAGCCACCGGGCAGACCCATAGTCTCCTCACAAGGGAGTTTAACAGAACATATGTCCATGTTTATCGACCACTTTTTGTTCCCATTCGTGTTACAATTAAAATCATATGTGAGAGACACGAAAGACTTTTTGAGGAAATTGAATAGTCTAAATTGGGACTCCAAGTATGTATTAATGGTATTGGACATTACCAGTCTGTATACATGTATAAAACATGAAGATGGGATCAAAGCCGTCCAGTTTTTCCTCAATAGACGACAATTGAGATATGCGGAACATAATTCTATGCTGATTGAATTTACAAGCTTTTGCCTTTCAAATAATATTTTTCTATTTGGTGATCAGTACTATAAACAAATTTCAGGGACTGCGATGGGCACTTGTTTCGCCCCCAGCTACGCCAACTTGTTGGTGGGCTGGTGGGAGGAGCAGGTGTCCCGAACCTATGTAAGAGGAGAAGTGACAGGCCAGGTAAAAGCATGGTATCGTTATATCGATGACCTGTTCATTGTTTGGGAGGGAACCACTGAATCAGCGGAAGGATACATTGAGGATCTTAACATTAATAACCTAAATTTACACTTTTCGGGTACAGTAAGTCCAGTGGCAGTGGACTATCTGGACCTAAAGGTGTTTATTTCTGAAGGTAAATTAGAAACATCCTTGTACCGTAAGGCCACAGCGGGTAATTCGATCCTCTTTGCGACCAGCAATCATCCCCCCAAACTGATACAGAGTATACCCTATGGGGAGCTATTACGATTAAAACGTAACAGCTCCAGAACCTGTGATTTTGAATTGGCAGCTAGGCAATGTGTAAATAGATTTCGTATCAGAGGATATGGACAGGCATTACTGGAGACAACACTCAATAAAGTTAGGGGAATTCCTAGACAACACTTGCTAGAAGAGAAGACAGTTATAAGGAAAGATTCTGTCGATACACATGAAGGCAAATTCAGAATGATCACGACATACTCTGCAGAGTCTAATTTCCTGAAAAGGATGTTAAGTAAAAATTGGCATATTTTGAAAAGTGATGCTATCATAGGGGAGGATATTCCTGATTATCCAATGATAACCTATAAAAAGGCAAGGTCATTAAAAGATAGATTGGTTAATAGTCATTTAACCAAACAATCATCACAGCAGGGTACCTTGAAACACATGCAAGGTTTCTTTCCATGTGGTAAGTGTAAGGCTTGTTCTAATAGCCATAGAGTTCTTAATTACACTATACCCAATGTGAATCTAAAAAAGCCCATTAGAAAGTTCTTAACCTGCAGTACCCCCTATGCAGTCTATTGTCTCGTTTGCCCATGTGGCCTATTGTATATAGGCAGCACCATTCACTCGTTGAAAATCAGAATACTAGAACACAGGAGGGCGATATTGAAAGGGGATGCCTCTTACCCTGTAGCGAGACATTATGAAGAAAAACATCCGAGTTGTAAGAATGTTTTACAGTTTTTTGGTCTAGACTTTGTCCCAGAAAATATCAGAGGTGGCGACCGCCTGAAGAAACTGCGGAGGTTAGAATCACGCTACATTATTGACCTCCAGTCAAAGTTTCCGTCAGGTCTTAACAGTAATGAAGAGTTGTCAGTACATTTGGGAAACTAATATGTTATTCAGAACAATATGTTTGTCAGGATATTTAACTGAGGTTTTATGAACTTTGTCCTCTGACTGTAGCAACCTGCTGTTGTGGGCCGTTTTGATTACCACTTTGCTATCTGTGTCAAGACTAGATTAATTGTATTGTACATTAAATTATCGAGTTTTGACAGCTAGTGTAAGCCGATACACGGCATCATCACGAGCATCGCCGATACACGGCTTAATCATGAATAGAGGTGGTATGGCAGCCATCTTTCAGTGATACATTAATTTGATGTTTGATCTATATTTGATTTCGGCGTATATTTCAAGTGAATATCACAGCCACCGAGTAAAATTTGGAACGCCTTTAAATTTACGTGTATATAATGTATATATTGTATGACTTGCACTGTATATATGTATATTGATACATTACAAGATGGCGCCAGTGATTCCACCTACACTTTACGCTGTCCTCTGTCTATGTCTATCATACTATGACACGTGGAGATGTAATGTATAAAATATGGCGCTTCCCGGTGTGTTGTTAACACCGAGGAAGGCAGACCGCCGAAACGCGTCTGTTCCGGGAATAAAAGACCTGTTGCCACGCCACCCGTGAGTGCTTACATTCTTTATATTTGAAAGAATTTGGAGCGTTAATATATATATATATATATATATATATATATATATGTAGATATATATATATATATATATATATATATATATATATATATATATATATATATATATATATATATATATATATATATATATATACTGAATGCGAATGATTGTCTGTCTAAATGGATGTGTAACAATACTACCTGCAGCATCTTCCTTACTCTCTTTTCCCTGTGACTAAAATATATGTGAATAAGTACAGAGAAAATTACTAAACTGAGACCCCTAATTATGATGTACGAAGATTTGTACTAGCACTTTAGAAGGTGGCAACCCAGGCAAATAAATGAAGTACCCTATCTTTGTCAAAAGATCTGCAAGTACTAGAATGACAGTACAATTCTGAAATCTAGGTAACTTATAAAATCCATTGATATTTTCTACCAAGGCTTAGGTGTAAAATGTATTGGTCACAAAAAACCCTCTGGTTGAGAATGATATTTCTAATTTGAGCAGATATAGAACATGTCTGAACATACGTTTTAATATCTGCAAAACAGTTGGCCACCAAGAATACCTTCTGATTTCTGAATGCCAAGCAGTCAGGAAGCCAATTCAGTGCCTGTTGTCTTAACTGTGCTCAGGGCAAATCCTGAGTCACATTATGATACAATAACTCATCCTTCTTAATTCTGCCTTTCTTTTCTCTGACCCACACTACTTTATCAATAGACTGCAAGTGTTACATTTTGCTTCTGCATTGATTGTTTTTATTGGCTGACCAGTCTGAGCTTCACATGGTAAGATCAATGAAGGACCATTAACTTCCTTATTCTAATTATCAGGATGACACTTCCGGGATAGAGGGTCCACCTTACCATTGTTGGGATCTGGATTATAGTCAATCACAAAGTTATAAAAAGAGAAGATGAAGGTCCACCTTGGCTGTCTGTTGTATCTACTTTCAAAAACTGTTGATTTCTAAGGTGTGGGTCTACTCTGTGTTTGGCTCCTTATAACTAATTTGTCCATTCTTCAAAAGATTTCTGAATCACCAAACGATCTTTGTTTCTTATGGAGTAATTTAATTCTGCTACAAAAGCTTTTGCAAAAAATAGGCCACTGGTTGGACCTGCCCAGATACTGGGCTCTCTCTGGGAAAAACATACCCCCATAGCATGATGAGAATCATCCATTTCACTGATAAATGGCTGTTCAACCTCTGGGTGCTGCAAAATAGGAACACAGGAAAAAACATTTTTAAAAAAATTAAGATTCCTGGTCAACCTCTTTGGACCATAGAAAAGCAGCTCCTTTAGTGGGAAGTCTAATAATTGGTCTAACTGTGTCAGATAATTGATGACAAAAAACGCCAAAGCCTAAAAAACTGTGTACAACTTTTACAGAATTAGGCATAGGCCACTGTTTTATAACTGAAAACTTATCGTCCACCTGATTACCTCAAGGTCTTTTTATGCCACCGAAAAATTCAACCGTAGTAGTATGAAATGGGCACTGAACTGTCTCCAACCCAAGCTGTGTTGCTGGGTTGGACACAGCAGACACAGGCCCCAGTCTCTCTTGGAGCACTAATTGGGAGCGCTCAGGCCAATCTTGATGCTACTTTCATGCTGCCAGCAGCTTGAGAGCAGTGTCTAAATTGGCTACAGGGGAGTCTGTGCCTGCAGAGGACTTGAGCCAGAGAGGAGCAGAAGAGTGGCGATGGAGCAGGTGACTTATTTGTTTTTGTGTTTTGTTGTGAGTCACGTCGTTGCCCTCCATCCTGCTACTTTGGTTTGACACCAGCAGCTACTGCTCCTGATCTGAGCCTAGGGACATAACAGGCTCCCCCACAGCACCTGGACCCGTCTTCAGCGAGTTTCCGACTCCAAGAGACGTCTCTCAGGTCCTGGCACTTGGCGTGGCTCTCGAGCTTTTAAATGTAAGCTGTGGGACTGCGAACGGGTCCGTTCACACTAGAATAGTGGCACCCTTGAGAATCAGCACGAGCCACCACAAGTTCATCTCTTCGCACAGCAAAAATTGATCGCCCGCATAAATGGCCAACATGAATCAGCAGCCCGTTCGTCCCTGACACCAGGCCTGCTCTTCGCGTCATGGCAACCACCGCCAGCAATGCGCTCCTTGTTCTCAGTGATCTTCTTCCAAGCAAACGGGACTATTGCCACAAAACTTGAAAATGTAAACCTTCAGCTGGACTAATCTGGGACTGTATCCGATCCGCGCTCCATTGCGGCCAGCCTGAAGTTTTGAATTTGACCTGGTCTAGCACCACCAGATATCCCCAGTTGGCCTGTTATGCTTTTAGGTGCTATTTTACTTTATTCTGTAAAATCCATAACTCCGGTTCTACTGGTTGGATATTTGTTGTTTGGTCTTTTTTTTTATTATTAAATTTTGCTCTACTTTTCTGACCGGATGTAGGATCTTTTTGGGTGGTGTTTTCACAGTTTCACTGTTCAATCAATCAATCATGGCATTTGTAAAGCGCACTACATACCCGCGAGGGTCTCAAGACGCTAGGGGGGGAAGGGGGGAAGCTGCTACTTTTCGAAGAGCCAGGTCTTGAGAAGTCTTCTGTAGGTCAGAAGGTCTTCGGTCTGCCGCAGGCGGATGGGGAGGGTGTTCCATGTCTTGGCGGCGAGGTGGGAGAATGATCTGCTGCCGGCGGTCACTCTTCGGATGCGCGGGACGGTGGCGAGTGCGCGGTCTGCAGAGCGGAGCTGGCGGGTGGAGGTGTAGAGGCTGAGTCGGCTGTTGAGGTACATTGGTCCGGTGTTGTGGAGTGCCTTGTGTGCATGGGAGAGGAGTTTGAAGGTTGTCCTCTTGTTGACAGGGAGCCAGTGTAGGTCTCTCGGGTGGGGTGTGATGTGGCTGCGGCGAGGGATGTCGAGGATCAGGCGTGGGAGGCGTTCTGGATGCGTTTAAGCCGTTTCAGGAGTTTGGCTGGGGCTCCTGCGTAGAGTGCGTTTCCGTAGTTCAGTCTACTGCTGACGAGGGCCTGGGTGACCGTCCTTCTTGTTTCAGTGGGGAGCCACTTGAAGATCCTGCGAAGCATGCGGAGGGTGTTGAAGCAGGAGGAGGAGACGGCGTTGACCTGCTTTATCATGGAGAGGGTAGAGTCGAGGATGACCCCTAGGTTGCGTGCGTGGTCAGTGGGTGTTTGAAGTGATGCACAAATACTTTACACATTGCCTCTAAGTTACGCCTGACTACTCTGTGCCAGGCTACCAGGGGGTTGAGCACAGGCTAATGTTAAGTTTTCTTGTGCCTTACCCTGACTAGGATGGTGGTTGCTCCTTGACCAGAGCTCACATCCCAACTAACCAGTAACTAAGTTTCTATCAGTCAGCAGACAACCATGTCTGTAATCGCATTTCAGTAAAGTAAATCTTAGGGGTTGATAACTTGTCAATGGTTTACAACCGCTATTTCAATCCTCAACCATTGATGCATATGGATAGGAATCATTGTTTGGAAGGGATGCCTACAACACACCCCTTCCAAACAGAGATTCCTAATCCATTTGTAAACCCATTTTAGTAGCCAGTAAAAAGTTACAGACTCCTAAAATAAGTTTAATACATTGCTAGAAGCAGTTTTTTCAGTCACAAACTCTGAATCCGAGTGTTCTTTGACCAAAAAAGTGCATCATATATCCTGGTCCTAGATTCCCTAACATTAAAAACACAGAAGGGTGGAGGCACTGGTGTTTATTGGAATAACTTTAAGAAATGGAACTGCTGACATGGTGATGTACTTAGGAGACTGCACTCTGAAAGTACCCAGTGGCCATATTACACATTTTCATTGTTTGTGCCGGGCGAACCTTTTGAAAGGTGCGCCGGACGCAAACAATGAAAATGCGCCCTATTATGACGAATGCGCTGCCCCAGGGGAGCTACGAACTTGCACTGCCATGTGGGCTGCGCATTCATATGAAAACACGGTCACAGTGCAGTCCGCAACCTCGCAGGTGACTGCACCCACCTTTCTCCCCTCCAGATGGCTGCGCTTCTTTGCCTCTGCGCCCGCGTCTGTAATATGGCGCATGCGCAGAGGGAAAGGAATTCCCTCATTTGTATACAGCATGCCCCTATGCAAATGAAGGAGCCCCCCTGAAGGTAGCGCTGGCGCACTTAAAGCATCTGCACATCCTTCTGTAATACCAAAGTGCCCTGGGGATGCACAAAGCGAGCGCATACGTCTGTTGTGCCTGCTGGGCACTTACTGTAATACGGCCCCTGGTAGTCTAAACCTGATAATCACCAAGGGACCTGATTCACACAGATCAGTATATGTGACGTACTCTTGCGGTGTTCCTGGCTTACTCCTTAACCTCAGGCGTGAGCCAAGAGTATGCCTGGCTAACTCTTAGTATTCAAGAGTATGACAAAAGTAGTCACAGTCCACCCTTTGAGAAATTAACTCAGATGCGGACTCCTTTTACAGGCACTTAGATGTTTCTGGAATCCTATTTCCACAAAACAAAGAGCATGGTTGACATGCACAGCTAACCCCTGCAAGAGGAAGAAGAGAACAGTCACTTCAAGAGAAACTAACACACTTGGGGTCGATTTTAGAAGCTGTGGTGTCTTACTCGGGTTTAGGTGTGATTTAATCGTATATTTCTGGATGAAAACAAAATGCTTATTTATGCGAAAAACATTGCAAATCACAAAAGTTGACTTCACGAGCAGGCATTTTATACCCTTGGAAATTCATGAGTGAGCCACTCCTGAGATTGCAGTAAAACCCAAATATAGGCATTAACCACCATGTGTCCCAGTCCTGGACATTCAGTTGTAAGTCCTCCGAAGACACGGCTCTTCAACTGCTCTAGTCCTGGAGCAAGTGATGTGGGGCGTTAGGGGCAATCTAGCGCCTGGACACACTTGGATAGGTGAGACACTTTAGAAATCCCAAATCAAATTTTCAAGTCGCCTCTATGATATGACTAAAACAATTTTTGAAACAGCTTTATGACCCGCACCCGTTATGTTTATATGAATTCCGAAAACTGCCCTTTATCTCTGGACTGGCTGCACCAATTAGATAAGAGAAGGTAAGGTATTACCATGTTACGAAAACACCTGCATTCCTTAATCCTGCTGTGTGAGGTCAAGCCTCACTGCCACGTTAAAGCCTGTGTAAGACAGTGGTTTTAGCATGCTGCTGGTTTGTTCTGTTACACTGACTTACACAGATTCCCTCAGCATTCATCAACATAAATTGTTACCGTGCATAATCTCTTCCTTTTTATGTCCACTGCATTGCAATGACATCATGCTCTGTGTAGTCTGCAGCGCGTGCACACAATTGCGTATCATGAATTCCTAATGCTCTTGCGCGAGACACAAAGACTATCCCACGAGCTGGAGAACACGACAACATTCGAGGCCGGACTCCCGAGTCCTGAGTGATTTATAGAAGTCGTTCCCAAGCTGAGATATTTTCCATATGGTGTACAAACCCCTCGTGCACCGAACAGCCCTTAGACAAACATATGCAGCGAATTAAATATTATTTTTTTTAAGGTCCAGATCTTGGTTTCCAATTATGGCTCCTGTCTTTAAAGAACGAACCTGCTTTTCGGGATGCCACATTTAAATGAGAAGAGATTGATTTGAAAAAAAAAAAGTCATGAGTTTCGCCGCAGGTCGATTGCATCAAAGCTAGGTGGGCCCGGGTTACAACAAAGGCCACATTGTCGACCATCCCGCTTCCCGGGGTGTCACACCTAGACCACACATGTTCTGTATCATGGCGAAGGTCACGGGGACCCGCTCCCCTGGTAGAACACATGCGCTATTCATTTCCCAACTTTATGCATGTCATTTTTCTGTTTATTAAAAATGAGTTTGTATTCTTCAGGCTGGGCTCCGAGTGACTGTGTGGTTATGTTAATCCCCTACCCACACCACACACTATGGTGACATTTGCTTTCAGGAGTCCTTTAGCGGTGTAACACTTAAGGATTCAACCCCCCAGTCCCGGAAAAGTTGCCAAGGGCCCTTACCATTTAAATTAGACTGAGCGCTTCAAAGAACACATATTCGGCCTCAAAATAACAATAAACAAGCATTGGCAGAGCTAATAGGTCTGGCTTTGAAAGTGTCTTTTATATGGCAATATGAATGCATTATTACATTTAAGAAAGAATGAGAATGTAGGTATGTTTACAGTTTCAGGTGTAGGGGTACTTGCCCAAGTAGTAGGTTTGGAGTGTAATGGTGTCGCACCATTTTGGCAAATATATTATATTCAATACATACTCTATGCATATTGAAAAGGGCTTCTGGTCAGTCTTCCTCCACTGTTGACTTGAAACATTGTTCAGCTCATCTTCGATCGTCTCACAGTAGCATTTTATTCTCACATCTTTCTATCAGCGTCGATGTGTCCTTTTGCTTTTTATAGAATGCATGAGGAAATAGTTTATATGTGAAAAGCAGACTGTCATCGCTCATGCCATTCTTCACCTCAAACTGGGATGTTATATATGCAAAGCATTTTTTTGTTCTGCACTGCAGCAGAATTTTTTTTTTTGTAAATCTTTATTTATTAGTTTCTCGAGCAAAACAGTAAATGAATTGAGTAAACATTGCTTTTGTGCATAATACAATATGAAGACAAGGGTTATTAAAAAACCGTGCAGAAATATAAAGGGTACCTCTCCACTGTCAACCAAACCCGGCATCAGTTGCAAACTGTGATAACCTATCAGCCGTTCTTCTCAGACCCCCCTATCCTCCCCCCTCATGTCGATCTTGTGTTTTGCAGTAATAGCAACAGGGCGGTGTCAGGGCGCGTGGGCGAAGCTCAGTTTGGAGTTGTTCTTTCTCCCAATGTGTTCTTTCTGAATGTAATGTTGCTTTGTTATCTGTCATCTTTCAACCCACTCGCGTTGGGACAATCCCGTGTTCCTGTTGTGAGGTGCTTAAGGGTTGCGCTGCAGTTGTATCGTTTTTTAATGGGTCCCATATGTCTTTTGGGCGGGAGGTCCTGGCCTAAGTGCTGCTAAACAGGTCGCTGTTGATGTTGCAGTATGTAAGGCTTTTTAACCAAGCTTGCAATGTAGGAGCTGCTTTTTCCCCCATCGGAGCGCAATCTCTCTCTTAGCCAACAACAGCCCCAGGCCGATGAAGTTTCGGCACCCCTTCGGAAAGTTGACCACGTGCCGCATTAGTGCGACTTCAGGTATGGGCGTGATATCCATGTCTACCATGTTTCCCAGTACCCTACATATTTCTGTCCAGTATGATTGGATTTTGTCACAGTTTCATGTGAGATGTGCAAAGTCAGCATTTGGGGCACCGCATTTCAAACAGAAGTGAGGCCTGGAGTGGTCTATTTTATGGAGTTTCTCTGGAGTGACGTATAGCCTTCGAAGGAATTTGAAGTGTATTAGCTTGTGACGGCTGTTTAGGGAAATTTCCTTCGTCTGTACACAGCATGCCGCCCACTGATCGTCTAAGATTGGATGACCCAAATCGGCCTCCCACTGCCCTCAAACTATGGTGTCATCAACTGGGATAGCATCTACGCATGCCCTGTATAGCTTGGACGTGAGATGTTCACCCTCGTGCTCTCAATTGCTGTAGAGAGTGGTACAAATGGGTCTGGTTCAAGTGGGAAGTTTGGAAGTAATGGCCACATCGCTGAGTGCAATCAGTTTAGAATGAACCTGTCCATGAAAGTCGCCTCCCTGAATTTCTCATCCTCTGTAACAATAAAGAACTATCCACCGGTGAACAAGTCTCTGGCGTTTTTGATGTCGTATTTAAAAAGGGTTTTTTGAACCAACAGTTCGCCTGTGATAGGGATCCAATTCTTGTTAATAATCGGGAGTCCAGGTGAATATAGTATGGGAGCCCTCATGTGTCTAACCAGTTTATGCCAGGCCCAGCTGGTGGCTGAGACCGTTTGTATATCATTGGGGTCTCGGGGAAAGCCCCGAGGGAGCACTGTGTTTAAAGAGTCAGGGAGGACCTGGTCAGCCTCCGGGCGCAGGTACGGGATTCTGGCGTCAGGGTGGAACCAGGAGTGTGCGTAGCTGCACTGGGCTACTAGATAGTACGGATGTAGGTTGGGGGCCCCGACTCCACCTCTACTATATGGAAGTGTCATAACTTCCCAACGTGCCCTGGGTCTCTTGCCACCCCAGGTAAGCCTTATAAGGTGAGTGCACAGTGTTGAGAAGAAACAGTTAGGAAGCGGTATTGGTATGTTATTAAACAGGTAAAGGAAATTCGGTAGGACCAACATTTTAATTAACAAGACTTGGTCGGCAATGAAAAGGGGAAGTCGCAGACATTTTTCAACTTGCTCCTCCAGTTTCAGCACGGCTTGGCCTTAATTTTGTTGGGCAGTATCCAGATGAATATGTATGCCCAGATATTTGGTCGAATCATAGCACCATTCCAGGGGAAATTCAAAGGTCCATTGATCAGTGCCAGCGGTGAGTGGAAAAATAACGGATTTGTGCCAATTGATACCCAGCCCCGAGAAGCGTCCAAACCTCATGATTTCCCTAATCAGGGGTTTGAGGTTCACCTGTGGCTCCCGGACGTATAAGATGATCGTCTGCGTATAGGGAGACTAACAAAGGGCCCGTGTTAAACTGAAGGCCTCTCTGTAGGTGTTGCTCCTGAAGGTGTCGGACCAGGGGGTCCATAGCCAAGATGAACAATAGCGGTGATAACGAGCAGCCCTGCCTGGTGCCTCGTGAGAGGGAGAAAGAGTGGGACAAGGTGCCATTGAGACGGAGTCTGGCCATTGTGCCTTGATACAAGAGAGCAGTGAGGCTGATAAAACCCTTGGGCATACCCATCTTGCACATTACAGTAAATAAAATGGCCACTCAAGTGAATTAAAGGCTTTCTCGGTATCTAGAAAGATTGCCGCTGCCGGGGTCTCGGGGTTAATTCTGTGCGAAACCGCAAATAGTGTTGTTAAATTCAGAGAAGTGGACCGATGGGGTACAAATCCCGATTGGGTGGGAGAGATGACTTTGTTCAGAAGCAAGAAGAGTCGCAACGCTATCTTCTTGGCTAGGATTTTATAATCTAGGTTTAATAACAATAGCGTCCTGTAGGAGCCGCAGAGCAGGGGGTCTTTCCCAGGTTTAGGGAGTAGAACAATCACAGCCTCACGAAACGTGGGTGGGAGCTCATTCCACTCCAGGGCTTCATTGTAGACTAGAAGATCTATATAGGCTTTGTAAAAGTCGCCCGTGAAGCCGTCAAGGCCTGGTGCAGTGGAGCCATTGAGAGCTTCAATCGCGTCGATGATCTCATCAATGGAAAAGGGCTCTGCCAAAAAGTCCTGCATGTATTTTTCTAGGTACACAAGGGCTATTTCTGAAAAATAGTCTTCCTGCTCGGCCAGCGTGTGTGTAGTTTTGGAAGTATATATAGTGCTATAATATCTAAGGAATTCATCTCTTTATACCAACCGTGTCAGTGAGGAGTTGTCCTGTCTGGGATTTGAGTTCTGTAATGTAGGATTTTCCATAGGGGGGTCTCAATAGTCATGTCAGAGTGCGTCCGGGTCGTTCCCCCTCGCCGTAACGGCAGGCGATGGCGTATTTACTCAAAAAGTGGATTTCCCTGTCTGCCGCCTCATGAACTTCTGTGAGTAGCGCCCAGCTCCGTCTGGTGTCATCGGGTAGAGGGGAGTGTCATTGTGCATGATCAATTGCATCTAGCTGCTGTTCTAAGCGAGTTAGTGTCCCCCTTAGATCTTTCAACACTCCTGCATGTTTCAGGATGCTAACTCCCCTGATGAAAGCTTTAAATGCTTCCCAAAGTACTGCCCAGGAGTCCACCGATCCCGTATTTATTTCAAAATATTCAATTATAGCCTCTCTGATCTCATTGAAAAATAGGTTATCATTAAGGGCCCTACTTAGAAATTGCCACTGCTTCTCGTGACCTTCAGACCTGGGGATGCGGAATATGTTCTATGGAGTGTTGTGGTAGAGGTGTACCATGTCGCTATGCCTGGGGAGGATAACCAATAGTCTAACCTAGTCCAGGTGTCATGTTGTGCCGAGTAATGCATGTAAGAACTAACCGTGGGGTTGCGACGTCTCCAAATGTCAAACAAATGTAAGGAGTCACACAGATCTGTTAGTGCTCGTCGTGCTCGGGGTTTGGCGTCTGGGGAGGTGGAGGAGCTGTCTAAGGTGGGATGTAATAAAATATTATAGTCTCCGCCCATCAAAATGAGATCTGCGCCTGAGCAGAGAACCAATGTTTGAAGATCATGGAAATATTCTGGACTATCAGTGTTAGGGGCATATAAACATACCAGCGTGACGGTGTGGCCCAGTAATTTCCCAGTCACTATGATGTGACGACCATCTGCATCGCAGTGAGAACTGTGTAATTGGAAGGGGAGCCGCTTGTGTATTAATATGGCTGTGCCACGAGTATATGAGCTGCAATTGGAGAAGAAACGGTGAGTGCCTCAACTAGCTGCAATGTGACTATCCGTGGATTTCAGAAGGTGGGTTTTCTGCAGAAACGTCACATCTATGTGGTGCCTATGTAGGTATTGAAGTACATGTTTCCCTTTTTTATTATTGTTGAGGCCCCTCACATTCCAGGTAATTAGGGAGAGCTAGGTGTGGTCAGCCAAGTCAGGAGGCATGGCCGTTGCCTTGGTAGAAGTGGAGGAGCAGTGTGACAATTATGGAGAAGTGTGGCACAAAGAAGCAACAAACTTTTTATTGCAATGTAACCTCAGAGAAACAGATCCGTGAATAATTCTCATCCCCCTACATCCACCCAACCTCACGCCAGTGAACGTCAGGAAGCCACCTCATCAAACCATAACTCAATGCATCCAGTAAACATCCTAGTTGTAAATGCCAACATACAATACGATGCATTACCATCAAAAACCAAACAACATGAGTAACTCTCAGGGAGGTGGCAACGGCCCATCAGCCTCCAGCATTTTCATTTCCTATTCAGGATATATAGTCTATCAAAACATCTTAGAATAATTCTGTTTTTGAAAAGGCTGCAATTCCCAGCGAATAGAGCACGCTATTACGTGGAGAAGAGGTCAATGATGGCGATTGAACCGCTATGAGGGGAGGTAGAGCCAGGGCCGGGCCCCCTCTGTTGGCTGTTGTTGTCTTTGTAGGACTTACAAAATTCCAGCACTCCGGTAGGTGACTCAAAGATGCGAGACCGGCCATTGACATCAACCCGTAGGCGGGCCGGATATAAAAGACCATATCGAAGGCCTACATTTCGAAGGGTAGCTTTCACCCCGTTGTACTTTCGCCGAGCTTCTCGCACCATGGCAGTGAAATCGGGGTATAGTGCGACTGTTGAGCCCTGCCAAACGGTCTCGCCTCGATCACGGGCCAGGCGGGGAGCCGTATCTCTGTCTCTGAAGTTCATAAGTCTAGCAATTAGGGGTCTCGGCGGGCAGCCAGGATTAGGTCGTGGACCCAGGGAGCGGTGCGCACACTCTACAACGAACCCTGGGGTGAACGAGTCCTTTCCAAAGAGGTCGATGAGGAGTGTCTCCATGAAGAGGTCTATGCGTCCAGTGTTCGTGGATTCGGGAACTCCGAGAATACGTAGATCATTGCACCTGCTATTCGATTCAATGTCTTCAGTCTTTATAGCCATGTCCTTTAGGATTTTTTCAATCCGGTCCAAGCATTTGGTGGATTGCGCTGCGCCATCTTCGAGGTCCCATGTCCTCCCTTCCACGGTGTCCAATCAGAGATCATGGGTGTCCAGTCTGGCCCCCAGGGTATCCAGCCTCTTTTCAAGTGAGTCAAACCTGCCATCCAAGGCCCTGAATCCCGCTCTGAGCTCTGCAACAAGAGAAGACTGAGTAGCGGTTGGGTCGGAAGTGGGGGCTGCGTCCTGACCTCCCTCCGCCATGGTGACATTGTGTTCACTGGGTTTCTACGCAGGTTTCTCAAAGGTTAGCAGTCACTGCTAAGGGTCTTTACGGCCCATTTCTCCCTGTGCAAGAACTTTGGGAAGACAGCGTTGGTGTACGGAAGTGCACTGGCAACTCAGCTAGGCAAGAAATGAGCTTCACCACTGACTGGGCCTCAGCGAAGAGAACAAGGGACAGGAAGCGCCCACTAGTGTGGCCCCAGGCAAGATCGAGAAGGTGTGTGGGTGCACCGCGGGAACCAAAGAAGCCTCAGGGTGCAGCCGTGCCGTGAGGATCACCCACTGTAGAAGTGCTCAGAGAGACCGAGCTGTTCCAGGCAGTAGGTGAGTCATAGTAAGGCTGGTGCTGTGGTCAGAGGGGGCTCTTAAGCCTCCCCGGGTGTCCAACTCTCCCAAAATGGCGGCCGCAGTGCGGGCTCCCCTCAGGCTGACCCCGTGGCCCCATGAACGCAGTCCAACAGGGCCTTCAGGCAGCTTAGGTGTTGCGGTCCCCGCCACACGTTGTTGTACCTGCCGGTGGTGGGCACCGGCAGCCACCTCCCGCCCAGTAGAGGCGGTCGAGCAGCCGGATGGCTGCCTCCCTGGCGGTCCCATGGTCCCTATCACCGTGGGGCCTCCATGAATCTGGACGGCCAGGTGCACATACACTGGACCCAATAGGGATCTGAGGCACACCAAGGGTAAGACAGCGGATGGGGCGGGGGGGGGGAAAGCCACCAAGTGCCACACTCACCAGTTCTGGAGTCCAGGCAGGTGTCATGCGGCATCAATCTCCTCGGTCTCCAGGTCTCACTCGAGGCCGGGGATTTACCGACCGCACCAGGGAGCTCGCCGGATCATCCCACGTAACCCCGCCCCCAGCTTGGACAGGCCACCAAAACTGCAGCGTTTACGTGTTTCTTTGAGGTGACGGTCTCACCGAGTCCCCTACACCATCCGGGGGTCATAGATTTTGGTACAGTGCTGTGCTGCAGTCATCCTAGCAGTGACAGAAGGCATTGTGCTGGTTTGCCCGACAGAGCTTCTGTGCAGCGCGGCCATCTCGGTCGGCTGCCTGGCCATTTGCCTTTGTCATCAGTGGACTACGGGACATGAGTCTCTTCAGAGCCCAAAGATGTAAAAGGCTGGTTCTTCTTCTACCCTGAGCCCCATGAGGTTGCTTTTAGCAATCAAGATAAGACCACAAAAGCTACACTTTTGCTATTCAGCCAACAGATGTCCTCAAAGGAAAATACAATTTCCTGAAAGATGAAGTTGCACCATATGGACAAAAGATGGCCTCATAGAATACAATGGAGATGGAAAACTTAAATTGTGTTCTACTTCTGACAGATGTCCTCACTGAAGATGGATGACTGGAGTTGTACTAATAAGTATACTCATGATAATAAGGGGGAGAGAGAACTGGAGCTGC
This sequence comes from Triturus cristatus, assembly GCF_964204655.1. Classification (NCBI taxonomy): domain Eukaryota; kingdom Metazoa; phylum Chordata; class Amphibia; order Caudata; family Salamandridae; genus Triturus; species Triturus cristatus. The sequence continues at coordinate 324,866,326 of NC_140582.1, forward strand.
GCTAAACTGTCTCCGATAAAAGATTTTTGCCAAAGCAGGGCAAGAAGGAGCCATCAATTTCTGAGCGCCACGCTTTTACTGGGTAAACACTCAATGCTTCATCCATGTCAAATTGATCCCTGAATTGTGTTTTTTGAAATATTTTATTAATAACTATATACAGGAATAGGAGTCATAAACTAAAAAGGCAATAAATCTGCCCTTCTACATTAGTCAAAAATAGGCTTCGGAAGAGTGAGATGTACAACTTCTATATTTATTCTGCAAAAGTGCGAAATCATACTTGCACCACACAAAACAAAGGCATGAGTACGTAATGCCAAAGTTGGCATATTGAGAAAATGTGTACAGCACTGTCCTGCACCTAGGTTAAAAAAAATCACAGCCTCACACAAGTGGTGGAAAGCTGAAGTGTCACTACGCAGCCTACGTATGTTCTCACAGCAGTGTGCAATGGAGATGGAAAGCGTGTTGCACTGTGCTGCAAACAGTTGTCCTCAGAGGAGACTAAAGAGGCATTTGGAAGCTGAAGTTGCACAATACTACCAACAGATTTGCTCACAGAAGAGTACAAATTAGATGGAAGCTGCAGTTACACTATACTACCAACAGAGGTGTTCACAAAAGAGTACATTGCAGACGGAAAACTTGGTGTATTCTATTACCAGCAGAGGTCCTGTGAAGAGTACAATGGAGCTGGAAATGGAAAGCAGTTGTTGATTTGAATTAGAGTTTTGTAACGTGTGAACAAATACCCTGAGGCATTTCGGCGCTGAGGAGCAAAGAAACAAAGAACGCAATTAAGATTTTGTGAAAAGCCACATTTTTAAGAGCTTGCGGGAACTCAAAAGAGTGGGGGCAGATTTTGTGCAGACCACAGACCTCCTACCTCCAGAGGAGGAGAGTTTGTTGGTAGTCACCACCAGGCTCCTGGCTTCACTGAACTTAAGAGTCCTGTTGGGAACGCACCTTCTAAGTTTTTCTCTTGGAAAGGCTGGACCTAGTCCCTGAAGCGCTTTGTAAATGATACAAAGAGTTTTAAAAAGAATTCTTCAATGCACCGGGTTGTGCTTTACTATGAAAAGAGGTCCTCACAAAAGATAAAAAACTAGGCTAGTTTGAAGCCCCTTGTGAGTGTGCTGAGGCAGAGTCTTTGTGGTGATGTGCAAGTGTGGTAGGTGTTCGCTATCAAGTCAGAGATGTTCCATCCAGCCAACACCTATTCCCCCTTTGTCTCAATGTCTGGGAGTAATACACAAAGACCAACTGCCAGCTACATCTAATTATGTGACTCAGGATACAGGTTGCATGCTCTAAGTGGTTGGGACAAAAAAATGGCAACTTTCTAAAAGGGGCATTATCAGATTTGTGACTTAAAATCTGACTTTACTATTCAAGAGGGTTTTAAATTACAATTCTTTAGCCACCAAACACAGCATTCCGACCTGCTGCCAATTGAAAGTTATCACTTATTAAATGCAATATGGTTACCCAATGTTATCCTATGGGAGAGGCAGGCCTCACAGTAGTGAAAAACGAATGAAAGAGCTTTTCAATACCACGACGTGTAAAACTTGAAAGTACATGTCCTACTTTATAAAAACATTGCACCCTGCCCCCTGGCCTATTTAGGGCCTACCCTAGGTGCAACATATACATTAAAAGGGAAGATTTAGGCCTGGCAAAAGGTTTATTTTGTCAGGTCTTAATGACAGTTTAAGACTGCACACACAGGCTCCAATGGCAGGCCTGAGACATGTTTCACAGAGCTACTTATATGGGTGGCACAATTAATGCTTCAGGCCCACCAGTAGCATTTAATTTATGGACCCTGGGTGCATTTAGTGCCTCTTTACTAGGGATTTACAAGTCAATGAAATGTGTAAATTGGGTGTATGCCAATGTTACCCTGTTTAAATGAGAGAGTACAAGAACTCTAGCACTAGTTAGCCATGGTAAAGTACGCAGAGTCCTAAGACCAACAAAAACGAATTCAGCAAAACAGGAGGCATCAAGGCAAACCCTTTGAGGATTACTCCCTGCAGAGAGGCCAAGTCCTTGCCATGATTCCCACCCTTCAGAAAGACATTTTGACTCAAACCCACCAATGCATTCCTTTGAATTTATTTTTCTTTTTTGATTAAAAAGAATAAGCTTTTTTGTTTTCATTATTCAAAGACCCTAACTCCTCGACCCATGTATCCCGAATTACATCAAAACTTGTTCTGTTTTTTTCCAATCTCTCTGGAAACCAGCTGTATTCCATACCTATTGCCAATTTCTTTATTCAGAAGAAATAGGAAAGTAAGAGCCCTGGGTGGCTGATTCTGAAAGGGAAGAAACAGCTTCTTGGAATTCGGGGTGCCCCTGGAAGTAGGGTTGCGATAGGTGCTGTAGTACCCACTTGATTCTATTGCAAGGGTTCCAAAATAAAAATGATTATCTTTCAGAAGACAGCACTCCAGCAGTGCATTGATTAAAAATGCTCTCTATAGCAACCATGATCAGGACTTGTTAACCACATTTTCCAAGCACTTCTCAATCTAAACCTTCCGAGACATAGCTTATTCCTATGGTGCAAAAGGTCAGCACCACCACTCTGAAAATTGTTCCAGCACCACTGACTTCTTAAATTAATCAGATTGTTTCAGCAATTCATCCAATTGTAGACCAAAAAACATTTGGCCCAAAAAAGGTGAGAAACAAGAAAAGACTGGGCTGCTTCCAAGTTACATAGCCGTATCTAAATATGTGAATGACCAACTGAGAAAGCCCCAGAAGGAGATGCAGTGGTACCTAAACCACCAAATGTATCAGAGAGAAAATTCACCATACGGCACATAGTGCTCAAGAGTGCTGTACTACTGAATATCACCATCAACAATATAAAGATACAAGAATATCGGGGACATAATTTTGAGGGACAAAATATCAAAAGGTGGGTGCATACAGGGAAGTATAGATTTACTATTCCTAACAACACATTTAAGTACCTTGAAGTCATAAGTATGTGTAGGCATATATACGTGGAGTTAGATGTAGAAAATCTAGACTTATTTACATGTCAATCTTTTTTTTTCCTCCTCAAATTTTTGTCCCACCAATATTGTGGGTTCGATATTCAGGATGGCCACTATCAAGAGCACAGTTTAATCCATTCCCTCTGTACTTTGTCATAAACTGCTTCAAATTTGTTCAAGAAGGCATGTGAAGCTAACACAGCATAAGTGGCAGTAAAAGATTAGGAACTGGAGGCAGCATTCCCACTTGGAAAACCCCTCCACCTCCTTATCAACGGATCTAAAGGCATACAGTCCCATTTGCCAATGAAGATGATATGCTAGTCAGCAAGGATTTGACCAACACAAATGGAGGAAATTTTGATCAAGCTTACCTCCAGTTACGTGTGCCCTGGGAACCTCAGATAAACCAGTTTACTCAATATCCTTCTCATCCCGGATCAGGATGTCTTTGATAGACTAATGCACCAGCAAGTTACTAGGTGACAGAGACCCTCAGGATCCTGTGAACTCCTCTGGATACCCTAATATATCAGCCGCAGGTAAGCTCAAGCTGTCTCTAAAGTGGGCCACCTAGTTCAACAGTTCTTGCTCCTCAGTTCCCTCTTTCTCACCTAGCTTCAGTCTTGGGCACCTAATCTGAAATTAAAGAGCAGTTGCCACAGTCCTCATCACTACCTCTTAGAGGTTATCAGGTTAAACGAAATCACAACAGACTCAGGAGAATCAAAAGGATCCTTTGGGTGCCACCGCATCGGTGAACAATTGCAGCACAAGGTTATGGCAGTAGTTAAAATGAATGACAATAGCCTGATAAGGCCAGACATTTAAGCTCCACAGCCACAGTGGTGGCCCCATTTTAAGAGACCACTACCAATAAAGAGACTCTGGTTCCCTGGTCCTCATTCCTATCGTAGCCTCATTAGCGCACAAACCAAACACACTACTCCAAGCAGAAGAGTGGGAGCACTGGGTTATCTCAGACTGGCCTGATTTTACATTGTACAACACGATATATACTAAATCAATCAATCAATCATGTAACTTGTAAAGCGCACTACATACCCGGGTGGGTTTCAAGGCGCTGGGGGGGGGGAGAGATGTTGCTGGTCGAAGAGCCAGGTCTTGAGTTGTCTCCTGAAGGTCAGCAGGTCTTCGGTTTGACGTAGGTGGAGGGGGAGGGTGTTCCATGTCTTGGCGGCGCGATGGGAGAAGGATCTTCCTCTGGAAGTAGTTCTCCAGATGCATGGGACCGTGGGCAGGGCGTGGTCAGCGGAGCGGAGTTTCCTGTTGGGTACGTAGAAGGAGAGTCGACTGTTGAGATAGGCTGGGCCGGTTTTGTGGAGTGCCTTGTGTGCGTGGATCAGGAGTTTGAAGGAGATTCTTTTGTCCATGGGGAGCCAGTGCAGGTTCCTCAGGTGGGGGGTGATGTGGTCGCGGCGCGGGACGTCGAGGGTCAGGCGGGCAGAGGCATTCTGGATTCTCTGTAGTCTGCTGATGAGCTTGGACGAGGTTACAGCGTAGAGGGCGTTTCCGTAGTCTAGCCTGCTGCTGACCAGGGCCTGGGTGACAGTTTTCCTCGTGTTTGTCGGGATCCATCTGAAGATCTTGCGGAGCATGCGGAGGGTGTTGAAAAAGGTGGAGGAGACTGCGTTGACTTGTTTGGTCATGGAGAGTTTCGAGTCGAGGATGACTCCCAGGTTGCGTGCGTGGTCGGTGGGGGCCGGGGGGGGCCCCAGTGACGTGGGCCACCAAGAGTCATCCCATGCGGAGGGGTTGGACCCGAGGATGAGGATTTCTGTCTTGTCTGTGTTCAGTTTGAGGCAGCTGTCCTCCATCCAGTCGGCGACGGCATTCATTCCCTGGTGGAGGTTGGATTTGGCGGTGAGGGGGTCCTTGGTGAGGGAGAGGATCAGCTGAGTGTCGTCGGTGTAGGAGATTATGTTGAGGTCGTGTTGTCGGGCGATGCGTGCTAGTGGTGCCATGTAGACGTTGAACAGCGTCGGGCTGAGGGAGGATCCCTGTGGGACGCCGCAGATGATCTTGAAGGCCTCGGAGCGGAACGGGGGGAGGCGGACTCTCTGAGTTCTTCCAGAGAGGAAGGAGGTGGTCCAGTCCAGGGCCTTGTTTCGGATCCCTGCATCGTGGAGGCGCGTGCGTAGTGTGCGGTGGCAGACAGTGTCGAAGGCGGCGGAGAGGTCTAGGAGGATGAGGGCCGCCGTCTCGCCGTTATCTAGCAGGATCCTGATGTCATCTGTGGCGGCGATGAGGGCGGTCTCGGTGCTGTGGTTGCTGCGGAATCCTGATTGTGATGGGTCTAGGATGTTGTTGTCTTCGAGGTGTCGCGTGAGCTGGGAGTTTACTATCTTCTCGATGACCTTAGCTGGTAACGGGAGCATGGAGATGGGCCGGATGTTTTTGAGGTCGCTTGGGTCTGCTAAATCACCCAAAGTGGAGCAACCAGAAGAAACAGGGCAGAAAATAGGCCCAGCTATAGCGAGGCCCAAGTAATGATGCATAGAGAGAACAGCGCACCGCACCAGTTGCACCTTGTCAAATGCTCCTTTATCCGGGACAGCAGCAGTATATATGGGAAACAGCTTGGGCCAGATGTACGACCATTTTTAGCGGTCACACACAGCGATTTGGTCCGTTTGCAACCACTAAAACGGCTTCTGAAATGTAAAAAACCCTAATTTGTAATTCGGTGACCTATTACCGACTCGCAAAATAGGGTTTGCGAGTCGCTATTAGGCAGGGGCGTGCCAAGAACATCCCATCCTAATAGTGAGTTGCAGGGGGATGTCAGATTGTTTTGTAACCAGAATGCGGTCGCAAAGCAATCGCAGCTTACCACCTATTTCAAATGGGTGATAAGCCATTCGCAAGCCGGATGGAGTCCACAGCCAACTCTAAAAAAAAGAAAATGTAAAATAAACTTTTTTCATTGTTATTTTTTTCTAACAGATCCCGTTTTCCTTTAAGGAAAGTGGGCTGCATTTTAAAAAAAAACTACTTTATTTAAAAAGCAGTCACAGACATGGTGGTCTGCTGACCCCCCTGTGTGTGCCGTCCATTTCCAATGAGTCGCAAAATGTGACCTGCCTTATGCATATTAACGTGGGAGGTCCCTTCCAACCCATTTGGGAATATCAAACAGTGTCTAAGATACTGTTGTACATCAGAGTTTGGGACTCGCAATTTGTGAGTGCAAAAGAATGAAAAGTGCGAGTCGCAAACACGGAGGGTCGTATATCTGGCCCTTCGTTTTCTCCAGAGAGAGGGAGTGAAAGAGAAACTAATAAACTAAGAGAGAGAAGGGCAAAATCTGATCAAGTTGTGACATCATTTGGTTTTTTTTGAGTAGGGAAGGTAGGGTCTAAATCATGGAAACAAAAAAAGAGATATCATTTTTAAGCAAAAAAGTAAGAGGAATTAAACTGCCTATATTGAGGGTAAAGATCACCCTGGCACTGTAAGGACTGTGATGAAGAAGACTCGGAAAAGGAATAATGAAAGTGCTGGTAAGTAAAAATGGACATCATACCTTTTACTTGACCAGCCTTCATCCTCTCATGGATAGGACAGATGAATGGCATGAACAAAACCACAAATTTTTAGTTTATTTATTATTTGTAAAGGCCTATATTATGCCCTCATTACAAGTTCAGGGCTAAATTACAATCCAGTGCAAACAGGAGTTTGCACGGGGTCCGAGTTACACACCACCTGATAATTAGCATATTCTTGCTGTTTTACCCTTGATAGATTCCAGCATACTAAACCTGTTGAGAATCTATTGGAAAGAGGCCAGGAATAAAATGTGCACAATTAAGGGGTCTATTACGATGGCGGGCGGACAAAGTCCGCCCACCACCGTGACGGAATGCGGGACCGCCTGCCAGGGGAGTGGCGGTCCCGCACCTGCAATCAGGATGCCACCGCCACTGTGGCGGTGGCATCCCCCATTCCCAACATTGTGGCGGGCGTTGCTCACAGCACCGCCCGCCACAATGCTGGGAATGCACGTTGTGAATTGGCATGCACAAGGTGACAGGCACCGTGTGGTGCCTCCCACCTTGTCCATGCCAATACAGGGGAGTACCATAGGTACCCACATTGTGTATATTCTGGATATAAAATACCCCACCATATTCTGCAAAACCTTGAATGAGGGCTTTGTGTCAAACAATTTCAACAGATTGCTTGCAGTTATAGATATGTAAAATTATAAAAATAATTTAAAAATGATAAAAATCCACCTACATCTTCCAGCTGATAAAAGAAGAAAACAGTCCAAAATCAGAATAAGAAAAAGCTCACTAGCAAAAACAGTAAAAACAGGTAACATTGTCAAATAAAATCTGCACATCGTGTACAAGAATTAAACAGGATGTTAAACATTCTTGAATAGGATACCAGAGATACAGTTGAGAGGAATGGATATCTCATAATTGGAAGGGACTCTGAAAGCAAAGAAATGAAAGGCCTTTTTTGAAAGCCAAGCATAATGGAAAAGCCTTGATGACAGGAGGAGAAACCCTAATTTTTAGAGCACTACTTGCGAATGTCTTGGTTACTGTGGATTTCGTTGTAAAAGCTGAAGGTCCCAAACTGCCCAAAGTAGTTAATTTCTGAACGCGAAAAGTAGCACAGCCAGAGTGCAGGGCTCTGTGTACAATGCATGCCAATATCCATCATATTCGTGAATAAAGTTGACACTAGCAGAGGTTATATCATCCTAATATAAAAGGCATAATGAGCAGAAGTTAATATATTTTGGGTATGCGCGGATGCAGAATAAGGCAAAGAGCAAACTTTAAGGTGTTGAAGACAGACACTCACTAACCAATGGTACGAAAGACCTGCAGGTATTACCTTCTCATTAAAGGGGCGCAGTCAAAATATCGATTTTTTTATATCGACCTACATTAATATCGAGTTTTTAATATCGTAGGAACCTAATATCGATGTCAAAAATATCAGTGAACATAATATCGACCTTAAGGTATGTAATATTGTTTTTTTTATATCGAAGTAAGTAATATCGAAGTTAGTAATATCGAAGTAAGTAATATCGTTAGCAAAAATATTGTTGTTAATAATATGGATATTTATATTAGTGTTATGTATTTTAGTATGTATTCTCAATGTATGTTAAACATTTTTTGTAATGTATTTTTAAATATATGTATTACATGTTTAGTAATTTTTTTAAAGTAAATTTTGCGTTTTAGTATCAGAGTGGGTTAAGGGTTTATAGGGGAATAGAGTAGGAATTATTTTAATTATTATTAATTAATTAATATATTTTTATTTATTGTTATTGATTATTAATTTATTGGTAATCAATTAGTAACTAGTAATACATTATTATTAATTGATTGCATAATAATTACATTAATTATGTTAATTTGTATGTGTAGGGGGTTGTGGGTTTATAGGGGAATAGGGTGGGAAGTAATTTAATTATATTTAGTTAATTAATATTTTGTTATTTATTGTTATTGCTAATTAATTTATTGTTAATTAATTAATAATTGGTAATTAATTTTTAGTGATTGACAGTTATAATTATATTAATTATAATTAATGTATTATTTTTTATTTATTGTTATTTTTAATTTATTGTTAATATATTATTAATTGGTAATTAATTTTGTATTCGTTGATTAATTGACAATTAAATTAATTGTGTTCTTTTTTATGTGTAGTGGGTTGTGTGTTTACGGGGGAATAGGGTGGGAAGTAATTTAATATTATTTAAGTAAATATTAATTTAACTTTATTGGTATTTATTATGCATGTTTTAGTTAATTAATTTTTAATGGTATTTATTTTACAAAAAATATTTAATTAATAATTTAATATAACCCCTACGCTATCCTACATATTCCACACTGTTACACTCACTGGAGTTGGAATAGTAATTTTAACCCCTACGCTATCCAACACTTTCCCTACTGTTGCACTCACTGGAGTGGGAATAGTAATTTTTACCCCTATGCAATCCAACACTTTCCCTACTGGTGCACTCACTGGAGTGGGAATAGTAATTTTAACCCCTACGCTATCCAACACTTTCCCTACTGTTGCACTCACTGGAGTGGGAATAGTAATTTTTACCCCTACGCTATCCAACACTTTCCCTACTGTTGCACTACCTGGAGTTGGAATAGAAATTTTTACCCCTTCGCTATCCAACACTTTCCCAACTGTTGCACTCCCTGGAGTGGGAATAGTAATTTTAACCCCTTTGCTATCCAACACTTTTCCTACTGTTGCAGTCACTGGAGTGGGAATAGTAATTTTTACCCCTACGCTATCCAACACTTTCCCTACTGTTGCACTCACTGGAGTGGGAATAGTAATTTTTATCCCTCCGCTATCCAACACTTTCCCTATTGTTGCACTCACTAGGGTGGGAATAATAATTTTTACCCCTACGCTATCCAACATTTTCCCTACTATTGCACTGTTTGGAGTTGGAATAGTAATTCTATTACCTACGCTAGCTAATATGTTTTGTATTATGTTAGTTAATGTAGTATATAATTAATTTTAAAAAGATTAAAAATATGTTGTTTTTTTAATTTTTTATATATATAAATATTTAATTATATTATTGTTTTATGTGTATAGATGTATTTATAAGTTATATGATAGTTATAAAAAATATATGTTATTAATATAATTATAAACAAATAGTAGTAAGTATATATATTATATAATATATGTGAATGTTTAATTATTTTTACATTACATATATATTATTTATCATTTTTAAACATTTAAAAATATTTTTAACTATGTTTATTTTAATTATATGTATTATTTACTTTATTTTGCATTGTTTTTTTACTTAAATAAAAAACGATATTTTTAACAACGATATTTTTGACATCGATATTTTTTGGGATATTTTTGTACTTACCATAATGTAGCTAGGATGTCAATATTCTTGACTTCGATAGTCTTGCGTTGATATTTCTGTAGGTCGATATTTTGACCTTCGATATTCTGCCAGTGATTCCTCATTGAACACTGTCCTGGAGAAATAGCAAAGTCAGATCACCATATTTTGTGGAATATTTTTCTTGAGAAACTGAAAAAGATGCATAGTTGAATGGAAAGAGTCACGTTATTACTGACAGGAGGGAAAGGGACCTTCACCTGCCCTTGAGAGAGAAAGAGCACGTGAGAGGGAGAGATTGAGAGAGAGTAAGAGAGCGAGAAAGAAATCAATATCCGCTGCTCTGCAGTGGTTTTCTACATGTACAGTAAATATTTGACATAGAAAACAAAATATATAATTCCAAAATCAGCTCCTTATATTAACATTCTTGCTTCCAACTAGGCAGAATCTTCTGTGATGAGTCAAACATCCAAAATGCAGTATCTGACTTCATTTAAACTCAGAAGGTCAATCTTAAATTTATGCACACATATTTAAAGAGATGTTCCTTTATGTCATGCCTGTAAAAGAGTTCTGCTTGTGTTATGCTTCTGTACCACAGGAGTCATGCACTCGCACAAAAGGAGGCAGCATGTTGTCCCCCTCTTTGGGAGGGTGTGTTCTATGTCCCCTCCCAGGAAGGACCTCTGGAGCCTGCCATATACTGGCACCTCTTATGATCTGCATAGATTTCCTTGACTTTTCTTTAGGGGTGACCCCTGAATATCTAAACCATATTACCGAGGACAGAATATTGAAGATAACATATCAAGACGTAAGTAAGTCTAGATTTTCTACACCTAACTCAACCTATATGTGCATACATGTTGCATATATGTTCAAGGTACATGGATGTGGAGATAGGAATAGTAATTCTATACTTCCTTATATACACTTTTCCTTTTGATATTTTGTCCCTCCTTATTACGGCCTCGATTTTCGTGTACCACAATATTGTTGGTGTTGATATTCAGTAGTACAATCTTTATTTTGGTTTATTTTGTCATTTTTAGTGTTTCCTGCAAAATCATGTATGTATTGTTGACAAAACCCTTCCTGGAATCGCATCTTTCTATTGAAAAAGGTTCTGCATATACTAGACATAGTCACAAAAGAATAGGATACCCTTGACAGAGTAATAGTTTGGGGCCGATTCCGATCCGGGTCGGAAAGCACTCCAGCCGAGCCGGATCCGGAGTGTTTTCTGACCGGGCCAGAGGCCTGCAGTCTGACCGAGCGAGTACGATGCGGCCGTATGCTGCCGGACTTGGTTATGTTGGACTCCCATAGAAGTTAATGGGAGCCGGTCGTACAACGCGTACATGGGCTCTTATTGACTGAATGGGTATGTCGCGGACAAGTGCGCCCCCTACAGTGGGTACGCGTCGGTGCCATCCGCACCGTACATGCCTGTGTTGGGGAGACCCATGGGTCTCCCCCTGTGTCCGAGTCGTAGGGCTGCGGGTGTCAGGGGGTCCGACGCGGACCCCCAAAGGCAACCACCCGGACGTTTTGCGTGCCGGACACTCCGGCTCGCACAGGCTGTCCGACGCGTGCATCGTACTGGCTCGGTCGTAAATTGCATCCATTGCACGCCACGGTTAGCTTCCGACCTAGACGTGCAGAGTGGTTCGGACCCGGAAACGACTCGGTCGTTGAATTTCACGTAGCCCACATCGTACTTGCTCGTAGTTTTTCTGGCCGGATTGCGTTCGATGCACTTCCGACCCGGATCGGAATCGGCCCCTTTGTGTTATTATGTGTACATTCATCTAACCAAATAAATTCCACCCAATATTGAGTATGTGTAACTAATGACTCAACAAATATTTGTTGCGTATTTAACTGTCTCAGTTTTGCAATCCATTTGGCAATGATTTCCTCAAGGTAACTAGCTATTCACATTTGGCTCGTCTACGCAAAGCCACTTAAATATCTAAAATAAATCATGGACGTCTGCTGTTGGAAATGTCAATAGTATACGGAAAATCTGTTGTACAAAATTTAAATCCAGTCTATTTTCTGTCGGCATCTCTTTAGCAGGAATTTGGTTACTCACCTTAGTGTGTGATACACCTTATGCAGACCTGTCTCCCCTCAGGGGCATGCCTTCCTGTGTAGTTCTGTTTGGTGCTAGCCTGTGAAATAAAACACACAAAGCCAAATTCTTATGTATTGATACCTAAGCACGCATCACTATTGTACAACAAGGCTACATTGATCAGTCATTTTAGTAGATAAAAAACAGGACTGGTTTTTATTGAAAACAAAGTCAGCAAGGTCCCATAAGTCTTGATTTGTAGTTCATGGGTTGCAGTATACAACAGTCCAAATAGTTCTTGTTTAGACAAACAATTCTTGAAATTATTCTAGCAGCTGACTCTTGTTTCATCTATATACAACTTTTTTAAGGATGCAAAGTCCATAAGATTACATCATGCATTCCAGTTAAGTGTAAAACATATATACTAAAAGTGCAAAGTAGATGTGTACTAAAAAAGAACAATGATGACAGAGACCCACTCCATGTTTACATCCAGTGTGTATCCTGACAATCGTTACAAAGAAAAGACATAATTAACAAGTATGGCAACATAATGTTAGCAATCAAACCAAGAGTCCCCTTAGGATCCACAGAAGAGAAAGACACAAAAGTGTTTGAAAGCAATCTTACATCAGACTATTAGCTATATAAAATAGAGTCAAACGGACATTCATGGGAGACCGGTCTTTTGCATACCTGAGCCCCAAGCTTTACAATGCCCTACCGTAATCCCTTAGACATTGCACCTCATTGACAGCTTTTCAAAAACAGCTTGGATGTTTTGAGTCAGCACTGTCTGGTTAGACCCTGAGTTATGTTATGTTATGTTAATTTACTCTTATATAGCGCATATACACCTACAGGTCTCTTAGCGCTTTAAACCCTACCTTTTGCTAGAGTGCAGGAAACCCCATGTGCGTAGCTGATTTTCTTATAATACCTCTATGGGGCATATTATCAAGGTCTGACGTTAAAATTATTGCCACTTTATCGGCAGAAAACTGCCGCTAAAGCGGCGATAATGGGCTTGATAATATGCCCTGGAGAATTCCCATAGAAGCCCATGTTCTGGTGTGAACATGGGCTTCTATTGGAATTCTCAGTCTGTATGAGAGAATGTCAACCTCATCTGAGACTAAAATATCCCACACCCTAAGGGGTCAAGGAGAAATACTCAACTGGGTATCCTTTCCAAAAAAATGGAAAAGTCTCAAAGGTTAAAATGTCATATCTAAAGGCACAAAAGAGAGATGGTCAAGATATTCATAGTACATAAAAACATCTAGGGGGCCGATTCCAATCCTAGAAAAAGGCTGTACAAATCGTTGTATGGAGCGTTTTCCCCGTACGACTCGTACCCGGTAAACTTTTCTTACAACCTAGGAAGTACGATTCGTACAGAAAGCCTCTTTCCATACAAATCGTACAAAAGACCATACGGCTAAAATAAACCAACGATTCTGATCTGGAACAGCTTGTATGCGACGTCTGTACGTATTTAAGCAGCGGTTTCCGGCCCAGCAAGTACGATTCGTCCCTACGGCACTCCGTACGGCTCTTTTCTTACGGGAGCCAAAAACAGCCGTAAAAGCAGAGTCCCCAGGGGTACGAGTCGTATAGGCATACACCCCCGTGCGTTGTGTATGTACGGCGCGTACCCCCAGTGCGCATGTACTGTGCGTACCCCCAACATCGTGTACCCCAACATCGCGTACCCCAACATCACGTACCCCAACATCGCGTATGTACTGTGCGTACCCCCAACATCGCGTACCCCAACATCGCATACCCCAACATCGCATATGTACTGTGCGTACCCCCAACATCGCATACCCCAACATTGCGTACCCCAACATCGCGTACCCCAACATCGCGTATGTACACACTGTACATATGCGATGTTGGGGTGCGCGATGTTGGGGTATGCGATGTTGGGGGTACGCACAGTACATATGCACTGGGGGTACGCACCGTACATACACAACGCACGGGGGTGTATGCCTGTACGACTCGTACCCCTGTACGACTCACACCCCGGGAACAACATTTCCCGGGATACGAGTCGTACAAAGTTCGCTTCGTAGCGGGTAATGGCATTCCCTGTGTACGGGACGTTTTCCGTACAAATCGTAAATCGGAAAGTACGGTCGGACTGCATTTTTACAGTTTGTACGGAAAAGTGTCCGGGTCCGTCTCGTACAACTTTTCCCGATCCGATTTGTACGGATCGGGCCGATCCGTTCAAATCGGATCGGGAAAAGTTGTATTTTTCCCGTATGAATCGTACTTCACGGGTCGGACAGGACTTGTACGATTTGTATGGAAAAATTTACCGATACGAGTCGTACGGAAAAAAAAAATACAGGATCGGAATCGGCCCCTAATGATGTAGGAAGTGTCAGTGGTATACAATGTTCCTTAATGAAATTCCTTGTTTCACTGGTATGAAGGGTGTTTTGGCAATTTTTATGAAGCGGCCAGGATAAGCCTTTAACTGTAACATGAAAAGCACATAGCGTGAAAAACGAATCAAATCCATAAAGATGCAGTAAACCTAGCAAAACTGTGAATTTTTATACAGCAAAGTATGCTTACCAACCTGAAATTTCTATATGTCGTCCATCTACTGAATCAAGTCTTGAAGTAGTGCTTCAGTACAACATTAACCTGGTCCTGAAGAGGACCCTGACTTATCAAAGGTCAAAATGCAGTTGACCTCCCAGCGCAACTTTTGGTGCTAGCCTCTGGTTCACAAGTTGTAAAATCCTCTGTAAACTCTTGTAAATAGTTATTTGTGAGCCTAAAGAACCTTGTAAATATATTTTCACTACTGTTCACATTGCTCCGGGAGCCGTAACCGACTGACCTGCTGTCGTCGGTTACGGCCCTGCTAGTACGATGCGACCGAACAGGGTTCGGTCGCACTCGTATACAACACAATGCAAGCATGCATTCCGAGCGGAATGCATGCCTGCATCGTGGAAAGCAGGGGTGCAGTTCATCCCTGCACCCTGTGGGCGGCACCCCAAGGTGCCTGCACCGGGTGCAGGGATCCACAGAGGGGCACCATAGGTGCCGCCATACGGCAGCCTCGCACCCATGGGGGCCCCTACTGGGGCCCCCCTAAGACAGTTTCCGACTGCCAGTGAAAAACTGCCATCATACTCCCTCGGTCGCAAAGAGGCGGCCGGGGGAGTACTGAGGGATTTCCGGACGGCGGACGGGCTCGCCGAACCTGTTGTCCGCAATCCGGAAATCCGTGTTGGATTCCTTTCCAACCGAGCCCATCAGAATGGCTCGGTCGGAAAGGAATCCGGCCGACATGATCCGATTCTGTCGGAAGCGCTCCGACCATCGGTCAGAGCACTTCTGACTGAAATCGGAATCGGCCCCTATGTGTTTCAGGTTACGCATACATTCAGTGTAAACAGTGCTGATACTACTTTATCCCAAGAATTTTTCTCTTAATACGTAGTGCCTTTGGCACATCCTCTAACTTTGGAGTCTCCTTTGTCTAATCTTTGTGCAACTATATGTGCATGGTTATCTCATAGCCTTTTTAACTGTCACCTGTTGAGAGTTTGTCCTTGTTAAATACGTTTTTTATCACCCAGGTCTCAATTGGGTATACGGGTGTACTCCTGTTGCTCGATCTCTATCTTGAAAGTGGTAGCATTAGAAGTATCTGAGTTAGATGAATGTTAATTCTTATGTATTTAGTCTGCTTGCCACAATTTCCATGTCAGTTGGGATGGTTAAGTACCACCAATAAACTGATTTTCTAGTTATTGAAACAGTGTTAGTATAAACCGAGAGAGTGAGATGTTCAATATAACATCAAAATACCTTAGTGTAAATAACAATAGATTGATGCAGAGTAGAATATTAATCAAATGCCAAAGAGGAGGATAGAAGACAAAAAGACAGTAGATCAGTATAAGCCATAACTGTGACATGAGAAATAACCAGTCTCATATGCAACCAGAGAGCCAAAAATTATAAGTCATTTTGGTGGCTTGATAAGTCGCCAGCAAATCTTCAGTCAGTATGAGTTTATTTGTTGGTAGGTTGGTTTTAATGTTGTCAATCGGATGGGCATAGGTAAAGATCCTGCCTTCTTTGTAATCATTTTCATCTCTCCTAAGTTTGCTTTCCTATCTTTGATGTTTAGTTGATGTCTGCTGATTACATTATTAAGAATTATTGTAGTTTTTCTCTGTGGCTTCTGTTAAATTAAGTTCTTTATACTCCTCATGACATCTAATCTCATGGACTTTGGTGCTTTGAAAAAGTTGCATATAGATAAAACACATGTTGGCTGCCAGAGCAATTTCAAGAGTTGGTTGTCTAACAAGATTTACGTGGACAGATATAAACTGCAACACAAGAACTACAAATCAAGACTTATGGGACTTTGGTTGCTTTATTTTCAATAAAAACCTGTCCTGGGTTTCATCTACTAAAAAGACTGATCAATCTAACCTTGTTGTACAGTAGTGACGTGTGCTTTGGTATTAATATATTCAAATTTGGCATGGTGATTTATTTTTTATTTCACAGAGAATATACACTGTATTGGTAGCATAGTGCTAGGATACCAAGTGAGTACCATATTGTTGTGTTTTTACATCTTTTATTGGTGCTTAGTTACTTTAACTGGATGTTTTGGACAAGTGGTGTGCAGTATTTTAAAGCACAACTCCCAACAAATGATACTAACCTGTAAAGGACCGGCTTTACATCCTGGTCGTTTGTTACTACTGTGCTATAGGAAGTTAAAGCATCTATCACATACAAGAACATGTAGAAAATGTCCATCCAGTTAGAAAGTCTAGGATTTGTGCATTGTGTTTAGTGTTCAGTAATAAAATCAAATGCACACAACTGGCTTAGGGTTTATTTACACATTGCTTCTATCATAGCAGGGTAAAACATTTATTCACAACCAGGGCCTTCTGGAAAGCTGGGTACATCAACACTCATTTCAGGAATTATGAAGTCACACATACAGCATCTCACCCTCAAGTCCATGTGCCCCCTCACACGAAAAAAAATGGGAAGCCCGAGACACTGCCCTGAGGGGAACGGCCAGGACTAACTGTCCCAGCAGCACACGGGCGGCAGAGACGCTCCTGTTTCGCGCCTGGAGGCGCATTAAAGTTGGCGGTGGGCTCTTGCAGTGCGGGAAGCCTGAGACACACTGCCGTGAGGGTAACGGCCAGGACCAATGGTCCCAGCAGCACATGGGGCGGCAGCAACGCTACTGTTTCGCGCCCGTAGGTGCGTTAAAGTTGGCGGCGGACTCCTGCAGCGCAGGAAGCCCGAGACACTCTGCCGTGAGGGGAACGGCCAGGAAAACTGTCCCAGCAGCACATGGGGCTGCAGTGACGCTCCTGTTTCATGCCCGGAGGCACGTTAAAGTTGGCAGCTAACTCCCGCAGCGCGGGAAGCCTGAGACACTCTGCCGTGAGGGCAACTGCCAGGACTAACTGTCCCAGCAGCACACGGGCGGCAGCGATGCTCCTGTTTCGCTCCCGGAGGCACCTTAAAGTTGGTGGTGGGCTCCCGCAGCCCGGAAGAGGCTGGGTTGGACCCCCCCTTTGACATCTGACCCCCGGCCACCAGCACAAGAGCATCTCACCCAACCCTCAAGTACTGTTGCGCATATCTCTATTCTAGCTATTAGACTGTATTTGTGCTGAACTTGGTCCTGCCCATACACAATCGCCGTCATGAGCAAGCGTAAAAGAGTAGCGGGGACCCTAGATGCATTTATCGTGAGAGCTGAATCACTGTTAACCCACGAAATAGAAATGACTGAAAGACGACTCTCTCTAGACCCCAGCACACTACAGAGTCATTTGTCTCTAGGCATTTCCATCTCGGTTGGCAGCCCTCCTTCCTTCCATGTACCCAACTCTGCCTCAGAATCCCCCTCCGGCAAGCCCAGATGTAGCACCAATGGCAACCCCTAACGGACCTAGCATAATCACTAGAGGGCGGGTCGCAAAACCCCATGACGAGACTAAGGCGAGAGCACCACCAGTGAAAAGCAAGCGGGGTGTTGCCACCCAAAAATCCAAAAGCACAAAAGGTCCTAGATCTGCCAACCCTGCGACCCATGCATCAAGCCATGTCACAACATGAACTAACTCTGTTAGTACACAGACCAATGCCGTCTTACCAGCAACAATGAAAGATACTATTGGGGATGTCGTATTTTCCACTGTTGTAGAGAGCATTTTGGAAAAAGCATTGGGAAAAGCACTAGCCCACTTCAAAGATCTGCTTGATAAGAATCTTACCCCCCTCTGGGAAAAGGTAGAACATCTGGTCACTGCCATAGACACTTTCAATAGTTATGGTACTAATGAGAGCCCAAAACCGGTTGATATCGCGGGGGTGGACTTTTCAATGCTGGTAGATGCATCGTCAAGTTCCAATATGCATGAAGCATCCTCATCTGCCAATATTCGTACCATCTGCCGTAAACCCTAAGTACCCCTTGCGCCAAAATCTATCTTTGAGCAGGGAAACTCACAGGACCTTCATGGGGAGCCTACTACGAGAACCTCGGGCCTATGCAGCATCAGCCTGAATGTTCAGCTTCTGGCAACATACCATCCACACTACCTGACTTAAGTCGGGATGCAACAGACAGCACAAGGAGCAAACGCCCAAGACCCAACGCAGATGTTTTAAATTTACCTCCAACCACCTGTCCTTACGTATTGGTTGTGGCCGGTGTACCTGTTCTATTAGAGGGTCAGAGGTAATCTTGGGCTGATCTCCTTAACAAGACTGTGGATTGGCTAAGTAATCACAAAAGGTTCCACCCATCCTGCATGAACGAGATCCTTATGGTCCGCCGAGTAGGGTATATTGGTCAATCTCCCAAAAACATCGATGGGGACTGCATTGTGATGAACTTTCGCAGGCCTCATTTGGTTAGTTGTATTTTAAGTTTTTGTGAACAAACATTCAGTCAAAGTTCGAGAATTCGTGCGCTCCCCTTGGGTTATTTTTGCAAACCACAATTTAGGCCCACAGATCATGTGTTTAAGGTAAATTCTGTATCCCATAGATTCCAGGCCAGATTTGGACACACAGGATTGACAAATATCCCCAGTGGAATACTGCCCTTGTTTCCTGGAAAATCCTCAGGATCTTGCTTCCTCCTCCCCCTACTGATATTCTAGACAATCAGCCTACCACACTTAAAGCTAAGGCCGATACAGACTTAAGTATTTTGAGATGGAACGTTGCCGGCCTTCAACAGAGGCTTGGTGACCCGGACTGGCCATGCTGATTGAGGATCAGGACATAGTCATGTTTCAGGAGACCTGGGCTACCAAAGATCTACACATTAATGGGTTTCATTGTCACAATATTTTATCCCCCAGTTCCAGATTTGGTCCCCCCTTGGGGGGCTTATTTGTTGGGCTCAATCAAGGTTCTGCCTACTAACAGTTGTAACTTCCAAGTCCTATTATATAAAAGAAGAGTCTCTTTTTATTTGATTAATGATTTTAACTCTATCCCCAATAGAAATTCCATTAAGCTCTTTGACTTCATCTTCTATCTCGATTGAGAGCAAGAATCAGCAAAAATCGCTGGTATTCTTTTGGGGGGTGATTTCAATGCGAAACTAATGGATAGACTAATCAGCTCAGGTTCTTATAACTCTAGCTGTACCTGTCGTGGGGGCACTGAATTGGCCACATTTTTGAGCATGCACAATTTCACTAATGTCATGGACATTGTTGGAGCAAATCACGCAAATAACCACCCTGTGCCAACATTTAGGGGAAGGGGGCGTTCCTCTACCATAGATTTCTTTTTTATATCCCCCTACCTTGCCGGCCACTTAATGGAAGCTTAAGTCATTACCACGAGCCAAGGGGATCATAATCCCATTAGAATAGGGCTGAGTCTAGCCCACGGCCCATGTTCACCTCTGAATGTGTGGCCAGGAATCTAACACCCTCCACCGATAACTTGACACTAATATGGAGGGGCGTAGATAATAATGATCTGTTTCAGACAGTGGTAAAGGAAAACATGCACCTCATAAACTCATGCTTATCAGCCCAAGACCCATTCCCTGAGGCTGTTCATGACTTTAATAAACTTTGCTCAGCTATAAAAATGCTTTTGTCAATATCGACCTCCCGTGTGAAGCATGACCCCAGGTGGTTCGATCACGAGTGCTCTGAGGCCAATAAACAATTGCGCAGAGCCTTATCATCTAATCCAAGATGTATTTCTGAAGTGAAATTGGCCAGGCGGAGGTATAAAACTGTGATTTCCAATCGGAAAGGGGAAATTTTAAAAAAACGTTGGGAGGCTTTGGTGGTAGCGGCAAACACTAAAAAACGTGATACATTCTGGTCAGCTGTGAGGGACTTGCGATCTATGGGGCAGCTTCTCACCCCCATAAGCTGCACCATCGCGAGTGAGTCCTGGGAAAAGCACTTTACAGAAATTTATTCTGCACCCGCACAAGAGGCAAACCTCTTTGAGCTGGGGCCACCAACCAGAATACAGATGACCCTACGTGAGGTGGAAGAAGCGATCCACCAGAGCGTGGGTAATAAAGCCCCTGGACCAGATGGTCTACCAGTTGATCCTATTAAATACAAGCTAGACTTTTGGGCGCCCCTACTTTTAAATGTTTTTAACAACCTAATACACGCTTCATTACCCAGCTCCTGGTCCAAAAGCACTATCATTAGATTTTTAAAAAAGGGGATCGTTCTCAACCCAATTGTTCTAGGCCTATCTCCCTAATTGACAATATTTTAAAATGTTTAGGTAGAGTTCTATACAATAAGATTTTAGACTGCTCTGAGGAAAATGGAATTTTAGATCCTTGTCAACTGGGCTTCCGAAATAAGGTGGGCACCAACGATTAATGCCTCAATCTTAATTTAATCATGGGCAAATACACAATAGTGCGGGTCTCTCCAATCTATCTGGCCTTTATGTACTTGACGTCAGCTTTTGACCTTGTTAATTGGTCAAAGCTCTGATCTATCCTGCTGACGTATGGATTGGATGAGCCCCTAGTGTATTTCTAGGCACACCTGCACAAAGATCTTAAAGCCCGGGTGAGGATTGGTTGCGGGGGTGAGGTTTCCGAAGCCATCAATGTGGGTAGGGGGGTCCGATCGGGTTGCGTTCTGGCCCCCCTTCTTTTTATTATCTACATCAAATTGACTGAATAAAACTTTAAAATCACTAACCCAAGATGTCCCAAAAATTCATGGGAAACCACTCCCTGTACTACTCTATGCGGATTATGCGGTCCGTATGGGCGCACTCCGAATTCCTTCTGTATGCTAGTGCAGGGCTTTGTCAACCATATGGATAGCATGGACTTACACACTAATTTTAAAAAGTCTTTTATAAAGTTGTGTTGTCCAAAGAAATGTCAACTTAGTTCCATATCTGTGGGCAACCAGAAGCTGATGAGTACTAGCACCTTTCCTTATCGTGGGGTGGTCTTTGATGCGAACGGCTTCTGGAGTGAGCATATGGCTCATGCCAGGAGCAAGTTCTCAAAGGCCTCCAACTCGATCCTCAGGTTCCCACGCCCAAAGAGAACAGGTGCCATTTTAGCCATTTAAAACATTTTTAGTCCCAATGTGTGCCAACAGCTACGTATGGCGCTGAGGTTTGGGGCTTCGCCAATATTACCTGCATCTAACAGGAAGAGAATAGATTTTGCAGGAAATTGTTAGGCGTCCCAATCTCCACACCCCAATATACCCGCCACAATGAAGTCAACCTAAATTTTATCAAAATTTCATTAGGGCTTGCCCTGCCCGTTTCTGGTTATCGGTCTGGAAAAACCTGTCCGTATCCCTAACAAGAGAGATCATTAGTGACTGTATAGGATGTGTGAAAGGGGAACACATACCATGGCTGTCAGGGGTGTATCTGAGCCTCTGTAGCGTTAAGAAAGGGAAACATTTATACAGTTCCTAGCACAGCAATGGCCGCAAACAAAAGTGAGCTTAGGAGTGTGCTCTATTCATTATATAGAGAAGAAAGGTTAGAAAAGGAATCCAAACAATCCCTTGTTTATAGCTACATGGTCATTGGAAATTCTGCACACCCGCTGGCTAATTATATTACCCTGCCAATGAGCCACTGAGAGAGGAGCCTTTTGTTCCGTTTAAGGGCTGGCACTATTAAATTTGTATTATGTTTTCCCCTCGGCTACCACTCTGACCTTGATTGCATTCCCTGCCCGTGTGATGGCCAGAGTGGCCAATCTATTCTGCACTTTTTGTTTTTCTGTAAATACTATTTAAAGTATATTAAGTGGCTTTTAACTCCATATTTTAAAAAGCACATGCCCATCAGCTTGGAACACGCTTATTTAAGACTACTTACCCTGGACGATGAAGAGTTGGTCTTTCGCACAGGCACTTTTCTGAGAATAGCAGTCCGTGCACGTCAAATGATGTCCAATCCCTAAGTTTTTACAATTTCCATTAATTAATTTTTTATGAATCTAAAGATTACTCTATATTGTATGGTTTTATTATGGCTCTCTAATTTGCACTGTTTGTTGTTGTGTTTTGTGCTTTTATGGATACAACGTTATCTGAATAAAGTATCTTTGAACCTTGAACCTACACATGGAGTCTCTGCAGATGTAAATTTACTATTAAATCATAGTTTGTGAATAACGGAAAAGAGTAAACTCACACAAAAGTGTAAGCTTACGTTTGTGAGTGTCAGGCTCTAAATGTTATATCTAGAAAGATGTCCTCCACTAATCACCTTCTCACATACTTACAAAAAGATAAGCCCTGCTTAGATCCAACTAATATGGTAGTTTTTATGATTTGCTCCAAAAGATTGGGAATTAAAGGTAAGAGCTATATAATCAATAAATCTACAGTCTTCTCCACCTTTCTAAGGAATCAAAAATAACGGTGAAGCCACTGGAGACCTATTATAGCTTTCCCCATGTCTTAGGACATGATAAAATCCTCCATTTCCTCCTGTTGTATTGCTGAGAGTTAAAGAAATGGGGGATCAGTGGAAAGGCAAATAAGCAGTGGGACCTTAGGGTTAAGCCAAGGGCTGTACATGTTGGAGTAGTATTCTGAAATTGAGGAGAGGATGTCATCCTGGGAAAGGATCAGACTTCCTTCCAAGGCACGGAGGGTGGTGACCAATAATGCTTTATTTTCTCTCCTGACCAACCTGGCCAATAGATGGCCGGATTTGTCACTCTCTTTGTGGGAACAGACTGATAAAGTCTTGTAGTGTAAATGATGAGTATGTTCTAATAGCATGGTTAGGTTCTCTAGGGACCCGCAGTAGACGTCTTTCAAGCGAGTATCATCCACCAGTCACCTCTCTAGGCATATGCATTCTTCTTTTCATTTCCTACGGTCCCTGGTCAATGCCTTGTGGCCTCCAGTAATGACATGAATACTAGGAGCACAGGTCACCACTTTGAAGTTGCCCCTTTCTACTAATGGGATACCCTCTCGGGTGATTAGTGCACTATACAAATCAATGTAATGTAACATATCTAAAGGAGAGTATTCCATGCCATCATTCTCCTCAAAATTTGAAAAAGTTGTCTTCTAAGGAAGTCGACAGGAGACACCATGTAGGGATTGGAGAACAAGCGTTACCCATTTGAGGTGAAGAAACAGGGGTTTTGTGGTCTGATATATCCATACCCAGCTAGTCCTGGGAAGAGATCACAGGGCAGAGTGATTCTGAGCAGACATTCCTAGCCATATGAACATATAAGCAATGTACTGCCAAATAGAAGGAGCAGAGGTGATCTGGGGCCTGGGCATTGTGGATGTCTGTCGGAGGGATTGCATGTGCCACTGAGGTTTCATGTGTCCCAGGGCCACCTCAATCAATGCTGCTCCAGGAGGGTAAGCCCTCGAACTAAAGCAGTCCATCCAAAGATTCTGGTGAGGTGAATCCACCTCCAGAGGAAGTAGGGTGGCCTGGGTGACCAACTGGCCCAGGAGAAGAGGCCCACCCCCAGTGGATCTGTAGCAGTGCAGGGGGACAGACACCATGGGCTTCCACCCAAGCGTTCTGCTGGCACACTACAACAGACTGCAAAGACAGAGAGATAGGGAAGGGAGTGCTTTAAACTATGGCATTTTAGCCTCTTGGGTTTCTTCAGGGTGAACCTATATAGCCCCTGGGGCTAGGAGAACTCCAGCTGATGTACAGCAATTTCATGGCACTGGAGGGTCAGAGGGGGCGGCTGCAAGGACCTAATCACAACATTCCAAGCAGGTAGGTCATGAGGCCGCCTTAGCCGTAAACCTCAAGACCACCGTAAACACGGACGGCAGAGTTCAATAGGCCTCCGTGCTTCAGGCACAACAGTGGAGGAGATCCCTCAGTGGTGGGGAGCCGGTAAGTTCGCCATTGATAAAGTCACTCTCAGCCTCAACAGGCACTGGGTGACTTCGGTCCCATCCGGGTACTGCGACAGAAGCACTGACAGTGCCATCAAGACATCAGGTGGATGAATGATCCCTGGGTTCTCCGGGCCTACCAATCTCTGCCAGGCCAGGGACCTTGGGTGATCCAGAGATGGGAGACAGCAGTAAGGGGTGAGGTTTGGGAAGGGCCTCAGGCACCTCACTATTATGGATAGGTTGAGTAGGGGGACAAAGCAACAAGGATATAAATGGGTATCAGGAGCTCTGAACCGAAGCTGTAGCAGAAGGCATCCGCCATGTTTTGCCACTTGGCCATACCCCTATTTCAGCACCATTTTATTGAGGTCATCAGAGTAATTAATATATGAATGTGGAAAGATAACATCAGTAGGAATGGGACCTAAATGTGTTTTATGTACATGCCTTCTTTGTATGCTTGCAAACAGAAATTCCTACAATAATTGGAGGAAAAAAATCAATTGTTCTTTTTTCAAATGTATAACAGGGTTATGTAATTGTAGCCAAGGTATAATCCCACTATGATTTTGTATTTAGGGGCATCCATCAAATCAGATTGTATTTCCTCCTGATGTTTAACCTTCCATGTCATTCTAGAAGAGCTTGTATTATGGGTGATGGGTTCTAATGTAAGTGATATCCATCCATTTTTTTCTTAAATATTCCTGTGTAATGCCTTAGCTTAACCCAAATCTGCAAATAGACCAGTTGCTCCTGAATAAATCAAGGGCACTATAATGAAAATCATTTATTGGATAACCATACATTTATAACAAAATGAGATGACACTGGTTAGTTGTTTTATAGGTTCTTTCCATTGGAATCTCTTCTTCCCTGTGCCACATTAATGTTCAATTATTTGGCATGTTCAGTTCTCTTAGTCATAGTACTCTTTGCTTGTGCAGTCCCTGACTTACTTTGTGGGGCAGGAGATACTGCTTGTATGGTACATGACATCAATGATAGTCAATTGGGATATCAAGTACCGGGTTTCAAATTTTCTTGTGAGTGTGAGGATAAGAGGAATGGTTTAAGAGAATACCCACTAAGGCTGAATTGTTAAAACAATATAGGGATAGCAATAAGGGTGACAATATGTTGAAACATACTGGGAGTTCGCTGTTCGACATTGACATGAAATTGTCGATAAAGTTGGATTACTTTGAATATCCCCGATATCACGGGTGACGCACTGGCTATTCCATTTTATCATGAGGAGGCAGGTCTAAGTGTCTGATATTATGCTGTAATAGCATGCTGAGGTCCAGTAACCCAGTAAACGTCTGCTCTTTCACTCGAGCATTTACAACGGCAATGTTATTTTTCAATAACCAACTTTATGGAGCAGAGCACATGGAAAACAATTGATGCTCCTTTCAACAGTGCAATGTTTGAGAATATTTAGTTACATTGTATAAACAATATTGACATTTGCATATTTGAGTTATAGAGAAATTCTAATTTGTCACGGAATGAATTTAATAAATTTAGTTTATGCACAATTAGGTGCTAAACTAATGTTTTGTGCAAATATGTTGGAAAACATTTAATTGAGTATAATGCATTGGGTAATATGTAAAAACAATATTGTTTTTTTTAAAGACAAGCATATGTCTGTTTTCACTGTTTAATAATCACGTGGTGTAAATTGAATTTAAATGAGAATGGAACGGTCCCTTTACTTGTGACCAAGGAGCCGGGAGCTCCGAAACACCTTGAGTGTTGTTGCTGCAATAAATCACACTGTTAAGCGAATGAGCAGCGGAGTGTTGCTGACTATTTTGCTGAACACGTTGTTGGATATATATATATATATATATATATATATATATATATATATATATTTTTTTTTTTTTCACCGATTTCCTCAAAGAAGGAACCACTGCACACCAAGGAAGTTATATGATTCAGGATTTTATTCTTTACGTGCAAATTGTCACCAACTCCACCACCAACGCGTTTCAACCACAATCGGTCTTGCTCACGGTATGTGAGTCTTTTTTCAATGTTCTTTATTTATAGTGATACCCATATTAGCCGTTATGAGGAATTATGGGAATTGTAGTTCCTGTTCAAATATATCATTTTAACATGTTTGTGATGTGTTGATGTTATTACAATATCTCTATTCGGGGATTTGATTATGTCTGCACAATCTGAGTATTTACATTGTGTCAATGTGAATAGTGTGTCTGATTGTATTGTACTACATGACATTAGTATGTTGTACATTAATTCTTTGTTCCCAATACGGATACTACAATAATTGCTTAGTGCATTTTTGCCCACAGGGTTTTGGCTTAGTGCCCATGCGGCAATGTTATGTTTGTTTAGATGATTGCAGATATAGATATCTTATATAATTGCCCCGTCATCATTAGTTCATCATTAGTTCATGTCGTGTAGTAGGCTCATAGATGGCTGTGTAGCTCTTCATCGCCGTTGAGGCCAAAAGGGGCCTTCGTCTTAAAGCGTATGATCATCTTACTTTCCAATCTTCTTAGTTTCAGTGTTCTGTTTCCTCCAAGTTCGTTTTTAGGGACTGTTGTTAATCCAAAGTATTTTATGGTCTGTTTCATGTTCTCTTTGTGGATTTTTAGATGTTTCACAATTGCATAATTAGTGTCTTCATTTTTTACCGCCCTTAGATGTTCTAAGATTATTTTCTTCAGGGGGCAGAAAGTGCTTCCTATGTACCATAGTCCGCATCCACAGACAATGACATACACAACATATGTGGATTCACAAGTAATCCTTTCAGAGATGTTAAATTTATTGCCCATGAAATCCACTGTTTCTTTCATGTTCATGCCGTGTTTGCATGCTTTGCATGTGTTGCAACGTACGAAGCCTGTCTGTTTGGTCTCCAGCCAGTTCTTAGATTTGACGGTGGTTGTCATATGGCTCTTAACCAGTTTGTCTTTTAAAGAGGGTGCTTTCCGATATGAGACATTTGGATAATTGCCAATTTTTCGACCAATGTCTGGATCCTTTCTCAAGATATCCCAGTGTTTTTTTAGGATGTCTATTATTTGGTAGTTTTCTTTGCTGTACGTAAGGACCACTCGAATCGCGGCATTCTCTTCTTTTTGTTCTTTTGCATGTTTCAAAGTCTGTGCTCGGGGAATTGCTCTTGCTCTTGCTTGACCCAATTGTATATCTTTCTCATTGTATCCTCTTTGGTGGAATCTTATTGCTGTTTCTTTGAATGTTCGTTCCATTTCCAAGTCATCGGAGCAATTGCGTCTCATACGCAAGAATTCTCCATACGGAATACTCTTCTTCAGTTGTGGAGGATGAAAACTTTCACCGTGTAGAATGCTGTTTGTTGCTGTTGGTTTTCCATATAGTTTGGTCTTAATTTCTTCATTCTCTATGTATACTGTTACATCTAAGAACTGTATTTCTTTATCACTAATGTTAAGAGTGAATTGTAGACCTATTTCATTTGTGTTCAAAATGTTCATGTATTCTTCAAATTCACTCAGACTGCCACTCCAAATAAGGAAAAGGTCGTCGATGTAACGTAACCATAGTTCTGTTTTGGAAGTATATGTTTCATTTCTCTCTTCCCAGGCTATCAGCTTCTCCCACCACCCCATCGTGAGGTTGGCATAGCTAGGAGAAAATGAAACTCCCATAGCAGTACCACACTGTTGGGAGTATATTTGACCATCAAAAATGAAGATATTATTGTAGAGACAAAGCTCGATCATTTCCATAAGCATTGTTGTGTGTTTGGACTGTCGTATGCTACGTTGTTTCAAGAAATACTCAACAGCTTGTAGTCCAACACTGTGTTTAATGGAAGTGTATAGTGATACTACGTCGATTGTTACGAGATAGTATCCTTCATGCCAGCCAAGATCAGAAAGGATTCTTAAGAAGTCCCCCGTGTCTTTTATGTAAGATGTTAAGTTAGTAACTAGTGGTGCCAAGAAAAAGTCCACATAGTCTGAAATGTTTTCGTAGAGTGAGTTGCAACTAGACATTATGGGCCTGGCTGGGGGATTAATTAAGGTTTTGTGTATCTTTGGTGAAAAATACATCGTGGGCATCACTGGACTGTCATTGCTTAGAAAAAGGGATTCCTCTGGTGTCAATAATCCCTCCTCCTGCCATTTCTTGATTTTTAATCCTAGATTTAATGTTAAATCATTGAGTGGATTATTAGTTAGTTTGACATAGTGCTTATGATCATCCAGTTGCCTTTTGGCCTCTTTAATGTAGTCATTTTTGTTTTGAATGACTACATTGCCCCCCTTGTCTGCCGGTTTGATTATGATCTTATCATTCTTCATCAAGGTGTCAATTGCAAGTCTCTCCATTTTATTTAGATTTTCCTTCTTGTGGTTGTTATTTGTTTTAGTCAGTGTTTCTAGATCCCCAACCACTAGATCATGAAAAGTGTCTATTCTGTTACCGGGGCTAAGCACAGGGCAAAATTTAGATTTTGATTTGAAGGCAGTTGGTTCTATTTTGTCAGTACATGTTTGTAACTGTTGTAGAGCTTGAGATTCAGTTACATCATCATTGTTTGTCATTAATTCGTACGCAGTAACCAGGACAGGTATATCTTCTATTGTAAGGTCACTGGTCTTAGGTGCTACTTTACTTTTGATAGCTGTTTTCGTATTCGAGAATTTACTAAAGCAGTCCATCCAAAGATTCTGGTGAGGTGAATCCACCTCCAGAGGAAGTAGGGTGGCCTGGGTGACCAACTGGCCCAGGAGAAGAGGCCCACCCCCAGTGGATCTGTAGCAGTGCAGGGGGGCAGACACCATGGGCTTCCACCCAAGCGTTCTGCTGGCACACTACAACAGACTGCAAAGACAGAGAGATAGGGAAGGGAGTGCTTTAAACTATGGCATTTTAGCCTCTTGGGTTTCTTCAGGGTGAACCTATATAGCCCCTGGGGCTAGGAGAACTCCAGCTGATGTACAGCAATTTCATGGCACTGGAGGGTCAGAGGGGGCGGCTGCAAGGACCTAATCACAACATTCCAAGCAGGTAGGTCATGAGGCCGCCTTAGCCGTAAACATCAGGACCACCGTAAACACGGACGGCAGAGTTCAATAGGCCTCCGTGCTTCAGGCACAACAGTGGAGGAGATCCCTCAGTGGTGGGGAGCCGGTAAGTTCGCCATTGATAAAGTCACTCTCAGCCTCAACAGGCACTGGGTGACTTCGGTCCCATCCGGGTACTGCGACAGAAGCACTGACAGTGCCATCAAGACATCAGGTGGATGAATGATCCCTGGGTTCTCCGGGCCTACCAATCTCTGCCAGGCCAGGGACCTTGGGTGATCCAGAGATGGGAGACAGCAGTAAGGGGTGAGGTTTGGGAAGGGCCTCAGGCACCTCACTATTATGGATAGGTTGAGTAGGGGGACAAAGCAACAAGGATATAAATGGGTATCAGGAGCTCTGAACCGAAGCTGTAGCAGAAGGCATCCGCCATGTTTTGCCACTTGGCCATACCCCTATTTCAGCACCATTTTATTGAGGTCATCAGAGTAATTAAATGTGGAAAGATAACATCAGTAGGAATGGGACCTAAATGTGTTTTATGTACATGCCTTCTTTGTATGCTTGCAAACAGAAATTCTTACAATAATTGGAGGAAAAAAATCAATTGTTCTTTTTTCAAATGTATAACAGGGTTATGTAATTGTAGCCAAGGTATAATCCCACTATGATTTTGTATTTAGGGGCATCCATCAAATCAGATTGTATTTCCTCCTGATGTTTAACCTTCCATGTCATTCTAGAAGAGCTTGTATTATGGGTGATGGGTTCTAATGTAATTGATATCCATCCATTTTTTTCTTAAATATTCCTGTGTAATGCCTTAGCTTAACCCAAATCTGCAAATAGACCAGTTGCACCTGAATAAATCAAGGGCACTATAATGAAAATCATTTATTGGATAACCATACATTTATAACAAAATGAGATGACACTGGTTAGTTGTTTTATAGGTTCTTTCCATTGGAATCTCTTCTTCCCTGTGCCACATTAATGTTCAATTATTTGGCATGTTCAGTTCTCTTAGTCATAGTACTCTTTGCTTGTGCAGTCCCTGACTTACTTTGTGGGGCAGGAGATACTGCTTGTATGGTACATGACATCAATGATAGTCAATTGGGATATCAAGTACCGGGTTTCAAATTTTCTTGTGAGTGTGAGGATAAGAGGAATGGTTTAAGAGAATACCCACTAAGGCTGAATTGTTAAAACAATATAGGGATAGCAATAAGGGTGACAATATGTTGAAACATACTGGGAGTTCGCTGTTCGACATTGACATGAAATTGTCGATAAAGTTGGATTACTTTGAATATCCCCGATATCACGGGTGACGCACTGGCTATTCCATTTTATCATGAGGAGGCAGGTCTAAGCGTCTTATATTATGCTGTAATAGCATGCTGAGGTCCAGTAACCCAGTAAACGTCTGCTCTTTCACTCGAGCATTTACAACGGCAATGTTATTTTTCAATAACCAACTTTATGGAGCAGAGCACATGGAAAACAATTGATGCTCCTTTCAACAGTGCAATGTTTGAGAATATTTAGTTACATTGTATAAACAATATTGACATTTGCATATTTGAGTTATAGAGAAATTCTAATTTGTCACGGAATGAATTTAATAAATTTAGTTTATGCACAATTAGGTGCTAAACTAATGTTTTGTGCAAATATGTTGGAAAACATTTAATTGAGTATAATGCATTGGGTAATATGTAAAAACAATATTGTTTTTTTTAAAGACAAGCATATGTCTGTTTTCACTGTTTAATAATCACGTGGTGTAAATTGAATTTAAATGAGAATGGAACGGTCCCTTTACTTGTGACCAAGGAGCCGGGAGCTCCGAAACACCTAGAGTGTTGTTGCTGCAATAAATCACACTGTTAAGCGAATGAGCAGCGGAGTGTTGCTGACTATTTTGCTGAACACGTTGTTGGATATATATATATATATATATATATATATATATATATATATATATATATATATATATATATATATATTTTTTTTTTTTTTTTTTTTTTTTTTTCACCGATTTCCTCAAAGAAGGAACCACTGCACACCAAGGAAGTTATATGATTCAGGATTTTATTCTTTACGTGCAAATTGTCACCAACTCCACCACCAACGCGTTTCAACCACAATCGGTCTTGCTCACGGTATGTGAGTCTTTTTTCAATGTTCTTTATTTATAGTGATACCCATATTAGCCGTTATGAGGAATTATGGGAATTGTAGTTCCTGTTCAAATATATCATTTTAACATGTTTGTGATGTGTTGATGTTATTACAATATCTCTATTCGGGGATTTGATTATGTCTGCACAATCTGAGTATTTACATTGTGTCAATGTGAATAGTGTGTCTGATTGTATTGTACTACATGACATTAGTATGTTGTACATTAATTCTTTGTTCCCAATACGGATACTACAATAATTGCTTAGTGCATTTTTGCCCACAGGGTTTTGGCTTAGTGCCCATGCGGCAATGTTATGTTTGTTTAGATGATTGCAGATATAGATATCTTATATAATTGCCCCGTCATCATTAGTTCATCATTAGTTCATGTCGTGTAGTAGGCTCATAGATGGCTGTGTAGCTCTTCATCGCCGTTGAGGCCAAAAGAGGCCTTCGTCTTAAAGCGTGTGATCATCTTACTTTCCAATCTTCTTAGTTTCAGTGTTCTGTTTCCTCCACGTTCGTTTTTAGGGACTGTTGTTAATCCAAAGTATTTTATGGTCTGTTTCATGTTCTCTTTGTGGATTTTTAGATGTTTCACAATTGCATAATTAGTGTCTTCATTTTTTACCGCCCTTAGATGTTCTAAGATTCTTTTCTTCAGGGGGCAGATAGTGCTTCCTATGTACCATAGTCCGCATCCACAGACAATGACATACACAACATATGTGGATTCACAAGTAATCCTTTCAGAGATGTTAAATTTATTGCCCATGAAATCCACTGTTTCTTTCATGTTCATGCCGTGTTTGCATGCTTTGCATGTGTTGCAACGTACGAAGCCTGTCTGTTTGGTCTCCAGCCAGTTCTTAGATTTGACGGTGGTTGTCATATGGCTCTTAACCAGTTTGTCTTTTAAAGAGGGTGCTTTCCGATATGAGACATTTGGATAATTGCCAATTTTTGGACCAATGTCTGGATCCTTTCTCAAGATATCCCAGTGTTTTTTTAGGATGTCTATTATTTGGTAGTTTTCTTTGCTGTACGTAAGGACCACTCGAATCGCGGCATTCTCTTCTTTTTGTTCTTTTGCATGTTTCAAAGTCTGTGCTCGGGGAATTGCTCTTGCTCTTGCTTGACCCAATTGTTTATCTTTCTCATTGTATCCTCTTTGGTGGAATCTTATTGCTGTTTCTTTGAATGTTCATTCCATTTCCAAGTCATCGGAGCAATTGCGTCTCATACGCAAGAATTCTCCATACGGAATACTCTTCTTCAGTTGTGGAGGATGAAAACTTTCACCGTGTAGAATGCTGTTTGTTGCTGTTGGTTTTCCATATAGTTTGGTCTTAATTTCTTCATTCTCTATGTATACTGTTACATCTAAGAACTGTATTTCTTTATCACTAATGTTATGAGTGAATTGTAGACCTATTTCATTTGTGTTCAAAATGTTCATGTATTCTTCAAATTCACTCAGACTGCCACTCCAAATAAGGAAAAGGTCGTCGATGTAACGTAACCATAGTTCTGTTTTGGAAGTATATGTTTCATTTCTCTCTTCCCAGGCTATCAGCTTCTCCCACCACCCCATCGTGAGGTTGGCATAGCTAGGAGAAAATGAAACTCCCATAGCAGTACCACACTGTTGGGAGTATATTTGACCATCAAAAATGAAGATATTATTGTAGAGACAAAGCTCGATCATTTCCATAAGCATTGTTGTGTGTTTGGACTGTCGTATGCTACGTTGTTTCAAGAAATACTCAACAGCTTGTAGTCCAACACTGTGTTTAATGGAAGTGTATAGTGATACTACGTCGATTGTTACGAGATAGTATCCTTCATGCCAGCCAAGATCAGAAAGGATTCTTAAGAAGTCCCCTGTGTCTTTTATGTAAGAGGTTAAGTTAGTAACTAGTGGTGCCAAGAAAAAGTCCACATAGTCTGAAATGTTTTCGTAAAGTGAGTTGCAACTAGACATTATGGGCCTGGCTGGGGGATCAATTAAGGTTTTGTGTATCTTTGGTAAAAAATACATCGTGGGCATCACTGGACTGTCATTGCTTAGAAAAAGGGATTCCTCTGGTGTCAATAATCCCTCCTCCTGCCATTTCTTGATTTTTAATCCTAGATTTAATGTTAAATCATTGAGTGGATTATTAGTTAGTTTGACATAGTTCTTATGATCATCCAGTTGCCTTTTGGCCTCTTTAATGTAGTCATTTTTGTTTTGAATGACTACATTGCCCCCCTTGTCTGCCGGTTTGATTATGATCTTATCATTCTTCATCAAGGTGTCAATTGCAAGTCTCTCCATTTTATTTAGATTTTCCTTCTTGTGGTTGTTATTTGTTTTAGTCAGTGTTTCTAGATCCCCAACCACTAGATCATGAAAAGTGTCTATTCTGTTACCGGGGCTAAGCACAGGGCAAAATTTAGATTTTGATTTGAAGGCAGTTGGTTCTATTTTGTCAGTACATGTTTGTAACTGTTGTAGAGCTTGAGATTCAGTTACATCATCATTGTTTGTCATTAATTCGTACGCAGTAACCAGGACAGGTATATCTTCTATTGTAAGGTCACTGGTCTTAGGTGCTACTTTACTTTTGATAGCTGTTTTCGTATTCGAGAATTTACTAAAGAACTTAGCCAGTTTTAGTTTTCTCACAAATTTGTAGATGTCGATTCTTGTATCTACATGATTATGATGTTGTTCTGGGCAAAAGCTTAATCCTTTGTTCAGTACATTTTGTTCGTGGGAGTTTAGTTTGTAGTCGGATAAATTCACGATTAGATTAACTTTTGTCTTTGTTAATTTTTTCATTTCTTCAAACGGTTGCGTAGCGGGTAACTTTTTGGTTGTTCCGCCCCCTCTTCTCGTTTTTCTCCTTCTTTTGAAGATTGATGATAAGTTCTTCCTCTCCCTCGGCCTCGGCCTCGTCCTCTTCCTTGGCCCCTCGGGTTCTTTTGATCGATGTACATCAACTTCATCTCCTCTAAAAAAGTAAAGTGTCCTGTTCTTATTGTTCTTTCTTAGTCACTTAATTCTGATTCTGATCCACTTGTTACTGGTACGTTTAGTGCTGCTTTTGTGTTCTTCCCCATTTGTTCTTTCAATACTTCAAATCTTCGAGCAAAGGTT
This sequence comes from Triturus cristatus, assembly GCF_964204655.1. Lineage (NCBI taxonomy): Eukaryota > Metazoa > Chordata > Amphibia > Caudata > Salamandridae > Triturus > Triturus cristatus. The sequence continues at coordinate 324,901,171 of NC_140582.1, forward strand.
AGAATAGCTCCTGTTTCATAGTCCAGTTGGTCTCTCCTGAACTTCCTTTGCTTTCGTTGTTCTACCTCGTTTTCATGTCTATCTAGGTTTTTCTCCATGTCTTTTCGTAGTTGTTTACTTTCTTCCTCTTGATTGAGACTGGTAATCTGTAATTCGAGTTTGCTGATATTCTCATGTAGCTCCTCTATATCCTTTTTGGCGTACTTGATTACAATTAATACCATGTTTTTAGAACACTGCATACTGTTCTTCCCCCATTCTTCTAGCATCTCAGGCTTAGTGTCAGGGTGATTAGGGAGCGTGAAGATTCTCAGTCCTCTTGGTATTCGATCGCACTCGATATATTTCTCTAACGTAATCACTTCCCAGCTTTTAGTGATTTCTTTTTTCAATAGTCTCTCAAGTTGAATGAAAAGTTGTTTGAGATTTTTGCTCTGACTGATATCCTGGTCACTAGTTATTTCTTTTTGTATTGTTGTGCCTGCTCTTACGAACATGGTTTCCGCTCGTTGTATGCGCTTCGCCGCTCTCGCTTCCATGTTAATTAATGATATAATTCTCCGCCGAGACTCACATTCGGTGGTTCACTGGTTATATGGTGGGCACTTGCCCCTTAACTTCCTTTGCATCTGTTCAGGTTTTAGTATCCTGACGGTGCATGCTACGACATTCACAGTTCAATAGGGGAGAGAAAAGAAGGAGAAGCCGCCTACCTGAGTGTTTCTCCGTCGTAGCGGGGTCCTCCGACTCCGATCCGTTGGATACTTCACACCGCAGACGGAACTAGCATTTAAAAAATTAGCATTTAAAAAACCTTGCAAATTCACTTAAAAAACCATAGGTTTCACACATGTTATAGTTAGCTGGACATTTCACTCGTGAAAAACCATTGAAATTCCCCCGTTATAGTTAGTGCAGGCAACTATAACTCACGCGACCGCAATCCTCTGCTGATGACGTCAGATATTACATCACTGTATTTAGACACTTATTTACCCATGTCTTCTTCCATTAATTTTTAGCTATACATATATTACAAATATTTTTTTTTCAGAAAGACACATATGTCATCAGTGATGTAATATCTGACGTCATCAGCAGAGGATTGCGGTCGCGTGAGTTATAGTTACCTGCACTAACTATAACGGGGGAATTTCAATGGTTTTTCACGAGTGAAATGTCCAGCTAACTATAACATGTGTGAAACCTATGGTTTTTTAACCCCTTCAGTGCCCATGACGAGATAGTCTTGTCATGAAGCGCGTTTGCGCTGTGCCCATGACGAGACTATCTCGTCATGAACCCCGCCCGCTAATGAAACGCCCGGCACAGGGCGTGGAAAGGGCGGGGCACTGAAGAGGTTAAGTGAATTTGCAAGGTTTTTTAAATGCTAATTCCTAACTATAACGTGTGTGAAACCTATGGTTTTTTCAGTGAATTTGTACGTTTTTTTAAATGCTAAGTTATGTATTTTATTTTATTTTTTTCAAGGTTTTTCGCCGTGCGCGTACCTTGCGCGCCCACGTTACGCAGTTCGCGGAATTTTTCCGCTTCTACTGTACGCGCACGCTACGCGTACTCTGCGTTTTTTTGTAAAAAAATTAAAGGAAATTTTTGCCCTTGGGGGTCCTTCTGGGACCCCCTGACAAGGGCTAGGGGGTCAGGAACTGTCCACCATGCCCCCTTTTCACGTTCTCCACCTTTGTTTTTCACCCCCTCAGACTGCGAGAGACAAAATGGCGGCCGACACTTCCTGGTTTCGACCGATTCGAATGTTTACTAAGATCTAACAACCAATCAGAATCGCGCTCGCGCACGGCAGCGTACCGTACGCGCATGGAGCGCGCCTATAGATAAATATATTGATTTAAATGCTATTTTCTCAGGAACTACTGAACAGATTTACACCAGACCTGCAAAAGGCACATCCCTGACCTGAGGACTACCTCTCTGCCAAATTTCAAGTAATTCTGTTCAGCCGTTCGGGCTGTAGCTTGGACTAAAGGTCCTATGGAAAAATGCATGGGGAAAACGCGTTTTGGGACGCCCCCTTTTTCTCGGCCCCGCTTGACGAATCCCCCCAAGACTTTGAGGGAAGGAGCGGAGCGCCCCACGTATTTTGAAAATTTCGCGAGGATTCGACAATCGGCGCGAAAGTTATTCAAAATAGAATGTTGCGGATTTCCTATGGAAACACGGTCCTAACTATAACTATCTACTGGCGACCGCCAGTAGATAATATGTGTATGTATATATATATAGTTTTTGAGATATTAAGAGACAAACATATTTGTATATCTGGACAGTTAGGTTTGAGGGACTCTCATACTCTCATGAGGGTCCTTCAAACCCATTACCAAAAATAAAGCATTTTGATTGGTCCAGGGAGCTTTTTTTTCTCTTGGGCCAATTTGCTCCCACAGGAGACATACTCCCACGGGAGAAAGTGCTCTGCTTGGCTGCCAGGAACATAAAGAAACATGTTGCTGGCAGCCATTACAGGACTTGGGGTCTTAGTTCCCTGTCTTTAGTTGTATTTTTTTTTGTTAAAGGGGGGCCAGGGTTCGGGTACCCTCACCCCAGGCACCGTGTGGAATGAAAGTAGTCGCAAATATTTTCTTAAAAAACAACATAAAATAAAAAAACGTCCTTTGTGTTTTCTAAATTGGATGTATTTGGGGATTGGGGCATGTGGCCCCTTCCCTGAGCCGCAGGTGGGCCCCGGGGACAGCATCCTCCGGGGCCATGTCATTAAAAAGGGGAGGGGTAGCACCGCTCCTTTAGGAGGCCCGGGGCCCCTAGCCAAAAATAATAAAAATAAGAAGGGGTTGTGCGGTCAAATGGGCTCCAGGTACCCCATCCCCTGGGGCCAAACAATAATTCAGGCTAGGGTGTGTGTGCACCCCCTCCTCGAGCCTTACAAGGGGGCGGCTCTTGAACTGTGTCACAGGGAACCCACCCCGGGAAGCAGTACTGTTTCCTGCCTGCAGGACCACGGGCATGGAAAAAAGTGTGCTCTCCCCTGTTGGATCTTTGAAAATGCTCCTGCTGGGTGGGAGAACACTTCTGTTTCCCTGCCTGCGCTCTTGCAGAAAGGGAAACTGTGATTGCTCCCTCCTGGCGGGAGCAAGCAAAAGGAACTACTCTCAGGGTGGGAGAAATACGGGCTCCAGTGTGGGATCACAGGAGCCTGGGGCTTTCCCCGCATCCATGAACGTTATGTTGTTTGGCCTCAGCAGATGGGGTACTAGGGGCCCATTTGTGCTAAAGACAGGAAGCCACAGCCCCCCTCCCCTAATATTAATGTATTGGCCCTGGGGGATGGGTACCCCCGGGTCTCTGGAGGCTGGTAGAGGGGGGCCACATGCCCGCCTCAAATAAAATATTAATATGGCCTTGGGGATGGGGGCCCAGGGGCCCATTTTGGCTCAGGGAGCGAGGTCTTCTCTAATGTTTAAGTATTTGGCCCCGGAGAATTGGGGTCCCTGGGGTTTCCTAATGCTTGGGGAGGTGGGGCACACGCCCCCTCCCTTCTTATTAAAGTATGGCCCTAGGATACGGGGTCCCAGGGGTCTATTTAGTCTCAGGGAGTGGGCTATGCACTGGCCCTTTCCTAATATTAATGTATTGTGCCCCAGGGGATGGGGACCCTGGGGGTTCCTAAAGCTCGGGAAAGCATGTGCCCCCCTCCACTAATGATATATTTTTTGTCCCTTGGGGTGCACTCCCCGAATCCAATTTGGGGTTAGGGAAGGGGCCGCTTTATAACAAAAGGCCGTGGAGGCAACAGTGATTTAGGAAGGGGGCCACATGCCCCGTCCCATTTATTAAAAGATAAAACTCAGAGGGATGGGGTCCTCAGGCCACTAGAGGCTCCCCTTTTTAAAAACAAGAGACCCAGGGTGATGGGGTCTCCAGGACCAATAGTGGGTTGGGGAGGGGGGCACATGACCATCTCCCCCGGCGGGGCATTAGCTGCCTACCGGGGTTTGGCTGCAGGGCCTGGCCGTACACTGCTAATTCCCCCACATATTATATCACCAATGACTTGTTCCATGACATCATTGATAACATCACTGCAGCATCTGAAATGAGGCGTACCTCGATGAATACATTTTTGTCCCAAAGGCACCTTACTATTGTACAGAAAAAAATAACATGGATGCTGCACCGAGGCTCACTAGCCAAATGGTATTACTTTATAATTGAATAGCTCACATTTTGTAAGGATGGCAGTACTCTATTTGTCACTTAAAAGCGTACTAAGTGGCATGCCTCGCTTGGATCCAGTTTTGTATAAATGTGAGTAATTTTTTAGCTGCTACACCAGTCGGGAAACAATGATATTGTTGTAGATATTTATTTTTCATTGTTTAGACAGCTGTAGCAATAACATCCACTACTTCACCGTATGTTAACTATAGTTAAAATAAATATTTCTCAATCAGAGCCTCAATGAAGAGATAGCATTTCAGATGCTACATTTTACTAAACAATAGAGAATTTTTGTTAATTGACAAATTAAGTTTATCAGCACCCATGATATGAGCATTTTTGGATGCCTTAAGTAAGATGCTAAGGTCCTCATTCTGAGTGGCCAGTGTAATTCTGCTATATGTGATGACTTCTGTTACAGCTGTTACCTGAATTATGAGCTGTACGTACAAAACAGTCTCATGCAAACATATAAAACAGTCTTGTAAAAACAGGGAATAGTAGTATATTGATACACATTAGACGGGGTGAATGAAATATGGCCTGTTAGGTGTCCCTGGCCATGCTATCATAATCTGTGTTTTTCTTTACCTATACATCAATGTATCTAAATAATCTACCTATGACAATTTCTAGGAAAAAGAATATTGTGTTGTGGAAAGGTGGTCACAACTTCTCATGTTAATCAAAGGTTTAAAAATCAAGGTGGTAAATAAATATGATATTTATAGTTTGGTTTACTTTCTCTACCCCACTCTGAATGTACCATCTACTTGGTCTGGGAGCTAACTGTTTCTCTCCTGGTTTAGGGCTACCAGGTCCTAATGCCAAATTTGGGGTGGGTCTGTTGGCCTGCCCTAAGAGCATTGTCTGTGAAGAGTGTATCTACCATTTTATATGGGGCTTCTATTTTTTGTAAGACAACTATTACGTTTGGATATTCTGGAATGTAAAATGCTCACTTTAATTTGCTCCAGAGGACTCTCCAGTATTTACTTAGATTGGAATTGGGAACAAAAGTAATTATGTCAACTGGGACATTTAGGTTGGGCACCAGCTAACCTTGGAGCAATTTGATTGGATAAGTTTCAATGTGGATGGGTTTTTAGATTACTCAAGCATTATCAGACGAAGGAGACCGGCCAAGACCTCACTCTGACAAAAATGACATTCAACACAACGGTTAGAAAGTTTATCAGTATGCTAGTTTCATGGAAGACAAAATGATATTAAAAATGCGAGAGGTTGAAATGGTGTTAGGAGATTTCACCCCACTTGCTACACAAGGCAATCTAATAATGAATATGAATTTGAATCCAAAGATATGATGTTTGTACAAGAAGCTAAAACTTAGTAATCAAACTAGTGGACACCAACAGGGAGTTGGCTTAAACACACTGCTAGTGTAAAATGCTACCATTTACATAACTTAGATCAGGAACCCATCACCCACATTCTTACAATGTCCCTAGGAATGCTGTTTAAGGGAAAAACAAGGACATGTTAAATTTTTAAGATGCACAATGTATGCATGGTCTGAGAGGCAGTATGAATATGTCTGACTGAAAGAGGTATTAGGATTTGTAACAATGTTTACATATAATTAGTAAAGGGGACCCGTCCAGTAGTTCAGAGATCTCAGACTAAGTAGGAACATAAATAGTGTGACTACAATAGCAGAGCCTGGGATAGAGCTATGATCAGCCAAGTATGGTCACAGAACGCTGTGGAGTCAATGCCGGAGGAAAGGGAGAGTAGAGTGAAAAATCTATAAGGCAGAGGCTGAATGTCTCTGAAGAACTATTCCGGTGGAGTAGCCTGTCAGTGTGGGTTGAAATATACGATTTTAGGATACACCCATGAAACTCTATATCGGCAGAGAAAAAAGAAGAGAATCACTTTTGTCCAGTAGGTTACAGTGGTCATCAAGTGCAGATGGTACAAAGCATCATGCAGAATTGGTGGATCCTGGTTCCTGGCACTGAAGGGTAATGGAGCAATGCATCACCTCTCAATATCAATGCTCTAAGGGATGCTCCTCAGGCAATATGGGATGCTGCTTATGGTAGGGCAGAGCAATACCTTACATGTACAGAAACAATCTCTCTCTTTGGGTCTGAAGATGATCCAAAAGGAGAAGAGATACAACACTCCGGTGCATGTTCCTTACACACCTTCCTCTCCCTGGATATGTTACTCTTAGCAGGGAAACTCAATCCCAGGGAAAGGTAGACTTTGAAATCCAATTAGGGCAGCAGACCATGTGAGTTCAGCTAAAATTGATCTTCCTCGGTTCTTGACAAAATTCTAGACCAGAGTAATACCCATTACTCATTTGCTGTCCTTTCACAGCTCGAAGTGAGAATTGTGTTTCCTACTTTATCCATAAGATCATGGCCTGTGACAAACGCTTCTGCAAGTGGGTATGCTCTAGGATGAGAACAGTACTGGAATGCATGCATCCCCTCCAGTATATTGGGCACTCTCTGCAATACCCTCATTCTTGACTTGACAGTGACTCCAAGGTTGGAGTACAAAGGTTAGGGTCGGAGTTTTGGCACCTCTAGCCACAGGTATGGTTTCTAGGGAGAATCGCAGCCTCTTTATGAGACCTAAAAGCCATCTTGCAAGGGTCATACTTATATCCTCATAACTGTCCTGTATTCAGAGGTCTTTCTGCGCCTGTGGTACTTTTGTATCACCTCCTAACTTCCTTTCTGTTTACTTTCCTTAGACCATGACCATACTTTGTCCTGGTTTTTGCCTGCTCTCACCGAATGTGTCAGTCTTGGCTACATCCTCATGCTCAGGGCTTTAAGTGGGATGAAAGGGAAGTGCACATAGAAGAATAACTATGAATCCTTTCCAAGCAAAGGGCTGTATGTAATTAAGAGTGTGGTTTAAAATACTTAAACTTGAATCACACAGCGTGACACCTGACACCTGAGTAGTATTTGGGTGCCTCTCTGTAAGCTTTAAGTTATTGCATCCAGAGGCATCACACAATAAAGGACATGCATCTAAAAGAAGACAGGTCTAGTGGTCTTAGCCAATGCTTGCTAGAAGTAGCTGATAAATTATTAACAATTATATTGATATGAAAAAATATAATTAAACATTGTTAAATTCGGAACATATAAGACTGTGAATTAAATATTACTATGGTCTTTGGAAGGGGTAGTGGTCAACAGTGTTACAGTCAATCCTGTTCACCCCTTCACTTCACTTTCTTCTGCATCCACTCACACACACACTTTTTCTCCCAACATCTTTCTGAATTCCTCTAACTGCATATTTCACACATCGTCTCTTTCCTCTACCTCACCTTTTTTTCACTCTCTCCTTCTACATGTAATTCCCAGCGTCTGCTTCACCTCACCATGCACACAGACAAGTTCACATGTAGGCATTTCATTTTCTTTTACTTTCATCATGTGAACATTTCAACAGCTTTGTACCTACTTCAGACACTTTTGCATTATTTATAAGCAGCTAATGTAACCATTTGACTGTGTGCTCTGAGAAAGGCCTCGCGTATTCTGAGTACCTTTATAACCCACTGACAAGGCCCTATGAGAACCTCGCACTGCCTTCACCTTTAACTCCTGAGCTCTCAATCACCCTCAACCTCAGTTTACATCCTAGAGACAATCCACTTCACAGTATGCACAATACAAGGTTGATATTCTGCGTGACAAAAGCTGCAGCAAAATAGCATCATGGAAAAACCAAATACTCTTAGGGAAGTAAATTAAGTAAAATGTGAAAAGTAAACAGGAAATAGCTCACTGACTGTGGATCACCTTACTGGTTTTTACCATCATTGTTAAGATATTAATGTTCAAACAAATCTTTTTCCCTGTAAAGGACATCAGTGTAGCGCCTGATAGTGACACATTTCAAAGTCAGTTTATAATCACTGCCAGGGGAGAGAGCTGGAGGGACAATCCAAATTTAAGCGCTACTCACCCTGCTTTCCCCTGTCCCACCTACCTTCCTCAGCTCAGTGGCAGCATTTGTGACAATGGATTGCTATGATGATCTTGAATGCAAAGGTGTCCCAATGACCACGTCATTCTGACCTTTCACCATTATCTATTGCATCATTTTTAAATATTGGGGCAAATCACCATGACACTCAATTACATTTCTGCAAAGGCCGTATTATTGGGAGCAGGCTGGACTAATCCATACATCCTTCAGCTGAACTACACATAGTAATATGCCCTAAACGACGTCCTAACATTTACTCCTAACCGTGCACTCCTCCCTTAACAGTTTCCCACTAATATTCCCAGCCCCCTTTCCCCAGCCTTTATTATTTAACTTCCTCTTGTGCTCTCTTTTCTATTTGGTGCCATTTTCACAATTGTCTAACTTGCCAAATCCTTTTTTTTTAATAAACATTCTTCACTGTGATTTTTATAATACACAAAAACAATTCTAATAACATACAAATAACCCCACAGTGTAACTCATAAACACTAAAATAAATAAGATCCAATAAGGAATAATAAGATGATAAGAAAGGAAGAAGAGAGAGAGAAAAGAAAGAGAAGAATAAATGAATAAATAACTAAATACTAATAATTAAAAAGGAAGAGAAGAGTCATGGGGGAGGGTTACCCTAGACATTGCTTAAAGTGTTCTGGTAAAGCTTGCCCACTTCTTTACCAGGCCCTCTTCTTGATTCTCCACTACGTCATAATAACAGAGGGGACTGATATACAATCTCACTATGCGCAATACTCTTTATTCCTTTGGCCTTGCAAAAACCTGATATCTCTCTGTTAACCCCTTCGCTGCGGCGGAAATTCGGTTATGCCATCAAAATCCTCAAAATCACCACTGTTACAAGTTTATATAACTGCCTGCTGTTTTCCCTCTCTCTCTGAAACACCCTTCAAGTACATTTATACCCATTTCACCCCCCCCCCATGGATCGTACTCCCAAAAAGATTTCCCTTAATAGATAATTCCCCCACCTTCCCCTCAATAGTCGCTGCTGCCAAACATTTCTCAATCGGCTCCAACAAAAAGTTGATCATGCCCATCTCCTCTTCTCCATTTCTAGTCCTGAATTTTCCTCTGCTTTGCACCTGATCCCAGAAACTCTGCCCAACCCAGTAACAGCTGCATAGCTCTTATGATCCTATCTCCCACAGGTCCTGGGGCACAGGTGTGCTCCTCTTGTCTGCTTCGGGAACCAAACTGTAGAACCCATTTAGAACTAGATGACACGTCAGCCATCCCGTTAGCGAAACAACTTACATGTTATGCTCTGAACAGAATATTCCACCACAAACACTTCAATACCAGCTCTCTCAGAAGACCTAAAACATATTCATATTTCATTGCAATCCTGTTAATCACATACAGCACTAATGTGCTATCCATTCCAAATATCAAAATGTTGTCCTTCAGCTTCTTCCTCCACAGCCTTGCCGTCACCACCATTGGGAAAACTCTAAGAAGGCTATTCTGTGTTTCTTTTTCCTCCATGCTAGGGGCCGTCTTTCTGTGTACCACTCCTTTACACTCCCTGCTCCCAATTCCTCATAGATCTCTACTGTCTATGTCAACAAGTCATCCTGAAGCCATAACATCACTCGGGTGTACAGTTCGAGGATTATTATCCACATCTATAAATATTGTTTCACCCTTTCTCCCACTCTTTGCCCTTGGTGTGGTTCTGCAGCAGCCCTCATAGCAAAGGCCAACTGTCTACCGAAAGCTCTACCAAGAGCTACCACTCTGCATGCAAAATTCCGGTGCCCCAGCACCTGTTGAATCTTCCTTTTAACTCACACTTTTCTTTCGCTTACTGCAAGAGTTCAATCAAGATCTTCAGTTTCTCATTAGCTAACTGTGATATCATTGCAACTGATTATATCTCAATCCTCAGCACGTCAATCATGTGCATGTGTGTTAGAAATGGGATTTCTGGTTGGCTAGGGCTTGCGCCAAAGCCAGGCAGAAACCACCACTCTAGTCAGGGCTGGGGAGTTACACGCCAAAGATAACCCCTGCTCACCCCCTTGGTAGCTTGGCACGAGCAGTCAGGCTTATCCCAGAGGCAATGTGTAAAGCGTTTGCGCGCGCACCCAGCAACAGCACCCTAGGCCCACCACAAAAGAAACTCCACACAAGGTTATATATAAAAAATAGCCTTTGTATGATAATAAACACATTAGATGATATTCACACAATTTACACTGTGCCAACTGGCACGGGGCAGAATTTTATAAGGGACTATTTACTCGGGACAGGGCCACATGGACCACTGCCAGAATCAGCACAAATCACCAATTGTACATGTAGAACATATACTAACTGTAACACAAATTATCACGGTAGAGCACAACCAGTAACTACTGGCGCCATAATGACCTCAGCGTCATCACACTAGAATCAGGTATAAAACCTATCCTACATCCATCACAGGGGCTTAAACATATTATGCAATTTCTCATTAGTCTAACGCATTAGACCTAACCACCTAAGTATAACTACACTAGGGGCGTACATCACACAGGGAGATATAATCTCACTAGCAAGAACAACCTCCTAATCATAAAACCACATTTGGAGGTATAACACAGGGTGCGTAAAACATACTACATGAATTACATTTCCTAGCACCAAAAGCATTAATATATGAATCACAATAACACCTCAATCACATTAGGGTCCAGGTTGCGCCAGAACCTAAACGTAGCAGCTGCCCACTACTTGCTGGGCAGCTGGGGACAAGAACTGGGCCTAAACGCTGCAGCTGGCACTAAGTGCTGCGCAGCTGGGGAAGGCCAAGGATGAGGAAATCACTGGGCCTCACGTTGGAGCCATCTGGCTCAGAAAACAACCATGTCCCCATGGAGCGTACGAGCTCCTGAAATCAATATGCGCCAGCGTTGGAGCCACCTAGGCTCGAAGGACAAACTTGCCCACATGTTGGAGCCACCCGGGGCTCTTAGAATAATTCTGATAATCGCTAGAGCCACACGGGGCTCTTAGAATAATTATGCCCATCGCTGAAGCCCTGTAGGCTCTGAAGCCCACTATGCCCATGTTGGAGCGGCCCACTGACAGACGGGGCCGCTCGGACTCTGTGCCTCATCGGGCACACATACACGGGAGAGGGCATGTTGGAGCGGCCCACTGTCAAGCGGGGCCACTCAGCACTGGCACTAGTGCCTCTATCTCGCGCCCTCCCCCTCCCCTCAGGCAGCACCACTCACCGGGCTGCCACTCCAGAGGCAGGACTTCTCCGGTCTTCTCGGGGGCGGCTTCTCCACTTCGCCCGGGCCCCTTCCTGGGACCCGGGACTTCAACGTAGAGCCTGCACGGCTCCGGATGGCGAACCCGCCTCCCTCCCTCCAGGACGAGGAGGGGGGGGCGGAACTGGAGCCCGCAATGCTCCCTTTTTCCCCATGCTTCACCCGGGCCCCCGCCTGGGACCCGGGACTTGTTTAACGGCACTCGAGGAGGCGGGGTAGGCTCCCGTCCTCCTCATCACGCAGTCACGCTTCCGGCTGCACGTCTCTCCTGCTTCCGTCCGACAGGCCCCGCCCACAACCAGGCGGGCCGCGGATCGCACCAGCAATCTTTGCTCGGTAATGAGGGGTGGGCTTCCTCGCAATTCAAAAATGTGAAGCGGGGTGGGCTCCCGCTACTCGGCGTAAAAATAAGAATAAAGAGGTGGGTAGGCTCCCGCTATCAAAGGCACCATAATGTGGGGTGGGCACCCACTCCCGGCAGCATCACGGGGGAATCCCTACGTCGGGATTCCCTCGGCGGAGATCGCAGCCCAGCGCTGCAAAGCCTGCTCGCTCCTCCTCGGGGAAAAATAAAGCGCTTGGCTCTAGACAAAGGAATAAAGCGCTCACCAGGCGCTAGGAGCAGGCAAAAGTCCTGCAGCAAAGGAGATCAAGTCCAGGAGAGGTGTCAGGGGCAGAGCTGGGCCCAGGGGCCAGCACATAGGGTCCTCCAGCAGGGAGGCAGCCCCCATGGCGGTCCCTCCTGGGTGCAGGGAAGGGGCGAACCAGATGCAACTGGTTCTTGAGCACTTTGTTTTGCTCAGCCCCTCTCCCTATTCACAGAACAGGCCAGGGTCATCAGTCGCATCACAGGGGGCGGAGCCAGCATTGTTTGGGGAAAGCCCAGCCCTATTTAGGTCCCAGGTGTACTCCTCCCACTCATCCACATGCAGATCTCTCCACTCACCACTGGGGCAGACCCATCCTGACTCCTGGAGCCAGGCACACCAGCCAATCACACGCCAGACAGTCACTTCACATTTATGCCAGCATCTAGAAGTGGCACTTCTATACTAGTCACAGTAACGCCGCACACATCATCGCGCAGCATTTAATCGCACGAGTTCGCACATACCAAACTCGGCCCTGCACTCCCCACGCATCAGGAACTAACATGGTCACCCAGATCCCCCATGCATTCCTATGGGAGGGCAGGTCAGTCTCACTCAATGTAACCCAGAGCGCACGCACTTTACATTGGGACACAGTGTTAAAGCGCCTAGAGGCCTAAATCCACTAATACACCATAGGGAAAAGGCTAAGAGGATGCAAAAAGTTCTAGGGGTGAACTTGCCAGAAGGGCCAAGTCCAACAATGTGCCTTTCATCTTTTCCAGGGCTTGCAGAGTCCAAAACTGTTCAGCCTCCGACTCCTGCATCCATTAGTCTACTACATTCATCCTTTTCAACCACTCTGCCCACCATCAAAAACGTTTCTAGGTAGTGTAGCATCTGCCCATTCTGGGCAACTTGCCACACCACCGGCTCCATGAATGTGCAGAATATTTCAAATACGTCCCAGGCTACCAAACACCCCTTTGCATCACTATGTCATAATAATATTGGGCCCTATTCACAGAACTAACTTAAGACAAAATCCTAAACTTACTACCATTTACTCATTTTAGTATTCACAGAAGGCACTTACTCATTTTGGTATTCACAGAAGGCACTTACTCATTGATGAGTAAGTGCCTTCTGTGAATACCAAAATGAGTAAGTGCACTTACTCATTTTGGTCTTCACAGAAGGCACTTCTTATGTGCACAGTCGACAAGATGGATGCTATAGCCTGTGGAAAAAAGGTAATCTAGGATGTGCAAAGACGTGGGGTGAACCTTTTTTCTGTGATAAACATGACATCAAGTTTGTGGTAGGTGATGCGGTCTAAGATATCTAGTGCTTGGAGTACTGCAAAGCGAGTATTAATGAGCACGAGTTGAAAGGTGTGTTCTGTTGTTCAAGTGTGTATTGGATGTGTATTAGGTATGATCTATGTGTTGTGTGAGTACTATGAGAGTTTTTGGGTTCTGTACATCTCTATATCATTATGGCGATTGCCAATATAGGGGGGGTGAGTGAGGCACATGATTATAATCTTACAATGCAGGTTTCATGGGAAAAAGGGCTCTGCCCAAAGGCTTTTCAAGGCCATAACAAGCCCAAACAGGCAATACCCTTGTCTGTGTCCTCCTTTTGCTGGAGAAGTTAGGCGATGGGATGCCCTGAAACGTTGATTGCAGTAGGGAGAAGGCAGGAAGTGATGTCACTTCCTGTGTGGATGGATGATGGGAAATTCAGTGATCTCCCTTCTAATGCAGATGGATAATGGCAAAGTAAGTCCTCTTGTTTTGCTTCTTCTATTAAAGATGGCTCTGGAGGGAAACCAGTGATGTTGCTTCCTGTGCAGATAGGTGATGGGAAATTCATGTGGGAAGTGCATCGGCATGTGCACTTAAACTGTGTTCACAGAATGTCCTCAGTCTGGCCATGCAACACCCACTCCTGCAATCACATCTCACACCATCCACTCCATTTGGCGAGGCAGCGCGCACAACGAAATTAGTTTTTTTTTCCCGTTACTTACCTGAAATCGTCCGTTTGCCGCATTTTACAACCCCCACCCTGCCCCTCCCGACATCACCGCCCAGTGGCACGCCCTATACGGGCCGTGGCTGTCTTCAGGGCAGATGTCAGCTAGAATTCTGCAATCACCCACTCCCCATGCTTTAAATGAGTCCCCGGTGCAGCCTATCATAACATCCAGATTGTTCTGATGTGAATTGGGGGGATGGAATGATGTGAGGTCTCTGCATCCAACACATAGCTGTTATCCTGGCTGTAGCATAACCATTGGGCATGTGACTTCTGGTGCTTCCATATAATGCCCCATATAGCCCTTCCGGTCTGAGTCTGGTCCATGTGGAGCAATTTGTATGAATGCCTTAGCGACAACTTCTTCAGTGTACATAACAGAGAAGCTCTGAAGTAGTTTCTTATGCTGTGAAAGCCAGCACTCCCTCTGTATCTGGAGATTTTCAGTATTGTATGTGAAACACTGGCTGGCTTCACTGGCCTCCCAAAATTGAGAAGGACTTATGAACTGATGGAAAGACAGAGTATCAGATCTAATTCACAGAGCGTGTAAAATGTACAAAACTCTGGCCAGTATCTGCATTTTGATAACAACAACACCCCCAAGCTATAATATGTAAATGTTCTGCCTCCTACATAAGTCTACTTTGCATTATTTAATGAGTGGGGTGATACTGGCCTTGAACAAATAGTGCATTTGGATTAAGTATACCCCAAGATATTTCAGAGATTTGTCTCTTATCCTAAGGGTCACTATCACCCCGGAGGAAGTTTTTTCCATACTCGCCCAACCTAATCAGTAGCAATACTAGTTTTTCAATGCAAATCTTATAACCCCAGGACTCCAACTCAAACACTCCCCCAAACCAAATTATCTTCCCACCGTCAGGAAAGCCTATAGAGTACCTACCACATGTTCATAGGAGTGTCACCAATTTGTATTACTCTATGATCTGAGTTACATCATACCCTGCCAACTTAGGGCAAACAAAGCAAACACAAGGAGATGATGGACAGACGCTAAAACTCTTCAAACACTCACCCCCAATCACAGTTCTGGGTTAAATCCATCATTGTTCTTTAGCTCACTTCGCCACCCCAGTTCAGACCCAGTTATATGCAAATCAGTCTTGACCTTGTGCCTCATGGGAACAGTCCAGCCTGAACAGCTGGAAGAGTGCTGTGGTTAAAGCACTCTTAAAAAAACCTCAGCTAGACCCATCGGACCTGTCTAACTACAGACCAATATCTCTACTCCCTGGTATCAGCAAAGTCACTGAGAAACTGGTAAATACCCAATTATCCCAGTTCCTTGAAACCAACAACTTGCTTCGACAATCCCAAACCGGATTTCGCCCGGGCCATGGAACAGACACTGCACTCCTCGCAGTCATCGAGGAGGCAAGGGGCATACTGGATTCAGGAGGATCAGTGGCAGTGATCCTCCTGGATCTGAGCGCAGCCTTTGACACGGTCAACCACTGTATCCTTCTGCATAGACTGGCCGATGCAGGACTTACCGGGACAGCAATCAAATGGATTGAATCCTTCCTTACAGGGCGCACTTTCCAAGTGTGGGACGACAATCATCATTCATCCACCCTCCCACTCACAAGCGGCGTCCCCCAGGGCTCCTCCCTGAGCCCGACACTTTTTAATGTCTATATGGCCCCACTCGAGGACGTGGTAACACCATTTAACATAAAAATGGTGAGCTACGCTGACGATACCCAACTAGTCGTCTCCTTGTCCCAGCTGATTGACCATCCAGAAAATCTGACTAACTGCCTCATAGGAATTCATAACTGGATGAATAACTCATCACTAAAACTGAATGGGACAAAGACGGAAGTGATGCTACTAGGAAAGCAATGGACGACCATCCCTCCAACACTCTGGCCCGATGTGTTCGGAGAAATCCCCCCCCCAAAACGTGAAATCAAGACACTCGGGGTGTGGCTCGAACCACAGCTCACGATGAAAACTCAAGCAACTAAAACCTCGGGCACCTGCTTCGGGCTCATGCGCACGACCCGTAAAATCCTGCCCTTACTGCCACCTACTTCCAGGAAGCTACTCATCCAGGGACTAGTGCTGTCCCGCCTGGACTACAGCAACCTGGTTTATCTGGGAGCCCCCGAGTCCACCATCACGAAACTCCAGCGGATACAGAACGCGGCGGCACGCATGCTTACTAACACCCCTTCCAGAACGTCCGCCAAGCCGGCCCTCAAAGCCCTGCACTGGCTCCCTGTGCGCCAAAGGGTGCAATTCAAAGCGATGTGTACAACACACAAGTTGTTCAACGGATCTGGTCCAGCGATTCTTAGTAAAATGATCACTCCCTACACAGCAACCAGATCCCTAGGATCGCAGAATGAGAACCTAGCCAGCACCCCTAGATTCAAAAGAACCCGTACAGGAGGTCGACAATTCTCCGTTCAAGCGGCTAAGGGCTGGAACGCACTCCCTCGCTCCCTCAGACTAGAACCCAACTATCTGGTTTTCCGCAAGAAACTAAAGACTCACCTGTTTCCTAAATAAATTCCTTCTGTTGCTCTCCCCTCCCTCTCTTCCCCCTCAACAGGATTTCAAGTCACATAGCACGGGGATGCCCTTGGGTCACCAGGCGCTCTAGAAATCGCTAAAATAATAAAAAAAAAAAAAACTGCAAAGTCAGTTCTTCCCTGGACCAGAAACAAGCATGCTGGGACCGGTTTTGGGGTAACACTGCTCATCAGCCAGACTAGCTTGAATCCAGTGGCAAAGTGAGCAAGGGACTCACGTCTGGGCACACCCTTCCAACTTAGGACGAACAAAGCAAACACAAGGAGATGATGGATGGAGCACTGAAACTTTTCAAACACTCACCCACTCAAACACTCATCCAAACCAAAGATCTTCCCACCTTCAGGAAAGCCTATAGAGTACCTCCCACATGTTCATAGGGGTGACACCAATTTGTATTCCTCTATGATCCGAGTTACAGCAGCTCAGATTACTTTATGCTGAAGAAGACGCCTCCCTGGTTGTCTTTTGCACCATAATTCCCATATCACACACCTAAATAGCAGTTAAGCAGAACATGATCTGAAATAGTTTTTAACGCAATCTCCACAATGACTGCAAGTTTTCACAGTTCAATGAATGCTGGTATATTTGTAAATTTATGGATACATTTATGAATATGGTTGGTGTACGTGACAGCATCAAGTGTCATGTTTTCCCTATCATACCATAGATGCCCCAATATCTCAAGAATTACCACCATTATACTATGGCCACCATTTTAACATGGATGGGCAGCATACCATGGATGCCGGCAAAAGGCTAAGAATACTGCCATGTTGTGAGGGCCAGCATTTTAGTAGAAGAGGGCAATGAGTATCTTCCATGTAAGTCCATAATATCAACATTACAAGAGCGTCAGCAATTAACCGATAGTGGGAAATGGAAGTATAACCATTGTGCCTGTGCCAACATTTTACTAGGTTGAGCTATGGGCAAATACCATGGATGCTCACAAATTATCAACAATTTGCACCATTACGGGAGCACCAGCACTGTACCAGAAATTAACAATGTGCCATCAATAACAGTGCTGCCATCTCGACTCCAATGCTCCCATTCTACTCCATCACACAGGCTCCTTTTGGTTTCCAGTTCCCCATCGGTCGTGAAGGCAGAAGGGGGTTATAGTGGGAGTGCCTGTTGAGAAGAGACAATAAGAAACAAGAGATAAAAAGTGGGAGTACATGGGGGCATGGAAAACAGACTCTGGTAGTGTGAAAAGGTGTGCTTGGGTGACCAGAAAGAGGGATACTATCACCCTCAACAGAGGAATTCTGGTTTCCATTGTTTTCTTCTCTGCTAGCAAAGCTAGCAGGAATAATTCGTTTTTTAACCTTTTGCTATGCAAGAGGAAGGATTTCCATCTCGATAGCAACAGAGTCTTCCCTTGGTGACGTGTAAGGAGTTCTTTAGAAAAGCAAGTGGAATAGAAAAACGGCTTTCTCAGTGGCACTATTGGAGCAAACCTAAAAATTTCTGGTAAATACTAGTGGATCAGAAATTGTGCCACACAGTACAGTCCAGTTCAGTACAAATCAGTAAATGACAGCTAGACACTTAGGAGTACCCAGAATCCCCTCATAAATGTTCACAGACTGGATGCAATAATTTTGAGAGAATTGGCTGCTAGTTCATTGTGTGAGATTTTATTATTGTTTTTAATATTGAACAGGGTCTAGGACTAGGCCTGGGCAAAATTTCCGTTCCGTTCGCGGAATTTGCGATAATTTGGCATTTCCGCGTTCCGCGGAGAGCGCGGAAATGTCAAAATTTCCGCATTACGCAGCTTTGTGATAATTTGGTTCTTGCTCGCGCTGTAAAAGAATACATTCTCGCGCGCGCGCGATCGCCTTACCTGAATCCCCGCGTTCGCCGACAAGTTTTCCCGATCCGGTCGCGTTCTCCATGAGATGTTGTATTGTTTTAGCCATTTGCGCTGTCTCGCGACAGTTCGCGTCCGCAGTGACGTCATGCGTCGCGCGATCACGTCTTTCTTCTCGCGATCATGCACCGCGAGACAACTGAAAACAAGATGGCCGCGCCCGCAAGCAACCGCAGGGGTAAGTTAGCGACCCGCAACCATGCAGAAAATATCGCGAACGGGCGGGAAAAAAACTTCCGCATCTTCGCGATATTTCCGCTTGTTTGCGGAGATTTTTAACATTTTCGGGATAATTTGCGAAGGTCGCTTTCGCAAATTCCGCCCACCCCTATCTAGGACCCAAGAGATTAATGGGGCATATTTAGTTAAAGGAAGGTGACAGGGACTACTTTGAAGCGACTTCTTAAAGGGAAACCCTTTTTGTTACCCTTATGATCCCAGTCCCTGAACGGGTTTTTCCAAGTAGATGTGGACGCACAACTATTATATACCTGCAGTTGCAGGTAGTGGCTGCTCCTCAGCTAAGGCGGAGGAGCGTCGCCCACTGCCTCGGAGCAGCAGAAGAAAAGAAAAAAGAAAATTATACTAACTAATGTTATTATCATTTTAATTTGTCTTCCTGCTGCGGCAGCTTGCGTGAGGGGGTGGGGCTGAAGAGCAGGGGAGGAGGGCAAAACCCTCCTGAGTGTGCAATGACTGTTTGGTCGGCTGTCTCGGGCTGCCCAAACCAGTCATGCACACTTTCCCCCTTCTCCATTCAGACTGCATTACAGTCTGCATTGAGAACATGCCCAACCCTACAGCACCTGGTTGAGCGCCTTGCCACGCCACTCAGATAAATCATAATGCTGCATTGCAGCATTGCAGCATTGTGATTGGCTGCGGGAAGCGTGGGAGCCTTGGTGCTTCCAGCTTCTTACATGAAGCCAGGAAGAAGACGCAGGAAAGGCTGCGACGGCCGGCCGTACGTTCAGCGGGGAGGCAAGTGTTTGTTTTTATTGAGCGTCCCTGCAGAGACTCAAACCCGGTTCCCCAGCTTCGAGGTTGACCGCTCTAGGCGTAAGGTGACATCCTCATTTAAAATACACCGCCAGGATACTCTCCAGGGTGAGTTGTGCACAATACAAATACACATAACATAACTAAACATAACTAAACATAACAGACCAATGACTTGCTTTTTGTTGGGTTAGTGCAGCCATTTGACTTTCATCTTCCAAAGGAAATCAATCAAGGAGTTCGAAGGTCATTTAGTACTACCTCCAACTAAAAATCATCCAATCAATTGGGGTTTTGCTAACTTTAATTCCTGCAAATCAGTTCATTTGCGCATATGATAGTAGGCACCAAAAGGCGTCCCTGCTACAGAATAAAAAATGTTTGACCTCACAGCTTTCAGTTAACATGAGGTGTTTCCTGGACCAGACACTCCAGCAATTTACCTGTGGGCTGCAGACTAAAGGGATGCTGATGGGGCAAGACTAGCTGCCATGACTCAACCATGCCTGAGTCGTCTAATTTAGTCTTGGCTTCTTACAGCAGTGGTCTGGTTTGAATATTTTGTGAGGGCTGCTTTTGGTTTCTAGTCTGGTCATGGGTGTTTTCTACATTCGACACGATAGGCAGGACAGGTAAGGCAACACACAAGATTTCCCTACTTGTTCAAGAGGTACTTTAAGGAACTGGTTCGTTTAACTATGGCAGACAGGATTCAGTAGAGAAGTGCCTCAGGTACAGGAGGTGAGACTTCTTCTCTTAGCAATTAGAAAGAATTCACAGGATCCTGAACCCCAGCAAGATAATATATTACTGAATAATGTTTTATTACTACTCTTTCTAGGCCTTAGTAGCACCACCAATCAGTTGCTCCCACAGAAAGGTACTCCTACTTTTGCAGAAGAGTGATCACAGCAAAATCTAGTGTGATTTGCAATGGCACAACTAACATCTCAGGTTTTACTTATGATGGAAGAGAGCTCAAAGTCTGGGTTTTAGCTATTCTGCTGCACTGCTCTAGTATTGATTATAGTAGGGAATATCGAATCTAAAATACAGACGGGTCACAATTTTGTGACCACAATATCAAGATACAAAATATTGAACAGGTAAGTGCACAGAGGAAGGTGAGGATTTACTATTCTTAGCCTCCCATATAAGTACCTTGAAAATATAGATGTTTCCAAGGTACCTAAGTGTGGAGTTAGGTATAGAAAATGTATACTATTAACCATTATGCAATCTTTATTTTGGCTGTACGCCATAAAAGACAGAAAGAAAATCTAAACATTAAAAGTGCAAGAAAATGTATACAAACTTACCTTTTGAAATGTTTTCCCTTGAAATTGTTGATATTGTGACCCACCAATCTTTCTGATTCAATATTTCCAGCTTACACTTCTAATGTTAAAAATTGCTTAAAGGAAATCTAATGTTCTGAGAAAGAGCATAGGGAGACACCCAGGAATGACCTCATGACTTTGAAGGAAATAACCTCCATATTTGTTTAATAGGCATGAAGTGGTCTTGTTGTGTGACGTTTCAAGGTGTTAAAACCACTAACATTATAAATGGAGCCTTTGTAGAAACATCATGGAGCCCTCTTTCACTGTTTTGCCCACATTAATTTTCACTAAAAAGCAAAGAGTGTCAGAATAACACAGAAGGAGAAAGTGGCAATGGAGTGGCTACTGGTGGGCTTGGCTGTGGTAGAACTAAAGAACTCCTAGACTGAAGCACGGTCCATTGTGGAGAGTACCTGGTGAAGCTGCGACTTATCGTGCAGTCCACTTTTTTCCTTGAGTCTCTGTCCCCTGTGCGTACGTGCTACCTTGAGTCCTAGGCTTGCTACTGGATTGATTGACTACCACTTTAGCTAAGGGAAAACATACCTCAGGGAAACGTATTTTTGCACAAGAGCCTGTAGGACTCTTGCCTTTAAATCCACAATTGTCTCACAGATTCTGCAGCCAAGAATGACTTTTTGGTAGTGATGAGGCCTCTTTTGAGTCAAAAGATGCAGATCCTCTTGTGCCACTTAGACTTTAATGTATTTAAACTTGAAGCTAAGTGCATTGGGTTATTGTGCTATAATTGCTTAGTGTGGAGAGTGATCTGGTTAGATTCTGGATCCATACTAGTCGCTACCACTAATCTTTGCGGGGGGTCTCTTGTTCTTGGCAGTCATGTGACAGGTATTGGAGGTTACACAGGAAAATGATTTTCAGGTTTTGCTCCTTGACGCAGATTATTACCTCCTGTTGTTTTTTGTTGATTGCTACTTCACCTAGGTTCACAGAGACATTTTGTATTAGTCTCTTATAGTGCTCATTTAATGGCCTACAGAGGATGGACCCTGAGGGCTAGTGAAGGCACAGTAATATCTGAGGAGGCTTGTGCTTCGGCAGTGAACAACCATGAGTGGCACAAAATAATGCCTATGACGGGGTCCTGACACAATGAGTGAGGTGCTCTGGGAAGCTCATCATATAATAAATTAAAGGTATCTATTTCATGGAAGATCAACATAGGCTCAGTCAGATGTTTGTGTATTCAAGGAAAGCCATTTGAAATTCTTTCTTACCTTCCTTAAAATTACATCCTCAAAACATTGCAAAGACATAATCAAATGCGTTCAATGCACTTTGACTATACCTTATGACTTTCATAACGATATCTGCTGTTCCCAGGGAATTATAAGTGCAGTCTGTGATTACTATAGACTTTATTTGACACAATGCACTGTGGGACTAATGTACAATTGTGGAACAGACAAAAGACATTGTAGAAACACACCAATTTAAGAGAGATGATGTTTCTCGCCAGGCACCTTTGAAAAAGTACAACCCTGCCATATAGAATCAGTAAACACGAATATATATATATATATATATATATATATCCAGAAAAAGAGAGCACCCATTAAGGAGAGCCACATGCAGGTAGGTTTCAATCTCGTTTTATTCAAGGAAGCTGCAACTCGTAAAACAGGGATTCCCTTCAAAGTCTCAAGTGCCTGACGCGTTTCATGCGCTCCCGCATTTCTTCAGAGGCACATAATGAAATCACTGCATGCAGCCTAAAACAGTCTTTTAAATATTACAACCACCTGCCCCAGTGGGCGTCGGCTCTCGCTGAGCCTGCTGGTCATCGTAGTGCCTTAATATAACTTCAGTGAGTGGCCGCAATGTAGTGAAAAATGTCATTTAGTAAATCCTCAGTGGGTCTGAAAACGATCTCTGCTCACACAAGCTGCACTGTAATTCTTCCAAGAAACGACCTTTCTGCTCATGCTGCTCACAATGTTTGCAGCACACCACTCGCAGGTGGTTGTAATATTTAAAAGACTGTTTTAGGCTGCATGCAGTGATTTCATTATGTGCCTCTGAAGAAATGCGGCCACTCACTGAAGTTATATTAAGGCACTACGATGACCAGCAGGCTCAGCGAGAGCCGACGCCCACTGGGGCAGGTGGTTGTAATATTTAAAAGACTGTTTTAGGCTGCATGCAGTGATTTCATTATGTGCCTCTGAAGAAATGCGGGAGCGCATGAAACGCGTCAGGCACTTGAGACTTTGAAGGGAATCCCTGTTTTACGAGTTGCAGCTTCCTTGAATAAAACGAGATTGAAACCTACCTGCATGTGGCTCTCCTTAATGGGTGCTCTCTTTTTCTGGATTTAAAACGGCTGACCCGGTCGTTGGAAGAGCCCTGCCATGATCGAGTGGTGTGCTGCAAACATTGTGAGCAGCATGAGCAGAAAGGTCGTTTCTTGGAAGAATTACAGTGCAGCTTGTGTGAGCAGAGATCGTTTTCAGACCCACTGAGGATTTACTAAATGACATTTTTCACTACATTGCGGCCACTCACTGAAGTTATATTAAGGCACTACGATGACCAGCAGGCTCAGCGAGAGCCGACGCCCACTGGGGCAGGTGGTTGTAATATTTAAAAGACTGTTTTAGGCTGCATGCAGTGATTTCATTATGTGCCTCTGAAGAAATGCGGGAGCGCATGAAACGCGTCAGGCACTTGAGACTTTGAAGGGAATCCCTGTTTTACGAGTTGCAGCTTCCTTGAATAAAACGAGATTGAAACCTACCTGCATGTGGCTCTCCTTAATGGGTGCTCTCTTTTTCTGGATTTAAAACGGCTGACCCGGTCGTTGGAAGAGCCCTGCCATGATCGAGTGGTGTGCTGCAAACATTGTGAGCAGCATGAGCAGAAAGGTCGTTTCTTGGAAGAATTACAGTGCAGCTTGTGTGAGCAGAGATCGTTTTCAGACCCACTGAGGATTTACTAAATGACATTTTTCACTACATTGCGGCCACTCACTGAAGGTATATTAAGGCACTACGATGACCAGCAGGCTCAGCGAGAGCCGACGCCCACTGGGGCAGGTGGTTGTAATATTTAAAAGACTGTTTTAGGCTGCATGCAGTGATTTCATTATGTGCCTCTGAAGAAATGCGGGAGCGCATGAAACGCGTCAGGCACTTGAGACTTTGAAGGGAATCCCTGTTTTACGAGTTGCAGCTTCCTTGAATAAAACGAGATTGAAACCTACCTGCATGTGGCTCTCCTTAATGGGTGCTCTCTTTTTCTGGATTTAAAACGGCTGACCCGGTCGTTGGAAGAGCCCTGCCATGATCGAGTGGTGTGCTGCAAACATTGTGAGCAGCATGAGCAGAAAGGTCGTTTCTTGGAAGAATTACAGTGCAGCTTGTGTGAGCAGAGATCGTTTTCAGACCCACTGAGGATTTACTAAATGACATTTTTCACTACATTGCGGCCACTCACTGAAGTTATATTAAGGCACTACGATGACCAGCAGGCTCAGCGAGAGCCGACGCCCACTGGGGCAGGTGGTTGTAATATTTAAAAGACTGTTTTAGGCTGCATGCAGTGATTTCATTATGTGCCTCTGAAGAAATGCGGGAGCGCATGAAACGCGTCAGGCACTTGAGACTTTGAAGGGAATCCCTGTTTTACGAGTTGCAGCTTCCTTGAATAAAACGAGATTGAAACCTACCTGCATGTGGCTCTCCTTAATGGGTGCTCTCTTTTTCTGGATTTAAAACGGCTGACCCGGTCGTTGGAAGAGCCCTGCCATGATCGAGTGGTGTGCTGCAAACATTGTGAGCAGCATGAGCAGAAAGGTCGTTTCTTGGAAGAATTACAGTGCAGCTTGTGTGAGCAGAGATCGTTTTCAGACCCACTGAGGATTTACTAAATGACATTTTTCACTACATTGCGGCCACTCACTGAAGTTATATTAAGGCACTACGATGACCAGCAGGCTCAGCGAGAGCCGACGCCCACTGGGGCAGGTGGTTGTAATATTTAAAAGACTGTTTTAGGCTGCATGCAGTGATTTCATTATGTGCCTCTGAAGAAATGCGGGAGCGCATGAAACGCGTCAGGCACTTGAGACTTTGAAGGGAATCCCTGTTTTACGAGTTGCAGCTTCCTTGAATAAAACGAGATTGAAACCTACCTGCATGTGGCTCTCCTTAATGGGTGCTCTCTTTTTCTATATATATATATATATATATATATATATAGTTAGTTAGACATTTCACTCATACAAAACCATAGAAATTCCCCCGTTATAGTTAGTTGAGCTAACTATAACTCGTGCCCCCGCAATGCACTGCTGATGATGTCACATATTACATCATTAAACGACATGGTCAGTGACATCACTGATGACATCACTGATGACATGTCAAATGACATCACTGATGACATCATCCAGTGAATGTGTGTTTCTGTAAAGTTTAAATATGTTTTATATATATGCCAAGGTGTATTGAAGAATAACTAGATGTATGAGTGTCTGGATGAAGGATTTAGTAGGTGCATGACTGACTGTTTAAGTGAATGATTAAATGTGTCTTACTGAATGCATGGGTTAGTAACTAAACTGTCTGTATGTGCGTATCACTATGTTTGTTGTTGTGTAAGCTGTTGCATGTGTTGGTCAGTAGCTACATGAGTGTCTTTATGGGTTATTGATTGGTTGCCTGAGTATTTGTATGGAAGACTGACTGAGTGTGTGTGTGGGTGGGAGATGTGTGACTGTGCATAGATATGTGAGTGGTTGATTCACTGGGTATATGAGTTTAAGAGTGCATGTGGAAACAGCTGTATGGGCGGGTACATGTGTGGATGGATGTGTTGGTGAAAGGTTGGATGTCTCAGTGATACATGTCCAAGTAACTACATATGTAAAAGGCAGTGTATGTGAGAGTTGGAGTATATAAATGACTATATGTGAGAGTCAGTGATTGTGTGAGTGGATGTATGGATAAGTGTATACTTGTATTAGTGATTATATAAGAGAGTAAGTCTGCGTTAGTATCTGTATGAATAAATGAGGTGGTGTGTGTATAAGTGTGTAGGTGAGTAAATAGAACTATGATTCATTCTTTCCATGACTGACTATGATGAGTGCATGAGTGAGTAGAATGAATGGTGGTGTGTCAGTGTCTGTATAGCTGTATGACTGCATATGATAGTGTTGTATTGATCAGTGACTACATGTATGAATGGTTGTATGGGTGAATGAGTGCATGTGTCTGTAGACCTAGGAATTAGTGAGTGCGTTTGTAGTAACTGGTTTCGGTGTCTCGATGGTTTTGAAAATGGAACTCTGTATTTTACATGGGGAGTATAAAAGGTTATATTAGGGTGTGAGGAGGTGCGTCAGATTGTCACGTGGATGATGTAATCAGTGATGTCATCAGTGATGTCATTTGAGATGTCATCAGTGATGTCATCAGTGATGTCACTGACCATGTCATGAATGATGTAATATGGGACGTCATCAGCAGTGCATTGCGGGGGCGCGAGTTATAGTTAGCTCAACTAACTATAACGGGGGAATTTGTATGGTTTTGTATGAGTGAAATGTCCAACTAACTATAATGTCCCTGAAACCTATGTTTTTTTCAGTGAACTTCTAAGGTTTTTTAAATGCTAATTTCTAACTATAACGTCCCTGAAACCTATGTTTTTTTCAGTGAATTTCAATGGTTTTTTAAATACTAAATTCTAATTATAATGTTCATTAAACCTATCCTTTTTTCTGTGTTTTTAAATTATCATCCCATTCTCAACCTGGTGAAAACTGCAAATCTCACCACTTTTCCATCGATACCTTCCGTCAAAAAAATCTCCACAAATGAGAGCCACAACTAATGTTAATGATATACAGTAGGCGTTCCTGTGCAAAAGAACCACAAAAACACCACTTGCCCATATTTTCAACAACCAGCCAAATCTGCGTTGCGATTAAGGGTGGGCGACAAATTCCGTTCCGCTCAGGGAACTTGCGAAATTTCTGAATTTTCGTGTTCCGTGCGGAACGTAAAAATGTCAAAACTTCCGCGATCCGCGGCGGCACGGAAATATGCAGGGCAGGATTCATTCTGGCACAATGCTGCTGTCACTAAACCTCAACAGGAAGCACTTACAGATATAAATAAAGCAGGTGCCTGAATTGAAGCTCAAATTCAGTAACACATTAATCAGCACAAAGCACTGTCGAGGCTAGGCAGGTGTGCTTTCTCCCCATATCTACCATCAGCAATTTGCTGTAATCCTTGATGGAGCTCTGTGCACCCATGAGTTTCTCGAGCGCAGTCCCCGTGTAGTTCCTGACACTAGGAGGTTCTGTCTCCTCATCTGCTGCTCTGATTGGTCTCTGGCCCTTTATAAACAAGAGGCATGTGAACTGCATGGAAGCCCCACCCGTTTGGCCCCGGCCCACACACCAGCGATGTGCAACGTCTTCCCGCCCTTTTCCCCACTATGATGTACAGCTCACTCGAGGGACCCCGGCACCCGTCGGCGCAGTGGCAACGTTACAGACACACATAGTCGCTGTAGACAACTCTTCTGGCCCTTTACGCTGCTGTAGTGTAGGAAATGATAAGTAAAGAGATGCCTACAAGGGATTTCGTTTCTCTCAACTGAGTTTTCAAGTGTATCAAAACACAAACTAATTAATTTGTTCAGTTAACATTAATTCTGAACCTGAGTGTAACAAAAACATTTGTTTATCATATGGGTAATAGACTCCAATTATGTGACTCATTTCAAACAAATATCAAAGAAACACGGGAATATCTTTTTTTCAAAAATAGATCAAATTTATAAATATAAAAACCAAAGGGTACTAATCACAAGAATTAATATAGCAAAAACAACATGAAAGGAGGAATGTACAAATAAACCTACAATTCATGTACATGGACATCTATTCCTATGCTTTACAAGTAACGTGTCTAAACATACAAAGAACAGTTACTACTTCATCAATTCGTCAGGAAATAGATGGAAAGTCGACGTTTTGGTCTGTTGTGGTGTTAATACGTCAGACCATCATCAGGACGTACAGTCTGATTGCATGAAAAAGACCCCTATATGGACATAATGCATGAAATTACAAATATGTCAATGAATTTAAACAACAAAAATAAATTGAGGAAAAGAAGGATAGCGCATGTAGAAAACAGAAAACAGTGAATTCAAAATTTGACAACATGCTAGGTAAAACCTTAGCCCGAGTGTTTTTTAAAAATGGTGTTGGGCAATCATTAGGGACAAGGTTTAATCTAATTGGTTTAATGTTACCCACAATTGTGGAATTTGCATGCTTACTTTTATAGATGGTCAAATTTGGATGTATGACCATATGCAATTTGAAAATTGATAAACTATTTCACCAGAGGTTGGACTTCATAGACGTGAAAGTCACTCTGTAAATTCAGAAGACATGAATATAATTATTTGTTATATTGATGTTTAATTATTATTTTAGTTTTTATTTAGTTAGGCAAATTGTTTTTTAAAATCTTACCAAAAATAGTAAGTCACTCCTTGCTTTTGTTTTAGCAATACAGTCGATTCAATCTGTAGTATGGCTGTTTAGAACTGTAAACAATTAAACAGAAAAGTCACATATCTAATGTGAAGTAGCATTGAAACGATCTATTTCTCTAAACCAGCCAAATCTAATTTACAGGTCATAGGACATTCTCTGTAAGGCATGGTGGATAATCTGACCCACAAGTATCAGTGACTATCGCTATATAGGCAATTTGATTGTAATCAAGCTCAATCTATGCAACCTTGACATCTATGTCGATTATAGACAGGAGTTTGTTTGTCAAATAACCAAATAACAAGTTTACTACTAGAGGGTGTTTCACAAATGCATATTAAGCCAATGCAATTTGAGCAGACGAGGGGGTGTCGATTTTAACAAAGGCTTATATCTCAATGTTTATAACGGATTAACACCACGACAGACCAAAACGTCGACTTTCCATCTATTTCCTGATGAATTGACGAAGTAGTAACTGTTCTTTTTATGTTTAGACACATTACTTGTAAAGCAAAGGAATAGATGTACATGTACATGAATTGTAGGTTTATTTGTACATTGCTCCTTTCATGTTGTTTTTGCTATATCAATTCTTGTGATTAGTACCCTTTGTTTTTTATATTTATAAAATTGATCTATTTAAAAAAAAAAAAAAAAGATATTCCCGTGTTTATTTGATATTTGTTTGATATGAGTCACATCGTTGGAGTCTAATACCCATATGATAAACAAATGTTTTTGTTACACTCAGGTTCAGAATTAATGTTAACTGAACAAATTAATCAGTTTGTGTTTTGATACACTTGAAAACTCAGTTGAGAGAAACAAAATCCTTTGTAGGCACCTCTTTACTTATAATATAACTGCCCAAGCCTCCAAGGGTATATTGGGTTTCCCACGTTCTTATACTGCAGTGTAGGAAAAGCACTATACATTTACCCAACGAGGTAGCACTTACTGATTAACCAGTACAAAGGACTCCAGTTGAGTAGAGGTATTGCACAAAACGGTGGTATCTTCTTGGGTAAATATGCAGGGCAGTATTCATTCTGGCACGATGCTCCTGTCACAAAAATTAAACCTCAACAGGAAGCACTTATAGATATAAATAAAGCAGGTGCTCGAGTTGACGCTCAAATTCAGTAACGCATTAATCAGCCCAAAATCTCCACGAGCACGCAAAATTTCGCGTGTTCGCAGAGATTGTTTGCCGTTTTGCAAATTTTTGCGAAAGGCAATTTTGCAAATTCCGCCCACCCCGTTGCGATCCAAAAATCAGAAGATAAGCCGAGTTAGCAGTAAGAATTTGACATCAGCCTTTAACTGGTGTAAAGCAGGACAACTATCTACAGTGTGAATTGGAGCCCAACTCAGAGCCACATGTAAAGACCAACATGTCATAGAGCTACTGATCATGCAGCTCCGACACCCAAGAAGGCCACAACACCCACCGCCACCACCCCCAGGACCTCCCCCCTGACCACACCCCCCGACTACCACCGAGGCAGCGCAGAACAGGACAACTGACCTTCCCAAAATGCCCTGGCTGCTCAGCCGCACAATAGCTGAATGTTGGGAGAGGTGGGAACCAAGTATGTGTGAAGGACGCAAGTCACCCATCAATAATATGCACACAATACCAAGTGTAGCGGTGATGTGCTGCACAGACATCACTATGTAAAGCACAAACCTCTCCATGTGGACATTTACTACTGATACTTGTAGTGTTGTGCACAGTGGACGCAACCATGTTACCTCAGCCAGTGGGGAAGATCTCGGTCATGTAGCTGTGCTGTCGCCCCCTCGGAGCGGAAGCGTAGTGCGCTGGTACAACGTACGCCATTCCAGCATAGGAGTATGAATAAATAAGCTGGGTCTCTGGGCGTGATTCACTTGTGGGAAGGCCAACGCAACATCCAGAGCGGCAGGCCTCAACCTGCCATGTGGCTGCCGCCATGAACGCAGGCCTCCTCGACACAGGTCCCCTGCGAACCTAGCGGCACAGCACCGCAGACTTATGTCTGTACCAACTACTGCCTTCCATCTACAGTGCACACAGCAGGGCTCACAATTCAGATGCAGTGCCAATTGCAGATGATGCAGTCCAGTAGGCGACACATTGCTCCCACTGTTACCAGCCCAGACCACACATGATCGCAGGCTGCGTACACGCTGAGCGCCAGAGGTACCACTAACTCAGTGCACCACAAATCAATGCCACATGGTGTTAATAAAGCAGAATTCATTAGACAAAAGACATTGCTACCAGTGCAGCCCGTTGGGACCACGTATCTTCGCAGGGTGTGCACACGCTGAGTGCTTCAGGTGCCACTAACTGTCCAGCTCAATTCGATGCCACCTGGCCGTGGGCCCATCCTGACCACTGCCTCCGCACTACACTGGGGTTAGCACGGTTCACAATTCAAGATTAGTAGCGATGCAATTTGTGTAAGAGGCTATAATGGGTTAAGAAGACCAAATGCTCCCAATCTGTGCAGCTCAAGTCAACGCCACGTGGCTGTGGGCCCTTGCTGACCGCTGCCTCCTGCCTACACTGCGGACAGCAGGGCTCACAATTCTGGTGGAGTGGCTATTCCAGATGATGCAGTCCAGTAGCCAAGACATATTGCTCCCCGTTCCGCCCCACGGACCATGCATCATCACAGAGTGTGCACACGCTGAGCACCAGAGGTACCACTAACTCAGTGCACCACAAGTCAATGCCACGTGGACTTAATAAGGCAGAATTCATTAGACAAAAGACATTGCTACCAGTGTGGCACCCTCGGACCACGCATCATCGCAGAGTGTGCACACGCTGAGCACCAGAGGTACCACTAACTCAGTGCACCACAAGTTAGCACCAGGTGGATTTAATAAGGCAGAATTCATTAGACAAAAGACATTGCTACCAGTCTGGCCCCCTCGGACGACGCATCATCACAGAGTGTGCACACACTGAGCGCCAGAGGTACCACTAAGTCAGTGCACCATAAGTCATCGCCACGTGGACTAAATAAGGCAGAATTCAGTAGGCAAAAGACATTGCTACCAGTGCGGCCCGATCGCACCACGCATCATCGCAGGCTCCACACAAGCTGGTTCCTTCACATGCCAATAACTTAGTGCACCACTTATCATCGCTGGCTGCACACACACTGAATTGCCAATGCCTGTGCACCTGTACTCAACACCACATGCCTGTGGGCCCTTGCTGACCGCTGCCTCCTGCCTACACTGCGGTCCTCAGAGCTCACAATTAAATTGACTCTTCATTCATTAATTAAATGTGCAGTACGCAACTAAGTATAACGTCCCTCAAAACCTACACAATATCCTATTAGTATCCTTGCTTCAAGAACTTGTTTTATATCAGTTATAGCTTTAGTACAACAACCAAATTCATCTTGCAAGTCCAAACGAACACTGAATGGCACTCTACACTGCGGACAGCACAGCTCACAATTTGAACTATAACGTCCCTGAAACCTACATGTTTCGACAATGTATTCCATAGATGTTTCATCTCTTGTTCGAGTCGCGATTGCAGATGACACAGTCCAGTACGCAAAAGACATTGCTCCCAGTGCGGCCAGCCCGGACCACATATCATCGCTGGCTTCGCACACGCTCATTGCTTCTGATGCAACTACCTTAGTGCACCACAGCTCATGGACCCCTTATGATAGAATGTTTTGTGTATGATTTCAGATCTGCCGTCCCTACCTCAGTACACCACAAGTCATGGACTCTTTATGATACAATCTTTTGTGTATTATTTCACATGTAGTGTCCCTACCTTACTGCAGCACAAGTCATAGACCCTTTAGGATTGAATCTCTGTGTATGAGCCAAAAAGTACTTTTTTACTTGTTACCATTCCCGGAGCACTAGCTTACACTCACCCCACATGCACCCAACACACACGTCACTGGACATGTGACCATGGTAATAAAAAGGAGTTGAGCGCATGTGCCCATACCCAGTTCAACTATCTATCTGTGTCCGTGTGTTCAGTATGTATGCAAGATGGTGCCCATGGGCCGTACCACATTACATTGTGCTGGAGACAGCGTATACAACCATGTTACCTCTAGCAGTGGGGAAAGCTTCGCTTATGTAACTTTGTCTCGCTCATTGTACAAGTACGTACGTAGAGACTGGATCATTAGAGTACTGCAAGGAGAGTGTATAGTCAAATTATAAGTGCGTGGGGATTGGCAGAGTTTTTTGCTTTTTTTGTTGCATATTTTTGTAGCGCGAACTCCACCCAAAGGTATTGGAGCGCTTTACATGAGCACCGTATTTACATTACACATTGAAGCACGCAGAGAATAAGTGATTTGTCTATAATCACAGGATGTGTATGCGACCCCGAGGCTCGAACGCTGGTTTGAACCACCAAGGTCAGCAGTCTAGCCGATGGACCAAATAAGTACATATGTTCACGCAGCCTAACTCCGAACACGAGCTTCGCTCTAATTGGCTGCCCTCCATGTCCTAAAAACTGCAACCTGAACTTTCAATGGCCCTGTATTGCTACAGCTACAACACTGCAGTGAACGTGCAATAAACATTCATATCCACAGAAATGCATCATGTCCACCATCTTTCATGTGTGGAACTATGGATAAATGTAGGGTCAGTGATTCCCCGTACCTTCCATGTTTGCCATGTTGTGAGACCACTCACAGATTGACACATTTGCGCTTACGACCCAGGTGACGGCAGCACTACAACACGGACACCCGCATCAGTTAATTCCTCATATACCTCATGACGGGGCAGAAGCATAGCTCTGCAGTCATTCTTCACAGTCTCACGCAGCACTGGCACACACCACGCCAGCCCACTCCACTTATGCTTACAAAAAGGGACAACAACACTACATGGCACACATTTTCATTATAGTGATCTGCTGGTCACAGGTCTGGTTCTCAGCACATCACAGCCACTCCCTCACGGCTGCTATACACCCACACGACACCCATCCAGCACAGGCGTCACAGGATACGTGACCCTACCAATAAAAAAGCCCAGGCGCACATGCTTGACTCCATTTTAGAGTTGCTCGCAGTGGATGCACTGGGGCCGGCACTGGCACACAGCCACGAAACGGTGAATTTCGGTCCACTGAGGTAAGGCCATTGTAAGTGCTGAGCGGGTGTGGAGCCTTCGGTGATGGCCCGTACCAGTGGTCCGTACACTTCATCTGTTGTGTGCCCTGCTCGACTGCTGTGTAGGCCTGAGTCAGACACCAGGGGGGTGTACCGCCATGTGTGTGCCCTAACTAGTCACTGAGTTAGTGGCACCACAAGCACTGAGCGGGTGAGCAACCTGCGATGATGATGGGTTCACGAGTATGTCCTCTGCCATGGCGATATAAAGACTCAGCACCAATTGTGAGACTTCTGGCTTGCAGAGAGGGGCTGCATGATGTGGAGGGTGCCCTGTCCGTGAAAAGGTGAGCAGTGAGGCCTGGGTGCGCAGCGGCGGGCAGATACCTCTGGGCGGTGGGAGTGAATGGGGTGCAACAGCTTGGATACAAAAACACGTCGCAGCGATTTAGGCATACACAGTCGTATATACCAGGGCTGTACCCTGTCTTATTGCATTTTGATAAAAACATTTCAATAGCAGGACAGTTTTAAGAGTCGGTCAACTATCCGTCGCTCCCACATCTGTAGCAAACTAGTTGACTATATATTTTTTCATACTTTGTACCCTTAAATTTACCATCAAATTTTGACAACCTTTCCTTTCTCCCTTTTTTTATAAGGAGGTAAGGTGTGTTATGAGCATCGAAGAATGCAGACACGAGGGTGACATTCCTCTCACAGCTCGTGGCTGCCTAGCTTTGCTTTGGGAATGTTATGTTTTAAATGTGAGAAGGTTGGGACGTAGAAGTTAACGGGGGTTCACTCATTCTTCCTTTATATGTTCTGTCTTTTCATTCCTGCATACTGGACTTTCCTACACTTACTAATTCTCGACTATCTTTCAGATGTGGACCTTAAGGGTGCACTATGTCCCTGCACATGCTTGGAGACACACTGGTGACAGAAAGGTGAGCTGCGAAGATTTTGTCCAGTGTCACTCTCACTCTTTCTCTCTCTCTCTTCCTCTATCCTTTGATGGACACATGATGCACAATCTTATCTTCCTTTTTATCTAACAGGCTGTGTTTCACGAATTGGCGCCCCCCCCTCAACACCACCAGAGCTGAACGCCTGTTGAACCTGCGATGGTGTGTGGCCATCCTCAATGCCTGAGAAGGTTGCTTTGGCACTTGGAGGACCCTCTTACGCACACGCCGGTGGCGAAAGGTGAGCAGAGATGCCTCTTTCCACAGCAATGAGCAGTCACCTCTAGGCACTGGGAGTGGATAGTGTGCAACAGCCTGGCTGCACAAGAGCGGGCAAACACCTCTGGGCAGTGTGAGTGGATGGTGTACAACAGTCTGGGTGCACAGGAATGGGAAGTCACCTCTTGGCAGTGGGAGTGGATGGTGTACAGCACCCTGAGCGCAAAAGAGCGCACAGACACCTTCTTGCAGTGGGAGTAGATGGGGTTCAGCAGCCTGCGTGCACACACATAACACAGAGAATTACGCGTGTGCAGTTGTATGTACTCTACAATTACAAATTCTATACTATCTTTCAGATCACTAAACTTGAGGGTACACTATGACTCGGCACCTCGTTGGACACACACCGATGGCACAAAGGTGAGCTGTGAAGATTTTCTCCAGTGTCAACACTCACTCTCCATCTCTTCCTTTCTCTCTCTCACACTTTCCCTCTCTCTGTGGGGTATATTATCAAGCCCCTTATCGCCGCCTTATCTGCACTTTTCTGCTGATAACGCGGCAATATGTGCATCGCTCTATTATCACGTAAATTGCCTTAGCGCTGCCTTGGTAATAGGGCCCCTTTCACGATAAACCTATCCTGAAAGGGGTGTGCAGTGGGTGTTGCGGCGTACACCGCAACACCCATTCACTTCGACGCTGCCACCTATTATCAAGCTTGGCGATAATAGGTGGCAGCACCAAACTTAAGACCAGACAAATCCTGGTCTTAAGGTGGCGAAACGAGGAGAAATGCTTCATTTCTCCTTGTTTTTGCTTTTTCCATGTGTGCTGTCTTATGCAGCACACATGGAAAAGCTAAATCCCAAAGTGTCTTTATGTACGGGAAAGTGTGCCTTCCTATACATAAACAAACCTCTTTTTAAAAATACCAATTTGTAACTTACATGTGTACTGCATGAAGCAGCACACATGTAAGTTACAAAATGGCATTTAAGGTTTGTTTATGTGCAGGAAGAAACTCCTTCTTCTACATAAAAAAATCCTTCCCTCCTTGCAAACACCTCGGCTGGTGGTAACTTGTAAAACTTATCGCCATTGCAAGGGAAAACGCTAGCCAGCACCATTTCCTTGGTAATATGGTGCAGCCTAGCGTTTCCGAAGTGGCGAAGGGAGGCGTTA